>NC_138978.1:114442510-115642510 GCF_964341445.2 Mesoplodon mirus | reverse complement strand
AAGCTCCATCTGTGACACAGGACACTGCTGTAGACAGTCTCAGGGCTGCAGCTACTACTATGAACTCTGGTGGTTCTGGCTCGTGTGGACCATCATCATCATCCTGAGCTGCTGCTGCGTGTGCCACCACCGCCGAGCCAAGCACCGCCTTCGGGCCCAACAGCGGCAACATGAAATCAACCTGATCGCCTCCCAGGAAGCCCACAGTTACTCAGCGCTGCCATTTTATTTCAGGTTTTTGCCGAACTCTTTACTACCTCCTTATGAGGAAGTGGAACCGACCTCCGACTCCTCCCCCACCATACAGTGCCTTCCAGCTCCAGCAGCAGCTGCCTGCACAGTGTGGCCCTACTGGCGGCAGCCCCCCGGGCGCCGACCCCACCAGGGGCTCCCAGGGGGCTCAGAGCAGCCCCCCGTCCGGGCCCAGCAGAAGCAGCACGCGACCCCCGAGCATCGCTGACCCTGAGCCCTCCGACGTGCCAGCAGACCCAGCAGCCACCAAAGCCCCCGAGATGGAGCCCAGTGGCTCTGTGGCCAGCCTCGGGGAGGTGGACCCTGGGGCCTTCCTGGACAAGGATTCCGAATGTAAGGAGGAGCTGCTGAAAGAGTACAGCTCCGAGCAGGGCGGCGCCCTCCCTGACAGCAAAGACAAGACGCCCGGCAGACGTCGCCGCTTCACAGGTGACTCGGGCATCGAGGTGTGTGTGTGTGCAACTGGGGCCACCATGATGACGACCTCAAAGAGTTCAACACGCTCCTCGACGATGCTCTGGACGGGCCCCTGGACATCTGCGACAGCTGCCACGTGCCGCCCCCTGGCGACGAGGAGGAAGGGCTCTGCCAGCCCTCCGAGGAGCAGGCCCGGGAGCCCGGGCACCCTCACCTGCCGCGGCTGCCTGCCTGCCTGCCTCCTGCTGAACACCATCAACGAGCAGGACTCCCCAAACTCCCAGAGCAGCAGCTCCCCCAGCTAGACAGGCCCTGCCTGCGCCCGAGAACTTGGCGACGCAACCAGGGTAGGGGAGAACCGTGAGAGAAGCATTAAGTGACTGTGTTCCTTTTTTTTTTTTTCTTTCCCCTCTGCTCCTGCGTTTTCCTGCATCTCCAGGTACAGTTTGGGGTGTGGGTGCCTCGCCCCCCATAGATACAGTGTCACGGAGGGCCGAGAAGTTGTCCTGTGACTCATTCCTCATACCCCACCCCGTCCCCCTTACCTCTTTTCAAGTCACGTGTCACTACCTGCTTGGGTCAGAGAGATGGGCGTTTCAGAAGCCCCCAAGGAGGGGATGAGACTGTGCCCTGAGGTGACTGTTGGTGATGGAGTGGATTCATGTTCTGGTGTGAGTTGATGAGAACCTCGCCGTGTCTCAGTCTGAGAGGTGGCAGGTCTCAGCCCTGGGTGAAGCCTCAGTGGTCCGGGGATTGTCGCCCCTCACTGCCAGTGTCTCTGGAGCCGGAATTGGGCTCCTCCTGTGGGAGGATGAGAGCTGACTGGCGATTGCGTGGCGGGTTGGTAAAGGGCTTGTGCTCTCAAATTCCAGGTGACGAGATCGAGGTGGCACGATGCATCCTGGAGGGGCCCCTTCCCAGCAGGTCCTGGCTGGCCGCAGACTGGTTCAAGTGTAGAAGATTACACCTGCCTTCTCTTTGGTTTTTTCTTTTAAAAAAAACCAACAACAGAAGTGAGCTGAAAATAAGAACTTGACCAGTGGGCAGGCAAGAATTCTGTTTTGGAAAAGGAAAATTTGTGGCTTTTTCCCAACTTGGCCTTCAAAGAGTCCTGGCTACAGTTGAGCCAGAAGGAGATGTTTTGTGTGCAGGCTTGGCTGGGGGCTATCTCTGGAACTTCTGCGGGTGAGCAGGAGGCCCTGCGCTGTGGCAGTGGATGGAGGTGCAGCTTTCCGCATCTCTCCCCTTTTCATCTGTGCCCACAGGTGACCAGCACCCTCCCCCATCCCAAGCACACGTCTGCCGGCCTTCACGTCTCACTGTTCTCTATGAACAAATGAGGAGTCTGTGGGACCTGAGAAAGGGCGGTCCCGCAGCCTGACTCTCACACAGTATTTTCTCTTGATTCTGAGTAAGTTGTTTTGTTTATTTGTTTGTTTTTTCAAACTGACCATTTGGAAAAATGCCTTGGTTATCTGTGGTTTTCATGCCCTTTCCCTGCTCCGCCCTGCCTTGAGTGGGGTAACTAATTTTTGTAGGCTGTGTCGAGTGTCTAAGTGGCCCAGGTAGGAGGGTGAAGGCAGCCATCCTGAAGGACCACAGGATCCTTATTACTGTAGTTTGGCTTCAAAAACCAGTTGAGCTCTGACAGGAATAATCTGAATGGAGAAAGCAAACTGCTGAAACTAACATTCCCTGTCCAGCCCTGTTCATATGAAGAGTTTGGTTCTTCCCCCACTGTTGAACGATGACGTTCAGACTAGGCATTGATGTTATGGTAAGAAAGGAAGGTATATATGAATACACATGTATATATGTGTATGTGTGTATATATGTATACACACACACACACACACACACACACAAAATAGACAAATCCAAGGCTGTGAGGTGAACGAGTGTCTGAGTTTGGAGTCCCCAAAACCAAAATCCATGTTGAACAAAGTGCAGTCCGTATACAGTGACTTTTTGGATAAACTGTATGTGTCTGTCCGTTGTGTGTAAGCCCCCAGCCCTGTTTTCCTGTGACTACACTTTGAACGGCAGCCACTCTGCTCACGTTACCCACGCGTTTGGAGCAGGCGGAGCCCTCTCAAGGTAATTTATTTTACGCATTTACTGTTTACTGAGCAAATGTCTGTGCACTTGGGTGTACTCAGCAGAGCTGTCAGCGGCAGTCCCCACGTTTGCCAGATATACTGTGCTCCAAGTAGAGGTTTTACTCTACCCATCACTGCAATTTGCACATTGCTCCGTGGACACTCAGAGGCCTGTGTTCTGCTCCCTGTAAACGGAAACGTGCTCTGAGCCTGTCTGCCTCCCTCGGCTGCTCCTGGCCCTCGGCCTCAGCCCCCGGGGGTGTCCACAACCGCTCGGGACAGAAGGCCAGGGTGGAACCTCAGACAGAAGCTGGACTGGATCTTCACTGTCAAGCTCGGACTGGCTGTGGCCCAGACGTCAGCCCTGCCCAGAATTGCCAGAAGGGTTTGGCAGCCACCACAGTGCCATAGGGCTTACCTCCGTCTGCTGAGGTCCAGCGTGTGGCCGATGTGTGGCGAAAGTGGGCAGAAGTGTGCCACAGCCCTCAGATGCCTTTCCTGCCACCTCTTGTTTTTTGTTTTTGTCTCAAACAACTCACTGAAGTGTCACAAAGGAGATCAAGTTTTACCAAAATGAACCCTGCTTCAGTTAACTGGTCGAAGGGATGGATTCTGGCCCTCTCAGGATTCCTTCTCCAGTCAGAGTGGGGAACTGGTCCACGTGTTTACTGCTGGGTTCACTGCAGCATCCAACCCAAAAGGCACGAGAAGAAGAAAACGCAACGGGTGGAGCTGGGCTTGAGTACAGCGTCACAGTCTGGCCCCTGCTACACGAGCCTGCCCTGCATGACGAAAGACGGAAGTAGGGAGCTGAAGGACTCGTGAGGGGGCCGGGGAGATTTGAGGGAGTCTGGTGTTCCAGGTGAACAAGAAGAAAGGGGTTGGTCGAGGGTTTGGTGCTACAGTCGGAAGATTTGCAAATGCTAACACATTCCCCTGTGAGGCACATCACCTTTTGTCAGTTATTGTGAATATGTGTATTTTAAGCAATGATATTCAGCTGGTCAGACTTTTCTGGACAGTCTCGGTGACGCATTTCCTGTGCTGTGATTGTTCTGAAGACGGAGTGGCTCTAACCACTGTGAGAAGCCCAAATAAAATCGATCCCCGAAAAAAAACCCAAAAAAACAATAAACAAATGTAATTTTAAAAAGACACCACTGGGAATTCCCTGGCGGTCCAGTGGTTAGGACTCAGCGCTTTCACTGCCATGGCCCAGGTTCAATTCCTGGTTGGGGAACTAAGATCTTGCAAGCCATGTGGCGTGGTCAAAAAAAAAAAAAAAAAACCCACATTATTTACAATAGCATAAGAATATATAAGGTATTTAAAAATAAATCTAAGAAAAGTTGAGCAGGACCTGTTTGGAAGAAATTATCAAACTTTACTGAAAGTCATTAAAAACACCTAAGTAAATAGAGAGATATGCCATATTTATGGATTCAACATGGTAGAGCTTTAATTCCAACTCTCCCCAAATTAACCTTTAGAGGCAGTGTAACTCCACCAAAATCCCATCAGGGTTTTTTGAGAAAACTGACAAACTGATTTTCTTAATTGTATATAGGAGCTCACAGGCCCAAGAATTAAAAAGACATTCTAAAGAAAAAGAATAGGGTGGAGAGATTTCCCATATCGGTTATTAAGGTTTATTACAGAGCTATAGTATTTTTGACATGGGGTATATGTGCATGTGTAGATAACAGACCATTTGAGCAGACTAGAAAGCCCAGAAACAAATTGCACATTTAGGGAAACTTGAGTTATAACAGAATGGGCATTTTTGACTGCAGAAAAAGAATGGACTATTTAATAAGTGATACTGGAAAACAGGATATCCATTTAAAAAAACACATCTATGGTCAAGAGCAAACTTTAAAACGTTTAGAAGAAAATACAGAATGTTTTTATGACCTCAGGATAGGAAAAGATCTCTTAAACCAGACACAAATGGTACAACATATATTTTAAAAGATGGATAAGTTTAACTTCAGAGTTAAGAACTCCTGATCACCACAGACACGATAAAGTAAGTAAAAATACAAATCAAAAATTCGGAGAAACATATTTCTAAAAAAGGATTAGTATCCAAAGTTAGAAAAATAACTCCTCCAACTGAATAAGTAAAGGACAAATAATAGGAAAATTAGCAAAAGACATGAACTGGCATTAAAAAAAAAGAAACATGAAAGGTACAAAAATATATGAAAAGGTGTTCAAGTTCACTAGTAATCATTGAAATACAGATATTAATTTTGTATCCACTAGATTGGTAGACATTAAGAAGTCTGATAATACAAAGTGTTGGCAAGGATGCAACTCATCCAAAGTTCTTATACACTGCCTATCAGTGGTATCGAAGTACAAACTGATAAAAATCCCCTGTAGAAAACCATTTAGCATTACCTCGTAAAGTTGAATATACATATTCTCCACAAACCAACAATTCCACTCCCGTGTATATACCAGGAGAAATATAAAAGAATGCTATTGTGGCATTGTACATACAAGCAAAAACCAAACAACTCAAATGACCACAGCCTGGAGAATTATCACAAAAATTATGGCATAGTCACAATCGAATATTATAAAGCAGTGAAAAGAATGAGTGAACGAACTAGAGTTGCATCCAATAATATGGGTGACTCTTAGAAACATATTAGTGAGTGAAAGAAGCAAATTACAGAAGATTGCATACATTATTATATTATTTTTATAAATCTCAAAATAAAACACTATTTACAATAACAATATACTATTTAGGGATGCATACTTATGTGATAAATCTATTTTTGAAAAAGCAAAGGAGGGAATTCCCTGGCAGTCCAGTGGTTGAGACTTGGCGCTTTCACTGCTGTGGCCTGGGTGTGCAACCAAAAAAAAAGAAAAAGCAAAGGAGTGATATAGAAAATTCAGGATAATTATCACTTCTGGGAGGGAGGCAGGAAGATGATTTAAAGGAAAGAACACACAGGTAGATACACTGAAATGGTAATGCTATATGTTTTAAACTGGGTAATGGGTTCATAACAGTTCATTTATTACTATGTTTCATAACTAATATGTTACATATCTTCTTTTGAACGTATCAAGGGACTCCCTGGTGGTCCAGTGGGTAAAACTCCCCGCTCCCAAAATCAAATCATGGGTTTGATTCCTGGTCGGGGAACTAGATCCTGCATGCTGCAACTAAGAAGTCCACATGCCACAACTAAGGATCCTGCATGCCACAACGAAGATCCTGTGTGCAGCAACTAAGACCTGGCGCAGCCAAAATAAATAAATAAATATTTTAAAAAGTATTAGGCTTGATGAAGGCAGGGAAAAGAACAATTTTCCTGCACTGCAAGTATATTATCAGAAATCCAAAGTTCTTTGGCATACAGAACTCATTGGCTCCAGAGATCACTATGTGTTTGTGGGGGTGTCCTCTGAAGAGCCAAAGAGGGAACAGCTTAGAGAGAGCTCATTGGAAACTCTTGTTTGTCCGTGCAATTCTTGGTTTTGGAGGGGCAAAGGGCTTTCCTTCCAGATAAGTCAACCTCCAATGATAACAATTCAATGGCAGTCATGAAATATAACATGGTAGTGGAGAACATGAATTCTGTAGTCAGTCCCTCTGGATTTGGATCCTGGTTTTAATAAAGCTTGGTGATCCTGAGCAAGTTGCTTAACTTTTTAGAGGCTTGGTCTCCTCATCTGTAAAATGGGGATAATAATACAATAATCCTATGACGCAGATGTTGAAATTAAATAAATAAGTGTATGTAGAACACAGCACAGTGCCTGGCACTTAACAACTGCTATATAAGTGTTTGCTATTATTATCCTCCCTGGGTTTACTATGTTCCTCATTTCTTGCACCTTTTCTCTTGCTATGGAGTGTCTGGAAGTCAATGCTGTTTTACTTTTTCATTCAAGTGGAGTTCTAGAGCAAACTCTTCCCATATCACAGTTATGCAGTATTGATAGTGTGTAACAGCAGCAGAGCGGGGAGGCTAAGAAGTTCCACAGTTCAAAGTGCTGACAACTACTCTGGGTTACATACAGTTCATTTGGTGCTAGAAATGTAATAGATATTCAATATATGATATGACTTGAAGAAAGGATTCCAGTTTAAGCTTAGCCTGTGTGTGTCCCAGAATTTAAGGGTCAAAACAAGTCTTGGGACTTCCCCGGTGGTGCAGTGGATAAGAATCTGCCTGCCAATGCGAGGAACGCGGCTTTGAGCCCTGTTCTGGGAAGATCCCACGTGCCGCGGAGCAACTAAGCCTGTGCACCACAACTACTGAGCCTGCGCTCTACAGCCCGCGAGCCACAACTACTGAGCCCACGTGCCACAGCTACTGAAGCCCGTGCACCTAGAGCCCATGCTCCGTAACAAGGGAAGCCACCACAAGGAGAAGCCCACGCATGGCAATGAAGAGTAGCCCCTGCTCGCCACAAACTAGAGAAAGCCCAGCGTAGCAACGAAGACCCAACATAGCCAAAAATAAATAAAATTAAATCTTTAAAACAAACAAAAAAACCAAGTCTTTATGATGGTTGGGAATTGGTCTTCCAGATATCTCATTTATTTCTAACTAGAAATTTCCCTGGTGAAAAATTCATCCTAAGGGAAGAGATAGTCTAGGTTGTGGGTTTAGCTAGAGTCAGAGCAGAGGTAATATTCTGACAATACAGTCTCTATGAGGCAAAGTGTTTTTTGACCCACTTCCCCTGAGTTCACTCAAACCTCAGTCCTAGGGTATGGGAGAGTCAAGAAATTCTCCTTTATCGTTGCTCTTGTCACTTTATTTTACCTACAGACTTGCGTGGTTTGGGAACTAGAGATTGCAAACAGATCTGTCTCTATTACTATATGAACTCTATCAACTTTCAATTTACTTTCAATGCACCATTTACCATTTAATAAGTAAAGCACAAAAACTAGGTTCTGTGGGCATAAATAGATATATAACAAAGCCCGATTTCTGTCTTTAGGAAACTTACAGTCTGGTATGGGAGGTGACATATCCATACAACTATGACACTGGTATTAAAATGATAAATGCCAGAACAGAAGTTAGTGGGCCTCTATGAAATGGTGTCACCCACACTTCTCCTCCTGTCCATCCATAAGGCTATTGTGAGAGCTGCCGTGTTCTGACATGGCTCCACCATGCTGGCTGCCACAGTTCAACAGTCTGGGGTAGACATCCAAGCTGGGCCAAAGCTCTTCTCTTGAATTTTTGTAACTGGAATGGGAAATGCATCCTGGCACTCACTAGGTATTCAATATGTACTTGCTGATAATTGAGTTGTAGTGAGAAAAGCATTTTCATTGCAGTTTAATACCATGCCTGTGTCTTTATCCATTTGTATATACCTCAGATGTCACTTTCTAGATATATTTCTTTAATATCTCATTACATTTTCAGGCATGTACCTTCTCTTTATTCATCATTACAGTCCCTCAAAAAGGTCATATTATTTTACCCTGGTACTTACATATCTCACTAGACCCTTTACAGTCTGGATAGTTCATTAATTTTCCAAGTTCTCTCCATTATTGCATTTCAAGAGACTTGTGTTTCTATCATTTATTCTCCTTACTACAGATTTCTAGCTGTGATTTTATATACTATGTAAACCATCTCCATTTTATAAAGTTAAAGAGAAAAATAAACAAAAATATATACCTCCTGAATGAAAATAAATAATTCCAAAGCAATCACTGATAAAAGTGTGAAAGGAACCCAAAGGGAAGAATCAGGAAGGTTTCACTGAAGAGGCAAATACCTGAATTGAATTGAGCCCTGAGAATGAGTAGGAGCTTACCAAGCTGATAAAAGTGGGAAAGGGGAGAAGCAGGAGAGAAGATATTTCAAGTACAAACATGAAAGTTTAAGGGAGGACAGCATAGTATGTTTGAGAAACAGTAATTGTTCATTAAGTATTTGAGATGTATTCTCCCACCGAATGGGCAGAAGCAGTATCCTAGGGGCCTTATATGTCACTTTAAAGACTCTGGACTCAACTTTGTAATCAGTGGGGAGCCATTAAAAGCTTTCAAGCATGGAAATTATACCATTAGATGGTGGTTTTAGAAATATTAGACTGGCAGGAATGTGGAGGGTGCATGAGACAACAACCTGAACTTCTTCCATTAATATGAGATTCTAGAGGGCAAAAATCTCAGAGTTTTTGGTTTTTTTTTTTTTTTTTTTAATGACTTCTCGCAACATAGATTAACACAGTGCCCACACCTAGTAGGAAATGTTTGTTGATGTAGAGACTCCAGTGTCAGAAGGAACACTGCTTCTCTTGGATGATGAGAATGGACAGGATGACCCTTGTCTGATTAACAAACTCAGCTGGGGTAGGATTAGTCATAGAAGTCTTTCTACAGGTGATGGTCAAGCTCAATCTGGAGTAAGGAAAATACACTCCAAATGAAGGAACAGTGATAGAGACAAGGAAGCATGGGAACTTTTGGGGAAATACTGCTTAATTCAGTGTGTTGGAGCTGACAATACATAAAAATGAAAGGTATAAAATCATAGAATCTCAGAGTTGGAAGGAACCTTTAAAAGTAATCTTGTCGGGGCCTCCCTGGTGGCGCAGTGGTTGAGAGTCCGTCTGCCGATGCAGGGGATACGGGTTTGTGCCCCGGTCTGGGAGGATCCCATATGCCGCGAAGCGGTTGGGCCCGTGAGCCATGGACGCTGAGCCTGCGCAGCCGGAGCCTGTGCTCCGCAACGGGAGAGGCCACAACAGTGAGAGGCCCGCGTACCGCAAAAAAAAAAAAAAAAAAAGTAATCTTGTCGCATCAGCCTTCTAGTCATTCTTGCAAAGCCCCTGGGGGTAGGGTGAATTTAAAGGTACTGGTGTGGCATATGCTCAGGCGGCAAAAACATGGGACTGAAGTTTAGGCGTAAAGAAGAGCGAGATCTTTAGAGCTGATAGTCACCCAAGGACAGGATAGTTGAATCACAGGAGTAGATGAGATGGTCAAAGGAGAATTAGAAACAAGGGAATGTCTGAACTTATGGTGGAGGAAAGAGGTTAAGGAACCACAGATGGAATAGTTACAAGTAGGAAAACTAGAAGAGATGAGAGAATTTCATGGAGGGGGCGGTTTGCAAACAGCCTTGTATGCTACAGAGGGACGGACAACCTTCAATGTCTGGAAATTTGAAAACATCAAGTTATCTTTGATTCTTCTTCTCCTCTAATTGAATCTGAATTCCTGAACTTTGAATCAAAGGTCTCTAGTTTACTTATTCAAACTTCTCACTCATAGCTGCCAAATTTCAACAAACTAATTTTGCCCCTGTTAGGCTATCTTTCCTCTCTCTCCCTTAAAAAGTAAAACACATTCTTATTGAGAAGAGAAAAGAAAAAGGATGATGTTGTTTTGGTTTCAAGTATGACATGTATGTTCTTGGCTCTTATTTTCAAATGTAAGGATCTGATCCAGGTTTTATAGGGTCTGAAGTTTATACAAGTTGGAGGTCTCTCTTTAAGAAAAAAACAAGATTTTAAATACAAAATTAGGTTTAAAGTTTTTAGAATGGGAAAAGATCACAATAAATTATTGGAGACTTGGATATTCAGTTTCCATTCTTCTGAAAACTCTTAGATAAAATAGCTTTTCTTGACAGATACAAATGACAGGTAAATTGGTAAATTCAAGATCTGTTTTCCAAAGAGAAGAACTGCCCTAGAATTTTTTAAAGTAGCACTTAAGTTCCTGTTTTGTTTGGGTTGAATAGCAGCACTGCTCGGGACTAGCATAGGGAAAAAGAGGTAGGGCCTGAATCTATTGGTTTATGTAAAATTTGGTCTTGCTAAAGTAAGAAACAGAATAACCATACTTACTTACAAATCTATAGCAATGTCAGTCCCTCTTTCACTTAACACTTTCCAGAAAGATCAATCACCTTCTCCTTTCCTTGTGTTTTCTTTCCAAGTCACTTAATTTTTCCCATCTGTAGTGCCCTATATTTCTTTTTTTTTTTAACATTTTTATTGGAGTATAATTGCTTTACAATGGTGTGTTAGTTTCTGCTTTATAACAAAGTGAATCAGTTACACATATACATATGTTCCCATATCTCTTCCCTCTTGCTATATTTCTTTAAAAAAAACCCCCAAACCCAAAAAACCCAAAACTTAAAAAGACCTAGATTCTTTCATGGCCATAAGTTTAGTCTGAAGGGAGAGGTGACGGTGAAGAAATACAATAATGAAGCTTTCTTAACGATAATCCCTAAAATCAAAGACTTCCTCTAGCTAATAGGGCTAACAGAAGTTCCCCCTAATTTGCCTCAAACACGACTGTGCCCAAGACATCCCCTCTCAAATGAAAATTTCGCTTTTCAAAAAATCTCTAAGGAAAAAAATCTCTTTACTTCCCTCAGTCATTTCCCTAGTATTCCCCAAGCTTGTAGAAAGGTGTTATTAAATTCAGAAGAATTGTTGGAATTATTCCCATAAAAACGTTACCAGGAAGGCAATACAGGTAGTTACTTACCTTTTGAGAGAGTGATATCCAAGGCTGGCTGTTGGTAGGGCAGTCTCCTCCTACTCAAGCACATCTCTTGGCAGCCTCTCCTCTTTTCATCAACCCCTTCTTACAAAAGGAGAGTGGTTGGTGACTCTCTCCCTTCCCCACTCCCACACTGAACTCGGAAGCATCATGAATAGTTCAACTAAAACAGGATCAAGTTTCAGACACTCCCATAGTGAGTGAGAAAATGATCCCACTAGATTAAATTGGAGCCTAGATCAGTAGAAGTATATTTCCACAACTCTGCTAGGGCTGGGGCAGCCAAGGTTAATGGCTCAAGTAATACCTTTTAAGTAGGATCACATGGGTGGTAGAAGCTGGGTCAGTAGCCAGCTTTTTTGGTCTCTGCGATGATTCTCTGCACTAGTAGCATCACCTGAGAAATTGTTAGAAATGTGAATTCTTGAACCCCCATTCCAGCTTTAATGAATCAGGAACTTTGGAGGTGTCGACACCTGTGTTTTAACCAGCCCTTCTGGTTACCTGCAATGTATGCTCAAGTTTGAGAATTACTTGCCAACAAGATCAGTGAAGCTCTAAAATCTCCCCTTTTCCTCAAAAAGAATTTACTTAGGACATTTGGATCAGAAAAGTCAAAACTATTTCACTTAGCATTAGTTATTATACATGTACATATAGTTCAAATGCAAAATTTACTACTATTTCCTCTTAGGTTTTATTTGGTTCATTAAAAAAACTTCCATAGGATGTGTGTGCATGTGTGTGTGTGTGTGTGTGTGTGTGTGTGTGTATGCTTATAAGTATACAGAATATTTCTGGAGAGACACACTCCAGTGTTTCAAGGTGAGAATTGGGTGGCTTATATTGTACCATGGGCATATTATCTAGTCAAAATTAATTTGTTTCAATTAGACAAAATTTTAAACTATCATCATACCTTAAAAAAGTAACTCTCCTGAAAGATGTGCTATATTTAATAAATATTTACTGAATGCCTACTGTGTGTCAATCACTGTGCTGGATCCTGAGGACAGAATGGAGAATGAAGTGTAGTCCCAGCCCTCAAACTTTTATTTTCCCAGGTAACACTAATTATAGCAATTAAAAAATATTTTCAGTTTCCAAATTTCTCTTGCCCTTGCCCGTACCATTTCAAATTGTTTGAAGGAACTGAGGGAAGGTAAGGGTGTTATCTCTTTCTTTCCAGGAAAAACTAAAGCCTGAAACAAAACCACTCACTATAACAGGTACCATTTATTTAGTGATGGACCTTAAAACAAAATTGTTATATCTTTCTGTTTTGCATAATTATAAATGTAATGTAAAGTCATAGTACATTCAAACATTTCAGACATACACACCAAAAGATAGAAATCTCCTATTAATCCCACTCTCTAGAGATATACTGTTAACAGTTTGGTGGATTTCTCCAGCTTCAATTTCTATATTTACCATAATTTATTATTATTTACAAAATAATACTTATTTTATGCTTTTTCATTTAACAGTATATCTTGGACATCTTTCCATTTTAATACATATAAATCCATTTCATTCTTTTTAATGGCTGCTGAGCACGCAGGTACTCCATTACATAGATATCCCATGGTCCCTTTTCTCTATAAATAGGCATTTGGGCTGTCTCAAATTTTTTTTTTTTAATTAATTTATTTATTTGCTTTTGGCTGCATTGGGTCTTCGTTGCTGCGCACAGACTTTCTCTAGTTGTGGTGACCGGGGCTACTCTTCGTTGCTGTGTGTGGGCTTCTCATTGCGGTGGCTTCTCTTGTTGCGGAGCACGGGCTCTAGGCGCGTGGGCTTCAGTACTTGTGGAACGCAGGCTTCAGTACTTGTGGCTCACAGGCTCTAGAGCGCAGGCTCAGTAATTGTGATGCGCAGGCTTAGTTGCTCCGTGGCATCTTGCTCTGAGGGATCTTCCCGGACCAGGGCTCGAACCCGTGTCCCCTGCATTGGCAGGTGGATTCTTAACTGCTGCGCCACCAGGGAAGTCCCTCGAATTTCTTATTATTATACCAACATTGCAATGGATATCCTGTACATATATCTCTGGGTACTTGTGGAAATATTTTGTGGCATACATTCCTCAATATATTAGAAATATAAATGCTGGGTTACAGGATATGAACATCCAGAATTTTAATAGGTATTGCCAAATTACACACTAAAAATGTTATAGCAATTTATGCTTCATTCTTGTTTTTTTAACAGTGTCACCAATATAGATTACTTTCAATCTCTGAAATACTTGTCCATCTAACAGGCAAAAATAATCTTAGTTTCTTAGAAACTTGCATTTCCCTAAAGACTATGGTATTTGAAGTTCTATTGTTTGAACATCTTTTGTAGATTTCCTGTTACCTATCCTTTCCCTTCTTTTAACTGGGCTATTCATCTTTCACTTACTGATTTGAAGAATATATGTATTCTTATATATTCTTATATATATGCATACACATATAATTAAAATATATTTTTACTTATAACTTTTTTGATTTGTGCTTTTCCTAGTTCCTATCCTCTACCACTCCCAATCCCTCATATTTTTTTGTTATAAATTTATTTATTTATTTGTTTTTGGGTCTTCATTGCTGCGCGCGGGCTTTCTCTAGTTGCGATGAGCGCTTCGTTGCAGTGCTCGGGCTTCTCATTGCAGTGGCTTCTCGTTGCGGAGCACAGCTCTAGGTGCACGGGCTTCAGTAGTTGTGGCTTGTGGGCTCAGTAGTTATGGCACACAGGCTTAGCTGCTCCGCGGCATGTGGGATCCTCCCGGACCAGGGCTCGAACCCATGTCCCCTGCATTAGCAGGCGTATTCTTAACCACTGCGCCACCAGGGAATCCCAATTTCTCATTTTTGAATCTGCTCTTTATCAATATCAGCTTCCAGAATTCAACCTCTTTTCTCAGCCCAATAACCTCTTTCTGGCTTCTCTTGTTTCCCTGAGCAGTCTCATTCCCTTCCACACACTTGTAAACTGTACTTCTTCTGCAGCTCTAGAATCTTCCATTCCCAAGATACTGATCTAATTTGTCAGTCATTTCTCCAATTCTGGGTAAATTGCTCTGTTTCCTTTCTTTCCTCAGGCTTCTGAGTATTGGCAGAGAAAGTAATAACAATGCTCCATAGTTTCACGAAAATTTATGCCTTCTCACTTTGGGCCCTCAGAGCATTTGACAATCTTTGTATTCATACTTTTTTATCCATACACTTCCTAACCAATTGCCTACAGCTGTACAGCTACAACCAACACCATTTCTACCTCTTATTCTCAGTGGAAGTTTCAGCTATTATTTCTCTTTGAGAATTGAAGCCATTGCATATGAGTTGTCAATTTCTCTTTCTTCTAGTTCAAAATGTTTATATATTTTCAGTAAAAGGGTGCCTTGGTTTTTCTGAGAGTAACACTTCCGCACGCAGCCCAACCTATCTCCTGGTCCCTACTAAGATCAGTCTTACTTGTTTTCTTGAGCACATATATTTTATTGCATTTTTTAATTGTATTTTTCATTTGCCCCTTTCCACAAGCTTAGTCTATAGACATATTTTTATATCTCTACCCCTACCCTATGCCTCACCCCAAACTGTTTGAGTATATTCTCTTAATTGCCATATTTCTTGAGAAATTGGTGTATGTTAACAACCTGCCTGTATTTACTCACTTCTAATCACGTCTCACTCATCTGAAATATGGGTTTTACTCCTTCTACTTCCCTTAGGTTTGTTCATCCTCATCTCTGAACATATGATGCTGTTGCTCAGACTCTTTTATCTTGAAATTCCTTTGGCTTCCATTGCCCTGTTCTTTCCAGGTTGCCTCTTCCTTCTTCCATAACCTGAAACAGGCATTTCTTTTTTTTTTAAATTGAAGTACAGTTGATTTACAATGTTGTATTAGTTTCTGATGTACAGCAAAGTGATTCTGCTATACATACATATATATATATTCTTTCTCATATTCTTTTCCAATATGGTTTATTACAGGATATTGAATAGAGTTCCCTGTGCTATACAGTGGGACCTTGTTGTTTATCTATTTTATATATAATAGTTTGTATCTGCTACTCTCAAACTCCTAATTTATCTCTCCTCCCTTTCCCCTTTGGTAATCATAAGTTTGTTTTCTATGTCTGTGAGTCTGTTTTGTAAATAAGTTCACTTGTATCACATCTTAGATTCCACGTATATGTGTTATCATATGATATTTGTCTTTCTCTTTCTGAATTACCTCAGTATGATAACCACTAGGTTCATTTGTGTTGCTGCAAATGGTATTATTTCATTCTTTTTTTATGACCGAGTAGTATTCCATTGTATATATGTACCACATGTTCTTTGTTCATTCATCTGTTGATGGACATTTAGGTTGCTTCCATGTCTTGGCTATTGTAAATAGTGCCGCTATGAACATTGGGATGCATGTATCTTCTCGAATTATAGCTTTGTCTGGTTATATGCCCAGGAGTGGGATTACTGGATCATATGGTAACTCTATTTTTAGCTTTTTAAGGAACCCCCGTACTGTTTTCCATATGGCTGTACCAATTTACATTCCCACCAACAATGTAGGAGGGTTTCCTTTTCTCCACACCCTCTCCAGCATTTATTATTTGTAGACTTTTTAATGATGGCCATTCTGACTGGTGTGATGTGATACCTCATTGTAGGTTTGATTTGCATTTCTCTAATAATTACCGAAGTTGAGGATATTTTCATGTGTCTGTTGGCCATCTGCATGTCTTCTTTGGAGAAATGTGAGTTTAGGTCTTCTGCCCATTTTTAAAAAATTTTTTTGCGGTACGCGGGCCTCTCACTGTTGTGGCCTCTCCCGTTGCGGAGCACAGGCTCCAGACGCGCAGGCTCAGTGGCCATGGCTCACGGGCCCAGCCGCTCTGCGGCATGTGGGATCTTCCCGGACCAGGGCACGAACCTGCGTCCCCTGCTTCAGCAGGCGGACTCTCAACACTGCGCCACCAGGGAAGCCCTTCTGCCCATTTTTGGTTGGGTTCTTTTTTGTTATTGAGTTGTATGAGCTGTTTGTATATTTTGGAAATTAAGCCCTTGTTGGTCTCATTGTTTGCAAATATTTTCTACCATTCCATAGGTTGTTGTTTCATTTTGTTTATGGTTTCCTTTTCTGTGCAAAAGTTTATAAGTTTGATTAGGTCCCATTTGTTTATTTTTGCTTGTATTTCTATTGCCTTGGGAGACTGACATAAGAAAATGTTGCTACAATTTACATCAGAGAATGTTTTGCCTATGTTCTCTTCTAGGAGTTTTATGGTGTCATGTCTTATTAAATATATTTAAGTCTTTAAGCCATTTTAAGTTTATTTTTGTGTAGGGTGTGAAGGAGTGTTCTAACGTCATTGATTTATTTTTGACTGTAACAGGCATTTCTTGAGGTGTTCTTTGTGTCCTTTTTCTTACCTGTTTTAGTTTTTGTGCTATCATTCCTGCAACCACAAGTCTCTTGTTGCTGATGCACAAATTTAGGTCTAGGTCCTATCCTCTCTTTTGCACAGATGTTGTGTAATTCCATATGCTTAATAAGCATTTTTACCTGGTTTTCCCACCAAGCAATCCAACAATTGAACTTCAACTGAACAAATCTGAACTTCCAGTTAGCATCTGTCTCTGTCATTGATATCACCCAAAAGACTTCTTTGACACCACAGCTTCCATTCATTCCATCTACAATTACATGGTAGGCCTTGTTGATTATTTGGTCACAACAGTATTTGTGGCAATCATTTTCTTTTCAGTTCCATTGACCTATGTCAAGTCCTTGTAATTTCTCCCCTGGATTTCTGCAAAAGTAGAATCCATCTAAGTGTATTTCCTGCTTCTAGTCTCTCCCCTCCCCAAAATAACCTGGATCAGTGTTCTTTAAAATTTTTACTTTGAGAAGTAGTATTTCCAGATAAAAGATGAATATTTTTAATTATAAATATGTCACATGCAATATTTAGAACACACTGACACTAAAAAATTATTTGTTGTTTATCTGAAATTCAAACTGACTGGCCAGCTTATATTTTTATTAGCTAAATCTAGCAACTCTATTTGGAAAGACTAAGTAAAACTGATGTATCTGCAGACCACCATTTTAAGTAATTAAAAAAACTGGCTTACCATGAACTTACCAAAAAACTTGTGATAGTTAAAAATTTAATAGTAGTAATGGTAACTGTTTAATATTGGCAAGCTGAATACACGTGCAATAGGGCAGGTTTCACAATAGACTTCTTAATTTTTATTTCTACTAAAATTAGAAAATCTAAATGCACAATGAGCTTGTCAGATATTGCAATGAGTGTTTGGTGGCTACTAGATAATTCTGAACAGTTGAATCTAGCATGGATCTAGCGTCATGGGGAGTTTCTAATTGAAGACACTTTTTAGTAGTGTTAGATCCTAAGTAGAAGAGCATATGGCGACCTAAAAAATTGAAGATTTCAAGTTGGGAAAGAGTAGGAGTTGTATTCAATTGCATGGATTGCATTCAGCTCTGAAAAGCATTTTTTCCGTACAGTTGCAACATTTGGATGTGGTTGAAAATATGTTGAATAATGTGTCATCCATTTTTTTCTCTTAATAAGAAAGAAAATTATCATGTATTGGGAAATAATAAACTCCTGGCAGTAAAGGCATTTGCATACTGGTTTTCTTACAAAATCCTGATACTTTGTTCTTTTTTAAAAAAAATTAATTTATTTATTTTTGGCTGCGTCAGGTCTTTGTTGCTGCGCACAGGCTTTCTCCAGTTGCAGAGAGGGTGTGGTACTCTTCCTTGCAGTGCATGGGCTTCTCATTGCCGTGGCTTCTCTTGTTGCAGAGCACAGGCTCTAGGCGTGCGGGTTTCAGTAGTTGTGGCTCGGGGCTCTAGAGCGCAGTCTCAGTAGTTGTGGCACACAGGCTTAGTTGCTCCACAGCATGTGGGATCTTCCTGCACTAGAGCTTGAACCCATGTCCCCTGCATTGGCAGGCGGATTCTTAACCACTGCACCACCAGGAAAGTCCCGAAAAATCTTGATACTTTGTTCTTAACATTAAAAATCATGGCATTTAGAATTTGAAGTAATAATTCAGGTTAATAAAAATAATGAAAATGTTGCTCAGATAAGCCATTTGAACAAGCCTACTTGGAAAAATTAAAATAGTTTTTGTTAGCATTATCTGTATAGTAAAGAAGGGATTTTTACTCCAGCCCTTATTTAGAAACTTGTGAGAGCACTTTCCCCATTACTGGCCTCCATACTTTATTGTGGAAAAACCAGTGTTCTAACATTTGCCTGTTTCTTCTCAATGATTATGCTTACTGGCTGCTATTACTATATACATAGTAATATGTTTACAGTTTACACTACTTTGTTATATGTTAAATAAGAATCAGGAGAAATATTGTTTGACTACCAATGTTCTCTGAATAAAACACGAAGTGGACTGACATTTCACTTATTGTAGGAATAATATCCTTTGTACACCCAAAGCTACAACCCCATCAGTTTTGTTTTTGTTTTTTTTTTGTTGGGGGGTACGCGGGCCTCTCACCGCTGCGGCCTCTCCCGTTGCGGAGCACAGGCTCCGGACGCGCAGGCTCAGCGGCCATGGCTCACGGGCCCAGCCGCTCCGCGGCATGTGGGATCTTCCCAGACCGGGGCACGAACCCGTATCCCCTGCATCGGCAGGCGGACTCTCAACCACTGCGCCACCAGGGAAGCCCAACCCCATCAGTTTTGATCATAAGCTACCTTTTTCAGATTTTCTCATACCTCACAAAATAATTTTTTAAGTGAAAATTTTTCTAAATGAAAATGTCTTCTTCTATAACCTGAATTTTTAATGATAAACCAAACAGGAAATTTCTGGGCATCTTTCCTTGTGTACCACATATACACTGTGAAATGATTCATATTGTGTGCATCAGTGCGTCCACTCATAAGATAAACGTCTGTTTAGCAAGTACAGGGTGATACTGCCCTTTCATGTTGTATACCATGATTTTGTATGATATTGATATTTGATTAGGGATTTTTGCCAATAGCTTGTTATACTTTCTCCAAGCAAAATATTTATTATTAACTGTGTAGCTAGTTGCACAAGTTATCTCTGAAACAAAGTGACCTTTACCATTTTCTTTAAAAATGAGGGATGTAACTTGATCTTTTTTTATCCACAAATTCATCTATTTCATTCTGGAAAACATTGCTTTTATTCCAGAAAAATACATTTCTTGGCGATGAGGTTATTGTATTTGGGTCAAAACTGACTTGAAGGCTTTGATGGCTTTCCAAGTCATTGACAATATTTCCTAACAGTCGAGGTGTAGTGGGCAAGGGACAAATGGATGCTAGCCCAATAAAATCCAATTTTTAGATCTTCATAGTTGTACTTCCTATTTACTGTTTACTTGTTTATTTTTTCTTGCTTGGATCAACTTACCACATTTAAAGCCACATAATAATTCATATTCTATATCTGCACTGCAGTCTTGTTTAATAGCTAGCTACCTTTAATACGTAATTTGAATTGAAGTACTTGTTACCTTTTTTCACCACTACTTCTAATGCTTCAATATACTTCATTTGAGTGAATGATTTTTCTCTTTTTGGTGAACTGGAAATATAACACAACAAAATGGTAACAAAGAAAATTTTAATTTTAACAAATGTAAACAATAATATATGAATTATATTAAAATACTTTGGCTGAGATAAACTATACTGATAACTAAATGAGAGAAATGGATCTGTGTAATCTTTGTAGTACATATACAACCTACAAGAATTCAAAGATGCTCAATAGCATAATGGGATTTCTGTTAAAATTAGAATAAATTTATGTTAGACAATTTGTGAAAGATGTGTGAAAAGGTAGTACACTGTAATGCTAAAACAGGAGGATGGGTGGAATATATTCCCAGAGTCAGCCTTCTTCAGTTTGCCTCCCGCAACACTACTTACCAGCTGGGTGTCCCTTGCTTAACCTCTTTGCTTCTGTTTCCTTATCTGCAAAATGTAAATAATAGAATCTACCTCACAGTGTTGTTATGAGGATTGAATGAGTACTTATAAAGCAGTGTGGACAGTGTCTGGCTCGAAGTGTTCAATGCTTCCTATTATTAGAAAATAAATCTGTGCAATCATCTTACCACTTCTCTACTAAAAACCTGTCACTATGACCCTATTGTCGATCAAAGGAAGTCATCCCACTCTTAATCAAAATACATTGCCTCCTGTTTTGGCTGTCGGTATCTCCCCTACCAGACATAAGCGCCCAGATCCTCTTACACTACCAGTTCTATAGCAGGCATTCAAAACTTGCTGAACTTTTTCCCACCAGGCACAAAGGTCCTTAAAAGAGGAAAAAACTAGAAAGGATTACAAATCACTAAGTGAAGTTTAAGCAGTAGGTCACCTAAAGAAGATTTACAAAACAAATCATCTGCAGAGTCGCCAACCAGGCGAATCCACCACCCAGCGAAGCTTTTTAGTAAAATTATTTTTCACTGACGTCACTCGATCGCTGACCTCTAAGGTAGAAGAGGCGGAATTAGAGAGACAGCTGGACTTCTTCCTCGCCCTCCCTCCTCCACTGGACTGGCTGGGGGCTCCGTGGCCAGCCCCGCTTCTGGTCGCTTTGCGATTCTATTGGTCAGTTTTCCCGAGGAGGCTGGCCTTGGTGATGACCCCGCCCCCTCTAGGGGCGGGTCTCTCCGTCGTAGGGGCTGGGGACGGTGGGGCGGGGGGCGGTTGCTGCAGCCGCCATCTTGGATTCCGCGGTATCATTGGCGGCAGTACGGCGCCGCGTCTGGGGAGTGGCTCTCCCCTCCCCCTCCCCCCGGTTCCTTGGCGGTGGCTCCTCCCACTGGGGGGGTGCGGCGGCGGTGGCATCTACAGCTATGGCGGCGACTACTGCTAACCCCGGTGAGGAGACGGAGGACTGGAGTGCCTCTCAAGGAGGAGGGGCTGAAGGGGTTGGCAACTGGGTAGACCCATCGCTGAGGGGCCGTAGTTGGGGCTGAGGGCGCTGGGAAGCGCGGGGGTGGCTGCGGGGCGGTGGGGGAGGGGAGTAACCTGGGGGAGGGGCCCGCCCCTGGGGAACAGGGGAGACCCGAGGTGGAGGGAGGGAGCAGGCGGGTGGGAGTTGGGGATTCCTTGCCCCGAGTTCTGTTCGAGCAGCTGTCCGTGCGGGGCTGGCCCGCCTCCACTCTTGTGGCGGCTTTCTGGTGTGCGATGTGGTCCTCTTTCAGCCTTCTGCCCACTGTGGACCTGCTTGATGCCAAATAACTGTGGGCAGTGTGGCTCGTTTTACTTTAAAGGTAGTTGGGACTCATAGGACCACGTTGCTGTTTAGCTGAGGTGTTACTTCCAAACGTTTAGATTTTAAATTAAAAAAAATTTTAATTCATACTCAGTTTCTTAAAAAAAAGAAGCTGTACCTCCTCCCCCCCATCCAAGGGCTATCCTTTGAAACTTGCGTTTATGTATTAAGAGGTGCCTCTAGTGTCATTAGCTGCCGAAGGCAGAGGTTTGTGTAATGTTTGAGTTACAGGATAGATCTTGCCAACAGCAAGCATCCAGGACCCAGATTTAAATCTTGTTGGGTGGGACAAGGCAGTTCCCATTCTTTAAGAAAAGTTCAGTTCATGCTATTTCTCAATGAACATCTCTTCTAAAGTGGGAGCTTGAACGTTAAAAATCTAGTCAGTCATGTCTAAAAGATGGAATGGGGTGTAGTGCAGCAGCAGGTCTAGACAGATCAGGTCTTCAAATTCCTAGTCCCAGTCCTCTTTCCAGTACATTACAGTTATTTCTCCCTAGGAAGTATTTCATTGAAGGGATCCTAGTTTACTTTGCTGACCTTGGCTATTTCCCAGAAATCCTTATCTTTGATAGCCTTAAAAAAGAAGCGAGAGGTGGGGGTGAATAACTTGAAAATATGGTAGTGGGAAGGATTCACTGCTGTTCCCTTGTTAAAACTTAAATTGGATTTTTTTTCGTGTCTCTGAAAGGCAGTAGTATTTTACAGTACTCAGGTTTTGCTATTACAATTGAATCACTGAAATTTACTGTCTTTCCTACCGTGTTTCGGGGAACAGACCTATTTAAAGAAGTTAGTTTGTCACATGTCAATATCATATTTTTAAATCTTTTAAATTTTTTAAGAGGAAAAGGAGATAAAGTTAATAGCTAAAATTGCATTGCAGGAAGTGCTGAGTGATGGAATAAAATCGGAAAGATGCTATTATTATGGCAGACCTGACCTTGAAGTAAAATAACCTGTTAACTACGGAGTAAATAAACAAGATTTTAAACTGATAACACATTGCAAAATACTTATATAACCCTAGTCAAGTTGCAAAGCATTTCTCTTATTAAGAGGTGGCCTGGGTAAACAAGTTTAGTGCATATGTCAGAAGCTTTTTTCCCAGCAGTGTGGGTGGGGTTGCTTTATTTTGTTTTGTTTTTTAAACAACAGTAACCAGAATGACAATCTCTTGACCCATTTTCATTAGCTGATCAATATCAACTTAAAACTGTAAGCAGAAAATAACATTCATTTGTTCAGAATCCTTGCTTATGATGAAACAGTTACTTTGTTTATTGCCCTTTGGCAACCTGCTTCTGCAGTTTTTAGGGTTCTTTTTTTTTTTTTTTGCGGTTCGCGGGCCTCTCACTGTTGTAGCCTCTCCCGTTGCGGAGCTCCGGACGCACAGACTCAGCAGCCATGGCTCACGGGCCTAGCCGCTCCGTGGCATGTGGGATCTTCCCGGACCGGGACACGAACCCGTGTCCCCTGCATCGGCAGGCGGACTCTCAACCACTGCGCCACCAGGGAAGCCCTAGGGTTCTTTTTTGATGTTGGATAATTCTCCCATCTCTCCCAAGTTATTGATCCCAAGTTTAACACATGATAATTAACTTAGAAAGTGCATTTTCTTCCTTCGGTTCTCTTTTTGCCCCTTTGTGTCAAAAGGCAGAGATCATAGCTGCATTGTGGAGTTTTTGATAGCCTGTTCCATTTTGGGAAATGAGGACCATAAATATAGGGACACAGGGTGGAAATGAACTGTACTCAGTGAAAATAAAGTAAATGGTTTTCAGGTCAGAATTCTTTGTTGCATGATCAAACCTTTTCTCCTTAGAGTCATTTTAGGGACTAGGGACATCAGACTGATTTCTTTGAGTTTTTTCTGCTTTGTCATTTTGCTAGTTAAGTTTCCCTATGGTTCTTGTTTGTTCTGTCCTCACATATGTCTGCAAAGAATTTTGGTAATAATTATTTAACTCTTCTAAGCTTCATTTAAGTTAATCCTTAGTGTTAATAACAATACTTGATGATCATTTTAGTTGTATTTAGAGTTTGATTTAGAGACTGTTGGTGTCCCTTCAGGGTCTTGCAGGGGACCTGGTTCCTTTTTCTCTATGTCTTAACATGGTGCTGGATCAAAAGAAGAGTAAGATATAGTTTATACTCCACAATCTAAGAGTTATGTTGAAGTAATAATTCTAATGTGGTGGTGGCTTTTTTCTGCATAATTGATAATTCTTCACATTCTATTATTTTTTCACTAATTCTACTTACCAGTGGCAAGTAGAAGCGAGTGGGTAGGTGGTCCTTGAAGTCTTAGGCTATATCTTTCTTGTCTACGGAATACTTTTTGAGAAACATTTAAAAAATTGCATGTGTGATTTGTAATGTAAATGTGATGTAATGTAAATGTAAAACAGCATCGGCTAAGGCACTGTTTGGGAACAGATTAGTTATTTGATTTATAATTCAGTATTCAAACCAGAGATGTGAATGAATTTTTAGGAGTGCAGTTTTCTCCTCCCTTAATTCTGGTGTTCTCTTTCCCAGGGACCTCTTTTTGTGGTATTAGATACCATTTATTGTGGGTAGAGAATGGGTAGAAGGCAAAGGAAGGAACACTTGTTTGGGTTTGTAAGGCTGACACTTAGGAAAACTTTTTTTTTTCACATAATTTTTACCTCCATAAATTATAGTTTTTAAAGCATCAATTAGCAGAATTCTTACCCATTACCTTTACTTAACCTTTTTCAGATACGGGAAAATAGGAATTTATGCAGTATAAAATTACGATGCCAAGATACTTTAAAAATTATATTCTACTGCAAAAACCTCTTTCAAAATTGTTTAAACATAGTTTACTAATTCAGCAATTGAAATACAATTAACATTTTTGAAAAAGAACCTTAATCCATATACTTTTTATGCTGTTCGAATTGTGCCACCAAACTGAATCTTTTCTGTTTTTTTAGAAATTAAGAAGTAGATACTTCTGCATTCTTGGAACTCTAGTTTTCTTGTTGTTTTGAAATAGTGGTCTCTCACTTTAGTTTTCTGCATTCCAGCCCTACTCCTCTACTCAAACAATCCACTAACAGATGAGAATATGTTGTTTCATGGATGTTTTGTGAAAGTCTTTTGTGGTTGTCTGCTATGGATGACTTTCTTCTAAGGCAGTAACAATAGGGATTTCCACAGTACCAAGTGGTGGTTGATCTTCAAAAAACTAAATTGCAACACTCAAGGAAACTAAACACTTTTTCCTTGATTTTACTTACGTTATGACATTTTGGGCATATTTAATTTCAAAACTAGTAAAATTTGAATCCTTAATTGTAGAAACTGTCTTTGGAACCATCTTTTTTTTTTTTCCCTTCAGGCTATTTACAATATTCATTTTAAATGTTAATTCCCTGGCGGTATAGTCCTGTATAGAGGTGCAAGGGTGACATTTCTGTCAGTGCTATCCAGTGTCTCTGTGGTTGTATAGCTGATCTTATTTAGATGTAACAGTAAAGGAATACATTTAAAGCTCTTGTGAAATGCGAGGCCTGAGCTCAGTGGAGTCTATTTGGGCCCATGATCCACACCCAATGATAGGCCCTGCCTGTACAGCCATCTGTTTTTAAGAATGCTGCCTAATATGCTGTGATGATTTCAATAAGTAGACATCAACGAATATTGGAGTTGGATTCAAGATAACTCCTATCATTTTACATGTAAGAAAACAAACCTAGAGAGAGGAACTGGTACATTTATTAAACATCTATTAAGTTCTTACTATATGCCAGGCTACACTTTCCTGTTTTGTTGGCTATTCTGTATGTTAGAAACCATCTCTTAGTTTCCAAATAAATTCTCTAAATTTGCATCTCTTTTCATCATTTCTTCGTTTTGTATTCGTCCCTTCACATTTTCTCTTGTTGAGTAGACAAACTAAGTTTATGACTTTAACAACTTAATTAGAATTTAAGTTCCATGAGAGTAGGACCTTTAACTCCCTTGTTCACCACAGCACCCTACTGCTCTCAGGGGTGCCTAGTATGTAGACTACAGTTCAGTAAATGTTTGTTGAATAAATGAATGTTGTAAAACCTGGCATTGGAGGTTCATATCTTTTTTTTTTTTTTTTTTTTTTTTTTTTTTTTCTTTTTGCGGTATGCGGGCCTCTCACTGTTGTGGCCTCTCCCGTTGCGGAGCACAGGCTCCGGACGCGCAGGCCCAGCGGCCATGGCTCACGGGCCCAGCCGCTCCGCGGCATATGGGATCCTCCCAGACCGGGACACGAACCCGTATCCCCTGCATCGGCAGGCGGACTCTCAACCACTGCGCCACCAGGGAGGCCCATTGGAGGTTCATATCTTTATGCACTGTTAATATGAAAATACCTTTGAAAGGATAACACTAATTAAGCTATTAACATCATGAATTAATTTATAATAGCTAACAATAATTATATGCCAGATATTGTTCTAAATATATTACCTCACTTAATATTCATATATTTATCTCATTTAATCTTTTCCTTTAAAAATTATTTATTTATTTAATTTTAGCTGCATCTGGTCTTAGTTGTGGTGCACAGACTCCAGAGCACACGGGCTCAATAGTTGTGGCATGTAGACTCTCTAGTTGTGGTATGGAGGCTCAGTAGTTGTGGTGTGTGGACTTAGTTGCCCTAAGGCATGTGGGATCTTAGTTGCCTGACCAGGGGTCGAACCTGGGTCCCCTGCATTGGAAGGCGGATTCTTAATCGTTGCACCACCAGGGAAGTCTCCTCTTTTAATCTTTACAAGACTCCTATGTGGTATATATTAATATTCTTGTTTTCAGATGAGGAAACTAAGGCACAGAGTGAATAATTAGTTTGTCTGAAATCACATAGCTAGTAGGGGGTAGAGACAGTTTTTTTGGGGGGGTGTGTAGAGACATTTTGATTGCTGGCAGTCCATCTACACAGTCAAAATTTTTTTTATAGGAGTTTTTTTTTCTTTTTTTAAATTAAAATATAGTTGATGTACAATATTATATGTTTCAGGTGTACAACATAGTGACTCACAATTTTAAAGGTTATATTCCATTTATAGTTATTATTAAATATTGGCTGTATGCCCTTTGTTGTATTATAGATCCTTGTAGCTTATTTGTTTTATATATAGTAGTTTGTAGCTCTTAATCCCCTACACTTATCTTGTCCCTCCCCTCTTCCTTCTCCCTACTAGTAACCACTAGTTTGTTTTCTATATCTGTGAGTCTGTTTCTTGTTTCTTACATTCAGGAGTATGTTTTATTCTTTAGATTCCACATGTAAGTGATATACCCTGTTTGTCTTTCTCTGTTTGACTTATTTCACTTAACATAATACCCTCCAAGTCCATCCATGTTTTTGCAAATGGCAAAATTTCATTCTTTTTTATGGCTGAGTAGTATTCCTTTGTTTATATGTACTACATCTTCTTTATCCATTTGTCTGTTGATGGACACTTAGGTTGCTTCCATATCTTGGCAATTGTAAATAATGCTGTCGTGAACATTGGAGTACAAGTATCTTTTCGAATTAGTGTTTTCTTTTTTTTTTTGGATAAATTTCCCCGAGTGGGATTGCTGGGTCATATGGTACTTTAATTTTTAGTCTTTTTTGGGAAACCTCCATATGGTTTTGCACAGTGGCTACGCCATTTTACATTTCCACTAACAGTGTCTGAGGGTTCCTATTTTTCCACATTCTCACCAGCATTTATTATTTGTGGTTTTTAGACAGTCAGTATTCTTAATTACTAAGTTATAAGACTTTCTCCATTGTGACTTAAAGTCACTTCCTACAGAGATGTGGCACAATGGATACTTTTTGAGGAGGAGGAGGGTGGGGTATTGTCTTTTTTTAGTAGATGAAGAAGGTGAAATACTGCATCCGACAGCCAGGATGGCACAGTTGCTTGGATGGAGAAGTGAGTGCAAGGTGCTGAAAAAGTTGCTGGAAGAGTGTTGCAGTTCCTAAAATCTTTTCTATAACTTCTTGTATTCTTTCTTCATAGTTGTTTTTCACCTCTTTAAATAACTTTTACTGGAATCCTTAACTCTTACTGGAATCCTTCTCCTAGTTCTTCATACCCCATAATTGTCCCTTTTTGATGAACTTATTGAATTTGGCTTCAGAGTCACTGCATTGCTTGTTCTTTCTCACTGACTCTTCCTTCTTTGTTCCTTAGGCCTGCTCATTTTCTTTTTATGCTCATTATGCTTCTCCTTTTCTAGTCTCACTCCTGGGACTGGAACTCTTAATGGATTAATTAATTAGTAAGCCAGTCAACTTCCTTCATTTCTATTTGCCCACCTACCTGCCTCAATTAAACATTTATTTGGTAACTACTGTATCTCCTTCCCTCATTTATCTTTTATATATTGAAGACTCTCTAAAATTTTTATTCCTGTCTTCTCACATAAGCTTCTTTTCCTGTATTTTCATCTATTTAAAAAAAAAAACTCTATTTGAATAACTGTAACATGTTATATATATATATATATATATATATATATATATATATATATATATATATATATATATATATACACACATGGTCACCAGTATTTCCTTCAGATCTGCTGACCTTCCTAACTTTTCTGTATCTTTTGTGACTATTGCAGTTTTTCCAGTTCCCCAGGTTAAGCAATTAGATGTGTTTGGATTCTTTTATGTATTTATCTGATTTGTTATCACGTCTTGTTTTTTTTTGCATTAAAAAAAAGCATTTTTGGGCTTCCCTGGTGGCACAGTGGTTGAGAGTCCACCTGCCGGTGCAGAGGACACGGGTTTGTGCCCCTGTTCGGGAAGATCCCACGTGCCGCGGAGCAGCTGGGCCCGTGAGCCATGGCTGCTGAGCCTGCGCATCCGGAGCCTGTGCTCTGCAGTGGGAGAGGCCACAGCAGTGAGAGGCCCGCATACCACACACACACACAAAAAGCATTTTTAAACATACAAGGATATTAAAACATATGAAACATTTTAACCATATAAAATATATACCCAAAATAGATGTATTTATTACTTTTTTTAATTGATTTTTATTGGATTATAGTTGATTTACAATGTTGTGTTAGTTTCTGCTGTACAGCAAAGTGTATCAGTTATACATATATGTATATCTACTCTTTTTTAGATTCTTTTCCCATATAAGTCACTACAGAGTATTGAGTATAGTTCCCTGTGCTATACAGTAGGTTCTTAATTAGTTATCTGTTTTATATATAGTAGTGTGTATATGTCAATCCCAATCTCCCAAATTACCCCTCTCCCCCTTTCCCCCTTGGTAACCATAAGTTTGTTTTCTATATCTGTGACTCTTAAAATAGATTTATTTAAACATATATATGTTAAAAATTATTTTAATAAAAATTACCCATGCATATATTTAATGACTTAGTGTTACATGATTTGTTATAAAAACAGCAGTCCTCTACCCCCTTCTCTCAGCTCCTTCTCCCCAACGACATCCATTTTTATTTCTTTTAACCAAACTTTTAACTTTTGATTAAATAAAATGTCCCAGAAGTAAAAGGCAAGAGTTTTCGAATTGAAGGAGCCAGAACAATGAATGAAAAACTCACCCACTCAAGGCACATTATTATGAAATTTCAGCATCAGATACAGAGTATCCTATAAGCTCCAGAGAGAAGAAAATTGGTCAGTTAAAAATAAGAAGGAATCAGATTAGTTTTGCTTCTCAGTAGTCACGCTGGAAGATAGATGACAATGGAGCAATGCCTTCAAAATTCTGAGCGAAAGTAATCTCCAACTTAGAATTCCATACCTAGGCAAACTATCAATTAGTGAAGTGGAAGAAAGATATTTTCACATACCCAAGGTCTCCCTTACACTCTTTCTCAGAAACTTACTAGGGGATGAACTTTACCAATAGGTGAGAGTAAACCAAGAAAGAGGAAACATGGAATACAGGAAAGAAGCAGTACAAAAGGACACGTCCATTTTGCATACATTGCTGTTAGTTTCCCTGTTTTCAGTATTGTAACCTCACTTTCAAATTTGCCTGGTGTTCCCCAGTCCAGAGGACCTCTGGTTTACACTCTCCAGAGAATAAATCAGTTTTTTGACTGGGTGGTGGAGGGGCATTTTCCCTGCTGGAAGGGACAGGGAGAGGATCTGGGAATCCCCCTGCTGCTTAAACAGATATCAAACTAATCCTTTTTATTTTAGCTTTCATTTGCCCTGCCTTCTACACCCCCACCTCATTTTTGATTAGTCTAGTTTCCTTGCTTCTATTCAAATTTTAAATCTGTCAAATTAATCTTTTAATTTATATTTTCTTCTTGTCACTCTCACTTAACAATATATTTTGTCTTTCAGTTGCTTATTGAATCAGATTTAAGATTTCATCTTGGCATTCAAGGCCTTCTTACAGCTGGCTAGAATTTGACATCTTATATTTTCTCCTGAATACAGACTCTATGCTCTTTTTAGGCCTGTTTCCCTACACCTCCTCACAGCTATGTTCATACCTCCCTTTATGATTTGCTCATGTTCTTTTGTCTATGTGTGCCTTTTTCCTCTTCTTTAGTTTTTCTGAGGTCCAGCTTGACCTACTTTTCTGAAACTTCCTGGCTGGCTGGCTGGCTGGCTGGTAGCTTTATTTCCTTTAGTTTTTCCTTCCTGTTGAGTGCCTTCTCTGTGCTAGGGAGTGTGTCAGACCTTAATTTAAACCATCTCAATTATCTTTTTTTTCTCTAAATTTCTCTAACCTTTAGATCCCATAAAAACCTATTATTGAAAGTATGGAATTTATTTTTTATGGGAAAATTTTGTTTTTTCTTAGGAAAGTTACATATATTAGCTATTTAAAATTTAACTAGAAAAAGTTAATAGTAATAACATATAAAGTAAACTCAGTTTTACTAATGATAGAGAAATCCACATCAAACCAACAATGATAATCATTTTATACCTGGAAAATTAGTAAAAATTTGAAGATTGCTAAGGTCCAGTGCTGTTGGAGGTATGGATAATTTGATACCATTGGTGAGGTTCTTAACTGGTATGACCTTCTTGGAGGGTAATGGGCAGTTTTAAATATGCTCCTTTAGATCCAGCGAGTCATTTTTAGAAATTTTTTAGTTGTAGGTAATACTGGCATCTTTGCTTAAAGATATGCAAGGATATTCATTGAAACATTATTTATGATAGTGATAGTTTGAATGTCATAAATGTGTACATTTGTACTATGAAATACTGTATAACTTAAAAAGAATGAGCTAACAGTATTTATGGACATGATATACCTTCCAAGATACATTGTTAATTGGAAAAAAATAAAAGTTTCAGAATAAATATAATATGGTCCCTCTCCTTTGTTATATAAAAATTGCTAAAACCCTGTAATATATGGTGTATAGAAAAAGGTCTAGAAGGATTCATATCAAAATGTTAACAGCATTTTCCCATGGGGGAAATTGGGGTATATGTGTGGAGGATTTTACTTTTGACTGTTTGCTTCTGTATTGTTTGAGTATTTTTAGAGACGTCTATATCTGATTTTCTGTATATCCATATTTTAATATATTACTTTTGTAATGTAAAAACTAGTAATGGCAAAACCAGTTAACAAATTGGTGTTTGATATATTTTTACAAAGCTACCGTTTAAGGCGTACTTTACAATGTGTCAGGCACTATTCACATGCATTATCTAATTTAATCTTCCCCAAAGGTAGGTACTGTTATTAGCTACATTTTACAGATAAACCCTGAGAGATTAAATAATTTGCCCAAGGTCATACGTAGTAAGTGGTAACCCTAGGATTGGAATCTAGATTTATCTCACTTTAGAGTTTGAGCTGTGTTCTCTCAGATTTTCAACGCATGCCACACACATAGACACATGCACATAAATTTTCTTTTTAAATAATTGGGATCACGCATTTTCTGATTGTAAAAGTAATACATGTTTAATGTAAAAGAGAAAATGAAATGGATATGTAGAAAATCAAATATAGGAGTCTCTAAATGCCATCCCATAGATAACCACTGTTAATAGTTTATTGTGTAACATTTGCTCACTCCATTCTAGCCATGATGTCATCCACACCATTTCTAGAACTTAGGCATGCTCTCACCTCTGGGTCTTTGCACTCTGCCTGGAATGCATTTCTCCCAGATACCTGCATGGTTTGTTCCTTTACCTCCTTCTGACCTTTCCTTAAATGTTAACCTTTTCAGCGAGGTCTTCCCTCAGTATCTAAAATTGCTGGAACCTTTATGTATTTCTGCGTTGACTCCCCTAGTTTATTTTTCTCCACATTTATCACTATATAACATATTGTTAGGTCAAATCAAATGAAATGACTATCCATTTTTACCTATAAAATGTCAGTTTCATATTATCAACCCATTTTATATTTTAATCATTTCTCAATTTATCTTTCTCTTCTACTAACATGTAAAAAAAAGTTAGGATTTTTGTCTCTTTTATTTATTGTTATATCTCTAGGGCCTGCAACAATGCCTGGCATATAATAGGCATGCACTAAATAGAAATGAATTCTTCCAGGCTTTTGTTATGCATATAAACTTTATAAAGGATTATATTATATATAATTTTCTGTAGCTTATTTTTCCATAATCATATATGGTGAATAACTTTCCATTTCAATGATATAGATCCACCTCAAAAATTTTTTTATATATTGAAATTTTTTTATTGTGGCAAAATACACATAAAATTTGCCTTTTTAACTTTTTAAAAATTTATTTATTTATTAACAATTTAAAAACAATTTTTATTTTATTTCTTTCTTTTTGGCTGTGTTGGGTCTTCATTGCTGCACACGGGCTTTCTCTAGTTGCAGCAAGCGGGGGCCACTCTTTGTTGTGGTGCGCGGGCCATCCATCACGGTGACCTCTCCTGTTGTGGAGCCCAGGCTCTAGGCACACGGGCTCAGTAGTTGCGGCTCATGGGCTCTCAAGCGCAGGCTCAGTAGTTGTGGCGCACGGGCTTAGTTGCTCTGCGGCATGTGGGATCCTCCTGGACCAGGGAACAAACCCTTGTCTCCTGCATTGTCAGGCAGGCTCCTATCCACTGCGCCACCAGGGAAGCCCCTAAAATTTATTTTTAATTGAAGTATAGCTGAATTACAATGTTGTGTTAATTACTGATGTACAGCAAAATGACTCAGTTATACCTATATATGTACATTCTTTTTCATATTCTTTTTACCTATTTTTAAGTGTACAGGTCAGTGGCATTAGTATAGTCACATTGTTATGCAGCCGTCACCACCATCCACTTCCAGAACTTTTTCATCTTGCAAAATTAAAACTCTGTACCTATTAAACAATTACTTCCTGTTCCCCAGTCCCTCCAGCCCATGCCCCCATTCTACACTCTATGAATCTGACTATTCTAGGTACCTTATATAAGTGGAATCCTGTAGTATTTGTCTTTTTGTGACTGGATTATTTCACTTAGCATAATATTTTCAAGGTTCATCCATGTTGTAGCATATTGCAGAATTTCCTTCTTTTTAAAGGCTGAATAGTATTCCATTGTATGTATATGCTACGTATTTAAAAATCCATTCATCTTGATCAACACTGGGTTGCTTCTTCCTCTTGGCTATTGTGACTAATGCTGCTTTGAACATGGGTGTTGTACAAGTGTCTCTTCAAGACCCTGCTTTCAAATTTCAATTCTTTTTTTTTTTTTTTTTTTTTTGCGGTACGCGGGCCTCTCACTGTTGTGGCCTCTCTCGTTGCGGAGCACAGGCTCCAGACGCGCAGGCTCAGCGGCCATGGCTCACGGGCCCAACCGCTCCGCGGCATGTGGGATCTTCCCGGTCCGGGGCACGAACCCATGTCCCCTGCATCGGCAGGCGGACTCTCAACCACTGCGCCACCAGGGAAGCCCCTCAATTCTTTTTAGTATATGCCCAGAAGTGGAAGTGCTGGATTATATATTCATTCTAGTTTTAATTTTTTGAGGAATTTCCATACTATTCTCAATAGTGGCTGCAGCTTTTACGTTCCTACCAAAAGTGTACAAGAGTTTCAATTTCCTCACATCCTTGTTAACACATATTATTATTATTTTTCTTTTTCATGGTGTCCATCCTAATGGGTGTGAGGTGATATCTCAGTGTAGTTTTGATTTGCGTTTCTCTAATGATTAGTGATGTTAGGCATCTTTCCATGTGCTTTTTGGCCATTTGTATATTTTCTTTGGAGAAACATATGTTCAAGTCATTTGTCCATTTTTTAATTAGGTTGTCTTTTTTTGTTGTTGAGTCATAGGAGTTCTTTATGTATTCTGGATTTTAATCTCATCACATATATGGATCACAACTGTTTTCTCCCATTCTGTGGGTTGCCTTTTTACTCTGTTGATACAGTGTTCTTTGATGCACAAAATTTCTAATTTCGATGAAGTCCAATTTATCTATTTTTTACTTTTGTTGCTTGTGCTTTTGATATATCCAAGAAATTGCCACATCCAGTGCCATGAAGCTTTTTCCCTGTTTTCTTCTATGAGTTGCATAGTTTTCGCTCTTACATTTAGGTCTTTGATCCACTTTGAGTTAATTTTTGTATATGAGGTAATGTAAGGAAGGATACAACTTCATTTTTTTTAACATGCAGGTATCCAGTTTTCTCAGCACGATTTGTTGAAAAGATTATCCTTTCCCCATTGAACGGTTGTGACACTTTTGTTGAAAATCATTTGACCGTATATGTGAGGGTTTATTTCTGGGCTCTGTATTCTATTCTGTTGGTCTATGTGTCTGTCTTTATGCCAGTGTCACACTATTTTGATTACTGTAGCTTTGTGATGCATCAACATTTTAATGGTGAGTATTTGAGTACTCTCTTTATCCAGTATTAAAGGCAGTTATAATGCTTGGGCATGTAACAAAAGACATGCATAAAAGAGGTTTTGTATTTTGAGTTTAGATGCAGTTTATTATAAATATAATTTGGAGGTAGGTTTTAGGAATAATAAGTAAAATACTAAAAAACACATCCAGGGGCTTCCCTGGTGGCGCGGTGGTTGAGAGTCTGCCTGCCGATGTAGGGGACACGGGTTCGTGCCCCGGTCCGGGAAGATCCCACATGCCGCGGAGTGGCTGGGCCCATGAGCCATGGCCGCTGAGCCTGCGCATCCGGAGCCTGTGCTCCACAACGGGAGAGGCCACAACGGTGAGAGGCCCGCATACCGCAAAAAAAACCCCACAAAAAAACACATCCAGGACTTCCCTGGTGGCACAGTGATTGGGAGTCTGCCTGCCGGTGCAGGGTACATGGGTTCGATCCCTGGGCCGGGAGGATCCCACATGCTGCGGAGCAGCTGGGCCTGTGTGCCACGACTGCTGAGCCTGCGCTCTAGAGCCTGAGAGCCACAACTACTGAGCCCCTGCACCTAGAGCCGGTGCTCTGCAGCGGGAGAGGCCACAGCAATGAGAGGCCCGTGCACCACAGCGAAGAGTGGTCTCCGCTCCCCACAACTGGAGAGGGCCCGCGTGTAGCAGCAAAGACACAACGCAGCCAGAAATAAAAATGAGTAAATAAATAGGTTTATGAAAAAAAGAAAACACATCCAAAGTGGTTTATATTTTATACAAGGTAGTAATATGATGAATTATTGTTACCAACATTTCTTTTTGAACATTTCATTATCTATTCAACTTTTAATGCTTCCTTTATCATTTCTGTTTTCCTCATTCGTGTTTTATATGACTTAGTTTTATATTATTTCTCCTATTTCAGGAAAAGAAGTCACATTCAGAAGTAGCTTTTTAAAAATTTATTTATTTATTTATTTGGCTGTGCTGCGTCTTAGTTGCAGCACACGGGATCTTCGTTGCCGTGTGCAGGATCTTTTTTGCAGCATGCAGGATCTTTAGGTGCGGCATGCGGGATCTAGTTCCCTGACCAGGGATCGAACCTGGGCCCCCTGCCTTAGGAGTGCGGAGTCTTAACCACTGGACCATGAGGGAAGTCCCGAGAAGTAGCTTTTCTATAAATTTGGGAGACTGTGCTGACTGACTAAAATATTTACTATTTTTCTGTAATTTCTGTCAAGTTATGATTTTAATAGAAGGTGCTTGAGTTCAGTGCACTAAGAATACTCCTTAACTGTGCTACACTTAACATCACACTAAGTTCCTCTTCCATTTAAAAGGAGCTAATCTTAGTAAGTTAAATCCAGAGTATGTTAAAAGAATCATACATCATTATTATATTAGGTCCTCAGGCCTGTAGTGACAAATTACTGCAAACTAGAGGGCTTAAAACAACAGAAATTTATTCTCTTGCAGCTCTGGAGACTCAGTGTCCGAAATGAAGATATTGGCTGGTTAGGTTCCCTCTTTTCTAGCTTGTAGACACATCACTCCAGTCTCTGTATCCAAATGTCTGTCTCATTACTTTTATAAAAACAGCAGTCATTGGATTTAGAGCCCATCCTAATTCAATATGATCTCCGTCTTCACTAATTATATCTTCAGAGACCCTATTTCCAAGTAAGGTCACATTCTGAGTTTCTGTGGACATGCATTTTTACAATCTTCAGCCCACTACAATTTATTGAGCAAGATTTATTCCAGGAACTCAAGGATTGGTCACCCTGAGAAAACCTATATACTTGTGTCATTAACAAACTAAAGGGGGAAAAATGACTGTATCAATAAATGCTTTATAAAAACATTCGTTTCTAATTTTAAAAAATCCATTCCTGATTTAAAAAAAAAAGACTATTAAATCAGAATATGGGAATTCCTGGGTGCTCCAGTGGTTAAGACTTGGTGCTTTGCTGTCACTGCCGTGGGCCTGGGTTCAGTCCCTGGTCAGGGAACTAAGATCCCACAAGCTGCATGGCGTGGCCAAAAAAAAAAAAAAAAGAATAAATAAAGAGATTCTTAACCTTTTGTATCACGTGGACCCCTATGACTGGTGACATCTGTTGAACCCTTCTTCAACCTCATTGGGTCATTGTGGGAATAAATGAGAGGCACACAAGTTGCCCAGCACAGTGCCTGGCACACAGTGAGGGCTTAGAAAAAAATTAGTTATTATTATCACTGATTATCCATGCACTCACTGTAAAGCCAAGGAGTAACACTTTTGCTTCAAGGCTTCAAAAGTTCTTATCACACTTTTTGTGTTGCATCCACTCCTAAATAAAAACCTCCTCTTGTCTGGGCCAAGTTGGAGACCCTGGTGAGGGGCAGAAAGACTTGCACATGGGAGGAAACTCTGGTGAGCTGGTGGGGCAGGTCCCTAGGCCCCCAGATCACCCTAGCGTGCAGCTTGCTCTCCCTGTTGAACCCACAGAATGTTGTTCAGAGTGTAAATAACACTACATAGTATTTTGAAAAATCAATTCTATTAAAAATATAGTTATCAAAATATAAAAAATTACAAATTTATAATACAAAAATTAATGTTTCTTCTTTATTAATAATAAATAAGATGTAGTGACACGTCTAATAATTGCCATATTCTCAAAGTAGTATTGAATGTAACAGTAATTCTAGATATCCGTAATAACTGTCATGTGATATCTGATTTTATTGATGACAAAATCACAGATACTGCTAAAACTATGGTGTTTTACTGTACTTTCATGATTGAAGGAAATGCTAAATTTCAGCTAGAGATTAATGAAAGTAAAGGAAGAAAATTGTTCTTCATCCAAGTTTACCAGTGGATTTTATCCACTGACCCACAGATTAAGAACCCTTGCAATAATGCAGTAAAGGAAGGAAACTAAATACTAGTGTAAATATTGAGTAAAGAAAGGTAAAATAATCATTCCTTGCAGATAATGTGATTGTATATTAAGAAAGTCCAATAGGGACTTCCCTGGTGGCACAGTGGTGAAGAATCCACCTGCCAGTACAGGGGACATGGGTTCGAGCCCTGGTCTGGGAAGATCCCACATGCCGCGGAGCAACTAAGCCTGTGCACCACAACTACTGAGCCTGTGCTTGAGAGCCTGCGAGCCACAACTACTGAGCCCATGTGCTACAACTACTGAAGCCCGCACGCCTAGAGCCTGTGCTCTGCAACAAGAGAAGCCACCGCAATGAGAAGCCCACACACCGCAATGAAGAGTAGCTCCTGCTCGACACAACTAGAGAAAGCCCATGTGCAACGAAGACCCAATGCAGCCAAAAATAAATAAATAAATAAATAAATTTAAAAGTCAAATAAACTAAATGCTTTTAGATAAGGTAATTTAGTGAAGTTATTTGAGTACAATATAAACACACTGAAGTCAATAGCTTTCTCTTATTCTAGCAATAACCAGTTAGAAGTTGAAATGGAAAAGATTTCATTTACAATCATATTAAGAGCTATAAAATACCTAAAAATAATATAACAAGAAAGATGTAAGACTTATGTGAAGAAAACTGTAAAATTTTATTAAAGAGCATTAGGAAATGTCTGAATAATATTCCTTGATGATGAAATGCAATATCATGCTACTGGTCCCTCAAAATTATTATATAAATTTAATGTAATTGAATTAACCTCAAGCATTTTTTTGTTGTTAGAACTTTATATAGATTTTAAATTCAAAAGGAGGATGAAGTATATGACATTAAAAGGTTTTTAAAACTTTTAAATTAAACTTTTTCTTTTGTGATGATTTTATATTCATATTCAGTTATGAGAAATAATACAGAGATCCCCTACCCTTAGCCCAGTTTCCCCCAGTGGTTGTACCTTGCAAAACTATAGTGTAATATCATGACCAGGATATTGACATTGGTACAGTCAAGATACAGAATATTTCTATCATCGCAAGGGTCCCTTGTGGTGCCCTTTTAAAGCACCACCCACCTTCCTCATACTTACACCCTCTCCTTAATCCCCAGCAGCTACTAACCTGTTGTCTATTTCTATAATTTTGTTATTTCAAGAATGTTCTATAAATGGAGTTGTACAGTGTGTAGCCTTTTGCAGTCGGCTTTTTTCATTCACCGTTATACTCTGGAGATTCATCCAGGTTGTTGTGTGTATCAGTAGTTCACTTCTTTTTGTTGCTGAGTAGGGGTATATATATCAGTTTAACCATTTACTTGAAGGACATCTGGATTTTTTCTCCAGTTTTTGGCTATTACAGATAAAAGCACTCTAAATATTTGTGTACCAGTTTTTGTGTAAATGTTAAGTCTTCATTTTTCTGGGATATATACCCACAAGTGCAGTGCTGGATTGTATGTTAATTGCATGTTTAGTTTTTAAAGAAACTCCCGTACTGTTTCCCGAAGTGACTGCACTATATTATATTCTCACCAACAATGTGTAAGTGATCTTTTTCTGTATCCTTCCCAGCATTTGGTATTTATTATTATTATTTTTTAGCCATTATGATAGGTATGTAGTGCATCTTATTGTGGCTTTAATTTGCATTTCCCTCTTGGCTAATGCCGTTGAACATCTTTTCATATGCTTATTTACCATTTGTGTATCTTCTTTGGAAAAATGTCTGTTCAAGACTGTTTGCTTTTTTACTGTTGAGTTTTGAGAGTTCTTTTTATATTCTAGATACAAGTCCTTTGTCCTCTGTGGCAATGTTTTTCCCCACTCTGTAACTTGTCTTTTGATCCTCTCACAGTCTTTTACAGAGCAAAAGTTTGTCATTTCAGTGATGTCCAATTTACCAGTTTTTCCTTTCATGGATCATGCTTATGGTACCAAGTCTGAGAACTCTTTGACTAGCCCCTAGATCCTGCAGATTTTCTCCTATTTTTTTAAAAATTTATTTTTACTTATTTATTTTTGGCTGTGTTGGGTCTTCATTGCTGCGCGTGGGCTTTCTCTAGTTCTGGCAAGTGGGGGCTACTCTTCGTTGCCATGTGGGGGCTTCTTATTCGGTGGCTTCTCTTGTTGCAGAGCACAGGCTCTAGGTGCACAGGCTTCAGTAGTTGTGGCACGTGGACTCAGTAGTTGTGGCTCACGGGCTCTAGAGCACAGGCTCAGTAGTTGTGGCACACGGGCTTAATTGCTCTGTGGCATGTGGAATCTTCCCAGACCAGGGCTCGAACCCGTGTCCCCTGCACTGGCAGGTGGATTCTTAACCACTGCGCCACCAGGGAAGTCCATCTCCTGTGTTTTTTTCCTAAAAGTTACATAGTTTTACACTTTACATATAAGTCCATGATCCATTTTGATTCATTTTTGTATAAGGGGTCAAGGTCCATTTTTTTGCCTATGGATGTGTAGTTGCTCTAGCACCACTTGTTGAAAAGGCTATCTTTCTTCCATTGAATTGCTTTTGCACTTTTGTCAAAATCATTTGGGCTTATTTGTGTGGGTCTGTTTCTGGGTTCCATCGATCTAAGTGTCTGTCCCTTTGCCAGGGCCACACGGTCTTAATTGCTGTAGCTATATTAGAAGTCTTTCAGGTAGACACTTTTCTCCCACTTTTTCTTTGTTTTAGCTATTATAGTTTCCTTACCTTCCTGTATAAATTTTAGAATGGTCATGTTTAATTTTTAAAAAAAATTTTTTAGTTAAAAACATTTTTTTAATACAGTTAGTTTTTATTTATTTTTATTTTTGTCTGCGTTGGGTCTTCGTTGCTGTGTGCAGGCTTTCTCTAGTTGCGGCGAACAGGGGCTACTCTTCATTGCAGTGCGCAGGCTTCTCATTGCGGTGGTTTCTCTTGTTGTGGAGCACGGGTTCTAGGCATGCGGGCTTCAGTAGTTGAGGCACGTGGGCTCAGTAGTTGTGGCTTGCAGGCTTAGTTGCTCTGCACCATGTGGGATCTTCCCAGTCCAGGGATCGAACCTGTGTCCCCTGCATTGGCAGGCGGACTCTTAACCACTGTGTCACCAGGGAAGTCTCTAGAATTGTCATGTTTATATCTTCAAAAACATCTGGGTAGAATTTTGATAGGAATTGCATTAAACCTGTTTATCAGTTTGAAGAGAATTGACATCTTTTGTTGAGTCTTCCAATCCATGAACATGGTATGTCTCTCCATTTATTTAGGTCTTTGATTCTTTCAGCATACAAATCTTGTGCCTGTTTGATAGATTTACACTTAAATATTTTTTCTTTTTTGAAGTGGTTATGACTGGTTTTATATTTTAAATTTTGATGCCCTTGTGTTAATTGCTAGTATATAAAAACACAATTAATTTTTGTATATTTATTTTGTATACTGCAACTTTGTTGAATTCACTTATTTGTTCTAGGAAGGTTTTTTTGTTTGTTTTGGTAGATTCCTTAGGATTTTCTGCAAAGACAATCATGTAATCTGCAAATGGGGACAGTTTTATTTTTTCCTTTCTGATCTGTATGCCTTCTATTTCCTTTTCCTGCACTTTTGCACAGGCTAGAACTTCCCACACTATGTTTAAATAAGTGATGAGAGTGAACATTTTTTCCTAGTTCCCAAATCTTAGGGAGAAAACATTGTCTTTCACCATTAAGTATAATATTAGCAGTAGTTTTTTTTTCTTTCTTTTTGTAGATACTTTTATCAAGGTAAGGACGTTTCACTTTATTTTATTTTTTCTATGTTTTTATCAGAATGGGTATTGAATTTTAGCAAATACTTTTTATGCATAGGCTGATATGATCATGTTATTTTTCTTCTTAGCCAATTAATATGTTGATTGATTTTAAGTATTGAACCAGTTTACTTCCCTTGAATAAAACACATATGGTCACGTTGTATAGTTCTTTTGCTATTGCTAAATTCTGTTTGCTAAAATTGCTAAATTTTATTTACTAATATTTTGTTAAGGGTTTTTGCATCTATATTCATGAGGAACATTGATCTCTAGTTTTTGTTTTGTTTTTCTACTGTCTTTGCCTGGTTTTTGTATCAGGGTAATACTAGCTTCAAAAGATGAATTGGTAAGTGTCCCCTTCCTCAAATAGTTTCTGGAGGAGATTGTTTAGCATTGCTGTTAGTTCTTTAAATGTTTGGTCGCATTCTCCAGTGAAATCAGCTAGACCTAGAATTTTTTTTGTTGTTGAGAGTGCTTAAATTATGAATTCAGTTTTCTAATAGGTATGAGGCCATTCATATCAACTATTTTGTGTTTGGACAGTTGTTTTAGTTTGTATTTTTTAAGGAATTGATCCTTTTGGTCTAAGTTGTCAAATTTATGTGTGTAAGTTTTAGTATTCCTAATTATCTCTTAGATTTCTTCAGGGTCTCTAGTGATATCCCTGTTTTTTTTTTTTCCTGGTTTTGGTAGTTTGTGTGTTGTTTGTCTTGCTAGAGGTTTGTCAATTTTATTGATCTATTTAAATAATTCTTTGTTTTATTTTTAAATTGTTTTTCTGTTTTAAAATTTTATTATTTTGTGTTTTCCATTATTTCCTTCCTTTTGCTTGCTTTGGGTTTGTTTGTTTGTTTATTCATTTATTTATTTATTTATCCTAGGTTCTTGAGGTGGAAGTTTAGATGATTTATTTGACTTTTCCTCTTTTCTAATATAGCATTTTAATGACTGTAGCTTTTGGGGTGTCCCACAAATTTTACCATCTTGTAATTTCATTAAAAATTTTTTTTTAAATAAATTTATTTATTTATTTATTTTTGGCTGTGTTGGGTCTTCATTGCTGTGCATGGGCTTTCTCTAGTTGCAGCGAGTGGGGGCTGCTGTTCGTTGTAGTGCATGAGCTTTTCATTGCAGTGGCTTCTCGTGTTGTGGAGCACGGGCTCTAGGCACACGGGCTTCACTAGTTGTGGCACGTGGGTGGGCTCAGTAGTTGTGGCTTGTGGGCTGTAGAGCGCAGGCTCAGTAGTTGTGGTGCACAGGCTTAGTTGCTCCGCAACATGTGGGATCTTCCCGGACCAGGGCTTGAACCTGTGTCCCCTGCATTGGCAGGCGGATTCTTAACCACTGCGCCACCAGGGAAGTCCCTCATTTTAATTTTAGTTCACTGTACTTTTTATTCCCTTTGAGACTTCCTCTTTGACTGATTATTTAGAAATGTGTTATTTAATGTCCGAGTGAATGGAGATTTTCCTGTTATCTTTCTGTTACTGATTTTAAATAGTTTGATTCTACTGTGGTTGGAGAATCCAATCTATGATTATTTTATTTATTTATTTGTTTTTTAAATTTTTGGCTGCACTGGGTCTTCCTTGCAGTGTGCGGGCTCTTCATTGTGGGCTTCTCTCTAGTTGCGGGCTCAAGAGCATGCGGGCTCAGTAGTTGTGGCACGCAGGCTTCTCTCCAGTTGTGGCTCGCAGTTTTGGTTGCCCCGTGGCATGTGGGATCTTAGTTCCCCAACCAGGGATCGAACCCGCATTCCCCTGCATTGGAAGGCGGATTTTTAACCACTGGACCACCAGGGAATTCCCGCAGTTCTTTTATATGTGTTGAGGTTTGTTTAAAGGCCCAGGATATGGTCTATCTTGGTATATGTTCTGGGGACACTTGAAAAGAATGTATATCTGCTGTTGTTGGGTGTAGTGTTTTTTATAAATGTTAATTGGACCCTGTTGATTGAGGTATCATTGAGAACTTCTATATCTTTGCTAATTTTCTTTTTTTTCTTTTAAGTTTTTTTTAATACTTATTTATTTTATTTTTGGCTGTGTTGAGTCTTACTTGAGGTATGTGGGATCTTTGTTGGCGGCATGCAGGATCCTCCCCTGCGGTGCGGACTCCTCGTTGTGGCGCGCAAGCTTCTCTAGTTGTGGCACGTGTGTTGCAGAGCATGTGGGCTCTGTAGTTGTGGTGTGTGGGCTCCAGAGCGCGTGGCCTCTGTAGTTTGCAGCACACGGGCTCTCTAGTTGTGGCTTGCATGCTTAGAAGTTGCAGCGTGCAGGCTTAGTTGCCCCGCAGCGTGTGGGATCTTAGTTCCCTGACCAGGGATCGAACCCGCGTCCTCTGCATTGGAAGGTGGATTCTTTTTTTTTTTTTTTTTTTTGGTTGACAGTTTTGCTTTATTTATTTATTTATTTATGGCTGTGTTGGGTCTTCGTTTCTGTGCGAGGGCTTTCTCTAGTTGTGGCAAGCGGGGGCCACTCTTCATCGCGGTGCGCGAGCCTCTCACTGTCGCGGCCTGCCTTGTTGCGGAGCACAGGCTCCAGACGCGCAGGCTCAGTAGCCGTGGCTCACGGGCCCAGTTGCTCTGCGGCATGTGGGATCTTCCCGGACCAGGACTCAAACCCGTGTCCCCTGCATTGGCAGGCAGACTCTCAACCACTGCGCCACCAGGGAAGCCCGGAAGGTGGATTCTTAACCCCTGGACCACCAGGGAAGTCCCTGTTTAGCTATTCTTTTAGGATAGTTCTGCTCATGACAAATCCTCCTTAGTTTTCCATCATCAGAGAATGTGTTGATTTCCCACTCATCTCTTAAACTTTTTTTTTAATTTAAAAATTTTTTTTAAATTTTATTTATTTATTTTTGGCTGAAGCAGAAGTAGTATATGACATTTAATAAGAATATTTTGTAAAATAAATTAATGGAGAATGGAGGACTTTCCTATTAGATAATTCAAATGTACTATAAAGCTGTCGTTATCAAACGTGTTCAGTATTGACACAGGAGCTGGAAAATATATTAATACAGAATAAAAGTATAGAAAGAGATCAATTATTTGTAGACAACTAAAAGTAAAGTAAAGTAGTAAAGTAAAAGTAAAGTAGTAAAGGAGTCATTTCCAATAAGTGAGGAAAGGATGGATTATCCCATAAATGATATTAGAATAATTATCTAACCATGTTTAAGAAAATAATCAGAGTCCTGCCTTATGCCAGGTAAGCATAAGTAGTAAATTCCAGATGGATTAAAAATCTAAATGTGAAACACAAAAGTATTATAAGAAAATATAGAAATAATCTTGAGGGTGGGGAGCTTTCCTAAGTAAGACAGAAATCCTGGAATTATTTAGGAAAACACTGATAAATTTTACAGCATAAAATTGTGAAATGTTATATATTTAAAGGCTAAGGTAAGTGATGAAAAAATATTTGTAATACATAACAGGCATATATTATCTTTTATATATTGATATCCTTTAATATCCTTTATATACTGATAGATCTTACAAATTCATTAGAAAAAAATATTCAGTATAAAAGTATTAAAGATATGAAGAGTCAACTCATTGATTTCAGATGACGAATGTAAAAAGATACAAGAATTAAAACAAATACTGTACCATTTTTACCTGTCAGGTTTGGTGAAATTAAAAAGTATAATATCCAGTCCTGGTGAGGGAAGTAGGTACTCTCATATCCTGTTAGTGGGAGCAAAAATTGTAGCAGGCTTTCTGGAACATAATTAGCCATGACCAAATGTGCCTGTTTTTGATCAGAGAGTTAGGTGTATATAATCTGAGGGAAGAAATAGGAAATAAAATGAGCTCAACTTAAAAAAAACCACATTTATATATTTATTTGGCTGCACTGGGTCTTCATTGCAGCACGTGGGATCTAGTTCCCTGACCAGGGATCGAACCCAGGCCCCCTGCACTCGGAGCACAGAGTCTTTACCACTGGACCACCAGGGAAGTCCCTACTCTATATAATTTTTTTTGAGTATTAGAATTTAGGTGATTTTTATAATTTTGTTTTTTTTTGTATTTTCCAAAAAAAATAAATCAGAGGACCTAAGTTATATATATTTGTTGCATTAGTGAAGTATGTAAACCAATTTGTGTGTGTGTTTTAGATTAATATTATGTCACTATTACCAGCTTTTAAAAGGTAAGGCTATAGAATATAGTGCTACCTTTTCCAAACTGTATGAAGTTAGGGGAATTGAAGTGTAGGGAAATCTTTTCCCAGGGTAAGAATTCAAGAAAAGCAGTCTGGACGTGAGCATTTGGGTTTTCTAGCAAACTCCTGAGATTTTATCCATAGCTTGAGCCTTTCTTCTAGCCAGTTTGATGATGATGATAAGCAAGAACAATCTTTTTAAAATCTGTATTTCTGTTTTTCTCTGACAGAAATGACATCAGATGTACCATCACTGGGTCCAGCCATTGCCTCTGGAAACCCTGGGCCTGGGATTCAAGGTGGAGGAGCCATTGTCCAGAGGGCTATTAAGCGGCGACCAGGGTGAGTTTGAGTGTAGTATGTTACAAACGTCTCTCCTTTAAACCAGCCTGATTTTGTTAGTCGCTGAACCATCTATTCCTAACCCTCTCACTTCTTCTGGCTACTTACTACACTCCGATCAGATAACTTTCTTTAGTCCCTGGATTTTTTCTTTGTATGGAATTGATGTTTTTATCTTAGTTTCTTACAAGCAGTTTTGTTTTGTTTTTTTAAAACAAAAATCTCTAAGAGGTAAAGGACTCTGGCTAAGCCGAAAGATTTCACCTTTGCTGAGAAAATTTCACTGCTTTCATTAAGCTTTGTATCTGCATTCTCAAAATTTTTTTGGTAGGCCTTTTTTTTTCTTGGCTGCGTTGGGTCTTTGCTGCTGCACGTGGGCTTTCTCTACTTGTGGCAGGCAGGGGCTACTCTTCATAGCGGTGCATGGGCTTCTCATTGCGGTGGCTTCTTTTGTTGCGGAGCACGGGCTGTAGGTGCGTAGGCATCAGTAGTTGCAGCACACGGGCTTAATAGTTGCGGCGCAAGGGCCCTAGGGCACGCGGGCTTCAGTAGTTGTGGTGCTCAGGCTCCGTAGTGGTGGCTTGCGGGCCCTAGAGCGCAGGCTCAGTAGTTGTGGTGCACGGGCTTAGTTGCTCCACAGCATGTGGGATCTTCCCAGACCAGGGATCGAACCTATGTCCCCTGCATTGGCAGGTGGATTCTTAACTGCTGTGCCACCAGGGAAGTCCCTGGTAAGCTTTTTACTTTTCTGAATTTAGAGAATGCTGAACTGTAGAATATGTCTCCTTTAAGTTATTGACATGTTGCCTTGTTTGGAACCTAGAGTCCATTCAATTCCAAAATTATTTATTAGATGCCTCATTAGCGTAAGTCATTGTGCCGATTGCTACTAGGATACAAAGGTAAATAAGGCACAGTCTTCGTCTTTTAGTTGCTTATGTTCTGAAAGGGATAATCATTACACGCATAAATATAATTCAAGATAGAATATGCCAGGTTTGCTAAGAAAGGAACAAATACACTGCTGTGTTTCAGTGTATGGAAATACCACCATTGGTTGGTAGAAATTGGGAAAGGCTTCAGGAAAGAGGTTGCTTTAGAAAGGCCTGGAAGAATGGGTAGTATTTTACCAATTTTTTAAAGTATTAAAGTATTGAATTTTTTTTCTTTCTTTTGCTTTTAATAATTATGTAGCTAGTGTTATAACTAGTCTTTAAGTTTCCTCTTAGCAGTAGTAATGAAAGAGTGATCCCTGGGTTAAGGTGTTAACATGAGTAACATATTAAGACTTGCTATGTCTCCAAGAGCTTTATACATTTTAACTCATTTACTGAGGTATATGGTGAATAAGTAACTTACCCAAGGTTTTAAAGCTAGTAAGTGGAAGACCTGTGATGTGAACCTTGGGAGGTTAGCTTTATTGTCTACTCTTAAACACAGTGTTATGGTCATATATAACAGCAAACAATTAGAAGCAGTATTATCAAAATTAGGGGATTGATAAAGTTGCATTGAAAACGTACAGCTATTAGAAGTGACAAATATGTATTGGTACAGAAAAAAGTTTACAGTATATTGAGAAAAGAGGTTACAGGGGCTTCCCTGGTAGTGCAGTGGTTAAGAATCCGCCTGCCAATGCAGGGGACGCGGGTTCAAGCCGTGGTCCGGAAGATCCCACATACCACGGAGCAACTAAGCCCGAGTGCCACAACTACTGAGCCTGCACTCTAGAGCCCACAAGCCACAACAACTGAAGCCCGTGTGCCACAGCTACTGCAGCCTGTGCGCTAGAGCCTGTGCTCTGCAACAAGAGAAGCCACCACAATGAGAAGCCCTCGCACCACAACGAAGAGTAGGCCCCGCTCACCGCAACTAGAGAAAGGCACACAGCAACGGAAGACCCAACGCAGCCAATAAATAAATAAATAAATAAATAAATAAATAAATAAATAAATAAATAAATAAAAAATATTTTTAAAAAAGAATAAAATAAAAGAAAGGTTACAGTGTATGTAATATACCAACTCTATCAGAAAAAACTATATAAATAACGTGTGCATAGCAAAAAACTGAAAGGATACTCATCAGATGTATGGGTGATGGGATTATGGGTGATTTATTTTTTCTTTTGTTTTTAGTTATTTCTAGATTTTCTGAAGTGAGTATGTTTTATTGATAATCAGGAGAATATATTAAAAGAAATATACATTTTTTAAAAGAAAGATTGGAAAATATAGAAAGAAAACTAAAAGCAATAATCCTACTACCCAAAGTCATCTCCCATCAGTTTTTTTAGTGTAATTACTTCATTCTTTATTCTATATGTAGATTTCTTTAAATAGTTATAATCATATAATTATGTAGGTTTATATAGCCTGATCTTTTCACTTAATTGTATCCAATAACCTTTTTTTCCGTATTGTACATATGCTATAGAAACATAATTTAAAATACTTACATAGAGGGGATGTACTTAATTGCTATTTTGGGACACTTAAACTGTTTTGAAGATTTGCTGTTATATATAATGCTTAATGAATATCTTTGTACATAAATTTTTTTCTCTGAGTTATTTCTTTAGGATAGATTCTTAGAAATGGAGTTATTGGGTAAATAGGTAGACTTTTATAGGTGATCTGGGGCTACAGAGAGGAAGAGGAATGGACACTTTCAGGGTTGATGCTGTGTACTTCATATATAACCCATTTAGAGGCCCATAACATCAGGTTATCACACTAGTAGAGATGCCAAGATCATTGGGTTAAGGTGGTAGCATGAGTAATGTTTTAGTTTAATCGAGTATAGAGATTAATAGGAGATTGGCCTATCTTGTTACTTATAATCTTGCCTAATCCCTTGAAATGAAAGTCACCTCTGCTTTTACTAAACATTTAAAGCTTATTGATTGTGCTCTCCATATGACGCTTTCTCATTCTCACTTGTATATTTTATTTGTCTAGGCAAAGAATCCCTTGAGGGCAAGTCTTTTGTTTTCACCTCATCTAGCACAGTATCTGGAATGTAGCATATGTTACATGTTCATTAGGTGAATGAAGGAGAGAAACATTATTTAACAACCTTCGGGGAATTCCCTGTTGGTTCAGTGGTTAGAACTCTGCAGTTTCACCACTGAGGGCACGGGTTCAATCCTGGGTTCGGTCCCTTGGGAACTAAGATCCCACAAGCTGTGCAGCTCAGCCAAAAAACAACCAACCAACCAACCAACCAACCAACCAGCCAACCTCCAGAAGTCTTAAAATCAGTCCCTATGGAACATCACTGTTTTGAGAGATGTTTCAGAGAGCTTAACATAGCCTAAAGCAGACTATAGAAATGAAAAACGGACCTGAATTATTCATATTAATTATTTCTTGTGTTTTTGAGTTGATCCTGCTCCTTTTGTAGAGGTTGTAGTGTGATGTAAAACTTTGGCAAAGGTGGATTGCTACCCTAGGAAAATGAAAGGTAGCAATAGGAATTCCTTTTTTTTTTATTTTTGCGGTACGCAGGCCTCTCACTGTTGTGGCCTCTCCCGTTGTGGAGCACAGGCTCTGGACGCACAGGCTCAGCGGCCATGGCTCACGGGCCCAGATGCTCTGTGGCATGTGGGATCTTCCCGGGCCGGGGCACGAACCCGTGTCCCCTGCATTGGCAGGCGGACTCTCAACCACTGCGCCACCAGGGAAGCCCCAGTATTCCTTTTTGATTGGCCAATTTCTTTGCCCAGTTTGGTACAAAGGAAGAGGTATATACCTTTACTTATTCCACTTCCTCTTTTCCTTCTTCCATCTGAGTGGGTGTTCAGATAGCTTGTGGATTTAGAATTTTAATTTTTTTAATGTTCTGCATTTTCAATAGGCTTATAATATTTTTTGTTGGCTTTCCCCAGATTGGATTTTGATGATGATGGAGAAGGGAACAGTAAATTTTTGAGGTAAGGTCTTAAAAAACTTTCTCTAGATTTCTGATATTAAAAATTGTTTCATTATCTTTAAATTTCTGACTCATAATATTTTTGTCTTTAGGCCTAAGGAGAGTGCTTTATCCTAAAACTAAACTTACCTATTACATTATACCCCATAAAATTTTCAAGCATTCTGGTAATAGCTCCAGAGGAAAGAGCTCAATGAGGGGAGAGCAGAGAATTTACAAGACCCTCTGTATCAGTTATCTGTTGTTGTGTGGCTTAAAAAGAACAATGATTTATTATTTCTCACAATTCTGTGGATTGGTTAGATGGTTATTCTGCTGATCTTGCCTAGACTCACTCATAAGACTGCATTCAGCTGCCTTGTCAGCTGGGAACTGGACTCAGCTGATAAGGCTGGGTATCTCTTTCTTTGTGGTCTTTTATCCTTAAGGAGGGCAGACTGAGTGTCTTTACATGGTGATGGCTGCAATCCAAAGGGCAGGTCCCAGTCTAAATGCTTACCAAGCTATTGCTTTGGATTGACATTTGCTGTTGTCCCATTGGCTAAAGCAAGTCGTATGTCCGAGTCCTGATTCAGTACAGGATGGCGCTATACCAGGTAGTGAATACTGCAAGGTGTAATTAGTTTGGGGGTCATTAATGTACTAATCTTTCATGCCCTCTAATACTCATTGACTTCTCCTACAGAGCAGGAATTGGAATTTGTATCTTTGAGTAGTGAATCTTCTGGAGAACTGAAAATGGACTTTTCAGTATATTGATGAAGGAGTTCTTTCAGAAAGGGGAAATTTTAATTTTTGCTTAAGACCAGTTACTTGGCTTTGTTTTCTTGTTTGTTTGTTTTTTGCGGTACGTGGGTCTCTCACTGTTGTGGCCTCTTCCGTTGCGGAGCACAGGCTCCGGACACGCAGGCTCAGCGTCCATGGCTCACGGGCCCAGCCGCTCCGCGGCATGTGGGATCTTCCCGGACTGGGGCACAAACCCGTGTCCCCTGCATCAGCAGGTGGACTCTCAACCACTGCGCCACCAGGGAAGCCCTTGGCTTTGTTTTTAAGTAAGGAAAGCAGTAAGAGTCAAAGAATGGAAGATAACCTTGACTGCAACCTGCCTTTTTTCTTTTCAGATTTGAAAATATTACCTAGGTAGCGTCTACAATTGCAGAATAACAAATATTTGAGAAATAAATAAAGGAGCCCTTTTTTTTTTTGCGGTACCCGGGCCTCTCACTGTTGTGGCCTCTCCCATTGCGGAGCACAGGCTCTGGACGCGCAGGCTCAGCGTCCATAGCTCACGGGCCCAGCCGCTCCGCGGCATGTGGGATCCTCCCAGACCGGGGCACGAACCGGTGTCCCCTGCATCGGCAGGCGGACTCTCAACCACTGCACCACCAGGGAAGCCCAAGGAGCCCTATTGTTTAAACAATTTATTTGTTTAAATTTATTTGAGCTCCCAGGCTTCATTATTTGTTTTATTAACTAAGTTCTTAAAAGATATATAAACATTATATTGCAAAATTTTTAAACGGTGCAAAGTCATATGTAATGAAAGTACATCTTACTTCACTTCAGACCTTCAGAATCCTTCCCCTTAGACAATTATAGTTTCCAGTTTATTAAGTATCCTTCCAGAAATATTCAGTGCATATGTAAGTGTATTTAAATGCACATATGTGTGCACATACACACACTCATTGTCTCCTCAGTTTTTGTTTTTACACAGAGGATGCCCATATTGTAAATTGCTTGCCATTGTTTAGTTTTATAATGCTTAGTTTAGTCAGTTACATCTATCTGTGTATCTTTTTTTATTATTGTTGTTGTTTTTGCAATGTTTAAAGTGAAAGCTTGTGTTTCTAGCTACTGCCTAGTCTCAGAACACTGCCATATATTCTTGAAAACAACAACCATGACTTGGCCACCATAAAGGGATAGTTGCAAAATATTGGAGAAAGCAATTCTCCAAGAGAGCTCTTGAGACTTAATGAGTGTCAACAAATGTGAAGAGGGGTAGAGATTTCAATTTCTGTTCAAGAATAGACTTTTTCCATACAGTTCCATTGGGAATTCCTCCAATTAGGAATGCCTAATTATAATGATAAATACTGTTAGTGGAACTGTGTTGTGCATATGAATGAGATAGAGGTAACCACTAGTCTTATTTATATCTATCAGTTAGCTCTATCCCTGAGTCATTGCTTCCATTTCCACAAAATCTGGTAGTCACAAACTATATGCAAATTTAAAAAGGTTTATTTGTCTTTTCCTCAACCATAAAAAAAGGTTTTCATAATTCATCTTACCAAGTAGGTCATTATGCCCAAGTGAGGCATCACCAATTTTTTTTATTTGACCATCAGTACTTTTTTTTTTGGCCTCGCGGCTTGTGGGATCTTAGTTCCCCAACCAGGGATCGAACCCATGTCTCCTGCAGTGGAAGCGTGGAGTCCTAATCATTGGACCGCCAGGGAATTCCCAGTACATTTTTTTTTTTTAATTGGAATTCTCCACTTTGGTCAACGAGTGAAAGTCTTATTTGCGTTGTATCTGTAAATCAATATTAAATCTCCTTGGTGGATGAAAGCTGTAATTTATTACCTCTTTTCATCACTTTGTTCAAGTGTCATTTTTTAAAAAAATTTATTTTTTTAATTTATTTATTTTTGGCTGCATTGGGTCTTCATTGCTGTGAGTGGGCTTTCTCTAGTTGCAGCGAGCGAGGGCTACTCTTCATTGTGGCGCGCATGCTTCTCATCGCAGCGGCTTCTCTTGTTGCAGAGCACAGACAACAGAGAGATATAGGCTATATATAATGCTATAGGCATGCAGGCTTCAGTAGTTGTGGCACACGGGCTCTACTAACTAACTAACTACTGATAGTTGTGGCTCGTGGGCTCTAGAGTGCAGGCTCGGTAGTTGTGGCACACAGGCTTAGTTGCTCTGCGGCATGTGAGATCTTCTGGGACCAGGGCTCGAACCTGTGTCCCCTGCGTTGGCAGGTGGATTCTTAACCACTGTGCAACCAGTGAAGTCCCAAGTGTCATTTTGTTATATTCTCCAGACAACATCTATAAAATAATTTTTAAGAATATAAAGTCTTTGAAATTCTAGGTACAATATCAGAGTTGCTAGTATCTAAAATAATGCGTCTCAAATTCAAGCAAATGCATGTACAAATCCACCAGGGGTTCTTGATAAGATAGAGATTATAATTCATTAGGTCTGTGGTAGTATCCAAGATTCTGCATTCTAATAGATTCCTAAGTGTTGCTGCTACTTCTGGTCCACTGACCACACTTTGAGTAGCAAATATCTGGATGATTCATTCTTGAGATTCAAAATTAATATGAAAGGACTTCCCTGGTAGTGCAGTGGTTAAGAATCCACCTGCCAATGCAGGGGACATGGTTTCGAGCCCTGGTCCGGGAAAATCCCACATGCCGCGGAGCAACTAAGCCTGTGCACTGCAGCTACTGAGCCCATGTGCCACAACTACTGAAGCCTGTGCGCTTAGAGCCCATGCTCCGCGACAAGAGAAGCCACCACAGTGAGAAGCCCACACACTGCAACGAAAAGTAGCCCCTGCTCGCCGCAACTAGAGAAAGCCTGTGCACAGCAACGAAGACCCAATGCAGCCAAAAGTAAATTAAAACAAACAAACAAACAAAATTAATATGTAAATTATAGGTCTCTTTTTTCAGCTTAGATCACTGTTTTCATTAAAAGTTTGTAGCATCTGATCTATAGTATATTTTATGTCTTAGAAACCATTTGTCCTTGAGCCCAAATTCCATGTTTGCCCATTGTTCTACTTCTGCTTTCCAGTTATTTTCAAAAATTTTGAAAATTCTTGGGGTCAAATTAGTTGAGCATTTATAGCCTGTGAAGGAACAGTATAAATTCTGGCTGTAATTAATTAATTAATTAATTTATTGATGGCTGCTCGCGGGCTTTTCTCTAGTTGCGGCGAGCAGGGGCTACTCTTCGTTGGGCTTCTCATTGAGGTGGCTTCTCTTGTTATGGAGCATGGGCTGTAGGCATGTGGGCTTCAGTAGTTGTGGCTCATGGGCTCTAGAGCGCAGGCTCAGTAGTTGTGGCGCACAGGCTTAGTTGCTCCGTGGCATGTGGGATCTTCCCGGACCACAGCTTGAACCCATGTCACCTGCATTGGCAGGCGGATTCTCAACCACTGTGCCACCAGGGAAGCCCTGGCTGTAATTTAATAACTGGTTTAACTGCAAATTTTGTGAGTCTTACCTATCTCCCAAAAGCTCTTTCTGCCCAAAGTTGATAGGTCTTTGCTATACCCTGTGACAGTGAGTGAGAAGAGGAAAATTTAGATCATCCAGAGAGTAGAGTAATGTTTTCAGAGTTAGGTTTTCCTCCTTCAACACATCCTCCTTTCGGTTTCTGTAGTAGCAAACAGGATTTATCAGCTTATTAAGTAGAAGTTGTTGAGATGAATGGATTGTGTTTCCTTAGTCAAAGAGAGAAAGTTCTTTGTTTAAGTCATAATTTAAGACTCTTAGAAACTTTTGCACATCAAAGGAAACAGAGTGAAAAGGTAACCCATGGAATGGAAGAAAGTATTTGCCAGTCATATATCTGTTAAGGGGTTAATTTCCATGATACTTGAAGAACTCCTGCAACTCAATAACAAAAAAACAACCTGATTAAAAAATGGGCAAAGGACTTTTAATAGACATTTCTCCAAAGAAGATACACAAATGGCCAAAAAGCATATGGAAAGATGCTCATGATCACTAATCAGAGAAATGTAAATCAAAACCACAATGAGGGGCCTTCCCTGGTGGCGCGGTGGTTGAGAGTCCGCCTGCCGATGCAGGGGACGCAGGTTCGTGCCCCGGTCCGGGAGGATCCCATGTGCCGCGGAGCGGCTGGGCCCATGAGCCGTGGCTGCTGAGCCTGCATGTCCGGAGCCTGTGCTCCGCGACGGGAGAGGCCACAGCGGTGGGAGGCCCGCGTACCGCAAAAAAAAAAAAAAAAAAACCACAATGAGTAGGCCATTAGGCTGGCCACCATGAAAAAACCCAGAAAATAACAAGTGTTGGTGAGGATATGGGGGAATTGGAACTCTTGTGTACTGTGGGTGGGAATGTAAAATGGTGTGGCCACTTTGGAAAACAGTATGGAGGTTCCTTGAAACATTAAAAACAGAATTATCATATGATCCAGCAGTGCCACTTCTGGTTATATATCCAAAAGAATTGAAAGCAGGATCTTGGAGAGATATTTGCACACTCATGTTCACTGCTCGATTTTTCACAGTAGCTGAGAGGTGGAAGCACCCCAAATATCCATTGACAAATGAATAGATAAAGAAGTGTGGTATATACAGCTAGTGGAATATTATACAGCCTTAAAAAAGAAGGAAATTCTATCACATAGTACAATGTGGGTGAACCTTGAAGACATTATACTAAATGAAATGAGCCAGTCACAAAAAGATAAATACTGTACGATTTCACTTATATGAGGATCTAAAGTAGCCGAAATCAGAGAGACAGAAAGTAGAATGGTGGTTGCCAGGAGCTGGGCGTGGGATGGGGGCTGGGAGAGTGGGAGGATGGTGTTCAGTAGCTATAGAATTTCAGTTTTTCAAGGTGAAAAAGTTCTAGAGATATTTTGCACAAGTGTGAATATATTGTAGTTAGCACCACTGAATTGTACACTTAAAAATGGTTAAGATGGTAAATTTTGTGTTATACGCTTTTTGCCATAATTAATGAAAAACAAAAACAAAACAACCCTAACCTCAGTGGTGTTGACAGGGTAGTCAGCTGTGCCCTCATGAGATCATCATCTTTTTTTGGAATGTCTGATAAGTAAGAGTAAAGGACACATTAGAAACCTGACAAATAATAATCATGGGTTTTTAAGTTCTGTGGGATGCTGTTATTAGCTCTATTGTTTTGTGATGCCTTTTCATTGGCTTTTTTTGTTGTTGAATATTTTTTACCCCTTTCTAGTTTTCCTTTCAGAGTGAAATAGATATAACAAGTGTAATGCCTCGGACTAAGCCCCTTTTTTTCTCCTTCAGGTGTGATGATGATCAGATGTCTAATGATAAGGAGCGGTTTGCCAGGTAATGTAGTAGAGCATCTTGGTCCTTGTCGTGGGACCAGGCGATTCAAAAATACTGAGTTTTAATTTTATCTCAGTGAGAGTTAATTTCTCTATCCAGTCTGTTTCTTCTTCTGAAAGCTGGTGAAACTTAGTATTATACTTGTTGTTTACGTTCGGGTAACAGGGCTTCAGACTTACGGCTTCAAACTAATGGTATATTTTAGCCAGTGTTTTTATGTATGTGATAGATAGCTATACAGTGTCCACAGAAACACAAACAATATGAATTTCTTTGTTGCATTTATTATTAAGTGGATCTTCAAAATCTGTATAGATAATGGTTTTATTCTTTTAAAAATAACAGCAAAGAAATGATTTATGTGAAGACTGGAGCTTTTATTGAAAAAAATATGTTTATCTGTCAAGAGGATGAAAAATACTTTGCTTTATTAAACACATCCTTCTCAAGTCAAATATTGGTTTATTTTTAGAAAGTTTATTCTATATATTATTAAGTGGTAAATTATTTGTTTTTTAAAAATCGAGTTTGCAGCCACCTCAGAAAAGTGAATAATCCCAAATCCAGTGCTTAACTAATAAGCATTTACTATTTATTCATTGCTGATACTGCTGGTCTGGGGCCCATACATTGAGAACAATTGATGTAGAGGGCTAAGAAATATCAGTCAGAGTAGTTTAAAACTACTCTGAAGCAGTGAGATGCCATCATAAGCTTTGAATGATATGCTAATATATAAAATGCATATGGGATTTTTCTCTAGTAGCAGTATATAGGACTGATTAAACAGAAGCACTGTAGTCAGGGAGGTAGATAGGAGGCTATTGAAATAATAAGACAGTGATAAAATCGTGAGGGCCTGGGCTAGAATGGTGGCAATGACAGTAGGAAAGGAGTGAATTTAAGAGGTTTTTGAAGAATTTGTTTATCGAAGTAGATACTTGTAAACATTTTAGGATGTGAACCATCTCTAAAATGAGAAGTTAATAATAGGGATTTGGGGAGTAGTTTTTCAAAAGCTGCATTGGAAAGTGAAGCCATCAAATAGTAGTGGTGGTACAGATTCACAGTCTCTTGACTGAAATTCCTAAAAGCTATGAAAACATGACCTGAACTGTTTTAGCCTTCATTTGTCTTGCTTAATGTGAATATACATACATTCATGTATTTCACTCGGAAATATTAGAGTGGGTAAGGGATTATGGATCTGTAGGGGTAGGAGTAGTAATAGGAATTTTAGATATTTAACTTTCAAACAAAAGAACTCATTTCTTTTTCTTTTTTTTTTTCTTTTTGGCCACACTGTGTGGCTTGTGGGATCTTAGTTCGCTGACCAGGGGTTGAACCTGTGCCCTCAGCAGTGAAAGTGCAGAGTCCTAACCACTGGACTTCAGGGAATTCCCAGAACTCATTTCTTTAAGATATGATTTGTTAAGCTAGTTCACCTCACATATCCTCCTTCGGAATTCAGTTAGAGGGCCTTCAGAAGCTTAAATGAATTTTCCCAACTTTTTGAAAAAATGACTTGTAGTTTGTTAAGGAATTATAACAACCCAATGAACATGAAACTTCACTTAATATCACTGTTTTCTTTCTCTTCTGGTCAGTATGCATAAGTTTTCACATGGTTCTTATCATTACTATGTTATTTTTTGTCTCTTTTTTTTTTCCTGCTGGCCATTTTTTAGAAACTTTCCCATATATTGATAAAGTCATTATACTTGTCATTTTTAGTAGCTAGTCTTTCAGCCTGTTATGTCATACTTAGACTTTTTTTCTTACTCCATTTGTTGTTAATCTCTTTATATTTATATATATATTTAAGATGGAATTGATTACTGATAAACTGGCCTACCAACACCTTGTTTCTTCAGTTGTCACCAACCCTTATAGTATTTTAGTTATCCAGAGAAATTTAGTGATAATCTTTGTAGCCCCCTCCAGGGAAGGGGGAGTTGGTATTAGGATCTAACAATGTTATGGCTTTATTGCAGAGAAATGGGAAAGTGACTGAATAGAAATTTACTACTTTAGGATCAAATCATTGATAGGGGATATATCAGAAACTTAGCTCTTAGTTTTATTTATGTAATTTCTCCAGTGAAGCTGTTTGGTTCTTTTGTCTGTGAGTGCATGTGTGCTGTATGTGTGTTATAGAAAGATTGTGATCACTTATTTGACATTCTTATCATGATATACTGTTTGATTTTTTTTCATCATAGAATAGCATATGTGGATATCATTTTTTTTTCAGATTGGGAGCAGTGTGTAAGAATGGTATTCCCATGTTTGTTTCTTGTTCAAACTGTATATCCTTGGTTTCTACAGAGAATGATTGGCTTACTGTGCTCAGATTATGTTAATTTATAATGAATATTGGCCTTGCTTTTATGTTGACCTTTGTCCTGTAAGTTACTTTTTCTTAATCCTAACAGATGGCTTTCTAGAGTTACAGGCAAGGTTCTTGTCCATATTTCCATTTTCCCCTCTCTTCTCTGCATCTGTTTTGTTCTATTTCTTTTCTTTCCTTCCCTTCCCTTCCCTTTTTTCTCTGTCCCTTCCCTCTCTCCTTCCCTTCCTCCCTCCCTTTCTTCCTCTTTCTTCCCTTCTTCCCTTCTTCCCTCCCTCCCTTCCTTCCTTCCTTCTTTCTTTTTATTTTACTTTTAGCTTAGTTCGTTAATTCTGTTTTTAGGTCGGATGATGAGCAGAGCTCTGCGGATAAGGAGAGACTCGCCAGGTAGGAGAACAGTGTCTTTTGGCATGATGAAGCAGATCATGCTGCTTTTTCTATCCTTTTTCTTATTCTGCTCTTTTCTTCCCCTTTCTCTTCGTGTTTTTCCTTGTCTGTGGCAAGAGAGGACGGGATTTTTAGAAGTTTGTGTGTAACAGGAACTTTGGCTTCCCCCATCAGAAAGTGGGTGGTTGAAGGAACTTTACTTAGGAATTTAAGAAATTGCTATTAGTTTTTATAGATTTCTCTTTTTATCTTTATCTTAGCACTAAGTTTCACAGAATAAAAAGCTTTCAGAAACAGTGCAGCTGTGCCATTTGGTGCTTTAGCAGGGAAATATTCCTTTATCAGAAAACCAATAAATATATCTGTGTTTGCAATTAGTTCCCAGTCTTTAGGCCTCAGTATTTACTCCACACCTCTCTAGAAGACTCACCCTTATTTTCCTATGTAGGCTCACAGCCTAGATTACTTTGTCACGGCAGTACTGGTGTTGCTTTGGTGATTGAACCTTTTGTGTTTCCCAGAAAAGCTTAGCAGCCTAGATGTGGCTATTTAAAAGATCAGCCTTATGGATTTCAGTGTCAGAAATCTGTCAGATACTAGGAAAATGGGTGCTTTATGTTTGAGCTTAGAATTTTATGTTTCTCAGGCAAAGTAACTAAATGTGAATCTATGTTGTGAGACCTTTTCAGTAAAGGAGACTCTATGGAGTTCTCTTTGGAGACTGTTGTTGATAATGTAGAAATACTGTGGAAGAAATGTTGTGCCCAAATTTTCCTGTTTTTTGGTCTCTGTGATTTGGGATGACTCAGTAGGAGGTAGATCACTAATACCAGTACCAGTTTTTATTACTTCCCCCCTCTTACCTACCATTTCCTCTTTCAGCTGAGCCACAAGCTCATTTTGCTGCCATTTCAACTTATGCCTCCTACGAACTCTTTCACTCTTCATAAACCTGATTGGTGTGGTATGGTGGGAAGAACATTGCATTCATTGGGAATGAGGGCAGCCCTTAGAAGAGTCGATTAACTGCTTGACCTTAGTTTGCTCTTATCATAAAGAAGATTTATGTTAGATTTGTTGTGTTCTTTTTGTTTTGGCAGAGAACTTTTGTTCCAATAGAATCCTTAAGTGGTAATAGAAGTCAATAAAAAAGACAAAAGCAAAGCTGCTCAAGTAAAAACAGAAATGTAGCATGTTGTTTGGGTCTCTCCTTGAAGCAGTCCCATAGAAGACACTGAGGAACTATTAGGCTTTTCAGAAATCCAGTTTGAAAACTACTGGATTATTATTTTTAACAATGATACTCTGATTCTGAGGAAGTCAGTATTGGAGATATGTTCCACTTACCCTGGTGAGATCCAGATTGTATGTTTTCAGGCCTTTAAACATCTTCCTGTCCACTTCACTCCTGTTCTCCAGTTCACTTTGTCCCAAATTGGGCACCCATAAGGGACCTCTAGTAGATGATATCTTACAAATCTCATGAGCTCAGTGTACTGGCACCAAACCCAGATAGAGAAGGTAGGGCTTTGTGCATTAGTGGGACAAGTAAAACTTCCAATTCTGCTGTCTAGTGTTGAGAATAAGAGAGATGCTTAGAACAAACAGCATTTTATAGACCAAGGGAATCTATATTATCAATTCTTGTATCAGCTGTTGAGCAACATACTTGTGTTGGAAAAAATTGGTCATTTTATGTTTTCAGCCTTTAAAAAGTTGAATTGGTACACATGAAATCAGCCAAGCTGCTTTCAACATTTTTTAAGACTGTCATTTCTTCTTTTTCTAACATCTTTATTGGAGTATAATTGCTTTACAATGGTGTGTTAGTTTCTGCTTTATAACAAAGTGATTCAGCTATACATATACATATATCCCCGTATCTCTTCCCTCTTGTGTCTCCATCCCTCCCACCCTCCCTATCCCACCCCTCTAGGTGGTCACAAAGCACTGAGGTGATCTCCCTGTGCTATGTGGCTGCTTCCCAAGACTGTCATTTCTTAAAACACATTTTGTTCTGAGGGAGTGGTAATTTACATAGGAAGTGAAGTTTCCAGGAGTTAGAATTACTGGTATCTGCTTGTACCCTGTCTGCCATATTAGTTTCTATTCCATACTTGCTCTGCATGAGAAGTTTGGCAAACCTTACTTTAACTTCTGAGACTTAAGCATCACTAAATCTAAATACCGTATTTCTTCAGCAGCTCACTTGGTATTCATATCTCTCTCCCGGCTCCCAAATGGCCAGATGTGACCACCTGGATGGGGCTTCTCCTCTCTCTCTCTCCATGCAGGGAAAACCATAGTGAAATTGAACGGCGCCGACGGAACAAGATGACAGCCTACATAACAGAACTGTCAGACATGGTACCCACCTGTAGTGCCCTGGCTCGAAAACCAGACAAGCTAACCATCTTACGCATGGCGGTTTCTCACATGAAGTCCTTGCGAGGAACTGGCAACACATCCACTGATGGCACCTACAAGCCGTCTTTCCTCACTGATCAGGTCTCTGGGAAGCACAGCTAAGAGAGTCTAGAATCTTTTGAAGGTTTTGATCCTTTTGGGGTAGATGACCATAATCCTGAATAGCGCATTATATTGGGAGTCAGAGCAGAGCTGAGTCTGTAGTTTCTTATTTATTTATTTATTTATTTAATTTTTCGACTGCTTTGGGTCTTTGTTGCTGCGTGCAGGCTTTTTCTAGTTGCGATGAGCGGGGACTACTCTTAGTTGTGGTGCACAGGCTTCTTCTCATTGCGGTGGCTTCTCTTGTTGTGGAGCACGGGCTCTAGGCGCGCAAGCTTCGGTAGTTGTGGCTTGCGGGCTCAGTAGTTGTGGTTTGTGGGCTCTAGAGAACAGGCTCAGTAGTTGTGGCACATGGGCTTAGTTTGCTCCGCAGCATATGGGATCTTCCCGGACCAGGGCTCAAACCCGTGTCCCCTGCATTGGCAGGCAGATTCTTAACCACTGTGCCACTAGGGAAGTCCCTGTAGATTCTTTTTTTTTTTTTTTTTTTTTTTTTGTGGTACGCGGGCCTCTCACTGTTGTGGCCTCTCCCGATGTGGAGCACAGGCTCCAGACGCACAGGCTCAGCGGCCATGGCTCACGGGCCTAGTCGCTCTGCGGCATGTGGGATTCTCCCGGACCGGGGCACAAACCTGTGTCCCCTGCATCGGCAGGTGGACTCTCAACCACTGCGCCACCAGGGAAGCCCCCTGTAGATTCTTTAAAGCACAAGAATTCCGCTCTGAAGGAAATATTCAGACCATGGGAAAGTGAGTTTTGATCCCTGACTATACCATTTATTAGCTTTGGAGCAGTGAGAAGTAGAGAAGAATTGTGAAAGCTATTTAGCAAAACTTATAGGTACTTTAGAACTGTACTCATAAAGAACAGTGGAATCACAGGGAGAAGAAATGACTGTGTCCATGAACCAGTCCTTTTCCTTGGCTTTAGGGTTATAGAGGATGGAAGGAAACTATTTTTTATTCTTGAAGCAGCTTCCAGTTTTAGTGATACAAGGAGTCTAATAGGAAGTTGTTGTTGCTTAGAGATGTGCTCTGTTACATTTGATGAACTATGAGAAAAATAGAGAAGGCAAAAACATTTCCAGCCTTTCAGGAACTCAGTCTGAATATGAATATGTGAGTGGTAGGATACACACATAAGTGAAAAATGATAGGAAAATGGGTACGGAGAAGAAATGCCTTAAAAAAACTTATTAATAATTTATATAGGATTAATGTGTGTGTGTGTGTATATATGTGTGTGTGTGTGTGTGTATATATCTATATCTATATCTATATCTATATATATATATATACATACTAAAGGGATAGCTAAAGTGAATAGAATGGCCAGGCTTGAGTGAGAACAGTCAGCAAAAACTTCAAAGAGTAAGGAAGCCATGTTGTGTTTTATTAAAAATAACACCTGGTTATTGCAGAAAAATTTGTAAAATATAGCAAATATAGGGAAGAAAAAATTGACCTGTGATGCCATGCTTTTATTCAGAGGATTAGAAGGAAAGAAAGAATATAATTTGGAAGAAAGCAATAAGAATTTTCCAAATAGGATGGTCTATATGAAAGTACATATAGCACAGATTTTATATATATGTACAATGAAATAGCTAATTTGTTCTAACAGAACACATACAGATATTGATTCAACAAACTCCAGTAATGCACATTTTGTAAGCTAACCAGGTGCTTTGTGCTATTAGAAATGTAAAGCATGGTAAGAGATAGTCACTGGTAGAAACAGACATGTAAGTAAATCAATCATAATATAAACACAGAATCAGTTCTGTATCAGAAGGAGGTGCAGTAATAAGTCCTGTAGAAGTGCAAATATGGAAAGCAAAGAATAGGGGAATAGTGTTGTAAATATTGGAAATAACTTGATCAAAAGCATAGTGAGAATAATCAGGTTATTTAAGGAAAATCAGGTAGTTTAGCATGCCTTGGGAGATGGTAATAGGAAAGTAGGCTGGGACCTGATGATGGAATATTTAGGTGTTATGTTAAATAATTTAGATTTTAATTTTTAGGCAATGGGGAGCTATAAAAAATGTGGTAGCATTTTAAGGATGGATTGGAGACAGTGAAAGCAGGAAGACCATTTGTCTTGGCATGAGATGACTAGGACAGTGACGTTGTATTTGAAAATAAAATTGATAAAACTGAGTTATCCCTGGAGTGTGAGAAAAAGGAGTTAGAGTTTTGAGGCCTGTATCCTGAGAGGAAGGGGTTACTGTTAATCAAGAAAGGGAATGCTAGAAGAGCACAGAGGATTATTTTTGAAGGGGGAAATGACAGGTTTTGAGATGTTGAAATTGAATTGCTGGTAAAATATCTATTTGGAGATGCTTAACAGATTTTAGGCAAGTCTAGGCATATAGATTTGGGTATCATTTCTTAGTGGAGGAGTGGATATGATTTCTCAGGAAGAGAGTATGGAATAGAGAAGAGAACTTAAGATAGAACCTTGGAAATGCCTACACTTGAGACTTGAACGAAGGAAAGGGAACGTGAAGCAGAGAAGGCACATTTGGAAAGGAAGTATAAATTGGAGTGCAGTGTCATAGAAGCTAGGGAGAAATAAAATTTAAAGGATAAAATGAACAACACTATCAGATATGCAGTGAGATTGAGTAAAATGATATGGACTCAGGAAAGGGGACTTGAGTTGGCAGTTAGGAATACATTAGTAACCTGAAAAAACATGAATGTAGTGGTTTAGAGTGAAGATTGCAGTGGGTTTGAGAAATAAGTGAAAAGTAAGAGAGTAGAGCCAGTGAGTGTAACCCTACTCTTAATTTAAGCTTGGCGCTGAAAGATGAATTGGGCAAAGTTGAGGGAAGTTTTGTATAGAATTGAGAAAACTTGATCATGTTTAAGATCTGAGGGGAGGGACTTCCCTCATGGCGCAGTGGTTAAGAATCCACCTGCCAGGGCTTCCCTGGTGGCGCAGTGGTTGAGAGTCCGCCTGCCGATGCAGGGGACGCGGGTTCGTGCCCCGGTCTGGGAGGATCCCACGTGCCGCGGAGCGGCTGGGCCCGTGAGCCATGGCCGCTGAGCCTGTGCGTCCGGAGCCTGCGCTCCGCAACGGGAGGGGCCACAACAGTGGGAGGCCCACGTACCACAAAAAAAAAAAAAAAAAAAAAGAATCCACCTGCCAGTGCAGGGGACACAGGTTTGAGCCCTCGTCCAGGAAGATCCCACATACGGCGGAGCAACTAAGCCCATGCGCCACAACTACTGAGCCTGCACTCTAGAGCCCGTGACCCACAATGACTGAAGCCTGTGCGCCAAGAGCCTGTGCTCCGCAACAAGAGAAGCCAGCGCAATGAGAAGCCCGCGCACTGCAACAAAGGGTGGCCCCCCCTCGCCACAACTAGAGAAAGCCTGCGCACAGCAACGAGGACGCAATGCAGCCAAAAATAAATACATAAATAAATTAATTAATTAAAAAAAAAAAGATCTGAGGGGAAAGAGAGAGAAAAACACCAATATTTGTAGAGGAAGATCCTAAAAAGAGACCAGAGAGAGTGAGATCAAGAACTCAATTATTTATTTAAAAAATAATTTTTTAAAATTTATTTATTTATTTAATTTATTTATTTTTGGCTGTGTTGGGTCTTCATTGCTGTGCACGGGCTTTCTCTAGTTGTGGCGAGTGGGGGCCACTCTTAGTTGCGGTGCGCAGGCTTCTCATTGTGGTGGCTTTTCTTGTGGTGGAGCATGGGCTCTAGGCATGGGGGCTTCAGTAGTTGTGGCGAGCGGGCTCTAGAGCGCAGGGTCAGTAGTTGTGGCACATGGGCTTCGTGGCTCCACGGCATGTGGGAACTTCCCAGGCCAGGGCTTGAACCCGTGTCCCCTGCATTGGCAGGAGGATTCTTAACCACTGTGCCACCAGGGAAGCCCAAGAACTCAATTATTGTTAATGGTAAGCCTTTTTATTCCCTGTCTTGAGTTCTGAGGTAAAGAGGAGGAGGTGGATAGTGACATAGACACATTGAGGAAATACCTATTGGAAAAAACTCTTCTGTCCGTGAGGGTAGTTACATTTAGGTTGCAAAGCTGTGCCTGTGGATTAGACAGAAGCCAGCAATTACTTATGGAGAGATACATATGGCCTGAAGTGTCTTACTTCTTTCCATGAATAATATTTGGTTTTTTAGAAGAGTTCAGTATTAACTTGTATTTCTCTTCCTTGGGCAGGAACTGAAACATTTGATCTTGGAGGCAGCAGATGGCTTTCTGTTTATTGTCTCATGTGAGACAGGCCGGGTGGTATATGTCTCTGACTCAGTGACCCCTGTTTTGAACCAGCCGCAGTCTGAATGGTTTGGTAGCACACTCTATGATCAGGTGCACCCAGATGATGTGGACAAACTTCGTGAGCAGCTTTCCACTTCAGAAAATGCCCTGACAGGTATGAGTTAATGTGGATGGAAAATGAATGGCAAATTCTTTCTTCTTTTTTTTTCTGAGATAGAAGAGGTGTTTTAACTCTTAAATTTTTTGATTGAATCTGGCAAAACTTTTAGAATTTTCTCCTTTAATGAATATAATCTGTTCTTTTTATCCACATGCAGGTAATATATTTTGTAGCTCATCTTTAGAAAATGTTTCATTAGTGACAGTGCTCATAAAAAGTTTACTTTGATCTTAATATTAGTGTAAATACACAGTAAAGGCCAAGCCTACAATAACCCCCACCCCCACCCCTCCAGCCATTCCAGAAGAATGAAATTATCCATTTTCTGTCTCATTTGTATGGGTAAATACCTGGTATTTTTTCTATCCAGTTGTGCTTGGCTTTGGCTTGGTATTAGGTTCTATGATAGTAGATTTTTATTTTAGAGGGGGATGAGTATTAGTGTATAAGGTGGTTTTTTTTTTGTATTTATACTATCTTTCTGTCTTGTTTTTGCCCCCACCTCCACCCCCCCATTTAATGTTATTCAGTCCTTTTGCCCTAGTTTGGCTGAAGGAAACAAGTCACATCTGCTCCTAAGCGATCTAGAAAAAATTTTAATGTGGAAGTAGATTAAAACTGGTAATTAAAATAAAATCCATTATGGTCATATTAATGTTGGTATTTAGCTTTCATTTATGTTTTTATGGGTTTCATTTTCCTAGTTCTTCTTTTTCCCAAAAGTTCCCACTGGCTTCTGTATAATAAAGGGAGGAACAATTTTAGCATGAGACAGATTTCTGTAGCATATAAAATTATTTGTTATTAAACCAGTGACATTCACTCCGTGTGTGTGTGTGCGTGCATACGCACATGCATGCGTGTTTATAAAAATAATCAGACTTAAGGATATAGCCTTGCTCTTGCTTGCCAACTTTACCTACTTCTACTCCTGTCTTGCCTTGCACAAAGTTATTTCCAGTGCTTTGAACGGAAGAGTAAGATTCACTGATGGGAACTGAGGTGTTTTAGGCTTGAAAAAAATCCGTCTCCTACTTGGCTTATTCTCTTATAAGCAAGGGGATTGGAGAGCATGAATAGGCTACTTACTTATCTTTGCCTCCAGTATCTCTCTCTCCCTCTTCCCCATACACAAGAATGTACTCCAGACTGTTCTTCACATCCTTCTTCAGGGCGTATCCTTGATCTGAAGACTGGAACAGTGAAAAAGGAAGGTCAGCAGTCTTCCATGAGGATGTGTATGGGCTCAAGGAGATCTTTTATTTGCCGTATGAGGTGAGTGTCAGGATGAGGATTGTGATTTGCCATAGGAAGAATTAAGAGCTGAGGGTTTGATTTCTGGTCAGAGGAGTTAAACTTCTAAATCCAAGCTCCAATTAGATTAAATTTAGCTCTCAAGACCTACGTGAGTTGTAACACAGAATAAAGTGTTAAGGAAACTAACATTTACTGAACTCCTCCTATGCCAAACATTATGATAGGTGCTTTATGTCTGTCATCTCATTTCCCACAACTGCCCAATAGGGTAGAATTCATGGTTACTATTTTGCTGATTAAAAAAAAAAAAAAGACTCAAAGAAATTGACTTCCCAGGATTACATAGATAATGTTTGATACAGGGTTTTATTTTAATCCATACTAGTCGGACGCCAATACCTGTGTTTTTTCCCAGTATATCACGAGGCAACATCCATGTACTCAGACCATTTCTGCACCCCTCCTTTTTTTGTAGAAATTTAAGACTTTATTATGTCTTTCACTTAATATTTAGCATTAATAAATTATATACTATACATTTTAGGAGTCTGAAGAAAGGATGGTGATACTTTTCTTCACAGCTAGAGAAAAGACCTCTTAAAGTCACAAAATAAATGCAGATTGTATAATGGAAATTGACTACATTGTACGAGAGGATACTTCTTAGAAATGATGAATAGGATATTAAGAAAAGTTTCCTGGGGGAGTTTAAAAATTGAGGCTTCCCTGGTGGCGCAGTGGTTCAGAGTCCACCCCCCGATGCAGGGGACACGGGTTCGTGCCCCGAGGCCACAACAGTGAGAGACCCGCGCACCGCAAAAAAAATAAATAAATAGCCCATCATTAGGGGCTTCCTTGGTGGCGCAGTGGTTGAGAGTCCGCCTGCCGATGCAGGGGACACCGGTTCGTGCCCCGGTCTGGGAAGATCCCACATGCCGTGGAGCGGCTGGGCCCGTGAGCCACGGCTGCTGAGCCTGCGCGTCCGGAGCCTGTGCTCCGCAACGGGAGAGGCCACAACAGTGAGAGGCCCGCATACCGCAAAATAAATAAATAAATAAATTTTTAAAAAAATTGAATATTATGTGGCTTAGTGGTTTAGAGTAGTTTCTGGACCCAGACTACTGGATTTATCACTTATCTTCTGAGACCTTGAGCAGATTAAATGACTGCTTTGTGTTTGCTTTTTAAAAATATTTATTTATTTATTTATTTATTTTTGGCTGCGTCTGGTCTTAGTTGCAGCGCATGGGCTCTTCGTTGCAGCGCGTGGGCTTCTCTCTAGTTGCGGTGTGCAGGCTCCAGAGCACATGGGCTCAGTAGTTGTGATGTGTGGGCTCTCTGGTTGTGGTGCGTGGGCTCCAGAGCGGGTGGTCTCAGTAGTTGTGGCTCACAGGCTTAGTTGCTCCACAGCATCTGGGATATTAGTTCCCTGACAAGGGATCGAACCTGCGTCTCCTGCATTGGAAGGCAGATTCTTAACCACTGGACCACCAGGGAGGGTCCCCCTGCTTTGTGTTTTTATTTCTTCATCTAATATTGGGAGTTATATCAACCTCATAAAGTCGTTATAAGGATTAGATGAATAAATATATGTAAAGATGCTTAAAATATGCATGACACATGTAAAATTCTGTGTAAATTTTATTTATTATTATTAAAGAAGTGAAAGAGAGGATGGGAGAGTGTTGCAACATGTGGACATGGCTAATGCAAAGACATAGGCAGGAGCAAGATAAATAATAACGAAATATAGCAAATAGATTGTGTTGCAGCATAGTGCTGGAGTCAACAAACCACAACTCTTTGTTTGTAAATAAATCTTTATTAGAACATAGCCATGCCCATTTGTTCGCATACTGTCTGTAGCTGCTTTTGTGCTATAATAGCAGAACTGACTAGTTGCAACAGATTGTATGGCCCACAAAGCTGAAAATATTTACTGTCTGGTCATTTACAGAAAAAGTATACTAACCCCTGATGTAGAGAATCTCTGCATTTGCAGAGCATGTAGAACATTTTGACTTAAAACTCTGAGACAGTTACAAGTTTTAGAAATACCAAACCTGACTTCTTTATCCTTCCTTCTTCGGAGCATTGTTACCAATTTTCTGTGTCAAGTTGTATTCAGAGCCTGTCATCTGGCTGTTAACTGATGGAAGCCTCTTTGATAGTGTAGTGCAACTCTTTTTTTAAATTAATTTTTTTATTGAAGTATAGTTGAATTACAGTGTTGTGTTAATTACTGCTGTGCAGCAAAGTGACTCAGTTATACATATATATATATTTTTTCATATTCTTTTCCATTATAGTTTATCACAGGATATTGAAAATAGTTCCCTGTGCTATACAGTAGGACCTTGTTGTTTATCCATTCTACATATAACAGTTTGCATCTGCTAATCCCAGACTCCCAATCCAGTCCTCTCCTACCTCCCTCCCCCTTGGCAACCTCCAGTCTGTTCTCTATGTCCCTGATTCTGTTTCTGTTTCATAGATAGGTTCATTTGTGTCATATTTTAGATTCCACATATAGGTGATATCATATGGTATTTGTCTTTCTCTTTCTGTTTTACTTCACTTAATATAATGATCTCTAGTTGCATCCATGTTGCTGCAAATGGCATTTTGTTCTTTTTTGTGGCTGGGTAGTATTCCATTGTATATATGTACCACATCTTCTTTATCCATTCTTTCAGTGGACATTTAGGTTGTTTCCATGTCTTGGCTATTGTGAAAAGTGCTGCTGTGAACATAGGGGTGCATGTATAATACCTTTTTTTTTTTTTTTTGACGGTATGCGGGCCTCTCACTGCTGTGGCCTCTCCCGTTGCGGAGCACAGGCTCCGGACACGCAGGCTCAGCGGCCATGGCTCACGGGCCCAGCCGCTCCGCGGCACGTGGGATCTTCCCGGACCGGGGCACGAACCCGTGTCCCCTGCATCGGCAGGCGGACTCTCAACCACTGCGCCACCAGGGAAGCCCTATAATACCTTTTTGAATTATAGTTTTGTCTGGGTATATTCCCAGGAGTGGGATTGCTAGATCATATGGTAATTCTATTTTTAGTTTTCTGAGGAACCTCCATACTGTTTCCCACAGTGGCTGCACCAACATACGTTCCCACCAACAGTGTAGGAGGATTCCCTTTTCTCCATACCCTCTCCGCCATTTGTTATTTTTAGACATTTTAATGATGGCCACTCTGACCGGCATGAAGTGGTACTTCATTGTAGTTTTGATTTGCATTTCTCTAATAATTAGCGATGTTGAGCATCTTTTCATGTGCCTATTGGCCATCTGTATTTCTTCTTTGGAGAAATGTCTCTTTAAGTCTTCTGCCCATTTTTCCATTGGGTTGTTTGTTTTTTTGTTGAGTTGTATGAATGATAGTGCAACTTAATTGCTTTTAATCTCTCTGTTCATTGAAACAGGTGTGGCAATAGCTCTGTGGACCCAGTCTCCATGAATAGACTGAGCTTTGTAAGAAACAGATGCAGGTGAGATCCTAAGCTGTAAAAAAAAAACCCAAAGGGATGGCCAAGTACCTTTAGAGATTGTCACATTTTCAACTGTTTTACTATGTACTTCCTTCAGCAGCCCTCACCCTCATCCCTCACTTCCAGTTACTTTTTTTCTGGCAATATTTTCCTGAACTCCTAAAGCTTTTGCTCATCCTGTTTAAGAAAGTTAAGCTACCACTTTACCTACTGATACTTTCTTCCTGCTGCAGTACCTTTCAGTTGCTTTACTTTGGCAAAGGTAAAAAATATGCTGGTCACTTTTGGGTGGGAAAAGTCCAAGTACAGTCGTCCTGTTTTATAAACACCCAAGAGCCTATAAAGTTAAAGGTACTAAGCCAGCATTGCCTTTTAAATGTTACTGGGTAGGGTTTTCTCCTCACACCTGTAATTTTTCTAGGAATGGACTTGGCTCTGTGAAGGATGGGGAACCTCATTTCGTGGTGGTCCACTGCACAGGCTATATCAAGGCCTGGCCCCCAGCAGGTAGGAAAGTTGAACAGTGACTTCTTCCTGGGTGCAGCAAGTTCCTCACAGAGTCCAAGAAAGTTAGCTAATATTTATCATGTACCTGTAGTATATGAAATGTACTTTGATTTAAACTGTAATAGGAAAGAAAAAGTGGACTCCTTCCCTTCCTTTATGGATCTTATATTCCAGTTAGGGAGATGGATTACTCAGACTTGAAAATGACTTGGTGATGGCTGTGTCACAGAATGTAGTTTTTAAATGTCCAAATAGTAATGTATACTGAATACCTGTATCTAAGTATTTGTGTGCAAAGAAGCAGTTGACATTGAATGCAGTTGATTTGGGAAAGTTTTCTAAAGTAGGAGCAAGACTTGGATGGAGAAGGGGGAAATGGCTTGATTGTAGTAACTTGTAAAGGGGATATTCTCTGCAAAGACTTTAAATCAGGATGTGAGCAGATTAATTTTACTAGAACTTGAAGTCAAAAAGGGAATGTGAGAAAAGTGATTGGGGTACAAGGATCAACCTTTTAACCTGGCTTGTCAGAATTTCCAAATCGTAGCAATTTTATTACCTCCCTGCTGGCTAGGTGTGCCTGGGAAGTGGGGGTTGTAGGGAGATAGAAACTAAGAGAGGCAAGGTGGTGTATTTTGGTAAAGGTTAAACTTTGGATTTGGAAAAACCTGGGTTTGATTCTGGCATTGTTATTTATTAGTGATATAACTTAGGGTAAGTTGCTTGACTTGTATGGGAAAAAACCCCCCTCAATTTTCTCATCTATAATTTAGAGATAATATAACCCATATAGAGTTATTGTGAGGATTAGATTTAATGTAAGGAAAGCGCCCAGCCTAGTGCCTGGCATATGGTAGGCACCCAATAAATGGTAGTTAAATGTAATTAAGAAAAATTAATTTTAAGTCATAATGAAGTTTGAACTTTTTAGTTTATATACTGTATAAACCATGCATTTGAGATATACATGATCTTTTATACTCCTGTGTAGCTCTCAAAGAAATATTATTTTTCTTGGTAAAAAGAAGAAAAATATGCAAAGAGTAGAGGGAAAATGCATCCTTCTTCCTTTTCCACATAAACATTGAAACACTAGCTTGTCTCTTTTCCAAAGGACATAAATAACTATTGGTGTTTGGTTTAATTTCATTTTTGGTTGTTTGCTTACTTTGAAAGTCACAGGTTAGGCAAGACATCCGTTCTCTGCCTGTGATATGGTCACAGAGTAAATGGCTGACTTCATATGTATTTGGTTTGGCCAGCATAGTCTTTTAGAATACTTTGAGTGGGACCTGTAGTCTGCAGTTTATTATAATTAATGTGAGTATAATATATGAATTAATATATATAAAAGTACTTAAAATAGTACCTGATATATATGGTAAGTTCTTTGGGTTGTTTACCTTTATTCTTATCTTTCAGCAGTCTGTATTGTTTCATACCTAGTCTCTTCATATCTACATGTGTTTTAAATCTTTACATATCTGACTTTTGAAGGCAATTGAGTTTGAGATACCTGTTAAACCTTTTAACTTCACCTTCCTGAAGGTGTCTCCCTCCCAGATGATGACCCAGAGGCTGGCCAGGGGAGCAAGTTTTGCCTAGTGGCTATTGGCAGACTACAGGCAAGTATGAATTTTCCACATCTATATCACCCATTTTCAGTGGGAGAAAATCTCCTTCAGGATGTGTTCATGTTATTTTTTCTTTTACTCTCTGAATACAAATGAAGAATTCTGAAAAACTCCGAATATTTTGAGGAATATGGTATTCATAGTTAACATTGCTTCTCTTGGATTTAGCAGAAGCTGAAGAGAGTGAGAGAGAGAGATCTTTTCCTCTTTCATACTTTTAGCTTTGCAATGCTGAATTTTCTATTTCCAACTAATTTCTTTTGCTCCTATACAATAGAGGAGAGATCTTTTCATTTTTCATTACATGACTAACAGTAGAGAATTGGAATTATTTTGATTCTCCTTATAAAAACAGATGTTTCTTGGTTACTTGGGAGTATAATTTTCCAATCTGAATAGTGAATACCACCTAGCTAAATGAAAGTAAGTGGGTTTTAGGTTGAATGAATTATTACCTTTCTTTACAAAGTTCGTGAAGAGTACTTGTGTAGGAGTGGAGCTAGGCCTCATGCCCTATCTGTAATGATCACTTTTTCCTTTTTGGATGGGTTGTGAAAGTTTAGAAATTCCTAAAATTGGAAACCTGATGGGAAATACATCTGTAAAGAATGGTGTCATTTTATCTCATTTTTATCTCTTTCCTTCAGGTAACTAGTTCTCCCAACTGTACAGACATGAGTAATGTTTGTCAGCCAACAGAGTTCATCTCTCGACACAATATTGAGGGAATCTTCACTTTTGTGGATCATCGCTGTGTGGCTACTGTTGGCTACCAACCACAGGTGAGGAGCTGGAGCTATTATACCACTGATATTTAGGCTTCTGTTTTCCCTTTGCTGTGCTGAGATTATTCAATCATATAATTCCAGAGATAGCCAAAACATGTCAGCCCCAACTCAGAAAAAGAGGTGTTCCTAGTCTGTTGATAGCTAAATATAATTCAGCTTCCTACCAAGGTTATCATCTGATCTAGAAAAATATGGCTTGTGAAACCAGGCTGGAGCAGCAGGTACAGATATGTATTTCTTTTTTGTTAGTGATATTAATACAGATAATGATGCAAGAGTGCTCATTTTAACTAGTTATAGTGATTTGGCCACCTTTAGATAATTCATATAATCATCTAGTTGCATAGTAACCCATAAAGTATGCAAATTTAGCACCAGTTATTATGATTTATTTAGATATCTCATTCAGCAGACCAGGTAACTATGTCTGAATTGAGAAACAAGTCATTACATAAACTTTCAAAATTATAGCTGCCAGGAGGGACTTCTGTAAAGAGGTTGGTGAAAAAGAGATCTTGAAAAAGGAGAACAAAGTCAGCATTTACACTACCTGATGCAACACCTGTTGTAAAGCTGTTGTTACCAACACAGTGTGGTGTTGGTGTAGGAATAGTTACATAGATCAGTAGTTGAGAATCGAGTCTGTTCTCACATTTATGGTCAACTGATTTTCAACAAAGATGCCAAGACAATTCAAGGGGAAAAGAAGCTTTTCCGATAGATGGTGACGGAACAGTTGTATACTCATAGGCAAAACAAAACAAAAAGAACTTAGACTCTTACCTCACACTGTACACAGAAATCAACTCTAAGATATAAAGGTGTAAGTGCCAAAGTTATAAAACTTCTAGAAGAAAATAGGATAAAATCTTTGTGATCTTGAGTTAGGCAAAGATTTTTTTTTTTGGCCATGTTGTGCAGCTTGCAGGATCTTAATTCCCCCACCAGGGATTGAACCCAGGCCACAGCAGTGAAAGTGCCGAGTCCTAATGACTGGACTGCCAGGGAATTCCCTAGGCAAAGATTTTTTATATGACACTAAAAGCATGATTCACAAAAGAAAAAATTTGGTAAGTTGGGTTTCATAAAAGTTAAAATTTGCCCTTTTAAAAGGGCATCATTAAGAAAGTGAAAAGACCAGCCACAAATTGGGAGAAAATATTTGTAAATCATATAACTGAAAAAGGATTTGTATCCAGACTAAAGAACTCTCAGAACTCATTAAGACAACCAGCCAGTAAAAAAGGGGCACAAGATTTGAATAGACATTTCACCAAAGAAGCAATATGAATGACATATAAATAGTTGCTTGTCATTAGGAAAGTACAGATTAAAGCCACAATGAGATACCACTATATGCCCATTAGAATGGCTATCATCAAAAAGTATTGGTAAGAACATGGAGAAACAGAACCTTCATACATTGTTAGTAGATAAGTAAAATGGTATAACTACTTCGGAAAACCATTTTGGCAGTTTCTTAAAAAGTTAAACATACACTTACCTAATTGCTACAAATTAGCAATTCCACTCCTAAGTATTTACCCAAGAGAAATGAAAACATATGTTCACACAAAGATTTATACACAGATGTTCATATCTGTATTATTCATAATAGCCAAAAAGTGGAATGTCCATTAACTAGTGAATGGATACGCACTGTGGTATATCCATGTTAGAATATTTATGAGCAATAAAAGGGATATACTGTTGATACATGGAACAACATAGATGAACTTCATAGATGAACACAAAAATGTTGTGTTAAATGAAAGAAGCCAGACACAAAAGAGTACCTACTGTATGATTCCATTTGTATAGAAAAGGCAAAACTGAAGAAGCAGAAGCAGATCAGTGGTTGGCCAAGGGATTAGGAGCAGGGATTGACTACAAACGGGCAGAAGGGAACTTTTGGGTGCAGTGGACATGTTCTAAAACTGAATTGTGGTAATGGTTGTATAACTGTGTAAATTTATTATAGGTCATCAAATTAGAATTATAAAGTTCATTTAGAATGAGTGAGTTTATCTAAATTATACCTCAAATCTGTAAAAAATTCAGTTAAAATAAATGTACAATATCCTGAAAAAGAAGAATGCTCTAGAGGTCAGTTGTTTAGCAGATTCCATCTTTTTTTGATTGTCTTCCCCCCCCCCCCTTAGCCATAATCCTAGGGTAAAAGCAAGAGAAATGAAATCCAAGTCCCCTGCTAATGGCTCAGGAAAGTTAGATGATCATAAAAGTGTCAATTTTACTCTTCTTTTTCTCTTTTAGGAACTCTTAGGAAAGAATATTGTAGAATTCTGTCATCCTGAAGACCAGCAGCTTCTAAGAGACAGCTTCCAACAGGTAACTTTTTTTCCTGGTTTGGATTGGAATAGTATTTTAATCTAATATCTATTACTACATTCATTCCACAAATATTTATTGACTGCTGATTAATCGAGTACTGTGGCAGACCCTGCAGTTTTATGTTCTTTAGTACTTAACCTGTATTTTTAAGAAACAGAAAAGGACCAGTACTTTGAAACTATGGATAATGTTCAAGGTATTTTTGTTTGGCTTTGGCTACTCAGTGTCTTATATCCAAGGGGCTGTCTTTAAAGTATTTAAAATATTCTACACTTCACTGAACAGTGGATAGTAGTTGAAAAATTCATTTCACGGTTCTTTTATAGATAAGTGAAAGTTGGCTCTTAATTGTAAGCAAACTCTTATTTTCAGGCCCTAGATCCTGAAAACATCTGGCGAATTTAATTTCAGGACAGACTTGGCTTTAGATAGTAGCTCTTACTTTGTATTAGACTGGTTAGTTTTCCTCTTTAAGCCTCAATAGTGTTTTTACTGATACAATGGGTATATAAGATAAAGCATTTAAAGCACAAAGGCCAACTTCTAGAGGAAATCAGACAATGGCAGTAAAAAGTCTCTCTGTCTCTCTAATTCCTCAGCATCACCTGTTCCATCCATGCACATTCCATGTATGGGTAGTCTTTTTTTTTTTTTTTTCTTGTAGTGTAGTCTTAGGAAAGCTATTCTGACTTCTGTTGAAACCATTCAAAGCTGAGGACATGGACTTCTGGCAGTGCGAGAAGATGCTGTACAGTATACTTTAAATCCATGAAATTCATAATTCTGACGCTTTGGGCCACAGAGTATCACTTTATCACTTCTAGAAAAATGTTTATTCCAAAGCAATGGGCCATATATACACTCTGTAATCTCATGGTTTTTATTCTGACATCAGTTGCTGCTATGATACTAGAGTACAGAAGCAAAGGTACTTTTTAATGTGCAGTCTAGTTGCTGCTTACTAGTTGCTGATTTCTAGATTTTGATGTTTCTTATGTCTACATGGATTTGTATTTCTTTTTGCTTTTCAGTACATAAATTTAGTTGCTATTTCTAATGAAGGTTGTTTTTCTCTTTTTTTTTCCCATTTTGGTTCGTGTCATGCTTTGTTTCACATTTGATTTTTTAAAGTTTTATTTATGTATTTTAACTGTGCCATTTTATTATTGCTAAGTGAAGTATGTCCCGTTTTCTGTTACAGTTATTTCTCAGTCAGATTGTAATGTCAGCAGTTACTGCCACTTAACTTAAACACAACTTAAACCAAATGTTATCACTTAACTTTTTCTTAAAAAGCAATTTAAAGTGTAGGTATTTTGAATTACTGGGCTTATACTTCATTGGCATGGATATGTACAGTAATAATCAGGTTTCAAATCCAGTACTTAGTTTGTATACAAATGTAATGATGTTCATTGTGCATATATTATACAGTGAGCACATGTATTAAAGACTACTTATTGTTTAAATGTAGATGTTCATATGTCATTTCTTGTTTATAATGTTAAATAAATGTTGTTCTTAAAAAAAAGAAAAAAACACATAGCCTAGTGCTTGACATATAGTAAGTACCAAATAAATGTTAGCTGCTAATATTATTTTTTTTTACTGTTAAGGAGGGGGTTCAAAAGATTATTTTCTGTTCTTTGAGATTAGAAACTAAAATGATCTAAAATTGCTTTCTTTTAAAAAATAAAAGCAAAACAAAACTAAAGCCAACTTAGTTTTATTTATAGAAACCTTCATGGGTGCTATGAAAACAGAAATTCTCAGGCTTGGCAGAAAAAGCTAGGATTGAGGGGCAGCATATAAGCTATGTTCAGTGTCATTAAACTTATAAACTCCTAGTTAATTTGCTAGATCAGTGTATCTTTAAGGGACTTGGTTTTTATTTGTTTTTTGGGTTTTTTTTTTTACAACTTTATTGGAGTATAATTGCTTCACAATGGTGTATTAGTTTCTGCTTTATAACAAAGTGAATCAGTTATACATATACATCTGTTCCCATATCCTTTAAGGGACTTTCCAAAGAGAGTGGGGAAAGGTAGTCTTTTCTCTCCTGGAATAATTGTTACTCCTGTTTGATATTGACAAGAGTGGTTAGATAGCTTGGGACTCTGAGAAGAAACATGATAAATATATCTCCTTATTGTTTAGTCACTTACTTTTACTCCCCAAAACAATAAAATGTTGTTTTGTTAGTAACATTGCTAGAGACTGTTACTTCAAGGACAGTGACACAAGGATCTTAAGGTTGTAAATGTCTAAAGGAAATTTTTTGTGGGTTTCAACTGATAGCATGAAAACTTTTTCAGGTGGTGAAGTTAAAAGGCCAGGTGCTATCTGTCATGTTCCGGTTTCGGTCCAAGAACCGAGAATGGCTCTGGATGAGAACCAGCTCTTTTACTTTCCAGAACCCTTACTCAGATGAAATTGAGTACATCATCTGTACCAACACCAATGTGAAGTATGTACCATAAAGACCTTTTCCAATGTTGGGATTTCTCACGGGCCAAGTCTGCTTAGCCTTATCAGGTTACCTCCTCTTCTACTTTTCTAGTAGTAAACACCATTATTTCTTCATCTTCCAACTTCTTAGGATTTGGGGTAGTTCATCCAGGTAGAGTAAAAATTTTTTTTAATTTAATTTTTTACTAGAGTATAGTTGATTTATACAGGTAGAGTAAAATTTTAACAAACAGTAGCTTAGAGACTAGATTCTGAAATGTGAAGGGTTTGGTCAGTTGACCTTTGAACAACATGAGTTTGAACTGTGTGGGTCCACTTATATGCAGATTTTTTTCAGTAGTAAATGCTACAGTACTACGTGAGCTGCATATACGGAGGGTCGACTATAAGTTATACTCAGATTTTTGACTGCTCAGAGCACTGGTGCCCCTAACCCTTGTGTTGTTCAAGGGTCAACTGTATTTCAACTTTATGTTTCAACCCTTTTTAGAAAGGATTTTGTTTTATACACCAGTTTATCACTCTAGTCTGACAGGAAATTTTTCTAGAGCAAGTATCTGCAAACTTTCTGTAAAAGACCAGATACTAAATATTTTAACATTGTGGGGCATACAGTCTCTATTGCAGCTTCTCAATTCTGCTGTTATAGTATGAAAACAGTTCTAGACAAATGAAATGAATAAAGATGGCTGTGTTCCAGTAAACTTTTATTTACAAAAACAGGCAATGGACTGGATTTGGCCCACAGACCATAGTTTGCTTTAGAGCATAGCTATATTCACTCTTTTGTTAGCTTCTGTTTCTCTGTTCCTTGATTCTTTTCCCTTTGAACTTTCTCAGCTTTGTAAGAAACAATTTTATTAAAATAGATTTCATATACCATACAGTTTACTCATTTAAAGTGTACAGTTTCTTAAGTATGTCACAGGGTTGTTCATGTATTACCACACACACAAAAAAACTATTACCTCCAGAGAAATCCTGTACTAATTAACGGTCATCCTCCCCAAGCCCTATGTAACAACTATTCTATTCTGTGTCTTGCCTGTTCTTATAAATGGAAACATATAATATATGGTTCTTTTGTGACTGGCCTCTTTCACTTAGTATAATATTTTAAGGATCATCCATGTTGTAGCATGTATCTATACTTCATTTCTTTTTATTGCCAAATAATATTGCTTTGTATTGTTATACCACATTTTGTTTATCCATTCAACAGTCGATGGATATTGAGTTGTTTACACTTTCTGGCTACTAAGACTGCTGCTATGAACATTTGTGTACTAGTTTTTGTGTAGATATGTTGGTTTTTTTTTTGCAGTACGCGGGCCTCTCACCATTGTGGCCTCTCCCATTGCGGAGCACAGGCTCCAGACGCGTAGGCTCAGCAGCCATGGCTCACGGGCATAGCCGCTCTGCGGCATGTGGGATCTTCCCGGACCGGGGCACGAACCTGTGTCCCCTGCATCGGCAGGCGGACTCTCAACCACTGCGCCACCAGGGAAGCCCTGTGTGGATATGTTTTTATTCTCTTTGGTATATACCTAGGAGTAGAATTGCTGGGTCACATGGTGACTCTATGTTTAATCTTTTGAGGAACTCCCAAACTGTTTTCCAAAGCTGCTGTACCATTTTACATTCTCATCAGCAATGTATGAGAGTTCCAGCTTCTCATATTCTTGCTGTCTTTTTTTATTGTACCCATCCTAGTGGGTGTCGGTTGTCAAGGTACTTCTTTTCCATTTAATCTATCTGTGTAGAATTGGCCTTAAACCCACGTGTGAAGATCTGATTATAACTAATTAGCAAGTGTGAATAATATCGGTGACAACATTGAGTCTCTGTCCTCCAATTCAACTTTTAGGGCTTGTAAAGTTTAGTTCTTTGCTAATTAATTTTAGTATAACAGAGTGGATTCAGTTAGAAATTTTCATTAACTTAAGGCTCAGGTCATTGTAGTTTTTTGGGTTTTTGATTTTGTATCTTTATATTACAGAACAACAACTGTTTTGTGTTTCTGTTTTGCTTAAATTTTGAAATGTTTAAGTCTTTTTAAGAAGTTGTTCCTGGAAATAATGGCTTTCCCCATTTTTGCATACTACAAGTTTTTCCCACTACAGTAAGTTTTAGTTGACTCTTAATATTTTATTTTGTAATAAATACTCTTTGTAGAAAGTTCGGAAAGTATTGAAAATAGTAAAGAGAAGGAAAAAAATTCTCACTATCCAGAAATAGTCTTTGTTAATGTTTCATTGTGTACTTTCAGTTTTTTACTTATGCTTTTTTTAAAACACAATATATGGATATACAACATATACATACACACATCCACAACGACTAGGTATTGAATACCTGGAAGGAGTTAGAGCCCAAACAGGATGAACTCTTGTTCCATAGGACATAGTTTCTATTTGTACCATGTTTTCTGTAGTGTGAATTATTTGCTGAATCTGAAGTTACAGGTTATCGTAGGATTGGACTTGAAAGGGGAATTTATCAGTGATTACCCCATGTACAGGTGAATCTATAATGTCTTATGTACAAACAGAGTCAGATACTTTTTTTTTCTTTGTTCTCTCTACTCTTCATTTTCCTAGGAACTCTAGCCAGGAACCACGGCCTACACTGCCCAACACAATCCAGAGGCCACAGCTAGGTCCCACAGCTAATTTATCCCTGGAGATGGGCTCAGGGCAGCTGGCACCCAGGTGAGAAATGGTCAAAGAATCATTTATTGAGCAGTGACGAGCCTGGGGTGGTGGCCGTATATACAGTCCCACTTTTTTGTTTATTTGTTTGTTTTAAGCCCTTTCCCCAGATTCTTTTTAAAAATCTCTTTTCCCGTTTCTCTCTTTACTTGCCTTTAACATATAGGCAGCAGCAACAGCAAACAGAATTGGATGTGGTACCAGGAAGAGATGGACTAGCCAGCTACAATCATTCCCAGGTTAGTGTGTCTTCTTTGAAGGATGGTGAGCATTTCCTTAAGAAGTATCCCTAAGAGCCAGTTAGAGTATATATGTATCTTTACATGAATTTTAGGGTTATTGAGTTGTCATGTTAAACCTTCTTATTTTTTCTTATTTTTTTTTCTTATCTTCTTCTTATTTTTATCATTGTATTTCCACAGGTTTCTGTTCAGCCTGTGACAACCACAGGGCCAGAACACAACAAGCCCCTCGAGAAGTCAGAGGGTCTATTTGCCCAAGATAGAGATCCAAGATTTTCAGAAATCTACTCCAACATCAATACGGGTATGTTTCTTTCTTATTCTCATTTTAAATTCTCATTATCATCACTTACTAATGGGCCTACAATTGCCCAATCAGTAGTGTCCCAGTATATTTCCATTTAATCCTAATACCTCATGAGTAAATAGGAACTTGCTGAACTAATATACTACAGCCCCTTGACTGGCCCTCCCCCAACTCCTTTTGGTCCACAGATCAGAGTAAAGGCATCTCCTCCAGCACTGTCCCTGCCACCCAACAGTTATTCTCCCAGGGCAACACATTCCCTCCTACCTCCCGGCCGGCAGAGAATTTCAGGTGAGCCCCATATGTGTGTGCTACTTTACCTGGCAACTGAGGGATTCAGTTACTGAATCCAAGTTTTATTCTTCCCTAACTTTCTCTGGTTATTTCAGACAAAGCAGTGGAACTTGTAGGCCTGGGATGAGACAAGCTTGCTTTTCTTCCTCCTTTTTCTTTGCACCTGTCCTGTTGCCATGTTCTAGGTTCCATCTCTGTGTGTCCTGATCAGTGTGTGACTGTCAGTCTTTCTCGTCTTTTCCAAATTCTGTTATCAAGTTTTCCTTAACCCCAAGGAGTCAAGGGAATCTAGGTATAGCACTAGATTGTCCTGTGATTCCTAGATTCTGTGATAAATGTACCTTTTTAATCCTTACCTCACTATTTGTTCACTCGTAGAAATAGTGGTCTGGCCCCTCCTGTAACCATTGTCCAGCCATCAGCTTCTGCAGGGCAGATGTTGGCCCAGATTTCTCGCCACTCCAATCCTACCCAGGGAGCAGCCCCAGCTTGGACCCCTAGCACCCGCCCAGGCTTCTCTGCCCAGGTAAACCTTCTCATCTGTCTGTCCCTTGTGTATTTTTTGTTTGTTTGGTTAGGCTTTTCTACATATGTAAAATTATTGCTGTCTGTCTTAGACATCTTCTTTCCACCCCCCATCCCCTTCCTTCCAATTTTTATCTTTATTGGGAGCAGCTAGATAATTAAAAACCATAGATAATACAAACATCTCAGAGTCCATGGTCTTCACATTCACCTTAAATCAAAATTGCTCATAAACATCTTGAACAGGTTTCAGTTTCAGATTTGTTTTGGAGTAAATTCTGAGAAGTTTCCACTTTGGTTAGGGCTACAAAATACAGGAACAAAGGAGAAAATTAATCACTAATTTATACACAGTGATATCTATTTACCAAAAAATATATATATTGTGTTGAAAAATCCTCATATAGTATATATGTGTATATATTAAAATATATGTTAAGGCTAAAGCTAATGTCCTGTCATATGTTGATATATACTTATATTGCATAAGTAATATCTTGAATAAAAAAGCCAAAACCAGAAGTAAGCTCCAGAGTTGTTATATGCAGTATGACGTCATTGTATAACAAATGCATAGGAAAATAAAAACTGGAAGAAGTTATCCAAAAATGTTAACCATGGGTCTTTGGTGGTAGAATTATGGATGATTATTTCCTTTTTATTTTCCTTCCTTTTGAAAATATCCCACAGTGCATATGCATTACTATTGTAGTGAGAAAAATGTTTAGTTACCAAAAAAAAAAAAACCATCATTAGGAACAAACAAATGTGGTCCAGACTAAATAAAATGATACAAAGTGTTTTTTCTCTCTATATAATGCTATACTATTATTAATACCTCTAGTTTTTATATATAACTTTACAGTTTATAAAATGCTTTCATTTAAGTCATTTTCATTTAATTTTCACAACTCTAAATGTGTACTGTTACTAATCCCATGGTTCTTTGTTTTTTGCAATTTATCACAAGTGTCTAAAAATAGTGCCAAGGGAGATTGGGATTTAATTGGAAGAAATATACAATGGCATATAAGTAATGAGCTTGGCTCAAAAGAATCCAGTGAGGGCTTCCCTGGTGGCACAGTGGTTGAGAGTCCACCTGCCGATGCAGGGGACACGGGTTCGTGCCCCGGTCCGGGAGGATCCCACATGCCGCGGAGCGGTTGGGCCCGTGAGCCATGACCGCTGGGCCTGCACATCTGGAGCCTGTGTTCCACAATGGGAGAGGCCACAACAGTGAGAGGCCCGCATACCGCAAAAAAAAAAGAACAAAACAAAAAACCACAAAAAGAATCCAGTGATTGACAGAGGTAACGTTAACTCTCACAGGAATGGCCTGTGCAATAATGTTAATGTTCCATTTGCTCTCTACCCCTTTCTTTCTTTTAGCAGGTGGCTACCCAGGCTACAGCCAAGACTCGTTCTTCCCAATTTGGTGTAGGCAACTTTCAGACTCCATCCTCCTTCAGCCCCATGTCCCTCCCTGGAGCTTCCACTGCATCACCTGGTGCCGCTGCCTACCCAAGTCTCACCAATCGTGGATCCAACTTTGGTGAGTTCAGACTAGAAGGAGAAAAATCACACCACTAAAGAGGAAGGATTTTGGGCTTCCCTGGTGGCACAGTGGTTAAGAGTCCCCCTGCCAACGCAGGGGACATGGGTTTGAGCCCTGGTCCAGGAAGATCCCACATGCTGCGGAGCAACTAATCCCGTGCACCACAACTACTGAGCCTGCGCTCTAGAGCCCGCAAGCCACAGCTACTTAGCCCGCGTGCTCAGAGCCCGTGCTCCACAGCAAAGAGAAGCCACTGCAATGAGAAGCCCGTGCACCACAACGAAGAGTAGCCCCCGCTCGTCACAACTGGAGAAAGCCCGCGCGCAGCAATGAAGACCCAACGCAGCCAAAAATAAATAAATAAAATAAATAAATTCATTTTAAAAAAAAGAGAAAGAATTTCGTAGTTAAAATGGCTTGCTTTTGTCACAGCTGTACTGACCTAATTATAGGAAAATGCAAGGTGACAGTCCATTTGGAATATAAAACATACCCACATGAAAAAGACTTTAGCACATATAACAAAAAGCATGTAAAGTATTATAAGTTTAATAATATGCAAGTATAGTCTGAATGAGCAAAGGACTCTTTGGAAAGGGTACCTAGAGAAGACAAGTGAATCTGAGACCAGGGTTTGAAATAGAAGAGGCATTGACTTGCAGAAAGAAGGGCAGAAAGTGTCTAGGTAAAATCAGTGATTTGCATGTGATGATATGCTAGTTTCTCCTCTCTAGTGGAGTTAGCAGATTGAAGTTGTGTATTCTTCCTTGCTGTATTTTTAGCTCCTGAGACTGGACAGACTGCAGGACAATTCCAGACACGGACAGCAGAGGGTGTGGGTGTCTGGCCACAGTGGCAGGGCCAGCAGCCTCATCATCGTTCAAGTTCTAATGAGCAACATGTTCAACAGCCATCAGCACAGCAACCTGGCCAGCCAGAGGTCTTCCAGGTGAGAGGGTGAACAGACTTCAGAAAACCAGAAACTGGGAGAGAGTCAGGGAGGAGAGACAGAAGAAAGCACACATGGATTCAGGTGTTTGATTGAGGTTAGTAAGAAGAGAAGAAAAGACATATAGGAATAGATGTCATTAATTGAAAAGATTGTGAACTTAGTGTGCTGCACAGCCTTTAACCAGACCATCGTTAGTGATGTGAAGCGCCATGTGAAGACATCAAAAAAAGTAATTTTGGCCCATTCACGGAGAACCATGTGCCCACTTGATAGTACTTTAGGTATAAAAATACTGAATACAGCTCTAAAGGTCTATTTACATACATCCTGAGGGGACTGCAAGAGTCAGTGGAGTAATCTCAGGTGGGACAAAGGAGGAGCTTAGTTTAAAACACAGGTCGAAAGAAGGCAAAACAAGGTTTTGGTGGAAAACATAATAGGATAAGAGATACTCCATATGTATCCAGAGGGGGGTTTTATGAAATGTGACAAGCAGATTTTTCTCCTTTTGAAAATACTGAGGTCTAGAAAAGAGGGAAAATGTGGAACTGTAGGAGAAAGACAGAGAAGGAACTAGGAAAAAAGGTCATCTAAAGGAGTCAGTGTTGCTGGGAGTAAGGAAGGCTAAGAGAACTCAGCACAGCAGAAACTCTCTGGGGCCAGAGATGACAGTTCAGGGGAATGTTGGGAGGCAGCTTGATAAATGTAAAGGATCAAGGTGTGTGACCCAAACTTATTCTTTTTCACTTATTAGGAGATGCTGTCCATGCTGGGAGACCAGAGCAACAGTTACAACAATGAAGAATTTCCTGATCTGACTATGTTTCCCTCCTTTTCAGAATAGAACTATTGGGGTGAGGATAAGGGGTGGGGGAGAAAAAAAAGATCACCATTTGTTTTTAAAAAGCAAATCTTACTATAAACAGAATAAAAGTTCCTCTCCCTTCCCTTCCCTCACCCCTGATGTATACCCCCTTTTCCTTCTGACCTTTCCCTTGTCTTCCTTGTTTCTCTCTGAAATAACATTTATAGAAGAAATGGAGTGAATCCTCAAGGCTTTGGGGACCCTTTGAAAAATTGAGACTGGATAAGGTTAAGAATGCCTTTCCTTATGTCTCCTGACCAGAAATTTTGTGCAGAGATGATTTATGCTGGGTCAAGGGGCAGGTTAGAGAACCTGGCATCCACTCTTTGCCTTGGATACTATGGCTTATTTCTGGAAAGAAATTCTCAATAAGGTGGAGGAGGGGAGAAATGTCCTCATGTTTGAGGACCATGAAGCATGGTAGGTATACATGGGGCTTTAGGAAGTGAACATAGGCTCTTTCTGCTGCCTGTGAGCAATTCCTCTGGGAAGAAACATGTGTAAGGAAGTGTGAGAGAGAGAGAGAAGGAAAGAGAGAGAGTGTGTGTGTGCGTGCATGTGTGCATGCATGTGCACATGTGTGTGCATGAGCACGTGCACATTTGTTTCTGTGTTTCTTTCTCCCTGTTGGGGAGTTATGCAAAATTTGTCCCAGATTTTGTCTTTCTTTGTGTTTTTTAAAGAGTCCTAAGGAGTTAACTCTTCCAGGTATTTTCCACTTAGTATTGCAGCCAAAGAATATTTAAATAAATGTCTTTGCTGCACTTATATCTATGCCCAGCCAATAGGCAACTATAAGCAAATATATAAAGTCTTCTATTGAAATCGTTGGTCTCTCATCGAACACATATAGTGATAAAGCTGGGTCATTCCTGCTTTTGGTGCTCTCACCTTATATGGAAGATCTGCAAACATTACAGAAGTAGGCTGGCAAGATAAACACTTTTAGAAACCCCCTACTTGGCCATAAGGATAATGCTGCATTTTTCTGTCAGAATCACATATGATGTGTGTTCTGTAGAGGTTATATATGCATGGAAACTCAGCTTCTTGGATTAGCAGTCCCAGTGAAAATCCTCACTGGTGGAGTTTAAACCAAATACCAAGCCTTCTTGCAAAGTAACCTCTTTCATACCATTCTCAAAGTATCCAGTCTGCAAGAAACGGAGATTTAGGTCTCTTCTGGGCCTATAGTTCTTTCCTCTTTGCTCCCTTTCCAATCTTGAGATTGGATTTTGCTTTATAGTACAAGTGTAATAAATCCATGTAATAGATGGGACCTGGACTCCCATCCCGACAGGGTCACTTAGCAATTAACTATAGCCATATAAACGCGGATACAGGTTACTACTCTCACTCTTTCCCTTCCTCAGGTAACAGCCATGTGTATCGGCCTTTTTTTTGTTTGTTTGGCTCAGGCCAGTATCTTAAGTGCAAGATTGAATAAGGAGAAGACATACTAAATGTAGCCATAGGGGACTGAGGAACATAGGTGGCCTTGGAGAGGCTGAAGAATGTCATTAGGTTTCCCTCCCTTTTGTCTCCAATCTGGTGCCAGGTAGTGGAGTGGAAAAGGAGACAGTTTATTTTTTTATTCTATGTGCACACATACAATATACATATATATTTATATCACAGTTTAAGAAACCAAAAAGTTGAGTTTCCAATGAAATCCTTGTTTTTTAATAATCAGCTGTTTTTAAATGTGATCAGGACTATAATATTGTACAGTTATAGGGCTTCTGGGGAAGGGGAGGGGCGGGAGAAGATGCTCTGGGGGTTTTGTTTCTGCTTTTCCTTCAGGGTTTTATTTTGGATTGTTGTCTTTTTTTTTCCTTGTTGGCCATTTCTGTACTGCTGGCATCTGTGCTGAGCCTTACAGTGGCAAAAATAATGACATGTAGCAAAGATTTTAAAACAAAATATTTTTTCCTTTTGTAAACTTTCCTGTGTTGTGTGATCTTGATTGCGGCTTTATTATTCCTTCCCAGCTCATAAACAACAAACACCCACAACTAGTTGAATCCATAGCTTGTGCTTCCAATATACAAACATAAAAGCACAGTATGTCTATAATTTCAGGAATCAGAAATCATAGGGCTCTGATCACTCAGCATTCCTTGGTTGTCCTCCTGATCTTGACTCATTCTGAGTAAAATCATCAGAGACATCTGACCATGGGATGGGGGTGGGGGATTGCCCAAGTCCTTGGGAGAGGGGGAAAGTTGGGATTTGAGACCAATAGGGCACTTCTGGATTTAAAGGAATCAGGGATGCGGAAATTTAAACTATTCAGGTCTAGACCTAGTTTCCCTCTAGGACAATGTGTTTCATTAGGAAATTTAAAAAACCCGTAAGCATAAGCGTGTGTTCTTGAGGGTCTGTGTGTGTAATCCAGCTAGAAACTGACTCTAGGTCCCATGTGTTATCCTTTTTGTTCCCAGGACCCCTTTTCCTCTTCGCACACATCTGTTTATGGAAGAAAATGTTTGGGGTTGTGGTTTAGGGACTGAACTAGATTCTTATGATCTGTCACATGCCTGGATGTTGAGGGAAGCATTTGGTGAAGCTCATATGACTGGACCTGGATCGGGGATTTTAATAATTGAGACAGATAATGTTCATCAGGCATCCCACCATCTGAGAGTTTTAGCAACAAGTCACATGTGAATTTGTCAGTGCTTATGGCATTGATTCAAGTGCTGTCATAAATAACCAGGGAAACTGTTTATGGTTACTTTTAGAACTGGTTTCATCTGGACTTTTCTGGATGTATCCTTCCTCAGCAAAACCATGTTAGTCTGGGAAAGATATTCCCCTGCCTGGAAGCAATGACAACTTTTAGTCAACAAGTTTATAAAATACAAATGATTTTGGAGCCTGTGACTTCCCTTACATACTTTTTTCTAGCCTTTTGTGTTCATTTCCTCATCCCTCATGTGAGGGTCAGACATATTGGAAAACAGGTTTCAAAGTTGGAGAGATGAATAATAACAGGAAAGGGGCTGGGAAAGTTGTAATCCCCCAGTATAATAAATAATATTTTGTCTGTCCACGAAAGAGAAGGTAAGCTGCAACTTGGATAATATGTATTGAGGTCTTTTTTTTTTGTCTGCTCTCAAAGGCAGGCAGCCACGTGAAACTAAATACCTAACAACTCTCTGCCCTGGCACACATGCTCCACATGCGCACACAGAAACGATACAAACCTGCTGCCTCCTTCCCTCCTCCCTAATCCCCCTCTCTTAGCATTTCTATCTCCACTGCCCTCCCTATCCAAATTTTCCAGCCAACAGCTAGAGTTGACTTCCGCAATCCTGGTGGAATAAATCCAGCACCCCTAGTCATCCGCCCACATTATCCACACTCCTCTGCCGAGACAGCCCAGAGAACAGATCCCCATCAGCAGGTAACATTTTCAACTTTCTAGATCTTGTAGCTTCTCATTCCTTTCAGTTCTCCATTTTTAGGAATATTAGGAATGTAGTGACTTGGGGATCAAAATGAACTTTATAGGCTTTGCAGATGAAAACAGTGATGCCCTTAGGTTATTTCCTGGCTAAGTAAAATCTGCCTGGAAATCTTTAGGACTCCTTTTATGGTTTGTGTATATATATACATGGTTATTAGTGAAAGCAAAGAATATAGGGCATCCTTTACCCATCCCTCAAGGAGTGACCTCTCAGGGTTGGTTTTTTTGGGGGGGGGCGTGCGGGGGGGGTGGGCAGGTACCAAAAGGGTTAACTTACTAGCAGGGAGGAGTGGTGCAGGGAGGTGGTAGCTCAGTAAGGTCTTCCTACTGTTTGAGACATCCCAAAGCCCTTAACACTCCAGATATTAAACGTCCTCCTGGACATTTTGCCAGTTTGCAAAGATTACACAAAAATGGACTATAAATTCAAAATTTATGCAAGCTGTGTGACTTGATGCAGACTAACTTGCTCTTAAAATGGAGGACATGAAATTAGCAAGACACTGCGAGAAGTGAATGAAGCTAGAGTAAACTTCTGAAAAGCTGTGTATCTAATAATCACAGAACATTGCTTTTCTGTCTTACTTTCTTCTAACAAACTTTGGTTCTGAGGCTTTTTGTCCTGTGAGGCAGTCACAGAGGTTTTGTGGGGTTTTGGGTCAGAAAAAGAAAGAAAAACTTTCCTGCCCACAGCAGCTGGTTGAGATTAGGACAGTTTCCTGCCTGAGGAAGGAGCAGGAAGAGAAAGGAGGAAGAAATGCATAAGAAGACTGAGGAGACAGTAAACAACTCATAGTTCGAGAATAGGAAATGCTGTCAGCTTTTCCCTTGTCCTCTCCTGGCAAGATCAGGAGAAGTATCAGAATTTAGGCAAGAAACAAAAGAATGCCTTGAAGAAATGATCAGGAAGCAAAACTTAGCTGAAAATCACTCCTTTGTGTATTCTCCGGCCCCACTCATCCCACCCTGCACTTACCTTGTCTATCTCCTCCAAGTCTGCTGGGGACACTGGAGCAGACAGGTGTTGTCCCATCCTGATTGTCCATTTTCTACCGCATTGCTGGTTATCTGTGCAAGTGTATCTGTGTGTATGTGTGTGTGTGTGTGTGTGTGTGGAATCTCCCTAGGTCAAAATACTTGTAACCAGATGTATCAGCATCCCACCCAAACCCAGAACCCTCCTGACTATCACTGTTTTTATCAGTCATCCTCAATCCCTGTCTACCTTCCTTGTAAAGCCTAGTTTTCCTCTGCCTCGTGGTCCAGAGGAAGGCGTTCTTAACTTCGGGTTCATGAACTCCCCAGAATTATTGTGTGTGCATTCATTTTTCTGGTAAGAGGGCCTAAAGTGGGTTGAAAATTTTTATTAGCTTGTCATGGGAGTCTATGAATACCAAAGGTTAAGAACCACCTGTCTTGAGAATATGGTTCCAGCTATTTCCTCATCCCAAGCCGGGTTAGGAACCTCTGGGCAAATAGAAGAGTGTCCCCTAATTATCCCCTTCTCCAGGATGTGGGGGCTCAAGGTTCTACTACTGCTGCCTGTGGTGAGCCTTGCTCTGTACCCCGAGGAGATGCTGAACACCCAGTGGGAGCTATGGAAGAAGACCTACAGAAAGCAGTATAACAGCAAGGTGCCTGGGAACCTGGAGGGGAACATGGTGGGAGGGTTGGAACCTGAGACATCTAATCCTAGCTTCCAGACTCCCTTCTTCAACCCCAATACTTTAACCACTACAACCAAGCAAACCTGCCCCTGGTCCCTAACTGTTAACATATACTTTCCATTACTACTCCTCAATTCACCCTCCATCAAGTCCTATCCTTCCTTTTCTTCATAACTGTCTTATATTTCTCTTTTGGGAAGCCTTCTCAGATTAATGCTATTAATCCATAAGCAATTTTTTCCCTATATGTCTCTCCAGAGCTTTGCATTCTATTATTTGTTTTATATATTTCTTTTGCATGCTCTTAATAATCCCATGGTCAGTTCCCCAACTGGATTGTAAACCCTCTATGATTGTAAATTTAATCTCTTCTAGAAACCTCCACAGTATTATGTAGATAACTTTGTACACAGGACACAGTCTATGCCAATACTGACTATTCTCTGTTTAGGTGGATGAAATCTCTCGGCGTTTAATTTGGGAAAAAAACCTGAAGCATATTTCCATCCATAATCTTGAGGCCTCTCTTGGTGTCCATACATATGAACTGGTCATGAACCATTTGGGGGATATGGTGAGTTGATCCTTTGCTCCTGGTCTGCCTGCCCTGTTTGTCTTGGTTCCCTGCTTATGCCTGGCCTCTTTCTTCTTCGTCCCAGACCAGTGAAGAAGTGGTTCAGAAGATGACTGGACTCAAAATACCCCCCTCTCATTCCCGCAGTAATGACACCCTCTATATCCCAGACTGGGAAGGCAGCCCAGACTCTGTTGATTATCGGAAGAAGGGATATGTTACTCCTGTCAAAAACCAGGTACCCTCCTTCCTCTTGGGTGTGGGTATGGAAACTGGCATGACCTCTCCCTTCTTCTGCTTCTTTGTTCTTAAGGTAGGAGGGCATCAGGAAAAGAGGGCAAAGAATTAAGTTACCTCTCCCCCTGCTAAGAGAGTAAAGTCTATTCTGTTATTTAACTCATCATCTGTTTTTGTACATTTAGGTTATTTCTGTTTTTTCTTTTCTACAAAGTGTTGCTGTAAGCACCTGTGTGCATATATTTTTGTGGATATATACAAATATTTATGCAAAACAAATCCCAAAATTGGAATCAGTAGGTCACAGAATCCTTTCCAAAAAAGTTTGTACGATCTTACATTCTTACCAGCATGAGAATGTAAGTTTTCCCACAACCTTAACAAGGCTGATTTTATCCACCAGATGAACACTTGATTTAACATTCATTCAACAAACACATTTTTTTCAGAACCTACCAGATATAGTGCTAGGCAGTAGAGATTCAAGATGACTAAGATATAACCTGTGTCCTCAAGAAATCCTCAGTCTTAAAAAATAGAACAGGAAAGAAAGAAAAATGTATAATCTAGCTGAACAAACACTAATAATAATAGCTAGCACTTTTTGAGAGATTATTATTATTACACATAATAATTCATCCTTTACATGAATTAACTTTTTAAATTCTCATAATTCCATTAAGTATATTGTTATTATCCACAGTTTTCACATAAAGAAAGTGAGGTACAGAGAGGTTTAGTAATTTACCCAAGGTTACAAATCTAGTGCGTTGCAAAACCAGTACAGATGGTCCCCAACTTCTGATGGTTCACCTTATGATTTTTTGACTTCATGATGATGTGAAAGCGATAGGCATTCCATAGAAACTGTACTTCAAATTTTGAATTTTGATCTTTTCCCAGGCTAGGATATGTGGTACGAAACCTTTTCTTGATGTTGGCCTGTGGTAGAGAGCCACTGCTCCCAGTCAGCCACATGATCACGAGGGTAAACAACCAATACACTTACAACCAGTCTGTTTTTCACTTTCAGTACAGTATTCAATAAATTACATGAGATATGCAACACTTTATTATAAAATAGGCTCTGTGTTAGATGGTTTTACCCGACTGAAGGCTAACGTAAGTGTACTGAGCACATTTAAGGTAGGCTAGGCTAAGTTTTGATGTTCAGTAGGTTAGGGGTATTAAGTGCATTTTTGACTTACTATATTTTCAATTTATGATGGATTCATTGGAGGAAGAGCTGTACTCTGCTTTACTACAGCTAATGGTAACAGTAGTAACCACAGTTATCAATAGCAACAATAGCAATAGAACACTGCAACAAAGGTTAAATGAAGGGAAATAGGAAGACTTCACAGCAAAGGGGACAGGTGCTGGAATTTATAAAACATATGGAATTTCACCAGGCAGGTAGAAGGAAGAAACAAAAAGTGTGAACAGCAATGACTGATAGTTTCTCTGTTATGCCTTTCAGGGTCAGTGTGGTTCCTGTTGGGCTTTTAGCTCTGTGGGTGCCCTGGAGGGCCAACTCAAGAAGAAAACTGGCAAACTCTTAAATCTGAGTCCACAGAACCTGGTGGACTGTGTGTCTGAGAATGATGGCTGTGGAGGGGGCTACATGACCAATGCCTTCCAGTATGTGCAGAAGAACCGGGGCATTGACTCTGAAGATGCCTACCCATATGTTGGACAGGTGAGACTGTCCCATGCAGTCATACAGCTCTGTAATGGCTCCTCCTTCCCCAGCATGACATTTTGTATCGGAAACAAGTCTAGAAATCTTGTTTTCTGTTACCCTATCCAGCCTTCTTGATGGGATAATTTCCCACAGAAGGCCAAGAAGATTCCCACAATCTGGAAGAATTTGGGGAGCTTAGGCTACCATGGTTCCTATCTGCCTCTCTGCCCTGAAGGAAAAACAGAGGACAGGTTACCCCATAGATCTCTGAGTCAGTCTCTGTAACTCTCTGCTCAACTCCTCCACTCCTATCACAAATCTCCAGGCCCACCATGCTAATTTCATGAATCACTTGGCCTTATTTTGTACGCTAATGATGGGGAACATTTAAGCAAATTATGTAAGTTAACATGCTAACATGTATAAAATGAGAGAAAAAGCAAGTTGCTTCATATTTATTGCAGTTTTAGAGATCAACTCACTTCCTCCTATAAGGTCCTTTAGTAATAGGAAGATCTTTCTTATCTAAAAGGAAGAAGATCTGAGGGCTTTTTATATACATGGGGTTGATAGATAATATAATATGGGGCCTTTGCAATAAGAGCCTTTGAAGCAGGGATAACAAGTCTGAGTAATACAAATGATGGCTACCATGTGCTAAGCCATGTACTTAGTGCATGTTCTCATTTAATCCTCATAAAAGCCCTGTAAAGTACCCTTATCCTCACTTTATAGGTGAGGACATTGACACTTAAAGAGATAAAATAGCATATTCAAACTCACACCTTTAGTTATGTAGCAGAGCCAAGATCTATCTGTTGGATCTGTTTATCTGCTGCAAACATTCCCAGGCATGTCTTCTATGCACATGTACAAGAATTTCTTTACTAGAATATAATATCTAGGAAGAGAATTGTCTGAGTCTTGGGGTATGTGCATCTTCCTCTTTACTAGATAATGTCAAATTGTTTACCAAAGTGTTTGGAAAAATTTGTATTTCCCACCTGCACAGTATAAGAAATCCTATTGATTCATCTCTTCATTGGTATGCTTATCTGGCCATTTGCATTTCTTCTTCAGTGAATTGACTGTTTATATCTTTTCCCATCTTTAGGTTGTGTTCTCTTTTTTACTGATTTTTAGGAATTTAAAAAAGATATTTGGATACTAATACTATGTGTGTTGTGAGTCTGTTTTTCTTTTCATTCTCTTTATGACGTCTTTCAATCCAGAAATGTTCTTAATTTTAGGGTAGAAAAATTATTAGTTTTTTTCTTTTGCAATTTGTGCCTTTAAAAAATCCAGTAACAACGAGTTTTATTTATTCGTGTTTAGTCATCTGAAATGGTATCTCCTGCAACAAAATGCTCATTAATGTAAATGACTGAACAGATCCATTTTACTGGATATTCAGCAACCTACATAGTAATGTCACTTCAGCACATCATTGTGACATTGGCCACATCAAAACTACTGCATTTCAGAAATGTCATGCCATTAGTATTCCATGTTATGGTTTTTTAGCTGTCAGGTAAATAAGTCAGAGAAATTGGAGGTTGTGTGTGGAAAGCTTTTTCTTTACTCTGTGTACAGTTCTCAGAACTGCTGGGTCCCCAGTCCATATCTGACCCTGGGGCTGCTGCCGTAATGTGCAGCACACTGAAGCTGTCCTAAAAGGTTAGCTTTTGAATTCTGAGTACATCAGGCCAGTCAGTGAGATAACCTGGGCGTGGTAAAATATTCTTTTGTAAACTGTCAAATATTCTTCTGACAACTTTTTGTTGTCACTTGACATCAAAAAAATTAAATAAATCCTGGGCTTCCCTGGTGGCGCAGTGGTTGAGAGTCCGCCTGCCGCTGCAGGGGACAAGGGTTCGTGCCCCGGTCCAGGAAGATCCCACATGCCGCTTATAACTTTTTTCATATTGATTAATCCAGGCAACCAATTTAAAGGGTTGTCTAACTATATTAAAAACATAACTTAAATATTATTAGAGCTAGTAGTTGATCACTTATCCATTGACAGCTTGCATCATTTATTCAGTACTATATTAACCAGTTTGTTGAGAGACAGTTTAACTAATAACTCAGAAACTCTGAATAATTTAAAGGAAAATTACATAACATTTGAAACCCTATTTTGGAATAGAAGGAGCAATTGACTTATAATCTCTGTTCTCCTACCCCCTCAAATGATCTCGTCAGCATTTTAGAGAAATGTGCAATGATTTTGGTCTCATAATAATTAAAATGAAGAATTAGCCATATAAAACATGTGTTCCATTTTTAACATTCTGAATCTTGGACAACTGTTCTCTTTTCTACTTTACAGTTTTTAAAAGCAGTTATTGTCCAAAACTGAAAGAACTTCTTATATGAACGTGTAAATGAATGGAAGGAGGTAAAGAAAAACAAAATTTAAAAAAAGAAGAGATCTGATAGGGCAGCAGCCAGATAATACAGTAATTTAAGTTCATTCCAGCCATAATACAGGTTATTTTTACTTTAAAGTATCATCACGTGGTATCCTTCCAAATCCATTCCTTAGATATTTTATTTTACTTGTAGATCTATGCAATTTTTGGCACTAGGAGGCATCAAGAGTTTGGATCATATGGCAGATAACAAAGGAATCTTGAGAAATTATTAAGACAGGAGACTACTGTAATCTTAGAATATCATGTCAACTGCTGCCATTATTGTTAATATTTAGACAATGTATTCTTGTAGATGCAACTTCAGGGTTTTGAAGGGGTAGTCTGTAGGAAAATGAACTGCCAAAAAGAATACACCGCCTTGATATGGGTTCCCATTAGATTCCATAATTGTGGCTTGACAATGAAACATATCATCGTTAACTAGACCTGCAAAACATAACACTGGAAATTCACAGGCTAAATTGCTAAGTTCTTTATTAATTTGTTTTAGTGTCATGTTATGTGCTTTTATCTCATGAGAGCGCAAGGGTCCAGCCAGAACCCTTTGCCTGTTATATGTGCATGGGGCCAATGTCCTCCCTCTAGCTGGGGCTTGGCATTGGCCTCCTCCCCACACAGCAGCTGCTGCCTCCCTGCCTCCTGAGGATCACACATACTACATTGCCGGAAGATGATTTGTGCTTTTAAAAAAATCTTATTTCAGAAATCTTTCTCTACCCTGAGGTAGAAATTAAAAAATATTCTCTTTTTTAAGTTTTACAGTGTTTCCTTTCACATTTATGTTTTAAAACCACCTGGAGCTGATTTTTGTGTACGGTACAAGGTATCCACTTTTCATATTCTTTTTTTTTATAGTTTCTAAAATGGTGAGCAGAGAACAGACCCTTTCTAGAGACTCTAGTCTGCTGCCCCTGTTAGTGCGCTGACATCACCCAAAACATTGGCAGAACTCCTCACTCACTGATTCACTGCCTGTTGCTTAGTCCTAGTCCTATTTCAACCTGTTTTTTTCCAGGATGAAAGTTGTATGTACAACCCAACAGGCAAGGCAGCTAAGTGCAGAGGGTACAGAGAGATCCCTGAGGGAAATGAAAAAGCTCTGAAGAGGGCAGTGGCCCGAGTGGGACCCGTCTCTGTGGCCATTGATGCAAGCCTGACCTCCTTCCAGTTTTACAGAAAAGGTAAGGCACTGTTCCTATGGAGCACAATCAACCGTCTCTTATGACGTGGGCTGGGCAGCTTCTCAAAGGGTACTGAGCATTTTCAGTACTTGTTTCCATAAAGACTGAGTCTGCCAGGGAGAAACAGCTGCCACAGCACAGAGCATCTCTGTCGTAAGCCCTCCTGACTGGGATGGGATTCTACAGAGGGTCTCCTAGAGTGGGAGACCTCACAGGGCAACCCTTGGATTGCAGAAAGCTTCACCTTGATAGTTTGTTTCCTAGGTGTGTATTACGATGAAAACTGCAATAGCGATAATCTGAACCATGCAGTTTTGGCAGTGGGATACGGGATCCAGAAGGGAAACAAGCACTGGATAATTAAAAACAGGTAATGATGGGAACGCTACATGTCATCCTCTTAACACTCACCCTCAACTCCAACTTCCCAATATTCCTTTCTTTCTCTTAAATCAAGAGAAAGTTTTCTCAGCTGTTTCAATTCTACCTTCCCAATCAGAGGCTATTAATTCTAACATTTAATGACCAGACAAGAATACTAAAGGTATGTGTTGGGCAGCTGCCATATGTCCAAGGTGCTTAGTCACAAACACATGAGCAGGTGTCTGTTTTCAGTGATCTCATAGCCCCCTAAGAAAGACAGACCTAGCTAAATGAGAACATAAAGTAGCACCAAGAACCAGCAGGAGCTTTGGAATTATATTTTTTTCTTTCTTTTCTCTCTAATGTGATTGATTTTTTACAGAGGTTTCCATCATCAGTCTGTCTATAAGCAGTAGGGTACAGTATAAACAAAGTAAAAGTTTAGTATCCTCTTGTGCAGCTTTTTGCCCTTCCAGATACACTTAGGATAGACATATATAAGAACTGGCCAAAGATTTTGAAGTCTGTGAAGAGAAATGCTTTTCAGAAAGTAGATATGAGCAACAACAACAAAAATTAGTGTTTCCCTCTCTATATTGGGAACAAATAAAACTACACATTATTAGTAGTTGGCTCCCCATTTCTCTTTAGCCCCTTGTGACTTTGTAGGGGGGCAGATTTAGGGTAGTTATTCTATTTCTTTCCTCATTGGTCAACACCAGCCTAGCAGTAGCACTGATTAAATTTTCTGTCCTTGGTGCCCTCCAAAGAGCAGGGGTCCTAGACTCTGGGGAGTGCACAGGCCAATGCAGTAGTATAACCAAGTTGGGTTTGCTGCCTGGAGGGCTGGCAGGATAGAATGTAAGGCTGGGAGTTGCTTCAAGCCTGAAGCAATTTTTTATATCACAGTTCCAATTAAGAGTGAACCTGAGCACCTTTCTAAGAGGATGTTCCTTCTCCCACAGCTTCTGTCTTGTGTTCTCCCTTTTTCGACTCCCAGCCCAAGCACTTACCCTGTCCTTTCTTGATCAAGTGCCAAGAGAGCTGGGAAGAATAAAGGACACACCTAGGCAGGATCAGGATCATTGGGGACCCCTGGAGAAGGGAACGGTGGTAGGGTAAAAGTCTTAAGTAAAATGTACCGGGTAACTGGTGAATTTTCTGGTTGGGGAGAAAGGACAAAAAACTCATGAAAACAATTTAGGAAGATGTATAGACCAATCTTCCCTCTCTCTGTCTGTCTCTGTCTTTTTCTACCTGTATCTAATCTTCCAGTCTCTCCACTCGTCTCCTTAGCAATCTCATCAATTCTCATAGCTTCATTCATTTCTTCTATGAAACCAAGATCACCAGCTTCAGCCTCTCTTGCCTCTTTCTTATGCTCTAGACTCACATTTTCAAGATTACTCTTCATAAAACACAAGTTGAATGATTTTACTCTCCCAATCAGAAAACTGCAGTGTCTCCTCTACTATCATGGGCCAGAGAGTCAAACTCTTTAGCCTGGCAGTAAAGATCACTCAACCTGATCTCCCACTACATCAAGCACCCTGTATTTCAGCTACATGATCCTAACACATGTCCCTTGCTTTCCTGCCTCTGTTACTCATTTCACACTCCCCTGCTGGCTTCCATTTCCACAGGTCCAAATTCTATCCGCCTTTGGGCTCAGCTCAAATGCCACCTTTTTTGTTAAGCCCTTTTTGATCCCCTTGGTCAGAAGATATTTCTCCTATAGCACTATGCCTCCATTTCTTGACTTTAAACTGTTTAAAGGTAAAAACTGTCTTATTCATTTTTGTAAAACATCGGTACCTATACTCTGGTACAATACTCAGTAAATGTTTTATTGAATAAACTGAGGGTACTAAGTATTTTCCTTGCTTGGTCCTACAGCTGGGGAGAAAACTGGGGAAACAAAGGCTATATCCTCATGGCCCGGAATAAGAACAACGCTTGTGGCATTGCCAACCTGGCCAGCTTCCCCAAGATGTGACTTCGGCCAGCCAGCCCCATCCTGCTCTTCCATTCCTTCCACAATGGTGCAACATACTGATATACCTTGGAAGGGAATTGGTGTGCCTTTCTTGAAGAAGATGTAATGATACAGAGATTGTTCAGTTTCCATGTTTGTTTGTGCTTCAAGTGACACTCCTACTACTTTTCTTCTCTCCACCCAAGGTCTTTATTTTTTCATTAGAAATAGGAAATTTCCCTAACAGGTATGCATTCTTAGGCTAAGAGATGTGACCACAGCCTGCCCTGACTGTGTTGTCCTGGGGCCAATGTTGTGTAAATAGAGGCTAGAGATCTTCAGCTAGACTAGATTCTCATTCACAGGGACTAGTTAGCTTTAACCACTCTAGAGGACTAAGGTGACCTGACTTCTCAGTCTCCACATTTACTTCTATATCTTCAAGGTAGAAATTCCACCCCATTAATAAATCTATTCATAAATCTTTGGTACAAGGTTACATGATACAACAAATGTGTTTTGTTTTTCCTTCTTTGCATTTATAAAGTAAACTGTACTTATCACTTATCTCTAATTTAATAAATAGCTATTTAGTAAACATTCATTTTGTGTCAGATACCATGCTAGGTGCTGGAGACAAAAAGATGAACAAAACATATTCCTTATATGTGATGTGCTCACAGTTTGTCTGGAGATTCTGTTGCATAAACAGTTTGTCCTAATTCATTTATTTGTTCATCCCTTCAACCAACATTTTAATTATTTTTTAATAGATCTTTATTGGAGTATAATTGCTTCACAATACTGTGTTAGTTTCTGTTGTACAACAAAGTGAATCAGCCATATGCATACATATATCCCCATATCCCCTCCCTTTTGAGCCTCCCTCCCACCCTCCCTATCCCACCCCTCTAGGTCGTTGCAAAGCACCAAGCTGATCTCCCTGTGCTATGCTGCTGCTTCCCACTAGCTAACTATTTTACATTTGGTAGTGTATATATGTAGATGCTACTCTCACTTCACCCCAGCTTCCCCTTCTCCCGCTGTGTCCTCAAGTCCATTCTCTATGTCTACGTTTTTATTCCTGCCCTGCAGGTTCATCAGTGAGATGAACATCTTTTTTTCTTAGATTCCATATATATGTGTTAGCATATGGTATTTGTTTTTCTCTTTCTGACTTCACTCTGTCTGACACACTCTAGGTCCATCCACCTCACTACAAATAACTCAATTTCATTTCTTTCTATGGCTGAGTAATATTCCATTGTATATATGTGCCACTTCTTCTTTATCCATTCATCTGTTGATGGACATTTACAACAAACATTTTTTTCTTTTTACATCTTTATTGGAGTATAATTGCTTTACAATGTGTGTGTGTTAGTTTCTGCTTTATAACAAAGTGAATCAGTTATACATATACATATGTTCCCGTATCTCTTCCCTCTTGCATCTCCCTCCCTCCCACCCTCCCTATCCCACCCCTCTAGGTGGTCACAAAGCACTGAGCTGATCTCCCTGTGCTATGCGGCTGCTTCCCACTAGCTATCTATTTTACGTTTGGTAGTGTACATATGTCCATGCCACTCTCTCGCTTTGTCCCAGCTTACCCTTCCCCCTCCCCATATCCTCAAGTCCATTCTCTAGTAGGTCTGTGTCTTTATTCCTGTCTTACCCCTAGGTTCCTCATGACATTTTTTTTCTTAAATTCCATATATATGTATTAGCATATGGTATTTGTCTTTCTCTTTCTGACTTACTTCACTCTGTATGACAGACTCTAGGTCCATCCACCTCATTACAAATAGCTCAATTTCGTTTCTTTTTATGGCTGAGTAATAGTCCATTGTATATATGTGTCACATCTTCTTTATCCATTCATCTATCGTTTGACATTTATCCTCTAGTCTACAGGAAGTAAGTTGACAAGTACTTTTGATGTGATTTGTCTTGGCCACACTAGCTGCTGAAGGAGACTAATTATGATTTTGTAAATCTTTCATGTATTAAAAACAGAAAAGTGTAAAAAAAAAGAATTATACTAAGTTTCAGGGATTAAATGGATATAAAAATATTTCAATATTTAATTCTATCTGTATGGGGACCAGATTAAGTGACACATGAACCTAGGACTTGAAAAATATCTTAAGGCCCTTTCTGAGGTTCTGGAACCTAAAATTTTGCTGTCACCAAAAGAGGAAATTGAAACTCTTTATAATGATTCCCAAGCAGTATCAATTCTAAAAGAACTTAGCTGGCTAATAATAAATCAGCACAGCTGGTTTTGCCATTTTTCACAGAATGTTTATTGAGCATCTGTTATTACCACTAGAAAGAGTTCACATTTACTGAATGCTTACCATGTGTCAGGCCCTACTTTATTTCTTGCTGTGCAAAAATTACTTATTTTTGTGTGTCAGTATTTATTACCATGTGGTAAGCAGTGTATTTAAAGCTACCAGGGTAAAACAAATTAGTAAGACATGGCCCTGACTTCTGTAAATGTTATAGACTAGTGACAGACATATAAACAACTGATATCAATATTATTAATAATATCAACCATAATAAAATAAACATGAATTATGGAAGCTCAGGAATGAGTCATTCTTAATCGATTTTAGATGTGGTTTCATTGAAAATAGCTTTGAAAAATCTCAGTGAGCAGAGAAGACTAGGGATTGGGGTGGATGAGGGATTGGAGAGATTTGGGTTGGGGGTGAGGAGTAGGGTTAGGGGAGGGAGGGTGGCATATCAGGCTGAAGGTTCTGGGTGAACAAAGGCACCAAGAGAGCTGTGTGTGTGAATGGTAAGGGCTGCAGTGGCTCTAAATAGAGGGTGCAAACACATATACATGGTAGAGCTGAGGACAGAATGTAGGTTGGAGGTGAGTCCTGGAAGACCTTGAAAGCCTCTCATGTCCCTAGAAGTTCATATTTTATTTTATAGACACTCAGGCATTTAGTGGGCATCAAATATTTTTTTAGTAGGAGAAAGACACTATCAGATCTATATTTTAGCGATATTCCTCTGGTAGTGGTGTAAAGAACAAATAACAGATGAAGAACAAAATGGAGATGCAAGAAATTGGAAAATCAACATTTAGGAGACACCGCACATACTCTATTTCTTCTCAAAGAAAGAATACATAAAGAAAGAATGACTCTTGAACTTTTTTGAAGCTTGGGTATGGGTTTGGCAGATTGGGAGATGTAAAATGGCATTCAGACACAAAGAACAGTATACTGAAATGTGTAGGCATGAGAGACCACATTCGATAATCTGCAAGTAGTTTTTGTTGAGCTTTGTAAGGACCAAAGACAAGCTTGAGAGATGTCTGACTTCCAACTAGGCAAATTTACACATTTCTATTATTTTGATTTTTTTTTGTCTTTCTGCCTAAAGAACATCCCTTAGAACTTCCTTTTGTATGGATATGTGGGCAACAAATTTATTTCATTCCTGTATGTATTTGGGTTTATTTCTAGATTTTCTATTCTGGTACATCAATATGTATATCTATCCTTGGCCAGTATCACACGTTTATAATGTTTTAATATCTAGTCAGGTTACTCTCTTTTTTTAGATTTTTTCCTGAAGATTCTTGCTTTTTATTTTTTCCATGTGATCTATTGAATTAGCTTGTCAAGTTGTCTAAAATTCTGCTGGTATTTTTATTTGGATGACATTAAATTTATATCTTTAATTAGGGAAAATTGACCTCTTTATACTATTGAACCTTCCTATCTAAGAATAAGAGGTGCCTTTATATTTTGTCAAGTATTCTTTTGTGCCCTTCTTATAGATATTGCCCATTTCTTGCTAACCTCTTTTCTAAGGAGTTTATCTTTTATTATTTTTGCAGTTTAAATGGGGTCTTTTCCAATATAATTTCTAATTGGATGTATATTTGAAAGCTATTGGTTTCTATTATATTAGTTTTTGTACTCAGCTACCTTACCTTGAATTCTCTTTTGGTTTATACATTTCTCAGTTGATTCTTTTGATTTTTTTTTTTTTGAGTATGTAAGCATATCATCCACAGAGGTAAATTTTACCTTTTTCTTTCTCATTTTTACCTCTAATTTCTTTCTTTTCTGTTTGCATTATGTAATATCTCCAAAATGATGCTAAGTGATAGAATTGATAGGTCTTGACTTAGAAATATGATTATTTTTTATAGATGCATGAAATTCCCTTATAAAAATGTATATAATTTATTTAAACTCCAATAAATGAACATCTATATTGTTTCCAGTGTTCTCAGTTACAAATTATACTGTAATTAATGATTGATATTTTGACACAAAGAAGTTGTAAAATTACCATAAATCAAATCTGTTATTACATATTTTTTATTTCTTTCATAATAACAACATTAGCTAACATTTATTGAGCTTAACTATGCAGCCCATACTGTGTTAAATGCTTTACGTATCCTTATTATTGCCATTTTACAGATATCAAATAGCTTCCCCAAGGTAACCTAGCTAGTAACAGGCTGAGCCAGGAAGCAGACCAGGTCTTTTTTGTTTTTCTCTCTCCTTTTATATATTTTATTATTTATTTTTATTTTTAACTTGGTTATAGAATATTTTAAACATATATATGAAAGGTGAGAGAGAGTAGTAGAGTGAAGTGCCACATACCCATCATCCAGTGTTAACAGTTATCAACATTTTCCAGTCTTGTTTCATCTATCCCTCCTCATTTTTTTTCAGTATTTTAAAGCAAATGCCAGATATTACTTTACTCATATAATGAGGGATCATGTGTAATCCCTCATTATACATCTCTGAGTGAGAAATTTTTTAATATAACCACCATGCCATTAGCACATCCAACAAAATTAATAATTATTTCTCAATATCATTTAATATTTAGTCCATTTAAAAGCCTCTCCAATTGTTTAAGGTGTCTTTTTACTGTTCGTTTACTCAAATTAGTATCCAAACAGTTTTACATATCGCATTTAGTTGTTAAGTCTACTGTATTCTTTGACAGTCACCTCCTCACCCTACACTCCCCCCAGACACACATACTTTTTTTTCCCTTGTAATTGATTTTATAGAGAAGCCAAGTCCTTTGTCCAGTAGACTCTCTTATGCTCTGGATTTGGCCGATTGCTTGCTCTTTCTGAATCCAAGGTCCTAGTGCTCTTAGCTACCACAATATACTCTATTTCTCATTATCCTTCATAGATGTTGTGAGGAGTAAATGAAAACTTACAAGTGACAGCCCAGTAACTTTTTTAAATTTAATTTTCTTTATTTAGTTTTGGCTGCTTTGGGTCTTCCTTGCTGCACGTGGGCTTTCTCTAGTGGTCTGCGGGCTTCTCATTGCTGTGGCTTCTCTTGTTGCAGAGCATGGGCTCTAGGCACACGGACTTCAGTAGTTGTGGCACACGGGCTCAGTAGTTGTGGCTTTTAGGCTCTAGAGCGCAGGCTCAGTAGTTGTGGTGTACGGGCTTTGTTGCTCTGCAGCACGTGGGATCTTCCCGGACCAGGGGTTGAACCCGTGTCCCCTGCACTGCAGCCGGATTCTTAAGCACTGCACCACCAGGAAAGTCCAGCCCATTAACTTTTAGTGGCATAGGTATTATAATACTCCTGGGCAATTTTATTTTTTTACAGTACATATCCTTTTTGCTGAACCTTCAGGCTCTAATGCCCTTGAAAAGCCTTTATGAGTCAATGACAGCCTTCATAATACTTACAAACTAAGTTTGTCCACGGACTTCAGGAATCTAATTCTTCACCTCTGGACATTTATAGCCTAAGGTCTGCTTTCCTGTGTCGACATAAAGAAAAACACACAAGGTAAAAGTTGTGAGTTAAGTTTTATTCAGGGAACTTACTGAGGACTATAGCCTGGGAAATAGCCTCTCAGTAGCTCTGAGGGGACTGCTCCAAAGAGCTAGGGGGAGGAGCCAATATGTATATGATTTTTTTTGGCTGGAAAATACATGTAGTCAAGCATACATCTTGGTAAAAGATTACTGCAAATCACAAAGAACAGATTTCTCAAGTTAATTATTTTAGTGCTTTTCTATACATGGAAGATGAAAGAATCTGGGGACATTGAAGTTCTTCCTTAGGTATGCATCTTAACTCTCTGTTAAGCACAGAATGTTTCATCCTATTTTTCCCATCCTGGATTCCCCTCAGGGAGCACTGTTGGTGGGAAAGCCACTGCACTGGGTTACCATTTAACCCTTTGTGTAATGGGATAATGAGCGACACTCTTTGTTCTTTTTGTTTACACCTGAGACTCTACATGTGGATTTAACAGAGCAAAGATGCTGTGCTTTTGTAGATAACAGAAAATTCTAAGGAATTAACTGAAAAATTATTAGAACTAATAAATGAGCTCAGCAAAGTTGCAGGGTACAAGATCACTATACAAAAATCAATTTGATCTCTATACAGTAGCAGAACAAACTGAAAATGAAATTAAGGCAATTCCATTTACTATAGCATCAAAAGGAATAAAATACTTAGGAACAAATTTGAAGAAGTGCAACAAACTTCAGTTATAAAATAAATAAGTCATGGGTGATCTCAGAGAGGCAGCAGTGAGTGGTGGCGCAAAGTGAGAACTTAATTCCCTGCCCAGGAATTGAACCTGGGTAGCCTGGATGAAAACGGGGAATCCTAGCCACCAGACCAGCAAGGGCTAGAGGCTAGAAGCTATTTTTCTCTGGCTCTTGCCCCCAGTGAAAAATGCATTTCTCACGGAGGTAAAAAAACTGTAAAAACAGGTGCAAAGTTTATTATTAGAGACATAGCACAACAACAAGTGGGAGAGAACACAGAGAAACAGTTTGTTTAGTTAAGATAGAAGCAAGGCAGAGATACACACCCGGAGAGAAAGGGTGTGGGCATCCTCCCTAATGAGGAGGAGCGCAGTAAAGAGGCTATTATGTCATTTATATAGGGCAGTTCTTCGGGGTCTTTGTCTTCCTTCTGGCCAATCATCTTGTTTTTGTCTCCCCTGGCTTATTTGTTTCAGGACCCTCGCCCTAGGTGCACACATACCTCTCAGCCTAGATGGATCTCGATGAAAAGGCATCTGGGAGAAGCAAGACTCATTATGGCCTGGCGTTGTCCCCGGACTTTTGACCCCCCAAGGAGCCTTTCTGCACATGTATAATGTCTCCCTTGCCCCAACGAGAGGGGGGAAGCTGAGACTTTTGATCCTTTACTCAAGCGAGGTTTTGCCCCTCTTTGTTAGTGCCATGACTGTTATCTTAAGGTGTCCACAAGAGACAAAGCCTGGCTATTTACCCTGTTTCTGTTGTTACTTCCATTTTGGAGGGCAAACAGGAGGCTGATTGTAAATGCCTAACCTGGAGCCCACCTACCTCCTGTCTCAGGAAATGCAAACAGGAGGCTAGTTGTGAGTGTCCAACCTGAAGCTTGTCTTTTTCTCGCCCCAAGAAATGTAAATAGGCGGCCAGTTGTAAATGTCTAATCTGGAGCCCATCTATCTCCTGCCTCATGGGGATGTAATGTACAGGATGACAACTATAGTTAATAATACTGTATTGCATATTTGGAAGTTGCTAAGGAAGTAGATCTTAAAAGTTTTCATCACTAGAAAAAAAATTCTGAAACTGTGTGTGGTGATGGATGTTAACTAGATTTATTGTGGTAATAATTTTGCAATCCATACAGATGTTGAATCATTACTTTGTACACCTGAAACTAATGTAATGTTGTATGTCAATTATACCTCAATAAAAAAAAAGAAAAAAAAGAAGCGCAAAACTTATACTCTGAAAACTACAAAACACTGTTGGAAAGAAATTCATAAGACCTAAAAAAATGGAAAGACATTGCATGTTCATGGACTACAAGATAATATTAAAATGTCGGGCCTCCCTGGTGGCGCAGTGGTTGAGAGTCCGCCTGCCGATGCAGGGGATACGGGTTCGTGCCCCGGTCCGGGAGGATCCCATATGCCGCGGAGCGGCTGGGCCCGTGAGCCATGGCCGCTGAGCCTGCGCATCCGGAGCCTGTGCTCCGCAACGGGAGAGGCCACAACAGTGAGAGGCCCGCGTACCGCAAAAAAAAAAAAAAAAAAAGATAATATTAAAATGTCAATACTCTGCCAAATTGATCTATAGGTTCAAAACAATCCCTATCAAAATCCTAGCTGGCTTCGCTCTCGTGGTTCCTCTGGGGAAATAAGGATGAAGCAGGGAGTGGGGCGATTGCGCAGGCGGCGGATCCAGCCGTGGCTTCTGCCACCGCTGCCACCACCATCTCTGTGCTTGTGGCGTGGGAAAGGAGGTGTGAATCCCGGGCGCGAGGCAGCGGCTGCGCTGCTGCTGCAGGGTCAGCGGTGGGAAGGCGATGGCGGATACAGATATACTCAACATCGACAGCATCATCCAAAGGCTGCTGAAAGTGAGAGGGTCCAAGCCTGGTAAGAATATGTAGCTACAGGAGAATGAAGTCAGAGGACTGTGCTTAAAGTCTGGAGAGGTCTTTCTCAGTCAGCCTATCCTACTAGAACTTGAAGCACCACTCAGAATATGTGGTGATATCCATGGGCAATACTATGAGTTGCTTCACCTTTTTGAGTATGGTGGTTTCCCGCCAGAAAGCAATTACCTGTTTCCTGGGGACTATGTGGACAGGGGAAAGTCTCATTGGAGACTATCTGCCTCTTACTGGCTTACAAAATCAAATATTCCGAGAATTTTTTCTTCTTAGAGGAAACCATGAATGTGCCAGCATCAATAGAATTTATGGATTTTATGATGAATGTAAAAGAAGATATAATATTAAACTATGGAAAACTTTCACAGACTGCTTTAACTGTTTATGGATAGCAGCCTTGGTGCATGAGAAAATATTCTGCTGTCATGGAGGTTTATCACCAGATCTTCAATCTATGGAGCAGATTCAGAGAATTATTCGACCAACTGAGGTACCAGATCAAGGTCTTCCTTGTGATCTTTTGTGGTCTGATGCCGATAAAGGTGTCTTAGGCTGGGGTGAAAATGACAGAGGAGTGTTCTTCACATTTGGTGCAGAAGTGGTTGCAAAATTTCTCCATAAGCGTGATTTAGATCTTACATGTAGAGCCCATTTGGTGGTTGAAGGTGGATATGAATTTTTTGTAAAGAGGCAGTTGGTCACTCTGTTTTCTGCACCCAGTTATTGTGGAGAGTTTGACGATGCGGGTGCCATGATGAGTGTGGTTGAAACACTAATGTGTTCTTTTCAGATTTTAAAGCCTGCAGAGAAAAAGAAGCCGGATGCCACAAGACCCGTAACACCTCCAAGAGGTATGATCACAAAGCAAGCAAAGAAGTAGATGTCATTTTGACACTCTTTGTTGGGACTTATAACATATAGTATATAACCTTCTTTTTTTTTTTTTTTTTTTGTGGTACGCGGGCCTCTCACTGTTGTGGCCTCTCCCGCTGCGGAGCACAGGCTCCAGACGCGCAGGCCCAGCGGCCATGGCTCATGGGCCCAGCCGCTCCGCGGCATGTGGGATCCTCCCAAACCGGGGCACGAACCCGTGTCCCCTGCATCAGCAGGCGGACCGCCAACCACTGCGCCACCAGGGAAGCCCTAACCTTCATTTTTAAAACTGTAATGTGTGTTGGTCAGCTTGCTCAAATAGTGTTTGTGGTCCCGCCCCCTTCCATTTTTGACTTAATAAATGGTATTTGCTGGTTATAATAGCAAATGACTCTCCACTCCCAAGGAAAAATGTTTTGTTTTGTTTAGTTCTCTGTTCCTTTTGCAAACAACTTTAATGAAGGTGTTAAAGCTGTACACCCCAGGACAGTTTATCCTGTCTAAGGGGTGAGTGTACAACTGATCTTTTTTTAATTCAGTACAGTCCATGAATAATGTAAATGCTCATTTTCTTTAGGATATAAAGAGAGCCCTAGGGTGCCCAGTCTGTACCTGTTATTGTCATAAAATGCATACTATTGGATAAAAAAAAATCCTGGCTGGCTTCTTTGTAGAAATTGACATGCTGACCCTAAAATTCATATGAACATTAAAGGGATCCAGAATAGCCAAAACAATCTTGAAAAAGAATAGAGTTGAAAGAATAAAGTTCTTGAAAAAGAATATACTTCCCAATTTCAAAACTTACTACAAACCAACAGTAGTAACCAAGACCGTGTATTACTGCCATAAGGATAGATTTATAGATCAATGGAATAGAATTAAGAATACAGAAATAAACTCTTTTATTTATGTTCAGTTGAGTTTCAACAAGGGTGCCAAGATAATTTGACAGGGAAAAGAATAGTCTTTTCAACAAATGGTGCTGGGACAGCTGGATGACAACATGTAAAAGAATGAAGTTGGAATGGTACCTCACACCATATATAAAAATTAATTCAAAATGGTTTAAAAAAACTAAATATAAGAGTTAAAACTATAAAACTCTTAGGAAAAAACATAGATCTTGTCTTAGACATGCCACCACAAGTACAAGCAACCACAAAATAAATTGGACTTCATCAAAATTTAGAACTTTTGTGCATTAAAGTGTCTCAAGTGAGACACTTAAAGTGACTCAAGAGAGTCAAAAGACAGCCCACAAAATAAGAGAAAATGTCTGCAAATCATATATCTGATTTTAAAAGTAATATCCAGAATATATAAAGAGCTACAACTCAAAAAACCCAATGCAAAAATGGGCAAAGGATTTGAACAGACTTTTCTCCAAAGATGGACAAATAGTCAATAAGCACGTGAAATTATGCTCATCACTATCCTTTAGAGAAATGCAAATCAAAACCACGATGAGATATCACTTCACACCCATTATGGTGGCTATTACAAAAAAAGCAAATAATAGCAAGTGTGGGAAGGATGTGGAAAAATTGGAACTCTGGTACATTGCTGGTGGGAACATAAAGTGGTGCAACTGTTGTGGTTTTGAAGGTTCCCCAAAAAGTTAAACATAGAATTAACTTTTTTTTTTTTTTTTTGCCATGCTGCTGGGCTTGTGGGATCCAATTCTCCAACCAGGGATTGAACCCCGGCCTTTGGCAGGAGAGCATGGTGTCCTAATCAATGGACCGCCCGGGAATTCCCTATAAAATTACAATATTGATCTAGCAATTTCACTCCTAGATATACATCAAAAAGTATTGAAAACATGGACTCAGACAGATACTTGTACACCAATGTTCTTAGCAGCATAATTCACAATAGCCAAAAGGTAGAAACAATCAAAGTGTTCATCACCAGATGAATGGATTAACAAAATGTGCTATATACACACAATGGAATATTATTCAGCCTTAAAAAGGAATGAAGTGTTGTTACATACTACAACATGGAAAAACAGTGCAAACATAAGTGAAATAAGCCAAACACAAAAGGACAAATGATTCCACTTACATGAGGCATTTAAAATAGACTAATTCACAGAGACAGAAAGTAGAATAGACTAGAGGTATTACCAGGAGCTGGGGGCGGTGGGCAAAATGGGGAGTTATTTTTTAAAGGGTGTAAATTTTCTGTTTGGAATAATGAACAATTTCTAAATGAGGGAGGTTATGAGTATGTGGGGTCGAAGAGTATATTGGAACTCTTTGTACTTTCAGCTCAATTTTGCTGTGAACCTAGAACTATTCTAAAAAATAAAGTCTATTTAAAAAAAAAAAGAAGTTCTGGAAATAGACTGTGGCAATAATTATACAATATTATGAATGTACTTAATGCCACTTAATTGTATACATAAAAATAGCTAAAAAGGGGGCTTCCCTAGTGGCACAGTGGTTGAGAGTCTGCCTGCCGATGCAGGGGACACGGGTTCGTGCCCCGGTCTGGGAAGATCCCACATGCCGTGGAGCGGCTAGGCCCATGAGCCATGGCCGCTGAGCCTGCGGGTCTGGAGCCTGTGCTCCACAACGGGAGAGACCACAACAGTGAGAGGCCCGTGTACCACACACACACACAAAAAAAGTTCATACCTACATTAAAAAGTGCTTACCAAAGTCCCCTCCCCAGTGAGACAGCCCAGGGCCTTATCTGGTTACTGTGTTCAGCTGATATATATAGTCTTCCTCGTAAAGTTTGGATATGGCCCCTTGAGGTCTGGCAACCTAAAACTTAAGTTATCTATATCTAAGCTATGTTAAAAATGATGGAGAAGAAGAAATAGTATAACTACAGTGAAAGTCTAATTCTGGAAAGAGGAGAATGGATGAAAAAATAGTACACAGTTATCATTGATCCATAGCATACATTATACCAACTAGGCAGGAATACGGAAGCCTCCCTCCCTGGGGTTGGAGTGAGTTTCTTGGCCAGCCAACTGGGAACCTCCAAATTTGTTCTCTGTGGGAATCTTCCTTATTGCCACCATGGCCCCTGTTTTTTCCTGCTAGATAGATGGTCTTGCTTGTCCTTATTCTCCATGGCTATGCCAGAGGTTGGCATAGGGTAAATGCCTTTTCTGGAGAAGGACTACTCAACTTTAGCTGTGGTACAAGTTGGGAGCCTAGAAAGGCAATAGACTGTTAGGCTTAGGGATTCTTTGGCACTACAGTTTCTATGACAGCTCAGTAGCCTTTGGTTTAATTCCTTCTTCTAGTTCCCACAGCCAAAGATTTTTTTCCTAGTCATTGTAGCCAGAAGAATACAAAGCTCTGATGGACTAGCCTTGGGACCTACACATACCACTGGAACTAGGGGATAATGTTGCTTCTCTCTTAATCCCATGAGTGTGTGTGGGGGGGAGTTCCCCATTTTAAAATCAGGATGCTATTGCCACAAGAAGGGGAAATGGAGGCTAGGTGGCAAATAATATACACTTAAAGACATGCTTTAGCTCAAGTGTTCTCCACCTCTATAGAGAAGACTGATGTTCACATTTGTGACACATTTCCATGGGTATACTCACAAAATAATGTCAGTCTCTGGTAGCTATCTATAAACCCCCCTATCCTCTCCCAGAAAGCATACTGGAATGTACTTATATCAAAGTGATGTTATTACAGAGATAACCTTAATCTACTCTAATTTTTAAATGTGTCACTTGCAAATTTTGGCACTTTATTACTACTAACAAATTTCTTGTGACTTACCTTGTGTCACCTTGTTTTGACACAAGTGTGTCACAATTGTTATACATTTGTTGGGGGAAGGGTCTTATCTGTGACACCCCAGTACTCCTGAGTTATGTCTTGTTTTGATCTCTTAGTAAAATTAACCTTCCTTCTTTGAGCACACATTGCCACGTGACAGAGAGAGGCACCCAGGATAATGGGGGATGTCTACTGGGATCAGATATTTCCAGAATAATGCACCAAGCAGATAATCTATACAGAAAGTATTAGAAATATTGTATGTTTTCAATTAAAACATTCCTATCTTTCCCAATGATTCAAGAATCCTATTTTCTTTCTTCAGAAAATGTAAACTAGATAATTAATTAATTTTCTAGTCTCCTATACTCTATTAAGGGTGTCCTTCATCTCGCCTTTATGTACCTCTTGGGCAAAAGGGTCAGTAACAAGTGAGCTATCTTAACTATAGAAATAATGTACGTTATTAAATTCCCAGCATAAAGTTAGTCACTTGGGTAAATTAACAGAGAGTAAAACTAGCATCAGTGTCATCCTAAAATTCAGAGTCCTTTTCTTTAAGACCAAGTAAGATAGTTCCTCAAAGAAACTTGAAGCAGCTAACTTTCAGGGTGCATAAGCCTGAGAGATGGTGACTTTAAAACCTGGAGAAGGGGGATTTCCCTGGTGGTGCAGTGGTTAAGAATCTGCCTGCCAGTGCAAGGGACACGGGTTCAAGCCCTGGTCCAGGAAGATCCTACATGCCGCGTAGTAACTAAGCCCGTGAGCCACAACTACTGAGCCCACAGGCCACAAGTACTGAAGCCTGCACGCCTAGAGCCCATGTTCCCAACAAAAGAAGCCACCGCAATGAGAAGCCCGCACACCGCAAGGAAGAGTAGCCCCCCGCTCACCATAACCAAAGAAAGCCTGAGCACAGCAACGGAGACCCAATGCAGCCAAAAATAAAAATAAATAATAAAAATATAAAAAAACAACCTGGAGAAGGCACTAGGCTTCCTTATTTGGCTTTCACTTTCCTTTTCAACATCATTCAGGAAATGTTTCCTCATCTGTGATGGAAGGGAGACAGCATTCTAGAGAAGATTAAGTACTGTACTACTGCAGATTTCCTCTCTTTAAAAAAAAGATATCTCTAGTTAAATTTGCAACAGCAGGTTTGCCCCATTTCAAAGGAAACTAATTGTGCAAAAATCCAATTTACAGGTTTAGAATGTTGCAGAATGAGTTTTAATTTTATGAAATGCACTAAGTGTACCTGAGGATAGACTATATAATGATGTGTTCCCCTAATGTTTTTTAAATACGGTAGTATGACTATTTACAGACTTTTATATACGAAGAGGAGAGCAAAAGAAGCAGAGAAACCTAAGGCTAAAAGCCTTAGAAGCCATGGCCGAACGGGTGATGAATCAGAAGTGAAGATAAAACATGTAGAAGATTATAATTAGAAAATTAATCCAATAAATATTTATTTGTTTTTGCCTAAACATGTATTAAACAGAACAATACAAAGATAAGTAAGACAGGATCCTGTATTCTCAAGTCAGCTGGTGAGATGAAACCATCTTATATGATACAAATAGAGAATAAGTTCAAAACTGCATGGTGCAATTTGTTTCTTAAAAGTATATAGAATATATGTGTATGTATAACTGAATCACTTTGCTGTACACCTGAAACTAACACAACACTGTAAATCAAATATACTCTAATATAAAATAAAAATTAAATTTAAAAAAAGTATATAGAAATGGAAGATGGTGAGGCAGTCAGAGAAGACTGGGAAAGGCGATACTTGAAGTAGAACTTGCAAGGTAGAGAGGCCAAGGAATAGAGAGAGTCATTTCAGAAAGACACGAATGACCGTGCAATGTGGGGGCCCATGAGACCAGCTTGACTACAACAGAGGGTGAAAGTTTAAAAAAATCTACTCTAAATTGAATAAAGTGCCTAAGGATGGGCCAGATTATGGGGAAAGGCATCAGGCAACAGAGAGCGTTTGTAGAAAATAGCCTGATAAAAAGTGGTGTTTTGGGCTTCCCTGGTGGCGCAGTGGTTGAGAGTCCACCTGCCGATGAAGGGGACACAGCTTCGCGCCCCGGTCCGGGAGGATCCCACGTGCCGCGGAGCGGCTGGGCCCGTGAGCCATGGCCGCTGAGCCTGCGCGTCCGGAGCCTGTGCTCCGCAACGGGAGAGGCCACAACAGTGAGAGGGCCGCATACGGCACCAAAAAAAAAAAAAAAAAAAGAATAAGGTGGATTTTCCTAGGAAATCATGGAGGAAGCCTGGATTTCAGGAACTTAATCCTAATCTCTTCATAGCTAAAGTTTTCCTTCTGAAAATTGTTGTTTCTAGGTAAAGTGAATAATCAAAATGATGAAAAGTTAAAGGGTAAACGTGTACTGGTGTTATTTTGCTGAGCTTTTTCTACTGATCTCCTCTACTGGGGGCTCTTTTTGATGGTTTACTGCACCCGCTTTATCTCCAAAACTGCAGCAAGAGAGCCAGAGGTAGCAAATCTAGTTAGATTTTAAATGAAACTGAAATGAAAGTTCACTTCCTCATTGTGGATACCTCATGTGACAAGTTCCAATTTCTTTTTAAAGTCACTTTAACTGAAGTCTCTTTGCTGCCTTTGAAATCTTTGGAGAGAGCCCACCATCAAGCATTCTTAGTATGGGAGCACCTGCTGGTTCTATCATGTACGTACTGTCTGTTCTTTTTCTCCTACTTGGTCCTTAAATCCTTCATTTGTGTTTTTAGCTTGCTCTGCCTGCCAGGTTTTACATCGTTTTTTACAGGAAGTAAACTAAAAGAATCATTGTTGCCCAATTTGCCTCTTCTTTTTTTTGACTCAAAAGAGTCTATTTTTGAAAAGTTAATGTCTGCTTAAACATCTAAAGCCTGAGGCGGACACATAGCTTTCTTTGGAATATAATTTGAAGATTTACATGGTTAAAAATCCAGCTGTTTTGAATTAAAAAGAAGTGGAAAAGAAAATAGAATCCAGTTTGAGGGAGTTAGTCACTGAATTTCTGTTGAAGTCTCTTTGTATTAAATATAGAAGTGGTGTTTTCAAAAGCAGTTAACCTCTTCTTTTGAAACAGATATTTTGATTTTTAGGGGAAAAAAAGGTTAAAAGGTAAAAATGATCCAAAGATGGGAAAGCAATACACAGGAGTTGTCTTTTAACTATCTCTGAAGGTTGTGGATAGACCAGTTAAGAGGAGCTCATGTATTCAAAAATTATGAAGATAAACTGATTTTTCAAAGGTATGCATTCTTCTTAAGGATTTTTTTTTTTCTGGAAAGGAGGAAAGAGGATTTCCCTTGGTTAGATTTGTTGTCAAATCCTGTAAAATCCCTACTTCCTCATCTCCACATCTCCCCAAACTTAGATGTAAATTTGGCTTACCAGATATCTGGAAACTTTTTGAAAATCACTTTTAAAGTGCTACTAAGAATTGGAAGTGGTATTTCAGACAAAAAACTGCAGTTACTCCCTGTCACTATATAATCCAGAAAGTTTCCTGCATAATTCTGCTTTGTAATATTCTGTCCCTTTGACAAGCTCTGCATTCCTACTTTTTGTTGTGAAAAAAATATGGTCACAATAGATGCAGCTAACAGCTACTCTTCCTCTGTTACCTTTCCTTTAACAGAATGAAATGGCTGGTATGGGTGCTCCTGCTCTGCTCCTCTGTGATGGCACAGCAGCACAGAGATTCCACTCTGGATCATCACTGGGATCTCTGGAAGAAAACCTATGGGAAACAATACAAGGAACAGGTAGATGGGCTGCCACTTGAGCAATTTGCTTTTACTCAAGTACCCTACATATTGTGACAAGCACTGTTTTCAATAAATGTTACACACTCCTCTCTTGCCAGATTCTGTTCTTGGTACTAGAGATACAACAGGAAACAAAATAAAGCTCCTGTTGGCTTTTTTTTTTTTTTTTTTTTTTTTTTTTTTTTGCGGTACGCGGGCTTCTCACTGCTGTGGCCTCTCCCACTGCGGAGCACAGGCTCCGGACGCGCAGGCTCAGCGGCCATGGCTCACGGCGCAGCCGCTCCGCGGCACGTGGGATCTTCCCGGACCGGGGCACGAACCTGTGTCCCTTACATTGGCAGGCGGACTCTCAACAACTGCGCCACCAGGGAAGCCCTGTTGGTTCTTTTAAAATAAAGTTATTTATTTTATTTATTTATTTTTGGCTGCGTTGGGTCTTTGTTGATGTGCACGGGCTTTCTCTAGTTGTGGCGAGTGGGGGCTACTCTTTGTTGCGTTGCATGGGCTTCTCATTGCGGTGGCTTCTCTTGTTGCGGAGCACGGCTTCTAGGCGCACGGGCTTCAGTAGTTGTAGCATGTAGGGTCAGTAGTTGTGCCTCACGGGCTCTAGAGCTCAGGCTCAGTAGTTGTGGTGCACGGGCTTAGTTGCTCCACAGCATGTGGGATCTCCCTGGACCAGAGCTCAAACCCGTGTCCCCTGCATCGGCAGGCGGACTCTCAACCACTGCGCCACCAGGGAAGTCCGAAAGTTCCTGTTTTTATGGAGCTTACATCCTAAAAGGAGAGACAGGAAAGAAGTAGAGAAAAACAAAGCAAGGAATGGGGGAGTTGGAAGGGTCCTGTGTGATGCCTGTGAGGGGTTGGGAGTGATTATTTTATACATCTGAGAGAATGGTCAGGGAAGGCTTCACATATAAGTTGACATATGAGCAGAGAATGGATAGAAGCCAGGGAGCAAGCAAAGTAGAAAACGGGAGTGAAAGTCCCAGGCCAAGAGGGAAGGAGTGCATGTTTGAGGAACAAAAAAGGCCTCTTTCAGTCCCTGGCATAGAGAAGCACTGGCAGATATTATTTCTTGACTCTCACTTCCCAGTTTGTACTTTTATTTTTATTTCAAAACATACTTCTTGATTGACTTTAAGATTTTAACCCTGGTGCTTCAAATAACTAAGTCCTATAACTGTATCATATTTCTGAGTTTGTACGCAAGGATTATATATTTACTTATTTGATGTATGGTTTTTGTATAAAAATGGTCTGAGTTGTTTTCTTAGTGCTCATGAATTTCACCCTCATCCACTCCCCTTTAGGACCAGACCTTCAATTTCAACGTTAACTAGAGCTAGATGTGCAGTTAGCACCACTATTTGGTTAAATGAATATTATCTCGCTTTTTAATGATTCTAGTCCATCAGGAGGAATGAAAATGACTTTTGATTAGTATCTTACCATTAAACTGTATCTCCAAGTTCTCTTCTTTTTTTTTTTCTTTCCTATACTTCATTAGATTTATTTTTTCTTTATTTCATTTTTTCCCTCTAGTGGTTTGGAAGTATATCTGTACATGTCCATTACTGGGGTAACAGTAAAATCTTGCTCCAAGACAGAGGGACTGCATCCAGACTTACTACCTAGAACCAGGGCCTAGGCCTGGGTTCTAATACTCAATGAAATGAGGCAGAAAAGAGTTATTGCTGACTGCTCATTGGGCTATGGCTTGTCATAAACTCCGGCCTTGGGGGTGGAGGTGAGGGTCAGCGATTCTAGGAGGCACCATGTACATTGCATTCTATGTAAATGAAGCTCCTGGAGGGCAACAAAATCAACCGTCTGAATATGAATTCACTCTGGATAAAATTAGGATAATAGGACCAAAATTATTTTTAAAACTATGTATAATGGAATAACATCTGCATGAATGAACAAGAAATTGTGAAATGTATTAGAAATCCAATTAGAAATCTCAGAAATGAAAAAAATATAGTCATTGAAATAAGAACTCAATAAAAGGGATAAACTCCAGACTGGAAAGAGCTGGATAGAATCAGCAATCTGAAAGATAGTACTGAGGCATTCATCAAGAAGGCAGCACACAAAAATAAAAAGGAAAAACTATGAAAATGCAGGTAAAGAGATGAAAGAGAGTTTGTGGCTCCATCTGATGGAATGGTGGAGAAGCAATATTTGAAGAGATACTGGTTGAGAATTTTCCAGATAGGAAAAAAAATGTTCCTGAGTCCTCCAGTCAAAAGTGCTTTCCAATTTAAAGTACCCAGGAGAGTAAAATAAAGAAACCCACACCCACAAACATGTAATGAAGCTGCAAAACATCAAAGAGAAAGAAAATCGCAAAAGTTACCAAAGTTAAAAACATTACAACAATTAGACTAAACAGACCTCTAATCTGCAATAATAGATATCAGAAGACAATGGAGAAATATCTTCAAATAACTGAATAAAAAGAGCTAGAAGGCTTCCCTGGTGGCGCAGTGGTTGAGAGTCCGCCTGCCAATTCAGGGGACACGGGTTCGTGCCCCGGTCCGGGAAGATCCCACATGCCGTGGAGCGGCTGGGCCCGTGAGCCATGGCCGCTGAGGCTGCGTGTCCGGAGCCTGTGCTCCGCAACGGGAGAGGCCACAGCAGTGAGAGGCCCGCGTACCGCAAAAAAAAAAAAAAAAAAAAAAAAAAAGCTAGAAATTTATAATCAGCTAAACTATTTTTCAAGTGTGAGGGTAAAAAAGAAAATATTTTTTAAAGATCTATAATGATTAAGTGAGTTTACCATTTACAAAGGATATACTTCAACAAACTGCAATTTCTAAAAAAAAACTTTTTAGCAAATTGAGGAAGTTCATTGTGTATATCTAAAATGATATTAATCACCATCAGAGCAATTAAGAGGAAGAGTTAAGATTACTGTGCAATTTTACCAGTTATATTGGATATATTCATTTATTTGTATGCTCCCAAACAGATCCACACTTAATAGAATGCTTCATAATATGTTTATTTTCATTATTGAACACACTTTTGAAGAATTCAGTATAACTATGTTCTTTTTCCTTATATTTTAGAATGAGGAAGTAGCACGGCGTCTCATCTGGGAAAAGAATCTAAAAACTGTGATGCTTCACAATCTGGAGCATTCAATGGGAATGCATTCATATGATCTAGGCATGAACCACCTGGGAGACATGGTAGGTAAATTATAAATAATCCTATTTTCATCTCTGGGTAAACAGGATTTCTGTCTCCCCAAAGGCAATTTGAAGGTATACAACAAAGGAGTGTTTTCTGTATGTGTATAAAATTAGAAAACAGAATTTAAGGACATAAGAATTTGTACAGATTCCTTCTTTGGTCCTACTGTGATCACTTTCCTTAACAAATCCCTTCTTTAAAGGAGTATTTTTAACTCGCAGACCACTGTTACTTTTATTTTTATTAATTCTAGAAAGCATTACCTAAAGGCTACCCGAAATATTTTAGAATGTTACCATAGTTATGTAAGTCTAAATTGATAATTTAATATGGTCCACTTGCTTTCTTAATGGGGGAGTGTGGGTATTTAATATCACAAATCATCTCCCATTAGTTATTAGATTCTGTTCTACCCTACAAAACTTTTTCACTGTGGCCAAAATTAAGAGTCATAGTACCCCTTGGAAAGGAACACCCTAAGTAGCTTAAATGCAGGAATCTCTTTTATAATTCTTTCTCACAAGGAAAACCAGTTTAGTCCACTTTTTAGACAACCCTTTTATAAAATTCTGCCTTGCTCTGAACCAAAAATCCGCCTCTCTGTAACCTAGTTTTTATCATCTTCTTCTTCTCCTTCCCAATGCCTAACTGTGATGTTAATGGCAAAGTGTAAGACTAAAGAGACCCAGATCATTCACCTACCAGATAGTTACCTATGTTAGTCACAGCTACCACTTGTTTCTCTCAGTTGTTAAATATATTCACAGTTACAGTTATCAGGATATTGAAAAGAAGGGTATAAGTGAAAGGATCTATGTATATATCTTTGTAGACCAGTGAAGAAGTGATATCTTTGATGAGTTCCCTGAGAGTTCCCAGCCAATGGAAGAGAAATGTCACTTACAAGTCAAACCCTAATCAGAAATTGCCTGATTCTCTGGACTGGAGAGAGAAGGGGTGTGTTACTGAAGTGAAATACCAGGTGAGTATTGTCATCCCAGGCCCCAGTTCGAGATCTCTCTTCCTTAAATACTGAGTCTAGCTACGTAATCTGGCAGTGAATCTCATAGTCCCTTAGGTTCCTTTCTAAGTATGTTTGCTATTCTTGTCTTCCCAAGTACATTGTGAGCTCCTGAAGGGCCAGGACCACATATGATACTTTTTGTATTCCCCACAGTGCTGAGAACATCAAAGGTTAGAGCCATCAATATTAGACTAAGGAAAAAACTGTGAATTAAGCAAACAGGTCTTTAAGACAGACCTTTAGTGTTCATGCTATCCATGAACTGCGCTGGACCCTCCACCAAACCAATTACTTGAGAAATAGTATCATGTGTGTGAGAGAATTTCAATCAGGAAGTTTATTCCTCCATCTCACTTACGAATTTCACGGTTGAAGGAGAGGAAAAACTAGAGCTAAGAGTGGCCTGTAAATTGTAGTGGTCAAGTTAATTCATGACTAGGCTTACGTTGTTAGAATAAGAAATATATGGACTTTATAAATTTGTTCCTATGTTTTTGTATTTCCTTTAATTTGCTTGTAAAAAAAAAAAGAAAGAAAGCTACAAAATCCTAAATTAGTTAGGGACAACTAAGGATAAAACACATGTATCACCTTAGAGGTCAGGATAAGGGAAAAGAATCAGTGTCCTGGGCAGCTGCTCCAGCTTGTGACCAAAGAAGAATAGAAAAATTAAGAAGTGAATGATACTGCTAATCTCTTATTCTTTTCCACTTAGATATTTTTCTTTCAACTAGTTTTGGGTTTCTTACTGGAGCTTCCCTAAAACAAAAGTATAAGAAGACCCAATAAACTACATATCTAAGTGTTAACTATAAATAATTTAATGAAATACTTTCTCTGGGTGCTTGCATTTTAGCAGGTGATTTTGCTTTGGCCAAAAGCAAATTAAATTTGCTTCCTTCCTCTAGAGAGCAGAGTGGGATGAGGTGGAGAGAGAGAGAACAATTATGATGTGGCTTAGAACACTCTGCACCTTTTTAAACTAAAGCAACTTTGTGTTTTTCTGTTTGTTTATGCTTCCCTGTAAAATATCTTATGACCAAAAAAATTCTATAGCTAAAAATGTCTGAAAAATGCTAACCTTATGTTTCAGGCATTATTTGGCAGGAGGAAGAGTATTTTAGGTCAAGGAAATCATCCCAGTTCCTCTCAAAAATCACTTTACTATTAGCATTTATCTCCCTTACTATGGGGTAAAAATAGCTGGGATTTGGTACATGCTCAGTAAGTACTGTTTCTTAATATATTTGAATATGGCAATTATGCTCTGAGCTCAGCCATTCGTAAATATTTATTAAGGTTAGACCTTGCCCAGAGAACAATCAAGTATTTGGTCTTCATTGCCATGGCCGAAGGGAAGACGAAACTGTAGTTGGGGAGCTCTTCCTAGAACTGCTGAAAGCGCTGACGTGTTGGGAGTTGCCCAGTTTGTGTTATGGAAGTCATCCTTACTGACTCTGTGATTGCCCTTGTGACTTTGTCTCTGTTTTAGGGCTCTTGTGGTGCTTGTTGGGCTTTCAGTGCTGTGGGAGCCCTGGAAGCACAAGTGAAGCTGAAAACAGGAAAGCTGGTGTCTCTGAGTGCACAGAACCTGGTGGATTGCTCAACTGAAAAATATGGGAATAAAGGCTGCAATGGTGGCTTCATGACAGAGGCTTTCCAATATATCATTGACAACAACGGCATCGATTCAGAAGCTTCCTATCCCTACAAAGCCATGGTGTGCCACAAGCAAACTTTTTGTGCTGCCCCTTGACCTCATGCTATCCCTCCAACTCACTGTACTAAATTTATCACCAAGCCAATTGCTTGAGAAACAGTGCTGCTTGGGGTGTGTGTGTGTGTGTGTGTGTGTGTGTGTGTGAGAGAGAGAGAGAGAGAGAGAGAGAGAGAGAATGAACCTCCATCAAGAATTCTTAAATTCTCAAGAGTTCTCTTTCTTATGCAGCAGCCTACTTAATTTATCAGTGGCACAATGATTTTTAAACAAGCAAGCAGAGTTCATGATTAAAAATAGATTTTCGGGCTTCCCTGGTGGTGCAGTGGTTGAGAGTGCGCCTGCCAATGCAGGGGACACGGGTTCGTGCCACGGTCCGGGAGGATCCCACATGCCGCGGAGTGGCTGGGCCCGTGAGCCATGGCTGCTGAGCCTGCACGTCCAGAGCCTGTGCTCTGCAACGGAAGAGGCCACAACAGTGAGAGGCCCGTGTACCGCAAAAAAAAAAAAAAAAAAAAAAAAAAAAGATTTTCAGGGACTTCCATGGTCCAGTGGTTGAGAATCCACCTGCCAATGCAGGGGACATGGATTTGAGCCCTGGTGCAGGAAGATCCCACATGCCGCGGAGCAACTAAGCCCGTGCGCCACAACTACTGAGCCTGTGCTCTGGAACCTGCGAGCCACAGCTACTGAGCCCGCGCTCCTAGAGCCCATGCTCTGCAACAAGAGAAGCTACCGCAATGAGAAGCCCATGCACTGCAACAAAAAGTAGGCCCTGCTCGCCGCAACTAGATAAAGCCCACGTGCAGCAATGAAGACCCAACACAGCCAAAAATAATAATAATAAAAATAAATTAATTATTAGAAAAATAGATTTTCAGCAAACCTTCCTTAAAATTCTTTCTGTATATCTGCCTGGTATTTAAACTTTTTTGTCCCACAAGCTCCTATCCTCAACCTTATTGTCAGATCATCAACCATCTTTCTTCTACCTACTAAAAAGCTAAATAATGCTCTCCTCCTCCTTGCAGGTTCATCACACTTTTCTTCCATATGACAGAAAATTTAGAAAAGACAAAAAAATCATTCAAAAACTTCTTACATTAACCGCTATTTTTTTGGTTTATTTCTTTCAAGTTCTTTTTCCTTTTAAGCATTTTAAAAACATAGTTGTATACACAACAAACATGAATTTGTAAACTCCCCTTTCTCACTTGAAATATGGTGTTTTTAAACCAATATTTAAACTGCAGATCATTTTTTTAAGACTGGTTTATTATGTTTTGATTAAAATTTGTTATATTTAGATTTTTATTTTGAGACTTGTTCTGGCATTTTAAAAAAAATTATGTTATTTATTTATTTATTTGCTGTGTGGCTTTCTCTATTTGCGGTGAGTGAGGGCTACTCTTCATTGTGGTGCGCGGGCTTCTCGTTGCAGTGGCTTCTCTTGTTGCAGAGCACGGGTTCTAGGCGCACAGGCTTCAGTAGTTGCAGCTTGCGGACTCAGTAGTTGTGGCTCACGGGCTTAGTTGCTCCACGGCATGCGGGATCTTCCCGGACCAGGGATTAAACCCATGTCCTGCACTGACAGGCGGATTCTTAACCACTGTGCCACCAGGGAAGTCCCTAAACTGCAGATCATCTTGCAGGTATTATACCATCAAAAAGATCTTAAAGCTCTAGTCTCGAGTCTTGATGTAGTATGCCCCTAACAATCCACGTTAGAGTCTGAGAGACATTACCCTGGTAAATTTGCACATATGAAGATGTATACAATTTAAAGCAATAGAATGGTTCTGTATTTCCTCTTTTATTGGTGAAACATAGAACTATTAGGGTTTGGAAGATTTTATGCTTCTTTAAAAGGAAGAAGCAGCCTTAGACACTTGAAAAGACTAAATGAGGAAAGAAAGCATATTTGAAATCCAGACTTAAGATACTGTCGATTTATAAAGGAAGTTGAAGTATACTTCTTTATCTGATTTATCCTTTTCCCACAGGATGAAAAGTGCCAGTATGATGCAAAAAATCGAGCTGCCACTTGTTCAAGGTATATTGAACTTCCCTTCGGCAGTGAAGATGCCTTAAAGGAAGCTGTGGCCAACAAAGGACCTGTGTCTGTTGCTATAGATGCACGCCATTCTTCTTTCTTCCTCTACAGAAGTGGTAAAAATCCAGACATGTTATCCTCGTGCTTTTTACTGCCCTTGCACCATAAGAAAGAATATTCTTCTTCCCCATCACTATGCCTCTGGATGCTTAGATTAGGTTAAACGGAATCCTCCGCCTCATATCATTTCATATACATATTTTTATACCCAGTTCTAATTAGTAAAGTAACAGTTGTCAAAATTTACTAAGAGTACAGGCCAAGTACTATGCTAAATTCTTTCTGTGCATTATCTCATTTAATCCTTACAATAACCCTATTTTACAGATGAAAAAATTAAGTCTTAGGTTAACTTGCCTAAAGTCATACAGTCTGCAAGTGGTCAGCTGGAATTAGAAACCGTGCTGCCTGACTCCAGAGCCTGAGCTCCTAGCTGCTGTAGCCGCTGTGGTACAACACAGTAGTGTACAAGGAGGGCGCCCACTAAGGGTAGAGCATTGTATTAGACAAACTAGAAGGTTATCATCTTTTTTTTTTTCAAACCTCACCTTAAAGATCATTTAATTTAGTAAAGGATGAAAATGTATAGAACAAACAATTTAGGAATATATACATAGAAATACAACAATATAAGTTAAAAAATAATTAGAAAAATGTGTCAGTTCATCAAAGAAGATTTCTGAGGGAGCTGTGATTAGACTGATGCCAAACTTGGCTAAACAAACAAACAGACAAACAAAACAACAACAATAAAAAAACCCTGACAAATACAGCATTGATGGCAAAGAATCATGAACTCTAAATAGTTTAAATGTGAGAGTATATGTTCCTGACATATACCGAAAACAGTCTAATAAAATAGCATTTTCAAATGTCCTTCATTGCCACACATCACTTACTCTTTTTCTCTACCCATATTTTATTCTCAGGTGTCTACTATGATCCCTTGTGTACTCAGACTGTGAATCATGGTGTACTGGTGATTGGCTATGGTAACCTTAACGGGAGAGACTACTGGCTTGTGAAAAACAGGTACTCACACTTGAATGTATATTTAAGTAAAATCAGGAATTTGAGGGAGCCTCAACCAATGCTTTCTTGTGATTATGGTCATCATGATATTGAAAATGGTGAATATTTATAGCTTCTTATAAAGTGACATTTTAAATTACTCAGAATTCTTCACTTCCTATTCTGTGGTCAGCTCTTGGTTTTCATGATTTATCTTCTACAATACTTCTCTGATCATTCCTTGTTGGTCTCCTTTATGAATACCCATTCCTCTGCTTAGCCCCCAGTTGTTGGTCTTTCCTCCAGGGCTCCATCCTCTGCCCATTACTCTTCTTATTCTACATCTTTCTTGGATACAATCATTCCATTCTTATGATTTCAGCTATAACTATATGCTGATGGCTTTCAAATCTCTAGCTCTAGCTCTGACCTCTGCCCTGAACTTCAGATTTATTTATCAGGACACATGCACTTCCATGTATCTTAGTTTCTCCAAACTCAGCATGTCCAGGGAACCCGGTGCCCTCCCTACCATTTTGTTCCTTCTCAGAACTTCCCATCTCACTAAAAGGCAACGCCACACAACATAGTTACCCAATTAGATACTATGGATTTGTCTTAGATCCTCCAGACCCAATCAAGCAACAAGTCGAACTAATTTTACCTCATATCTGTCCTTGATTTTGCCCCCTCTCCATTTCTTCTATTATTGTTCTAGTTGAGACATCTCTTGCCTGGACTCTCCCTGTAACCATCTAACTGGTCTCCTTTACTCTTTCTTTTTCTTTTTTAATTAAAAAAAATTTAAATTATTTTACACAATTTTTAAAGGTTACTTTACATTTACAGTTATTACAAAATATTGGCTATATTCCCTGGCTTGTACAATACACCCTTGAGCCTATCTTACACCCAATACTTAGTACCGCCCACTCCCCCACCCTGCCACTGGTAACCACTACTTTGTTCTCTATATCTGTGAGTCTGCTTCTTTTATATTATACTCACTAGTTTATTGTATTTTTTAGATTCTACATATAAGCAATATCGTACAGTATTTATTTTTCTGTCTGCCTTATTTCATTTAGCATAATGTCCTCCAAGTCCATCCATGTTGCTGCAAATGGCAAAATCTTCCTTCTTTTTTATGGCTGAATGGTATTCCATTATATATATATACCACATCTTCTTTATCCATTCATCTGTTGATGGACACTTAGGTTGTTTCCATGTCTTGGCTGTTATAAATAATGCTGCTATTAACATTCGGGTGCATGTATCTTTTTGAATTAGTGTTTTTGTTTTTTTTGGATGTATACCCAGGTCTCCTTTACTCTTTTTTTTTTTTTTTTTTTTTTTTTTTTTTTTTTTTTTTTCTGTACGCGGGCCTCTCACTGCTGTGGCCTCTCCCATTGCGGAGCACAGGCTCCGGACACACAGGCTCCGCGGCCATGGCTCGCGGGCCCAGCCGCTCCGCGGCATGTGGGATCTTCCGGGATCGGGGCACGAACCCGTGTCCCCTGCATCGGCAGGCGGACTCTCAACCACTGCGCCACCAGGGAAGCCCTCTCCTTTACTCTTAAATCTGTCTTTTATACTGCTTCCAATCTGGTTTGTCTAAAATATAAGTCTGGGCTTATACCTCTTATGCTTAGTACCATTCATTGTGAGATGAATGTTCCCTAGTAGAAAAGATGAGTTGCCTATGTCTGGTCCCTACCTGCCTTGCCAGCCTCAACTCCTGGCACTTGTCTCACATTTTTCATTCTAGTTATATTGAAACATACACAGTTATAGTTCCCATACATATCATTTTACCTTTAATATCTTCATATCTTGGTTATGCTGGCCCCTCTGCCTGAAACATCCTTTCTCCTCACTTGGTTTATTCCTCCTTTCCCTTCAAAACCAGCTCAGGCATTATCTATACCAGAAAGTTTTCCCTAAATTCTTGGGCTAGGCAAAATGTCTTTTTTTCTATGTTCCTAAAATATCCTATGCATACTGGAATATTTTACACATTATATTTAAATTGTATGTTCACCTAACTGTCACTCCAATATTCTGTATGTGCCTTTGGGGCAGAGATTATGTCTTGTCTTTGAATCCTCATCACAGTATGTGGCACCTAACAGCCCCTCAATACATGAATTAGCTGACATCCATAAAACCCATAAACAAAAGTAATGTAGCTTTCAGAGGGAAAAAAAGAGGAAATATGAAGAGATGAGACTTAAACGTGTCTCCTTGTATTAGTTTCCAAGTTTCTCCTTGTATTAGTTTTCCAGGGCTCCCATAACAAAATATCACAAACTGAGTGGCTTAAACAACAGAAATTTATTGTCTCACAGTTCTAGAGACTAGAAGTCAGAAGGGCTGTGACTTTCCTCCAGCTTCTGAAGTTTTGCTGGCAATCTTTGGCTTTCCTTGGCTTGTAGAAGCATCACCTGATCTCTGCCTTCATTTCCACATGACATTCTCCCTGGTGCATGTGTATTTCTGTCCAATGTTCTCTTTTTATAAGACCGGTCATATTGGATTAGGGCCCACCCTAATGACCTGTTCTTGGCTAATTATATCTGCATTGCTTCTATTTCCAAATAAGGTCACATTCTGAAGTACTGGGGGTTAGGGTTCCAACATATTAATTTGGAAGGGACACAATTCAACCCATAACCCCCCTCAAATCTTTACTGGAAGTACCTAGTCTACAGATCATAAATAAACAAACAAAAAGGTACTTTCCTATCTTTTTCATGTTGTGGCCCACAAAGATGATAATATTTGCATGGCCCATTGGGAAAGTAGTTGAGGTGATTAATATCTTGGTTCATTTATAACCCATTCACAGTACTGATCAGCTTGGATCTAGACCAGTGATAACTTTTTTAAATGGAGCAATACTTTCACTTATATATATATTTTGTTTACTCCCTACAGTAGGTATTGTAAATCCTCTTCTCTATTGAAGTTTCTTCTTGAAGATTATATATCTTTTAGGGTTTTAATTCAAAACCTCTTCTTAGCACTTACTAATTTAACAAGCATTTTCTAGGCATCTACAATGTGACAGACATTATCTAGGCCTTGGAAATACAAAAATTAATGAGAAATCATCCTATCCTGTAAGGGCTCACAGTCCACTTGGGAATTAGATGTATTTTTAAGCAATAAAATACACCACATCATGGTATAATATGTCTAAATGGCTATGGGGCCATAGAGGAGATGCCTAACTGCCTAAAGCTCCAGAGAGAAGGCACTACTTGCAACAAGTTTTCAGATGAAAGGAACTGATCATGTGTTGGAGGAGGGAAGTAAGTTGCCCAATGATCCAAAAAGGATATGCAATGGCACAGAAATGTGAGAGACTTCTCTGCTTTATAAACTCTCTACTGCATTTAGTTCTATGACATCTATGACATATCACTCTCCTGGCTTGTTTTGCTATATCAGCTTTAGCCTCATTTCTTAGGTTATTTTCTTCCACCTGTCCCTTACACTCTAGCTCTAGCCATGCCAAAGCAAACTCCTCTGACCCTTGAGCTTCATCTATCACCATTATGTGAATGACACCCAGTTCACAATTTCTAAAAATTACCTTTCTACTAAGCAACAGACTTCTATGTCCAACTTCCAACTTTAGCTCTACTTTAAAAATCAAAATTCCCCACCCACCTGCCCTACTTCCACTTACAACACACACACACACACACACACACACACACACATTCTCTCTCTCTCTCTCTCACTCAACAAATCTAAAATCAAATTCCCCCTCTCCCTGTCCCAACTTGCCCTAAATCCCCCATCCATGAAAATGATTTCAGAGTAAGTTCAAGGGAAAATTATTCTCTATTTTGAGTAATACATCATCATCTTCAGATCATCAAAGCCTTGGTATCATCTTGGGCTCTTCCTTCTCTCCTTAAACCCACACAGCCCTGTCCTTTAGGCCTCTGAATCATACTTTATATATATTTTCTCTTTTCCATTCCTAATGACATTAATTCAGATTCTCTTCCCACCCAGCTATGGAAGTATCTTCTTAAAATATGTATCATCCAAACCCAAGGTTAAAATTCTAAACAGTCTACCATTTTCATCAAAATAAAGTCCAAACTCCTGGCCAGGCGTTCAAGGGTCTCCACTAGGTAGCTTCCAACATAGCCTTTTACACTTTTCTTCCACTATATTCTCATGTACCCATACTCACACTCTGGCCACAGCAAACTACTTTCTCAGAATTCTTTAAGTTTAGAGACACTTAGCTATTTCTTTTTTCTTCTATTTTTTCTAATGATATTTTCTTTATTTAATTAATTAATTTTTGGCTGCATTGGGTCTTCATTGCTGTGCACGGGCTTTCTCTAGTTGCGGCGAGCGGGGGCTACTCTTTGTTGTGGTGCACGGGCTTCTCATTGTGGTGGCTTCTTGTTGTGGAGCATGGGCTCTAGGCGCAGGCTTCAGTAGTGTGGCACAAGGGCTCAGTAGTTGTGGCTCGTGGGCTCTAGAGCGCAGGTTCAATAGTTGTGGCACACGGGCTTAGTTGCTCCAAGGCAAGTGGGATCTTCCCAGACCAGGGCTCGAACCCGTGTCCCCTGCGTTGACAGGCATTGCACCACCAGGGAAGCCCTACTTAGCTATTTCTAATTTGTTACTTGTGCCGTTTCATCTTTCTGAAATGCCCTTAAAGCCCATTGCTCCCTACAGAAACCCCACTGTCTGTGGTGAAATGGGCACCCTTATACATTCTGGTGGAAGAGTAAAGTTTTACAGTCCTTCTTGAAAGCAGTTTGATAATATGAATAAAGAACTTTTTAAGTGTTCATATTCTTCATCCAATTATTTCCATTTCTTGTAATCTATATGAAGAAAATAATCCTAATTTGGGGCAAACTTCACACCTGACTTGTGTAAATTGTAGCATTCTTCTCCTTTAATAGTGAAAACTAGTAAGCAACCAAAAATGCCTAACAATAGAAATAGTGTTAAATAAATTATGAGATAATCAGTCCATGTGTTAGAAATTATGTTTATTCAGACCATTATTAATAACCTAATAAAATACTTGGAATATATGTTTAAATGAAAAAATACATATAAATACAACATTTATATACAGTATAAGTATTAAGTTTAAAATAGTATACACCATTTCCCTGATATATGTTATACTAAAGGACCAGAAGGAATTATACCAAATGTTAATAATGGTTGTCTTTGGGACCTCCCTGTCAGTCCAGTGGTTAAGACTCCGCACTTCCACTGTTCCACTGCAGGGGGCATGGGTTTGATCCCTGGTCAGGGAACTAAGATCCCACATGCCACAGCTTGGCCAAAAAAAAAAAAAAAATCTAGGATCCCACCTGCCCCGCGGCACAGAAAAAAACAAAACAAAACAAAACAAAAAAAACCAAAGGTTGTCTTTGTCTGCCTATACATATTTTCAAAACTGCCTTTAACAAACCACTTATTACTTTTAAAATAAAAAAACCCTTAAAAATCCATAAAATATCATTAAAATCCTATTCATTCTTCAAAAAAAACCTACCTCAGTACTCTCTCTTCCATACCCCATTCATTTACTCAGAATTGTTTCTCTAACTTCTAAGCTTTAGCAATGCTTTATAAATTCTATTATAGCATTTAACAAATTGTACCTTCTGTTATAGCTATTTCTATAAATCATGTTCCATTCACTAAAATATAAACTCCTCAAAGGTAGAACAGTCTCTTGTTCATTTTTGTATCTTTGTTCATACATTGATTCAACAAACATATATTAGTACCTATCATGTGCCAAGCACAGTGCTAGGCATTGAAAAATACAGCCTTCCTATCATCCTTCAAGATACTCATAGTTTAGTACGTAGAGTCAAGGAAACAGGTGTGTGCATGTACAGACCATCGCAATAGAATGTAATAAATGCTAAGATGGAGGTATGCATCCGTTGCAGTGGAAGCACAGAATAAGAGTACCTGGCATAGTCTGGGGAGTCTGGGAGGGCCTTTTAGCCAGATTATTTGATTGAATCTTGAAGGATGAGAAAGAAATAACCAGACGAAAAAGGGCAATCAGAACAGACGAAGGTAAATGTGCCAAAGTCTAGAACTGAGAGAAAGTAAATGAGTTAAGGGAACTGCATGTTCTTTTATAAAGGTATTAGTGTAAGAAGCCTGTTAGAGAGAGATGTGAGATAGGAAGGGAACAAATTATGAACGACCACAGCAATTCTGGCACTAAATCCCAGCAAGGACAGATTGGATATGGTCATGAATTTCAGGCTCCACAGAGGTTGACTCAAGCAAAACCCTCTTATATTATCAGACTTGCTCTTAATGATCTCTTAAAAGGTTAGATTCTATGTCATTCCAGTGCTACCAAGTTAACCTTAAGTAAAAGAATGTGGAGTCCTCCTCTATTTGGCTTCTTCTTTCTTATCTTCCTTTTGTTTACACTTAAACTTTTTGGTATATATATAACACTGATCCAATGTCCCTGAATTTTTCTCCCTTTCTGGACATGGGTATTTAGCTTCTTTTTATAATACAGTATAGCATAGCAAGTAAAAGCATTTACTTTGAAGCCAGGCAGAACTTGCTTAGAATCCTAGCTCCTTTACTGTCCGTGTGACCTTAGGCAGGTTATTTAATATCTTTAACTTTCAATTCTCCCATTTGTAAAATGGGAATAATAGTTTCAAGATTACTATAAGGATTTAACAAGATAATGTATGTAAAACACTTAGCACATAGTGTCTGACACATAATATGTCCAATAAATCATAGTTATTATTTTTATTATTATTCCTCCTTTGAAGCTCTATAAAGAGAATACAATCTAATGCAGAAAACTATGCCCCTTAGTAACATCCCAAGCGTAAATGCAGCTAGAAGTTTTACAGAATGCTTTCAGAATGTCTAGCATATAGGCAAATGATTTAATACCAAGCATAACTGAGTAAAAATTATTTTATGGGGACCAAAATAATGCAAAATACCTTATTATACAACCCTCTGATGGTTTGACTTAATTCAGAAATAAAACTAGATCATCTAAGTGAGGAATGATGAACTACATATTTTTCAGGGACTTCTCCCTAAATATTAGGCAGTAGAGATTTTGAGGTTAAACTATCTGAGAAGATCCTTAAGTATTTGGATAGTCTATGTTTCAGTGATGGGCAGATCTATAAATCTAGAAAACTAGCTGAGCTAGAGATACAACTGCTATGTACTTAGAAAAGTTTAGGAGCCTAAACTTTGTCAGAAGGCCACCCCAGTCTAAGGGACTGCCCACAAGATGGGCCAAGATTGTCTTTGTGAAAAAAAGGGAGGAGTTTAATTTAACATACAGATCAATGAGTAATGCAGGCTCCACAGTTACTGGGCATGAGACAACTTTGGCCTGAGGAAAAAATATTAAAGGTATTAACTATGTGCCCATTAGAACCTTAAAGACACACACACACACACACACGCATGCATGCACACACACATACACACCCATGCATGCAAACACACACACCAAAAAACTAAGTAAGCACCCAGGACACCTTTAAGCAATATCTGGTGAACTCTCTAAAATAAACAGTTGCGAAATAGATGGGCCTCTAGGTCATGCGGTAAGTTGATGGATTGGGTTGGGGGTGGGTACAGAAATGACTCTTCTTCATCCATAAGTGGCATTAAGTTATTAAAATATAAGTTAGAAGAAAGAACATATTCCATTTTCCTTCACTGAAAACTGTTGAATGATCTTTCAAGAGAGCCGGATTTTTTTTTTTTTTTTTTTTTTGGCTGCGTTGGGTCTTTGTTGCTGCACGCGGGCTTTTCTCTAGTTGTGGCGAGCAGGAGCTACTCTTCATTGGGGTGAGTGGGCTTCTCATTGCGGTGGCTTCTCTTGTTGTGGAGCACAGGCTCTAGGCGCGCGGGCTTCAGCAGTTGCAGCACGTGGGCTCAGTAGTTGTGGTTCACGGGCTCTAGAGCGCAGTCTCAGTAGTTGTGGTGCATGGGCTTAGTTGCTCGGCAGCATGTGGGATCTTACCGGACCAGGGCTGGAACCCGTGTCCCCTGCATTGCTAGGTGGATTCTTTTTTTTTTCAATTTTTAAATTGAATTGTATTTATTTTTTTATACAGCAGGTTCTTATTAGCCATCAGTTTTATAGACATCAGTGTATACATGTCAACCCCAATCGCCCAATTCATCACACCACCACCACCACCCCCGCCGCTTTCCCCCCTTGGTGTCCATACATTTGTTCTCTACATCTGTGTTTCAACTTCTGCTCTGCAAACCAGTTCATCTGTATCATTTTTCTAGGTTCCACATACATGTGTTAATATACGGTATTTGTTCTTCTCTTTCTGACTTACTTCACTCTGTATGACAGTCTTTAGATCCATCCACGTCTCAACAAATGACCCAATTTCGTTCCTTTTTATGGCTGAGTAATATTCCATTGTTTATATGTACCACATCTTCTTTATCCGTTCGTCTGTTGATGGGCATCTAGGTTGCTTCCATGACCTGACTATTGTAAATAGTGCTGCAATGAACATTGGGGTGCATGTGTCTTTTTGAATTATGGTTTTCTCTGGGTATATGCCCAGTAGTGGGATTGCTGGATCATATGGTAATTCAATTTTTAGTTTTTTAAGGAACCTTCATGCTGTTCTCCATAGTAGCTGTATCAATTTACATTCCCACCAACAGTGCAAGAAGGTTCCCTTTTCTCCACACCCTCTCCAGCATTTGTTGTTTGTAGATTTTCTGATGATGCCCATTCTAACTGGTGTGAGGTGATACCTCATTGTAGTTTTGATTTGCATTTCTCTAATAATTAGTGATGTTGAGCAGCTTTTCATGTGCTTCCTGGCCATCTCTATGTCTTCTTTGGTGAAATATCTATTTAGGTCTTCTGCCCATTTTTGGATTGGGTTGTTTGTTTTTTTAATATTGAGCTGCATGTGCTGTTTATATATTTTGGAGATAAATGCTTTGTCCGTTGATTCGTTTGCAAATATTTTCTCCCATTCTGAGGGTTGTCTTTTTGTCTTGTTTATGGTTTCCTTTGCTGTGCAAAAGCTTTGAAGTTTCATTAGGTCCCATTTGTTTATTTTTGTTTTTATTTCCATTACTCTAGGAGGTGGACCAAAAAAGATCTTGCTGTGATTTATGTCAAAGAGTGTTCTTCCTATGTTTTCCGCTAAGAGTTTTATAGTGTCCAGTCTTACATTTAGGTCTCTAATCCATTTTGAGTTTATTTTTGTGTATGGTGTTAGGGAGTGTCCTAATTTCATTCTTTACATGTAGCTGTCCAGTTGTCCCAGCACCACTTATTGAAGAGACTGTCTTTTCTCCATTGTATATCTTTGCCTCCTTTGTCATAGATTAGTTGACCATAGGTGCATGGGTTTATCTCTGGGCTTTCTATCCTGTTCCATTGATCTATATTTCTGTTTTTGTGCCAGTACCATATTGTCTTGGTTACTGTAGCTTTGTAGTATAGTCTGAAGTCAGGGAGTCTGATTCCTCCGGCTCCATTTTTTTCCCTCAAGACTGCTTTGGCTATTCGGGGTCTTTTGTGTCTCCATACAAATTTTAAGACTTTTTGTTCTAGTTCCATAAAAAATGCCATTGGTAATTTGATAGGGATTGCTTTGAATCTGTAGACTGCTTTGGGTAGTATAGTCATTTTCACAATATTGATTCTTCCAATCCAAGAACATGGCATATCTCTCCATCTGTTGGTATCATCTTTAATTTCTTTCGTCAGTGTCTTATAGTTTTCTGCAAACAGGTCTTTTGTCTCCCTAGGTAGGTTTATTCCTAGGTATTTTATTCTTTTTGTTGCAATGGTAAATGGGAGTGTTTCCTTAATTTCTCTTTCAGATTTTTCATCATTAGTGTATAGGAATGCAAGAGATTTCTGTGCATTAATTTTATATCCTGCAACTTTACCAAATTCATTGATTAGCTCTAGTAGTTTTCTGGTGGCATCTTTAGGATTCTCTATGTATAGTATCATGTCATCTGCAAACAGTGACAGTTTTACTTCTTCTTTTCCAATTTGTATTCCTTTTGTTTCTTTTTCTTATCTGATTGCCATGGCTAGGACTTCCAAAACTATGTTGAATAATAGTGGTGAGAGTGGACATCCTTGTCTCGTTCCTGATCTTAGAGGCAATGTTTTCAGTTTTTCACCATTGAGAATGATGTTTGGTGTGGGTTTGTCGTATATGGCCTTTATTATGTTGAGGTAGGTTCCCTCTATGCCCACTTTCTGGAGAGTTTTTTTCATAAATCGGTGTTGAATTTTGTCAAAAGCTTTTTCTGCATCTATTGAGATGATCATATGGTTTTTATTCTTCAATTTGTTAATATGGTGCATCACATTGATTGATTTGCATATATTGAAGAATCCTTGCATCCCTGGGATAAATCCCACTTGATCATGGTGTATGATCCTTTTAATGTGTTGTTGGATTCTGTTTGCTAGTATTTTGTTGAGGATTTCTGCATCTATATTCATCAGTGATATTGGTCTGTAATTTTCTTTTCTTGTAGTATCTTTGTCTGGTTTTGGTAACAGGGTGATGGTGGCCTCATAGTATGAGTTTGGGAGTATTTCTTCCTCCGCAATTTTTTGGAAGAGTTTGAGAAGGATGGTTGTTAGCTCGTCTCTAAATGTTTGATAGAATTCACCTGTGAAGCCATCTGGTCCTGGACTTTTGTTTGTTGGAAGATTTTTAATCATAGTTTCAATTTCACTACTTGTGATTGGTCTCTTCATATTTTCTATTTCTTCCTGGTTCAGTCTTGGAAGGTTATACCTTTCTAAGAATTGGTCCATTTCTTCCAGGTTGTCCATTTTATTGACATAGAGTTGCTTGTAGTAGTGTCTTAGGTTGCTTTGTATTTCTGTGGTGTCTGTTGTAACTTCTCCTTTTTCATTTCTAAGTTTATTGATTTGAGTCCTCTCCCTCTTTTTCTTGATGAGTCTGGCTAATGGTTTGTCAATTTTGTTTATCTTCTCAAAGAACCAGCTTTTAGTTTTTTTTTTTTTTTTTTTGCGGTACGTGGGCCTCTCACTGCTGTGGCCTCTCCCGTTGCGGAGCACAGGCTCCGGATACACAGGCTCAGCGGCCATGGCTCACGGGCCCAGCCGCTCCGCGGCATGTGGGATCCTCCCGGACCGGGACATGAACCCGTGTCCCCTGCATCGGCAGGCGGACTCTCAACCACTGCGCCACCAGGGAAGCCCCCAGCTTTTAGTTTTATTGATCTTTGTTATTGTTTTCTTTGTTTCTATTTCATTTATTTCTGCTCTGATCTTTATGATTTCTTTCCTTCTGCTATCTTTGTGTTTTGTTTGTTCTTCTTTCTCTAGTTCCTTTAGGTGTAAGGTTAGATTGTTTATTTGAGGTTTTTCTTGTTTCTTGTATAGCTATAAATTTTCCTCTTAGAAGTGCTCTTGATGCATCCCATAGGTTTTGGATCATCGTGTTTTCATTGTCATTTGTCTCTAGGTATTTTTTGATTTCCTCTTTGATTTCTTCAGTGTTTTCATTGTCATTTGTCTCTAGGTATTTTTTGATTTCCTCTTTGATTTCTTCAGTGATCTCTTGGTTATTTAGTAACGTATTGTTTAGCCTCCATGTGTTTGTGTTTCTTACGTTTTTTTCCCTGTAATTCATTTCTAATCTCATAGTGTTGTGGTCAGAAAAGATACTTGATATGATTTCAATTTTCTTAAATTTACTGAGGCTTTGGTGACCCAAGAGGTGATCTATCCTGGAGAATGTTCCATGCACACTTGAGAAGAAAGTGTAATCTGCTGTTTTTGGATGGAATGTCCTATAAATATCAATTAAATCTACCTGGTCTATTGTGTCATTTAAAGCTTGTGTTTCCTTATTTATTTTCATTTTGGATGATCTGTCCATTGGTGTAAGTGAGGTGTTAAAGTCCCCCACTATTATTGTGTTACTGTCGATTTCCTCTTTTAGAGCTGTTAGCAGTTGTCTTATGTATTGAGGTGCTCCTATGTTGGGTGCATATATATTTATAATTGTTATATTTTCTTCTTGGATTGATCCCTTGATCATTATGTAGTGTCCTTCCTTGTCTCTTGTAACGTTCTTTATTTTAAAGTCTATTTTATCTGATATGAGTATTGCTACTCCAACTTTCTTTTGATTTCCATTTGCATGGAATATCTTTTTCCATCCCCTCACTTTCAGTCTGTATGTGTCCCTAGGTCTGAAATGGGTCTCTTGTAGACAGCATATAGATGGTTCTTGTTTTTGTATCCATTCAGCAAGCCTGTGTCTTTTGGTTGGAGCATTTAATCCATTCACGTTTAAGGTAATTATTGATATGTATGTTCCTATGACCATTTTCTTAATTGTTTGGGGTTTGTTTTTGTAGGTCGTTTTCTTCTCTTGTGTTTCCCACTTAGAGAAGTTCCTTTAGCGGTTGTTGTAGAGCTGGTTTGGTGGTGCTGAATTCTCTTAGCTTTTGCTTGTCTGTAAAGCTTTTGAGTTCTCCTTCGAATCTGAATGAGATCCTTGCCGGGTAGAGTAATCTTGGTTGTAGCTTCTTCCCCTTCATCACTTTCAATATGTCATGCCACTCCCTTCTGGCTTGTAGAGTTTCTGCTGAGAAATCAGCTGTTAACGTTATGGGGGTTCCCTTGTATGTTATTTGTCATTTTTCCCTTGCTGCTGTCAATAATTTTTCTTTGTCTTTAATTTTTGCCAATTTGATTACTATGTGTCTTGCCGTGTTTCTCCTTGGGTTTATCCTGTATGGGACTCACTGTGCTTCCTGGACTTGGGTGGCTATTTCCTTTCCCATGTTAGGGAAGTTTTCAACTATAATCTCTTCAAATATTTTCTTGGGTCCTTTCTCTCTCTCTTCTCCTTCTGGGACCCCTATAATGCGAATGTTGTTGCATTTAATGTTGTCCCAGAGGTCTCTTAGGCTGTCTTCATTTCTTTTCATTCTTTTTTCTTTATTCTGTTCCACAGCAGTGAATTCCACCATTCTGTCTTCCAGGTCACCTATCCATTCTTCTGCCTCAGTTATTCTGCTATTGATTCCTTCTAGTGTAGTTTTCATTTCAGTTACTGTATTGTTCATCTCTATTTGTTTGTTCTTTAATTCTTCTAGGCCTTTGTTAAACATTTCTTGCATCTTCTCAATCTTTGCCTCCATTCTTTTTCCGCGGTCCTGGATCATCTTCACTATCATTATTCTGAATTCTTTTTCTGGAAGTTTGCCAATCTCCACTTCATTTAGTTGTTTTTCTGGGGTTTTATCTTGTTCCTTCATCTGGTACATAGCCCTCTGACTTTTCATCTTGTCTATCTTTCTGTGAATGTGATTTTTGTTCCACAGGCTGCAGGATTGTAGTTCTTCTTGCTTCTGCTTGCCCTGTAGCCTACTAGTGTTGGAGTGTCTCCTGCAGAGGCAGGGGGTGGCTGTGGCTCACTGCAGGGACAAGGACACTGGCAGCAGAAGTTCTGGGAAGTACTCCTTGGTGTGAGCCCTCCCAGAGTCTGGCAGGTGGATTCTTAACCACTGCACCACCAAGGAAGCCTGAGCCTGATCTTAAAGTAGAGTTAGGGTAAATGTTTTATATTAAACATTATAGGAATTTATATTAAATTCATACATACTGCCTCTTCTCCATGGAATTGAAGGCTGAAAAAAAGATGTAAAAAGAAAAAAAGTTATAACCTAGTGGTTTTCCTTAGAGATTTCTCTATAAAGAGATTAAGAACGTGCATATTGGTTTATAACTCAGTACAGGTATTTATTACACCACTTCACTGAAATCACTCTTGCCTAGATTGCCACTCACTTCCATCTTGCCTCATTAAACAGTTTTCAAAATCTCACCTTACCTGTCCTTAACATTTGATACATAATTACTCTCTCCTTTCTGAAACACTCTTTATTCGACTTTCAGGGGACCACATTCTCCTGGTTTTCTTCCTGCTCTACTTACTTCTCAGTCTCCTGAGTTCCTTAGTTCCTTTTATTACTTCTTGCTTATAAATATTAGACTGCCCCAGGCCTCAGTTCCCCCTCTCTCTAGGCTCACTCCTTAAGTAATCTCATTTAGTCTCATGGTTTTAAACACCAGGTATGTGCTGATGACTCTCACCTTTGTATCTTTAGCCCTAATCTCTCCCCTGAGCTCCAGATTCCATGTCCAGCAGTCTACCATCTGTGTGTCTATAGGTCTCTTTAACTTAACATGTTCAAAATAGAACTCTTGACTCCCTGCTACTGCCCCAATTTTCCGCATCTTAGTAAATGCCAACAGCACTTACCCCAGGCCAAAAAACATTGGAGCCATCTCTTCTTTCTTCATATGATAGCCTACATCTAAGCCATCAGCAAATCCTGTCATTTCTACCATCACTAATTATCCCAAACCTTATCACTTCTCAATATCTCTACTGTTACCACTCTAGTTCAAGCCACTGTCCATCTCTCTTTGTCTATTGTCAATCCTCTACACTGTAGCCAGAAGGAGCTTTTTAAAATCAGAAAGCAGATGTTATTACTCTTCTACTCCAGACCCTCTAATGGCTTTCCTTTACACTCAGAATAAGACCCACGTCTGTTAAAAGCAGGACATTATCTGGTTTCAGCCTGCCTCTCCAACCACCTCTCCAATTGCTTTCCCCTCTCTCACTGAGATCTAGGTACACTAGCCTGTTGTTGTTTCCCAGACACACTAAGCTTATTCCCAGCTCTTTTCCCAGAATTTTGCATCACTTGCACCTTCAGTTTACTTAGGTTTTTGCTCAAATATTTCCTCAGATAAGCATCCCCTGACTACACCATCTAAAATGTAGCCCTGGGGACTTCCCTAGTGGTCCAGTGGTTCGAACTCTGCACTTTCACTGCTGGGCCCTGGTTCAATCCCTGGTTGGGGAACTAAGATCCTGCAAGCCACATGGCATGGCCAAAAAATAAAATAAAATAAAATAAAATAAATTAAAAAAAATTAAAAAATGTAGCCCGGATTCCCAACACTCTGTATCCCCTTACTCTTTATTTTTCTTTATAGTACTTATCATATCATATCATATTATGTACTTCTTTGTTTATTATATGTTTCCCATATAAAATGCATAGGCTTTAAAAAGACTTTGTCTACCTTGTTTACTTCCATAATCCTAACGCCTAGAATAGTGTCTGGCACAGCCTAAGAAGTTCAAGGCTGCAATTTATTACAAAGGAAATTGGCATATATTTTAGAAAGAATATCTAATAAGTTAGTAGTCTATAATATGCAGAGAGAAGGTAGGGGGACAAACCATCTTGCTTTGTCACTGACTAAGGGGTTTCCCAGGCCATAGGACTTTATTTTTAAAACCAAGACAATCCTAGGGAAAGTGGAACTGTTGGTCACCCTAGAAAAACACTACATACTTTTAAAGGGTATGGACTCTACTTGAGTCAAATCAAATGGACTTATACTCGGATAAGAACAAAAATAGCTACCTCTACTTGTTGAGCATTTACTACAAACACTGTGCAAGCACTTTAAATACATTTTCTCATTTAATTTTTAAGGTAATCTATGAGATAGGCATTTTATCCCCATAACACGGAATAGGAAACTCCTGATACTGAGAGAGTTAAGAAACTTGCCCAGAATTGAACAGTTTGAGTGAAAAGGCTATAGAGTTGATAAAAATAAACAACTTGGTAAGGACTGGAATGAGCATTTGGAACTGACCTTGAACAGTTCTGAAGACAAGAATTTGTCCTCAAATATTTATTTAGCTTGAGATTTTTAATCAGCTGTATTTTTAAAAGACGGGTTAGCAGTACTCTGCCAAAAAAGAGGTCTGGGATCTACAAAGTTTGGGACAATTGATCTTGTCCAGATACTGAGTGGGATCTGGGACTCCTAGCTCTCACTGACTGAGTTCATATTACTACTCCTAAGAGCCTCAATTCAACTTTCATTACCAGAACTTAAGTCTAAACTCAGCTTATCTAAAATGTTTTACCTTGTTTTTAGGCAGTGAAATAACTATATAGTATGATATAGCAATATACTAATTATATAAGATCCTGGATGTTTTGGTTTGAATTTCATTCCCCATACTACCTCTCTCACAGGAAGATAGTATAAAAGTTACAGTAGGCTTTGGAATAAAACAACCCTAGATTTGAACGCTTGATTCACAATTAACCATCTGTGTGACTTTAGGCAAGCCACTTTACCTCTGCCAGTTTTTCTCTTTAGTAAAAAGAAGATAATACCTACCTCACAGGATGATGATTAAATGAGATAATATATGTTAAGCTGCTTAGCACAGAGAAAGTGCTCAATAAGTGGTGGCTATTGATATTAATAATAATAGCTTAGCCAGAATTTATTATTGCTTTTGCTTATCAAACCAGATACTAAAAAAACACTGCATACATTGATGAGAGGTGACAGCGGAGTTTGGATTTTATTCTCAAGGTGTTGGTGAGGCATTAAAGGATTTTGAGCAGGGGAGTGGCAATAAATGAAAGGAATCAAAAAAGGAGCCCAGGGAATTCCCTGGAGGTCCAGTGGTTAGGACTTGGCGCTTTCACTACTGAGGGCCCTGGTTCAATTGCTGGTCAATCCCATAAGACGCTTGGTGCGGCCAAAAAAAAAAAAAGAAGGAGCCCATAAGAGAGTTTAAGAAAGAGTAACCAGAGAGAGAAGAGAAAATCAGGACACAGTAGTATCTTAAAGCCAAGAGAGAAGTAAGGTGAGAGTAGACAACTGTGTTAAATTGTACAAGAGAGAGAGAAATAAGACCAGAAGAGTCCAGTGAATGGCTGATACAGAGAACATTTAAGGCCTATTGAAGCACCGTTATTTTAAATTATGCCACTTGTCTTCTTCCAGTAGTCCAGCATTTCTTAGTTTCTCCACTGCACGCAGAAACACAACCTTCCTTTGAGTCCTGAGCAAAAGTTTGCAATGGCTTCCCTCTGCCTATGGACTTAAACAAGTTCTTCAGTCTGCTGTTCTAAGCTCCGCACAATATGGCCCCAAACCAACTTTCTATCTTCTTTTCACACTACTCCCCTAAAGATGTTCAGTTTTCCCTTCAACTAAATTTCCTGATGCTCTCCAAATACAAACACAGTATTTCATGCTTTTATTTGTATACTAGTTATAGCACAATTCATACAGAATATGAATTCTGCCTCATATTATAATTATTTGTACACCTACAATTATAAAATCTCATAATCATAAAAAAACTTCACAAGTCATTTCTCTTACAAGAATTTTGTCAATTTTTTCACTAGTATGTGAAAAATGGAGAAAAAAGAATATTTTGGTAAACCTTTCATAAGTCTAAATTTATTTGTCTCAAAGGACTATACTTAAATTAGAGGTTATGTCCTCTTAAGTTTTGTTTTTGATGTTAAACTGTCTTTTCTTTTACAATTTGATGGTGATTATAAAGGGTTTTGTTTTTTTTAATGTCTGTACTTGCTAACTTAAAAACTGGTAACTTTATGTCAATCTGCAAAATTTTTTGAAATTCTCAAAGTCCATGAAATGAAAAAGTGAGGAACCATTGATCTCCTCTAACTCTTATCTGACCCATGAATTCCCCCTGCAACATCTCTGACAAGTTATGTACATCTCTAATTGAACACTTCCAGTGCCAGGGAGCTCATCTTTTCCCAAGGTAGCATATTCCATTTTTTACAGCTTTAACTATGAGCAAGTCTTACCTTATCTCAGCTCCACTCCAGGTCAAAAAGGTGTTTGAGAGCTCTCCTTTTGAGAATCCCCTGCCCTGTGCCTTTTCCATAGTCGTCTCTCAAAAATCTTTCTTAATTGACACTCTCTAAAGAAATTGAAGTTTGACAGGGAATCATCACCTATGATCCCTATTATGCAAAAACAGTTAAAGATGGGGTCTTGGAAAGGATAATAAAACTCTTTCCCTGCAGAAATAGGAGGATTTAAAGGTTTAGGATGGACCTTATATTGTTTTCCTTAGGTATTAAATCTATTCATTAATATAGCATTAAAACCTACCAAACCATCCTTTGAAAATTGCCTAAAAGCCCTGGGGAAACTATTATATTATTTTGTTCTAATTTTGTTTTACAGCTTTTCATATATAATCTCTTTAGGAGAAAAGCAATCTAAGAGATAAAAGTTGATAGTGTGATTTGATTATATTCATTTGTAATTTTGTGTTACTTCTTTTTCTAAAGCTGGGGCCTCAACTTTGGTGACCAAGGATATATACGGATGGCAAGAAATAGTGGAAATCACTGTGGGATTGCTAGTTATCCCTCTTACCCGGAAATCTAGAGGACCTCTTTGTTTTATAACAATTCAAGAAAGAAGAAACACTTTCTCACAATTTAATTTTACCTGCTGTAACCAGTAGAAATGTGTGTCATGATCAATGTATATTTACTGTACTAACAGAAAATATAGTTTGATTCATCTACTTTTTTAACCTTGCAGATCTTGGGGAACAGTTTGCTAAGTAAATTAATAATGTACTATAGATATAACTGTACAAAAATTGGTCAACCTGAGATAATCTGTCATGTTTTTCATTGTCTTATTTTATTTGTCCTTTTAAGTCCCCTGATATCCTGCTGAACCTCGATGGCATATAGATGCTTAATAAATAACTGCCTTTTCAACTTTGTATCAATACCATGAGTCAGGAGACAGATGGGCCCCCGGGGCAAATGGTTTGAGTTCTTTCCTTGTGGACTGATACTCCGACATGGGAATAACAGGACAATTGAGAGAGGAGGCTGGGCCCTGCCCAGACAGAAGATAAAAGACCACATATTTCTCATTCCTGAAGTCAGGAGACCTCCCGGACTACACATGCGCAGAAAGTCTCCTTGGAGGTCAAAAGGAGAGTGATGCCAAGTGGCCAAATCTACCCATAGGCCTCTTCGGTAGAATCCATCTTGGCTAAGAGATGTGCATGCACACATGGGAAAATCCTGAGCTATACCAAATTCAGACTTTGAACCAGGCAAATCAAAATGATTGGCCAAAGGAAACCTGGAAAGAATGCCCTATATAAGTAATTTAAACTGCCACCAGGGCGCGACTTTTTCTGAGCCCGCTCGTGTGTCTATCCACAAGTACTGCACTTTTTTCTGCAAATAAATACTTGTTTCACCACTTTCCATCTTTGTGAGAATTCTTTTTCTGCAACGCCACAGGGCCCGGACCTTTCACTGACCGCTGATCTAGTGCCTAGGATTTGGTGCTCTCACCGCCGCAACCCGACCTCAATCACTGGCCGGGAACTAAAACCCTGCTTCAAGCCGCTGCAGGCCGAGGCCACCCATACCATTCTTTTCTTATTCTTAGGTAACTATTATAATCTATCATGAGAATATAAATTGTAGTATGCTGGTGATATGCTATGACAACTTTTTTTCTTTTAATAGATCTTTAACGGAGCATCATTGCTTCACAATACTGTGTTAGTTTCTGTAGTACACCAAAATGAATCAGCCATATGCATACATATGTCCCCATATTCCCATTCTCTTGAACCTCCCTCCCACCCTCCCTATCCCACCCCTCTAGGACATCGCAAAGCACTGAGCTGATCTCCCTATGCTATGCTGCTTCCCACTAGCTAACTATTTTACATTTGGTAGTGCATATATGTCGATGCTACTCTCACTTCGCCCCAGCTTCCCCCTCCCACCCCGTGTCCTCAAGTCCCTTATCTATGTCTATATCTTTATTCCTGCCCTGCAACTAGGTTCATCAGTACCATTTTTTTTATATTCCATATATATACATTAGCATATGGTATTTGTTTTTCTCTTTCTGACTTACTTTACTCTGTATGACAGACTCTAGGTCCATCCACCTCACTACAAATAACTCAATTTCATTTCTTTTTATGGCTGAGTAATATTCCTTTGTATATATGTGCCACATCTTCCTTATCCATTCATCTGTTGATGGACATTTAGGTTGGTTCCATGTCCTGGCTATTGTAAATAATGTTGCAATGAATATTGGGGTGCATGTGTCTTTTTGAATTATGGTTTTCTCTGGGTATATGGCCAGTAGTGGGATTGCTGGGTCATATGGTAGTTCTATTTTTAGTTTTTAAAGGAAGCTCCATACTGTTTTCCATAGAGGTTGTATCAATTTACATTCTCACCAACAGTGCAGGAGGATTCCCTTTTCACCACACCCTTTCCAGCATTTATTGTTTCGAGATTTTTTGATAATGGCCATCTGACAGGCATGAGGTGATACCTAATTGTAGTTTTGAATTGCATTTCTCTAATAATTAGTGATGCTGAGCATCTTTTCATGTGTCTTTTGGCCATCTGTATGTCTTCCTTGGTGAAATGTCTATTTAGGTCTTCCACCCATTTTTTAATTGGATTGTTTGTTTTCTTGATATTGAGCTCCATGAGCTGTTTGTATATTTTGGAGATTAATCCTTTGTCTGTTGTTTCATTTGCAAATATTTTCTCCCATTCTGAGGGTTGTCTTTTGTCTTGTTTATGGTTTCCTTTGCTGTGCAAAAGCTTTGAAGTTTCATGAGGTCCCATTTGTTTATTTTTTGTTTTTATTTCCATTACTCTAGGAGGTGGGTCAAAAAAGATCTTGCTGTGATTTATGTCAAAGAGTGTTTTTTCTATGTTTTCCTCTAAGAGTTTTATAGTGTCCAGTCTTACATTTAGGTCTTTCATCCGTATTGAGTTTATTTTTGTGTATGGTGTTAGGGAGTGTTCTAATTTCATTCTTTTACATATAGCTGTCCAGTTTTCCCAGCACCACTTATTGAAGAGGCTGTCTTTTCTCCATTGTATGTTCGTGCCTCCTTTGTCGTAAATTAGGTGACCATATGTGCATGGGTTTATCTCTGGGCATTCTATCCTGTACCATTGATCTATATTTCTGTTTCTGTGCCAGTACCATACTGTCTTGATTACTGTAGATTTGTGGTCTAGCTTGAAGTTGGGGAGACTGATTCCTCCAATTCCGTTTTTCTTTCTCAAGGTTGCTTTGGCTATTCGGGGTCTTTTGTGTTTCCATACGAATTGTAAAACTTTTTGTTCTAATTCTGTGAAGAATACCAAAGAATTCTGTGAAGAATGCCATAGTTTGATAGGGATTGCATTGGGTAGTATAGTCATTTTCACAATACTGACTCTTCCAATCCAAGAACATGGTATATTTCTCCATCTGTTTATGTTTTTTTTTTTTTTTTTTTCTGTACGCGGGCCTTTCACTGCTGTGGCCTCTCCCCTTGCGGAGCACAGGCTCCGGACACACAGGCTCCGCAGCCATGGCTCGCGGGCCCAGCCGCTCCGCGGCATGTGGGATCTTCCGGGATCGGGGCACGAACCCGTGTCCCCTGCATCGGCAGGCGGACTCTCAACCACTGCGCCACCAGGGAAGCCCCTCCATCTGTTTATGTTAACTTTGATTTCTTTCATCAGTGTTTTATAGTTTTCTGAGAACAAGTCTTTCACTTCCTTAGGTGGGTTTATTCCTAGGTATTTTATTCTTTTTGTTGCAATGGTAAATGGGAGTGTTTCCTTAACTTCTCTTTCAGATTTTTCATCATTAGTGTATAGGAATACAAGAGATTTCTATGCATTAATTTTGTATCCTGAAACCTTACCAAATTCATTGATTAGCTCTAGTAGTTTTCTGGTGGCATCTTTAGGATTTTCTATGTATAGTATCATGTCATCTGCAAACAGTGACAGTTTTATTTCTTTTCCAATTTGTATTCCTTTTATTTCTTTTTCTTCTCTGATTGCTGTGGCTAGGACTTCCAAAACTATGCTGAATAAGAGTGGCAAGAGTGGACATCCTTGTCTTGTTCCTGATCTTAGTGGAAATACTTTCAGTTTTTCACCATTGAGTATGATGCTTGCTGTGGGTTTGTCATATATGGCCTTTATTATGTTGAGGTAGGTTCCCTCTATGCCCATTTTCTGGAGAGTTTTTATCATAAATGCATGTAGAATTTTATGAAAAGCTTTTTCTGCATCTGTTGAGATGATCCTATGGTTTCTATTCCTTAATTTGTTAGTGTGGTGTATCATATTGATTGATTTGCATATATTGAAGAATCCTTGCATCCCTGGGATAAATCCCACTTGATCATGGTGTATGATCCTTTTAATGTGTTGCTGGATTCTGTTTGTTAGTATTTTGTTGAGGATTTTTGCATCTATATTTATCAGTGATATCGGTCTTCCCTCCAAACCCTCCTCCAGGCCACGTGGGTCCTGGGGGTATAAGAGGGAGGCTGAGGAGATCAGGAGAGGCAGGCAGAAGGGGCCCTCCAGGAGGAGCAGGAGAGGAGTGGATGGTGTTTGCCCCACCCACTTGAGCCCAGGAAGCCTGCTGGGCTGCCAAGTGAGGTCCCCCACCCTCTGAGACCAGGGGTGGGGGGTACACCTGGACCCCTTCTGTTCCTGTTGAGCCTATGCCCCACCACCCACAGTCCCCAGCGCCTTTTCCAGCCTTGTGGGTCCCAAGCATAGGCCCCACCCACCACCCAAACCTCACCCTTGCTTAGGCCCTGCCCTCCACAGCCAAGCCTTCCCCCACTGCTTTATTTTCCCCTCCTCCTCTTTTTTACTATTGTGGTACTGTTTTACCTTCTGGTTTTTGATTCATCTATATTTTTATTTTTATAGTTTTTCTAACATATCTGTTAGTTTCCTAGTCTAATTTTAGTTTTTACATTGGTATTGTTCTCTCTTTTTTTTTTTTTCCTGCCCCACATGTCTTGCAGGATCTTGGTTCATGAGCTGTGGTGGGGCTGAAGCTCCTGTGGTGGGAGCTCTGTGTCTGAAACACTGGACTAACAGAGAACTTCAGATCCCAGGGACTATTCATCAGAGTGAGGTCTGACGGAGGTCCTCATCTCAGCACTAAGACCCAGCTCTACCTAACAGCTTACAAACTCCAGTGTTGGAAGCCTCAGGCCAAACAACCAGGAAGAGAGGAACACAATCCCACTCATAAAAGAGAAAAAAAAGAAAGAAAGAAAAATGAGACAGCCAAAAAAAAAAAAAAGTTACAGATGAAGGAGCAAGGTAAAAACCTACAAGACCAAATAAATGAAGAGGAAATAGGCAATCTACCTGAAAAAGAACTCAGAGTAATTATAGTAAAGATGACTGAGAATCTAGGAAATAAAATAGAGGCACAGATTGAGAAAATACAAGAAATGTTTAACAAACATCTAGAAGAACTAAAGAACAAACAAACTGAGATGAACAACATGATAACTGAAAAGAAAAATACACTAGAAGGAATCAATAACAGAATAACTGAGGCAGAAGAATTGATAAGTGAGCTGGAAGACAAAATGGAGGAAATAACTGCTGAGGAGCAGAATAAAGAAAAAATAATGAAAAGAATTGAAGACAATCTCATAGACCTCTGGGACAACACTAAACACACCAACATTCGAATTATAGGGGTCCCAGAAGAAGAAGAGAAAAAGAAAGGGTCTGAAAAATATTTCAAGAGATTATAGGTGAAAACTTCCCTAACCTGGGAAAGGAAATAGTTACCCAAGTCCAGGAAGCACAGAGAATCCCATACAAGATAAACCCTAGGAAAAACACACCAAGACACATATTAATCAAACTAATAAAAATTAAATTCAAAGAAAAAATATTAAAAGCAGCAAGGATAGGGGCTTCCCTGGTGGCGCAGTGGTTGAGAGTCTGCCTGCCAATTCAGGGGACATGGGTTCGGTCTGGGAAGATCCCACATGCCGCGGAGCGGCTAGGCCCGTGAGCCATGGCCACGGAGCCTGCGCGTCCAGAGACTGTGCTCCACAATGGGAGAGGCCACAACAGTGAGAGGCCCGTGTACCGCAAACAAACAAACAAACAAAAAAACGCAGCAAGGATAAAACAAAAAGTAACATACAAAGGAATCTCCATAACATTATCAGCTGATTTTTCAGCAGAAACTCTGCAGGCCAGAAGGGAGTGGCAGGATATACTTAAAGTGATGAAAGAGAAAAACCTACAACCAAGATTACTCTACCCAACAAGGATCTCATTCAGATTTGATGGAGAAATCAAAAGCTTTTCAGACAAGCAAAAACTAAGAGAATTCAGCACCACCAAATGAGCTTTACAACAAATGCTAAAGAAACTTCTCTAATCTGGAAACACAAGAGATGATAAAGACCCACACAAACAAACCCAAAACAATTAAGAAAATGGTAATAGGAACATACATATCAATAATAACCTTGAATGTAAATGGATTAAATGCCCCAACCAAAAGATACAGACTGGCTGAATGGATACAAAAACAAGACCCATATATATGCTGTCTACAAGAGACACACTTCAGACCTAGGGACACATGCAGACTGAGAGTGAAGGGATGGAAAAAGATATTCCATGCAAATAGAAATCAAAAGAAAGCTAAGTAGCAATACTCATATCAGATAAAAGAAACTTTAAAATAAAGACTGTTACAATGGATAAGGAGGAACACTACATAATGATCAAGGGATCAATCCAAGAAGAAGATATAACAATTAAAAATGCTGATGCTCCCAACATAGGAGCACCTCAATACATAAGGCAAATGCTAACAACCACGAAAGGAGAAATCGACAGTAACACAATAATAGTAGGGGACTTTAACACCCCACTTACACCAATGGACAGATCATCCAAACAGAAAATAAATAAGGAAACACAAGCTTTAAATGACACAATAGACCAGATAGATTTAACTGGTATTTATAGAACGTTCCACCCAAATTGGGAGAATACACTTTCTTCTCAAGTGCACATGGGACATTCTCCAGGATAGATCACATCTTGTGTCACAAATCAAGCCTCAGAAAATTTAAGAAAATTGAAATTGTATGAAGCATCTTTTCTGACCACAACACTATGAAATTGGAAATCAATTACAGGAAAAAAACTGTAAAAAACACAAATACATGGAGGCCAAACAGTGTGCTACTACATAACCAAGAGATCACTGAAGAAATCAAAGGAGAAATAAAAAATACATAGAAACAAATAACAATGAAAACACAATGACCCAAAATCTATGGGATGCAGCAAAAGCAGTTCTAACAGGGAAGTTTATAGCAATTCAATCTCACCTCAAGAAACAAGAAAAATCTCAAATAAACTATCTAACCCTACACTTAAACAACCAGAGAAAGAAGAAGAAAACCCAAAGTCAGTAGAATGAAAGAAACCATAAAGATCAGAGAATAAATAATTGAAATAGAAATGAAGAAAACAATAGCAAAGATCAATAAAACTAAAAGCTGCTTCTTCAAAAAGATAAACAAAATTGATAAACCCTTAGCCAGAATCTTCAAGAAAAAAAAGGGAGAGGATGCAAATCAATAAAATTAGAAATGAAAAAGAAGAAATCACAACTGACACTGCAGAAATACAAAGGATTATAAGAGACTACTACAAACTACTATATGCCAATAAAATGGACAACCATGAAGAAATGGACAAATTCTCGGAAAGGTACAGTTTTCCAAGACTGAACCAGGAAGAATTAGAAAATATAAACAGGGCTTCCCTGGTGGTGCAATAGTTAAGAGTCCGCCTGCTAATGCAGGGGACACAGGTTTGAGCCCTGGTCCGGGAAGATCCCCCATGCTGCGGAGTGGCTAGGCCTGTGTGCCACAACTACTGAGCCTGTGTGACACAATTACTGAGGCCCACGTGCCTGGAGCCTGTGCTCCACAACGGGGGAGGCCACTACAATGGGTGGCCCACCCACCGCAGAGAGGAATGGCCCCCACTCACCGCAACTGGGGAGGGCCTGCGCACAACAACAAAGAGCCAATGCAGTCAAATAAATAAAATAAATTAAAAAAAAGAAAAGCATTAAAATATATATATATATCTTAAAATATATATATATATATATAAACAGACCTATCACAAGTAATGAAATTGAAACTGTGATTAAAAATCTTCCAACAAACAAAATTCCAGGACCAAATGGCTTCACAGGTGAATTCTATTAAACATTTAGAGAAGAGTTAACACTGATCCTTCTCAAACTCTTCCAAAAAATTGCGGAGGGAGAAACACTCCCAAAGTCATCTGACGAAGCCACCATCACCCTGATACCAAAACCAGAAAAAGACATCACAAGAAAAGAAAATTATAGACCAATATAACTGATGAACACAGATGCAAAAATCCTGAACAAAATACTAGCAAAAAGAATCCAAGAACACTTTAAAAGGATCATATACCATGATCAAGTGGGATTTATCCCAGGGATGCAAGGATTCTTCAATATACACAAATCAATGAATGCGATACATCACATGCTATGGCAACTTAAAAAAAAACACATTTATTTATTTATTTATTTTTGACTGCATTGGGTCTTGGTTGCTGCATGCGGGCTTTCTCTAGTTTCGGCAAGGGGGGGGCTACTCTTCATTGCGGTGCGTGGGCTTCCCATTGAGGTGGCTTCTCTTTGTTGCAGAGCATGGGCTGTAGGCACATAGGCTCAGTAGTTGTGGTGCACGGGCTTAGTTGCTCCGCAGCACGTGGGATATTCCCATCCCAGGGCTTGAACCCATGTCCCCTGCATTGGCAGGTGGATTCTTCACCACTGCGCACTATGGCAAGTTTAATGGAGGAAACTGTTAGTTTATTCATGTCCTGAGATTGTATCTTTTCACATAAAAGGATTCAGTAAATGTTTTAAAATAAATGATGTCAAAGTAGACACATGCTAAAGAGACAATCTATTTTCAAGTGCTTTGTAATAATTATTTTAATGATCAACAATAATTATACTAATTCAAATTATTTTTATCTAGTCATTAGCAATGGGCCAGTACCTTCTGGGGACAAATTATTAGTCAACCTGAAAAAATAACCAAACTGCATTTCTTTAAAAATATTCCATTACTCATATTTTTATGAGTAATTCAGATTGATATTCCTCACAACTGCTCTAGATTAGTAGACAGGTTCTGAAGAGGTATCAGGAATTTTAAATTTTATAAGTTCATGTCTATGACATGAAAAATGTATGGGATGATGTCATTAATACATATTAAACTGAACTTAAACTAATTTTACTATCTTTGGTTCCCTTTCCACAAAGTACATTTTAAAGAACAAGAATTGCTCACTATAAAAACATGGTAATAATATATGAATATCATCAAAAGTGTAGAGAAATATTGTAGTTAAAAAGTATTTAGTTGGACTTCCCTGGCGGCACAGTGGTTAAGAATCTGCCTGCCAACGCAGAGCACACAGGTTCAATCCCTGGTCTGGGAAGATCCCACATGCCGCGGAGCAACCAATCCTGTGTGCCACAACTACTGAGCCCACGTGCTGCAACTACTGAAGCTTGTGTGTCTACAGCCCATGCCCCGCAACAAGAGAAGCCACTGCAATGAGAAGCCCACACACCACAACGAAGAATAGCCCCCACTAGCCACAGCTAAAGAAAGCCCGTGCACCACAGTGAAGACCCAATGCAGACAAAATAAATAAATAAATAAAATTAAGTTAAAATAAAAAGTGTTTAGTTGATTATTTTTTAATTTTTATTTTGCCCACAATTTTTCAAGCACTATAAATGGAACAAAAACATAGGTTCTTAACGTTTGTCAGTCTCATTAACCCTATGGACACCTTCTCAGAATAATGTTTTTAAATCCATAAAATAAAATACATAGAATTACAAAGGATGCTGATTATATTGAAATACAGTTATTAAAATTTTTAAATATAACTTTGTGCTATAGTAATAAGCATGTTTCTTTCTTTTTTCAAGAATGCTTTCACCTTTATTTTTCTTGATATACTCAAGATATAGACATTTCATACAAACAGGGTTAAGTGACGTGTGTATGTTTTACATAAACTGGAGGCACAACCATGGCTAAAATAACACTTGGCTCAGCAACTTACATCACTGAGAAGAATCCTAGGAAGTTCACCATAAACATGCTTCTTTAAAAATGCATTAAATAACAAGAGTTAATAACTATCTTAAATTTGAAATAGTGACAAGTATAAATGATATTTGAAGATACCTGAAAAAACTGTAATGTGATACAAAAATATCTGAGTTTTCTTTGGGTGATAGAATTACAAGTATTGCTAATATTACTGTGGTTTATGAACTATGTTCAGAGTTGAAGGAAATGCTTTCAGTTAGAGGTTAATGAAAATAAAGATGTTATTGTCTTCCCCATAAAAATCCACAGATTTTCTGAATTCTATCCATGGATCCTTTAGGAATCCGTGGATCCCAGGTGAAGAACCTCTGAACTAGTAAGTAGAATAATGAAATATTTAACAAAAATCTTTATTGTATGTCTAATATAAGGAGAAATTTTTAGCCATAAGTAATTTCAAACATACAGAAATAAAAAGCCTTTTTTTAAAAAATAAAAAGTTTACACAAAAAATAAAATAAAATAAAAATGTTAAATCAAAAAAGAAATTAACAAAAAGTCTTACTCTGGAAACTGTATATAGGATGATTTGAAGAAAATAAAAAGAAGAATACTAGCTTGAAGGTACTACAGCAAGTATATGTGTGGTGTTAAAACCTTGGACAAATTTTGTAACTGTGAAAAAAGGGAAAAAATTACAAACAAATCAAAAACAAAGAACAAATCTGGGAGACACCATAGAAGTTGACAAAACTTTTAACTGGATAAAAAAAAAGGTAAAGAAACAAGAGGACTTAAACATTCCAGAACTAGGAGTCCACTGGACAATGCCATTAAAAACATATAAGACTCTTTGGGGCTATTCAGACCCCGAATAGCCAAAGCAGTCTTGAGGGAAAAAAGCAGAGGTGGAGGAATCAGACCCCCTGAATTCAGACTATACTACAAAGCTACAGTAACCAAGACAATATGGTACTGGCACAAAAACAGAAATATAGATCAATGGAACAGGATAGAAAGCCCATAGATAAACCCACGCACATATGGTCAACTAATCTATGACAAAGGAGGCAAGGATATACAGTGGAGAAAAGACAGTCTCTTCAGTAAGTGGTACTGGGGAAACTGGACAGCTACATGTAAAAGAATGAAATTAGGACACTCCCTAACACCATACACAAAATAAAAAAATGGATTAAGACATAAATGTAAGACCAGACACTATAAAACTCTTAGAGGAAGACATAGGAAGAACACTCTTTGACATAAATCACAGCAAGATCTTTTTGGTCCACCTCCTAGAATAATGGAAATAAAAACAAAAATAAACAAATGGGACCTCATGAAACTTCAAAGCTTTTGCACAGCAAAGGAAACCATAAACAAGACGAAAAGACAACCCTCAGAATGGGAGAAAATATTTGCAAACAAATAAACAAAGGATTAATCTCCAAAATATATAAACAGTTCGTGCAGCTCAATACTAAAGAAACAGACAACCCAATACAAAACTGGGCAGAAGAGCTAAATAGACATTTCACCAAAGAAGACATACAGATGGCCAATAAGCACATGAAAAACTGCTCAACATCACTAATTATTAGAGAAATGCAAATCTAAACTACAATGAGGTATCACCTCACACCAGTTAGAATGGGCATCATCAGAAAATCTACAAACAACAAATGCTGGAGAGGGTGTGGAGAAAAGGGAACCCTCTTGCACTGTTGGTGGGAATGTAAATTGATACAGCCACTGTGGAGAACAGTATGGAGGTTCCTTAAAAAACTAAAAATAGAACTACCATACGACCCAGCAATCCCACTACTGGGCATATACCCAGAGAAAACCATAATTCAAAAAGACACATGCACCCCAATGTTCATTGCAGCACTATTTACAATAGCCAGGTCATGGAAGCAACCTAAATGCCCATTGACAGACGAATGGATAAAGAAGATGTGGTACATATATACAATAGAATATTACTCAGCCATAAAAAGGAACGAAATTGGGTCATTTGTAGAGACTGTCATGCAGAGTGAAGTAAATCAGAAAGAGAACAACAAATATCATATATTAACACATATATGTGGAAACTAGAAAAATGGTACAGATGAACTGGTTTGCAGAGCAGAAATTGAGACACAGATGTAGAGAACAAACATATGGGATCCAAGGGGGGAAAGCCATGGGGGGTGGGGGTGGGGGTGTGATAAATTGGGAGATTGGGATTGACATGTGTACACTGATGTGTATAAAATTGATGACTAATAAGGACCTGCTGTACAAAAAAATAAATAAAATTAAATTAAAAAAACAACATATAAGAGACTCCCTCTTGCAAGAACACCAGAATCACAACTAACTGCTGAACAGTCATCCACAGGAAGACACTGGAACTCACCAAAAAAGATACCCCACATCCAAAGACAAAGGAGAAGCCGCAATGAAACGGTAGGAGGGACGCAATCACAATAAAATCAAATCCCATAACCACTGGGTGGGTGACTCACTAACTGGGGAACGATTATACCACAGAAGTCCACCCACTGGAGTGAAGGTTCTGAGCCCCACGTCAGGCTTCCCAAGCTGGGGGTCCGGCAACAGGAGGAGGAATTCCTAGAGAATCAGACTTTGAAGCCTAGTGGGATTTGACTGCAGGACTTCGACAGGACTGGGGGAAACAGAGACTCCACTCTTGGAGGGCACACAAAAAGTAGTGTGCGCATGAGGACCCAGGGGGAAGGAGCAGTGACCCCAGGGGAGACTGAACCATACCTACCTGCTAGTGTTGGGGGGTGTCCTGCAGAGGCAGAGGGTGGCTGTGGCTCACGGTGGGGACAAGGACACTGGCAACAGAAGTCCTGGGAAGTCCTCTTTGGAGTCCTTCCTATTGGACTCTGCTCCCTCTCAGGGCATGAGAACTCCCCATTCTGATCTCCCAACTCTATTTAATTGAGGTTTCTGTTCATTATTTACAAAACTTTAAGTGTAAGGGAAATATGAAGCAAAATAAATAGACCAGGGGATTTTCACTAATTTTGACCCTGAAAACAGGGTTCTGGTCTTCATTCCTCTCCTAACTGACTCTGGGAAAATCTTTTCATATCTGGGGTGGCTGTTTTCTAACTGGTAATGCAGACATACCAAAGTTTATGAGAAATTAATATATGTCTACACTACTAACACAACTTATATGTGTGTATAACAATCTGCAAACTAAGAAGTTTGTATTACTAGACGATCTCCAACTACCTACCAGCTCTGAGTTTATTATTTTGCTTCTAAATGAGACATTAATTACAGTAAAGCTAACACTGTCCCCACAGACATAGCACAGTGGAAACATCTAGGTAGGAGACTGCTAGGGCAGCTGGTTTCCTGAAGACATAGGAACTGTAAAGCGTGAATGCAGTATGCGGTAGATCCAATAACAAAATCAAAAGTTAGAAAACAATCAGAAATTAATCTGACTAATTAAATGGCCGTTGAGAACACTTTGGTCACTGTAAGACGGCTATGTATATCGGGAATGCTTAGCACATGCAGTTAACCTTCCCCGGCTGACATGCGGCTTTTCTGGCTGAGACGAGTCCTTCAGGCTCTCGGAGTTCCCAGCGCACCTTGCGCTGCTCTTGGCGGGAAAGGTGACCCCGACCAAAGGTCAAAAGGCTACTGTCTCGCCTCCGCTGGCTACCGTTGAAGGAAGGCGCAAGCGCATCGGGCAAAGCGCGTGCCACGTCGTGCCTCTCTCCTGGTCGCTGCCGCCGGACCCTCAGACGGTACATAATACATGTTTGTTTTCTTTGTTAACTTTCTTTCCCTTTTCTTTTATTCTTTTGCTTTTTAATGTCTTTTCCTGTTACCTCCCACCTACTTTTAAGTTTCTTAACGTCTTAACGGTGAAACATTCGGGGGAGGGGGAAAATGTATACCTACTTTTCACAGAGGTTCTTGAGAATAGGTGAGCTCTGGCGTCTGGTCTAGAATTATCACGATAAATTTGAATGTTTACAGTAAATAGACTCTTCTGTGAAGTCTTCTAGATGAATTGTCTGGTTAAGAAAGATGAAATTGGAACCAAAAAAATCGAAACTTACTTCAAAATATCAAAGAATTGAGAAAAATCAGTCCAAAATATCTAGAATATTTTCTGTTGCTCTTTTATGGTTGCTCCACAGAATAGGACAATGTGTTATATCCAGAGCTATGCTCAAGTTCAGGGGACGAAAGTTACCTGATTTGGTCATTTTGAAACTACAAATTTAGAACAAAAATTAAGATTATTTTAAAGGATTTGGCAGGGGTAGTTTTTCATTACCTACCTGTGCAATGTTGTCAATGTTTGAATACTGTGAAGAAAAATAGAAGATTATGCTTTTTAAAACAGGTCTTTTAAAGAGCTTTCTTAATAACACTTTTATGTGAGGGTTGCTAATCAAATGGTTTAAAATTAGCACTTTACTCAAAAGAGTTCTATAGCAAAGTGAATCTGTTTTTGAAGATTCTATTTTAAGTTAAAAAAAATCCTGTCATTTAGTCACATAAAATGCTTTCTGACTTTACATATAGTAAACCAAATTAGTGATAAAAATAAGATCTGAAGTTAAAGCTTGTATTTGTGTCCCAAGGTTGAATTAAAGAAAATACTTTATCAGAGGATGGCCACTACACAATTGCAGAGAACCCCCATGGTATGATTTCTTGTATTTTTTTTACAATCTTGTATTTTAATATATTTTAATTTAGCTAATTTTATTGTTTCTTGAAGTCTCACCTATTTTTATGTTTGAAAGTTAGAGTCAACTCTTTGAGGGTTTAATGATATCAGTAAAGTCAATGTTCTAAGAATGAAGATATTTGCTAAACTAAGTTGAATTAATGGAGAATTCTTTTGGATGCTTGATGCATTGTATTAAATTGCTGGTTCAAATTCAGTTCACATTAGGTATCAATGAATGCTATTAGGTTCCTTTGATGAAATTATCACTAATAGCAGTCCGCTCCTAGAAAATGAATTTTTATGCCCCACAGACAAAGATAAGATTGTCTTCCCTTCACAGATCTTGCATTACAGTTACCTGTGTTAAACCCAGTCAGTGACTAAAGAGAAAAATCAGTGTTACCTATCCATCCTATCCTATTATGCAGTTACAGACAGTTAACCTGCAAGGGATTTCTAACACGATTCTTAAGCACTTTTTGCATGTTACCTTTAGGCTGCTACCCTGCAAACACCCTCACATTTTAGAAGCCACTCTGATTTTGGGGGGATTACTAACTGCTATGGTTAAGAATTCTTTGGGAAAGTACCATGCTTATGCAAAAAATTAGATCTACTTTTAAGTTCAGGAAGACTGTATTTTTAGTAAATCTAAATAAAATGTTTTAATCTCCCTTGAATTTAGAGTGCGTTGGTATTTCCCAGTAAGATATCAACTGAGCAGCAGTCTTTAATGTTAGTGAAGAGGCTTCTAGCAGTTTCAATATCCTGCATCACGTATTTGAGAGGAATATTCCCAGAATGTGCTTATGGAACAAGATATCTAGATGGTAATATAATGTTTATTTAAAGACTTTCTTTAAAGATGTTATTTTTATTTTGGCTTGCTCTAAAATGATAATTTTTGACTTAGAGATTTTGTTTTTATAATGACAGCTTTATTGAGATATGATTCGCATATCTAACAATTCACTCATTTAAAGTACACAATTCATTGATTTTGGGTATATTCACCACAGTCAGTTTTAGAACATTTCATCACCTTAAAAGGAAACACCATACCCATTAAGTCACTCTCCACTTCTCCCATTTCCCAGTCCTAGGCAACCACCCATCTGCTTTCTGTCTTTATGGATTTGCCTATTCTAGCCATTTCAAATAAATGAAATCATACAATATGTGGTCCTTTGTGACTGGCTTCTTTCACTTGGTATAATGTTTTTAAGGTTCATCCCTTTTGTAGCATGGATTAGTACTTCATTTTTTATGGCCGAATAATATTCCATTATATGAATATACCACATTTTATTTATCCACTCATCAGTTGATGAACATTGGGTTGTTTCCACTTTTTGGCTATTATAAATAATGCCACATTCCTGTACAAGTTTTTGTGTGGACATCTAAGTGATTTTTTTAAAGTATATTCAATACCTTTGAAAGCTCTTAATCATAAAAATTTCCCTTAATCTCTCAAGTATAATATCACCTGACATTATTCTTATAATGATGAAGTAAATAGTAAAAGCATCCTATTTATAGCCTCCTACAGTGGTAGTGTATGTTCTTGTGTTATTTTAAAGAAGTAAAAGTAATAGAGCCAGTTTATACTATAATACTAACTTATTGCCTAACACATAATGTATACCTAACATTGTACACCAACTCTGTGGGCAATATGTTAAGCACCATGTTATGTATGATATCTTGTTAGTTCACATTACAGACTTATGAGTTAGATATTATTCCTATTTTTCTGATAAGGAACCTGAGACTGAGAGACCTCATCCTTTCCACTATATTACTTGTTGCTTCCTTACAGGGCTCTGTCTGATAGCCTGTTAACTTCTTGGCCTTTTACAAGTATTTTACTGGGATAAGAGTCCATAGCAAATATGCTAAGACTCTTGGATAACAATGGCATGAAAGTGTTATATCTAAGTTTCTATAGCTTTTAAAATGGAAAAATTTTTCTACCCATCAACATGCATCCTTATCATTATGATGCCATTTTATAATAAGAATAAAAAGATTATTTGTTTCCATGTAAACTTTCTTCCTTTAATTATATTAACATCAATCATCTGGAAGTTAATTGCCATTAATAATAAACCTGTAATACACAGCTGAAGAAAATAATCTTCATTTAAATTTCTAGTTGTTTGCTAATCTTAAGTAGCTCTATATTCATATCATTATTTTTGCATTTAGATCTGTGTGTCAAAATTCTGAGAGAAGAGGAGAATTGTCCAGGATCTACACAGTTAGTGAAGTGGTAAGTGAAATACCTAATGAAGAAAATTATTTTTTCTTAAATCACATTTTTTTGTGCCTTGGATACCTTTAAGTGTTTAACCCAGTTTTAGTGATTCCCTCTTTAACTCTGGATACCATTTTTGCAGGTCTTTGGATTTTTGCATTAAAATTTTACTTTGTTTCATGCTCCATGTGAGCAGGCTTCACTTTCCTATTATTGTTCCTCACAAATAGCTGCCAGATATTTTCTATCTTCCTTTCCTTCCATCCGCTATTGACATTTTATATTTCTGCCACATTGTTTTGTTTTATTATTTTAAGCTAGTTAATAAGAATGAAGCTTTAATAATAAAACTGTGTATTATTTAGTAATGAGATAATATGGAGACTTATTAAAAGAACTATTTTCTGGAAATGCATTCAGTCTAAAAATGAATCCTTGATTATTTTTTAGGCTGTTAGGATGCTATGATGCTTTACAGAAAAAATATGTAAGTCGGTATCTCCTTATCCTTTTTTTCTACAGTTTATATTCTACAGATGTAACAGCTGTTACATGTAGTAAAAGATTAACTTAAACTAACTTGGGCATAGGCCAGTCCAAAGCTGAAAATTTGAATATTTTAAAGTCTGATTTTCAACTCATTTAAAGCAAACAGAATTAATACTTAACGAATTTTGCCAAGTTTTGGTTGTTAACACTCATTTGTATTAATAACACATATTAACTTACAAAAACTTAATGAATTAAAAAGTCTTTTAAAATAGTTTATTCATTAGTTTCACATGCCTTCTATAATCATGTTTATACTAATAATTTAATAAATTATTTCTTCATGAGAGTTCAGAAATAAATTTACATGTAGTCTAGGTTAAATTGTGACAAGCCTTTTTGTATACTTACTTAGCTTATGTTTGTATCAACATATATAAAGAAGTCCAACTCTAAAAAAAATTATGAAAAAGATAAAATTTTATCCATGGTCACCAACCTCCCTCATTAAGACATAATGTATTTAATATTCATTAAATATGGAGTGCCTGCTCTGTGCTAGGCATGTATTCTAGGTAGGAGCTGGGTAAGCTAACAATGGTCAACAAGACAAAGAGGGTCCCTTCTATAATGGGAAAATAGTCAATAAAACAAGGAAATTAGATAACATCCAATAGTGTTAACTGCCATTAACATTTTAAGAAAAAGTATGTGGCAAGTGGAGAGATGGGGTAACTTTAGATAGGGTAGTCTGAGGAGCTTCTCTGAGGGGGTGATAATTAAGCTGAGACTTGAATTAGAAGAAACCAGCCAGGCACTGATTTTGGGAGAATATTCCTGACAGAGCAGCAAATGCAAAGAGTTGGAGGGGAGTATGGAGAGTTCAAGGAACAAACAGAAGGCCAGAATGATTAGAGTGTGATGAACAGTGCAAGAGAGCGGCAGGAGATGAACCTGTGGGGATGGACAGGGCCAGAGCATTCAGAGCTGTGTAGGTAAAGAGTTTGGATTTTGGGACTTCCCCGGAGGTCCAGTGGTTGTGGTTAAGACTTTGCTTTCCAATACAGCGGGTGCGGGTTCAATCCCTGATTAGGGAGCTAAGATCCCACATGCCTCTGGGCCAAAAAACCAAAACATAAAACAGAAGCAATATTGTAACAAATTCAATAAAGAGTTTAAAAAATGGTCCAAATCAAAAAAAAGAAAAAAAAAGTCTTTAAAAAAAAAGAGTTTGGATTTTATTTTAGGTGTAAATAAAAGCCATTTGAAGGTTTTGAGTAGAAATGTAACATTATTTGATTTATATTCTAAATTAAAAGAAAAATCTCTCTGAACTGCTATTTAGAGAATGTACTGTAGAAGGACAATAAGAATGGAATTAAGGAGAATGACACTTAATCCATTACTACAGTACTGATAAAAAATAATGGTGGCTTAGACCAGGATGGCAAAGGAGAAAAATGAGAAGATTCAGGATATATCTGGCAGAACTGACTGGACTTGTTGACGATTGGTTCTGGAGTATAAGGAAAAGATCCAAATCAAGGATGACTCAGATTTTGGCAGATTACTTGAGTGAATGATATCCTGTGATTCTCTTTTCCTATAGTCTCCAAATCCTCTTCCATTTACTAAATGAGCAGGGCCCTGAACTCTCTTTTTCTCTTTTCAAAATCAGTTCTCATATTGGTAATACTTAATGTGTTATTTCACAATATATATTTTCCTTGTAACTGGCAGTAATGCCCCTGTTTGCTTAAGTTAGTGATATGAATTTCAACCTTCAGTAAGTCAACTAGAAATAGATATTTTGGGGAATAGAGAAAGATATCTGAGGTACTGCTTTACCTGCATCATATGAAGTCTATTTAATGCAAGATTATTTTTATTAGGAATAAATGTTGAAATAGGACAAAGAATTCTTATGGTCTATCATGCACAAATATTTTATAGAATAAAAATAAGATTCTTATAAACTACTATGTATAAAATAAATAAGCTATAAGGATATATTGTATAGCACAGGGAATATAGCCAATATTTTATAATAACTATAAATGGAGTATAACATTTAAAAATTGTGAGTCACTATGTTGTACACCTGAAACATATAATATTTAAACTATGATAATAAAAATTTAATTAATTTAAAAAATAATAAGATTTTTGTTCTTTGTTATGTTTCAGCTAAGATTGGTTGTTCTGGCTGTAAGTATTTTTAAATTGTATATTCTTTTTTAAAGACTGTCAAATTCAGCCTTGCTTAATAAAATAACATTAAAACCACCTATTGATCATGTCACTTGATACAAACTACTGATCTATTCAATGGAAAAGTAGCTAATATTTTGAGGGGGTCATTTTGTATTTTGCTTTACTGAATTCATTTAATATTTTAGTCTAAACATCCAATTTAGTTCTCCTTGAATACTTAGCCTCTACAATTTACTAAATTATAAATTATTTTTAAATAGGTATACACTAATCCAGAAGACCCTCAGGTAAGTATGCTTAAGTTAGTAAAAAAACATAATGCCAAAAATAAAACCGTAATGCCTCTAATATCTATAAGTAACCTAAAAATATAATATAATAATATCCAGTGCTTTTAACTGTGCTTTTATCAATGCACTTTCACATATATTTTCAAAATTTGAACCTCATAAAGACTTTTTTTAGGTAAGACCAGGCTTGTATTGTTATCTTTAAACAGATTAATACACTTACCACAAGAGAGATTACGTGACTGAGCCTAGGCCACACAGACAAACCATTAGAAATAACCTAAATCTCCTGACTTCTGGTTCTTTGCAATATTTTTAAATTATATTCTTTTTTTAGAATTATAAAATGTTTGAGTTTGAGAAAAATAAGATACTCATCCTTAATCTTTGAATATTCACCCCAATCCAGTCACATCTACATGTTCATCTGACAATTAAAGGAAAGAAAGGGTTATAATAAATGAAAGGGAAAACCAGAGGACAAGAAACAAAGGGGAAAGATCTACTGAGTGCTTACTATTCCTAGGCTCTGTTCTTTGGGGTTTCATGTGCATTATCTCATTTATTCATTATAACCATCATGAGGTAATATATCATTATCATCTCCACTTTATAGATGAGGAAACCTAGACACAAGGTTTCTTGTGTAAGGTCATAGTGGCAGAACCAGAATTTGGACCTAAGAAGGCCAGTTCATGATCTGAGTGCTTACCCATTACACTATAGCTGTTACAATATCGTGTTTCATTCAGTCATGGAGAAGCAGATTTTTAAAAAAGAAAGAGAAAGCTAACCCCATCCCTAAGTGAGCAATGGAATATAAAGAAAGCAATAAAAGTATTAGAGCTTCAAGAGAGCTAGGAATATCTTTTCTTTGATACTACAAATTAAGCCTACAATTAATGCTTAATATATGCCCATGGTGACAAAATCATATGGGCAAAGGCTATGAATTATTTGATTGCTCAGAAACTAACTGTTCAGAAAATGTACAGAAAATGTACATCTGAAGATGTTTTATAGTTGCACATTTTTTCTTTCAGTAAAAGAGCAACATTGCTGGTGCACTAATATTTATTGAATGCTTAGTGTGCCAGATACTTTATTAAGGGCTCTATATAAATTATCCCATTTGAGAAATATTCATAGGCACCAATGAGATAGGTACTATTTTCAACCCCTTTTATTAGCTGGGGAAACTGAGACTTAGGGGGCTTAAATGACTTGCTTGTGGTTACCAAGGATTGAAGCCCTGTGCTTAGTCATTCTGCTGGAGGAAGAGATGTGCTGCCTCTCTCACCTGCCTGCTAAGGAGTTCCTTCCCTCTGGTATGTAAAACATACATTGCAATGACTGAGGGAATAACTATCTCTCCAACACTGAAGCCCCAAATCCCAGACCCTTGGAATTGACTATTAGGACTGGAAAATTTCAATGGACGAATAGGGATTGACATGCAGAAAAAATTATTAAATAAATGGTGAGTCATACAAAAGCTATATATAGCTACTTGGCCACTGGTACTGTATATCAGATTCATAACTGCAGTATTTTCTATTTAAGACAATTTCAGAATGTTACCAGTTTAAATTCAAGTACACCAGTAATGGACCAATCATGGACTTCATAAGGTATTGTTCTATAGTTTTATTTTTGTATTACAGATTACCACTTATTAATACTATATAGCTAAACTTCAGGAATAATTCTGAAACTTCTCAAACATCCCCAATTAACCATCAAGGATACAAAATATCCTTGGAGTGGCTGCAAGCCAGAATTCTGTGGCTAATTATATACTGTTTTGATTGTGAAACAGAGCCAAAGAATAGGAAAGCGACTGTATGCTTAAGTTATTAGAAATACAATAAAGGGCTTCCCTGGTGGTGCAGTGGTTAAGAATCCGCCTGACAGTGCAGGGGACACGGGTTCAATCCCTGGTCCAGGAAGATCCCACATGCCGCGGAGCAACTAAGCCCATGCGCCGCAACTACTGAGCCTGCTTTCTAGAGCCTGTGGGCCACAACTACTGAGCCCGCGTGCCACAACTACTGAAGCCTGCGTGCCTAGAGCCCGTGTTCCACAAGAGAACCCACCGCAATGAGAAGCTCACGCACCGCAACCAAGAGTAGCCCCTGCTCGCTGCAACCAGAGAAAAGCCCGCGCACAGCAATGAAGACCCAGTGCAGCCAAAAATAAAACAAATAAATTTTTAAAAATTAAAAAAAAGAAATACAATAAAAGTCCATCATTTGTTTCCTTTAAACGTCTTGTATAAAATGCATATTAATTTAATATATGTAAATTAGTTTATAATAATAATATTAACAGTGATATTAATTTTTATAATAGTGGCATTAAAACACATTATATCACAATTTTTAACTTAACAACTTAATGCTTTAATGGGAATAAGAATCTCAAGTAGTAAAATGTGAAGTTATGTTATTAGAAGCCATGGGTACTATAAAAGAAATTAATGTGCGATTCTCTTCCAGTAAAAACCAAAGCGGTGAATCTAGTATGTCATCTGCTGACACCAAGAAAGCAAGTATTCTTCTCATTCGCAAGATTTATATTCTAATGCAAAATCTGGAACCTTTACCTAATGATGTTTGTTTGACCATGAAACTTTTTTACTACGATGAAGGTACTATTTCCAGTTCATCCTGTTTCAGTTGGTATCTGTATATTTTCTTGTCATTGAAACAGTTTCCATCCCAAATGTTTGTAAGCACCTAAATTGTTATATATTTTTTGAAATTATAAAATTTATATTTAATATCAGTATTTGAAAAAATATACACAACTTCTCCAGTGGTCTGAACATGTCCATGTGAAGTTCAACCTCATTCATAACTAAGGAAGTGAAGCAATGAGATACCATTTTTCAGTTATCAGATCAGTAAAACTTGTAAAATCATTGTTGACAAGGGTGTGGGAGTAAGCAGGTATTTTTGTATACTCTTGAGGGAATGTATATAGGTGCCATGTAACATTTTAAGAGGACAGTTTGGCAGTATCAAAATTTGGCACATTCTCTTTAATCCAGAAATTCTGTAGCTAGAAGAGTATATTGGAAATATACTTAGACAACCTTGCAAGGTTATATGTTTATGAGGATTTTCATAATGTATTGGTTAAACTAGGAACAAACTGGAAACAACCTTGAGTTGTTTATTGGAGAACTGAGTAAATAAATTGTGGTGCATCTATATAATAGTGCTGTGCAAGCTATTTAAAAGAATGTGCTGATAAATTGTTATCCAAAAAATATTAAAAACAGATTAAAGGGGCTTCCCTGGTGGCGCAGTCGTTGAGAATCTGCCTGCTAATGCAGGGGACACGGGTTCAAGCCCTGGTCTGGGAAGATCCCACATGCCGTGGAGCAACTAGGCCCCTGAGCCACAACTACTGAGCCTGCGTGTCTGGAGCCTTTGCTCCGCAACAAGAGAGGCCACGATAGTGAGAGGCCCGCACACCATGATGAAGAGTGGCCCCCACTTGCCACAACTAGAGAACGCCCTCGCACAGAAACGAAGACCCAACACAGCAAAATTAATTAATTAATTAATAAACTCCTACCCCCAACATCTTAAAAAAAAAAAATTAAAAAGTGATGTTAAAGGGCTTCCCTGGTGGCACAGTGGTTAAGAATCCGCCTGCCAATGCAGGGGACATGGGTTCGAGCCCTGGCCTGGGCAGATCCCACATGCCACGGAGCACCTAAGCCCATGCTCCACAACTACTGAAGCCCGTGTGCCGTGCTCCGCAATAAGAGAAGCCACTGCAATGAGAAGCCCGCACACTGCAATGAAGACCCAACGCAGCCAAAGATAAAAATAAATTAAATAAAATTTTTTTTAAAAGTGATGTTAAAAACAGCTAGGTACAGAAGAGTATGACCTCATTTGTGTTTTTTAAGGAGATATACATGTATTTATTATATAATGTAAATATTTATTATATATTTATTATATAAATATATAAAATATTATATACTTTACATGCATCGTATCTTCTAGAAGAACATAAAGCATCAACAATAATAACTAACATTTATTGAATACTTAACTGTGCCAGTTCTGTTCTGAGTATTTTACAGACTTTAAACCACAGTGACCCTATGAGGTAGGTACTAGTATTTACCCCACTTGACAGATGAGGAAACCAAATCAAGAATGACAAGTAGTTTCCTCAAGGTCACGTAGTCAGTCAAGTGTAGGGAAAAAAGTTTACCTTTAAGGAATAAAATAGGAACTTGGAGATAGTAGGAGAGTGATTTTTACTTTTTATTATATGTCCTTCTATACTATTTGAAATTTCTTTAATCTGCATATATTTTATAATAATAAAAATTAATGTATTTTCTTCAATTTCATGAACAGCACAGTTTATACTTACTTTTCTGCAGTTACACCCCCAGATTACCAGCCTCCTGGTTTTAAGGATGGTGATTGTGAAGGAGTGATATTTGAAGGGGAGCCTATATACTTAAATGTGGGAGAAATCCCAACACCTTTTCACACCTTCAAAGTAAAAGTGACCACTGAGAAAGAACGAATGGAAAATATTGATTCAACAATATTATCACCAAAACAATTAAAAACACCACTTCAAAAAATTCTTATGGACAAAGATGATTTCAAAGATGAACAGGAGCATTACATAAGTGTAAGTATATTCAAAGAGTTATGAAGAACAAGAGTAATGAATGTTTGATTCAATTCTGAGGACTTTAATAGCTATAAATATTTATTACAATCATAAACTCAAGTTTGGAAGGGACCTTAAAGAAGGTTAAGGTTTGTGGTTTTAAAACTTTTTACCTGGATGCAAACAACATTATTCTCAGAAATTTAAAAGCACAACTACTGTGAATGAAGTAGGGAATGGTCCTGGAGGCCCAGCCACTCACCACCTCACCTACCCTCATGGTGGACTCTGAGGAAACCCCTTGGTCTGGAGCATAATTTGAAAACCACGGAATTCCCTGGTGGTCCAGTGTTTAGGACTCAGCGCTTTCACTGCCAGGGCCTGGGTTCAGTCCCTCGTTGGGGAACTAAGATCCCGCGGCGCGACCAAAAAAAAAAGAAAAGAAGATCAATGAACTACTCCAATCCCCCAACTAATGCTGGAATCTTTTCTACCATACAATACCCCTACTAGGTGCTCATGCTTGAATTTCTTCAGGACCTGGAAATTCAGTGTCCTGAAGCAGCTTGGAAGTTCCTGGAAGGCAGGAAAAGTGTCTTATCTTTTTAATCCTCCTGTCCCTAACGCTTAGATTTACGGAATTCATTCACAGTATTGGTTGAATGAATGGATGAATTGAAGTATAAAAAAAGCTTTTTTTGTTATAGCCTCACTCCCAGAAAATCTTTCATCATTAATATAATTTTTCTTTAATCTCATCTTTGTTATTTTCTCTCATCTCATTTTATTCTAAATTATGACCACAGTTCTTATGTATAGAGACTGACTATTCTGATTTAGGCTCTGTGGCCACATCCTTACAAGTAGAAAATTCAGTTTTTAACCAATTCAGTCAAAGAAGAAGGAATTTTCTTCCTAAAACCTAAATCCCAGTCTTGCCTTATAAACAAATATGGCTGGGATTTATGAAGCATTCTTTAAAATATTTAAAGCTCTTTGACAAATGTCACAAAGGGAATAATAATTATAGACATTAAACCTTTGCCATTTCTACCATACCATAACTGTGCTTATCCTTCCCCAACTCCCTGAAGAGGGTTGGGTCATATTCAGAGTTTATGCTAATATCTATACAGAAATTCCAGAGCTACAGAAGCAGTAGCTTGTTGTGTGACCATGTCTAATTCAGTGCTCTCAAACAATAGTAAGAACTAAGTGTTCTTAGAACCATCATACATTTTTGAGAAAGTTGTATATTTTTATCATCTGCCTTAAAGCAACCCTGCAAAGTAAAAAAAAAAATAGGATTTTATACTTTGGATAAATAAGTTACCTTATTATAGTAATTATAGGGCCACTTTATTTCTAGCAAGTGTAAGGTCGTTGTAGTGTTATGTTATATTTAACCTTCACATAAAACAAATTTGTTCGTAAATATTCTACCCAGTTGTTTTAGTTTCTTTTTGAAATGTGTCCATCTTTTTCCTTCATGTAATTATGTAGGATAATTTTGACATTGAAACTAAAATGGAAGAGCAGAAGAAAAAACCTGGATCTTCTGAACTTGGAGGTGAGGAGTTAATGAAAATGTAAATTAATTCACTTCCAATTCAATCTTATACCATTTTAAGTTTTTTTTTTTAACAGAACCAGGTGTAGTTTGTGAAGAAGATGAAACTATGAGGTCTAAAGAAAGTCCAGATCTTTCAATTTCTCATTCTCAGGTATAAATTTGACAGTTCTATCTCACTTCTAATTTGATTTTTTTCAAAAGACAGGTGCTTATATGCTTATTTAGTTATTTCTCAGATTTTCTTATATTCTAGGTCTTTTAGAAGAAAATTAGCTATTAAGAATGCTTATTAATAAAATTTGAGAATTATACATTGAAAAGTTTTGAGTATATTATTGGTTGATTTGTTTAGTAATGAACCTAAATACTGTTCAGAGAATCTCAGAATTTCAGAGCTAAATAAAATCTTAAGCAATTATTAACTCCACCACTCTTTGTATTTACAAATAGACTATATAATACATTTTTGTTGCCTTGGAGCAGAACATGTTTAATTTTGTTTTCTACACACAGTAAAATCCTGAAATAACATTTAGATGAAATCAACATGAAAATAATGGGACTGATGATTGTCTGCCTTCCTTTGCGCAGCCCTTCTCCAATGGGGGTGGGCTGAAGTTCTTATCTTCTGGAAGAGTGGTGCCTAGTGATAATTTGGGACTTCCTGAATTCAGTGAATTGTCAATTGTGTACAGTGCCAGTTTCACTATCTTTACCTTTGCACTTTTTATGACAGTAAGAATCAACACAAAATTATTGGTTTTCATTAACTCAACATAGCAAGACCCTAAATTTATGTGATTGAATTTTTGACCCCCATTATTGTTATGAAAAATTTTATTATATTATTTTATGTGGTTTTGTGTAATTATTTTCTTTTCTAGGTTGAGCAGGTAGTCAGGAAAACATCTGAACTTGATGTGTCTGAAAGCAAAACAAGAAGTGGAAAAATCTTTCAGAATAAAATGGTAAAAGCATCTCTTTAGATTTGTTTTCCATTCTAACCTTGTAATTTCCCCCCATATTTGAGGTTATTTTGCTTTTAATACTTCATTTATTGGACCAACGTTTGGTAAGCACATACTATGTTTCAGGTACTTTACTAGGTGCTGGAGGTATAACTTGTTCTTAGATGAGAGTCTAGTAATTGGAGGTCAACAAGCAGTGATACAGGGCCATAACAGCAGTCTGAATAGGCTACATAGAGGTACAAAGGAAAGAATGGTTAATTCTACTGAAGGTACAGTAGAGAGAGGAGGGACTTCCCTGGTGGCGCAGTGGCTAAGAATCCGCCTGCCAATGCAGGGGACACAGGTTCAAGCCCTGGTCCAGGAAGATCCCACATTCCCCGGAGCAACTAAGCCCGTGCACCACAACTACTGAGCCTATGCTCTAGAGCCCGCGAGCCACAACTACAGAGCCTACGTGCCACAACTACTGAAGACCGCGCGCCTAGAACCTGTGCTCTGCAACGAGGAGCCACCCTAATGAAAAGCCCGCGTGCCGCAACAAAGAGTAGCCCCCGCTTGCCCCAACTAGAGAAAGCCCATGTGCAGCAATGAAGACCCAATGCAGCCAAAAATAAATAAATTTATTTAAAAAATAAATAGAAAGGGGAATCCAGGAAAGGCTTTGAGAAGTGATGCTATCATCCAGACTCCCAAGGAAATTTCCTAGAACACCAAACTGTTCCCGTGTTCTATATTGTAAATGGACTATCTTGTTAATAAGACATTAAAAATGACTGTTTTATGTATATCTTACATAAAGTGAATCTCTTATTTTTTAAGAAAAAAAACCCCACTGCTTTATTTTAGTTTTTGGTATGAGTTGTACTGAATAGAAATTTGTATTTTATTTAGACCCTTAAGTTACTCTCAAAGGTTCAGAGGTGAAGAAAAAGCATTCTGTAAAATGTAAGGAAACAAATAGCACACTCTAACAGTGGTATGCTGGAGCATTTGTTTCCAACTCTTTATTCAGTGACATCATGTTGACAGCTTGAAACTGGACATGATGAGAGATTCATAGCATGGAAATCAGCAAACGCCTCAACCCAGGATTTCTTTCTCCCAGAGAACTGGTTGTTAAACATTTACCAGAACACCACTGATGATAGTGCCATTTTTAGGTATCCTTTTTTTCCACATTCTCGATGGGAAGTTAGAATTGGTAGAAGGCAGCGTTCAAACTAGTGTGCTGAGAAAAGCAAGAGATAAAAGAATTTCAAAAATTACTACCTCTAGCAGCAAAATGTTCTTCCTAGGCAGCTTCTGTTTAGGATGAGTATCCTTTACTATCCTTTACTCCACCAAAGTACTTCTGTATTTGAGAATAATGACTGAATTATGGTTAGAAAAGGGCAGGAAATGAAAATATTTAATAATATATATACTAAGGAAGTTATCGTTGAAAAGGACATTTCAAGCATCAGAAAATAAATATGTACTTTTAAAGAATAATACTATGACAGCTAATAATTTGTCACCATCTAATATTCATTTTAAAAACTGCATATGTAGCATTATTCACAATAGCCAAAAGGTGGGGAAAAAAACCTAAATGTTTGTAACAGATGAATGGATAAACAAAATGTGGTATTCATACAGTAGACTATTATTATTCAGCCATAAAAAGGAATGAAGTACCAGTACGTGCTACAACTTGGATGAACCTTAAAATCATTGTTAAGTGAAAGAACCCAGTCACACACACACACACACACACACACACACACACTATATCTATCTATCTATCTATCTATCTATCTATATATATATATATATAATATGGTTCCATTTATATGAAAGTCCAGAATAGGGATTTGTATAGAAACAGAAAGTCTTAATGCTGGCGGGAGGATGGGGGAATAGGGGAGTGATGGCTGTAAGGGTATAAGATTTCTTTTTGGAGGATGAAAGTGCTATAAAATTGACTGTGGTGATGGTTGCACAACTCTGTGAATATACTTAAAATCACTTAATTTTGTACACTTTTAAATGGATGAATTGTATGGTATCTGAATTATATCGCAGTAAAGTTGTTTTTTTAAAAACCACATATAGGGCCTCCCTGGTGGCGCAGTGGTTGAGAGTCCGCCTGCCGATGCAGGGGATACGGGTTCGTGCCCCGGTCTGGGAGGATCCCATATGCCGCGGAGCGGCTGGGCCCGTGAGCCATGGCCGCTGGGCCTGCGCATCCGGAGCCTGTGCTCCGCAACGGGAGAGGCCACAGCAGTGAGAGGCCCGCATACCGCAAAAAGAAAAAAAAAAAAAAAAAAAACCACATATAGCTGCCTGCGGTTGAAAAAGCATGTTGGTTGTTCTTTGAGAAATAACCAATTAGTAATTATTCTATCTTTTTGGAGGCTAATGGAAACCAACAAGTAAAATCTTCTAAGGAAAATCGGAAGAGAAGTCAGCTTGAATCTGCGAAAACAGTAAGTCTTATAATAATATATAGGCTGAATAAAATAGCAAGTATCAGAATATCATCACTATAGATTAAATTTAATGATAAATATGATTATATTCCTGGATATACCTCAGAGCTCTGGTATCCAAATCTTGTTTAAATATATTTGATTCTAAAAAATGGGGTGATTTTAAAATAAAATATGCTATATAGTTTATTAATTTTTCCATGTAAACATTTACTATCTTATTCCATGAATGATTTGAAATAGTTGGAGGAATTTATAAAATAAAAATCAATGTCAGGGGACTTCCCCGGTGGCACAGTGGTTAAGAATCCACCTGCCAATGCAGGGGACACAGGTTTGATCCCTGGTCCAGGAAGATCCCACGTGCCGCGGACCAACTAGGTCCGTGCGCCACAACTACTGAGCCTGCACTCTAGAGCCCGTGTGCCACAACTACTGAAGCCCGCGTGCCTAGAGCCCGTGCTCTGCAACAAGAGAAGCCACTGCAAGAGAAGCCCGCACACTCCAACTAGAGAAAGCCCATGCGCAGCAACAAAGACCCAATGCAGCCAAAAATAAATAAAAATAAAATAAAATTTTAAAAGATCTATGTCAGGAAAAATATGAAAAGAATGAGAAAATGAGAGTACAAGAATATTCAGGCCATTTTATTTATATAGAATTAAAATTGGGCCACAGATTTGATCTGAGCTTTCTAGAGAAAGTAGAAACAAGGTAAGTTACCAAATCCACATGTTCTCTAAAAATATAGCATCTCCTCCTAGTACCTTAGAAGAAAGAAAATTTTCCTGACCTAAATCTTGTAACAGTTGTCTTATATTTGGAACCTTATTTTACCAAATCAGATAATGTATTTGTCATTTCTGAGATAAATATTTATATTTTTTCAACCAGAATTTTTATTATTAGTAGTAGGTTAAAATTAGATAACTGAAAACTTAAGATTATTTTTAGAAATCAAGTGTTAAAGGGGTAATCTCAAAAATATACTAGTTGGTTAATACTATTTTCAATTTATATATCTTAAGAAGGGAATGGAATAACCTGATATATTAGGTTCTTTAATTTTTCCCCCAGTGTATTAAGCCTTGATTTTTTATGCAAAATTATAATCCAATTTGTATCATTAGTGAGTTTTACCAGAAAAATAAAAGTTTGATAACTCAGAATCTTGTTAGCAATTTTCCTAATTCACCCTCCCATTCATTCAAGGGTGCATTGAATTTCTAAAATCTATCAGGCACTGCTAAGCACCATATACAAAAACAAAACATGATTTAAATCTTACATGATGCCAAAGTGGAATGTTTCTCTATTTGCAGCTCATTTTTTAATCTCTCCCCCCTCATTCCCCTCAAAATATTTTACTATTTTGAGAACATAATGTCAAATCTATCTTTCTAACTACTCCAACATCCCTAATGAAAACCTTATACTTTGTAAGGCTATACTTTCAGCAACCATCAGGATATATAAATATGTCAATAATAAAATTTACCTACTTTTAGAGAACCCAGCTATCCTATCTTAGGAAATGGTATGTTAGTTACAATTTTTTAAAAGAAGAAAGGAAAGAAGGAAGGAAGGAAGAGACCTCAGAGACATGAAAAAGCTCAAAAATTAAAGACATTTAAACTGGAAAGTATCTGTTCTTAGTAGTTGTTTTCTTTTGACAGATCCTTCGTCACTTTGATTCTTCTAGTCAAGAGTCAGTGCCAAAAAGAAGAAAGCTTAGTGAACCAAAGAAAAATACATAAAAAAATTTTTTCTGCATGTTTGCAAAGTTCTTCACAACATTTAAAGGACATTATATTACTGTTTTAAGGTGTGTTTGCCCTACCTCTGAAAACTTACATGTAGTCTTAAGCAGTTAGTACACTAAAATTAATCCCTAGCTGACTATCATATTGTGATCCTTAATCTTATCTGAGACAAACTCAGGAGAACTTTTGAATAAAAAGTACCAGTGTCATAATTTATTCTGTTAATTATATACTCAATATTGATCTATCTTCCATTTTGGTGGACACTTCCTTTTAACATATATTAATGTTTAAGGTCCTCTAAAGCCATTTTTTGAAGTAAATAATGTTTATTTGGGTATTAAATTTTGATAGTAATTCACTTTTTACTTATGTTAAAACTATACAATTTAACTGGCTATGTCTGTCATGTTATTAAAACAATGTTCTTCAGTACTTTGATATAGTGTATTAACATGATAATATATAATGTACAATTAAAAATTGGTGCTTTAACTTTTTTAACATTTTTTACTACAAGACAAAATGATTTTAAAGTCTGTCATTTTTGGCAGCATAAATAAAATATTGTTCAGCATCTAGACTCTTTCATGGCTTCTAATTTTTATTTAAATAGCAGAAAATTTTTAGGCACTAATTTTGAGATCATTTCAGTAGATGTTACTTTGCAAGAGTTGAGCACACTTTCTAGAACTTTTGAGTGGTAGTGAAAGATACTGTGCTTTTAGTGAGAAACCTGGGACCTGGTTCCAGACTTGACTGTTTTCTGTGCTCTAGAAAAGGAAAGCTTAAAACTTGGTCTGTTTGCCTCTTGCATTTTCAGCAGCCATATTCTAAAAACATACATTATCCATGGGCTTGCCAGTAACAAGCACTAATAGTGAATGTTAGAATGAATGCTATGGTAGAAATGTGCCTATCCTGTTTAATGTAAACCAAGTAAACGTCCACAAACTGACCCAGATCGGGTTTTTCTGGAAAAGGAAAGTTAGGGATAAGCTAACTGTCGAAAACAACCAATTTTTAAATGTTTATGTATTCTTAGCTTTATTGGATCCCAACCCATCTCACCTAATTGTCACAGTACAGTATACACTGCTACAGTAACACACCTGCTACACTGAGGTTGACCAACAGAAACCTTTGTAGATCGGCAGCTGGTGATAGCTCACCGAACGCTTTGATTGGCCGATTTAATGGGGGTGGGGAGGGCAGCCCTGTTTCCTTTCTCTACCAAGGTTCCTTCATTGGATTGACCAGCTGTCAGGTTGAGCCCAAACCTGCCTCCTTTTGGTGGTGTTTGTCTGGATCGCAACGCAATAGCCGGGCCGGGGGAGAGCCTCCCCTCGTAAGCTCCGATTGGCTGAACTCAACCTTGGAGGCTTCTGATTGGTCCAATGAAGAAACCAAGGTAGGTTGCCTAGTGATCCTGAGGAAGCTGATGTGTTATTCCTTCTGTGCATCGAAGGATCAGGAAGTTTGTTCTCTCTGCGTGGCTGAGAAGTTTTTCACCTACTCGGACGGGGGTGGGGGGTGGGGGTGGGGATAGGTGTCCCCCTGAAATAGAGCGCAAGCTGCAGCCTGAGTTTGGCCGTAACCCAGGAAGTAACGTCAGGTAAGCAACGGGGGAAATATCAATACATTTTCTAACGTCGAAAAAAAAACAACCTCCAGGTGTTTCATTTTGTGGGGAGAGGGAGGTTTTTATTTATTTAATTTTGGGGCCCTTGGGTTTTTTTTTTCAAATAGGGTCTTTAACTAGTAAATGTCCAAGGGCGATTAATTTTTTAAAGAAAATGCCCCATTGTTTTTTTGCCCTGAAGATTTAAAGTTTCTTGGATTGGATTAGGATATAAGCTCTATTCACCGTGCCAGATAGGGTTAGTGCCTTTAAGCATTTATTTCATGCTTCTCTTCCTCTTTCACTCTTCTTCCCACCTCCCGCCAAGAATTATTTGAAATATAGCCTTGTACAAAGAATCTTTTGTAAGTCACTTCATTTGTATTTCTTTTTTAAATGTTTACATGTATTTCTGAGTATTCATTTTAATCAGTATATATTTATCGAGCAGTTACAACGTTAAAGACATTGTGCTAGTTGCTATGGAAAATATAAAAATCCAAGAAGACAATATCCCTGCCCTCAAGAAGTTTACAGTTGAGAGACAGCCATACCAAAAGAAAGACTATAATAAATACTTTAAAGGAAGTAAGTATAAATAAAGTTGTGTGAAAGTACAGCTGAGGAGAGACCTATTCTGGCTATGGGACATAGGGGTAATGGAGAAGCAGATTCACTGAAGGCTTTACAGTGGGTCCTCAATAGGACTTTGAAGAATGTGTAGAATTTAGAAAGGAAGGGGAAAGGGAGAGAACTCCAGCCTGTACAAAGGAGAGAGGTGGAAAGCATGGACATGTTTGAGAAATGGTTTAACAGTACATAATTGGGAGTAATGGAAGATATTGCTAGAAGATAGAATGGAATCCAGTCACAGAGGCTCTTGAATGCATTCTTTTGGTCTTGAAAAAGCTATTTTCAATAATTGCTGATTTAAAATATTTATTGTATTTCATCTTAAAAACTGACATTTAGATTTATCTAAAGTATGCTAACTTTAAACTTTATCACACATGGTAGTGCAATTTCTCTTGACTGTAGATTTTTAAAACAACTATAGTGCATGATATAAAAGGGCTTGTGCTCTGATTTTTTTTGTACTTGAGAAAGAATCTGCTAATCTTTTAACATTCTCTTACCAGTGCTTTTTGTTGTCAGCTGTTTGTGTATTTGCAAGGTGGCTAGCCTAGGGATAGAGATGAAAGTTTTCTAGCTATATGGAATTACTACACATGATCTTCTGAGTGTTATTCTCTAGACTGGTAATCTCCAAAGTGAATGCATGAAATGAGTCATTAGGGTTTGGGAAGGAAATATTAGAATATATATTTCTATTTAGTTTTTCTTAATTTTTTTTACTATTTTTTGTATGTTTTATAATGAACTTGAATATTTATAGAAATTGCACATAAATTAATGTATGCTCTTTGGAGCTGGATGCTCACAATTTTTTGCTGTTCCATATAATTTAACTTGGGGAGAATCCATTTTGTGAAAGGAATCACAATGATTATGTGATTAGGTTATGCACAAGAAATCAGCAGGCTTAAAAGTGCGTCCGTTCTACTGGTCTTTAGAATTAATGATTTGATTTCTTGTCAATGCCTCCACTGGAGTTCAACCTATTGTACTTTGGAAAAGATATTGTTATCCACCTAATTTTTTCTGGCCATTACTCTTTCCTTTCTTTATTTAAGTTTGTAAATATTTCTTACCTGTATACATTTTTAGTATGCATGTATGAATATCTAGATGTTTATTTACATAAGCACACGTATAGATATTTTTTCATCACCCCCTCCAGAGACAGGTAAGAATGACCACTTTAACTCACCGGGCCCGTCGTACAGAAGGAGGGAAGAACTCTGAAAAGAAGGTGGAAAGTGAGGAAGACACTAATCAAGACAGAAGTCAAGACAATGAGGACACTGAAGACTCTAAGGATATCCGCCTCACGCTTATGGAAGAAGTATTGCTCCTGGGACTAAAAGATAAAGAGGTAATGCAATTGGATTTGCTAGGCTGTCTCAAAGACTTAAATATTGGAATGTTTTTAGGAAGTAATCTGATAAAATATTTTCATTAATACTAAATTGGCCTTAGAATTGTGCTTCAGCCATCTAGGGGATGGGGGAGTTTGGGAGGGTGGTTGATACTTGGAGGGTAAAATCCAGAAGTATAATTACTTGAAGTATAATTTAATTACAAAATTACTCCAGAATTTTAGAAGATATAACACAGTGTAAAGTGTTTGTACCTGTAGTTTCCCAAGTGAGATTGATGGTGAAATAACCTCTTATTAAACTAAGAAAGAGGGCTCAACATTGAAGTCTTCTTGAGCTTTGGGGAGAAAAGTCTTTTAAATGAGAAGACAAGGAACATGTATGATTAGCTGTCTTACAAAAATAAACAGGGGTTGGTTTCTTATAATACAGAAGAATAACTTTTATTCTATTCTGTGTATCTTTATTTTTATTTTTATTAGTTGTTTTGGACAAGCAGAACAGCTATTTTTTTAAAAAATATTTATTTATTTATTTGGCTGTGCCGGGTCTTAGTTGCAGCATGTGGGATCTTTGTTGCCGCCTGCAGGATCTTTAATTGAGGGCATGTGAGATCTTTAATTGCAGCACGAAAACCTTAGTTGTGGCCTGTGGGATCTAGTTCCCTGACCAGGAACCTGGGCCCCTTGCACTGGGAGCGAGGAGTCTTAGCCACTGGACCACCAGGGAAGTCCCTCTATTCTGTGGATTTTTAGAAGTTAAATATCAACAATTGATGAGGATTATTTTAGAAAATGTTTTAAAATTAATTACAGCTTTCCCTTTTTCCTAATTTTTCCCTTATTAACAGAACATCTATTTTATAATGAAATTAGTCGAGATAGCAAATCTTGTGATACAACCAAATATTTTCTTGGCTTTTCTACTAGTTTAGTATACATTATCCTTCACTTGTAATTTAACTTTTTATTGTGTTTTCCCATCACTTTCTTCGCTAATGAAGAGGTTATAAAAATATACAAATAGGGGCTTCCCTGGTGGTCCAGTGGTTAAGACTCCGCACTTCCAAAGTAGGGGGCGAGGGTTTGATCCCTGGTTGGGGAACTAAGATCCCACATGCTGTGCAGTGCAGCCAAAAAAAAAAAAGGATATACAAATAATATTTTAAACAATCTACTTCCTTGTTAAGAAGACTTTGGTGAGTACAAAAAGAGGCATATTTATTATTGGCCTCAGTTTTGAAAACTTATCAAATTAAAATGTTACTTTATATTAAAAAAATACTAAATGTGGCTTTGATCATTGTTCTTAGGAATGAATTGTTTACATACATCTAGTAATATCTCTTCTTTTCTACATTGACTCCTCAACTTGAGAATACCCTTATTTTAGTTTAGTTTAGTTTAGTTTTTCTTTACCACTTTTCCCTTCTCTGATTTTTGTCATGTCAAATTACCAACTTAAACAGAAATTACAAGACTTGTTATAGCCTGTGTATTATTAAAACTAACGTTAGAGGGCTTCCCTGGTGGCGCGTTGAGAGTCCGCCTGCTAATGCAGGGGACACGGGTTCGTGCCCCGGTCTGGGAGGATCCCACATGCCGCGGAGCGGCTGGGCCCGTAAGCCATGGCCGCTGAGCCTGCCCGTCCGGAGCCTGTGCTCCACAACGGGAGAGGCCACAGCAGTGAGAGGCCCGCGTACCGCAAAAAAAACAAAAAAACAAAAAAACAAAACTAACGTTAGAGACATGCCCATGTGTACTTGGCCAAGATGCAAATATATCATAAAATCTTGCCCGGGAGTATATTTTCCTGTTTGCTGAGAAAGTTGATGAGGCTCTAGTTTTATAAAAGTCAAATAAATGAAAAAGCAAAACTGACTCTCTAAGAGAAAGTCAGAGTAGGTCTGAAGATTAGGTGGTATAAATACTATTCTGAGATGTTTATACGGTGCCTAGGAAACATTCACTCACTAAAACAGAAGAGCATACTGTATCTAAAAAGCTGTTTTGTTTGTTTTAGTTTTGAATAGGAATGATTAATTTCCTGCTGAACCTAGGTACTAGAATTTCTGCTCCTGTTCTGTAGCGAAACTGCCTTTGGACTTGTCTTTATGTGTTTCTAAATTTATAATAGTTAATATAAACTTAAGGAAATAGGATAAAAAAATAAAGGAGCTTGTTTAGAGCTATGATCATAGTGCGTATTCAACATATTGGTGAAATACTGTATAAAGATGGGTAGATAATATCCACCTTTTGAATTGTTTGAATTTTATTTTTGGTGATAGCTGATAAATTAAGTTTTTAGCTTTCAGTTGGCTCAGAAAGAATGAGCAATGATAAATCCTTAGGCGTACATAAATAGGAGAGGTCAAACCTTCTGATTTATTAAAGTAGTAATAGTTGTTACAAAATGCCAGTTACATAACTTTCTCTAAAAAATACTACATTGATTTCCAGCTCAACTTATTTTCTTCTTATTTCTCAAACCATTTGTTGATTTATTTAATCAATGTTTAATGTGCTTAGCATTATACAAATACTAAGGTAAATATAAAATAGTATAATATATTGTCCCTGTCCTCAAGAAACTTGCATTCTAGCTGGGGAAACAAATAATACATCTTTTTAAAAATTAAGTAACCCAAAGCTCCATCAACAGAAGAGTGGATAAAAATGAATCATTCATTTATTTAAATGAGTATAAATATATTTTCTATATAGAATGAAAATGAACATTGTTAGAAAACATGTATGATTCTCATATATGTTCAATAAAGGAAGCCAGACACAAAAGAATACATATTGTATGATTATGTGTATATAAAATTCAAAAAGCTAAACTATGTTATCTGGGATTGCATATTTAGGTGGTAAAACATACAGAAAAGCAAGAAGGGGATTACCATAGTTGTTAGGGTAGTGAGGAGCAGGTGAGGAGGGGAGTTTTAGTGATTAGACAGGAGCATGAAGGGGTTTCTGGGTGCTAACAGTTTTCTATTTCTCTACTTGGGGAACGTTTCATGGATATGCACTTAGGGATAAATCACTGAGCTTTTCACTTTTGTGTACTCTTCTGTGTGTGCGTTATATTTCACAATTCAAAAGATTTTTAAAGAAGTAAACGACAACTAAAAAACAGCAAGTGTTTCCAAGTTAGAACAGTAAGAGCAGAGGAAGTTAGAGGGAGGAGAGATCATCATAAGTGGAAATAATCTGGGGAAGAACAGAAGGCAGTAAAACCAGCTGGGCCTGTAAGAATGGATAGGATTTACATAAATGGAAGAAGGGAAAGGAACACATTCTGGATGAGTGAGCAAAGGTTTCATGAGCTTGATGAATTTGGGAGATAATTGAGTACCAGTATGACTGAAGTAGATGGTGTTTTTAGAAAACCATGAGATTCAGAATTGACAAATTAGACTCAGATCAGAGTAGGAATGATTTTAAGTGCCAGACGAAACTTAGACTCTTTCCTTTAAGTAAAAGGGGATCAGCCTGATGAAAACAGCAACGTCCATTTCATTTTTGTATCCAATTGAAGGATATTTTTGCTCTATGTTCTTTGTGAGTATATGTTTTGATATGTATGTAATTTCTTGTTTTTTCATGGTTTATTTGTGACATGTCAAAAAAAATTGCCAAATGTTAAACTTTGCATCCCAATGTCTCAAAGTTAACTTCTGCTGAAGAGTTTCATAAAGTTTAAAGTATAGAACCTAATGCTATAATTTTTTAAATTATGTTTTAAAAAGTCTATACGTAGAAAATAACATAATGAGACTAATATTTCAAGAATTGTAAGCCTAGAAAAAAATGACAGCAGGTCATATAGTCAGATTGCTTGTGAAATATTACTGTCATCCTTTCTTAAGAGTCTTCTGAGTAGTAGCTGCCAGAGACTGGTTTAAAATATTAAGCTTCATTGTCTTGTGAAATAATCAAGAAATTTTTATGATGAAGAGTCTAACCTTTCAAATACATTTAAAATTAGATGTTACCTCAGTTCAATAACACTGACCTCAACTGAGAAAATTAAACTTGAGCACCAGCCTGACCAAAATAAAATAGATTTATTTCCTGTTGAAATCAAGATCCTGTTTATTTGTCACTATTGCCTTTGTTAAGAGTTTTGATATAGATATTTGTATTGATTCATGGACAGTTAATGCTTTAATTAAATTACTAATATATTTAAAACTTCTTCTTTATGAAAATCTTTATAATTAAGTTACCTGTAATAGGAGTGAACCTACTAATGCTTTTGACTTTTGGCCATAATCTTTTAAATTTGGATAGTGTTTTTTAACCCTCTTCCCTTCCTTGCAAAGCTCTTGCTTAATAATGCCATTTATTGAGTGCTTACTAAGCACTGTGACATAAAAGCTTTTCACCACATTTCTCATGTCACTGGAGTAAAAATCAACAAGAAGTATTGTTCATTGGTCTTAGGGAAATATATTTTCATTCATTTGTTTAGTCACCAAAAATTCATTGAATGTCTCATATATGTCAAGTGCTGAATATTAGAAGAGAACAAAAACAATAGTCCCTGCTTTTGAGATTACTTATAGTCTAGTGGCTGGAGAAGTTAGGAGGGGGTCAGGAAAGTCAGTGGACTGTTGGAGTACAGTGCGATATATGCATAACTGTGTTCTGAGTACTGAGGGAACAAAGAAAGGCATCTAACTTGAATGGGTGTGGAAAGTAGTAGGTGGGAGAGAGAAGGAGAAGAGATACTGGGAAAGACTTCTGGGAGGGGATAACTCTTAACCTGAATTCTGAAGATAAGCAAGAGTTAGTCTGTGAAGAGAGACAGTTTCTAGGAAAAAAGAACATGAGCTGGATGTTTGTAATAATTTCAGTGATTTGCAGCTAGAAAAATCACAAATATTTGAAAGCATCCCATCTCCTTTAAATGAACTCATGTTTTGAAACAAGTACCAGAGCTGGACATCCAGTTGTGTGTTTTATTGTTTAACTTTTCAAAAATTGTGAAATATAGCACATTCAAAAAAGTTTATAAAACACATATGTAGGGGCTTCCCTGGTGGCGCAGTGGTTGAGAGTCTGCCTGCCGATGCAGGGGACGCGGGTTCGTGCCCCGGTCCGGGAAGATCCCACATGCCGCGGAGCGCCTGGGCCCGTGAGCCATGGCCACTGAGCCTGCACGTCCAGAGCCTGTGCTCCGCAACTGGAGAGACCACAGCAGTGAGAGGCCTGCGTATCGCCAAAAAAAACAAAAACAAACAAAAAAAAACACATGTAAAATTTAACAAGCAATTTGAAAGCAAACACTCATGTAACCACCATCAGTAGAACATTGTCAGAATCCTGGAGGCATCATGTTTTGCCCTTCCCTAATCACATGCTGTCCTACCTCCCTGTAGTTTTAACATGTGATTATATCCCTAAACAATATATTTTAGTTTTGCCTGTTTTTAAACTTTATGTTTTGGGATTAATACTGTCATGTATTCTTTTGTCCAATATGTTTGAAATTCATCCATGTTGTTGTATATAATTTAATTCAGTTTATTGCAATATAGTATTTCATTATATGAACATATGACCATTCATTCTACTGGTAGATGGACATTCAGGAGTCCATTATGAATAGTGCTGCTAACAATACTCTTGTACTTACCAATTATGTTCTTTCAAACAATGTCACTATTCATACATATATAAAAATGATAAACTGAATAAAACTTTCATTTTAAATTATAAATATAAAATATGTTAATGCTAAGCTTTTCAAGCTTACTAATGATCCTTCATCAGTTATAATTTATTCATTGTAATTTATTAGCAATGGGAGATTGGAAGTGCAAACATTTTTAAAGCTGGTAAAAAAAATCTCAGTGAACAATCAGTAAGTTAAAAAAAAATCAGTCACAATAAGTCAGTAAACAACTTGTGGATGAATAGCTATAGAGGGAGAAAATTGCTCCTCTTTGAAAGTTGTTCAGTTCTAAAACATTTTATTAAAATCAAAAGATTAAAAGTGTAATTTATAATTTAGGTCACGACCTGGTCTTTTAGTTTCCTGATAGCACAAAATGAACAATAAATCTCTTGTCACTAGTATTGCCATTGTGAATAGGGCAAGTGTATCAGAAAGACTCGTTTGTCAGGTTTTGTGGTTTTTATTAACACAGGCTGTTATTAAAAAAGAAAAAAATTTTGTTTTGCTTTTTAAAAATTATATCTAGTCATATAACCACAAAGAATTATTTACTCTTGGTACAAAAGGAAATAAACTGGGAGACCAATGTCCTATTTTAACAGTAGGAAAATATAGTTTAAGCTGTTTCATTGAGAGTCTGCCTCTCTGTATGCTCCCCCAACCACGAGTTGCACACTGTTGTCTTCTGAAATATCTGGTATTGATATTAAGACAAAACCCACCCACTTAAATTTGGACTTCTGGCAGTAACCACTGACTCTGTAAACTTGATGGGAGCCATTTCATCTCTTTTGTCTCCCTCTTCATATTTTATTAGTGTAACATAGAGTTTTCAAAACATTTTGTACTTTCTCTTGCTTGATCCTGTAAGGCAAATATTATCCTCTCTTTATGGGAGTCAAAGTTAAACTGGCCAATAAATTGTGGAATTTATGTTCAAACCAAACATAAATATACTGAAATGTTTTAATTCTCTTCTCATTTCCTTTTCTATATATTCTGTAAATATTTTCTTTGTTGTTACCACGGGGACTACATTTAACATCCTAAAGTTAGAACACTTTAATTTGAATTTATACCAACTTAACTTGAATAAAATAGGAAAACTCTGCTTCTGTATAGCTCTATGCCATCCCTTTTAGTTCTTGATGTTACAGAATTACATCTTTATACATTTTGTGCCCTGAAAGTTAAACTAATTATGATGCATTAGTCTCTTAAATTATGTACAAAACAGAATGTAGAGTAACAAACCAAAGTTATACTAATACTAGTTTTTAGACAAATGTTTTAAAGTGTATTAGTCTCAAAAAAAAGAAAGTATATACCTCATTGGGAAAAAAAATAATAAAGTGTATTAGTCTCTTAAATCATGTAGAAAACAAAAAATGGAGTTACAAGCCATTTTTACTATAATACTAGCTTTTGTAATTGCCCATATGTTTACCTTTACTGACATCTTTATTTCTTCATACTGCTTTGGGTTACTGTCCAGTGTCCTTTCATTTCTACCTGTAGGACTCTCTAGCATTTCTTGCAGGGCAGGCCTAGTGGTAAAGACTCCCTGAGCTTTTGTTTTTCTGGGAATGTCTTAATTTCTCCTTCACTTTTGAAAGATAGTTTTGCCAGATATAGAATTCTTGGTTGACAGGTTTATTGTTTTTTTTTCTCTTTTAGCACTTTGAATATATCAGCTCATTGTCTTCTGGCCTCCAAAGTTTCTGATGAGAAATTTGTTGATAATCTTATTGAGCATCTCTTGTATGGGACAAGTGGCTTATCTTCTGTTCCTTTCAAGATCTCTCTGTCTTTGACTTTCAACAGTTTGATTTTAATGTGACTCAGTGTGTGTCTCTTTGAGTTCATCCTATTTGGAGTTCATTGAGCTTTTGGATATTTATACATATATCTTTCATCAAACTTGGGAAGTTTTTGGCCATTATTTCTTCAAATAATCTCTCTGCCCCTTTTGCTCTCTCTTCTGGAAGGCCCAAAATGTGTACGTTGGTTCACTTTTGTTGATATCCCACAGTTCCCTGGGATCTGTTCATTATTCTTCAATCTTTTTTCTTTCTGTTCCTCAGACTCAATAATTTCAATTTGTCCTGTCTCCAAGTTTGTTAATTCTTTTGTCTGCTCAAATCTGCCTTTGAATCCCTCTAGTAAATTTTTAAATTTCAGTTATTATACTTTCAGCTCTAGAATTCCTTTTTGGTTTCTTTTTAGGTTTTCTACCTCTTTACTGATATTTCCATTTTGTTCATACATCATTTTCCTGACTTTCTCCACATCTTCCTTTAGTTTTTTGGGAATCTTTAAGATAGTTGTTTTAAAGTCTTTGTCTACTAGGTCTGCCGTCTGGTTTTTCTGGGACAGTTTCTGTCATTTTTTTTTTCCTTTAAGTCAGCATACTGAACTGTTTCTTTATATGTCTTATGATTTTTTTGCCTGAAAATTAGACATTTGAATCTAATGATATGGTAACTCTGGAAATCAGATTATGCCCCTTACCAAGAGTTTGCTGGTTTTTGTTTTGTTTTGTTTTTATTTTTTCAGATTTATTTAGGTATAACTGACAAAATTGTAAAATATTTAAAGTATACGACATGATGATTTGATATATGTATACACTGCGATAAGATTCCCCCCATCATGTTAATTAACATATCCATCACCTAACATATATTTACCTTTGTGTGTGTGTGAGAAAGAACATTTATGATCTATTCTCTTAGCAGATTTCAGTTGTACAATATAGTGTTATCAGATACACATCACCATATATAAAATAAACAAGTATTTACTGTAACAGTGCAGGGAACTATATTCAGCATCTGTAATAATCTATAATAGAAAATAATCAGAAAAAAAGAATATATCTATATCTATATCTATCTAACCAAATCACTTTGTTGTATACCTGAAACTAACACAGTATTGTAAATCAACTCTACTTAAAAAAAGTAGATAGCAATACAGTGTTGTCAACTATAGTCACCACGTTGTACATTAGACCCTCAAACCTTATTCATCGTGTAACTGAAAGTTTGTACCCTTTTACCAACCTCTCCCTATTTCCCCCCACCCCCAGTCCCTGGCAAACATTTTTCTACTTTCTGTTTCTAGGAGCTCAGTATTTTTAGATTTTACATGTAAGTGATACTATGCAATGTTTGTCTTTCTCTCTGGCTTATTTCACCTCCAGGTGAAATATCTCCAGGGCATAATGCCCTCCAGATTCTTCCATGTTGTCACAAATGACAGGATTTCTGTCTTTTTAAAGACTGAGTAACATTTTTTTTCCTTGATCCATTTATCCATTGATGGATACTTAGATTGTTTCTATACTTTGGCTACTGTGAAAAATGCTGCAATAAACATGACAATACAGATATCTCTTTGAAATAATGATTTTTTTCTTTTGGATGGACACCCAGAAACGAGGTTGTTAGATCATATGGTAGTTCTATTTTTAATTTCTTGAGAAACCTCCATGTTGTTTTCCATAGTGGCTGTACCACTTTACATTCCCACCAACAGGGTACAAAGTTTCCCTTTTATCCACATTCTTGCTAGCATTTGTTATCTCTTATCTTTTTGATAATACCATCCTAACAGGTATGAAGCGTTATCTTATTGTGGTTTTGATTTGTATTTCCCTGATGATTAGTGATGTTGAGCACCTTTTCCTATACCTGTTGGTCACTTATATGTTTTCTTTGGAAAAATGTCTGTTCCGGTCCTTTGCCCATTTTTAAATTGGGTTATTTGGTTTTTTGCTGTTGAGTTATTAATATGTGTGTTCCTTGTGTATTTTAGATATTAATCACTTATTGGATATGTGATTTCTAAATATTTTCTCCCATTCCATGTGTTGCTTTTTCATTTTATTGATGGTTTCCTTTGCTGTGCAGAAGCTTTTTAGTTTGATGTAGTCCTGCTTGTTGATTTTTTTTGCTTTTGTTGCTTGTACTTTTGGTGTCAAGTCCAAAAAAACATTGCCAAGACCAATGTCAAGGAGCTTACCCTCTGTTTTCTTCTTGTAGTTTTACTGTTTCAGGAGTTACAGTCAAGTCTTTAATCCGTTTTGAGTTGATTTTTGTGTATGGTATAATGCTTTTTTTAAAAATTGTTGTAGGCTATTTTTGTGCTGAGGATCAGCCTAAAGTGTAAAATTAAGGTCTTCTGAAGTCTTTTCTGAGCCTGTGCCTTTCTTGGGCATTTACAACAACCTTCTAATTTCCCCTGTGTATGTAGTTACTTTTGAATGTCCTAGTCTTTGGTATCTGGCTCCAAAAAGAGGGGAAAGGAAAATGAAGAGGAGGGAAAAGGCATAAGCCCTTTAAATCACCTGGAAGTCACCAGAAGGGGAAGGGCTTGCAGCAAACCAAGGAGGTTACAAAAATGGCCTCTGTGTCTGCACCTCCATGATCAGAATGCAGATCACTGATATCTGCTATTTGGAGGACAGAGTCCTTATTGCCCATCCTAGCTCCTAGTAAGGGGCATGTAAGCTGCTCTAAGAACACATGCATGGCTTCCTGCCATGGGGTGAGGGGATAGGAGATGGGTAGCCTCTGCTAAACTAAGATTTCAAATTGACTGGAATTAACTGTAATTTATGATCCACATCTTCCCCTGGAAGTTGCAAGCCTTCAATAGCCTCCAGAGTTCCGAAATAGTTATGTCAGACATATTCTACTGATACAGTTGTCGTCTAGGTGGGAAGACAAATTTCTGGTGCTTCCTACTCTGCAACTTCCCAGAATCCCCACATTTGTTTTTTACATATTCCTACCATGTTACTGTCTCCATAGTTTGTTTTAATTTAAATTCTACATTTCCTTTCAAAGCCTATCACAAATCAAACAGTGATCTTTCCATTCTCTAAATTCCCTTGCATTTATCATACATCTCAATGTGCTTAGTTACTGCATTTTCTAATTTTCTTATAGGCAGTGTTTAAAGACACAGGCTTTGGGGGCTTCCCTGGTGGTGCAGTGGTTAAGAATCCACCTGCCAGTTCAGGGGACATGGGTTCGAGTCCTGGTCCAGGAAGATCCCACATGCCGTGGGGCAACTAAGCCTGTACGCTACAACTACTGAGCCTGTGCTCTAGAGCCCACGAGCCACAACTACTGAGCCTACATGCCACAACTACTGAGCCCGCATGCCTGGAGCCCGTGCTCCACAACAAGAGAAGCCACTGCAATGAGAAGCCCACGCACCACAACGAAGAGTATTAACCCCCACTCACTGCAACTAGAGAAAGCCTGCATGCAGCAACGAAGACCCAATGTGGCCAAAAATAAATAAATAAATTTATTTTTAAAAAAACAACACAGGCTTTGGAAGCAGACATAGCTACATTAAAATGCAAAGTCTACCACTTACTAAATATTTGACTTGGCCTCGTTTTCTACATTATTTCCTTATACTCATTTTATAGAGATAATAATATTGACTTCATAGTGCTATTGTAAGAATTAAATTACTTCTATAAAATGTTTAAATCGGCCTGACACATATAAATACTCAATAACCAAAGTGAATTGAAATAAGTCAGACAAAAGATACTGTATGATTTCACTTATATGAAGAATTAAAAAAAAAAAAACTCATAGACACATAGAACAGATTGATGGTTGCCAGAGGTAGGGATTGGTGGGTAGGTGAAATGAGTGAAGGTAATCAAAAAGGTACAAACTTCCAGTTATAAAATAAATAAGTCCTGGAGATGTAATCTTTGGCATGATACCTATAGTTAATAATACTGTATTGTATATATTAAAGTTGCTGAGAGAGTAGATATTAAAAGTTCTCATCACAAGAAAAAATTTGTAATTTACTATGTTTGATAATGGATGTTAAGTAGATTTATTGTGAGGATCATTTCACAATATATACATATATAGAATCATGTTGTACACCTGAAACTAATATAAAGTTATATGTCAATTATATCAATAAAAAATAATAATAGCCATATAAATTTATAATTTAAAAATTGGGAAGTCAAGGAATAAAGATGGGAGAAAGCATAGGAGAAATATTAACTTTTATTTTTTATAGTAAGAAGTCAATTAGATGTTGTCTAATATTGAAACATTTACTTTAGACAAAAAACTCAACCTCTTAATCTATTTTCTTAACCTTAGAAATGAGTCTTTTAGGAAAATCTCATGTAATAAGGAAATGTTTGAAGTTCAGTTATTCCTTCAGTTTCAGTTCATTTTCTTTTTATGTTAAATTTAAGTAAAATTATATTTATTACATTTTACTTTAAAAATAGCATATGTAGTATGATTTACTCCATTTTTTAAAAATGTTGAGTGTAATGTTACTTGAATTTGACATAAAAGGGAAATTGAGGTTAAACTGAATATTGCTTTTCTTCATCACAAGGTATCATTTACTAAAAGGCCCCACTAAGGTTAAAAAAGAGCTTATGAAAAAAATAAGACTATGTGTGGACCTTGTTTGGCTCCTAATTCAAGCAAACCAGGTATTCTAAAAACGCATTAAACAATTGATGGAATTTGAACGCTTACTGAATATTTTGATAGTATTAAGGAATTATTGATTTTTTTAGGTGTGAAGTATTGCATTTTTTTCCTTCATCTCTTGGGGAGAGTATTATAATATTTTATGGATGATATGTTACAGCGGCTGGGATTTGCACTGAAATAATCTGGAATTGGGGTGAGAGGTATAGATGAAAGATTGTACTGGTAGCTATTGACGTTAGATGATGGATACATAGAGGTTAATAATCTCTATAGTTTGTGTATGTTTGGAAATGTTAAACCAAAAATGCGTTTAGAAAATGGTGTTGGGGTCATGTTTTCTTAAACCACATGATTCCAATTTAGGCAATATCCTATTGACTCCCTGTTATGAAAGATTAAGAAATTACCTCTCTCACAGTTTCTTTTACTTCTACTCCCCAATACTTTATGAAAATTTATAATGTATATGTTCTGTTCCATAATTTACACAAAGCTGTTCTATGAAGGGAAGCCCCACAACTGGGGTGGGGGGAGAAGCAGATGGGAAACTTGGTGGGTATGAGAGAAGATATGTGTATTGCATATATAAAGAAAAATCTAGTTTTACATACACCAAAATGATAATAGGATGATAGAATTATGAGCAATTTTTATTTTATTTTTTATGATTCTTTTTTTCTTTCCATATTTTCTAAAATATATGTATATTACTTTTTAATCAGGGAGAAAAGATCTATTTGAAGACAAAAGATATATCTGCATTCACGTAGTTTGGCTCTTCTGAGGTTTGAACATACCATAAATGCCTTTATGTGTTTCTAAATCTATTTTAAATCATTTGAGGAATTGTAGGGAAGTAGATTTAGCGCCTTAGACACATTTTCAGACTTTCTACTCCCCCTTTTCAACTTTCTTTGCATGGTGTGTAGCAATGAAAATTCCATTTTCTCATAAGTAACAGATTGTGGGAAAAGAAAGGCATGTAAGTTACTGTTACTGTTTTTGGTGCTACCATCATTTTAAAATTTTTTAGAATTAAAAATTGAGGACATTTTTACTGGCCAAAATGAGATTTAAAGCTTATGTGGGAATATTCAAAGATTACCAGTTGCTTTCCTTTATTTTGTATTTCCTTTTCACTGACAAGGCATTTCCATGTTGTTTTTATTTTCTGAACTTTTGATAGTGGTTTTTATTTTAAAAAGGGCGCATGGGGAGTTCCCTGGTGGCCTAGTGGTTAGGATTCCTGGCTCTCATGGCTTGAGAAATTGTATCCATTTGTCTGGGTTTATAATCCATTCTTCCCAATCATGCTGAAATCATCTGTTAAACCAGAATAACATCGAGGTCACAGTTCCTTATTCCCCATTATGATTAAGCAGAGTGAGCTTTTATTAATGCTTAATCTCTTTTCTAAAATGTCTCTTTTGACATGGATGGACCTAGTGACTGTCATACACAGTGAAGTAAGTCAGAAAGAGAAAAACAAATGTCATATATTAATGCATATATTTGGAATCTGAAAAAATTGGTATAGATGATCTTATTTACAAAGCAGAAATAGAGACACAGACCTAGAGAACAAACGTATGGATACCAAGGTGGAAGGTGGGGGGATGAATTGGAAAACTGGGATTGACATATAGTATAGCACAGGGAACTCTACTCAGTGCTCTGTGGTGACCTAAATGAGAAGGAAATCCAAAAAAGAGGGGATATATGTATACGTATAGCTGATTCACTTTGCTGTACAGTATTAGCTAACTCAATATTGTAAAGCAATTAGACTCCAATAAAAATAAACAAAATGTCTCTTTTGGCTCTGTGGACATAGAAATATTAATCAGTGTTAGAATGAATCACATTAATTTATAAAAGAGGAATTTAGATCAAATCCTGGAAGCCACTCTTTTTTTTTTTTTTTTTTGCGGTATGTGGGCCTCTCACTGTTGTGGCCTCTCCCTTTGCAGAGCACAGGCTCCGGACGCACAGGCTCAGCAGCCATGGCTCACGGGCCCAGCCGCTCCACGGCACGTGGGATCCTCCCGGACTGGGGCACGAACCCGCGTCCCCTGCATCGGCAGGCGGACTCTCAACCACTGCGCCACCAGGGAGGCCCCGGAAGCCACTCTTTTTATAGAGCACTTCAAAGGAAAATAGTAAATTAACTCTTCTTAAAGTAATTTTTAGAGGAAAAAAATGAAATAAAATTCGTTTTGCTTGTAAAACTTTTTTTTTCTTGTATAATTTTTGATAACCCTGGAGATCATCATGCAGACATTAGGCTTTGGAACTGGGCATATAGAAAAGGCTTCAAGAAGACACAGTAAAATTCTTTCTCTCATGGAAAGTGAAGCAATTTTTATGTTGAATCTTCAGATTTGGTCGGGGAGAAAGATTTTTTTTTCAGTGTAGATAATTTGGAAAAATTAGAAAACCACTTTTTTGGTTGGTTTGTAGACAGTATTTTACATAATTGTGATAATCCTGAATATACAATTATGTATTTGCCTGTTTTTCATTCAAATTTATCATAAGGATTTTCTAACCATATTTTTAAAAACTCCTTTTAATGATGCTTTAAGTTTCTTTACTTTCTTTCCTCTTTTTACCCCAAGCAGGCAACTTTAAAATCTTTAACCTTCATTGTTGTTTTAAGGTGTGTCTTTAAAGAAGTTTGAATAACGAATACTTCACTAGGCAGAAATTCAGTGCAAAGTGTTGACTGTCTGAATTTATTGACATTTTATTGTCCAACCTTTTACAAGAATAAAATAGCATTATCAAAAATTTCTATATGTATAATCTTTGACTCAAAAATTTCTTCTAGGAATTTATTCAACAGAAATACACATACAAATGAATATTTCTTTATAGCATTTTTTTTATAATGGCAAAAAATTGTAGGCAACCAATACATACATCAGAAAGGACTTGGGTAGATAAACTATAGGGCATTTACGGGCTTCCCTCGTGGCACAGTTTTTGAGAATCTGCCTGCCAATGCAGGGGACACAGGTTCGAGCCATGGTCCAGGAAGATCCCACATGCCATGGAGCAACTAAGCCCATGCGCCACAACTGCTGAGCCTGCGCTCTAGAGTCTGCAAGGCATAACTGCTGAAGCCCGTGCGCCTTGAGCCCGTGCTCCGCAACAGGAGAAGCCACCACAATGAGAAGCCCGTGCACTGCAACGAAGAGTAGCCCCCGCTCAGCGCAACTAGAGAAAGCTCACAGGCAGCAACGAAGACCCAACACAGCCAAAAATAAACAATTAAATTTACTAAAATAAAACTATAGTGCATCTAAAATGCAGTACTGGGCTTCCCTGGTGGCGCAGTGGTTGAGAGTCCGCCTGCCGATGCAGGGAACACGGGTTGGTGCCCCGGTCTGGGAAGATCCCACATGCCGCGCAGCGGCTGGGTCCGTGAGCCATGGCCTCTGAGCCTGCGCGTCCGGAGCCTGTGCTCCGCAGCGGGAGATGCCACAACAGTGAGAGGCACGCGTACCGCAAAAAAAAAAAAAAAAAAAAAAAAAAAAAAAAAAAAAATTTAAAATGCAGTACCATGCAGTCATAACAATGATTGAGGTAGCTCTGTGTTTAGTGATGTGGAAAGATATCCAAAATAATGGCTAAGTGGAAAAGTTGCCACTCAGTATGATCTTATTTCTGTATGTAATATTAACAAATATATAATAGACTATGTATGTAAAATCTAGAAAATATCCACTAAACTGTTATGTGGAGATGATAAGATTATAGGAGACTTTTACTTTCTAAATTATACATTTCTAAAATATGATCTTTCTTTTCTTTTTTTTTTTTTGACAATCATCTATTACGTTTAAAATCAAGACAAAAAAAATCTACTATCCAAAGATCTCATTCTGCCAATCCTCCAATAGTCTCTGTTGGTCATGAAGTAGTGTGCAATTTTGGTATTTTTAGTAGATCCTAAAATTTTTCTTTTTCTCTTTTCCCTCATGTATATAGCCTTTGGTAATTAAATTTAATGACTGAATGGTGAATTTCAGTATACATGTGCTAGATCATCCTGCATACTAAAGCAGTGGCCCTTTAACATAGCATCTTTATTATAGATGGTTTGAGAATTTACCAAGACAGCTCCATATATTTAGAGCAAAATGGACTTACAGTTATAATCATTTTTAAAACTCTTCATGTATATTTTTATACTTTTTTCTATTATGGCATATGATTCAATAAAAAGAAAGTTAAAAAACATTTGAAGAGTTTTATATAATATGGGATACTATGATGGGAAAGGGTGATATTGAAAAACATACAGTTTATACATCCTGGTCTCCATTGCTTCTTTTTTTTTTTTTAATTCATTTTTGGCTGCCTTGGGTCTTCATTTCTGCGCACGGGCTTTCTCTAGTTGTCGCAGGTGGGGGCTACTCTTCCTAGCGGTGCGCCGGCTTCTCATTGTGGTGGCTTCTCTTGTTGCAGAGCACAGGCTCTAGGCGTGCGGGCTTCAGTAGTTGTGGCACGCGGGCTCAGTAGTTGTGGCTCGCGAGCTCTAGAGCACAGGCTCAGTAGTTGTGGCACACGGGCTTAGTTGCTCCACAGCATTTGGGATCTTCCCGGACCAGGGCTCGAACCCGTGCCCCCTGCATTGGCAGGCAGATTCTTAACCACTGCACCACCAGGGAAGCCTCCATTGCTCCTTTATTTGCAGGGATTCTCATTTATAGTTCTGTTGACAATCTGACATCATTGTTACTAAAACAGAAATTATATGGTCAGGCAGAAATGAAAAAACAAGAAAAACTTTCCTCTGATTGCATTAATACTGGCTGAAATGTTTGCACACCTGTTGAGATTCATAAAGTCATCAGGATTATATAAAAGTTATGCCTAAGTATATTATATATTGTAAAGTAAAGTTATAGTTTAACCTTAACGAGGCAGCTAACTTGTATAAACCAAGTATTAATTGGGTAAAAAAAGGCTTACTCCCTCCTTAAAGAGGAGTTACAAGTATTACTCCTGAAGTAGCCACGAGGCGGGCAGTGGAGAGAATTAATCCCAGGTTTTAGTCTAAGATCAGGCCCTCAGGAAATTTGGATATGTCTAGGGATGCTTATGATTCAAGCTGACCTTTTGCCAGGTTAACATATTTACTCTCAATCATAAATATATGCTTTCAAAAAACATTTATTGAGAAATACTGTATATCAGTCATATACTCTCTCCCTAAGGAATTTATAGTCTACTGAGGACAAGCAGTTGGTTGCAATGTGATATAATAAATGATAGGGGAGAAGTAGACACACAAACACACACCCAGGTGAGGAATCTAACCCAAAGGATGGAGTGGAGGGAAAGATAATGTTGGAGAAGGTGACATGGAAGATGTGACCCTTGTACTCAATCCTTAAGAACAAGGAGGAGTTGAGTAAAGAAGAGTATTGGTTCTTCTAGACAGAGAGAACTGTGTGTGCAAAGGCCAGTAGGCAAAAATGATGCATTAAGAGTACTTAAAATGGTTCCAGAAAGCTGGGGCATAGTGTTCTAGGGGAAAGAAGCCAGAGAGAGACTAGTAAGCAGCCTCCTGATTTAAGTGCTATTACTAAAAAATTTGGATTTGACTGGGAGGAGCATTTGAAAAATTTTTAAGCAGAAGGGAAGGGAGTTATATGATTAGCTTTGAGCTTAAAGATCATCCTGGCTGTGGGAAAAATGGAATTAGAAGACCTCTACTTCTGGCAGTACAGTGGTAAGACTTAATTTTTAATGTATTGTTGGGCCTTTGGAATGGAAAGGAAATCTTCAGGGCCCTGAAGCAAACACCAAAATTAAAATCCTAGACTTGAGCCAAAAACAAACATGAAAACCATATTGCTCTGGGGCAAATTACCAGATCAGTCCAGAGATTCAGGAATTAGGTGGTCAGGAATAAACTTTTGGGTTGAAATAAAATGGAGAAGCTAGGTTTAAATGTGGTCCCTGTTGTGTGGCAGTCTCCCAGTCCACCATGCCTTACTCTCAGCAGAAGCAAGTGCAGATCTTCCTCTCTAGAGGAAAATACCCTCAATTTAGGCCTCCAGAATCTCGTAGCTTCAAAAAAAATTAGCGGCGGGGCAGAGGAGCAGCTTCATCAGTTGAAGGACACCTGCAGCGGGGTCTGTGCGTCTTGGAAGATTGAAATCATGGCAGGTCCAGAAACTGATGCCCAGTACCAATTCACTGGTATCAAAAAAATATTTCAACTCTTACACTCTCACAGGGAGAATGAATTGTGTACTGGCCACATACAGAGGTATTGCTTTGATAGTTTTATACTTTAAGTTAAGGTCTAAAAAAACTCCAGCTGTGAAAACAACATAAACGGATTCTCAACTGTACCTCATCTGTTAAGTTCCCGTGCCTGAAGAAGCTAATGTCAACTCATCATGTGATACCCAATTTGTACAATAAATTATGAACCTGGAAAAAGAAATTAAATATGGACCTCTTAATCAAATATCATCAAACATACAAAGAAAAATACACATGAGAAAGAATCAGCAGAAATAACAAATAATAGGTCATTCAAGGACCTTAGATATTAAAATGATCAACCAATATGAAGTATCAATGATATTTTTAAAGAATTATAAGAATCACAAAATGAACAAGAAGAAATGATCACAAATGACCAGGCAAATGTGAAAAATAACTAAATAAAACTTTTAGAGATGAAAAATAGTTGAAATCAAAATCTCAGGGATAGTTTAACATATTAAATATAAGTGGAGAGAGTAAATTGGAAGCCAGATATGAACTAACTCTTGTGAAATCAATATAGAGACAAAGGAAATGGAAAATATAAAGGAGAGATTAAAAGACATGGAGGTTAGAATAAGAAAGATTGAAAGAAAGAAAAAAGGAAATGAAGGAAAGCCAAAATTCTTATAAGAATTGAGAATTTTTAAGAAGTAAAAAATGAGCGTACAGACATAGGAAGCATATTACCAAACAGGATGCATAAGTTCACACACAGTCATGTTGTAGTCAAACTGCAAAACACCAAGAGAGAAGACCTTAAAGGACCAAAGGGAAAAGGCAAATTGCCTACCACAATCAATAAGAGTGATAGATTTCTCACTGCAACAGTGGAAGTTAGGAGGGCATAATATCTTCAATGTGATAAAGAGAAAACTATCAACCTAGAATTTTATGTCCAGAGAAGAAGTATTTTAAAAACAATGGTAAAATAAAGACATTTCACATAAACAAAATAAAGTTTGTCTCCAACAGAATTTCATTTAAGGAAATTCTACTTTAGGAGGAAGGAAAATGGTACCAGAAAGGACGTCTGAGATGCACGAAGGAATGGTGAGAAAAGAATTTGGTAAGCAACTGAGTAAATCTAAACAAGGGCTACCTGTATAAAATAATGATGATGCTAATAATGATGTCTAATTTGTGAGGTTAAAAAAAAGATAAAATATGGCAAACTAGGAGAGTGATTAATATATTTATCTTTTAAAAATAAATTAGATCTTGTATGAATTTTAAATGATCATGCATGTTAAAATTTCAAAAATAACTTCCTAAAGAAAAGTGAATGTACAACTTCCAAATCAGTAAAGAGGAAAACTGGAATTTTTAAAAGATGTTTTTTAATTCTTTGCCACCACTTAGCTTTGTGACCTCTATCATATTACATAACCTCCATAAGCCTTAATTTCCTCATCTTTAAAATGTGGATAATAGTAATACCTCCCTTATAAGACTCTTGTGAAGATGTAATCATATAATGCATGCAAAAAAGCTTAGCACAAATCTACTGCATAATAACTGTTCAACAAATATTAGACATTACTGTTATTACTAGTGACTTAGTCTTGGTGATGCTTTAAAGCCATGCTAGAATCTGCCAACATCACACCCACCTTCTCTCCAGTGAGAGGGAATGCTACACACAAAGATAGCTAAAGAGTGTTAAACAGTTCTGATAACATTGATGGGTCTTCCTTGTGTTAATCATAACTCCTTGTTCAGAACCTTCAGAATTTAATATTGCCTTTCAATAAAAAGTTCAGAGCATCAAGGCTTTCCACAGCCTAGCCCAACCAACTTGATCTCATGAGTTCTCTTTAAATTCTTGAGTTAAATCTGTAAACATATTTGAGGTCTCCTTCCTTGACACTTTTACTTGGAACACCTTTTGAAGAACAGGTAAAATTTGGATGACTTCCTTCATCTGGAAAATCCACCCTCTCTGCTAAATTCCACCTATTCTTCAAACCCCAGCTCAAGTCCCATAAGAGTTCCTGACTACTCTAGCCCAAAAGTGATTTATAATTTGAAAAACTGTCATCTAAACCAAACTTCCGGGACTTCCCTGGTGGTGCAGCAGTTAAGAATCCACCTGCCAGTGCCGGGGACATGGGTTCGAGCCCTGGTCAGGGAAGATTCCACATGCTTCGGAGCAACTAAACCCGTGCGCCACAACTACTGAGTCTGCACTCTAGAGCCCGCAAGCCACAACTACTGAGCCTGCGTGCCACAACTACTGAAGCCCACATGCCTAGAGCCCATGCTTCACAACAAGAGAAGCCACTGCAATGAGAAGCCCACGCACCACAACGAAGAGTAGCCCCGCCTGCTGCAACTAGAGAAAGCCTACACGCAGCAACGAAGACCCAACGCAACCAATAAATAAATAAATAAATAAATAGATTTATTAATTTAAAATAAATAAATAAACAAGCCAAACTTCCTATAGTGATTTATGCCTGTCTCTTCTACTCCATTTTCGGTTGAGCTTTTATTTAAATTTTATATTATCACAGAAAATTTTCCTGGAGTTTGCATGGTCTTTCCAGCTACATTTTCAGCTCCTTAAGACAGTGGCTATTAACTATATACCTTTGTATTCCCTATAGTTCCTAGGGAAAAGAAACTAACATTTAAGTGCCTATGATATGCCAGGTACTATACTAAATGGTTTCTTATATATATCTCACTTATTCCTCACAATAAACTTATACAGATAGATATCAGTGCCCCCATTTTACAGATGAGGACATTGCACTTGAGAAAGGCTAAGTAACATACCCAAGGCACTTAACTAGTCAGTGGCAGAGCTGACTATACCACCCATCAAAATAGCTTGCAAATAATACATGTCTTGGAGGCGTAAAAGGCTCAAATGATTTATACATTTTTCTACTTGACTTATTTGTATCCCGCTCTGAAATTTAGAGTGTCATGGAAACAGATTTCAAAGAAGCCAGAAGTCTTCTCAAAAATTAAAATTTGGCATGCCAATTGTTAACTAACAGCCAAACCACAGGAATTCACAAAGACCTTGAAGTTAGACAGAAAGTCATACTTTGGGGCAGGGGGTTAGATTAAGGGACTTAAAGAGATTTTTTTCATTTATTTTATACGTTGCCTTGAGTTCATGTAATGTGAAGTGAAATGAATCACACAACAAAGTGGACCATTCTTTGAGTGCTTGCTGCAAGTCCATATCCCTTTCAGAACATTCTTTCTCTTCTCTTTTCCCCTTTCCTAGGGTTACACATCTTTCTGGAATGACTGCATATCATCTGGCCTGCGAGGGGGCATCCTGATAGAGCTGGCCATGCGAGGTCGAATCTATCTAGAACCTCCCACCATGCGTAAGAAGCGACTACTAGACAGAAAGGTAGAGCGTCCTCTGCGAACATCCTCTTATGAAAGGGCAGATAGCAACAGTCCATTTTGGATGAATAGGAAGATTTGAGTAGTGAGACAATATAAATATCACTTATTCAGTTGTCCCATTGTCTGGCAGGTTTAATTATCCTGTAGCAGAGAAAGAAATCCAAGTATCCATGGTCAAAAGAGTTATAAGAAATTCATGATTTTGTCTTCCATTTTTATGCAGAAAAATCACATTTAGGATGGTGTTGATTATTTTTCTCTCTATATCTGTACCTATAATATTATGAAATAGAGTATTGTATATGAAGAGGCAAACATGTGGGTCAGGTACAGTCTTTACTTAACTCTGGTCATCCTCAGATAACCATTCAATTTCCCTCCTTCCAAGTATTTTGCAAGTTCTCTCTAGCCTATGAGGTATACCGCCCTCTCCATTTTCTTACTACTCATTTTTTCCACTCACAACTTCATTGTCATACTCAGCAATCTACTGAAACTACATTCTTAGGTGTCACCAGCTAATTTTCAGTCTTCAATTTATTTTTCTCTTTTAACCTATATGTGGTGTTCAACACTTTTGACTACCTCTTACTTGAAACTTTCTGTTCTTTCTAAAAAATCTCTATTTATTTATTATTATTATTTTTTTTTTTGGCTGTGTCGGGTCTTAGTTGCAGCATGCGCGATCCTCATTGCAGCGTGCGGGCTTCTCTAGTTGTGGCGCATGGGCTTCTCTCTAGTTGTGGCACATGGGCTCAGTAGTTGCAGCGCACGGGCTTAATTGCCCCACAGCATGTGGGATCTTAGTTCCACGACCACGGATCAAACCTGCATCCCCTGCATTGGAAGGTAGATTCTTAACCACTGGACCACCGGGAAAGTCCCATCTGTTCTTGACCTTTGCTATATTACATCCTCTTGCTTCTCTGGCTGTACCCTATTTCCTTTACTTTTCCATTCCTTAACATCTAAGTCTCAGTTTGTATCACTCTGTATAACTTTTGGAGAAATCATTTACTTTTACAGCTTCATCTATCACCCCCATGTATATTAACTCCCAAATTTCTAGGCCTGTCTTCTTTTTCTACCCCCAGGAACATACTTAAGTATTGTCCAGACATTTCAACTTAGCTATCCCATATCAGTTAAAACCAAACGTCATCAACTTTTCCTGACTTTCCTATCTTTATTAATTGTTTCACAAGTTGGTTTTCCAGGCTCAAAGAGTTATTATTGAATCTTTTCTCCATCATCATTTATATCCAGTTTGTCATTGGGGCCCACTTCAAATTTTTTTTTATCTCCCTATTATCACCCCATACTAGATTTTAAATTTCTGAGGACAGAGAAAATATGTTATGCTGCTTTGCATTTCCTATGACTTAACCAATAATATATGTATAGCATATTGAATAACTTTAATTTGAATGAAGTATATCAACCAGGGTCTCTTGTTTCTTCTTTTCTGAAAGGTACTACTAAAGTCAGACAGCCCAACAGGTGATGTTTTACTGGATGAAACTCTCAAACACATCAAAGCAACTGAACCCACAGAAACTGTCCAAACATGGATAGAGCTACTCACTGGTAAGACTCAGAATGATTTAAAAATCCCACATTTTATCATTTTTATCCTACTCTTAAGGTTGGGAGAAGAAGTATAGAAGGTCAGGGTGCTACGTAAGATATATATGGTTCACTGTTTAACTGTACTAATGAGGGACAAAAAAGACATGATTAATCAGTACATAAAGTTTTCCAAAGCTTCATCTTACCTCTGTCCACCTCATAAGCTCACAAGAAATTTTTTAACAACCATGTTGATGTATAATTCACATCCCATACAGTTGACCCATTTAAAGTATACAATTAAATGGATTTTAGTATATTCACACAGTTGTGCAACCATCATCACAACCTAAGTTTAGAACATTTTCATCATCCCCAAAATAAACCCCATACTCATTAGCAGTTTTCCCCACATTTCCCCAACCCTCCTGCCCAGCTACAGGCAACCACTAATCTACGTTCTGCCTCTGTAGATTTGCCTATTCTGGATATTCCATATAAATGAAATCATACAACTTATGGTTTTTTGTGACTAACTGCCAAGGATAATATTTTCAAGGTTCATCCATGTTGTGGCATGTATTGGCACTTCATTCCTGTTTTTCTCAAGGTCAAGTTCAAAAACTTTAATATGAATAATCAAGCCTAAGGCATAATATTTTAGGAGAATATTCCACAGGGCACTTTGAGATCACAACCAGTGTCACCTTCTGGAACAATTTTTTTTTTTTTTTTTTTTTTTTTTTTTTGTGGTACGCGGGCCTCTCACTGTTGTGGCCTCTTCCGTTGCGGAGCACAGGCTCTGGATGCGCAGGCTCAGCGGCCATGGCTCACGGGCCCAGCCACTCCGTGGCATGTTGGATCCTCCCGGACCGGGGCACAAACCCGTGTCCCCTGCATCAACAGGCGGACTCTCAACCACTGCGCCACCAGGGAAGCCCTGGAACAATTTTTTTAACTGAAGTTCTTATTGAGACATTTGTATATTCACATGCAGTTGTAAGAAATAATACAGAAAGATCCCTTTATATGCTTTGTCCAGAATCCCCCATTGGTAACATTTCTCAAAATTTTAATATATGACAACCAGGATACTGAAATTGATACAATCCACCAATCTTATTAGAATTTCCCCCTTTTTTTTTTTTTTTTTTTTTGGCCACACTGCATAGCGTGCAGAATCTTAGTTCCCAAACCAAGGATCAAACTTGTGCCCCCTGCAATGGAAGTGCAGAGTCTTAACCACCGGACCACCAGGGAAGTCCCAAGAATTTCCCCAGTTTTAATTTGACTCCTTTTTATTGCCAAATAATATTTCATTATATGCTTATACAACTTTAATTACTTATTCATCAGTTGATGGACATTTGAGTTATTTCCACTTTTTGACTATTATGAATAGTGCTGCTATGAACATTCATAGACAAGTTTTTGTGTGGACATGTTTTAACTTTGGGGGGTATATAGTTAACTTTTTATTGTGGTAAATGTACATATTTATTATCTTAATCATAAGTGTACAATTCAGCGACATTAAATACAGGCACAGTATTATATAACCATCACTTCTCTCTACACTCAAAGCTTTCACATCATCGCAAACACCCCCCTTCCTCCCTCCCCTCATTCCACCTACTTTCTGTCTCTATGAATTTGCCTGTACTAAGTAACTCATATAAGTGGAATCATATAATATTTCTCCTTCTATGTCTGGCTTATTTCACTAAGCATGTTTTCAAGGTCCATTCATTTTGTAGCATACATCAAAATCTCATTCCTTTTTATGGTTGAATAATATTCTACTGTATGTGTATACCACATTTTGTTCATTTCATCTGTTGATGGACACTTGGGTGTTTCCATCTTTTGGCTATTGTGGATAATGCTGCTGTGAACATTTTTGTACATATATCTGTTCAAGTCACTGCTTTCCATTCTTTTGGATGTATATCTTGGAGTAGAATTACTGGGTATGTGATAGTTCAATGTTTTGAGAAACCACCAAACTGTTTTCTACAGAGGCTGCACTCTTTTACATTCTTACCAGCCAAGTGTGAAGGTTGCAATTTCTCCACATCCTCATCAACACTTTTTATATTCTAATTTTTGTTTTGTTTTGTTTTTAATTATAGCCATCCTAGTAGGTGTGAAGTGGTATCTCACTGTGGTTTTGACTTGCATTTCCCTAATGATTAATGATGTTGAACATCTTTTCATGGACCATTTATATATCTTCTTTGGAGAAATGTCTATTCAAGTCCTTTGCCCATTTTTGAATTGGCTTCTGTTGTTGTTGTTGAGTTTTAGAAGCTCTTTCTATATTCTAGATAGTAATCCCTTATCAGATATATAATTTGCAAATATCTTCTCTCATTCTGTAAGTTATCTCTTCACTTTACTGATAATAACTCTTGATGTACAAAAGTTCTTAATTTTGATGAAGTCCAACTTATCTACTTGTTGCCTGTACTTTTGGTGTCATATCCATGAAATCTTTGCCAAATCTAATGTCATAAAGATTTTCCCCAGTGCTTTCTTCTAAGAGTTTTATAGTTTTAGTTCTTAAATTTGGTTCTTTGATCCATTTTTACTTAATTTTTGTATATGATGTAAGGTAAAGGTTCAGCTTCATTCTTTTGCATGTGGATATGCAGTTTCTCAGAACCATTTGTTAAAAACACTATTTTTTCCCTCTTGAATGGTGTTGGCAGCCTTGTTGAAAAATCAGTTGACTATATCTGTGAGGGTTTATTTCTGGGCTCTCTATTCTATTGCATTAATCTGTATGTTTGTCCTTATGCCAGTACCATACTGTTTTACTTACTGTAGCTTCGTGGTAAGTTTTTTGTTTGTTTGTTTGTTTGTTTTGCATTACGCGGGCCTCTCACTGTTGTGGCATCTCCCGTTGTGGGGCACAGGCTCCAGACGCGCAAGCTCAGTGGCCGTGGCTCACGGGCCCAGCTGCTCCGTGGCATGTGGGATCCTCCCAGACTGGGGCACGAACCCGTGTCCCCTGCATCGGCAGGTGGACTCTCAACCACTGCGCCACCAGGGAAGCCCAACAACTGGTTTTTTGTGTGTTCATCTTGTACCCTGCAACTTAGCTGAGTTTATTAGCTCTAGTAGCTTTTTGTGTACTTTGGGGGATTTTCTATGTATAGGATCATGTCATCTGCAAACAGAGATAGTTTTAGTTTTTCCTTTACAATTTAGATGCCTTTAATTTTTTCTTTCTCGTCTACTAGCTCTGGCCAGAACTTCCAGTAAATTGTTGAATAGCAGTGGTGAAAGCAGGCATCCTTGTCTTTCTTGTTCCTTGACCTTTGGGGGATCTTTCAGCCTTTTACCATTGAATATGTTATTAGCTTTGAGGTTTTCATAAATACTCTTTATCATGTTGAGGAATTTTTCTTTTACTCCTAGTTTCCTATAAGTTTTTCTCATGAAATGGTGTTTGTTTTTCTCAAGTTGCTTTTCTGAGTCAAGTGAGATGATCATGTGAGGTTTTTTTTCATTCTATTAAATGATGTATTACATTGTTTGACTTTTTATTGAGATATAATTGGCATAAGCATTATATTAATTTCAGGTGTACATCATATTGATTCAATATTTGTACATATCATGAAATGATCACCACAATAAGTCTAGTTAGTATCCATCATCACACATAGTTAGTTTTTGTTTCTTGTATGAGAACTTTTTTTTTTAATGTTTATTTATTTATTTATTTATTTATTTATTTATTTGGCTGCACCGGGTCTTAGTTGCAGTACACGGGATCTTCATTGCTGCATGCAGGATCTTCGTTGCGGCATATGGGACCTTTTAGTTGTGGCAAGTAGGATCTTTAGTTGTGGCATGTGAGCTCTTAGTTGTGGCATGTGGGATCTAGTTCTCCGACCAGGGATCAAACCCGGGCCCCCTGCATTGGGAGCATGGAGTCTTAACCACTGGACCACCAAGGAAGTCCTGAGAACTTTTAAGATCTATTTTCTTAGAACTTTCAAATATATAATACAGTGTTATTAACTGTAGTCACCATGCTGTACATTACATCCCCAGGATTTATTTATTTTATAACTAGAATTTTGTATCTTTTGATCTCCTTCACCCATTCTGGCATTCTCCCCCTTCCTGCCCCTAGCAACTACCAATCTGTTCTCTGTATCTATGATTTTGGAATTTTTTATTTTTGTTTTACATTCCACATATAAGTGAGATCATAATAGTATTTGTCTTTCTCTGTCTGACTTTTTTTTATATAGATTTATGTGGGCATTCAGCCTCACTTATTTATTTTATTTTATATATTTTTAATATTTATTTATTTATTTGGTTGTGCTGGGTCTTTGTTGCAGCAGGCAGGCTCCTTAGTTGCAGCTCGCAGGCTCCTTAGTTGCGGCTCGCAGGCTCCTTAATTGTGGCAGGCAGGCTTCTTAGTTGCAGCCCAAGGGCTCCTTAGTTGCAGCATGTAACTCTTAGTTGTGGCATGCATGTGGGATCTAGTTCCCTGAGCAGCGATTGAACCCAGGCCCCCTGCGTTGGGAGCACAGAGTCTTCACCACTGTACCACCAGGGAAGTCCCTCTGTCTGACTTACTTCACTTAGCATAATGCCCTCAAGGTCCATCCAGGTTGTCATGAATGGCAAGGTTTCCTGTTTTTTATGGTTGAATAATATTCTGTTGTATGTATATGTGTGCATATATGTATGTGTGTGGTGTGTGTATATACATATACCACATTTTCTTTATCCATTCATCCATAATTGGTATTTAAGTTGCTTCCATGTCTTGGCTATTATAAATAATGCTGCAGTGAACATGGGCTGCATATATCTTTTCAATTCTACTCAGAAGTAGAATTACTAGATTATATGGTAGTTGTAATTTTAAGTTTTTGAGAAACCTCTATACTGTTTTCTTTTTTTTTTAATTAAAACATTTTTTAAATTTTATTTATTTTTTTGGCTACATTGGGTCTTCATTGCTGCACGTGGGCTTTCTCTAGTTGCAGTGAGTGGGGGCTACTTTTCGTTGCAGTGCGTGGACTTCTCATTGCAGTGGCTTCTCTTGTTGCGGAGCACGGGCTCTAGGTGCGTGGGCTTCAGTGGTTGTGGCATGCGGGCTCAGTAATTGTGGCTCACGGCCTGTAAAGCACAGGCTCAGTAGTTGTGGCACACGGGCTTAGGTGCTCCACGGCATGTGGGATCTTCCCAGACCAGGGATTAAACCATGTCCCCTGCATTGGCAGATGGATTCTCAACCACTGCACCACCAGGGAAGTCCTGTACTGTTTTCTGTAGTGACTGGGCCAATTTACATTTTCACTAACAGTGCACAAGGGTTCCCTTTTCTCTATATCCTCACCAACAGTTGTTATTTTTGGTCTTTTTAATATTAGCCATCTTAACGAATGTGGAGTGATATTACACTATGGTTTTGATTTGCATTTCCTTGATGATTAGTGATGTTGAGCACGTTTTCATGTGTCTTTTGGCCATTTGTATGTCTTCTTTAGAAATATGTCTATTCAGATCCTCAGCCCATTTGATTTTCTGTTACATTCCTGGGATAAATTTTACTTGATCAAGGTGAATAATCATTTTATGCTGTTGGATTCAATTTGCTAATATTTTATTAAGTTGCATCTATATTCATAGGACTTATTGGTCTGTAACTTTCTTTTCTTGTGATGTATTTTTTAAAATTTATTAATTTATTATTTATTTTTGGCTGCATTGGGTCTTTGTTGCTGCGCGTGGGCTTTCTCTAGTTACGTCGAGTGGGGGCTACTCTTCGTTGCGATTCACAGGCTTCTCACTGTGGTGCTTCTCGTTGTGGAGCACAGGCTCTAGGCGCACAGGCTTCAGTAGTTGTGGCACACGGACTCAGTAGTTGTGGCTCACGAGCTGGGCTTAGTTGCTCCGTGGCACATGGGATCTTCCCGGACCAGGGCTCAAACCCATGTCCCCTGCATTGACAGGCTGCTTCTTAACCACTGTACCACCAGTGAAGTCCTCTTGTGATGTCTTTATCTGGCTTTAGTATCAGGATAATCCTTGCCTCACAGAATGAATTAGGAGGTGTTCCCTCTTCAGTTTTTTGGAAGACTTTGAGAAGGATTTGTGTTAATTCTTGTTTAAATGTTAGGTAGAATTCACTGATGAAGCCGTCTGGTCCAGGACTTTTCTTTTTGGGGAGGTTTTTGATTACTGATTTCATTTTTTTTTTTTTTTTCGGTACACGGGCCTCTTACTGTTGTGGCCTCTCCTGTTGCGGAGCACAGGCTCCAGACGTGCAGGCTCAGCGGCCATGGCTCACGGGCCTAGCCGCTCCGCGGCATGTGGGATCTTCCCGGACCGGGGCACGAACCCGTGTCCCCTGCATCGGCAGGCGGACTCTCAACCACTGCGCCACCAGGGAAGCCCTGATTTCATCTTTTTACTTGCTATAAATCTGTTGAAATTTTCTATTTCTTCATCAGTCAGTTTAGATAATTTGAGTGTTTCAGGGAATTTGTCCATTTCTTCTAGGTTATGTAATTTGTTGGCTTACCATTATTCATAGTATTCTCTTATAATCCTTTTTTTAATCTCTGCAAGGTCAGTTGTAATGTCCCCACTTTAATTTCTCATTTTAGTTGTTTGTAGCTTTTCTCTTTTTCTTTGGCAGTCTACCTAAAGGTTTGTGAATTTTGTTGATCTTTTCAAAAAACCAACTCTTTGTTTCTTTGGTCTTCTTTGTTGTTTTTCTGATCTCTCTTTTTGTTCATCTCTTCTCTAATCTTTATTTCGTTCCTTCTGTTAGCTTTGGGTTTACTTTGCTCTTCTTTTTCTAGTCCATTAAAGTGTAAAGTTAAGTGATTGATTTGAGACTGACTTTTTTTTTTTTTTTTTGTGGTACGTGGGCCTCTCACTGTTGTGGCCTCTCCCGTTGCAGAGCACAGGCTCTGGACGCGCAGGCTCAGCCGCCATGGCTCACGGGCCCAGCTGCTCCACGGCATGTGGGATCCTCCTGGCCCAGGGCACGAACCCGTGTCCCCTGCATCGGCAGGTGGACTCTCAACCACTGCGCCACCAGGGAAGCCCGAGACTTACTTTTTTAATTTAGGCATTTACAGCTATAAGTTTCCCTCTGAGCACTGCTTTCACTATATCCCATACATTTTAGTGCATTGTGTTTTCCTCCATTTCTAAGTATTTTCTAATTTCCCTTGTAATTTCTTCTTTGACCCATTGGTTGTTTAAGCTTGTTTAATTTACACATATAGGCAAATTTTCATTTTCCTCCTTTTACTGATCTCTAATTTCATCCCACTGTGGTCAGAGAACACACTTTGTATGTATCTTTTGAAATCTATTGAGATTTATTTTATGGCCTGACAAGTGGTCTGTCCTGGAGAATGTGCCTTGTACACTTGAGAAGAATGTGTATTCTGCTGTTAGGTGGAGTGTTCTGTATATGTCTGTTAGGCTTAGTGAGTTTATTATGTTGTTGAATCTTCTATTTTTAAATTATTTTCAGTCTACTTGATCTAAGCCTCATTGAAAGTGGGGTGTTATAAAACTGTCTACTTCTGACTGTTCTGCCCATTTTGCTTCATATATTTTGAGTCTGTTCTTAGGCATGTAAATATTTATAGTTGTTATATCTTCTTGTTGTACTGAAACTTTTATTAATATATAATGTCTTTCTCAGTCTCTCTTACCTTATATGATTTTAAATCTATTTTGTCCAAAATTAGTATAGCCACCCTGCTGTCTTTTGGTTACTATTTGAGTGGAATATCTTTTTCCATCCATTCACTTTCAGCCTATCTGTGTCCTTTGATCTAAAGTGAATCTCTCATAGACAGCATATAATTGGATCATGTTTTTTAACCCATTCTGCCAATTTTTTTCTTATTATTAAATAGTTTAATCCATTTACATTTAAAGTAATTACTGATAAGGAGACAGTCAATTCTGCCATTTTGCTATTTGTTTTCTTTTTTTTAATGAAAAAAAATTTTTTTAATTAATTTATTTTTTTATTTATTTTATTTTTGGCTGTATTTGGTCTTCATTGCTGCACACAGGCTTTCTTTAGTTGTGGCGAGCGGGGGCTACTCTTCGTTGTGGCACGCGAGCTTCTCATTGCAGTGGCTTCTCTTGTGGAGCACGGGCTCTAGGCCCACGGGCTTCAGTAGTTGTGGCACACGGGCTCAGTAGTTGTGGCTTGCAGGCTCTAGAGTGCAGGCTCAGTAGTTGTGGCACCTGGGCTTAGTTGCTCCACAGCATGTGGGATCTTCCCGAACCAGGGCTTGAACCCGTGTCCCCTGCATTGGCCGGCTGATTCTTAACCACTGCGTCACCAGGGAAGCCCTGGCTATTTGTTTTCTAATACTATATAGTCTATAGATTTTTGTCTGTACTTCCCGCATTACTGTCTTGCTTTATGTTTGGTTGATTTTTTGTAGTGAAACATTTTGATTCCCCTCTCATTTTCTTTTGTGTATATTCTATAGACATTTTCTTTATTGTACCATGGGGATTACATTTAACATCCTAAAGTTAATGACAACCTAATTTGAATTTATACCAACTTAACTTCAATAACATAAAAACTGTTCCTATATAGCTTCATTTCACTCTGTCTGGTCTGATGTCACAGATTATACCTTTATAAATTGTGTGACCAATAATATAGATTAATAATTGTTTTTTAATGCATTTGTTTTTTAAAGTATATAGAAAATAAAAAATGGAGTTACGAAATAAAACTAGCTTTTATGGTTGTCCATGTATTTAGCCTTTATTGGATATCTTTATTTCTTCATACTGCTTCAAGTTACTTCTAGCTTCCCTTCATTTCAACCTGCAGCACTCCTTTTTAGCATTTCTTGCAGGGCAAGTCTAGTGGTAACAAACTTCCTCAGTTTTTGTTTATCTGGGAAAGTCTTAATTTCACTTTTGAAGGACACTTTTTCTGGATATAGGATTCTCAGGTGACAGATTTTTTTTCTTTCAGCTCTTTGAATATATCAGCCCGCTGTCTTCTAGCCTCCAAAGTTTCTGATGAGAAGTCTGGTGATAATCTTATTGAAGACACCTTGCGTGTGACAACTCACTTCTCTCTTCCTGCTTTCAAGATTCTTTATCTTTGTAAACTACATATACTGCTGGCTAGGGTGTGGAGAAAAAGGAACCCTCCTACACTGTTGGTAGGATTGCAAATTGGTGCAGCCACTATGGAGAACAGTATGGCGTTTCCTTAAAAACTAAAAATAGAGTTACCAAATAATCCATCAATCACATTCCTGGCCATATATCTGAGAAAACTCTAATTCAAAAACATACATGCACCCCAGTGTTCATAGCAGCACTATTTACAATAGCAAAGACATGGAAGCAACCTAAATATCCATCAACAGCTGATGAATGGATAAAGAAGATGTGGTATATATACATAATGGAACATTACTCAGCCATAAAAAAGAATGAAATAATGCCATCTGCATCAACATGGATGGACCTAGAGATTATCATATTAAGTGAAGTAACTCAGATAGAGAAAGGCAAATATCATATGATATCACTTATATGTAGAATCTAAAATGAACTATTTATAAAACAGAAATAGACTCAGACATAGAAAATAAACTTATGGTTACCAAAGTGGATAGCAGAGGCAGGGTGTGGGGGAGATAAATTAGGAGTTTGGGATTAACATATACACACCATTATATATAAAATAGATAAACAACAAGACCTACTGTATAGCACAGGGAACTATATTCAATATATCATAATAACCTATAATGGAAAAAAATCTTATAATAACCTATAATGGAAAAGAATCTGAAAAAAGAATTTGGTATATACATGTAACTGAATCACTGTGCTCTGTACCTGAAACTAACACAACATTGTAAATTAACTATACTTCAATTTAAAAAATGGTTAAGAAAAAGATTATTTATCTTTGGCTTTCAATAGTTTGATTATGATATGTCTCAGATGTTTTAGTCAACATTGAGCTCATTAAGCTTCTTAGTTCGTAGATTCGTGTCGTTCATGAAATTTGGAAAGCTTTCAGCCATTATTTTTTCAAATATTTTTTCTGCCCTTTTTTCTCTCTCTTCTCCTCTGGGATTCCTACAATGAAAATATTTGTCCATTTGGTGGTGTCTCAGAGGTCCCTTAGGGCTCCATTCACTTTTTTTACTGTTGTTCCCCAGACTTTATTACTTCAGTTGTCCTATCTTCAAACTTGCTAATCTTTCTTCTGCCTGCTTAAATCTGTTTTTGAACCCATATAGTGTATTCTTCATTTTAGTTATTGTATTTAATCTCCAGACTTTCTTTTTGGTTCCTTTTTATAATTTCTGTCTCTTTACTGGTATTCTAATTTTGTTCATACATCATTTTCCTGTCTTTGCCCATGTCTTCTTTTAGCTATTTGCTAAAGGAAGCATCATAAAGGAACAACTCTAAGACAGTTGTTTTCAAGTCTTTGTCTAGTAAACTTGACACCTGGACTTCCTCGAGTGCAAATTATGTCATTTTCTTTTTTTCCTTTTTCTTTTTTTCCTTTCTCTTTCTCTATATGCCTTGTGATTTTTGTTGTTGTTGTTGAAAACTGGACATTTAATCTTATAATGTGGTAACTCTGGAAATCAGATTTTCCCCATCCCCCAGGCTTTGCTGTTTTTGTTTTTTCCTGAGGTTACACCTTTTCTTAAGCAAGCACAGTGGCTTTCTAAAATACCGTGTACATGTAGTTGTTTTTGAATGTAAAAAAAAAAAAAGCTGCTTTTTTAAATCCCCTGGAAGCTGCTTCAGCTGGTGGGAATTGGGACAATGGCAGCCTTTAGCTGCATGTCAGCCATCAGAAGCTGCAGTCCATAATCAGAACACTGTTCCTGATATTTCAGAGACAACGTCCTTATTGCCCACCCTGACTCAAGCAAGCTACACCAAAACAACAGATTGCTCTCCCCACGGCTGCCTATCATAGGGCTGGGGGCTGAGTAGTCACTACTGCACTGAAGGCTGAAATTGACTGATATTAACCACAATTTGCCAGCCTAGCCTTTCCCTGGAACCTACAAGTGTTCACAGAAACTCCAGAGTTCCAAAAATAGTTGTTTTGGATAGATTCTACTAGTATAATTATTGTCTAGGTGGAGAGATGAGTTTCTGGTGTTTGTTACTCTGCCATTGTCCCAGATGTAATATCTCAGTGATTAACATTTTAAAGACCCTTATCGGGCTTCCCTGGTGGCGCCATGGTTAAGAATCCACCTCCCAATGCAGGGGACACGGGTTTGAGCCCTGGTCTGGGAAGATCCCACATGCCACGGAGAAACTAAGCCCATGAGCCACAAGTACTGAGCCTGAGCTCTAGAGCCTGTGAGCCACAACTACTGAGCCCACGTGCTGCAACTACTTAAGCCCGCACGCCTAGAGCCCCTGCTCCACAGCAAAAGAAGCCACTGCAATGAGAAGCCTGTGCACCGCAACAAAGAGTAGCCCCCTCTTGCCGCAACTAGAGGAAGCCTGTGCACAGCAACAAAGACCCAACTCAGCCATTAATTAATTAATTAATTAATTATTTTAAAAGACCCTTATCAACTATACCCAGTTTTTCTTTAGGGCCCACTTCAAATATTATTTTTGTGTCCCCACTTTCACCTCATTCTAGATTGTAAATTTCTTGAGGACAGAAATAGGGACTGTTTTTCAAAGTGGCTATACTGTTTTACATTCCCACCGCCAGTGTGTGAGAGTTTCAGTTCCTCCACATCCTCATCAATACTTGTTATTCTCTGTCTTTGTAATTTTATTTTAGCCATCCTAGTGAGTATATAGTGGTACGACATTGTGATTTTTATTTGCAATCCCCTAATGACTAATGATGTTGAGCATGTTTATATGTGCTTATTGGCCATTTGTATATCTTCTTTGGAGAACTGTCTATTCAGATCCTTTGCCCATTTTTAAATTGGATTTGCTTTTTACTATTGAGTTGTACTGTTAAAATATGTTCTAAATACAAATCTGTTCAGATACATGATTTGCAAAATTTTTCTCCCATTTTGTGGGTTGTCTTTTCAGTTTCTTGATTGTGTCCTTTGAAGCATAAAAGTTTTTGATTTTGATACATTTCAACTAATCTTTTTTTTCTTTTGTTGCTTGTAATTTTGTTATAATATCTAAGAAACCATTACCTAACAACATCATAAAAATGTATTCCCATGTTTTCTTCTAGGAGTTATATAGCTTTAGCTCTTTCATTTGTGTCTATTATCCTTTTTGAGATTCATTGTTTTATATGATGTGAGGTAGGGCTCTAATGTCATTCTTTTGCATGAGGATATATAGAGAGTTGTCCTACCGCTATTGTTAAAAAGACTGTTTCCCCATGAATTGTCATGGTACCATTGTCAGAAATCATTTGACCATAAATGTATGGGTTTATTTCTGGACTCTTCCACTGATCTATATGTCTGTCATTATGCCAGTACCACACTTCTCGATTGTTGTAGCTTTGTAGTAATTTTGAAATCAGGAAGTGTGAGTCTTCCAACTTTGTCCTTTTTCAGGATTATTTTGGCCATTCTGGGTCCTTTGCATTTCCATACGAATTTTGGGATCAGCTTGTCAATTTCTGCAATAAAGCAAGCTAGGATTTTGATAGCGATTGTGTTGAATCTGTAAATCAATTTGGGGAATAGTGATATCTTAATAATATTAAGTGTTCCAATACGTGAACATGGGATAGCTTTTCATTTATTTAGATCTTCTTTAATTTCAACAATATTTTGTAATTTTCAGTATACATGTCTTGTACTTCTTTTGTTAAATTTATTCCTAAGTATATTCTTTTTGATGCTCTTGTAAATGTAGTTGTTTTCTTAATTTCTTTTTCAGGTTGTTCATTGCTAATATATAGAAATTAAGTTCATTTTTGAGTATCAATCTTGTATCCTGAAACCTTGCTGTACTTATTAGCTATAATACTTTTAAAGCAGATTTCTTAGATTTTTCTGTACACAAGATCATGTCATCTGAAAATAAAAATAGTTTAACTTGTTCCTGTCTAATCTGGATGCCTTTTATTTCTTTGTCTTACCTAATTACCCTGGCTAGAACCATCCGTACTAGGAGTGATGAGAATGACTTCCTTGTCTTATCCCTGATCTTAGAAGGACAACATTCAGTCTTTCCCCATTAAGTATTATGCTAGCTGTACGTTTTTCACAAATTCCCTCTATCAAGTTGAGAAAGTTTCTGTCTATTCCTAGCTTGTGGAGTGTTTTTATCATGTAAGGGTGTTGGATTTTATCAAATGCTTTTTTGTGTGTCTATTGAGATGATCACTTCATTTTTGCTTTTTATTCTATTGACATGACATATTACTTGATTTTTATATTTTAAAGCAACCTTGCATTTCTGGTTTAAGTCCCCCCGATCATATTACATAGTTTAGGAGAGTTTTTTTTTCTTTTCTTTTCTTTCTTTCTTTATTTTTGGCTGCATTGGGTCTTCGTTGCTGCACGTGTTCTCTTCGTTGCAGTGCGCGGACTTCTCATTGCGGTGGGTTCTCTTGTTGCGGAGCATAGGCTCTAGGTGCGCAGGCTTCAGTAGATGTGGCACGCGGGCTCAGTAGTTGTGGCACACGGGCTTAGTTGCTCCACAGCATGTGGGATCTTCACAGACCAGGGCGCGAACCTGTGTCCCCTGCATTGGCAGGCGGATTCTTAACCACTGTGCCACCAGGGAAGTCCCATTTTTTTGTTTTTTGTTTGTTTTTTCCTTCAGCCTTGCCACACAGCTTTCAGGATCTTAGTTCCCTGACCAGGGATTGAACCCACACCCTTGGCAGTGAAAGCATAGAGTCCTAACCACTGGGCCACCAGGAAATTCCGTACATAGTGTTTATTATATGTTGCTAGATTTGTTTGCTAGTATTTTGTTGAGCATTTTTGTACCTATATTCATAAGGGATATTGGTGTATAGTTTTCTTGTGAAGTCTTTGTCTCCTTTTACTATCAGAGTAATACTTACTGTGTAGACTAAGGAAGTGTTCCCTCCTCTTCCTCTTCTTTTTTTTTTTTTTTTCACGGTACGCGGGCCTCTCACTGTTGTGGCCTCTCCCGTTGCGGAGCACAGGCTCTGGACGCGCAGGCTCAGCCGCCATGGCTCACGGGCCCAGCCGCTCCGCGGCATGTGGGATCCTCCCAGACCGGGGCACGAACCTGCGTCCCCTGCATCGGCAGGCGGATCCCCACCACTGCGCCACCAGGGGAGCCCCCTGTTCTTTTTTTTTAAGCATTTGTGAAGGATTGTCATTAATTCTTCATTAATGTTTGGTAGAATTACCAGTAAAGCCATCTTGACCACACTTTTCTTTGTGGGAAGTTTTAAAGTTACTATTCAGTCTATTTACTTGTTATATATATATATTCAAATTCTCTCTTTCTTGTTGAGTTGGTTTAGGTAATTTGTGTATTTCAAAGAATTTGTCCATTCTTCTAGGTTGTCTAATTTGTTGGCATCCTGTTTTTCATAGTATTTCCTTATAATCCTTTTTATTTTTATAAGGTCGGTAGTGATGTCTCCTCTTTCATTCCTAATTTTAGTAATTTTGAGTCTTCTCTCTTTTTTCCTTGGTCACTCTAGGTTTGTCCCTTTTTTTATCTTTTCATTGAGCCAAGTTTTGATTTTATTGATTTTCTCTGTTTCCTCTCTAATCTTTATTATTTCCTTTCTCCTGCTTGCTTTGGGTTTAGTATGATCTTCTTTTTCTAGTTTTTTAGGATAGAATGTTAGGTTATTGATTTGACATCTCCTTTTCTAATATAGCATTTGGATCATAAATTTCCCTCTTTGTACTGCTTTAAGCTGCATCCCATAAGTTTTGGTATATTGTGGGGTTTCTTTCATTCAACTCAAAAGTATTTTTTAAATTTTCCTTGTGATTTCTTCTTTGACTCATTGGTTATTTCAGATTGTGTTGTTTAATTTCCACATATTTTTTTAATTTCCCAAATTTTCTTCTGTTATTAATTCCATTGTGATTGGATAGCATACTTTGTATGTTTTCAGTCCTTTTAAATTTATTAAGGCTTGTTTTATGGCCTAGCATATGGTCTATCCCGGAGAATGTTTCATGTGCACTTGAGGAGAATGTACATTCTACTGTTATAGGGTAGAATATTCTGTAGATGTCTTCTTAGGTCTAGTTGGTTTATAATGTTGTTCAAGCCTTCTATTTATTTTTCCCATAGGTGAGACCTGGAACCCTTTCAAATTACAGTACCAGCTGAGAAATGTAAGAGAGAGAATTGCAAAGAACCTAGTAGAGAAGGGTATTCTAACCACTGAGAAGCAGAATTTCCTCCTATTTGACATGACTACTCACCCAGTGACCAATACAACAGAGAAGCAGCGGCTAGTGAAAAAGCTTCAAGACAGTGTCCTAGAGCGGTGGGTAAATGACCCGCAGCGTATGGACAAGCGGACACTCGCACTACTGGTGCTAGCCCACTCCTCTGATGTGCTAGAGAATGTCTTCTCCTCTTTGACAGATGACAAGTATGATGTGGCAATGAATCGGGCCAAGGACCTAGTGGAGCTGGACCCTGAGGTAGAGGGGACAAAGCACAGTGCCACAGAGATGATCTGGGCTGTGCTGGCAGCCTTCAATAAATCCTAAAGCCAGCAGGTGGGTTTCTCCTTTTCCCTTGCTGGCCAGTGACTGTCAGAGACACCATCAGCAAGCTTTGTGTGATGAGATGTTTTCCATCATGTTTTTTCCTTCTCTTGAACCAATCTCGTTATTTGGGGAGAGCAACTTCAAGGCTCCTGTATAGACCTTGACTATTATAAGCAGACTTTATATTTCCCTGTACTTCCACTCCAGAGGTGAATAAACGGGGTGAACCAACAGCCACCCAATAAATAAACATTTTCTCTCATTTCTTGGTTTATTTCCCTCTAGTGTGCTTTTGCATTAGCAGGAATATCTAAGTGAGATTTGGATTTCTCTAGCCACAGAATGTGAATGAGATGTAGAGCAAACCATTTATCATATTTTTAAATTTCTATTTTCCATTTTAAATATATGTTTTCAGTCTGTCTCTCAGGCTCTGCTAAGTAATGTAGCTTGTTGAAGTAACCATCTCTTTGAATAAGGGGCAATGGAAACAAAACTAATTTTTGGAGCATATGGTCTCTGGCATATAAATGCATGTCCCGCTAGTGGTTTTCTCATTTTTCCTTTTCTAACCTAATGAGAATATTCCAAATGTGATTACCTGGTTCTCACAGTCCTAGAGCCAGAAATATATTCTCTACTCTCTCTCAGCATTATCCTACTCCATCATTCATTAGAACAGAAGTCTAAATGAAAAAAATGTATCTCTCAACCACCTCCTTTAAGCAGTCAGCAATACAATTTGCAAAGGGAGGTGGCATCAGAATTTCCACTCTTTAGCACATGACTATCCTGATTCCTCCTGACTACTTTAAATGTCCCTACTCTGATTGAATTTAGGGAGTTATAAATTTCAATTGCATAAAGCAGCATCCTGAGTCCAGACAATATATCTAAACTGTAAATCCTCTTGTTCCCTATTTTGGCTTCCTACATAAATTGATAGATTCTGTCTATATTTAAGGGTTCTGGAGGTAGTTTTATCTATATTTAATCCACAGATACCCTTCTAGTCATTAGTCTTGTCTCAACACAACCATCTGTCTAACCAAATCGCTAAAACATTTTTTAATTCTGTAATTAATGCAAACAGGAGCTTATTAAGAAAAATCCTGTTTAGAAGGGCAATTTGATCTTAAAAGCATCCTGATATAAAGTCCAGTATTTGGGAATATAAAGAGGACAGGCACCAAACTGTGCTAATGTCATGCATTTGTTATGCTGATACTTTTAATGGGTCTTGCCTCTTGACAACTACAGAGAAACCAGCTATCAAAGGGCTAATACAGATGATCCAGACCTGATATCAAATCTTCCTGATCAGAAGTAATTAAATGAATGATTGTAACTTTCATCTTCTCCCCTAAACCTGTCTAGCTCCACAAAATTCCCAACTCAATTAACTTTCTTTTTTCACTTTAGGTATCACTTAGGTGACTAGGGATATAAATTTTAAAGTGAAACAAATACTTAAATGTGAAGCTGAGTAGAGCTTCCGTCTGGCTCTCTAAAAGTATAAAAACCAGTACCTGGTTGTCTCTACCTGACTTAGTTTTTTCTTTCCATATGAAAACAATTCGGCATGAATTGAAACCAGGTTTTCCTGTGGAAAGTTTCAGCTTGATTGGGAGAGTAGAAGTTGAGTTGAGTTCTTTCTAGCAACTCTTGGTCAGTGTTTATTTTTATATTGTATCTCAATAAGATGAAGATGTCTTCAGTTTGAATCTGCATAATGTTCATTGCAAAACACCTTTTCATTTAATGCATATGGCCTTCACATTTCTGTATAATAAAGATCAATTATTGTCTCTGGTATCTCTGTGCAGTTTTACAACTTCAGTTATTTTAACTGGAAATAAGAACTTTTCACACAGGGCCAGTAACACTCCCCGTTTACACTAGGATACCAGCCTCTGTTTCATCCTGTGTGGAAAATAAGGCATACACAAATATTATAATTGTAACATATATATACTGGAGGGCAGGGCACGTTAAGTCTAACCCGAACACCAGCTAATGTAAAGTCTGAATAGTGTCTCCATCTCGAGCAAAATAAGTTACCCAATTACACCATTATTACCATGAAGATAATGAGTATATTCTGTCCTATTAATAACTGTTTGCACGTGACACCTGAACTTACTGAAGAGCTGAAAGTCTTAGGTTCCAAGTGTAGGTAACATACCTAATTATAACAGAGTTAACAACGTGTGAAAAGAAAGATAATTGAGCTTGTAATTGGCTTATTGTTCTTCACTTTTATAATGTCTACAGCATAAAGGACAATAAGAAATGTATTTACTAGGATTGTTTATACTTGTTATTTTTATCTCAGAAGAAGTATTGTTTTCCCATAAGTCATCCTTTGTAACAATGTTTCTCAAAATGTGGTGCATCAAAATAACCTGTTTGTTAAAATTTGATATCAGAAAACACTCATGCAAGAAGAGAGTACGGTGAAATATTTAAAGTGTTGGGGACTTCCCTGGTGGTCCAGTGGTTAAGATTCTGCACTTCCAATGCAGGGGGCCTGGGTTCTATCTCTGGTTAGGGAACTAGATCCTGCATGCCGCAACTAAAAATCCCTCATCTGGAATGCCACAACGAACACCCGGCACAGCCAAATAAATAAATACATATTTAAAAAAATAAAAAATAAAAAAGTATTGTAAAACAAAAACAAAAAACCACCCAGCAATCTAGAATTCTATATCCAGTAAAATTATCCTTCAAAAGTGAAGGATAAGGGCTTCCCTGGTGGCACAGTGGTTGAGAGTCTGCCTGCCGATGCAGGGCACACGGGTTCGAGCCCTGGTCTGGGAAGATCCCACATGCCGCGAAGCAACTAGGCCCGTGAGCCACAACTACTGAGCCTGCGTGTCTGGAGCCTGTGCTCTGCAACAAGAGAGGCCGCGATAGTGAGAGGCCCGCGCACCGCAATGTAGAGTGGCCCCTGCTTGCCCCAACTAGAGAAAGCCCTCGCACAGAAACGAAGACCCAACACAGCCAAAAAGTAATTAAGTAATTAATTAACTAATTTTTAAAAATTTTAACAAAACTATAAAGAGAATTCTAATTGAAAGATTTTTTAAATGTTCTTTTCCTTTTCCATACAGCTAAAATGCACAGATTATATATTCATATAATTTCTAAGAATGTTTTACTCCCTAAAGAATAAAAATAATTGCTTTAATGCTGAAATAAGTTAAGTAGAATGGATTTTTTATATTTTCCTATTACCTATTACATGTGTACATGAATCTTTGTTCCTGTGTCCCCAGTTCTTCTCAAGGCCTTGGTCTGCCTTCCTTTTCTCCTCAGTGAGTTCCAGGTGGGTACATAATTTGGAAAGAGACAGACTAGACATGACTTCTTACTGATAAGTGAGAAAGGGAGCCATCCCTCCCAGAACGCAATAAAATTCTCATGGAATGCAAGTCAGAAAAGCAAGGGTCACTTCTTGGCGGAAATATTTTTCTAGCAGCCCAACTCACTGCTGTTAGTTTTTCTTTACATTCCAGATTGTAAAAAAGTAGATTCAATTTGGGTGGAAGGTGGGGAGCAAATACTCCATAAGAACTCTTCAAATAGGTGTGTTTTGTGTAGATTTTTGTTCCCTGAATATCAATACTCTGCCCACCACTTTGTTTTTCTCAACTAAGTGAACATCCCCAAGAATAATAGCATATTTTATCTGAACTTACTTTAGAAACTCAGCTAGGAATCTAGAGGCTTCTGCCCCGTCAGAAGGACTGCTTGACCAAATCGCCATGTTTCTGCCACATATGCAAGCCCAATAGATGTATGTTATTCTCCTGATTTGATGGGAAAAAATTCAAAGCCAAAGTTTTTCTCATATTTCGGAGATGCTGAGATCCCACTCCCAATCTAAAGATGAATACTTCTTCAAAGATTTCTGGACATTTAAAGCCATAATACAACACCTCAAAATACTTACGGGTTAGCCTTAATAATAATTTTTTTAAAAAACTTTTTCCCCCAGCTCTGTCACTCCAGCCTTTCTTGAACTCCCAAGTGGAGGCCAGAAGGGTCTTAGATAACTTAGTTTAAACTGATTTATATTAAACTAAATTGGATTCCTTTCATTTGAGAGCAGGGAGGAAGAGATGTTTATGATCAAAGAGGGGAAGACTAGAGAAGGTAACAGAATAGTTGACTAGATTCTTAACATTGTGAACATTTAAAAGACTGAACAAATACTTTTTATTTTAAAATGTTCATGTTTTAAAAATTAGATGACTTAATTCAGTCTTTCACTTCTCTCCTCCATCTTACTCTTCACATTAGATATCTTTTAAAACTTTTTATGGAATCATAACCAGAGAAAAATGCTTAAATCAAAATAAATAAAAATGTACGACTCAGTAATGAATAGTGAGCATTCCTATGTAACCAGCACCCCAGTCAAGAAACAAAACATTACCAGCTCCCCAAAAGCCCCCTTCATGCCCTCTCCCAGTCACTATATCCCTCCTAACTACAATCCTGACTTTTAATACAGTAGATTGGTTTTGCTTTTGAACGTTATATAAATGAAATCATCCAATATGTATTTTTTGTGACAGTTGGTTATTTTATTTTGAACATTTGGGTTGTTCTAGTTTGGAGCAATTATAAATAGAGCTGCTGTGAATACTTGTTTTGGTGAACATGAGAATGCATTTCAGTTGGATATATGTACCTAGGAGTGGAATTGCTGGGCTATAGGATTTGAATTACATTTAGCTTTAGTATATAGTGCCACCAGTTTTCCGAAGTATGGTTGTACCAATTTACACTCCCACCAACCATACTACAGAGTTTTAAATTGTCAAATCATAAATTTGGGGCACATAACTGAACACAAATCTGAATAAATGAAGGCCACTGTAAATTCCTGTGACAATGCTTTAATTTATGGAAACAACTTCTCTGGTGGGCTTCAGTGGGTCTCTGTACACCCTGAAAGTATGTACAATATTTTTGCATGCATGCATGTGTGTATACGTGCACTTTGAGGAGAGAAGAAACACAGCTTGTATTAGATTCTCAAAGATCAGATTTTCCATACTTTGGAAAACTGGTGGCTGTGTATACTAAAGCTAAAAATAATCCAATCCTTCACACACACACACACACACACACACACACATTAAGAATGATTGCTTTATGGGAGCCCAGCAGTCAAGAAGCTATTTGCTTGCTATTAGCAAACTGTTCTACGTTGGTTATGGTGCATTGACATAGACAGTCTGAATAGGCAGGTTTCCTGTGGTTAACAGAGAAGGATTAGCACCCTTGACCACTTAATTTTCCTTTTATTTTTAGCAGGTTAAAATCCTTTATTAAAATAGCTTCATAATGTTTTGATAACTACATATTTTGATCTTTTTTTTTTTTTTGCAGTACGTGAGCCTCTCACTGTTGCGGTCTCTCCCGTTGCGGAGCACAGGCTCCGGACCCGCAGGCTCAGCGGCCATGGCTCACGGGCCCAGCCGCTCCGCCGCATGTGGGATCTTCCTGGACCAGGGCACGAACCCGTGTCCCCTGCATCGGCAGGTGGACTCTCAACCACTGCGCCACCAGGGAAGACCCTGATAACTATTTTTATAACAGCTTTATTGATATAAAATGCACATACCATATAGCATACCTACTTAAAGTGAATAATTTGATGGTTTTTTAGTATATTCACAGCATCATGCTATCACCACAATCAATTTTAGAACATGTCATCACCCTAGAAAAAAACACATACCCATTAGCAGTCATTCCCCATTTCCCTCAGTCCTAGGCAAACACTAATGTACTTTCTGTCTCTGCAGATTTGCCTATTCTGGACATTTCATATAAATGGAATCATACAATATGTGTCTTTTGTGACTGCTTCTTTCACTTAGCATAATGTTTTCAAGGTTCATCCATGTTGTAGTACGTATCAGTGCTTCATTTATTTTTATTGTCAAATAATTTTACACTGTATAGAAATACCACATTTTTGGACTTCCCTGGTGGTCCAGTGGTTGAGACTCCATGCTTCCACTGCCGGGGGCACGGGTTCAATCCCTGGTCGGGGAAGCTCCACACTCCGTGTGATGCCTCCAAAAAAGAAGTGCTCTCCTCACCAGTGTGTCAAAAAATAAATAAATAAAGCAATGTGGATATTTTTTTAAAAAACCTCTTTAAAAAAAAAGAAATACCACATTTTAAATGATGTCTTTAGAGAATATAATGTGTCCAAAACAAAATCTGTATTTCTTCTCCTAAACCTCCCACTTTCATATTTCCCCATATTAGTAAATGGTGCCATCGTTCACCTAGCTGCTCAGGCCAAAAGCTTTGAAGTTATCCTGGATTCTCATAACAGCAAATTCTGTTGGCTGTACCTTCAAAACTCCACATCCAGCCATTTTCAACCTTCTCTGTAGCTACTACCTCCTAGTCCAAACCACTGTCATCTCTCCTAATTGGTGTCCTGCTGCTGCTTCCACTTCAATGCAGTGTATGGCAGAGGTGAGATATTTATGAGAAGAGAGGCTTTTCTGTTCTCAGGGGGGAAATCATTTAAAAAACTTTGAAATGGGCAAAAACATTATTGGGTATTGTCTAGAGGAGTCTTTGGCATAATCGATCTATGGCTTTCATTGTCTTTGAACTATTTTACAATTTGTAAATTGAGAAAACTGATGGCAGTGCAAATGATTCTTATACATAGAGATACAAATGAATTTTGGCCAGTGAGATACAATTTCCACCCTGTGAAAAAGGTAACTCCAAACATAATATTTTATGCCCTGTAGATTTTGGCCAATTTTATATCTATTAGCAATTTCAGCATTCTTTTTTTTTTTTTTTTTTTTTTGCGGTACGTGGGCCTCTCACTGTTGTGGCCTCTCCCATTGAGGAGCACAGGCTCCGGACGCGCAGGCTCAGCGGCCGTGGCTCACAGGCCCAGCCGCTCTGCGGCATGTGGGATCTTCCCGGACCGGGACACGAATCTGTGTCCCCTGCATTGGCAGGTGGACTCTCAACCACTGCACCACCAGGGAAGCCCAATTTCAGCATTCTTAATTGCCTATATATGTGTCTGTCTTCAGATTCTCTTTTGAACCAGTTTAACATCTTACTAGTTCCCTCATTTGTATGAGTTATGATTTTACTTTTTTGAAAATTATCTTTAACACTGTGTTATTCTGATCATTTAGCTACTTTTCTTAGGCTACACTTAAGGCCAGCCCTAAGAGTATACCTTTCTAAAAGAGACAAGGAGAGGACTGAGCTTGGTTAATTCCCTGGTATTCTCAGTCTGGCCCATCAGAGAGTGCTAATGGCATGTGTCTTAAACCCAGATATTTCTGCAGTTTTCTGGCCACGCTGTGCGGCATGTGAGATCTTAGTTCCCCGACCAGGGGTCAACGAGGGATGGAACCTGTGCCCCTGCATTGGAAGCATGGAGTCTTATCCAGTGGACCACCAGGGAAGTCCCCAGTTTCACTTTTTATATTCTTTTTATATTCCATTCTTCTGTAGAACCTTGCTTAAGCACTGATGAATTTTACAGTGTTATTCCAAGATATTTCATCTCTCATACTCTGAAAAGATTTAGGTCTTCCCCTGAAAAATTCAAACATAAACAAGAAAAAAGACCAACAGACTAGGAATAAACAAGAAGTTCAGGTCCTCTTCTCTCCTCACTTTCCTCACTCCAATCTACTTTTCTCCCTCTATTTGCTTTTTGGTAAATGGCACCACCATTTACTCAGGAATTTGGGATTCATCCTTAATTCTCCGTCACCTTCATTCCCTACATCCAATATCATTTGTCTCTTCAGCTTCTCTTCATTCACTCGGCCCTGCCTTTGATCAGGCCTTTCAAGTCTTGCCTGGATTTACTGCAATCCTGGAGTCTCCCTCTCCACTTCAGTCCAATCTCCACATGGCTACTGTTGTCAAAAAACCTTGGCTCTCTGTGCACCGACGCTGAACAGAAATACGGAGATAGAGATTTTGAAGGATAAGGCTTTGAAGGCTTTATTCCTCTGCCATGCAAAGGGAAGACAGATCAGGCTAGCGCCTCAAGAACTGTGCCCCCCTCCCTGGGGAACTGAGAGAGGTTATATAGCCAGGGCTCATAGTCTATGGTAGGTGATAAGGCTCTAGTAATGAAGCTCTTGTATTCTTCCTGAGTTAGTTCAAAACAGTCACAGCTGGCTCAGGCAAGCCCGGTAATTGGGTCCGTTTGTCTCTGGGTTATTGGCCTGCAACCTTCTTTCTGAAATGCAAATGCTACAAGGGGTGATTTGCTACAGGGGAGTGCAGGGTGTAATTCACATAGTGTTAAGGAGTGATAGGTTAGCTTCATGAAGTACAAATCTAGTTACAGACACTATAGATTAGTAACAGTTAAAATAAAACTAGGAGTGATTGACTCTTTCAGGCCAGTCTGTTTCTTCTCTAGCCTGTTCACTGTTCCCTTGTTTTCTTTTTTAAAAATTAATTAATTAATTAATCTGGCTGCATCGGGTCTTAGTTATGGCTCACGGGCTCTTTGTTGTGGCATGCAGGCTCCAGTGCGAGCAGGCTCAGTAGTTGTGGCACACGGGCTTAGTTGCTCCGCGGCATGTGGGATCTTAGTTCCCGGGCCAGGAATTGAACCCGTGTCCCCTGCACTGGAAGGCAGATTCTCAACCACTGGACCACCAGGGAAGTCCCCTCTTGTTTTCTTTGTTTATCAGAAAAGTCTCATTTCTCTTCTTGCTGCAACACTACCACAGTTATATCTTTCCAAATCCCAAGTCTAACAATACCATTTCCCTGCTTGAAATCAGAGGTTCCCCCTTTGGCTTCATGAAACCCCAACACTTTAGCATGACTTACAAGCCTCCCCTGACCCCAGCAACCTGAACAGTGTCATGTCTTGCTGCTCCACAGGGGTTCCAAATCAGCCTTATTTGCAGTCTCTCCTTAGGGAGCTTTTTAAAAGTACAGATTTCCAGGCCCCAGCCCAGAGATGCTGATTCAACTGGGGTGAAAGAGGGCTGAGGAAATCTGTATTTTTATAAAGTTCCCTGGGAACTTCTAATCAACCGAGTCTGAGAACCAAGGATCCAGAACATGGAGTTTCTTATGGCTCTATGTCTTTTCACATGAGGCTTTTTCTGCTTGAAAAGGGCTTCTCCACACTCCCTTTTTTTTTACCTTGAGTATTCCTATACTTCCTTAAATGTCATCTCCTCCAAGAAGCTGCTTTTAATAGTCTTCGCCGGTGTAAACCATCTTCATCTCTTATCTTCTTACTCATCTGTGAACAGCTTGAAGGCAGGGACTGACCTTATCTTTGCATCCATCCATGGTGCCTGAAATCGAGCAGGAACTTGCAGGGCCTTCTCAGGAACAGATCCCACTGTGTCCCTCAACTCTTGTTTATAGAAAAGCTTTAGCCTCCTAGGCCTTCCCCAAGTTCCAAAGAGCAAATTTAATCAAGAAAAGTGAGAAATGCAGAAACAGGATCAGTCAAGCAAGACAAAATAATAGTTTAGCCATAAAGTCAAGGACCTTTAGTTCCTCCTCAAGGGCTGTAGATAATATCCTGAGCCATATCCTTGAGTTCTTTTTCAGATACTAAAATCCCCACCAGGCAGAGAAAGTTAACTGCATGCTGACCACTAGCACACAGACCCCAGACCAGTTGGAACCAGAAGGTTGATGACAGATTCACAAAACATCACCCTGTTACCTCACCATCACCAATTAGAGAATTGTGTAGGAGCTGATCACACAACATATGACCCTCTCCCTCACACTGGCATTAAAACTCTTCTCTGAAAGCCATGGGGGGGTAGGGAGGTTTGGGTCCTTTGAACACTAACTACCCATTCTCCTGTGTAGTGCCCTGCAATAAACACTGTACTTTTCTTCATCACAACCCAGTGTCAGTATATAGGCTTTGCTGTGCATCCCAAGCACAGCAGACCCAAGTTTTGTTCGGTAACATGCCCAGCACAATACATAACACGTAATGAGTGCTCAATGAAATTTGTTGGATGAAAGAGGAGTCTTGCTGGGCTAGCAGGATCTCACTCCCTCTAGAAACTCTTGCTATAGATACTTTCTCCTCAGTCAGGGGTCAGTCACCCTCTAAACTTTTATAAGATAGGGTGGTCCTCTAAATTGTCTTCCTTTCCTCCCCCCTCCTGCTAATCTCCAATTTTTCTATTCATCCTCATAGTCCCAGTTTAGGTTCTCTAACATCTAAAACATTCCTTGACCAGCTCAGCCAGAAATGATCTTTGAAACACTTATAAATACAACTCACTTGGTATCATACATTACCTAATATTATAGTTACTTCCACACAATGTGGTACCTTATATACTTAAATACACGTATTGGTGACCTATAGCTCATTCCAACATATGGGTCGCAGACACCCTGTCCTAACCACCTTCCTTATCATGCTCTGGAACTTCAAATTTTGTGACTTCATATTTGCTTGATTGTATCAACAGTGACTACTATAGCCATATCTGACACCAATTATAATTATTATAGGCTAGAGCTCATCATAACCTACAATGTCTCCACCTTCCCAGATACAAACTGAAATTTCCCTCTCACTGCAGCTTCCTATTCATCTGCCTCTCAGTCATTCCCACCAAATCTGAGCTTCATCTGTCTCATAACCAGTTCTTCAACTCTTTTCTACTCCTCCCAGTTCATCAATCTCATTCTGTCTTTCCTAAAGAGCCTAGATGCCACAGTCAGCTATTTCAACAAACAGGCAAACCATTCTAGACTTCCTCATTGTCCTCCCTCCACTGTTCCTTCTTTACCAGTCCTTCATCCTGGTTAATTCACTCAGGCTGTCTGTTTTCTCCATCCCAAGGCAGCCAGGAGTTACTGACCGAAGTCACAAAGCCATGCTGATTAAGACTACTACACATTCACTCTTATCTAATCTCAGGTAGATCTTTCTTGCTGTTTTGCATCATTGCCATTTTCTATGGCACAGTTTCTACCCCATTTTTCCTAGATCCTCTATCCCACCCATCATCCTTTTTATTCTCAAAAGCTTAACCTCAGAAAAGCAAGTCCATTCAATATGACTTCTCTAAATGTTTAGCCACCTCAAAATCTCTCTGTACATTTCCCTTCCCATTCTTCCTTTTCAGTGGCCAAAGCCAACCTTTCTGCCTCTCTCTCTCCTGATCTAATGATCTCCTCTGAGACTTTAACTTTTTTTTAAATTGAAGTATAGTTGATTTACCATGTTGTGTTAGTTTCAGGTATACAGCAGAGTGATTCAGTTATGCATGTGTGTGTGTGTGTGTGTGTGTATATTCTTTTTCAGATTCTTTTCCCTTATAGGTTATTACAAACTATTGAGTATAGTTCCCTGTGCTATACAGTAGTTCCTTGTTGGTTATCTATTTTGTACATAGTAGTGTGTATATGTTAGTCCCAAACTCCTAATTTATCCCTCCTCCCTCTTTCCTCTTTGGTAACTGTAAGTTTGTTTTCTATGAGACTTTAATTATTTATCTCCTCTTTAAGTAGTTAATTATATTTTTAGTTTTTCTCTCAATTAGCCCTTCCCCTTTTCTAACACTTGCTTAAATCTTTCCTACTCTCCAAAAAAAGAAAGTCCTCTGCTGCTTCCTCTTCTGTTCATTGTCCTCATTCCTTTCTTTGCTTTATTGTTAAATATTGCTACCACCTCTTCACTCTTTAACCACTTGCAATTAGCTTTTGTCCCCTTCAACTTTAACTTCTCTGTTACTTCTCTCTTCTTACCACTCTGATCATTTTCCTCTGGGTCCCTTGCCAACTTTTCCCCAGGTTTGTGTCTTGGGACTTCTTTTTTTTTCTACTTTCTCCTTGGTTGATCCCATCTAATTCCACAACTTTACCTATAGTTATGTGAAGAAGTCCAAATTTCATTCATATTTGGCTACTACTTTTATTCCAAACTCCAGATTTATATTTCCTAGAATGCTAAAATTTCAGCTATGGAGATCTCAGAGGTCATTTATCCTAAGTCTTCATTGCTTGGATATCTCCACCAAATGGCTCACTGGCTTTTAAAAAGTCAATGATTTCAAAACCGAACACCTCATTTTCTGTCTGCTTCCAATTCCATTTAAAAATCGACTCCTTTTCTTGAATTTGTTTCTACAAATAGTCACCGTGAGGCACATGGTCTCCTCATTCCCTATATTCAATCAGCTGCTAATCTAGTAGATTACATTGCCACAGGCTCTCTCAATTAGGTTCACTGTTTTCCATTCTAAACTATCACATTTCTAGTTTAAATCCTAATTATCTCCTACCCAGAGTATTGCAGTGGACTCCTGGCTAGACTGTCCACCCCCAGTATCTTTCTGCTTGGAATTCTGAATGATTTTTATTCATTACTACTAGATTAATCTTCCTAATGAACAGTTCTGATCTGCCACTCTCTGGCCTAAAATCCTTAAATGTCTCCCCTGGATAACTAAATTATTCATTAGTTCCTTATGCTGGCATTCAGAGTCCTCCATGTTCTGGACTCAGTTCTATTTTTCTAGCCTTCATGCTGACCCCATCACCTAGAATACCCTTCCTTCACCTTTACCTGGCAAACTCCTAAATTCTTTAAAGCTGATTTCAAATACCCACCTCCATCACAGTCTATTTTTGTGGGGGGGACCCTAAACTGAATATGAACCTTCCTTTGAACCCCTATATCACTTTATTAATACTTTTACTTCAATGCTGACCAGATTTTGCCTTGTATGATAATCATCTGTGTATTCTATGCTTCTCAAACTTTTCCATTAGAAGTGTACCTAATTATACAGGAAAATGAACAGCCCCAAGGCTATCTGTCACAATAGGCTGCCTGGAAAATTAAATTTAATATGAATTTTTCAGTGTTATTAGTATTAGGCTGTTTTAATATAAAAATGTAGTGCTTTTTGACTAACACTCTAGGAAGACGTGTCTATTTAATCTTGAGGATTTAAGGTACACCTGGCACACTGTGAAAACCCTCCCTACAAGCCCACTAAACTTTCTATGGCAGAGACTGCCTTACTACATATGTATCCCCTGTAAAACTAAAACAGTACCGTCTTCAAATAGACGCTCAAAAAATATTGAACTGTGACTCAGGATACGTTAGCAAGTATTTACTAAATGTTTACCGGGTACCTAGACCTGTACTGTTTCAAGGAGCTCAGGTCTCCATGGGATGACTGTGAACAAGTAAAAAACTGTACATGAGTTAAATCATGAAACGTAAACCATTTGTGTTCCGCAAGATGGCTCAGTCTCTCCATTACACACCCCAAGTGACACATTGGAATGGTGTGTCTGACCTCTTAATTATTTTCTGGTGATTGATAATTTTCTGCTACCACTGCGCAAAGCTTAATCCTCTTCACCTGGAAATAAAAGGTTTCCACCATTTCGCTCTCCAATTTGAAGCTCAGCAAAGCCTAATGGGCGCGGGGCGGTGGAGCCGAAGGAAGTCTGACCCCATCAAAGGAGCAAAAATGCCAGAGCTACCAGCACCACCCCCTCACATCCCCCAAGGGCTTCCAATTGGTCCTTGTCGGTCACTCTCTTTCCAGGTTGGCCTTCCAGCTTGCCCGTCGCCTCCATAGAACCCACATTTAGCCAGCAACTATTGGTAGGTCGTTACGTCATTGCCCTATCTACCCCGCTCCCATTGGCTCCCATAGGAAGGGGCGGCCGCAACGTCACAGGCAAGAGCCGCCATTTTGACTGAGCAACCCTAGTGACAGGAGCCGAAGCAGCAGCGCAGGTTGTCCCGTTTCCCCTCCCCCTTCCCTTCTCCGGGTGACTTCCTGGGTCCCCTACACTCCACAGTCCCGGTCCCGCCATGTCCCAGAAACAAGAGGAGGAGAACCCTGCGGAGGAGACTGGCGAGGAGAAGCAGGTGAAATGGAGGGGGTGCGGTGGGCGAGCTGGGGGCGACCGTGTTGGGGCGGGCGACGGTCTCCCACCAGTGCGGATTGGTCGCCATGGTCTCGGGCTCTGCAGGGGTTGGCCACTTCTTTCGTCATGCAGGGTGAGCTTCAGTACGGCCTGCTGCTTTGGCGCTGGTTAGCTGGGTGGATTGTCAATCAGTGCGGTTCTCTTCTTGATTGGCCAGTAGACCTACCGCTCAACTCATTGAAGTTGTGCTATAATTGGCCAAGCCTGGGCGCGGGGCGGGTGTTTAGAAAGACTGGGTGAATGAAAGGGGTTGGTGGTCCCGGGATGAGATGTGTGTTATTGGTTAGTAGGGGTAAGGTGACCGAACCACTAGGCTGGGGCTCGCATTCTAAATCCCCAGAAAGATACAAGTCGAGGTAAAGACGTTTAAAAAGGACCAGCACTGGGGGAAGGGAGAAGAGTAATTATTATCATGGCTAGTTTAAGGCGGCAACTTTCTCAAAGAGACCCGTTTTGACCGCTGGAGATGGTCTGTTGCCCACCTTCAAAGAGGACCTTACAAAATTGAAGAGGACTAGAGTTCCAAACAGAATAGTGGAAGTTAAACCTAGAGAAGACGCCGACAGAGTCGTGACAAGAAAGACGCCACCATAGTCCCCCCAGACTTCCAAGGTAGTGGGACTTAGTTAACCCGCAATTCTGTGATGAAAACACGCCACCCTCTTTGGGGGTTTGTATTTGACTTATAACATTTAGTACTGGATTCGGGTTCATGAAATACACCTGGTGTTATGTCTGTGCCAGGTTTTCAAGGGAAGGGAATGTAATTCCACTAAAAAGGGCCACAAATTGGCTTCATGTCCTTTTTTTAAAAGTCAGTAAAGAAAAGGGCAGCAGGGCCTACAAAAAGCAAGCAGAGAGTAACAGCAACAGTAAGAGCCCCCGCAAGCTAACTGAGCTCTTGGCATGTTCCCCAAACTTCCGTCACTAGGGAAGGTGTTGATTTTTTGGCAAAACTGGTAGGTAAATACTAGTGAACCCACTGTACCTTAATTTTCTTGAGGTTAAAAAGTGTCATTTTAATCTGTTTACCTGTCACCTTCCTACTACAGTGTTTATGGAAGCAATGCTGTCCCATTACTAAGGTGGAGATGTCTGGAGATGGCTACATAGCTAGCCTCCTCCGTAGAGAGACTTATCTGCTGACTAGCTTAGGAGGGAACACCTCAGCAGTTATCCCCCTTGATTTCCCATTTGACCTGTACTGTGTTTTAGGGACAGCTAGGGAACTTTCCTACTAATTTTGTATCACCAGAAGCCCTGCTAGCTCTTTTCTCTGTCTTTCTTAGCTTCTGTTCTGAGTGAGATACCGCTTGCTCTTTGAGTGAAGTATTGTGTTTAGGTATAGGTCACTCACAGGTCACTGGGGTGGTTCCCTGGGTTTCGTGAAGCAACTTATCTTTTCTTCTCACAATACAGTCATCTTGAGCTTTAGGGATCTGAACAGAGGTCTAGCTTTATTTAAGAACAGAGTGGAAATGGCATGTTTACTAATGGGTAGACCTCCAGGAAAAGGTAATAGTATAAAAGTTATCAGATATTAGAAGCAGTTGCTTCTTAGTGTTTAATCTTGTTGGCCCGTTTGTTTCCTCCAGGACACACAGGAGAAAGAAGGTGTGCTCCCTGAGAGAGCCGAGGAGGCAAAGCTAAAGGCCAAATATCCAAGCCTAGGACAAAAGCCTGGAGGCTCTGACTTCCTCATGAAGAGACTCCAGAAAGGGGTACGGGGCACAATCTCTTACCCTCTTACTTCGGAGCCAAAGGGGGCCTTAGGGATGAGATCTGTGGAAGTTCTACTGAACCCCGATATGAAGGTTTTGTTGTGGGGCAGTAGTAGAGAAAAATTAGAAACTTGTAAAAAGCAAGGCAAATAGTGTAAATCCCTGAAATGGTATCTTATCTTCTGATTTCCCACGTAGGATATTAAGGCTTAATGTAGGGGCATTTGGGTATGGGGTTGGGGGAGTGAGGGACGGATGTTAGAGTCTGGAATGCTGACAGCCTCCAGACATTTGCCTGTTTGGATGGTGGGAGTTTTAGGATTGCACGTTTAGGATTAGAGCTAAATTTTGGGGTGTGTCATTTCAGAAAAAGATCAGCCATCTGTCCTACAGATTTCCTCAACTTGAAATGAATAGTAGATGTCTTTAGACCCTTGAAGTTAGCACCAACTATTAACTATGCTCCCTGAAGAGACTTATTTTTCCTGTCCAGAATGGTCTTTCTCCCAAGGCAGAGTCTTACCTTTATAGCCATCTAGCTCCTGATCAGGTTTCTCAGTCCTCAGAGGTACTGAAAGCTGACTGAGGGATTGTATGTCATTAACCTGGAGTGTGTTTCTCTATGTGGATGAAATGGAGAGGGAAGCAGATCCCTCTGGAGAATCCCGGTTGCTGAGTCTTAGTCACAGATGATGATGTGATGCTGATTTGCAGTTTACCTTGCTGTAAGCAAGGCAGGCGTGGGCAGGCTGTCAGAGCCATGGAACATGTGTGGGAGTGCCTGCAGTCAGAGGAGAGTACATTCTCATGAACAAGCTCAGTTTCTATTCATAGTCTGAGAGAATAATTTTTAATTTTGAGGTTGTTAGCTTGAGGTTGATCTCCTGCTGATGGCCCCAGATCGACCCTTCTATGTATCTTATTCATTTCTGTTTCCCCAGCACCAAGCCCATTGGAGGCTAATAGGTCCTCATAAGCCTTAGTGAATAAGGTCAGTAATTTGGTTGAACCATCCTGTACTCATGGGGCTACAAAAGATGTGGGTACAGAGGATGTAGGAGCTATCTCTTAACTCCAAAAATAACACCCTAGCTGGGAAACTGCTTCCATACCTGAAAAAGTCAGAACACACTGGGGAGAAGACATAAGTAAATGTAATTAATGCTAAGCTCTGTAGGCATGAGACTAATCCAAAAGAGACTTGAAAGATCTGAGCGTGGATGAAGGTTTATAGTGGATGTGAGTCTCCTTGTTTTTGAGGAAGACCAGAGCTCCTCACTCACCTAAACCTCCCTCTTATCTCTTAGCAAAAGTACTTTGACTCAGGAGACTACAACATGGCCAAAGCCAAGATGAAGAATAAGCAGCTGCCAAGTGCAGGACCAGACAAGAACCTGGTGACTGGTGACCACATCCCCACCCCACAGGATCTGCCCCAGAGAAAGTCCTCACTCGTCACCAGCAAGCTTGCGGGGTAACCGGGGCCCCCTTCTGCTCCCCTTCCTCACCCACTGGACTTTTGTATATCATAGGCAGGGATGGAATGGGCACCTAGTTATATCTTCTCAGCTTGCTAGCCAGAAATGACTGTGATTCTCCTGGGGGCTGCTGAGAAGTTAATGTGGGCTGAAGAGAGGCTCTGAGTTCATTTCTTTGGATAAATTGAGATTTCCACACCCTCATGTAGCCCAGGTAGGGGCTCAGAAATAGGAGACTAGGATTGGATAATGCTGCAAACTCTCTTTTTCTTTTGTACAAGAAACTGGGGAGATGTGACTTCTCCTTTTGGAAGAGAATATCCCAAAATTGGTTAGGCTAGGCCTTGGGAATAATATAACAGGTTTAACATCCCAAGGCTAACCTGACATGGTTGGGAAAGGTAGACTGAACGGGATCTGTTTTCTGTGCTTTAAGTGTTTTGTCCCTTGGGCTGCTACTGCTTCATGTTTCCATTATGGCAGGTTCAGAGAAGCCTCAAAAAGAAAAACGGATTTGCTTGCCTAAAACTATAATGCCCACTTAACCTCCTTTACTGAGTCTGTCTTTTACACGCCTTGGTTCTTAAACAATGTAAAGATTGGAGGATATAATTCACATAAAATGGGCACCTTCTCTCTCTCTTCCAGCATGTTGCTTTTTGAAAGTATCATGGGATAGTGGAAAGAACACTGGGTTAAGAGTCAAGATATCTGGGTTCTAGTTCCACTCAGTCTAGGCAGAATTGACGTGTAACCTTGGTCAAGTCATTTAACCTCTCTGGATTTCTATTTTCTCCTCTGTAAAACAGTTGAATATAGATAAGATTGATTCTGATTCTAAAATCCTGAAAAAAACTGTGCTGTTCATTGTAAAGCCAAAAGTGAGGAAGGCCCATAGGTGAGCCTACAGAGGGGAACTATTTGAAGACTACATGGGGAGAGAAGTTGAGGTTTGCGGGTTATAAATTCAGGCAAGAGGGCCTTATAAGTATCATGGTCTTGAGGGTCAAGAAAAAAAATTCTAAGAAGCTAGCCATGAAAGCTCTTGCCTCTGCCCTCATCTGCTTTCCTACAATCTGGGCCCTTGCTGCTAAAAAGCTGCTCTGGCAGCCAAGCTGTGGGCCTGAAGAAACATGCTCAGTCATGCACATTTGGAGTCCCATATTTCAGATGTTATCAGCTGCCAGGTGTATTGTTAGGGAGACAAGAAGAAAAGGGATGAACTGAGTGAGCCTCCAGGGCTTAGTGCTACTGCAGGGCTGGAGCAGCAGGTTCTCAGGAGATGAATCACCTTGGAGGAAGCTGGGGAAGGTGGTTAGGGAGAAAGAGAAGGAGCACTGAGAAGTCTCTGCCTTCCTAGAGCTCAGTAACCCAGCTCCTGTGCTCTGAGAATTAGCAATGCTGATCGTGAACCAGATGGAGGAAAGGGGCTGCAGGTGGCCAGCATCATCAATCTAGTTATCACTGGTTTGGCCTGAATGTTACTGAATGCAGCCTGCTAGTTATCACAGAGAGAGCAGGGTGAGAACTAGCTGTTCAGGAGGGGAAGATTCTATAATCCTCTCTTGCCCTCTCAGCTCACCAGTTATGATGTACCACACATCTGGCCTGATGAGAACGACTGATGAACTTGCTAATGCACATGTGGGGGGGTTAGGGTGTGTCTCTACTTCTTTCCTGACCAGCCATTCGCTTTTCAGGCCATCATTCAGATTGGATAGGAAAAAGTTGGTGAGGAGGGAATGGAGAGAGCAGGATCCTGTGATTCCCTGGCCCCCAAACTCCTTGGCTGTCACTTGTAATTGTATATAATTTTTGTGTTTCTTGCTCCATTTCCTCATGCTGTCTTCCTTAGTCTAAAGTCCATGTGGGAAGGGGAAAATGCTGAACATCCTTGTATAGTTTCCTCAACTGTCCCAGACATGTTGTACATAGATATGTCATGTTATTATATATATAAATATATATATAATTTTGTACGTTTTCTTCATCTCCGATCTTCTCAAATTTTGTATTCTTTTCTTTTCTGTCTGAGCTGCTTTCTCTATCGGTCAGTAATGACTCCTCAAGACTGAGGCCACAGTGAGTCTGGTTTTTAGGAAGGAATAGAAGAAATAGGGAAATCAGAAAAACTGTCGGTCTCTCTCTCCACCTGGTCATCTTCAAGGCTAAGAAAACAAAGAAGCAAGCTACGTTCTGTATATGCCACCTGTTTCCACAGCGTGAAGTACATAGCTTCCATGGCAAAGAAGGGTCATTTCAAAATCCAAATCCAAATTGCTTTGATTAAACCTAGATTATTAAGTCCACTCAGAAGAACATGTGTGCTGTCTGGCCCTGACCTCCGTGCAGTTACCACCTGATCACTGTGTGCCCCCAGTCCGTCCGTCTCCGCTGCTGCACGTGGCTCTGGCCATGCCTCTGAAACCAAGCCTGCTCTGAGCCAGGCAGCTTATACCCCTGAAAACCTCCAGTTATTTTGATCTTGTCTAAAGAATTTGTTTTTGTTTTTGTTTTCATGGGTATCTCCAAAAAGACAGAGAACATTTTGTTTTGAAGACAGGAAAAGACTGAAATTCTCTTTTTTTTCTTTTTTAAACAACTCGCTGGATAGGATTGAGACATGTGCCAGGTAGCCCTAATGATTGTTAAGTGTGGAAGAGTGATGGGGTAGAGACTGGGGTGGAACTTAGGGTTCTTTCCCTTACTGCTTGACAGTGTTTTCTTTTTCTTCTGTGTTCGTCCGCAGTGGCCAAGTTGAATGATGCTGCCCGGGGCTCCGCCAGATCCTGAGACGCTGCCCCCCTGGGTCCTGTGCTGGCTCCTGCCCCTCCCTGCTTTTGCAGCCAGGGGTCAGGAGGTGGCTCGGGCGCGGGCTGGAGAGGCAGAAGCCCCTGCCCGTCGGTGTCCCAGCGCATGGAGCCCCTTGGGCTGAGCACCAAGACCTTGAACCCTTTTTGTTTTTCCTTTTTCTCCAAATAATTGTTGGGAGACATCTCAGTGAAATCCTGGGGGTGGGGTGGGGGGTTGGGAGGGTGGAGTGGGAGATTTGGAGGAATATGAATTAGGGCTTGGAGTTGATAAAAACATTCTTGACTATCCTCCTTAACCATGTGGCTGGTGTGGGGTGGGTGTGAGGAGGAGGAAGTAAAATGGACAAAAGATGAGAGGCTCTAATTCAGCTCTGTAGAAGAATGCCTTGTTTGCTTGGATGTGGCTGGGGACCTGGTGTCAGATAAAAGAAACTGACCGTCTAAATATGAAAGATGCAGACAGCTCCTCTGGTTCTGCAGAGCAAGCTGAGAACTCAATTATTCATAAAAAAAAAAGTGCTGTCCTTGAAATAGATTTGCTGCGGGAAGAAGGGCAGTGAGCATGGGAGAAGGGGGCCATGAGCGTGGGGAGGCCCACAGAGCCCAGGGGACTTTTTCAGTTTGAAATAAAAAACAAAAGAAGATCCACAAAAAAAACCCAACCCAGAAATACTCTGAAGCAGTTGGTGTGTTTTATTGGGGTTTGGGGAAAGGGAAGAAAACAAGACTGAAGACACCATTCAAGGGGAGAAGCCAGTGTGGGGCCCTAAGTTTCTAAGGAACAGGGGCCCTTCATGTGGGATGTGTCTGGGTTCCCCGTTTCCCTAATTTACGGAGAGGGAGCAGGGACGTTGGCATATAGACCAGGACTTTTCCTGACTCCTGTCCAAGCTACTGTTTCTGTAGCTAATGCAGAAGATGCAGCCACCTCAGGTTTTGACTCACAAAATAAGGGGTTTGCCGTATTTGATCTAAATGGTTTATTGACACCTAAAGCTCAGTACAGGCTAAGCAAAAAAGGAAGCCTGCTCTTCCTTTTCCCTTTCAGTCTTCCATTCCTTCACAAGCTCTCATGTCTGTGAAGGAGAAATGTGACCTCTAGTAATAAGCCAAAAGGAACGCAAGCCTTTCTGCTAGTGGCCAGCAGGGGGCAGAGTCACTTCTTTCCTCATGATGTCCTAACCATCACTGGAATCCTGCCACTGAAAAAAGTTTAAAACTACTTGTGAATGTAATATACAAAAGAAATGTTACCCAAGGAGAAACAAGCTCACTTGTCTCCTCTCACACGCACACCAATCTACCATGTGTGAAGATTGAAACTTGCCCATTTGCCCAAGTTTGATTAGGAGAATTTATCATGGTATTTTCCCAAATGTGATTGGCTTCTCAAATGAGTATGCATCAAGGAAGATAAACAGGGTCCAGGAAACATAGATATTCCAGAGAAATCTCTATCATTGAGGGGGAGGAGTACTAAACTAGAGAAGGAATGTTGTTCTCAGTATCTAACTCATTCTTCTTAATCAGAAACTTTCCAAATAAGTTTTCAGCTACTCGGGATGTTACACTGACTTGCTCTCTCCTGATTTAGCCAGCGGATTGTGATGCCTCCTAACCATCAGCCTTTCTAAACAGCATGCTAGACACTAAGTGAGCCAGGTGGTTTGGAGAAATAAATTAAAGGCATTCCCTACCTTTGTGGGTTTATTGTCTAACTGGAAGAAAATATATGAAAAAGTTCATATACTTCAAAAGGTATAAACTTTATATCTTTTTTTTAATACAGAGAACATTTAAAATTTTTATTTAGTGATTAGAGCCATTTTTCTCTGGTCTCCATGTTTTGGGGTTGTTTTTAGATACTTCTTCATTTCTTCTTCATTTCATTTTTTTCTTTTTTTTTTTTTGTGGTCACGCGGCACATGGGATCTTAGTTCCCCGACCAGGGATCAAACCCACGCCCCCTGCATTGGAAACACGGAGTCTTAACCACTGGACTGCCAGGGACTTCCCTAAACTTTATATCTTAAAGCTAGGAGATATATGAATGTTTATTGTGGTGGGGTTTCTGAGCCTTCTCATCCTTATTCCCCTTAAACCAGTCCCATGACTTCTTTTTGAGCATGTTGTCCCTAGTTTTATGTTTGCCAGGTGGCTACAGCTGGGGAATGAGGCCAGCAAGTCTCAAGATATGGAATCATCTAGTTAGTGCAGTTTCATTTAATAAACAGGTAACGGAAGTTGACATATAGAAATAAGTTACTTACAAGGTGGCAGTGCTACTTTAGTGAAGAGCTTGATTTAATATCTGGGCTTTTATATGATTTTTCCATTATTCTTGGCTTCCCTGGCCCTTAGGTTTAAGCATAGCATTAGGGATCCTGGGGTGCTAAGAAATGTTTGTTCCTATTTCTGTTTCAGTTTAAAACTTGCCATTCCTTTTCCTTCACTCCCATGCTATAGGGCTAGGCAGTCAGGGAAGACTGATTCTGCAGTGCTTCAAACAGCTGTTCCTGCCCATTATTTTAGCTCGGTATTTTCTAAAATCTTTATTCCAAACAGTGGATTCAAGGGTTCTTCTCCCCCTCCAGCATGGTTGAGTGATAATTGTGCTGACAAGCCTCTCAGTTGAGCCATCTGATATGCAGGGTGGAAGTCACCATTTTTATTGTCCAGCAGCATTTATTTTAAGCTGTTGTGGCCCGAGCATGGAAAACACAGGCAAAAGAAAAATAGCCCGGAGAATTGCCATTGACGATATCTACAGTCAGCCAGGGGCACCCACACTAGCAGCCCTTGTGTGTATAGTGCCCTCTACTGGGCCTTGAGGGAGGTAAACAAGGAAAGGGAAGATTTCTTCCCTTGGAAGCTAAGACATGACAGTGGCATACAAATAAAAGCAAATTAATGTAAGATCCCGAGTGGCGGGAATTTCCCTGGTGGCGCAGTGGATGAGACTCTGTGCTCCCAAGGCAGGGGGCCCAGGTTCGATCCCTGGTCAGGGAACTAGATCCCACATGCATGCCGCAACTAAGAGTTTGCATGCCGCAACGAGAGTTTGCATGCTGCAACTAAGGAGCTGGCGAGCCACAACTAAGGAGCCTGCCTCCGGCAACTAAGACCCGGTGCAACCAAATAAATAAGATCCCGCGTGGCATGCGGCATCTTAGTTCCCTGACCAAGGATTGAACCCATGCCCCCTGCAGCGGAAGCGCAGAGTCTTAACCACTGGACCTCCAGGGAAGTCTCCAAATTAATGTAGTTCTAAGCAGAATTCCCACAAGCTAAGAGAAGGAGGGTCAGGAGATGAGTTGTTAGCTGAATTTTCTTAGAGACAGGTGACTTGCTAATAAAGATAAGATGAGGCTGCCCATGCTTGAGCAGCAATATTTTATTTTATTTTATTTATTTATTATTATTATTATTATTTTTTTTTTTTTTGCGGTACGCGGGCCTCTCACTGTTGCGGCCTCTCCCGTTGCGGAGCACAGGCTCCGGACGTGCAGGCCCAGCGGCCATGGCTCACGGGCCCAGCCGCTCCGTGGCATGTGGGATCTTCCCGGACCGGGGCATGAACCCGTGTCCACTGCATCGGCAGGCAGACTCTCAACCACTGCGCCACCAGGGAAGCCTGGGCAGCAATATTTTAATTCACAAGTATTGGGTTGGCCAAAAAGTTCGTTCAGGTTTTTCTGTAAGCTCTTTCGGAAAAACCCAAGCGAACTTTTTGGCCAACCCCAATAATTGTTGAACTCTAACTTTGCGATTGGAAATATTAGCAGTTGGGCAGATAAACAGTGTAAGAAATGGTGTCTGCCCTGAAAGAACTTGAAGCCTCATTGAGACAACACTTCTACATATAATACATGTCAGTGGTAAAAGAATTCTGAGAAGGGGAAATTCAGAGGGCTGGAATAATTAGGTAAATATTAGTGGAAGAAATGGAGATTGAACTGGGCCTTGAAAGATGGGTAGTATTAAATTGTCTAGTTCAATTATCAGTTAATAAGTGCCTATAATATGCCAGGCATTGTGCTAAAATATAAATGATATGTGGGTGCTTCTTTCAAGGAGATTCCACTCTGGTGGGGAAACTACACATGAGGAAATCATATGCAGTGTTAAGCTTGCAGCAGTAGAAGCCCAGCTACATAGAGGAATAGGAACAGGTATTTAATAGTAATTGCACCTAGCCCATTGCTAAGTACTCAATTGACATCATCTCATTTAGTCCTCACAAAAATTCTACAAAGTAGGTAGTCTTAGTCTTGCCATTATACAAATGAGAAAACTAAATCAGTAACTTGGCCAAGTCACAAAGCTTCCAAGAGTGGAGGCAGGATTCCACTGCCTGCAATGGGATGGGGAAAAGAGTGATCAGGAAGCACTTCCACTGCCGGGCTGGTTCAATCCCTGGTTGGGGAACTAAGATCTCACAAGCTGCATAGTGCAGCCATAAAAACAAACCAAAAAAGAGTGATCTGGGGACTTCCCTGGTGGTCCAGTGGTAAAGAATCCGCCTTCCAATGCAGGGGACATGGGTTCGATCCCTGGTCAGGGAACTAAGATCCCACATGCCGTGGAGCAACTAAGCCTGTGTGCCACAACCACTGAGCTCGCACACCACAACCAGAGAGAAGCCCTCGCACCACAACGAAGAGCCTGCGCACCACAACGAAGACCCAACACAGCCAAAAATTAATTAATTAATTAATTAATTAATTAATCTTTTTAAAGAAAAAGTGATCAGGAAAGGTATCATGGAGCAAATTCTGAAGGAGGAACAGGATTTCTCCAGAAAGGTAAGGTGAGAAAGGGCATTTTTGTACAGGGACCAACACTTAGAGAAGGATGAAACTGTGGAATCTGTGGTGATTCTGCAGTAGCAGTATCAAGTGAGTCCTGGGGAGTCAGTGGAGACCAGGCCAGGAAGGTAGACAAGGATATGGCTTGCAGGCAGGCATAGGAAACACTGAGGGGATTACAAAGAAGAAATCTTGTCAGTTCTGTGTTTTAGATAGGTCACTGCCAAATTGTGTGGAGAAGGGATTTAAAGGTAATAGATTTAGTGATGGACTGGTTCTAGTGTCAGGTTTCCTGGTTTTGATAACTTGGGACAAGTTTCTTAAACTCTCTTTGCTTCAGTTTACTTATTTTGTAAAATAGGAATGATGTAGTACCCACCACAAATGACTGTTGTGATGATTAAGCAAGATAAAGCATGAAAAGCCCTTACTTCAGGGACTACAACAGTGCCTAAGATATGGTTCCTGCCCCCAGGGAGCTTACAGACTACTGGGGGATATAATAAAGATAGGTAGACTGACAATTATTAGAATACAAGGATTCAGTGCTAAGATAGGGATAAGCACAAAATGCTCTGGAAGCACAGAATACACACCTAATTTGGGCAGGTGGGAGAAGAACAGTCAGGAAAATCCCTTCACAGAAAGTAGCTTCTAAGCTGAAATATGATGGAGTAGTAGGACTTAGGTAAAGGGATTAGATTGGGAAAGGTCTTCCAGGTGGAAGAAACAGTATGTGAAAAGATGCAGAGGTATTACGTTCTGGAAACTTAAAATAATTGAGAGTAGCTGTAGCATAGCATGCAAGGAATGAGGCCAGATGTCGGTGGAGGGAAGCAAGGGTTAGATCACAAAGGGCCCTTTAGACTTTATTCTGGAGGCAATGTGAAGCTGCTGAATAAAGATTTTGAGCAAGGAAATGACATGATCAGATTGGCTCCTTAGAATAATCTTTCTAATTGCAATGTCAGGAAGTGATTGGAGAGGGTAAAATGGATGTATTAGAGATGCTATTAATGGGATGGAAAAGTTGGGAAGGGTTAAGGCTATTGTGAAGAGGAAGATGATGAATTCAATTTGAGACATAATAAGTTTAAAGTAACAATGAAACATCTAAGTGGAGAATTCTGTACTACACTTAGTAAACTGTTACCATGGGTTAGTTATGAGTGAGACAGACTGTATGTTGCTACAGTACTGTAGGTTAGATATGACTGGGAAATAAAGAAGGTAATGATGGTGAGGATGAAGAAGAGTGAACAGATTCAAGAGATATATGAGAAGTACAATCAACAGAACTTCATGGGGGTGGGACTCGGGAAGAGATGACTCCAATAAAAAATTCCGAGGTTTCTGGCCTGAGTTGCTGGGTAAATGATGATGCCATAATCCAGAGAGAGAATACAGCTGGAAGAGCAAGTTTAGCAAGGAAGACACTGAGTTCAGTTTTGCAGAAGAGTTGATTTGAGGTGTCTATAGGACATCCGAGAGTAGATGACTAGAAAGTTACTGGATTTATGAGTCTAGAGGTTGGAGAAAAAGAATAGGAGATACAGATTCTGTACACTTTAAGATGTACTAGTAAAGCCATGGCCATGAAAATATAGAGAGCAGACAGACTGAAGAACTGATCCTGATGAAGGCTAACTTCTGAAGGGAATAGAGAAAAGGGCCCAACAAAATAGGAGAATCAGGAAGATGTCGTGCCCAAGGACAGAGTTTAATGGAGAAACTCAATCAGTCAATAGTGTAAAATGCTATTAGAAGTTAAGTTTAAAAACGAGACTATCTCACCTATGTAATAAAAAGTGCCCCCAAATTTCAGGAAAGCAGTGTGCCAAAATCGTGAATAACTGTTCGCCAGGATTATGGTTTAAGGTGTGTAGGTGTGTGTGTCCACTTTCTGTACTTTTCAGGATTTTGGCAGTGAGCATGTATTTGATCACTAGCGGTAATTTTAATTCTAAAAGCATGAATAAAATCACAAAATGTTTTTTTTTAAATGGACTAAAAGGGGCTTCCCTGGTGCAGTGGTTAAGAATCCGCCTGCCAATGCAGGGGACACGGGTTTGAGCCCTGGTCCGGGAGGATCCCACATGCCACGGAGCAACTAAGCCCGTGCGCCACAACTACTGAGCCCGTGTGCCGCAACTACTGAAGCCTGCACGCCTAGAGCCCATGCTCTGCAACAAGAGAATCCACTGCAGTGAGAAGCCTGCGCGCAGCAACGAAGACCCAACGCAGCCAAAAAAAAAAAAAAAAAAAAAAATCAACTAAAGGGTGTCTGTTTGATTTGCCAGTTAATAACCTTTTTGAAACCAGTTTCAATGGATTGGTAGAGGTAGAATCTTGCATGTAAAACTGAGTGGTGTGCGAAGGTTTTGTTGCTTGCTGTTGTTGTTTTAGGATGGGAATGATAGGCATGTATATTTACCAAGTGAAAGGAACAAGTAAAAGTAGAAGCTCAATAGAGAATGATGATAACCAAAAAGCAGGGTTCCAAAAAGAAACGGGGAGTTGGGGGGCAAGAAAGAGCTCAGGTGGATGTGGTTAATTAAACAATAGTTCAGCAAACATTTATTGAGCACTTACTATGTGCCAGCCACTGTACAAGGTGAGGTGCTGAGTTAGCAAGTCAGCTGAGTAAGGAATTGGTCTAAAGCAGGAGGATATATACCTCATCCTGCATGAGACTCAAGGTGAAGATGTAACAAAGAGTAAACTCACAGCTGTTTGTGAATAGGGGTAGGTAATTGATGGGAGTCCTTGTCTGACAGCTTCCTTGTTCTTTGTGGAATAGGATGTGAGGGAAGTGGGAGTTAGGGGGCTTAAGAAGAGTGGCCATAGTGTTGGAGAGGATGAAAGGGAGGAGGATGAAAGAGCGATGATAAAAAATACTAAGTATTTAGTATTACGAGAAGCCCGCTCACCACAACGAAGAATAGACCCCACTCGCCGCATCCAGAGAAAAGCCCGCGTGCAGCAACGAAGATACAACACAGCCAAAAATAAAATACATTAATTAAAAAAAGAAAAAACTAAAAGAGTTAGGAAACAATGTTGAGGGTATAACAGAAACCATGAATATGTGATCCTTGGAATGCATCATCCATTGGAATGGTATCAATCCATATATTTCTGCTGTCTTCTCTAGCAACACCCAACTGCCTGGGTACAAGAGCAGAGAAGACATATTATTGTATAGATCCTGGATCATGATTTGTAGACAGATGAAGAGGATTAACAAAGGAACAAGGGGATTGAAGGTGCTGGTGAAAGATGGAAGCCACCCAATTCAGACTGGCAAGGAACGTTAAACTCTGGTCAAGAGAAGTCTTGATAAGGTCAAAGAGCAGATGATTTAGAAGTGAAAGTGGTAAAACTGGAAGCACAGGCAGGACATGGTGTCAGAATGATGTTGGAGTTTAAGATTTCAGAGTTGGAACTCTTCCATATAATGACAAGGGCAATAGGAATGGGTGTTTTCTAAGTGGAGTAAAGGTAAAGATTATTGGAGAGTTAAAGAACTAAGGGAGTTTCCATATCCAACTGCCAGGGTAGGTGGCTCATGTGTCTGAGATTTTGTACTGTTATCTCTTATTAGACCTAACTATTTTTATAAAAGGAAAATGGAAGTGTCTAGCTTAGTAAATGACAACAGCAACAACAAAAGAATTATGGGCTTAGAGTGTTGGGTTAGTAAATCAAGGTGTTTAAATGAATCCAGAATTATGCAAGCCTGGGGAGAAGATGAAGCCAGCTGCCAGTCCTGGTGTGGGAGTGACCAAGAATAGCAGAGAATATGAAGGAGAGTTTAGCTTGATGGGATGAACTCCAAAGCAGGAGGGGTAGCGTGCAATAATCTTGGAAAAATAAGGGCCTGAAAATGACACTAGGGAACCAGGAGTATCTCTGTTCCCCCACTTTCTGATATAGGAGGGGAAAACCCTCTAGGTCTGCAAATAAAGTTGTGTTTGGGGATAACCTCAGTGTAATTTGAATGAGTGGGTTGGAAATTCTCTAAAGAGGAGTTTCTGTGTGAGGCATCAGAGAAATGAGGGGACCAGGAATGAAAGTATAAGTAGGAGAGATCTGTATTTGGGGCAGGGTCCAAAGATTATAGAGATGGGAACCACTTGTGCAGTGAATTAGCCTAAGGTTCCCAACTTTGGTTCAAAAGTTGTTTGGTACCAGTCTTGACTGAAGGCCCCATAGGGCTATGGAATCCAGTCTCCTCAGGCCTCCCTCTCAGGGTTCTGAGGGGAAGATTAAGCATTCCATCTCTGAGAAGACATTCTAGGAGAAAGAGAATGGAACAGTAGCTTGAACAATGATTACAAAGAGGAACAAGTAAGCTAGACTAAAGCGAACAACTGGAGGAGGGTCCTTCATTCACACCTTTATCAAGTATTTATTGAACTCCTACCAGGGCTTTGTCTTGTTCATTGCTATATCCCCAGCATCAAGTGTTTGGCACATATGTGTTCAATAAGTATCTGTTGAAGGAATAAATTGTTCACTAACTTATGTTCAGATTAATCTATAAGTATTCAGAAAACAATAAAAAGAGTTTGACCTCTTTCAACAGTCTCTGAATGGCAGCAGTAGTGGATAAGCAGGGAAATGAGACTTGTAAATGAGAGAACAATGTTGGAAGGGTACTCCCCACACAAAGCTGGGTCTCTCTTTTGGAAAACTTCTAGATGAGCCACATGACTAAAAGAACAGGTAAAGGCCGAGTGCTCAGAAGGTCAACCAAGGATAGCTTTTCTGTAAAACGTTAACATATGACAGGAAGAGAGCACTAAATACTGATAACCACATTGTGGTAAAGTGGCCTCTTCAGGTAAAAGAAAAGTTTTGGTATAAACGGAAGTTTAGTGACAGAGGCACTTAGTGTTTTTAGATGGGCTTTTTTTGAACCTTCTTCTGACATATATTTATCATGGGTAGATCTTAGAGATTAATGCAAAATATGAACTCAGTTATTAAATCTTTATTATTATATTTAGATTGAAAAGATTGAACTGAATAGAATTTACACAGTATAAGAACTTTTTTCAAGTTATTCATATTAACTGCTAGAGCTACATACCCATCAAGAAGCATCATTCTTGATCAAGTGCCAGCTACCTTACAGTTCCAAACCCAATTAGTAACATCGAACTGATACTTACGCTAAAATATTTATATTTTTAACTGCATATAAAACTCTCATGGTAGAAATTCGAACATAAGCAGACCTATGGCGGAAATTTTTTTGGGGGGGTGGGGGGCGGGTAGAGACAACTTAATCTATCTTCTTACCCAATCTGAATCAGGTGGATTCCTTGAACTGTCTTTCACCAGCACCATTAATCACCCCACGTAGATACCACCTACTCAAATATACAAAGGAAAGACCTGGAATCATTCAGTGATCATGAGTCCTGGTTTGACATTAAAGTCCACGTCTGGGACTTCCCCAGTGGTGCAGTGGTTAAGAATCCGCCTGCCAATGCAGGGGACACGGGTTTGAGCCCTCGTCCGGGAAGATCCCACATGCCGCAGAGCAACTAAGCCCGTGCACCACAACTACTAAGCATGCGCTCTAGAGCCCGCAAGCCACAACTACTGAGCCCGCATGCTGCAACTACTGAAGCCTGCGTGCCTAGAGCCCGTGCTCTGCAACAAGAGAAGCCACTGCAATGAGAGGCCCGTGCACTGCAACGAAGAGTAGCCCCCGCTCCCAGCAACTAGAGAAAGCCCGTGTGCAACAACGAAGACCCAACGCAGCCGAAAAAAAAAAAAAACCAAAAAAAAAACTGGTAAAGTCCATGTCGGAAGCACCTTTTATGATTAGGAAAGTCTGAAACACCCTCAGACTTCCCTCCATTACATTTCTGAGTCATTTCCTTGTCCATTGACCCAAATTGTGTACAGCTACATGCAAGAATTATCCAAAAGTACAGAGTTTAGAACTAAAGGAACATTTGAGATCATTGAGTTCAGTGAAACACTGGCCAAGAGATCGTGCCTTTTGTCCAGTTGCACAGCCTCCGTCAGGCAGCTTTTCTGATACCCAAGGCCCTCTTCGCTAGAAGCTGACTTTACAGCAAATTTGGGACTCCAGCTTAAATTTGTTTTTGTTAGGAGTAAACAAACAAAATACTTGAGTTGGAAGTTTGAGAGGAACTCAGGGCCCAGGGTAATAAGCTGGCATCCCATGGTATTCCCTTCAAGTAATTTGATCTATCACTGGTGCTCCTGCAATGGACGGAGGAGAGGACTCATGTAGGACCAGAATATTCTAACTTTCAACCTTGGGACTATTGACATTTTGAACTAGATATTTTGTTATGGGAGCTGTCCTGTGTATTTTTGGATGTTAACAGCATCTCTGTGCTCTACCCACTAGATGCTCAGTCAGGACAATCAAAAAAGTCCCCAGACATTACCACATGTTCCCTGGGATCCCGTGGTTGGGAACCACTGTGCTGACTAAGGAAAAGGTTCTTGTAGCTCAAGCCTGGGGCTAGTTAATCCTCTCAGCAGTGCCTATTCTTATTCCTACACCCTTGTGCCTGGTTTCTCTCCCTCACCTTTCCCTCTGGGGCCACCATGCCTTCATCAGATGGGATCCTCCGACCTCTCTCTACCCTCAGTGGCCCTGAAAGTGGCACCTGGGGTGAAAATGGGAAACAAAAGTTTCTACCCTTCCCCTCTTGCACCAAGGGGATCTCCCTCGCTGGATAGGAATTTACATAATTGGTTAAAATAAGACAACATGTAAGCAAGGCTTAGCTCTTACATGTAACTGCTGTGAATCAAGGAGAGAGCAGGGCTTTAAGCCCCTTTCCTATCTTGAGGGTGGGTTGGGAGGGAGAGATGAGGGCACACCAAAGGAATCTGCCCTTTCTGCACAATTTCCCCTTGACTCAGCGGTCCTACTTCCCCTCCCCAGCCCACACTCATCCTCACCAGTGCCCATATTTAGACACTGCAAGACTATGTTGTCATAGAGAGACATAAACCAGCTGGTTGCTATGAAGATTTACACACACACACACAAACACACACCCTAGGGTATGGCCCAGGCTGAGCAGTGGGGATGAATGGCAGTTCTTACTGGGACATGCATTTTTTCTTTCTTTTAATTTGCTATTGTCCTACCTCTCCTTTTCTCCCCATATTTTCATGCTTCTCATTCCTGCTCCCAGATGACACTTCCCACGGACGAGTATTGTTCTTAAACATCTCCCTTGCCTCAGGAAGTCACAGTTTAAAAACAGAATTACTTAACCTTTTTGAACTTCAGTCCCTTAGTCTGTAATATGAGGATAATTATAATACAAACCTTATATGGCTTTTGTTAGAATTAAATTGGATATATGTAAAGAAACTTGTATCATGGCTGGCAAAGTACGTGCTCACTAAATGGAATTTGTTCTTATGCTAAAATAAAAGCCTGCTCGGGGGCACCTGGGAACCAACCACAGGTGCCTTTGGAAATCTTGGCTTGTGTGTCCTCTCTGATAGTAGAAAAAAGCTATTGTGGGAGGGTCCCTCGTCCTGTAGAATGATGGAAGAGCAGAATTGTGTGGGAAGATTGCTTTGTTTTTTGCCTTTGTTGTAATCAGCTGGAAAGCTGTTTTGGGAAGGAAAATCTGGGTATATGATCTCTTCCTTTCAGTAGTTTGAAATGAAAGAAAAGACACAATACATAAAATCATTGCCTGGCTGAAATGGAAGAGTATAATGGAGGCAGAGTGCTCTCTGGGCCTTCGGCTCTGGCTCCCCTTCTCCAGCAGACCCCTATCCAAGAGCAGGCTGCCTGTGTTGGTGTAACAGGCTGGGGCTTATTCCCACTGTAGATTCTATGCATGATGTCTACTGAATTGTTTTCGAAAAAAAAAAAAAAAAACAAAAACCTGGAACTTTCTAATATCAGATAAAGGGCAGGTATTTCCAACCCTGAAAATAGGTAAGATTTCTCTTCTTCAGCTTGAATTTAGTGTACACCTATGTTCCTGCAGGAGGTCTCAGTTCCTCCCAACACACTGAGAAAATAGAAGAAAACATTATGCACCTGCATTTTCACCTCTGTCCTATTTCACAGAATAGATATTACTATCCTATTTTTACAGGTTAAAACAGATTTGATTGAAAAAGGAAAGATAATTTCTAAACTAAGAATTGTGGTTACATCTGGAAGGGAGTTAGGGGAATGGGATTGAAGGTGGTAACCAAAGGAAAGTTAGTCTCATCTTCATGTTTTGCTTTTTTTATAAGGAGAGTATTTATACATTAATTATGTGATTAAAATTAAATTTTGAATTAGAAGGTAAGACTATTTTACAGACGTTTAATGAAGCTCAGAAAAGGTAATTTATCTAAGGTCATTTGGTAATTGACAGACTCCAGGGTCCATGGCTGCCCCCCACCCAAAACAACAATGTCCTAGGTACACCCTCATGGAGAATTAGGTTTGGAGCCAAGAGGGAGTCCTGAGCTTTCCCTCTCATGGGCAGTGGGATCATTGTAGTGGGCCCTAGACATTAGCTTGGCTTTTTTATCACTAAAGGGAGGTGTAACCAAACCACGTCTGACCAACTTGATGACTACCCTATGACTTGGCCTGTGAAGTATGACTAAATCACATAGACTCGAAGGTAGGGAATGGGGAAGGATGTAAAGCAGGTTGATAAAGGAGATTATGTTTTACACTTAAGATTAACTGGATGTTTCAGCTGGGGTACCAAGATATAATAGGTATGAAATTCCAAAGGGAGACACCAGACAGAAATGCAAAGATTTAAAGGAAATTAAAAAGGACCAGTTCCACAAGTCTTGAATCCTCATTTCAAGAGTATAAAAAGTGGGGATAGGGTTTACAAATGAGATTTCTTTGGAGAGAGCTACTACTGTGTTGTGATACACATCCAATCTGGAGGAGAGGGTGTGGGGAGTACTTCCCTCTTCTCAAGCCTAGAAGGGGGGGCCTTATGGGACAGCTACATCTTGGAAGCAACTGCACTTCCTTCTGACAAAGGGTCAAATATACATGAATCCTGGGAACCAAGTATGAAGCCAGGGTAAATCCTGCTCAAGAGAACTTTCTGGACACATAGTGGGACTCTTTACGAAAGATTCCATGTAGAATGGACCTCTGGAAAACAGAAAGATGAGGGGGTAGTGGTGGCCATAGAAATACAATGCATCATCTCACTTAAGGGAAGCTGATATTGCCATTGAAAGGCCCAGCAGGGAAGCCTCTGATGGATCCACACAAATGCCCATGAGACAGTCAGCTTTCAACATCAGCATGAGGAGAGCATGAAGCCACCAAGAATATTCCTCCCTCTTCCTTCTGCCCCATTCTAGGAGGTGTCAGTGTCAGCATCGAGGAAGTAGAGGAGAAGCCAACTACCATTATTCCACAAAGGCAAGCTTGCAGGCTATACCGATCCTAGCTGTGGGGTGAAGAGTCTGTTCTGCTACTTAAAGTGATCACAAGACTGTTACCCAAAGGTGAAGAAATGTTAGGGGGGGATGCTGGAATTTTCATCCAGATCAGAGGGAAACATCTCCTACTGAAATAAATTTTTCAGTGTCAGGAGACAAAATTAAACTTTAATTTTACTACATCCCTTCAATTGGTACTTGTTAAACATTCCAACTATCATCTTTATATTCTCTGAGGCATTTTTTTTTTTTTGCGGTACACGGGCCTCTCCCGTTGCAGAGCACAGGCTCCGGACGCGCAGGCTCAGCGGCCATGGCTCACAGGCCCAGCTGCTCAGCGGCATGTGGGATCTTCCCGGACCGGGGCATGAACCCGTGTCCCCTGCATTGGCAGACGGACTCCCAACCACTGCACCACCAGGGAAGCCCTCTCTGAGGCATTTAATTGGCACTCATGGATAACGAGATTATTCCTTCCAGTTTGTAGTCCAAAGAGCCTTTGAAAGGCTAAGATCCTCTCCACCATAAAACAACTCAAAAGAAGGGAGTTTTAGGGATTTGGGGTTTGGTAAATCTGGCTGAGACCAAGGGAATTTAAAGTAGACTCTTAGAGTTAGTTGGAACCTTGAAGATCATCTAGTTCTAATTCCTCCTGAATTAATCTTTTCCAGAGCATCCCTGACAAGTGATCATTTAGTTTTTTCTTGAATAACTCCAGTGTCTTAGAATTTACTACTGTCTTCACCCTCATTAAAACTCTTCGAGGGACTTCCCTGGTGGTCCAGTGGCTAAGGCTCTGCGCTCCCAATGCAGGCGGTCGAGGTTCCATCCTTGGTCAGGGAACTAGATCCCGCATGCCACAACGAAGATCCCACATGCCGCAACTAAGACCCAGCACAGCCAAATAAATAATTTTAAAAAATAAAATAAAATAATACATCAATCGACCCTCATTATAAAAAACAAAACAGGAACTTCCCTGGTGGCACAGTGGTTAAGAATCTGCCTGCCAATGCAGGGGACACGGGTTTGAGCCCTGGTCCGGGAAGATCCCACATGCTGTGGAGCATCTAAGCCCATGCACCACAACTACTGAGCCTGCGCTCTAGAGCCCGTGAGCCACAACTACTGAGCCTGCGCTCCACAACTATGGAGGCCGTGCACTCTAGGGCCCATGTGCTGCAACTACTGAGGCCCGTGTGCCTAGAGTCCATGCTCTGCAACAAGAGAAGCCACTGCAGTGAGAAGCCCACGCACTGCAACGAAGAGTAGCCCCCACTAGAGAGCAGAAGCAACTAGAGAAAGCCACCCCCTGGCAAAAAAAATAAAAAACACTCTTCATTTGAGGACCACTTCTCTCTACATCTCATTTCACTAGTCTAAACATTCTCCCTTCCTTCAGTTATTGCTCCTTGACATGGTATGGACTCCTGGCATCTCCCTATTTTCTAGATGAGCTCAAATTGTGTCAATGTACCTCTCTAAGTCTGGTCCAGATGTGACCTGAATCAAGTAGAAATAAATCATCACCTCCTGGTTGTAGACTTGGACTGTGAGAGAGCCTTAAGTCCCCTTAGATTTTCTTCAGTACTAACCCTATCACTATTGACTCATTAAAACTAACTAAAACCTAGAGATGTAATTTTGGGGATGAGATAGGGTTGTTTTGATTTATTTTGATTTTATAAATAATATATGAATACAATTCCTTTATAAAACTTGTAAATAATAGAGATTAAAATCTTCATTCAAAAAAACTACAGACAAAGGCAAAGTCTTCCTTGATCATTACCCCAAATCCTGGTCCTCTAGTTATGTATCCTTCCAGACTTTTTTCTATGTATTTACATGGATATACAGTTACATGTAGAAATACGTAGTTGTACAGGATTTTTAAAACATAAATGGTATCAGATGGTTTGTGTTATTCTACATCTTCTTTTTTCACTTAACATGATTCAGATACCTTTTCATATCCGCACATGTAAAGCTATCTCACTCTTTGTAGCTGCTATAGTAAGGATCCCATAGTATGAATGTATCACAGTTTATCTAACCATTCTGTTGTTGGACATATAGATTGTTTCCAGTTTTTTGCTATTACAATGTTTCACAGAAAATTGAATTGAACAATTGCAGGCTCCACTGTCAGACTTCACAGAGGAGAAGTCTGAGTTACATATCCCAGGCCAAGAGGAGAAAAGTTAAAATTGAGTAGTAAACCAAGTTTACTACCCCTTTCATGGCTAGTCCCCTCATTGTTGTTCCTTTTTTTTTCTTTCTTTCTTTCAAGAGCCTCTTGGCTAGTCTTGGCCCTTTGGTCTTACATGTAAGTTTTAGGATCAACTTATCAATCTCCTTATCTGGAACTGCATTTAGTCTATACATCATTTTGAAGGAGAACTGACATTTTTACAATTATGAGTCTTCCTATATATGAATATGGTTTGTGTCTCTATTGGGTTTTGCTTAATGTATTTCAATAGAATTTTATAACATTCTCCATATAGTTTTACACATAGTGGTAGAGACTGCTGGTTATGCTTCCTTTCTTCTATAGTAACAGAGTCCCTCAATTTTTAGCTGGGCACACAGACATTCACAATAAAGACTGCATGCTTAGAATAAAGACTCCCTTGCAGGTAGGAGACCATGTAACTAATTTCTAGCTAACAGGATATTAACAAAAAAAGGTATGCAATTTCAGGGAAGTGTCAATAAAGAAAGCTAGATACCTTTTGCCTTCTCTTTTCTATTGTATTTCCCACTGGTTGGAATGCAGATAAGATGGGTAAAGCTAGCCGTCTTGGACCATGAGGTAGAAAAGTATGTATGAGGATAGCAGAACAACACAACAGAAGGAATATGAGTTCCCGATCATTATGGAACCACTATGCCAACTCTGGGTTTGTCAGAAAGGAATAAGGATGAATATTGGATAAGGCAACTAGCAATGTTTGTCACACCTTATGAAAGGCTACTGAACCCTAGTTCTATGCTAGTGTTACCTGTGGAGACTAGGGCCCGAAATTATAATCTTATAGGCAAAGATGATAGATTACAGTGTTGTGATGGCAAGGTAGGAAGATACTGAAGGCACAGTATGAAAGAGTATGGTATTCAGTAAGAAATGTAAGAAATGTCCAACTAAGCAAGAAGTTCAACTAATGATTTTGACATAAAAACATGAGATCAACTTTTTAGTGTGTGATCAAGAATAATCTTTAGAAATTATTTATGGTCACAGGGAGGAATGTTTGGGGAAAATTACGTACATTTTAGAAATAAGGCAAAAAGATGACTACATGATCTTTTAATATCATGTTAGAGCATTTTCAAATAAGTCCACCTGAGGGTTACTAGATTACCTTGGTGAATGTGATTTTATTTGATTAGAACCCAGGAGTTTTACAACCCTCAAAAATTAGAGGATAATGTGATTGAGTATGGTATGAAGAAGCCTTAGAAATAGTTTATAAGCAAAAGATTAGCCTCAATTTAGAGAAAGAGAACAAGGTGCTCCAGTAGTTCTGGAAATTTCTATCAGTTGAGTAGAAAGCCTCCCCAAACTTGGGTTACATATAGGGCCTCAAAACAAAACAAAACAAAAACAAAAACGCTGCTTTATTAGGCTGAGGAATAAAAGGGTTGAGTAATTAAGAGAGATGGTAAGGATAAGAGCAAGAGATTTTTAAAAAGATTTTTTTATATTTATTTTATTTAGTATTATTTATTTTTAGCTGCATTGGGTCTTCGTTGCCAGGCGTGGGCTTTCTCTAGCTGCAGTGAGCAGGGGCTACTCTTCGTTGCGGTGCACAGGCTTCTCATTGCAGCGGCTTCTCTTATTGCAGAGCACAGGCTCTAAGCGTGTGGGCTTCACTAGTTGTGGCACACAGGCTCAGTAGTTGTGGCTCGCAGGCTTAGTTGCTCCGTGGCATGTGGGATCTTCTGGGACCAAGGCTCGAACCCGTGTGCCCTCCATTGGCAGGCAGATTCTTAACCACTGCACCACCAGGGAAGCCCAAGAGCAAGAGATTTTTAATTAGGAGGGAAGGCAACATGAGATATTAAGTATGCCCAATTTCAGGCCCCAGAGAGTGGAGAACAAGACTATTTGAGTGGACTTCCCTGGCTGTCCAGTGGTTAATACTCCGTGCTTCCACTGCAGGGGGCAGGTTTGATCCTTGGTCGGAGAACTAAGATCCCACATGCCGGGACTTCCCTGGTGGCACAGTGGTTAAGAATCCATCTGCCAATGCAGGGGACGTAGGTTGGATCCCTGGTCCCAGAAGATCCCACATGCCACGGAGCAACTAAGCCTGTGCTCCACAACAAGAGAAGCCACTGCAATGAGAAGCCCGTGCGCCGCAACAAAGGGTAGCCCCCTACTTGCCACAATTAGAGAGAGCCCATGTGCAGCAACGAAGACCCAAAGCAGCCAAAAATACACAAATAAATAAATAATCAATCCCACATACCTCATGGTGCGGCAAAAAAAATTTAAAAAAAAAGGCTATTGGAGTACATCTTAGATCCTATGTTAAGACCTTTTCTTTGTCTATTTTGAAAGAAATTATGTAAATGAATTCTCTGAAACAAAGGCACATTTTAAGGAGGAAATGTGCTCACAATTTGGGGACATTTCAAAGGATTCATGCCTACAAGAAAGAATGACATAATCAAGATGTCAACAATGCTTTTCTTTTCCGGTTCAGGACTGTGGCCAATATAGTTATCCTAAGAACAAGAGCCATTCTTTTTTTTTTTTTTTTTTTGCGGTACGCGGGCTTCTCACTGCTGTGGCCCCTCCTGTTGCGGAGCACAGGCTCCGGACGCACAGGCTCAGCGGCCATGGCTCACGGGCCCAGCCACTCCGCGGCATGTGGGATCTTCCCGGACCGGGGCACGAACCCGCATCCCCTGCATAGGCAGGCGGACTCTCAACCACTGCGCCACCAGGGAAGCCCCAAGAGCCATTCTTGATATGGAGTGTGTACAAATCCAGAGGCTCCTGTGACTCTGAATAATGTTAGGGATCAGAAGACCCTCTAAGTGAAGTAAAATTCCCTGAGGACAGGACCTCCCAGACATCCTGGAAACATGCTGACTCCTTGCCTCTAAGCTGCATAGATCCCTTCCCCCACTGGTGAGAGTAGTGGCTTTCTAGGGCAGTCCATAGTAGTCTGGAAGGTGGTCTACCTGTTGATCGTGTATAATATGGATGCCTGTTTTATGATAATGTCACACTCTGTTCTTCCATCCTCTTAGTCATCAAGCCCTGTAGACTCTGCCTCCACAGTGTCATGTTATTTTTTCCATTTCTACTACCACCACCTGAGTTCAGGTCACCACTAATTCTTTTTTTAAAAAATATTTATTTATTTATTTGGTTGCGCCGGATCTTAGTTGCAGCAGGCGGGCTTCTTAGTTGTGGCATGCTAACTCTTAGTTGCAGCATGCGTGTAGGATCTAGTTCCCTGACCAGGGATGAACCCAGGCCCCCTGCATTGGGAGTGGAGTCTTATCCACTGCGCCACAAGGGAAGTCCCTAATTCTTGCCTATATCATATTGCAGTAGCCTCCTAATTTATTTACTTCCAATCCTTTCTCTCTCGATCCATTCTAAAACCAACAATTAGAGTAATGAACCTAAATTAGAGCATATATCATGGTACTCTAGTTCTTAGAGATTCTCAACTGCCTAGAAAAGTTCTAAGCTCTTCAACTGGCTTTCAAAGCCCTCAATAATATGACCCCATCCCGCTTTTCTAGCTTTTGTATATCCCATATTAGTAAACATTCAGATTTATCCATTCAACAATGGAGTGTTTGCCATGGGTCAGGCATAGCTAGGTTACAAAGGGAAACACGATAAGTGTCCTCATCAAGTGGACAGCCAGTGGAAAAGAATAAAACTGAAGAGTAGCCCACATGGAAGAAGGAAAACCAGGAGAGTATTTTTCCCTAAAAGGCACATGAAGAAAGTGTTTTAAGAAGGGAACAATTAAATACATGTTAAATACTAATGAGAGGTCAAGTAAAATGAGGACTGCAAATTAACCACTAGAGTTTGGTCATGTGGAGGTCATTGCTGACACTGACAAGAATGGTTTCAGTGGAGTGGGGGGAATGAAAGCTTGACTGGGGTGGGTTCAAGAGAGAAAAGAAAGTAAGGAGGCTAAAGATTTTTGCTACAAAGGGGAACATCAAGAATTTAGGTTCTAGGGCTTCCCTGGTGGCGCAGTGGTTGAGAGTCTGCCTGCCGATGCAGGGGACACGGGTTCGTGCCCTGGTCTGGGAAGATCCCACATGCCGCCGAGCGGCTAGGCCCGTGAGCCATGGCCGCTGAGCCTGTGCGTCCGGAGCCTGTGCTCTGCAACGGGAGAGGCCACAACAGTGAGAGGACCGTGTACCGCAAAAAAAAAAAAAAAAAAAAAAAGAATTTAGGTTCTAGGGACTTTCCTGGAGGTTCACTGGTTAAGAATCTGCACTTCCACTGCAGGGGGCACAGGTTCGATCCCTGGTTGGGGAACTAAGGTCCCGCATTCCGCGCAGTGCGGCCAAAAAGAAAAAAAAGAATTTAGGTTCTAGGGAAGGCTTTCTAAAGATGTGAGAGAGAATATCAAGTTTGTATGCTGATTAATGAAATGATTCCATAGGGAGAGAGAAAGTGATGATGCAAGGGATAACTGCAAGTACTTGAGTAGGCAAAGAAGATGGGATCCAGTGCACAAGAGGTTGATCTGAGATAGCAGAGAAGGTTCAATCATTTTAACCACAGGAATAGCAGAAAGAATGGAAACAGAAGGAGTAAATTAGTAGATTTGGTGGTGAGACATGAAGTTTTTCTCTTCTGATTGCTTCCATTTTCTCAGTGAAGTAAGTTAACAGCTGAGAGTGAGGAAGGGAGGAGGGAATTATGCAGGCTTAAGGATAGAAGAGATGATGTGCAATAGTCACCTTGGATCACAGGACAGTGAGTTGATTAAGGAAATGCAATAGGATTACTGAGCACTTGAGATTTCTGGCTATAATTAAGGTGAAACCTGCAACGCATTTCTTTTTTCAGCCTCTGAAGAAGAAAATGCTTTTGCATGCAAATTTGCTCAACCTCTCTCCCCTTGATAAAATCGCATTCTAGAAAGCAAAGCAGAAAAAGCTACCTCTTCCATAAAGTCTTCTTCCTCTAGCTCTCCTAGTCCAAAGTGAATTTTCCAACCTCTCAACTCCAATATTAGGTTGTTGATGCCTCCTATAGAGCATAAATTCCATCTCACATTATGGATAGTTGCTGTGCAAGACTGGAAGTTCCTTAAATAGAGAAACCATTTCTTATTCACTACAGCCACAAGATGTTTCTCTCCATCCTCTCTGCCACATATAAATCTCCATGGTTCTAGGTCTTGCCCAAATACATAATTGTGTGGTATGGATGCCCTATTTCCTTACTAACTTGATATTTTCGGGAATAGGAACCTTGCTCACCTTTCCTGCTTATGTCCCTGAAATATATTGCTCTTGAATTTTAGTTATTATTATTTTTACAGGTGTTTTAACAAAAAGGTTGCTTCAATTAATGTTAATTCATACATACGGTATATACCAGGATCCTTGTCCTCAAGGGGTTGACCGCTAGAGTCAAATGTCTCAGAAGAGGTGCTGACAGAGCAAGGCTTGTATGTAAATAGCACCAGAGGGTAGAGATGGGGAATGGGAGAAAGCAAACAGGGAGACAGGAATAAAATTTAGGTGGAGCAGAAAAATTTCGTTTTGTCAACTTACATAAAATGATTCTATAGGGCAGTCCATGGAGCGTCCCCATTTCCAAAGAGCTGAAGATGTGCAAAATAACTACTGGTTCCCAACAGTGCCCTCTTATTTATCCATATTATCTAAGACTGTTGTTCCCCATCCGTGGCAGAATTTACTCATTCCCTTTCCTCAAAGTCTGAGCGACTAGATGGTTAAGACTTTGGTGTGGGAAAAAAACCTCTGGCACAAAAACAACAGCAGGGTCTCGCAAATCAGGGATCAGGGAAGCCCAGAGAGAGCCATTATTAGCAAGCCCAGGTGAGCACGGGGCAAGAGAGCGAGCCCACCAGCCCAAGCGCCTGAGCCGCTGTTACGTAACCGGCCGCGAGAGGCTCCGAAGAGCCGGAAGCCCCGCCCTGCCCCAGGCCCCGCCCCTGCCCTAACCCGGCGGTTGGTGTCGTGCGCAACCCTCCGGAAGATTCCGCCCTTTTCACCATTTAAGGATACAATTTTTTTTTTTAAGCGTTGCTGACGCCATTGCGTAGGACTGGGCCCTAAAACCGTGATCTAGGAGCGCCTCTCTCACTCGTTACTTCCGCTCTTCAAGATAGGAGTTGGGGCCTCCCCCATTTTTCTCAGTAGGCGGCGGCGGCGGTTTGAGATGTTCGGCCTCCAGAGAAACGCAGTAATCGGACTCAACCTCTACTGTGGGGGGGCCGGATTGGGACCGGGTAGCGGCAGCGGCGCCTCCGCTCCGGGGAGGCGGCTTTTGGCTGCGGGAAAGGAGGCCACGGCCGGACGAGAGGTAGGGGGAGGGGAAGCCGGCGAGGTGATTGGCGGAAGCGCCGGCCCGAGCCCCCCGGCCACTCTCGCGCCCGACTCCCGGAGGGTCGCGCGGCCCTCGCCCATTGGCGCCGAGGGCCCCGACGTCACCGCGACCCCCGCCAGGCTGCTGTTCTTCGCGCCCACCCGCCGCGCCTCGCCGCCCGAAGAGATGGAATCCTCGGCCTCCGACGCCATCATGTCGCCCGAAGAGGAGCTGGACGGGTGCGAGCCGGAGCCTCTAGGGAAGCGGCCGGCCGTCCTGCCTTTGCTGGAGTTGGTCGGCGAGGCCAGTAACAGCTCGGGCAAGGACGGCTCACTCCCCTCGACGCCGCCCCCAGCAGAGGAGGAGGAGGACGAGTTGTACCGGCAGTCCTTGGAGATTATCTCTCGATACCTCCGGGAGCAGGCAACCGGCACCAAGGACGCGAAGCCACTGGGCGGGTCTGGGGCCGCCAGCCGGAAGGCGTTAGAGACCCTGCGACGGGTCGGGGACGGTGTGCAACGGAACCACGAGACGGCCTTCCAAGGTAAGGGGGTTATTCGCGAAGGCCGCGCTGCCTTTTTTCAACTCTCTGGACTCACCCACCAAAGGTGGGTGGAAACCGAAACGAGTCAGTGTTGAAACGACTCTCATCCTATTTCTGAAACCAGAATATTCTGGCCGTGAGTCATTGTTTCCACCCACTTGATTCTTTTGGAAATGGCAGCTCTGCTCAAAGCCCGGAAAGGGTGGGATGTCAATTTTCAAGTGGGATCAGCCTGAGTTCTATGGAGCCCGAATAGCGATTTCCCCCTCCGTGGGTGGGCAGGCGAATCGTGCCCTGGTTTAGACAAAAGAGGCCGTGAGAACCTGCATGCTTTTCTTCCTCTTAGGCATGCTTCGGAAACTGGACATCAAAAACGAAGACGATGTCAAATCTTTGTCTCGAGTGATGGTCCATGTTTTCAGTGACGGAGTAACAAACTGGGGCAGGATTGTGACTCTCATTTCTTTTGGTGCCTTTGTGGCCAAACACTTGAAGAGTATTAACCAAGAAAGCTGCATCGAACCATTAGCAGAAAGCATCACAGATGTTCTCGTAAGGACAAAACGAGACTGGCTAGTCAAACAAAGAGGCTGGGTAAGTTTGTTTTAAGGCTGAGGAGGGGACTTGGAGTGGAAATGAAATGGAGGATTTTATAGAGAAAGAGGGGATAGCTAAAGGTTTTTAAGATGCACAACTCGGTTTTCAAGGCTCTAACTAATGGACCTCTGGTTGCTTGATGTTGATTTAAGTAGTTGGTCCTTAGAGATGGTATGATTGTCGTGAATTGTATCAAAAATCCTGGTTTTGGGGCTTCCCTGGTGGCGCAGTGTTTGAGAGTCCGTCTGCCGATGCAGGGGACACGGGTTCGTGCCCCGGTCCGGGAGGATCCCACGTGCCGCGGAGCGGCTGGGCCCGTGAGCCATGGCCGCTGAGCCTGCGCGTCCGGAGCCTGTGCTCCGCAACGGGAGAGGCCACAACAGAGAGAGGCCCGTGTACCGCAAAAAAAAAAAAAAAAAAATCCTGGTTTTCTGTAGGCTGTTTTATTGGTTAAGAAATAAGAATCACCTGGGCGTGATAGCAAATACATTTTTGAGCGTGCTCCACCTCCCTTTTAATTGCATAATGTGTCTCCTTTGCAGTCTGGGGGTAAATAATAATTGGTTCGTCATTGCGTTTGGGGGTAATAAACCTTAGATATTTTAATTCATCTTTTCTTTGTAAATAGTGTTTTTAAGCCAGTGGAAGCCCGTACTTGAAACTGCTTTTTTGTTTGTTTTCTAGGATGGGTTTGTGGACTTCTTCCATGTAGAGGACCTAGAAGGCGGCATCAGAAATGTGCTGCTGGCTTTTGCAGGTGTTGCCGGAGTAGGAGCTGGTTTGGCGTATCTAATAAGATAGCCTTTTAAGTGCAATAATTGACTCTTAACCAACTCCAGCCACCAAAACCACATACGCCTGCTGTGAAATCAGATGTATTTATGAAGTTGGACTTCAAGCTGTGCAGGCCATAACCTCCAGGAGTTCTACTGTAGCAATATAGAAAAGCAAGCGGCAGGGGGCTTATGGCTAACAGGAATAAATACATGGGAAAAGTAATCCCTCTTGAAGAGTCACTGTCTGAAAGAAGTGGAATTCAGTTTCAGTAACAGGCAAACTTTGGGAGGCCACGGAGGAGGACTTTTAGATTTAGTGAAGACGGTAGGGTGGAGAGACTTTAATTACCTTGCCTAGAACAGGAAAGTGGCCAGTAGCCAGGCTAGTCATAGAGTTCATTAAATATGCCCACTGAATCCATTAACTTCTATAGTGTTAAAGTAGGAGCACTAACAACGCCAGCGTTATGTGTAAAATGGATTTTAAGCTACAAGTAATAGAACCTATGACTAGAAGCCTCAACACTGTACAACAGAGTGTGAAGGGAAGCTTTATCCTCTATAATTAGCTTTCCTAGATGTGCTTCTTGAATAGAAAGTCCAATGCTCAGGATGTTTATACCTGTTCTCCTTTGGCTTGGTTTGAGTGATTCCTAGTTTATTAGCCTAGTGTCATGGCCAAGAATACTTGACTTAAGGCTCAATTACACATCTGGAATATTCTGTTTTTAAGACAAAAACTTGTAATCGTCTGTAAAAATTGTATATATTTTTACAGAACATCTGGTTGAAGTGTAAAGGGAGAAAAGTCTGAAATTACATTAGCTTTTTCATACCCTTTTGAAATTTACAACTTCTGTAGTTAGGAACCTGTTTCTTATAGCTTTTTCTATTCTAAATTTTGTGCTAGTCAGTTCTAGATTGTATACAGAACCAACTGATGTAATTGTATGCAACCTGGTTGTAGTACAACAATTCTGATTCATAACTATGCAGGCTTTAATTTTCCTATCTGATTTTGGTAAGTATTTCTTAAATACCTGTTTGGGTTTTGTTTTTTGTTTTTTTTTTAAACCTGGGGCTGAGAAATTGAGGAATGGAAATTAATCCTTTCACTTTGTTACATGTGGGTTTTCAATAATTGAGTCAAGGTTTTAAGGATTTATTGGGAGGGCGGGGCACATGGGCTGATGACTTAGAAGTAATGGGCTCTGATTGGGCAACTACTCATTTGAGTTCCTTTCATTTGTCTTAATTTAACTGGTGAAATTTTAACTGAGTTCATGAGCTCATCTTCAAAGCTTTTGCTAAAAGATTTTCAGCTGTTCCAAATGGGACTTATTAGGAGTATGTATAAAAAGATCACATTGGGTGGATGAGAGACATTTGATCCCTTGTTTGCTTAATAAATTGTACAATGATGGCTTGGAAAAGCAGGCTATAGTCTAACCATGGTGCTATTACTAGGCTTGCTTGTTAAACACAGGTCTAAGCCTAGTGAGTTAATAAAACGAATACTTATTTCATTTCTATTAATGATTCTCAAACTTTGTTTCAAATTTTTGCATTGGCATCTCTATGGACTTCAGACTTGATGTTTTATCAAACTTACCGTTTATTTTCTATCCTTCCTTGAAATATTTGCTGCTTGTTCGGCTCCCTCTACAGATATTTATAGTTCCTACAAATTTACCTTGCCATCCCTGAACTCTTACTAGCCCTTTTAGTTTTTGGCTCTAGGAACCCAAGTGACCGCCCAAGGAGTCCACAGACCTTCATCCTTCTTGAATTTTATCCTTAGGAGGTGGCAGTACAATGGGTGCTGACAGTAACAGTGATGAGGTGAGAAGAGTCCCTTTTCCGTGGACTAGTATCTTACTGGTTGTTGCTTAATCCTGTCTTTGGGGAGAAATTTTCAAAATCTCCTTAGGGATTTTCAAAAGAGGGGATGATATCTTAGGTGACTTTCTCTAGGTTCTTTTGCATTTGAATATGCTCACTTAAAATTATAGAAATTGATGGGCTCTGTTAAACCTCAGAGTTATATAAAAGCTACTAGTAAACTGGAGAAAACTTTGATAGTGGAACCAGGGTCATTTTGAAACCTTCAGCTTCTGAACGTGACCTTTAGTATGTGGACTCCGGACAAAAATAGGCATGAATAAAATGACTAAGAATGTAATAAGGGAACAATTGCCCTGCCCGCCCCTCTCCAAGCCTTAAGGTCATCTAGCTAGAACTATTTTTATCTGTGTATTTATCATTCTTGATCATAAACCACTTATTTATATCATGTCTATCTCTAAGGACCTAAAAGCACTTTATATAGTTAATTAACCTTCGGATCTAGTTAAGGTGACTCAAAAGGCCTGTCTCCCCATAGCCAGTTGTGGAAATAAGCACAGAGCTGTAGATTGATGGAGTTTAGGGGCCCCACTCCCCAGTTTACTAGGTGTGACTGCTGAAATGTAGATGAGAATCTTCAGTTGCTATTTTGGGTCAGAGGCTGTGAGGGCTTAGGGAGCCCAAGTGCTTTGGGGCAGGGTGGGTGATTTCTGTAGGGAGAAGAGGCACATGTTTTAAGTGCTGACTAGCTGCGTAGTTCAGGCAAATCCTCCAAAATGGAAAGGGAGGGGCTGCCTGGAAAGATGGCTCTCAGCAACTTCTGTCTGTCTGATGCTTCTCTCAGGGAAAACCCTGCAGTCCTCTAGTGTCTGTGTACATTCTGTTGGGGGTGAACACCTTGGTTCTGGTTAAAACAGCTAATGCTGTTTACATCTGTGCCAGGAAGGGTTAGGACCAACTACAAACTAATGTGGGCTGTAAAATGCAGTGTGTTTCCCTAACTTCCTGTTTTTCCTGAGATGAAAATAATAAATCTTTTATTCAAATGCAAGGTGTGGTACCGGTGTTTTCTAATCAATGCCTGTTTTCCTTCCCCCTCTTAGGCAAGCATCTGAGGGAAGTCAGCTGAACAAACAAGTATAGGTGAATTAACCAGCAAAAGCCCCATAAAGCTGATTTGCCTTAGAGCAAAGGTCAGTTCCATTCAGAATAACCCCTCCTTTCATTCAAATTAGAGCTGTTGGGCTTTTTTTAAAATATTTTTTTGGCCACGCCGCACGGCATGTGCGATCTTAGTTCCCTGACCAGATATCAAACCCGCTCCCCCTACATTGAAAGCGCAGGGTCTTCACCACTGGACCAGCAGGGAAGCCCCGGGCTTTTAATTACATGTATTACTGCTGTACTTTGGAGTAGTTCAGAAGTACAACAGTATATTTTAATACAAAAAGCATAATCCCCATCCCAGTTTCTTTTAGTCACCAAATGTTGGTATAACTGGGGGGTAAGAGGTTTCACTACAGCAGTTATTGTATCTCCCTATCTCACTCAACCTTTTGAGGTGAGTAAAGAAGCTAGAAGAATTAACACCCAAAGTTAAGTTTCCATAAGGTTGTTGGTACTAATCTTTCAGTACCTTTCCCCTTTCTTCCCAAGAAGGAGGTGAGAATAAGCAAGTCAATTTCAGAAGCCCTATCCTGTCTTTATTTTCAGCTACCTTGAAAGGGAGCGGAATCACCATGGAAATGTGCAAATATGAGGTTTGCATATTGGTTTTAAGCCCTGAGCACCAAATGCTAATCATGCAAACAGGATTCTGCCCTTTACCCCCTTCAGGTTTTGTGCATTTCTGTTTGGCAGCCCCTCTCTTTCTGGAGCCTAACTACCAGAAGATGGCAGTTTTTTCTCATTACAAAGAAAGCTGTTTCGTACAAATGAACTCCCGAACAGGTGTGGAGGGGGAGTAGCACAGATCATGAGCGCCCAAATCGTGGTCAGAGTCAAGTTCTGCTGTGCAAATACTATTGCTCCCATTGCTCTGTTGTGATGTGAAGCTATTTCTGTGGCAATGTTCCTTAGCTTAACACCTTAAAAACTTGGGTCAAATGGTAACCAATAACATGAGTCACTGAGGGAGTCAAAATAATCAACACTTCCCTTCATTTGATACAACCAAACTTTTTCTTTCAGTTCCTGTTTTGCTACTTTAGTGCTAGCTCTTGCTTCAGACTGTTTCAGAACATTTTTCTTAAAGCAGTTGTGACAGCTGGAGGGTTTTACAAAAGTTAAAGTGAAATAATTTGTACAACTGGTGTGTAGCACGGCTCCAGCCAGATGCCCAGTGCACAGGCCATTAATTCCTGGAGTTCAAGATGATCAGCTGAGTCTGTCTTAATTTATCCTAGTTCTTTTTGGCCCCACTTTTTCAATGATTACAGAGCTTTGTCTTCTGGAACCCTCCCACACTCTTTAAAGGCTTCTCAGTTTCAAGATTTGAAAGCTTAACTCTGTCCCTCTTCTTTAGTTTCAAAGTTGTTACAGTGTTATCTTAGTTATGTGAAGCATGTGGAAAGTTGGGAGTTGGGAATCTGCCTGCAGGCAGATGTAACAGACCTCTCAGGGAATTCTGTGTTCTTTACTAATGATTCTTGTGAGGTAAAAAAAAAAAAAAAAATAGGGCAGGCTTTTGTTCCCATGCTATACCTGGTCTTTCTTTTGCAGTTCCTTTCTTTACCTGCGTAGAATAATAGTTCTTGACTGTTGGGAAATGTGTTTGGGCCAAGAATACTACTCTGGATTTTACCCCTTCCAAGTATCCATTTCCATGGCTTGTCTCTGCCATTGGGTTTCTGTATTCTTACCCACTTTGCCTTCTCTCCTCTTCCCCTGTTCAGGGGTTACTTTAGTTTATTAAGAATGTTTCAAACCTTCAATGAACTGGGACATTTAATGAGCTCAAGGCAGCCAAATGTTTGTTGAATTTCTTCATTTGTCCATTACCTGGCAGGGGACTGCTTACTATGCACCATGCACTTTTGGATGCTGGAGTTTTGAAAAGACTAATTCTTACCCTCAACGCAATCAAAAAAGACTAGGGTGGAGTGGGAGGTTGGGGTTAGCAGATGTAAGCTTTTATGTATAGAATGGGAAAAAAACCAACCAGGGAACACTCGAAAGAAACATGACAACTAAATGCAGGGTGATCTTTGATTGGATCCTGGATGAAAAAAGCTATAAAGGACTTGGGAACAATTGGGAAAATTTTGATATGGGCAATATGTTAGACAGTACTGTATCAATGTTAAATTTCTTGAGTGTGTTAATTATATGTGGTTATATAAGAAAATGTCCTCGTTTTTAGGAAATACATCTGAAGAATTTATGCATACAAATCCATGGAAAGAAAGCAATTGTAGCACAAAGTTAAAGCTCACAGTCTAATAGGAGTGATAACATAGACAAAAATAGTTAGGATACAGTACACAAAATACTATAATAAAGATACTATAAGACAAGGGGTGGGACAAAGCAGGGTGACAACTTCTGGAAGTAGAAGGTGGTCAAGAAGGCTTCAAAAACATTTGAGGTTGGACCTTAAAATGAGTAGGAAACATGCACAAAAGCATGGAGCTGGGAAAGAACCTCTGGTGGGGTGTAGGAGAAGGGGGAGATGTGTAGATAATTTTTTTTCTTCTCATTTCATCTTCCCTCCCTGCCTTCCTTCCCCTTTACCATACATGGCCAGTGAAGGTAGTATCTCTTCAGTTTCTTCCATTTAGGGCCTTATATAAAAGTATTGGAAAACACTGGTAGGAAAAAAAAAAGATGTCTCTTCAGTCTTAGAAGTCCGAATTTGGTATAAATACACACAGCTGGGTGGACTGTGTTTATCTGGGAAGTAAAGAAGATAGACTCTATTGGCCGTTTCCTCTGTCTTGTTAAAGTGGTAGCCCTGAACACACACAACCTAAAGATCATAGCCATCACTGGATCCTGGTGTAGGAGCTGGCATTGGCAGACCTGCTTTGAATAAAGATGTCTTAAGAGCATCACCTAAGTTCGCTCACACATCTCACCAGCCATCTTCACCCACCCAAGTTCACATAGGGAAAGGAACCAGGTTTTTGAACATGGACCCGAGACTGCTATGCTCTCTGCAGAACAGAATTTAATAAAGAACAGCCCCCAAAAGTTATTTAACTGGACTCTAAGATACTGAATGATGGCTCCACTCTCCCTAATCCTGTTCCCATGGGAGACTCAATTACAGCTATTCGCATCCTGGTTCAAAAAACTAGTTTGCTCTGACTGCCCAGACTTCCCCACAGGCTGCATTCTTGCCCATGAGCTCATTGTTTTGGCTTCTCTGCCTGTATAAATCCACAGACAGGGCCCGAAGTCTCAGTTCCAGCCCCCTAGCTAGCTGGGGCTGCATTCCATTCAGAATTTCACCACCCCCACTTGGTCTCCCCTCCCCCCACCCTCTGTGGTCACATGTGTATGTTTATTGAAGTTATTCTGGAACAAGGTGTGCTGGGAAAGAGCCAAGGAAGCAGACGAGGAAAAGAGTATTTAACTGTTGGGTTTCTACCTGAATTAGATGAGTTTTCTCCTTTATTTTGATTAAGAAACGCCTTCAATTCTGTGCCCCTAAAAACAGTTCGTTTTCTAGTCTAATAGGAGCTGGTTTCAGAAATTTTGGTACACATTTCATAGACACCCCTACAGGGCTGGTATGACTCAGGTGTTCAGATTTGGGGTTGAGGGGGGAGGTAGGGGTTTTCCCTAAGAAACATTGGTTTCATAAACATTTTATTCCTGAATCTCTATGCCCAGATCTTTCATGCATTCCATCCTCAGTTCACACCTCTATTCCTGAGGTTGCCTGCAGTGGTTCCCACCCATATCTAGACCCTGAACACCCAGATCTAAGGCAAGGTGGGACCCACTTTGGCTGAAGCGCTATGGGAAGGGCATTTTGCTTACTTTGTAAAGCTTTGGGTTAATACTGTATGCCCAGTGTACGCCTTTCCTGTCTCTCTTCATCATACAAAACAAAAAACAAAAAACAAAAACCAAAAAACAAAACTGCAGACTGAGACTGTGGGAGGTGACTTTTTTCATTTCTCAGAAATCCTCTGTGAGGCAAAGTAGAGAAACAGAAAGAGGGAAACAACTTCGTGTCGAAATGAAATGAGGTTGTCTGTGTGTTTTGAAATGAGGTGGCTTGTTTTCAGCTTTAAGGAACAACAGCTGTACAGAGGAGCTTGGTAATGGTGGGGGAGTGGTTGGTTACCTGCTGCTTTTGCCCCTTTCTCTCACTTCAAAATTTGATAGTTGGGGTCAGGTCTGAAACAGGATAGAGGTTCTGTATCTTCCTTTCCCCCCTCATGAACCATGATGGATAGATCTGTCAATCCATCACAGTACTATTGAGTGACAGAAAACCTAATACAAAAGAAGGATTTGGTAAGCAATCCCAGAAATAGGTTATTTTAAAAAGAAATGCAGCTGCATTGCTTTTAAGTCCAGAACATATTAACATACAACTTGGATAAAGTTTGTTCTAGGGAAAAACACTGTGACTCAGTTAGTAATATATAAGCCTATGTTTGTATGACAGTGTGTGTACCTTACACAAAGGCCATGTATATTTATTTTAATTATTTCCTGGGGCCTAAACACAATATATTTGAAAGAATTTTTAATTCCTTGAAACTTTGAGTTGAAAAATGAAATTTAGACAGGATTTTCCTAAAATGCAGAGAAGTCATGAAAGACGTTTGAAAACAACAAAAACACTTGATCCCATCCAACTTCCAGATCACTGTGGCCCAAAGAACTGAGTATTTTGATAAAGGGTGCTCTGTGGGAATGAAATTGAATAGCAGATCAAAGGAATTCGAATTTTAAAAGTTAAAAGACTAGACTTAATTTTCTCCCCTGTAAACTGGATTTAATTGTCTTCCCCCATCTTATTATTGAGAAGATTCAAAGAGAGAATATATACAAATGCTTTACCTTAAAGCACTAAACAAAGTGCTTTAAGGAATTTCGGGAAAAGTCCCTTAAGGATTTACTCTGTCAGCCATGTCCAAGTCATTGAATTCCCAGGGAGAAACCACTAAGAAGCCGATGTCAATAGATAGGATGTTGAATTAAAAGGGTCTACAGCTGTATTTTGAAGCAGAGGGGACACAAACAGGACTTTCCATGGCTGGGCATCGTGGGAGTTCAACCAGATGGAAGAAATCCCAGGGGTAAGTAAACTCCCTGCCAGCCAAATCTGCCCTATTGCCTTTTTCTGTATGGCTCAAAAGCTAAAAATGTTTTTTGCATTTTTAAATGGTTGAAAAAAGATATTTGGTGACACATTAAAATTATATGAAATTAAGATTTCAGTGTCATAAATAAAGTTTGGTTGGAACACAGCCATGCCCATTTGTTTACAAATTGTGTAGGGCTGCTTCTGTGCTACAGCAGCAGTCAAGTAGTTGCAACAGAGATTCTATGCCGTGCAAAGCCAAAAATATTCACGGCTGGTCCTTAAGAGAAAAAGGTTGCCCACTCCCCTGCTAGAGCTAAAAAGGCGTCTTATGATGTCATGAAAGAGGCAGGCAACAAAGAATCAGTAGTATCCAGGGGAGGGAGGAAGAGATGAAAGGGGGGTCTGGTTCCAGAGCAGATTAACTCTGCCCCTCCCATCAAGGGCAGGGCCTCTTGCCTTTTGGCCTAGGGATCACAGGGACACACACAGTCTTCTTTTTATGAGTAACTCCACCCTCTCACCCCTAGTTTCTTTTCCTCCTCACTCAAAGTTCTGTAGAGCTGTCTCTTAAAAAGATTCAGGCAAGGCTCAGAGGAGTACAACACACACACATACATCCTAACCTCAACCTGGGACATTCCTGAAATTGAACCCATCTCTCCTCCAATACTGAAGTTCTTTCCCAGGACATTCAAACACAGCTCTCTGGTGCTCGCTGAGAAAGTGCTCTGGCCTGGTTCCTAGTCATCCCTGCACCTCCCTGTCAGCTGGTGTGGCTGATTGGTTTCCTAGCATCTGACTGCTATGGCTCATGCATACCTTGTTTGGACTAATTTTGCACATTCCTCCCTCCAATCCTTTCTACCTTCTGACCTCAGCCATGAAACACCCCCCTCTAGAGCTTTCCCCAATCTCCAGGGTCAAGGAGCCCAAAGTCAGATTGAAGATTTGCGCTGTCTAGTTTGGTTAACCCAAACTGTTTCTCCTGTTGACTGACTTAGTCTTAGGTACTTTCCTGAGGCTTTCTACTTCCTGTAGAAGATGCCTCTCACCCTTTAAAGCAGACATCTCTTCATCATCTGCCTGTGACAGATAAGCCCCCTCCGCTCTAACTTCCCCACCCACCTGACTCCCAGAACCAGAGATGATGGATTTGAGGGATGCTGGTCGGAGAGAGGGTGGGAATGCAGGAACCCACGCCCCCACTCCACCTCCAAACTGTTGAGGTACTCTTTAGCATGATTCCCCATGCTTCAAGGAGAGGAGAGGTCTCTGATTCAGTTTACTCTGGTGGGGGAAGGGTGTTAAGTTCAGATGAAGTCTCTGTAAAACTGGGGAGAAGGGGAAACAGGAAATGAAAGAGGATCTGGTTGGAGGGAATCTGGAAGGGCCCTTCTTGCATTTTGTTCTCACTCTCATCCCTCTGCGCTCCTGCCGCCCTCCAGGTCTATCTAGATCCTCCCCTACAGGGCTCCGGAGGGAGGGTGTCTTCAGGTTGAGACACTCATGCCGTAGGTCAGCACCTGGGGCCTGTGCTCTGCTTCACTCCTCGTCAACCACAGAGGTTGGATCTGGGTGAGTGGTGAGTGTGGGTCTGGTCTCCTCAGACTCGCCCCTGCAGCTGTGAGCACCTGCTTTCAGGGAGGCCCCTGGTTGGGGAAGTGTAGAAGCTAAATTTAGTCTGAAGGCTGAAGCTTAATTGGGTGGGTAATTACCCTGGGGAAACTGGGAGGGGGGAGGGGAGAGGAATTCTGACCCAGCTGAACTGAGACCTCACAAGTTCAGCCCTAAGTCCACTGACACAGAACCACAATCCCCTTCCCCCAACAAACACCGAGAAATGAGAAGCCCTAGCAATTTGCTGGCCTGCACGCTTGATCTCTCTTGTGCACATCAAGATTGTTCCTATCACCACCCCACCCCCACCTCGATTCTCAGGGGTCCAGTTCCTCTGAGTCCTTCCCTAAATTCCACCCAGGGCACCAAACCTACGGGCCCCTCCAGCACATCTCCCTGACCTTGGGTTGCAGCTTCCTCTCTCCCCTCTGGAGGCAGAGGGTTTCAGAGGTCATCAAAGAGGCATCTGGCCACACTACTACCCTCTAAGGGGCCAGGAAAAGGGGTGCTTGGGGTCAGGTTTCCCTTCCTGAAGACTTTCACATTGACACCCCCCTCCCCAATACTGAGTGACCAGAGAAAAGAATCCTTAGGGGCTGCACTGAATCCTAGCTTTAAAATGAGGTGAAAGGGGGCAACCCCCCAGATGAAAGCCCACATCCTGAGCAGTCAGAGGCTGGAGGCTATGAGGGAGCTGGGGGCTATCACAAAGAGAAGGGAGTTACTGAAGCTGGGGGAGCCCTTAGAGGGGCTGTGGCTGCATTCCCCACCTGTGATTGGTTCTCAGGCTCAGGCCAAACTCCAAACCTGCCCGGCAACAGCCCAGAGAGGCCCAAAGAGGGAGGAGGAACTTCGGGGAAGTCAGCTGAGCTGGGGCCACCGCCCAGCCTTCAGCTTCCAGGAATCACTGGGAGGGCCCCAGCTATTCACCACACCCCTCCCTCCGTCTCAGGGCTCTGCCTTCAGCCCTCAGTATCTACAAGGCGGGCTCAGGTCCCACTTCTCTGGTCCCCCCGCGTCTTTGATCCCCTTAGGGGTTCACCAGAGGAACACATCTGACGCCTTCTCTTTACACTGAGCAGAGACACTAAGACTGGGCTTTCCTTGTACGCCCTTCCTCACTCCTCGTCCTGGACTAAAGTCAGTTTCTTTCCTTTCCTCCCCCCATTTTCTTTTGCCTCCTTCCTCATGCACTGTCCTCCCAAGATGTTGTCCGGAGTCTTCCTTCTCAGCCACTTCCAACCCAGGGAAAGCCTCCTTCCCAAGGCAACAGTATGACGTGAGGGAGCTGCCAGAGCAGAGAAGTCCTGTCTCCTCAGGCAACTCTGGGGTCCTCCCCAGTGTCTGGGTGTCTGGGTGTGCATGCTCAGGGAACAGTAGTCACTGAGTTCAGCTGTTTCTGCAGGCCTTTATTTATGGTCTTACTCGACCAGACTTGTAGAGGTGCAGGGATGGGGGAGGGATGCTTCTAATGGGGAGAGAAGCTCAGTTCTATTGCACTTCCCCTCTTCCTAGGCATGGGGACCCCTGGGAAGTCTGGCTCCCACAAGTGGAGATCTGGACTCAGACCTCAGAATTGTAGGGGTCAGGGAGAGGATCTGTGTTATGGAAAAGGCTGCCCACTCTCACACCACCTCTAGCAAGCTATTTACCTTGAGAGTGGACATGGGTGGGGGAGGGAGGAGGGAGGAGACTAGGGTGAGACATCTCTGAAGAATGTGTCTTTGGCAGGACATCCAGTACTGCCTTGGCTCCACCCTCGACTCCACCCCCAAGTCCCCTAGAGCCGGGCCAGGCTCCTCCTCCGGCCGTTTCTGCTGAGGGAGAGGGGTGTGGGGTGTGGGGTGTGGGGTGTGAATCATTTCCTTTCCTCCCACCCTATAAAGAGCGATAAACCAAAAGCTTAATAGGGAAATGGGTAATAGCAGAAAGGATGAGAGGAGCAGGAAGGCAGGGCCAAAGAAAGGGAACAGGAAAAAGGACCCCTGAAAAGGCAACCGCCATTCAGCTCAGCCCCAGATGGGACAAAAGTGCTACTAGATTCCAAGAGACTTTACAGAAAGACTTAGCCTACCAAGAAACCCACCATAGGCCAAGCAGTTTCTTCTTCAGCTCTGGACCCAAGCGCCCAACTCCATAACTAAACTGGGAGAAGTGGTGACCTCTAGTGGTCAATGACCAACCTGCAGGGCCCGAGGTCGGCCAGGATCCTCTCCCTCTCTGACCAAGGCTCCTGGTCTCAGGTGACTGGGGCTCATTCATTAGCCTTTCTGGGCCCAGACTCTCTCCACCTGGGCTCCAAGTACTGTTCCCCTTCCCACCCTTCATTCTGATCTCACACTGCTTGCTTAGGTGGCCTGAATGGCTGGGTTCCCACGAGGACAATGAAGAGCCTGTTTCTCATTTGTCATAATCATCTTTAATAAAAAATAAATTAGTTCTGGGGTGGGAACCATTTTAGGAGGTGGGGAGCGGGAGCAGGGGCTCGGGTGTCTTATTCTAACCTTTCTCTTTTCCATCCTCTGCCTAGCTGGTCCCTGCTCTGGGGTAGATAGTCTCTCTTCCTGGGGAAAAGCAGGATTGGCAATGGCTCACCCCATCCCTAGCTAACTATGAGAGGGAGGGATAGAGAGACTAAGTAAGGGGAGAAAGGGTCAGAGGACAAAAGGATGGTTTAGATGATGTGTGGCCTGAACAGGAGAAATGAGGTTTAGGACACAAAGTTGGGATTAATGGGAAGGCCAGACTCTAAGTAGCTCGGATTCCCAAAGAGTTGCAAACTTGCTTTCCTTTCAGCCTAGAAAACTCTCACGGGAACAGGCATTGTCCCCTCTCCCGGTTCCTTCTCAGTCTGTGTAACTTCTTTTTGAGAAGTGATACAGATTTATGGGCGCACACACACCCACACAGGCCCATATACACATCTGGGGGCATATGTGCACACACACCATCACACCCCCGCACAGACCCAACCACACGTCTTGACAGTTACTGTTTGTCATCTTGCCACCTTCGACCACCCTGGGGGACGTCCCGAGTGAGACCAGGACAGGCTAGAGAGCCAGAGGGTACAGAGTGGGCTGATTGACAGGTGACTGATGGTGGCATGAGAAAACCACGAGGAGAGGGTCTCCTGGACCCATTTCAGGCGGGCTCCGGGGGAGACCGCTCCAGGACATGGGCGCAAGAGCGGCAACAGGTAGCTGTGTAGTAGGGATAGACGCAGAGCCGGGCCTGCACCACCAGGGGGCAATGTGGAGAGCTGTCCTTGCATTGATCATCTGGGGACAGAGGAGGCCATTGGGCACAAGAAGTCACCAAGATCCATCCCGCTGGAGGTGTGTTGCCCACTCCCACTCGTCCTTCCTAATCTCCACCCACACTCCAGCTAACTCCGCTCTGCTGGGGGCTGGGGAGAGGGAGCTCTTTACCAGGGCGCTGGCTGCAGGGTTGGCTGTTACAGGATCGTTTCCTGGAGGGCCGCAGGTGAGGAGGGCATCGGATGCTGAGGGTCTGGTTGGCGGTCAGGCACTGGACCTCCCTTGTCTGCGTGCCCCCCTGGCAGGAGCGAGAACACTGGGGAGACCCCAGCTATCAAATCAGACTTTTGCTGTGCCCCAGGCTCCTCCTGAACCCCAGGCCTCCTCCTCCTCTGGAAGGAGTTGGGGGGCTCTCCTGGAGCATTATGAAACCCCACGTGGAGGGGGCCCACCTGTCCTCCTGGTCTAGGAAATGGGACAAGTTAAACTGCCGCTGGCTTTAGCCTGGGGCACAGAGGGAGGTACAAGGAGGGAAGCCTCTCCTCCCCTCCCCTGGAAGTCCATGCTGAGCAGGGCAAGGGTGCCAGGCACTCACCGGACTCCAGGGTGTAGAAAACCATCGGTCTTGGCAGTCCTGCCCCTGACAGGGCTGCAGGGCAGGGGGCCTGGGCAGGTGGGAACAGTTGCTAGGAGAAGTCACATTGAACTCAGTCCCCAGTTTGGACACACAGATGATGTCTCTACGCTGCGTGCCAGAGCCACATTCTGAGGAGCACTAATGGAGAAGACGGGAAGGGAGAGCAGGATTACTCCGACCTCCCCCCAGGGAATCCCACCGACGGGCCCCCCTCCCAGGCTCTCAGCTCACCTCTGCCCAGGGCCCCGTGTACCAGCACCACGTCACCTCACAGGGCCCCAAGCTGCAGGCACGCATGTCAGGGGGGCGGCTTCCTGGAGCACAGGTCTGCTCAGTGGCTCCTGCCCCTGCTTCCTCCTGGCCCTCCCCATGGGTCTCCCCACTCCCGAGGCAGACGACAGAACGTCGCTGGATTCCCGTCCCACACTCAGCTGAGCACTGTTGGGAAGCAGAGTGTGAAGGGAGGCTGGAGTGACAAGTAGGGGAAGGGGAGGGGGCTGAGGACAGACACATCCAGGATCCGGGAGTTAGGGAATGCCCCAGGGGTACCAGCCAGATATGGGGAAACTTTGCCAGGCAGGAGTCAGGATGTCAGCGTAAGTTTTTCTCTGAGTCCCCAACATAAGCAGTGTTTAGCAGACGTCAGGTGCTTGCTCAATCAACGTTATGCAACCATGCTGGAAAGGCCCCGGGAGGGTGTCCTGGGTGGGGGTACCGGGGGCGTGGGGCTCGGCTAGGGAGTGTGAGGCCCACCTTGGAGCTCCAGTCACTGTGGAACCAGGCTGTGATGCAGGGCCCCATGTCACAGGCCTCTCTGCTGGGGGGCCGAGGGGGGCCTGAGACGCACTCCTGCTCGCTCACTTCATCACCGTTGTTGCCGACGCAGCGGACCTGTCGGCTCCTCTGGCCGCGCCCACACCGCACAGAGCACTGAGGGGACGAGGGGCATTCAGGCCTGGGCTTCCCTGCCTGCCTCACCAGCCTCCAGCTCTGGGGCCTCTGAACCAGGATCTGCCTTTGATGCCTGGCTCAGCGGTTACAGGGCTTCGTGGGCTGAGGAGCAGGCTGAGTATGGGGCTCTGGGCCCCCAAGCCCAGGTTCCGTCTCTTCGCAGACTTACAGATGGAGGTTCTACATGAGATCTCATTTGTAAAAGTTTCTGCTGATTAGAACGGAGTTGGAAAAGCCACTGCTCTAGCTCACTGGTGCCCATGCCTCCAGGATCTTCCCGCTCCAAGAGCTTCCTTGCCTGGGACCACTCACCTGGCTCCAGGGGGAGCGGACCTCCCAGCGGCCGCAGAGGCGCAGCTGGCACGGCTGGGTGATGTTGGGCCGGGGCAGATGTCTGCAGCGCTCCAGGGGCACCGACGAGCCGCCGCCCCCAAACTCCTGCCGGCAGCGCAGCTGACGGTGCTGGGTGCCGGGGCCACAGGAGCGGCTGCAGGACGTCCACTCGCCGGCCTCCCAGCTATGGGCGTGGGCAGGGAGGGGAAGGGACAGAGACACAGAGGGCAAAAACAGAGATGTGTGGGACTGCCATGTTTGGGGAAGGGGACGACAGACTGGGGGTGGGGACCCCTCAGAGGAGAGTGGGCATATTTGGAGTCTGGGATCCCTTGTGGGGCTCAGGGTTTCCTTGTTGTCTATGGAATGTCAGCCTTTCTCACTGAATAACGTCTCTCTGAAGCCAGGAGATCTTGTGTTGAGTGCAGAGTCCAGGTGAGATCCTATGGGGGCGAGGATGTGTTTCCCCGGGGCAACCGTCATGTCCCCAGGACCCTAACCCTCCCGTGGGGCTCACTCACTACGGTGGGCACGGGGGGCCGTGGCAGGGTTCCTGGGAGGCTGGGGGCCTGGTGCCCACGGCACAGCTGCGTTCATCCAGTTCCTCTCCTGACTCACGAGAAATGCAGTGGAAGACAGGGCGCCAGACACCTGTAAGGGATAAAAGGGAAGCCAGGGGAGGCAGGATAGCTCGGCATCCAGTGTCAGTGGGGTCCCAGGCACTGAAGTCCGATTCGGCACAGAGTCAAGGTGTGGACCCACAATCCAGGGTATGGGGTCAGGAATGCCAAGCTGGGCATCTGGGCTGAGGGTGCCAGGAACACAGGCTGGTGGGTGAAGTCTCACCTTTTCCACAGGATGCCGAGCACTCAGAGTGTCCCACCCGTTTCCAGTATCCGGCTGGAGATCCCAGGGGTGTCCTGGGATGGGGCGGGGCGGGCATCTGGGGGATCCGCACCTGACGCTGGAGGGTGCCTGGGGTGCGGGCAGGGCGGGGTACTGAAGCAGGTGGGGGTTCTCCCCTCAAAACCTCTGCGCAGGGAGAGTCGGGTAGACAAATTAGATGCATCCCCATTGCCTCGAGCTCCCCTCAGCCTCTCCCCACCTCCTTTTAGGTCTGGGGATCAGAGTCTTACCAGGCTGGAGTTGGGGGAGACGGGGCTCTGGGGTGGGGTTCTCAAGGTTTAGAGGTGGTGAAGAGATGACATACTGGTAGAAAACACCTGGGTTTTCCTCCTGAAAGATCATCTGGGGAGAAAAAGAGAAGGTAATGAATGTTTGGGGGTGGGCAGGGGGGCATCCACTAGCCTTCTGCCCATCTTGAGACCCACAGCTTTCCCCTCAGAGGAGAGGCAGCGGAGCAGCCTCCTCCTCCCGCCCCGGCGCAGGCCCCTCGCTCACGTAGACATCCACAGGCTGGGTCGTGGGGCCTTCCGCAGACAGACTCTCCCCCACGCCCTCCTCTCGAGGAGGACGGCTGTACCGGAAGACAGTCCCGCCGGCGGCGTAGGACCCAGGGGGATCCACAGCCCAGTTTCCATTAATGATGGACCGGCCCCCAGGGCCACGAAGTGCTGGAGGTGGCAGATCAGGACATGCGAGGTTAGTCATACTGTCCTCCTCTCCCACCACTTCCCTGACAGCACAGAACGCCACATACCCCGTGCCCACGGGGGAGGGAGGAAGGGAGCCCTGACTTCCCGGGTGGCCCATTTGCCGTGCTGAATGGGGGTGTGAAGGGCAGAACCAATAGGCCAGGAATGGAACGGGGGACCAAGACTCGGGGAACCCAGGGACTCACCAAGGTAGTTGGAGCTGGGCCGGAGCTGGGTGATCCAGAGCCGGGAGGCTCCAGCAGGAATCAACAGGATTTTCTGATAGCCCAGAGGGCCCCCCCTGTCAGTGAGGTTCCCCGAGACGAGGCGACAGGTAGAATCGTCACCCCCGCAGACTCCACAGCCATCTGGACGCCTGCCCGAGCCGAGGATCCCATCACAGCCAGGGCTCTGGGGGAAAGCAGAGTGAGGGAGGGGCTGCCAGAAGCCAGACACCACCTCCAACCCTGGCCTGGTGGTCTTGGAGCCTTCGGCTCACCGCGTGTCTTGACCTTTGCACTACAAGTGAGATTTGTAGTTTCTCTGTCAGCCTCACCATCCCAGCCAGCCTCTGGGGAGCTTGGATGGGCTTAAGGGGGTCTTTCTTTCAGATGGACTCTTGACTCTGCTCAGCCCTGCTTGGCAGGTAAGAACTTTCCTCTCTGCAACCTGAGTCTGGGGTTTTGCCATTGTGATGATGAGCAAGGAGACTCTGTGTGTGTGCCTGTAGCAGTTATTAACATTGCCTCTCTCCCCATGTGCGCACCCCGTCCTCCCTCACCAGACAGCGTCCGGCCACACAGATGTCTGGGGCTCCAGGCTGACACAGGGTCCCGTCCTGGACCTTTTCGGTGTGACGGACATAGAAGCGGAAGCCACGGGGACGGCAGTTCAGTTCACAGCGCTGGGAACCCTGAACTAAGAGACAGGGTAGAAGGGTGGTTAGCTGGGGTCCCTGGCAGGAGGTTAACTGAGAAAGAACCCAGGGCCCTGAGAGCGGCTTGGCTTGCCTTATATTAGCAATAGGGCATCCTGAGGTTGCCGAGGTCACTGTGGATGAAGGGAACACGACAGTTCTGTACTCTGAAAGGTCAGTTTGAGGGTCACACAAAAGTTGGGTCAGATCAATTGAGGTCACTAAGACCAGAAACGGGGTTGTGAGCTCTGAGAGAGGACAGATACTTGAAACTATGATTATGTGAGTTCAGAGCTCATGAGGGCTTGTCTTGGTATCAAGGTGACACAGGCTGAAAATCAAACGGATGGTAGCTTGGGAGAAAGTGATACAACACTGTCCAGGATCCATGGGGCACCTCCACCGAGCTGTCACCACTGGACAGGATCTCTCTGACCATGCCCTGCTCATGTCACATCTATCCCACCTCCTGGGTTGGGCTTCTTCCCAGAGGAGACCAGCCAAAGGGCACCTCTGGACACATCCCTTCTCCTAGCCTGACCCCTCTGCTGACCATACACCGCCACCTGACAGCTAGGGCTCTTTCCGAAACCCCCAGCCCTTTCTGGGCCTGTTCTGTCTCTTCACCCCAGCCCTGGGAAACAAGGAAGACAATATGACACAGGAGAAATACAAGAGCCTACAGAGAAGAAAAAGAGGGGCTGGGTGTCTCCTTCCCCATCATCCCCCAATCTCCAGCCCCCCTGTCCAGGGAGTGGGCTAGAAATCTCACCTTCTGTGAAGGGCTCCCACTGGTACAGCTGACCCATGAACTCCTGGGAGTCAAAGGCTGCACACTGCAGGGCCCGGGGGTCTGGCTGCTCAGGGGGGCAGGGCTGAGGTGGGGGATACAGAGGAGTCAAAGCTGGGGAGGAAAATGGGGGTGTGGGTCAGGGCTGGATTGGGGGGATAGGGAGGCAGGTCAGGTCTATGGAAGAGCTCCAAGGTCCCTACCCTGAAGAGGTCAGATGCCAAGGCCCTTCTCCCTCAGGTCCAGATCTGACAGGCTGAGGACCCAGGCTCAGGGTCAGGGAAGCAGAATTGGAAGTCTGGGGAGGGGTCTAAGAAGGAACTCACCGCTTGGCTGCAGGCTCTCAGCTGCTCACTCTCCCCAGAACATCTTGGGACAGGACTACTGGGAGCGAAGAGGCTCCAGAGGGGGCTGGAATGGGGGCCAGCGCTCAGCAGAGGCAACCAGCCATCTGGGTAGTGAGGGGCAGACTCCGTGAGGGACCCGTGAAGATTCCCCCCAGGTCTCCAGTGCTCCCGGCTCTGCTGGCCTCGGCTCCGAGGGACAGAAAGGAAAGGATTAGGGTGTCTCTCTGCCAGCCGGGGACCGGCCCAACCCTGGGAACTTGGCCTTCTTGGCTGAGGGGACATGTGAAAGGAGCTACCTTCTCCTGGGGATGGAGGGAACAAGGAGGGCTCTGTGCCAGAGGCCTGGGCTCTGGGGTGGGGCCGTGTGAGGGCAGGCCTGGTTCTAGAGGGCACCTCTGTCTGAGCAGCTTCGGGGCTTGGGGGTTCTCCTGGGGGGGACAGGGTGTGGGCAGACGGTTCAGTAGGAGGGAGTTCAGTTTGCGGGGTGTGGTTTGCAGAAGATGGCTCCGTTCTTGGAGTCAGGGATGGGAGATCTGAGGTCTGCGAGAGCTCAGAGCTGGGTGGTCTCCTGGGGTGCCTGCGGTTCCGATGGAGTGGCAAAGCAAAGGGCACTCTCCCATAACCAAACATTCCTGGCTTGATGGGGTCTCGAACCCGGGACCTGAGAAAGTGTTACAGACGTAGGGTCACAGCGCTGGCTACCTCGGAGCCTGCCTCCCCAGGCGACTCCCTAGCACCAAAGATAAGCCTTTATAAACCCTGGATCCTTTGCTCTCCTTTCCTTCATCCCTAGCTCCGCCCCTTGCCTAAGGCCCCGCCTCTTCCCTCAAAGCCCCACCCCTCACCTCCTGGATCCTTGAATCTCCTGGGCCTCCTCTCTCCCTAAATGAGAAGCAGGACCTCGAAGGGGGCCACCTCTTCCCCGAGGTGGTGGCCTGTACAGGGGAAGGGTTTCTCGGGAAGTATGAGGTCTGGTGCCTTGACCCCGAGGGAGCAGGGCTTCTGGATGTCTTGGGGGCCGGGGTGGGAGGGGCAGGCCCTGGTGGAGTTGAGCTGTAGGGAGCTGACACGACCGGCTCCTGCGCTGCACCCCAACCCCGCAGGGCTGGGAGCAAGAGGCCCACTGGTCCCAAGGATCCCAGACACCCTCAGGGCCCTGGTTCTCCTCGGGAGGTGTCTGAAGAGAGTGCCCAGACAACACCTGTGTAGACAAAAAGTTCAGCCAAAATTAGAATGATTTTCGAGGGAACTGTACAGAATATCTAGTCCAATGCTGGAGGCTTGGGGCAGTAGTGACTGGCCCAAGGTCACATTCAGCAGCAGAGGTGGGACTTGAAGTGATGTGGCAAGGATTTAGGGAGTTGGGGAGGCTGGGAGGCTGGGAGGGCCAAGTGTGAGAGAAAGGGGCCACGGCTTATCAGAGGCAGTGGAAAATGCAGACGCAGCCTGGAGATTGTGGGAAGCCGGGAGGCAGGGAGAGGAAAGGATCATAGTCTCTAGTCCCTGGCTCACCTCCTGATCCAGGCAGAGCTGAGGGAGGAACAGAAGCAGCATCAGACACAACTGGGGCCTGCAAACCAAAGGCAGGAGTGAAGGTGTCAGATAGGAGCTGGAGGAGGTGTTACGACACAGCCCTCACCCCAAGGAGGCTCCGCACATCCTGATGCCAGCTGCTCAGAGTCCAGAAGTTACTCATCACTTCCCCCGGCCCCTCCCAGAGCTCCTTACCCTCCCTTCCAGAGACCGAGACCCAGCCATCCCTCCTCCAGGGCCGCCCCACCTCTTACCTGCCCGCCCACTTCTCCATCTCTCCTCCCTTGATGACCCCGGGGCCAGGGAGGTGGGGACCGGAAGTCAACTCTACTCAGGCATCTGGGCGTGGGGTGGGGGATGCGCTCTGCAGGGACCGAAGCCTGGTCCAGTCTCCAGAAAGCTGGGGGTTGGGAGGGATGACTCCTCAGAAGGACATCTCAGAGTGAGAATGGATGGGTGAAGACTGGCCCACCCCTTTATGATCCTAAGGGAGGGAGGGAGAAGGCACACTGCCCTTGTCCATCCGCCCAGGCTGGAGGGGTGGCAGTCTGCCCTCAGCCTCCCAACTCAGGCTCAGTCCCCCTCCTCAGCTTCAGGAACTTCTCAGCTCCATGTCCTAACTAGGAACTGTCTCTAGGCCAGCTCAGGCACACGCATCTTTCTTAAGATGGTTTTCATCTGGCTCCCCCTCCTGCCCTCCCAGAGGTCCTGGAAAGCTGAGGAGGGAGGCTCAGTGAGGACTTACCAGACACCCCCTCTGAGCTGCTGACTGGAAGCCCCTTGGGCTTTCCATTTCCTACCTGACTCCCAGCTTTTTCTTCCCTTCTTAGCTAATAAAGCTCCTTCTGGAACACTCAGGCACATCTCTGTCTGCCTCAAACACTTTCCAGTCAAGGGATAAACTAAATGGGCTGATGGTTTAATCTCTAGAGAAGCAGGTGATTTTTCCCACTGAGATTTAACCTCCCTCTAGGGGCCAGCGTCCAGCATTAGATCAATGAGGCCTTACTTCAGGCAAGACTCTGATGGGCTAGGGAAACCTGGGAAGGGGATATGCAGCTAGAGATGCTGTTGCTCCCCAATCATGCATGGTCTATCTTCTGAAGAGCCAGGAAGTCCCTCCTGAAGTCTAAACTTGATCCTTGGGGAAGTGGAGCTTGGAACCCTCCCCTGGTCTAAGCCTGACTCTCCCATCGCTCCCCTTGCCCTCCAGCCCCTTCCTGCTCACAATGAGCCCTTCCCACCCCCACTCCTCATGCTTCTCAGAGTTCTGCTTTCCAGGAAAAAAAAAAATGTTTCTGTTGGATCCGAAAGGCACCCGGGAGAGGAATCCAAGGAGCTAATGCCGAGGTGGGCCAGCTCAGGGGCAGGAAAATGACAGAGGGAAGGGCAGGAATGTGCTTGGGGGTAGCAACTCTCAGCCCCACTTCCCTCCCTGAGACCCCAGGACTTGGGAAGTTAAGGAAGGGATCACAGTGGTTGAGCCTGAGCTGCAGGGTCTCCTCAGCTGCTTTTGGTTGGGAAGGGGGTTGCTGATGGCTGCTCCTTCCCTTGGCTGGGCTGACCATTGAGGTCAGCAACTCCGCCCTGATGGGGGTGGGTGGGTAGGGGCTCCAGAGAAGGGCCAACGTTCCACCCAAAACTTCAGCTCTCTGCCTGACTCTGTTACTGGAGGTTGAAGGAAAGGAGAGATGGGGTGACGATCACTGCCTCTTCTTGCTGCCAGGTCCGGGTCCCCTCTCTACTCCCTCTCTGCCTCTGCTTCTCTCTGCTACCTCTTTCCCCATGGGTCTACCCAGTACACATAATCCTGTCCTGAGCTGGGTTTGGCTTTGGCAGTTCCCTGGAGAAGTAAAGGGTGGGGTGGCGTGAGCTCTTGGGGCCAGGGCCAGGCCTGGCTCCCTCTCTGGAAAAGTCCTACCCCACCCCCTGCATAGCTGGGCAGGGGGCCGACACTCCCCCTCCACCCCTGCAGAAACAGATACACATTTGTGGTTTTCACCCCTTCTCATGTTCCTCATCTGGTGTGTCTCACTGCCCAGGGTGAAGAAAGGAGAGGTCAGAAGTGGTCACGCTTGGGCCAGGCTGACTCTGGTCTAGACAAACCTGGGCTCCTCCCGGCCACACCTCCACACTGGCCAGTGAAGATCAAGGAAGAGAGACCTGGGCAGAACGAACCCCTTCACCCCCAGGGGACCCACCTCTGGGAAATGGGCGGTGCTGCGGGGCAGGGCGCCCCCCAGCAGGCTCCAGGGCTGGCTGGAGAGTCCCTATCTTGGATGAGAACTCCATGGTCCTCCTTGTACCCTCCACTGCTGGGTCCTGGAGGCCCATCCCAACAGGCATCTTTCCTTTCTAGTCGTCAGGCTGAGCTGGATCAAGAGCACCCACATGCGTCCCTCACAGCGTCCCTGTCCCCCAACTCCAGGACAGAAGACAGTGGCGGGGTTGGGGGATGGGGGAACACATCCTCCAGGAGCACCCATCTAGAGGAGGGCAGGAGGCGCCAGGCGTGTGCCGGGAGGTCCTGGCTACGTTTTCCAATTTTACTCTGTGACTTCGTAGGAATTTTGGCTGATTCTCCGCCCGAGTGATGGGGGCCAGAGTTCCAAGGGACCAGAACCCCCTCCCCAGGAATTTGACCCCAGGGACTTCCGAGGCTATAAGAGCTATAAGAGCTGCGGCTGGGGTCGTGGCTGGGGCGCGACCGCTGGGCGCAGGGAACAGGGACGGCGCGTGCGCGCAGGGCGGGGGGTCTAACGGGACAGGGGAGAGAGGGCGGCCGGGGCCGGGGGTCCCAGGGAAGATCTGTACCTGCTCTGCTCGGCCCCGGCGGCCCGTTAACCCCTCTGCGCCCGGGCGCTCTCTCCAGGCAGCCTTGCTCCGCGGCGGCCACGGTTGCCCCTGAGCCCGGCTCCGGACACTGCCGCCTCCGGCCGCGGCTCCGCCCTCGCCCCGCCCCCCGCTCCGCCCGCCCGCCCGCCCGCCACGCGCCCAGCCCGCGCCCCGAGCCGGCCCCCCGGGTCCGGGCGGCCCACCCCGAACCCCTTGCCCGCCAGGGCCACCCACCCCGGGCTTCGGGCCTTGGCCACCCCAGCCCGGCACCCGCCAACGGCTCGAGGGGGCGAAGCCGAGGGGGTCCCAGCCCGCTTCGGAGGGAGCCATCGCTGCCGGGCTGTCCCCAGGCCCGGCTGGGGCTCGGGACTCCCGGACCCCGGCTCCAGACCGGCTCCGAGTGGGCGGTGCGAGCGCTGCGCCTGCCCAGGCCAGGCGGCCACGAGTGGCGCCAAGGGGCTGGGTGGTGCCTGTACCCGAGCGGCGTGGACGAGCCCCGGGCCCCAGATCTGGGCGTTGCTGGACCGAGATGGTCCCGCCCGACGCCAGATCCGCGTTGGTCAAGGCCCTCTCCTCCACGCAGCCTCCCGTGCAAGCCCAGTCACCCCTGCCTCTCCCGAGTTGGGCTGTGAACCATGTGGTTCTGACTGCTCAGGGACCTCTATGGGCCTCGGTTTCTTCATCCGTAAAATTTTACACACGGGGCATAGCGGAAGGAATGCGCTGATTTAGGAATCAGACGAGCTGGATTTGAATCTCAGCTCGAGTACTTATCAGCTCTGTGGTCTTGGATGAATACTACAACTTTTCTGTGCTGCACTTTCCTCATCTGTAAAATGGGGCTAATCTGATATATACGAATAAGCTTGGAGATATGTCTGTCTATTCATTTATATCTGGAAGAATACACCCCAAACTCGGAATTGGGGGCAACACCTGGGCAGGGGCTGTGGGGTTGGGAGAGAAAAAAAAAACAGCTTTCACTTTTTACTCTACATGCTTATATGTTGTTGAATTTTTAACCACAAGCGTTATCTACGTTTTTAGTTATGTTAAAGAAATAAATAATATACATGAAAGTGTATGACAAAGTAGATAATAAATGGTCACTACTATTTTTAAAGTTTTAATTGCCATTTATTCATGAACCACGATCCTGTATTGCTGGGTCTACTCAGTATTTGAAAGGTTTTGGCTTTTATTCAGTGACTTGTCAATATTTTATTTTATTTATTTTAACTTTCTGGCGGCACCGCCTGGCATGCAGGATCTTAGTTCTCCAACCAGGGATCCAAGCCACGCCCCGCGCCGTGGAAGTGCGGAGTCTTAACCACTGGACCACCAGGCAAGTCCCTTGTCAATATATTATTTTAATTAATTAATTTATTTATTTGTTATTTATTTATTGATTGATTGATTGATTTAACATTTGGCTGTGTTGGGTCTTCGTTGCTGCGCGCAGGCTTTCTCTAGTTGCCGCAGGTGGGGGCTGCTCTTCGTTGCGGTGCGCGGACTTCTCATTGCGGTGGCTTCTCTTGCTGTGGAGCACGGGCTCTAGGCTCGCGGGCTTAGTTGCTCCGTGGCATGTGGGATCTTCCCGTGTCCCCTGCACTGGCAGGCGGATTCTTAACCACTGCGCCACCAGGGAAGCCCTAAAATGCTTTGAAGTGTAACAGGTACACCCTTATTTGAAGTTTAACATCCATATTTTGTTTTCTCAGTAAACCCCTAAGTTTTTGCAACACAAGGAAAGAACTTCAGACTACTTTGTGTCATCTATATTTTTTCATATTTTGCTTTTATGGGTTTTTTTTTTGTAGAGTTAAACGAAATATTTGAATTGGAATGATATAGAACAGACAAATGAGTCCCAGGTGCCCAGGCCTGCTTTCCAACTTTTTTACCCAAGCTCAGGCCCACAGGATGGTGGGTAAGCTGGCTGGGAACCCCTAAGACCCCTGTTATTTTGTGCGGGTGCAGGACGATGTTGCTAGAGCTTTTTTATTAAGTTTTTATTTTTTAAGAGACATTATAAAGCATCCTAGTTTTAAAATGTTGACAAGTCACTAAAAAAACAAGTTTAAGACATCAAGTACAACCTACAAAACATGACTGTTGCTCAGATTTGTCTGCAGGCCTTAAGTTTGTGCCTCTTCTGAAAACATCCTCAGTCTTGGTCTCATACTCCTAAAGAGCTTGGGAAGATAAAGGGTTAAGGCCCCCTCCCGGTAGGGGTGGTTTATCTTGGGACTGTTGGTGACATGCAGTCCTAACCCAGAGGCATATTTATAGTCCTGGATTTGGAGTGGGAAGCCCCTTTGCTCAGACCTCAGAGTACAATGCTGATGATGAGATGCCCAGTCCACAGGGACAGAGGAAGATATTTTAGGTCAAGGGCCTTTCAGTGCCCCCAAGTCACACCCCAGCAGCATTCACTTATCTATCAGGAGGCAAGCTGCAGGACCAGAAGGTGTGACCGAAGACAGCAGAGTGGGAAGGAAGCCTGGCTGGAGGGAAAGGTCCGCCTTTGACATTTGTAATGCTATGAACTGAGGGTCAGATATAGTCCTTTCCATTAAGAAGTGGCTGTGAGCCAAAGAGCACACGAGATTTATTACAGCTGTCACCTCCCATGACTTGGTGGTCTGAAAAGATTGTATAAGGAAAGGAATTTCCTATGCCTCGGCAGTGTGCAAAATGCCAGATGAAATTTGTGGACACTGTCTCAAGGATAAAAAGAAATTTCTTAAAAGATTATGCAGTAAGTAGATGTTCACCCAAAAGTACCTGTAGGGCTAGGACAAACGAAGGACAAAAAGGGAACAGGCTAAGTATTCATTTGACTTTGAGCTTAACGTAGTGATTTAATAATAATAATAATAATATAGCTAACATGTATATAGCACTTACTCTGTGTGCAGGCCTCATTGTAACAGATTTGGAAACAGACACAGGGAATTCTAGGGGTCTGGGTTTGATCCCTGGTCAGGGAACTAAGATCAAGCAAGCCTCACAGGGTGGCCAAAAAAAAAAAAAAGAAACAAAGACACAAAGAAAAATTCGGTAATTTGCCCCAAACCTCACAGTGAGAAGCTATTACCTGTGTATGTTGGGTGCAAGTGAAATGTTTGAGAAATTTAGCTAAGTTCACTTAATAATTCTTTTTTCTGGTAGTAGAATAAGGAAGTTTTATTTGTATTGAACCGAATAACATTTTAAACTCATGTTTCCTGTGAGACGTTGTCCCTACTCCAACATAATGCTGATGCCGATACCAGTGTGCACAGGTGGGGCCCAGAAACTAGCGTGAAACTGTATGTCTTTTGGTTTGTGGCCATAGCACCCATTTTCAGAAAGCCCAGTGTTTGCCTTCCTGCCTCTGGGAATCGTGGTTTGCTCAACTCCTTTGTTCCAGAGTCACTCTATTCCCAGTTGCTACACACCAGGCTGGTCTCCAGCTGTTGCTTCTCAGTGTCCTGTCATGTTGTTCCACACTTTCTGTCACTGATGCCATTCTGCTGGCCTAGTTAGCTTACTCCCCACAACAGTTATGAGAACAGCCTCTTGTGACCTGTTCTCTACAAGGAACCTGGAGGGTGGGGGCCACCCAGCCATGTTTACCTTTGTGTCCGTCACCTCGCCTGGCATTTAATAAATGCTTGTGGGATAAGCCATGAACGAGAAACGGTGTTCCCTGCCTCAGCTCTGGCCACATTCCAGCACTTTCTGGTTGTTGTGTCACCCATTTTGGCTGAGCTGGTTCTAGGATGATGAAATCATGAAGAAACAGGATGTGACCCGTTTGGTAAGATGAGGTCCAAGACGAGGATGGGACTTTCTGGTCTCCCAGTCACTGCTCTGGAGACATTAAATTTGGTCAGAAACTCTTAAAGCCAGGATTCTTTTTTTTTTTTTTTTTTTTTTTTGGCTGCCTTGGGTCTTCGTTGCTGCCCATAGGCTTTCTCTAGTTGCGGTGAGCGGTGCGCGGGCTTCTCATTGCAGTGGCTTCTCTTGTTGCGGAGCACGGGCTCTAGGCGCACGGGCTTCAGTAGTTGTGGCACAAGGGCTCAGTAGTTGTGGCTCGCGGGCTCTAGAGCGCAGGCTCAGTAGTTGTAGCTCACGGACTTAGTTGCTCTGCAGCACGTGGGATCTTCCCAGAACAGGGCTTGAACCCATGTCCCCTGCATTGGCAGGCAGATTCTTAACCACTGCTCCACCAGGGAAGTCCCAGGATTCTTTTTAATTTGATTACCATATTTCAATCTTCCAGGCCTTCTCAGGCAGGTCCTGGGGTCCTTGGTGACAGACTTTGCCTCAGTATCGCCCTGAGCCATGTGTCTGTCAATCGGCATTCGAAAAACAGGAAGTGCTCAGTAAATGTTTATGGAATTGAATGAATTAATCAAACATAACCCCGGCAGCCATTCAGTTTACAAAATCGTCAGTACTTTGACAACTATGTTAAGTGGTTTGAACTCATGTGCACATCTTACATATGTGATTGGAAAACATGGCCATAACCTAGAGCTTCTGGATTAGGCCTCCAGACTGTTTGAGAATATTCATTGTTTGCTAAATTGGGAAGATTTTCAGATGATATTCTTCCTCTGTTATAGTCTCAATATAACCGATTTACAGATTTAATAAAAATGGTACCCATCACCAGGCATGGGGAACAATTAGTCAGGACCCATTCCTCTGACACAGGCCTCCACTTAGTCCTGTCCTTAGGATCTTGGAGAACATTCTCAAGTGGCCACACTGCCCTCAGCTACTGGGGTCTGGGGAGCCCAGGGCAGTCGGCCGTCCCACGCTGCCACTGCCACTACCGCTGCTGCTGCAAGGTCCAGCCCTGGGTCCTAAAGAGATTAAGCGCTGATCCAGATTCCATCCCAAATTTGCATTCAGGGGCTGTGTGACCTTGGGCATGCTAAGCTTTAGGCTTCTCATCTCGAAAATTGGAGTAACAACAGTACACAGTTTACCTACTTCATGGATTATTGCAAAAGCCAAAATAAAAATAAGAGCAAGTATGTGAAGCTGTAGAGTCATAGAGAAAAGTCAGTCAGCGTTATGATTAACGATGCATTGAAAATTCTATTTTAGAGCTTCCCTGGTGGCACAGTGGTTGGGAGTCCGCCTGCCGATGCAGGGGACACGGGTCCGTGCCCCGGTCCTGGAGGGTCCTGCGTGCCGCAGGGCGGCTGGGCCCGTGAGCCATGGCCGCTGAGCCTGCGCGTCCAGAGCCTGTGCTCCGCAACGGGAGAGGCCACGGCGGTGAGAGGCCCGCGTACCGCAAAAAAAAAAAAAAAAAAAAAAAAAAAAAATTTTAGTTGATGTGCCGCGTAGATCAAGACTCTGCACTGTGTAAAGACTTAGACCTGCCCCATCGCGATGCCCATGTTCTGTGCTGAGGATCCTCTCTCAGAGTCCAGCAGGATTCAGCAAGGATTTGCCAGTGACAGAGCACATATTAAATGTGTTCTCACAGCAGGTTGACAACAGTGGCCCAGCCTCTGTGCCAGGGATTGGGGAAAAAAGTTATGTTGCTGTCTGGGTAGAAGCTATCTTCCTTACTAAGAAATCTGGCAGCAGATTGGCCACCAGGACTGAGTTCTGTGATGTCTTCCCAGCTTGGCAGGCTCCTTGTGCCTTGGGGTTTGTGGGCCAGAAGGTGAGGTACTCTGGGCTGGCACAGGTTCAGCAGCTGTTGAGGGCAAAGATGCACTGGGAAGACATTGTCCCAGAGTCACAGAAAAAAGGGCAGGCCCTGCTTGGTGGAGGTAGGGTGAGGGTTGAGGCCTCCAAGCATTTTGAGAAAACAGAAAAACCTATTGTTTTGTTCTTGAGTCTGGAATTGCACTTAATGTACTGGCCACACATAGTACTGTGACCAATTCCAAGATCAACTGCTGATGTGAATTAAGAGCAGGAAACAGTGCGTTTTGTCCCAAGTAAGGAAGGTGGCAGAAACCCATCTTTCCTCTCCAAAGGGGCTCCTACAGAGAGAATAAATGTCCGTGTGATAACTGGCCCCAGTGTCCAACCCCTCACCTAATTCCAGAAGTAAATTAAGAATTTCTCCAAGCTGAGCAGAGGTATACAGAGAGGCAGGCTCTGGAGGTGATGTGGGCCCTGTTTGTGGTTGGAACGGGGCACCCCTTTCAGAGTTATAGAGTAAAGCGGGGAGATCAGCTGATGTGCTGGACTCCATGGGCCAGAATCTGAGCAAGTTATTTCCACCACTTGAGCCTCAAGAAATGGCTTCTTTCTTTAGTGGATTGCTGCTGGAGACAGAGGATTCTAACCTCAGGACTGCCCTAAGGAAAGGGCCATGGTAATTCTCCCCACATGAATCTTGCTCTCGTGCCTAGAAGTTTCCCTGACTTTCTAGAGAAAGCCAGCTTGGTGTCAAATTAATTTTGACAAATTGTGCTGAAGGCCTAAGAAAGGCAGACATAAAAGGGTAGGAATCAGGGTACAAAACTCAAAACTGCAGCCAGAGAGGCGGGCAGGGCAGCCAAAGGAGAGGCAAGAATTTTGTACATACCAAGGACTTGAAGTCAGAAATGGAAGACTCAGAGCTTGCTCTGAAGGAAATGAGTCAAGGCAGGAGGTAGTGCAGGCTTGCTCTTCTGACCACAGGCCCAGGCTCATCTCAGAGACCTTGAGGGCCCTGTGTGGACAAGCAGGGGGCCACATCTGCTCCTGGTGCTGGAAAGGTCTCCCTTCTCTTGCTCACAGCCTTCCCTGCTCCTGGCAGCTTCAGGATCTAGTCCAGCTCTTAGCGTGGCATTCAAAGCCTTGCCCTCTTGGCCACAGCCTGCCCCTCCAGCTTCACCACCCCAAACAGGCAAAGCCCCCAGCCAGGGCGTGTGCCTCCTTGCCTGAAATGCCCACCCCCATCCATCTCCTCTGAGGTTGGAACCTTCCATGCCCCAGCACAGTCCCTCTGTGAGTGAGCCCCTCACCTCCCAGAACCACCTCTGTCCCTCTCTCTCCTTGGCCCAAAACCCTGGCCCTGGCAGCTCTCTAGGCCCAGGAGTCTCTCACTTAGGTGTGTCTGACAGTTGCCTGCGAGGATATTAAAATACAGCTGCCTGGTCCCCAGTCTGGGTGATCTCGTTCCTGAGCTCCACAGCGGTCCTGTGCACACCCACGGGGGAGGTCCACTGGTCTAAGCCACTCCTTGGGAAGTTTGCCTGTGAACCAGGTACCCATTTGGGTCCTCCAACCCAGGTATGCAGGAACCACACTTCATTTCTCAATAACAGCCTCATTTCTGTTTCAAGCCCCCCTTCCCCCAGGGGTGATGGAAACTTCATTGTCAGTTTAGGGGCTTCCCACCCTCACCTGTGGGCCCTGGGCAGCCACACATTTCCTAGCAAGATTGTGCTGGTGATGGAGAAGGTGTTTATTCACAGAGGAGAAGCTGACAAATCTGGAGCAAAGGCCAGGTCCTCTTCCTTACTCTGGCCTTGATGCAGCAGGGTCACGCTCTCCCAGGGGAGGGAAGCAGCGGATGCCAGGCAAGACTAAGAACAGATCGGCCTGTGGCAGTGGGGACCAGAACCCAGTGGAAAGAAGGGTCATGAAGGGGTACACTCAAATTTATGTAAAACTGACATCCTCTCCCCAAACCTTGCTTCCTCTCCTGACTTCTCCTGACCTCCTGTTGTTGGGACTGTTCTTCAAAATCCTAGAGTCATCTTTACTCCTTTCTCTCCTTTAATTCCAGAATAGTATGGAAATTTAGAGGTTGTTTTACCCAGTCCCTCCATTTTCCAGGTGAAGTGATTGTGGCAATTTCTGGCAAACCCAGAATTAGAACCCAGATCATGTCATGGACATGAAGTCCAGTCCTCTTAGCCCAAAGACTTCCTGTCCTTCACATAGTTATGTGTCCTCGTCCCTTCTGTGGCCACCACCTGACAAAGCTCTCCTCACCTCCTGTGTGGATCACGGTGACAGTGACCAATACTAATGTGTGACACTTTGCTCCTGGAGTCCATGGAATGCCTTCTCTCCTTCCCATCCCTTACATCCTACTCATCCTCCAAGGTCAGCTCAAATGTCACCTCTTCCAAAATCAGGTGCTGGCCCGATGTGTCCTCTCCCCCTCCAGCTGCATTTAGCACCGCACCCCAACGGCTCACGGCAGGTGAGACGGTAGGCAGGCTGCACCTGTATGCTACTCAGTTTTCCGTAATTAGATGAGAAATTCCTAGGAGCAGGGACTTGCCTTACACTTCTTGGTTTCCCCTACAGGGCCTGGCATCGAGGACTACATGAGAAAATTTCAGTTGCTGCTTGTGTGGTGTAAGCTAAGAGGGAAAACTTTAGCAAAATGCTTAGAGGTGGCCACTAAGCCGCTGGCCCAAGTGAACTGGGAACACAAACTGAGAAGGAAATGTTTAATTTCTGGGGTAAGCAAGCTCCAAGAGTGTCTGAGGGTGAAGGAAAGAACTGATACAGTCCAGCAGGCGTCTTCCAGGACAAGAGGAAAGACTCTACATACCAAGGATCTGACGTCAGAAATGGGAGGGTGTAGGCTCGCTGCAGGGGGGGATGCGGGGGAGGTGCAGGTGGAGGCAGGAGGTAACCAGCTTGTCACTCGGACCTCAGGTCCAGGGTCACCTGCCCCCAGATGCACAGATGTGCCTGGACTCTGGCTGAGCCACTGGCCCCAGCTGGACTTCTAGGGCTCTAAGGTGACCACTGCTCTTCCTGGGGCCAAGAAGCATAAGGGTCCCTGCTCTGTGGCCTCACGTTCAGTCTGGGACTGCAGCTTGGCTCCCCAGCTTCCCTAGTCTGGCTTCAGCCGCTGCTCCCACTTGATTCTCTTCAGTCCATGTTCCCGGACAGGCCCCACATGGTCCCTCGGCTCTGCTGGCTCAGTCAGTGCGCAGGGGACTCCTAGACTCACCCGCAGGGCATCCACCTTGGGCACTTGGGAGCTCACTGTTTTCCAGTGTCTGGTACGCGGTAGGTGCTCAATTACATTGTTTAACGATTGAGTCATCATTCTGGGGTTCAGTTCCCTGAGCCTCCCCTTTGAAGCCCCGACAGTCAGCCCAGGGTCAGCATCAGAAAGAAAATCCCTGTTTCTGAGCCCTTGTGTCTTCTCCTCACCTCAGCCCCCTGCTGTCTGGCTGTCCTCTCACCATGGGGAGGGGCTGCTGCCCCAGGATGGGGGGCCTGGCAGACAGGGTGACCTTGGTGGAGGATGAGGGGAGGTTATGCCCAGCACTGCCTGCCTGTCTCTCACTTCAGGGCCTGTCCTCATCTCAGAAACTCCAGGATGCAGAGGGTAAGAGACCTGCCTTGGCCCCAATTCTTCACTGTGCACAGAACCTCCAGTCTCCAAGTGCTGTTTATTTTTCTTTCTTTTTTCTTTTTTGGCCGTGCAGTTTTCGGGATCTTAGTTCCTGACCAGGGATCAAACCCGTGTCCCCTGCAGTGGAAGCACAGAGTGGACCGCCAGGGAATTCCCTCCAAGGGCTTTTTTAGATTCATCATCTCATTTTATCTTCTCCCAAAACCATATAAAGTGGGGGTGGGCCTGTGGACATTACTTCCATTTATCAGATGAGAAAAATGAGGCAGGAGAGGATGCCAAGCGCTTGACTTAGGAAGCAGAACTGGAGCCAGAACCCAGGTCCCCCCACCCCCGGCCCAGCAGCTTCCCGGCACCGTTCTGAGCCGCTGGGGCAAGGAGAAGTGTTGGCAGGCCTGGTAGTGGTTTTCCCAGCCAGCATCCCAGCAGGAGGAGCTCACACTTTTCTGGGAAGTAACCTGCAGCCTTTCAGAGCTGGGAGCGCTGGAGCAGTATAGGCTGTCCCCTCATTTTACAGAGGAAACGGCAGCCTGGGGCCCCTGACTCCAGGCCGGCAGCCGGTATCCCCACTGCGTGCTTGTGTGCAACAGTCAGGACCCTCGAGTTTGTTCTCTGATTACTGGGCCCGGATTGCATCCCATTTGATGCAAGACTGTGGGGCCCTTCTGCGAAGTGCTTTATTTTTATTGATGCAGCTATAGGCACAGCGTTCCCAGGCTGCCTGGGTTCACATGCCAGCTCCTTGACCAATTGGCTGCGTGACAGGGGGACGTGACCATGCCACTACCTCGGGGCTCAGTGGGGTTTCTTTGTGTGTGTGTGTGTTTTTATTTTTGGCTGCGTTGGGTCTTCATTGCTGTGCACGGGCTTTCTCTAGTTGTGGTGAGCGGGGTACTCTCTGTTGCGGTGGGTCAGCTTCTCATTGCGGTGGCTTAGGCTCTAGGACTTGGGCTTCAGTAGTTGTGGCACGCAGGCTTCAGTAGTTGTGGCTCGCGGGCTCCAGAGCACAGGCTCAGTAGTTGTGGCGCACGGGCTTAGTTGCTCCGCAGCATGTGGGATCTTACCGGACCAGGGCTGGAACCCGTGTCCCCTGAACTGGCAGGCGGATTCTTAACCACTGCGCCACCAGGGAAGTCCCTCAGTGGGGGGTTTAAATGGGATGATACACGTAGTCTTTAACTGAATAGCACCTGATCCATAGTAAGTAAGTAATATTGGATGGTATTATTATTTAATTTAGAGTTAGAAGACGGAGTGGTAAAATTCTATTAGGCTACACAATTATAAATGCCTGTGCTGACACCACAGAGGTGGCCCCAGGAGGAAGCTATTGAAAGGTCTGAATTTTTCCCCAGCAGGAGAGCAGCTCTGTGGTTTAATTGGCCTGCACAAAGCCACCCTGATCCCCTCCCCCAGTGTGGACAAGGAGGCCCTGGCCTGCTCTGCACCCTGCCAGGAACCTGTCATCAGCAGCTGATTCCACTCCCCAGCTCGTGGACCGGGATTGCTGCGGATCTGAACACCCTAGGGAGGCGAGTCCCTGCCCACTTACTGATCACTGAGAACAGGTGGGTCCTGAAGGTCGGGCCAGACCTATTTGTGGGGAGGCAAAGCACAAGATTCTGGAGAGAATTAAGAGAAAACCCTCCCGTCTCAGCCTCCATCTGCCTGGCTAGGGCTGGCGTGGATGTCAGGCAGAGCAAGGGAACTTTTACTCAAAGCAAAATGACCAACAAAGATCATTTGTTGGGGATGGACCCCTCATAAAAGCAGCTGAGAGATGCATTCAGATCTGAGCCCAAGGCTCCTGGTGGGGTCGGCACTGTGCCATGCTCCGGAAGACCCGGCTTCTCTTGGTGAAGTTGCAGGGCTCAGAGGAGGCTGGGGCTCAGGCAGAGGACAGTGGCCTCAGGTCCTGAGCAAGGGCATCTCTAGGCAATCTATTTTGACTGAGGCAGGAGACAGATGGGCCGCCGGGGCAAACAGTTTGAGTTTGTTCCTTGTGGACCGATACTCCGTGGCGAAGGGAATAACAGGACAGTTGAAAGAGGAGGCTGGGCCCTGCCCAGATAGAAGATAAGAGACCACATATTCCTCATTCTCGAAGTCAGGAGACCTTCCCGACTACACATGCGCAGAAAGGCTCCTTGGAGGTCAAAAGGGGTGTGATGCCAACTAATGCTCACTTACCTATAGGCCTCTTCGGTAGAATCCATCTTGGATAAGAGATGTGAGTGCACACGTGGGAAAATCCTGAGCTATACCAAATTCAGACTTTGAACCAGGCAAATCAAGATGATTGGCCAAAGGAAACCTGGAAAAATTGCCCCATATAAGTGATTTAAACTGCCATGAGGGTGTGACTCTTTCTGCGCCCGCCCGTGTGTCTATCCACGTGTACTGTACTTTTTTCTCCTAATAAATACTTGTTTCACCACTTTCCATCTCTGTGGGGATTCTTTTTCTGCAAAGCTATAGGGCCCGGGCCTTGTCACTGACCACTGATCTAGTGCCTAGGATTCGGTGCTCTCACCGCTGTGACCCGACCTCAATCACTGGCCAGGAACCAAAACCCTGCTTCAAGCCGCTGCAGGCCGAAGCCATCTGAGATCATGACCACTCTCCCAAAGCAGTGCAGTGGGTGCTCACTGGGCAGCCGAGTCCTCCTGCACAGACCCACATCTCTGGGACAAACTCTTCAGAGTTGAGGGTTGTGAGCACAGGTTAGCGGTGGGGTGGGTCAAGTTAGGACCAGCAGGTACGTCACTGCCCTGCCCTGGCTACAACCAAGACTTTTGCACCTTCCTCCTCACCCTATCCATTCTCCTCTGGCTTCAGTCCTTTACACTGAAGCGGATTTTTAAAAATAGGTAAAGCAGTGGTGATCATTTTGTAATGTATAACTAATATAACGTTTTAAGTCAATTATACTTCACTTAAAAAAAAAACAAAAATAGGTAAAGCACATGGTGCACAGTACAACGCGTCTCCCTGCTTTCCCCCCCTGACCCCTGCCCCTCACTGGCCACATCCGTGGGTCCTTACTAAGATGGCATACACGTGCACAAGCATACAAGTCAGTAGCCTCCTTTTCTATCTCTTTTGGTTACAGAGACTCCTCTGGGAATCTGACAAAGCCTGGGTTCTTCCCTAAAATAGGGTACACACATGCACAAAATTAGCGTACAACTTCAGGGGTTCACACACTCTCTGTGGCCCATTTTGTCCTCCTGAACAAGGGATTCTGGTTGTGATTTAGCAGCTGGGCCTGAGCCACCTCCTATCTCCTCAGTGCCATCCCCCCACATACACACATCCCCCAACTACCAGGATCTTGACAAAATCTCAACAAGGGAGCTCTTCTAAGGCTTTGACAAAACGGCTGAGGCAGGCAAGCCGTTTAGTGCCTTCTCTCAATAGCTTCCTATTATATTTAGAATAAAATAAAATCTAAACTCTTAACATGGCCTCGAAAGCCCTCCTTTCATGCCTGGTCTGACCTGTGCTTCCTTTCCTGGTCTCATCCCACCACTAGTACCCTCCCCTCACACTGCTCTAGCCACACCCACCTTCCTTCTGTTCCACCTTCTTTCTGTTCCATATTGAACGTATCAAACCCAGTCCCACTTCAGGGTCTTTGCTTAAGCTGCTCCCTCTGCCTGGAAAACGACTTCCCCTGGGAGAATTATTGCTGGTTCCTTCTGGTGTCAGTGCAAATGTCATTCCTCAGAGAGGTCTTCCCCAACCACATTTCTGTACGCTGTGCTGCCAACCCCAGCACCCCTTCTCTCTGTCCAACATCCTATTTTATTTTCCTCAGGGCACTTACCACTTCTGAAATTATATATATATTAAAAAATTATATATATATATATATATATATATATACATATATATATATATATATATATATTTTTAGTCATTTATTGTCTGTCTTCCCCCACTAGGGTGTGAGCTCCATGAAGTCAGTGGCCAGTGCCTGGTACACACTATGCACTCACACAGTAAATATCTGTGTTTTGGATAAAGGATTTTGGTGGAGGTTAGAAAAGAATTTTGACTCAAATCTCCATCCCACCCAAGCAGCTCCAGGCAATTCCTGCTCTGGTTCTAGGCAAGATTCCTGCCTTTCCCTCATTTTTCTATTCCCAGTTGTCCTATCCTTTTCCCAGGTCTTTGGAGCCTCTCCCTCCCAATCAGCATCTAACAATAACTCTTTTGTGATTTTTATGCCTGGGGGATTTAATCTGAGTCAATTTGGCCTCCCCAGCTCTCACTCAGTTGAGTCCAAAGGTCTGCTCAGCATTTCCAGTGGATCAGCCAGCAGCTCTGCTGTTTATGAGGGCTCAGAGCTCCACCCCAGGGGAAAGCAGGGAACTGACAGGTCTGGGTCTCTGCTCCCTGCGCTTTCATTCGGGGTCTCATGGAAATAATCAGCCAAATGAGAAAAGCACAGGCAGGCTATGTATTCTGTCCTTGCTATAGCAAGGGAGTCAGCCAAGGTCACTTGTGTTTTAGGAGAGAATCAAAGGCAGGCAGAGGAATGGGAAAGCTTCATAGTGGATAAAAGGGAAGGTTTCAGGTGTGCCCTGATTGAGGCTGTTGGCATGGGGAAGCTTGTAGGCGGGCTAACTAGAAATGGGGCATCCTGGGGCATGACTGGTTATGGGTACATATTTGGCTTTGTATGGTTGCTCCCACATTGGAAGTGGGGACCAAAATTAGGGAAGTTGTCAGTTTTTAATCAAGTCCTGGCCTTTTTCTTTTTTTTTTTTTTTTTTTTTTTTTTTGCTGTACGCGGGCCTCTCACTGCTGTGGCCTCTCCCGTTGCGGAGCACAGGCTCCGGACACACAGGCTCCGCGGCCATGGCTCGCGGGCCCAGCCGCTCCGCGGCATGTGGGATCTTCCGGGATCGGGGCACGAACCCGTGTCCCCTGCATCGGCAGGCGGACTCTCAACCACTGCGCCACCAGGGAAGCCCAAGTCCTGGCCTTTTTGATCCAATTGTTATAGAAGTTATTGGTTTTTTGTTTGTTTGTTTTTGGCTGCATCGGGTCTTAGTTGAGGCATATGGCATCTTTGTTGAGGTATGCGGGATCTTTTTCGTTAGGGCGTGCGGTCTGCTCGGGGTTTCTCTCTAGTTGCAGGGCATGGTCTTCTCTCTCGTTGAGGCGCGCGAGCTCCATAGTTGTGGTATGCAGGCTTAGTTGCCCCGTGGCATGTGGGATCTTACTTCCCTTGACCAGGGATGGAACCCGCGTCCCCTGCATTGTAAGGCGGATTCTTTACCACTGCGCCACCAGGGAAGTCCCTAGAAGTTATTGTTTATCTTCCGGATTGTTGCTAGAGATAGTCTAACTTCCTACAAATCTGATTTATAGACTTCCTGGGTGGTTTACTGTAGATGAGTGGTTGGTTTCCTGGGCAGCTTTCAGAAGGTTGTGGGTGAGTTCTCTTTTTCCGTATGATATGGCCACTGTTTATGTGCTCAGTCTCTTGGTCTACAGGGAAGATCAGCATTTCAGTGTCTCTTCCTCCCTTCCCTTAGACACGTGAATACCTTGGAATAGTAGAACCATCAAGTATTTAATTTCCTTCACTCAGCAGCTCTCTAGAGAAGGCATTTTCTGTCCAAAGAGCGGTGATAGGTGCAATAGAAGGAGTAGGACTGGGCCTGGGAGTCTGCAGCTTAGTGGGGAGGTGAGCCATGAGGTCACTGCAGAACTGTGAGCATGCCATGAAGTGGGTCCCAAACAGGGATTCTGATTAGGGGAACCAGAAAGGCTTTGTAGTCGGTGTGGGATTTCACAAGTGGGATTGTTGTAGATGGAGACCAGGGAGAGGAAGGGATGCCATGAGCAAGGGGGCAGGTGGAGGGGCCTTAGGTTTAGTCCCTTACTCTCTTTGGGTCTCAAGTCTTCACCTCAATGAACTGCTGTGAGGTAGACACGGTACATGTGAGGTGCTTTGTGAGTTGTGAAGGTTTCAGTGTGAGGGAAGTCTTGGGAGCCAGCTGCAAAGAGCTGCTCTCATCAAAATGAGGAGCTTGAATATACCAAGGCAGTAATAATAATATTAATAATAATAATAATACCAGCATTTAGTGAGTTGGACTCACTGCTCTGAGCCCATATAGAAGACCTACAACAATCCTATGAGGCAGTTACTAACTCCATATTAGAGATAAGACAACTGAGGCACAGACCAGTTAAGGAACTTGCCCCAGATCACACAATAAGTATTAGGGAGAAGAGACTACTCCCCCAAATGATGCCTCCTGATTCAACCTCTTTGTCCTGAATGTGGGTCCTGACGCATCGCTAACCATTAGGTATAATAAAAACCAGCTCTTGGAGCTTCCCTGGTGGCACAGTGGTTGAGAGACTGCCTGCCAATGCAGGGGACATGGGTTCATGCCCCGGTCTGGCAAGATCCCACATGCCATGGAGCGGCTGGGCCCATGAGCCATGGCTGCTGAGCCTGCGCGTCCGGAAAAAAAAAACAAAACAGCTCTTACTAAGTGCCAAGCATGGTCCTAAGCACTTACATGTACTAACTCATTTAATCTTTGCAACAGCTCTCTGAGATAAGGAACTGTGATTATCATTCCCATTTGATAAGAAACTGAGGAGCTAAGTGGCATAGCCCAGGCCTCTGACCCTGGAGTCTACACATCTACCACTGTGCCATGCCACCTCTCGTTAATAAGCAGGGCTGTGACTACCCATCAGTCAAGCCCTGATTGACAAAGTGGATCCACACAGTGGCTCACGGCTAGGAGCTAACCCCAAGTCAGTGGTTCTTGCCTTTCTGGATCACAGACCCTTTTGAGAATCTGGTGGAAACTACAGACACTCCCCCAGAAAAATGCACAAGCGTGCACACACACACACACACACACACACACACACACACACTTTAGGAAATTTACACATCCCCCTCATAAGCCTTTCCATGGCAAGTGGGAGATGGGGGCAGACCTCTGCAGTGAGTGCTTCAGCCAAGGGATATTCTCCAGTTTGGAATGAAAGGGCAGGCCTTTTGAGTTCTACAAGGTTTAATCTATTGAGAGATTAAATAAATTAAATAAAATTCAATATCTACTTTTACTTACTTTACCAGAGACCAGAACAGAAGGCAGCCTGTCCTGAGAGCCCCCATCTTTGGATCAATCTAATTACCCAACTTCTTTCCCACACCCAGGCAGCTGACCACTGCTGGAGGAAATCTCGTAATTCTGCCGACTGATGCCAATGCACATACACGGTTTCTAATCCCAGCTGGGTCTTTAGCACTACTTGGCAACTCTTACTTTTCCCAGATGAACATTCATACCCAGTTCTCACGATGGTCATTCCAACCCTCTGTAATGATCCTTTTTTTTTTTTTTTTTTTTCCTGGCTGTGTCACGGGCTTTCTCTAGTTGCGGCGAGCAGGGGCTACTCTTCATGGAGGTGCGCAGGCTTCTCATTGCGGTGGCTTCTCTTGTTGCGGAGCACAGGCTGTAGGCATGCGGGCTTCAGTAGTTGCAGGATGCGGGCTCAGTAGCTGTGGCTTGCAGGCTCTAGAGCGCAGGCTCAGTAGTTGTGGCACACGGGCTTAGTTGCTCTGCGGCACGTGGGATCTTCCTGGGCCAGGGCTTGAACCCGTGTCCCCTGAATTGGCAGGCGGATTCTTAACAACTGCGCCACCAGGGAAGCCCTGTATTGATTCTTTGAGCTTTAAGAGTTTTTGTCTGTTAGAAGAAGAACAGTTGCACAAATTTAAATTCACATCCTCCAGGGTTTTTATCTAGTTTCTCCCTCCACTTGTGCTCTTGATGCTTTTATTTGTCTACTTGGATAGTTATTTATTTATAAGAGGCTGCCATGCCTGGCACTGGGCTGGGCTCTAGGACACCTACCATGGTCTCTATTCTCATAGAGCTTACAGCCCAGAGAGAGACTATCATTCAACAGATATTAGAAATATGATGAGGGGCACTAAAGGGAAAGTAGAGTGTATTACTGAATGTATTGATCTGGAGGTTTCAGAAAGGCTTCCCTAAGGAAATGTTATTTAAACCTGAGTGTCGAAGGATGATATGTCAATTAGGAACACTTTGGACTGCACGTAACAGAAAACCTGACTAACAGTGAAACCATAAGAATATTTCAGAAGCTTGGAAGCAAAGGGTTCCAGGATTTTTAAGTGGCTCCACAATATAAAAAACCATGAGTTGGCACTTCTGCAATTTTCTTGGCTTTTCCCTCAGTCATAAGAGGGGTGCCACAGACTCAAGTGTGACTTCCTTCCATAACATCACCCCAAAGCACAATAAAGAGAAAGGGCTCTGGTTCCCGATCAGCTCTCTTTTAAAAGGGCACAAAAATTCATCCACAAGTTCTCAGGAATTTTCCTCTTGTGTCTTTTTATTCCCTCAGAAGTGGGTCATATGCCCACCTCAGGCATAGAAGAAGGGGGTTACCATGATTGACCTAGCCCAATTATGATTCATCCTACAGCAGTGAAGATATTGCTGCCTATTGGATCCCTCAAATGAGGGTCAAAGGGACTAACAGTTCTGGATATGGAAGCCTAGATAGTTCAGACAAACCCTCATACCAATAAAACCAAACCAAAACAAAACAAAAACAAAAACTTTACAAAGTCATCTTAAAAGCATCGGAGAAATAAGGAGATTTGAAGAATTGCTGAATTGAGATGCTGAGATACTGAAGAGCATGAGAAAGTGAAGTGAAACCTTCCCTAAAGGCTGCTTATGCCTTGGGGTTCTTGTTTTGGAAAAGGCTGAGCTGCAATACTGGCAGCCTCAAGGGGCTAGGGTGAAAATTTCAGACTTATGTGGTTCCAGATTGCTAGTGCCCTCAGGAGCTGGCAAAATAAGTTCTGTTTAGTGGAGATGATATTATCTTGAGCCTCAAGGAATTTCTATAAATAATTTCTCAAAAACTATGTCCAGCACACAGATATAACCCAAGGGTATAAAACAGCATAAATAAGAATAGGGGGACTTCCCCGGTTGTCCAGTGGCAGAGAATCTGCCTTACAATGCAGGGGACGTGGGTTCCATCCCTGGCTAGGGAACTAAGATTCCACATGCTGCGGGGCAACTAAGCCTGCGTGCCGCAACTATTGAGCTCACGCACCTCAACTAGAGCCCGTGTGCTGCAAACTACAGAGCCCATGCGCCACAACACCTGGAACCTGTGCGCCACAACTAAAGAAGAGAAAAACCCGCATACCATAACTAGAGAGAAGCCCGCGCACCACAATGAAGAGCCCATGCACTGCAACTAAGGCCTGACACAGCCAAAAATAAATAAAATAAATAAATAATAAATAAAATCTAAAAAAAAAAATTAGAACAATAGGTACCATAGATAATAGAGAGGCAGATGCCACTATATCTTTCACTTCCTAGCCTCAGAAGTGACATACCATCAATTCTGCCATGCTTGTTGGTCACATAAACAACATGAGAGAGGGACTACACAAGGGTGTGAACACCAGTAGGCAAGGGTCAGTGGGGACCATCCTGGAGGCTGCCTGCCACAATCAAGAACCACACAAGGTCAGGATGCCCTCAATCTCTGCTTCCCATCAGTGTTTTTTTGAAGTCTATCCAGGGGAGTAAAAAAGAAAAATAAATAAAAGACAAGAGGATTAGAAGGAAGAAACAAAACTATTGATACTCATAGTGGTTGTGATTGTGTGCATAGAAAATCCCAAAGACTCTACAGTTAAGGCACATCTTCTTTCCCTCCCACAGTCACTTCTGGGATGCCAGCGCCTAAGATCACATCCTGCAGTTCACGAGCCAGTTCCACTGCCAGTTCCACTGAAGGGGAGTTACAATCCATGGCAGATGTACAAGGTTGCCCTGAAAAAGTTGAAGCCAATCAAAAGAGACAGGAAAGGATAAATCTCCAGATTTTTTTTTAAAAAGTCTAAACAATATAAAAAACGAGGAAAAGCAAAAGAGAGAGTTAAATAAGAAAACAAACAAACAAACCAATAATGGTATGTAAAGAATACCTCAAAGAAAAGGGAGGAGGAGGAGGAAGAGAGGAAGACTTACTAGAGAAAACAAGGAGGGTTTTGGTGCAGCCTTGGGTGCACAGGAGATAGGAAGTCACGTCTGGGACATTTTACATCAGGTTTATCAGTGGTCCTTGTATCAATACTAACCCTCAAAATAGTTTGTAAATGACTTTGTAAATGTATATTTTCAGTAGCCCTGGAAACATTAGGTTTTTTAGTAGCTAAAAACAAATTTTCAAGAGGGAGGAAATTCTACCTCACCTCATTATTTTTTACAAATTTAGATAAATGTAAATGCATGTGTGTGTGTGTGTGTGTGTGTGTGTTTCAGTATGTGGGCCTCTCACTGTCGTGGCCTCTCCCGTTGTGGAGCACAGGCTCCGGACATGCAGGCTCAGCGTCCATGGCTCACGGGCCCAGCCGCTCCGCGGCATGTGGGATCTTCCCGGACCGGGGCACGAACCCGTGTTCCCTGCATCGGCAGGCGGACGCCCAACCACTGTGCCACCAGGGAAGCCCTGTGTGTGTGTTTTAAATGAGGCTGTTGATATTTCTGCACAACCATAAATTAGTGGCATATCAAATTAAGGGAGACATATCACCTTGACTGCAAACTTAACATTCCATAGGCAGGGAAGGGGAGTAGTTTCTATAATGGATAAATACATTTTGGTGAAATACAAAGCATAAATCAATGGCAATTTGGAATCATAATTATGTATTTAACATGTCTTAAGTATTTTAAATGGTCTATCTTCTATACCCATGTTTAAAAAAATAACTTTAGGGACTTCCTTGGTGGTGCAATGGTTAAGAATCCACCTGTCAATGCAGGGGACACGGGTTCGATCCCTGGTCCGGGAAGGTCCCCCATGCCGCGGAGCAACTAAGCCTGTGTGCCACAACTCTTGAGCCTGCGCTCTAGAGCCCGCGAGCCACAACTACTGAAGCCCGCACTCTATAGGGCCTGCATGCCACAGCTGCTGAGCCAGCGTGCTGCAACTACTGAAGGCCCTGTGCCTAGAGCCCGTGCTCCACAACGAGAAGCCACCGCAATGAGAAGCCCGCGCACCACAACGAAGACCCAATGCAGCCAAAATAAATAAATAAACAATAAATTTAAAAAGTAACTTTATTAAAGCCTATTCTGCATATAATTTAATTCACCTTTTTCAAGTGTACAATTCAATGACATTTTTAAAAGTTTACCAAGTTGGGTAACCACCACCATAAATCAGTTTAAAAATATTTTCAGGAATTCCCTGGCGGTCCAGTGGTTAGGACTCTGTGCTTTCACTGCTGAGGGCCTGGGTTCAACCCCTGGTTGGGGAACTAAGATCCCACAAGCCGTGTGGTGTGGCCAAAAAAAATTTTTTTTTCATCACTCTAATAGGATCCCTCATGACACATTTACTCTTTTTTTTTTTTTTTTTTTTTACGCGGGCCTCTCACTGTTGTGGCCTCTCCTGTTGCGGAGCACAGGCTCCGGACGTGCAGGCTCAGCGGCCATGGCTCACGGGCCCAGCCGCTCCGTGGCATGTGGGATCTTCCCGGACCAGGGCACGAACCCAGTCCCCTGCATCGGCAGGCAGACTCTCAACCACTGCGCCACCAGGGAAGCCCCAGCACGTTTACTCTTAATCCTGTTCTCCCACTCCTACCCCAGGCAACCACTAATCTACTCTTTGTCTCTATAGCTTTGCCTTCTCTGGATAGTTCCTATACATAGAATCATACAATATGAGGTCTCTTGTGTTTGACTTCTTTCACTGAGCATGCTTTTTGATGTTCATCCATGCCATAACATGTATTTTGTTCCTTTTAATTGTTGAATTGTATTCCATTGTATGGACATACCAGATTTTATCTATCCATTCTCCAGTTGATGGACATTTAGGATGTTTCCAGTTTGGTTTCCTTTTTGGCTATATTATGGAATAATATTGCTAGGAACATTTGTGTGCAAGTCCTTATGTGGATATATATGTTTTCATAGCTCTTGGGAGGACACCAAAGAGTGGAATTGCTGGGTCATATGGTAAATATATTTCAACCTTTTGAGAAACTTCCAGTTTTCTGAAGTGACTGTACCATTTTTTATTCCCATCAGGAATGTCTAAGGCTTCCTGTTTTAACACAACCTTGCCAACATTTGTTTTTATCTGTCTTTTGTTTTGGTGTGTGTTTTCTTTGGCCGACACGCGGGCACGAGGGATCTTAGTTCCCCGACCAGGGATCAAACCCCCACCCCCTGCAGTGGAAGCGTGGAGTCTTAACCACTGGACCACCAGGGAAGTCCTTCTGTCTTTTTTTTGTTTTTAATGAATTTATTTATTTATTATTTATTTATCTGTGGCTGTGTTGGGTCTTCATTGCTGTGCGTCAGCTTTCTCTAGCTGCGGCAAACAGGGGTTACTCTTTGTTGCGGTGCGCGGGCTTCTCATTACAGTGGCTTCTCTTGTTGCAGAGCACGTGCTCTAGGCACAAGGGCTTCAGTAGTTGTGACTTGTGGGCTCTAGAGCGCAGGCTCAGTAGTTGTGGCGCACAGGCTTAGTTGCTCCATGTCATGTGGGATATTCCTGGACCAGGGATCAAACCAGTGTCCCTGCGATGGCAGGCAGATTCTTAACCACTGCAGCACCAGGGAAGTCTCTGTCTTTTTGATTATAGCCATTTTAGTGGGTGTGAAATGGTACCTCACCGTGGTTCTGATTTGCATGTCCCTAATCACGAATGATATTGAGCATCTTGTCATATGCTTATTAACGATTTTTGTATCTTCCTATGTGAAATGTCTATTTAAATCTTTTGCCCATAGTTTGATTGGATTGTTTGTTTCTTAGTACTGAGGTGTAAGAGTATGGCTATTCTCTTCTGGATATACACCATGCTGTCCTTTTTTTTTTTTTTTAATTATTTTTTTTTTCGGTGAGAATAACAACTTTTATTGGGAGTTGTGGGATCTGGGTGCCCTGTCAGATTATCACAACAGTAACATGAGATAACTCTGCACACCCCCAGGACAGCTTGTCCCTGCCCTCCACGGCAGGTGCAGGGTTAGCCCCCCACCCACGGGCACTGCTGGGCCCTCCGCACCCCGTCCTGCAGCCCGTGGCCAGCTCCTGCCAGGCGCCCCCACTGCCCACTGCGGAGGGAAGCCTGGGACACCCTGCCAGGCTGCGGGGGGCTCGTTTTATTTTTAAGTCAGTCAAGTTTGCAGCCTGGCTCAAGGCCAGCTCCCAGGGCCACCAGGCAGCTAAAACCCTGTCTGGCCAGCCCAGCTCCAGACCAACATTTGTCCCCAGAGCCTCGGAGACCCTCTCCTGCGCTGGATAAAAAGTGTAAACATGTGGCTCTATCTGCGTTTTTTAAATAATGGATAAAAACAGGCTCAGAGCCTGTGGCGCCCAGCCCAGCCCTCGGTCCTCGCAGCGTCTGGAGTCACGGCCCCCCCAGGCAGAGCCCCCGTCTGAGGCCTTATTGCTGTGCATGGGGTTGGACCCTCGAGGCCCACCCACAGTCAGGCAGGAGAAATGCAGGCTGGGCCGTCTGACTGGTTCCAACTGCCAGCTTTACCAATGCAGCATTTATTTTTAAATTAAATTTAATTTAATTTAAAAACACGAAGTGCGTCACCAGGTAGTTTTCTTGGCTGGGGCGCCAAAGCTGGGAGGCAGCAGCAGCATCACATAAGGCCATTTACGGCAGCTCCTGCAGGCGGCGGCCCGTCAGTCTGCCTGTCCTTTGTCACCGTCCCTAGGGCAGCTGCCGTGGAGACAGCTGGGCCAGCTGGGGCTGCAGTGGTGACGGCCACGGCCAGCACAGGAGAGACTGCCAGGGTGGCCAGGGAGGGACCGGTGTTGCTTGGTACTGTGGTGGCTGCCATGGCAGCCTCGGGAAGGACGGCCACGACCGGGGCAGAGGTCACTTCCACAGGCTCAAGGGAGGCCAGATCTGGAGGCGTGCTGGTGGCGCACTCAGTCCACTCTGTGGGCCACACAGGGACCAGGGCCCTTCCCTGGACACCTCACAGGCCACGTCTGTCCACAACACTCCCGCCCACACCTGGGGACTGACATGCGAGGCAGGGGGCGGCCTCCTGACCGGGACCCATACTAACAGCCTCCGAGGCAACAGCCGCCATCTGCTTGTCCTCACAGCTCTTGGAGGCCACCAGGGGCGCCTTCCTGGTAACACATGCGTTCCAGGCACCCGGAGTGGCCGGGCCAAGGGTTCTCTCTGGGCCCTGGTTCAGGCCACCCTGGGCATCACCATGACCTCTGTCCACCGGGGAGCTGCACCTGGGCCCCGACTCAGAGCAGCAGAAAGGCTGGAAGCCAGGGAACTTGGCCCAGCCTTTCTCCTCTGGAGCCAAGGCACTGGGGGAGCTGGCCACCCACACACTGGAACCCACGCCCATCGCCACTGCCGGTGCTGGGACCGAGGCCATGGAATTCTCCGGCTCATCAAACACCGTCCACGGGGCACCTGCTTCTGAGCCACCCTCAACACGAGGACCTTCCTTCTGGGTGGCAGCCCAAGGGGCACCCGCCCGAGCCGTGTCCCCGTCTGCTATCGAGCTCTCCTCCCCACCCTGGCCTCGGCGCTCCGGGTCGTCCTTCCGGAAGCTCTCTGAAGCATGAGGACCCCCAAACCTGGCTCTGGTCACTTGGGCCACACAGTGTGCCTCCTCGTCCTCCCAGAGGTCATCGTCCTTGTCGAAGGGCTGGATGTGGTCACTGAAACAGGCCTCCAACAGAGCGGCACCGGGGCTGTCGACGCTGAAGTTGATCTCCACGATCCTGTCAAATGGGGCGTTGACGCTGTTGTCCTGCTCAGCAAACTCCTTGTTGCTGAAGCCAAACTGGTCCACGAAGGTGGCTGTCATCTGCTGGACCTGGTACTCGGAGAAAGCCTGCTGAAGGGACAGCTCATTAGGGAAAATGCCCTCCACGTCCTCTTCCTCACCTGAGGGGTGAAGATGGTGGGTGCTAACCAGGTCCACCGCGTTCCTGTGGTTGGCCTCCATCAGCGTCTCCTCCACAAAGCTCTCCCAGTGCCCGCGGCAGTCCCAGGGAGCCCTCGGATGACCTCGCTGAGCTGGGTCTGCATGGGGCCCCCCTCCAGGTTCTGCACCACCGTGTTGGCAACCGGGTGAGGTGTCCCATGTTCCCGCGCCTCATGCCACCCGCTGCCTGTGTGTGGTCACTGGCTTCCCAGGCCTCCAGGATCCTCTGGACCAGGCAACACTTCTGGAACAGGTGGGCCACCATCGTGCTCTCGGGGCGGCTGGCGGCAGGCTGGGGGGTCTCTGGGTCCCTGATGGAGGGTGGAGGCTCCACCCCGTCCTCAGGTCCACTGGCCAGAGCCCTGTCCACCCGGGCAGCGTGGGACAGGATGGCGGCCATGCACAGCTCCACTTGGAAGTGCAGGAAGTTATTCCAGGAGTATTTACCAAACAGGTGCAGCAGCAAACCCATGGTGTTGAGCCGGCAGAGCTCCTGGTTGATGCTGGGCATGTCCGTGTGCAGCAGAGCGGCCATGAGGCGGGCTCCGTGCGGGTTGGCTTTACCCAGGGGCTCCTCCAGCACGCTGATGGTGGTCAGGATCGCTGTTTTCTTTGGCGGGCTGAGCAGAAGCTGGTGGAAGTCCTTCAGCCATGGCTCGATGCCACGCCGCAGGATGCTGGAGCTGATGGCACACAGCCTGTCCAGTCCCTGGGAGCAGGAGTCCAGCAAGCCCTCCATCCCCGCCCTCCTGGGCTCAAGCAAGGTCAGTAACACCTGGGTCCCACTGACGAGGCAGAGCTCAGTCTGGGCTCCGTCAAACATGTTCTTCAGCAGCTGCTCCATGCAGTCCTGCGACTCCAGCACCGTGAGGAGGGGGTCTGGCTCCGGAGGCTCCTGCAGCTGGCTGCCCTGCTCCCTGCCCAGCCTGACGATGTCGCAGAGCGTCTGAGAAGCGTTGGACTGCCTATCTTCATCCTGACTCACATGGATCAATTCCACGAGTCTCTGGATGATCTTCTCTTCATTAAGCCAGTGCAGGACCTCCTGCCGGAGCCCCGTGGGCTCTACGCAGCTGACCAGGTGCAGCAGCAGGTCCATGAGGGCCGAGGTGCCGATGTGCTTCAATACCAGGCTGAGGAACTTGTCCTTCTTCCTCAAGAACACAATCACCTGTTCGGTTCTTCTTGCAATGAGACTGCCAATGGTCTTGCTGAAAAAACTGGCGAGGAGGGGCTTCCCTGGTGGTGCAGTGGTTGAGAGTCTGCCTGCTGACGCAGGGGACATGGGCTCGTGCCCCGGTCCGGGAAGATCCCACATGCCACGGAGCGGCTGGGCCCGTAAGCCATGGCCACTGAGCCTGCGCGTCCGGAGCCTGTGCTCCGCAACGGGAGAGGCCACAACAGTGAGAGGCCCGCGTACCGCAAAAAAAAGTAAAAACTGTCGAGGAGAGGATTGAGGGGCGGCTCACGGTTCAAGAAGTCGTAAAGAAGGTTGAGCCAAGTCTCATCTCCTGCCAGCCGGTCGTTGATCTGTGGCACGTCACACGTCAGCAGTTCACAGGCTGTATTTGGGTACTTGAAGTGGACCTTCTCTTCCATGTCCAGGGCCGGGTCCTGTGTGACGAGGCTCACCAGCTCCTCCAGCTCCTCCATGCTCTGCTGCCTGCACAGAAGTCCAGCAACTTCCGGTTCTGGGCCTTGCACTCCTACAAGATGTCATCTTCGTCCATTAACTCTTGCAGCGTCATGTCCTCATCCAGCAGCTTGTCGACGTGGGACGTGGTGTTCAAGTCAAACTTCCAGAACATGGTGACGGCCACAGAGCAGTGTATTTGGGGAGAAGCTTCGAGAACAAGTTGAGGAGTGGCTGTCCTTCTATGACACTGGAGAGATTCCACGAAACAATCTTCATGTCATGAAGGAGGTGTTCAGGCAGGGGAAGCAGCTGCCGAGATTACTAGGAAGCGGCATCTTCTAGACTCTTATCCAACAGCCAAATGAGAGGAACTTCAAGTTCTGCCTCTTCATTTTTTTCTGGTTAGTATAACCATCAGACAGAAGGCAGCTTCCAAAGAGAAATGTTGTCCATGTAATCATGCAGTTCCATGAACAGAGCCCTGTGAACTGAGGACAAGGAGCACCCTCCGCATAGAGCTGCTGTGAGGATGAACTGAGCTACCCGATGAGGAGCCCAGAACAGGGGCTGGCACACTTTCTCCTCAGAGGTCCTGACTTCTGTGGAAACTCCTTGTTTAAATTTTGTATTTAGGCAAAATATAAAAACATTTGGGATTTTCTCTTGTAGTATATGCAACTTTAAGAAAAATTTTTTCATTCAGTAGATTTATAATCTCTTCATCTGCCCCGCGGGCCGGGCATTGCGGCGGCTCCTCGGAGGCCTGGGTGAAGGCCAGGGCGCGGGCGGGCGGCCTGGGGTGGGCCGCGAGCACATGGGCCCGGCCGGGCGATGCGGCCACGGACACGGCGCCTGCAGACTCAGCGCGGCGGGCCGGCGGTTCGGGACCTGCTTGGGCCGTGGGCGGCGCTCCGGTCGCTCCAAAATGGCGGCGGCGGGGGCCGGGCGCGCCCATGCTGTTCTTAAGTAGAATTGCCTCCTACACACAACTATACTATGGTCTTGGATCTCCCTCTCAGAATCATGTGCTATCCTTGACATCTTTGGTAGTGTAGTCTAGTTTTTCCTAATAACGTTGATATGTGCTATGAAAGCCTAGAAATTTTTATGGAATATATGGTGTGTATAATATTAAAATTAAAAATAATTTTAGAAGTACATTGTCTGTATTAGTTTCCTATGGCTGCTGTTACAAATTACCACAAATTTAGTGGCTTACAACAGAAAGTTATTCTCTTACAGTTCCAGAGGCCAGAATTCCGGAAGCCAGAGTCTTAGAGAGCTAAAATCAAGGTGTTAGCAAGGCTCCTGAAGCAGCCTTTTGGAGGGCCCAGGAAAGAATCTTCTGCTTTTTTCTTCCAGTTTCTGGTAGCTGCCTACATGAATCACTCCAATCTCTGCTTCCATAGTTGAATTCCTTCTCTTTTGTTGTCATATCTCACTCTGCCTCCTTCTTATGAGGACCTTTGTAATTACATGTAGGGTCTGCCCAGATAATCCAAGATAATCGCCCCATCTAAAGGTTCATACCCTAAGTCACATCTGCAAAGTCCCTTTGGCCATGTAAGGTAACATTCACAGGTTCCAGAGATTAGGACCTGGATATTTTGGGGGGCCACTTGTCAGCCCCCCTGGATGTTGTCCAACAGAAATATAATATAGTGTGTGGGATTTCCCTGGTGGTCCAGTGGTTAATACTCCGTGTTCCCAATGCAGGGGGCACAGGTTAAAACCCTGGTCGGGGAACTAAGATCCCACATGCCACACCATGTGGCCAAAAGTTAAAAATAAATAAATAAATAAAAAGAAATATAGTGTGAGACAAGCCACGTATGTAATTTTTAATTTTTTAATAGTCACATTAAGAAAAAGTAAAATGAGACAGGTAAAATTAATTTTAATAATATATTCATTTAACCCAATATACCCAAAAGATCATGTCAATATGTAATCAAAAGAAAAACTATTAGTGAGATATATTGCATTCTTTTTTTCATGCTGAGTCTTTGAAATCTGGTGTTTTTTTACACCAGGACATTGCACTTCAGGCTAGCCACATTTCCAGTGCTTGAGACCCACGAGTGACTGGCAGCTACTGTACTGGACAGCATGGCCAACTACTGTACTGGAAAGTCACTGTTCAGAAAACACTTACAACATGGCTCTTCTATTTTCAATACTTACATAAAAGAATCTGTACAAATTTGTGACTGATCATTAAACAGCAGTCAAGATACTCTTAAAAAAGAACGAAGTGGGAGGGACTTGCCCTACAGATATCAAAATTTGTTATAAAGCTACAGACTGTGTAGTATTGTGCAAAGATGAACAAATAATAGAACAGAGGGTCCAGAAAGAAACCCATGCACATATGGACACTTGATTTATGACAAATGTGGCTCTGCAGAGCAGTGGGGAAACAGCAGTCTTTTCAACAAATAGTGCTGGGATAACAATTTCCAAATGGAATAAAATATGAATCATGACCCCAGTATAAACAAACATCATCTCCTGGTGGATGCTAGCCTTAAATGAGATAGGCCAAATGCTAATACTTTTCAGAAGATAGAATAAGAGAGGATTGGGGCTTACCTGGTGGTTCAGTGGTTAGGAATCCACCTGCCAATGCAGGGAACACGGGTTCGATCCCTGGTCTGGGAAGATCCCACATGCCGTAGAGCAGCTAATCCCATGCGCTGCAACTACTGAGCCTGCGCTCTAGAGCCCGCGTGCCACAACTACTGAAGCCCCTGCGCCTAGAGGCCGTGATCAGCAACAACAGAAGGCACTGCAATGAGAAGTCCCTGCACCGCAGAGAAGAGTAGCCCCCGCTCGCCGCAACTAGAGAAAGCCCATGCGCAGCAACGAAAACCCAATGCAACCAAAAATAAATAAATAAGTAATAAAATAAAATAAAAGAATAAGAGAGGATCTTTGTGATCTGAGGGTGGGAAATTTTTAAAAAACATGGAAAAAGCACTAAACATATTAACAATTACATTAAATTTAAGAACATCTTTTCATCAAAGACACTATTAAGAGGGTAAACAAATTTCCAACATATTACATGCCAAAGAGTTAATATCCAGAATAAAGAACTACAAACCAATAAGGAAAAGTCTAATAGAAAAATATGCGAGAGACTTGAGCAGGCATCTGACGGAGGATATCCAAATGGCCAATCAACATATAAAAACGTGTTCAACCTCATTTAGAGTCACAGAGATGCAGATTATACCTGCACTGAGATATCAACATAAATTCATCAGGATGGCTAAACAGGCAGACAACCTTAAGAGTTGGTAAGGATATGGAACAAGGGGAACACTCATACCCTGTTGGTGGGAGTAAAAATTAGTACAACCACTGTGGCATTATCTAGTCAGGTTGAACAGCTTCTATGACCCAGCAATTCAACTCCTAGCTGTATATTCAACAAAAATGCATACAATATGCACCATTTTCATAGTATCATATTTGAAATAGCCTAAAACTGGAAGCAATCCAAATATCCTTTAACAGTAGAATGGGTAAGTTGTGGTATATTTCTAAAATGAAAATCTATATGAAAATGAATAAACTATAGGTATATGAAATAACATGAATGCATGCTTTATTTTTATTTTTTATAATAAATTTATTTTATTTATTTATTTATTTTTGGCTGTGTTGGGTCTTCGTTGCTGCGTGCAGCCTTTCTCTAGTTGCAGCAAGCAGGGGCTACTCTTCGTTGCACTGCGCGGGCTACTCATTGCGGTGGCTTCTCTCGTTGTGGAGCATGGGCTCTAGGCGTGTGGGCTTCCGTAGTTGTGGCACGCGGGCTCAGCAGTTGTGGCTCACGGGCTCTAGAGCACAGGCTCAGTAGTTGTGGTGCTCGGGCTTAGTTGTTCCGCGACATGTGGGATCTTCCCGGACCAGGGATCGAACCTGTGTCCCCTGCATTGGCAGGTGATTCTCAACCACTGCGCCACCAGGGAAGCCCTGAATGCATGCTTTAAAAGCCAGACATAACAAAGAATATATCCTGTCCCATTGCATTCTCATAAAATTAAAAAATGGGCAAAATTAAATGATTGTGCATTATTCACAATAGCCAAAAGATGGAAACAACTGAAGTGTCCATCAACAGATGAATGGGGGACTTCCCTGGCGGGGCAGTGGTTAAGAATCAACCTGCCAATGCAGGAGACACGGGTTCAAGCCCTGGCCCGGGAAAATCCCACGTGCCGCAGAGCAACTAAGCCCGTGCGCCACAACTACTGAGCCTGCGCTCTAGAGCCCATGAGCCACAGCTACTGAGCTCATGCGCTGCAACTACTGAAGGCCGTGCACCTAGAGCTCGTGCACCGCAACGAAGAGTAGCCCCTGCTCGCTGCAACTAGAGAAAGCCCGCGCACAGCAACGAAGACCCAATGCAGCCAAAAAAAGAAGTACCTACAAATATTGTACATGAGACTCCTAGAACAGGCAAATTCATAGAGACAGAAAGTGGATTAGAAGTTACCAGGGGGACTTCCCTGGTGGTGCACAGGTAAAGAATCCGCCTGCCAATGCAGGTGACACGGGTTCAAGCCCTGGTCCGGGAAGATCCACATGCCGTGGAGCAACTAAGCCTGTGCGCCACAACTACTGAGCCTGCGCTCTAGAGCCCGTGAGCTACAACTACTGAAGCCTGCACACCTAGAGCCTGTGCTCCACAACAAGAGAAGCCACCGCAATGAGAAGCCCGCGCACCACAACGAAGAGTAGCCCCCACTCACCACAACTAGAGAAAGCCCACGCACAGCAACAAAGACCCAACGCAGCCACAAATTAATTAATTAATTAAAAAAAAAGTTACCGGGGCTGCGGAGAGGTGGAAATGGGGCGTAATTGCTTAATGGTTATAGAGTTTCTATTTGGGGTGAAAAAAATGTTTTGGAAATTATATGGTAGTGATGTTTGCACAACATTGTGAATGTAATTAATGGCACTGAATTGTGCACTCAAAAATGGTTAAAATGACAAATTTCATGTTCTATATATTTTACCACAATCTTAAAAAGTTAATAATGGAATATATTGAAAACCATTGCATTGTACACTTTAAATGGGTGAATTGTATGGTATGTGAATTATATCCCAATAAAGGTTTTTTGAAAACCTAAATGATTGTTTTTAGGATTCATATTTAGGTGGTAAAACAATAAAGAAAAAGCAAGTAAATGGTTACGATAAATATCAGGACAGTAGGACAGTGGTTACTTTGTGAGGGTTGAAGGAGTCTATGATCAGCAAGCAGTATTATGGGGGATTTCTGGGGTGAAGGCAATGTCCTTTTTCTTGAACTGGGTTGTTGTTGCAGGGGGGTTTCATTTTATGATAATCCATTGAAATATACATTTATGTTTAGTGCATTTTAAATATGTGGATTATTTTTCACAATGTTTTTTTTTTCTAAATTTAAAATTCAGCAAGGGCACTTCCCTGGCAGTCCATCAGTTAAGACTCCTTGCTTCCAATGCAGGGGACATGAGTCTGATCCCTGGTCAGGGATCCCACATGCTGCGTGGCCAAAAAGTAAAAATAACTAAAAAAGTTTAAAATAATAAAATTTAGCAAGAACAAAGTATTGGGGGGTTGAGGTGGATGGGTCGTTGAGGAGATAAGAAGTGTTTGTTAACCAATTGAGCAGAGGGGGTAAGAGAGTTCTATGCGGACAGAGCAGCATGGGAAAGTCCCTGAAGCACAAAACAGTATGGTGAACCTGAGGAACAGAAAGCCCAATTCTGACAGGGCTTAGAGAACAAGAGGAAAGAGGTGTGTGTGACATGAAGTCCAGAGACTGGGCAGAGGCCAGATGGCAGAAGGCTGGGGCAGCCATATGGAGGTGTTTTAAACCTTGTCCTAAGGGACCAGTGGGATGTCATTGAGGGGTTTTAAAGCAGCAAAGTGACCTGCTCAAATCAGTTAGCAGGTCAGTCTGCCTGGAGTGTAGGACATGGATTGGACAGGCTCAGGGGAAGGAGCCAGGAGACTAGTTGGGAAGCTGTTTCAATAATCCCGAGGGTTGATGGAAGCTTGGACTAGGGTAGAGACAGTGAAGAGGTGAGAAATGCAGCATCCTTGTGCCCTGTGTACATTTAACAACTACATGCAGCACTATCTCACTTTTTTTTTTTTTTAAGATCAACAGGTTTATTGAAAGACAAGAGCAGAGCCCCTCCTCTCCTCCTGAGGTCCTGGCAGCATTGGCCTCAGGCTCTGAGCTTCCACATGTCCTGCAGCTGGAGAGAGTGCTATCTCATTTTTGTATGTAGTTGAAAATACTTTAATGTTATATTGTATACCCTATTATATACTGTACATTACTATACACTGGCTTACACATACATAGTTGCACATACATTTTGTTTACAGAGTTGTGCACACAAAACCATGGCTGCTGTATATATATATATTTTTTTAACTTTTGGCCCTATGGTGCGGCATGAGGGATCTTAGTTTCCCGACCAGGGATTCAACCTGTGCCCCCTGCAGTGGAAGTGCCAAGTCTTAACCACTGGACCGCCAGGGAAGTCCCATGACTGCTGTATTTTATGAGTGATTTAAGGGATTTCCAAAGGTTATGTTGACTATGTAACTTTTGCCTTATGTACTGACTTTAGAACCTAACCTTGGTATAAGGTGCAACTCCATTGTTGCTGGATGTAAGAGATATTTAGGAGATTTGGTGACTGATTGGAATAGAAGGGAGAAGGAGAGGGACTAATTAAATGACACTCCCAGGTCTGTTGCCTAAATACCTGAGTAGATGGTGGTTCTGTTTATTGAGATGGGGTTCACAGGGGTAGGGAGATGTGGAGGGTAGAGATGATGAGCTCCTGTCAAAAATGCAGAAAAAGGTTGACAGATTGAATAGTGAACACCCATATGCCCACCACCCAGATTCTACAGGTCACTTATTGCTACATTTTCTTTTTCACATCTCCCCATTTACCCAGAGGAATTCATTTTTGAACAAGCTGAATTTGTGCTAAGGGACTTCCAAGTGTCGTGTCTAGGACATTCAAAGAGCAGGCTACACATGCTGCCTCCTCTTTTTCACCTCCCATTCACAATCAATTCCCTAGAATTTGGCTTTTGACATCTTCCTCCTGAAGGTGCTTTTCAATAAGGACACTGACTACTGAGGACTCCAAAACTGAACACTCATCATCCTCCTGTAAAACTTGCTCCTCATCCTGCATATCCTTACCCAAACCTCAAACTTGAGAGTCTTCCTAGACATCTCCTGTAGCAAAGAGGTTCTGTCAATCCCATCTCCTAAATGTCTTTAAAAGATGTCCCTTCCCTTTTCACCCTCTCTACCATTAACAAAGTTCTGGATTTCAGAGTTTCTCAGTTTTATTGATATTGAAGAACTACAATTTCAACCTCAGAACAGGTTCGGGTCTCTACCCTCTCCAGCTCATCTACTGCTATCCACTTGTCTGTCCATCTAATTTATCTTTTTTAAAAATAAATTTGTTCACATCACTTTTCTTTTACAACCCTTTATAGGTGCTTATCCCCAAGTTGGCGTGACTTCTATAGTGCTTCAAGATCTTCCAGAAAGCCTGAAATTTCCAACCTCATGCCTAGCTACTCCCCCACACTATTTTTACTACTTAGTGGCTCTTCAAATATACCAACCACACTTCCTGCTTTATTTCCTCCTCCAGAAGACCTACCTGAAAGCCAGGCTAGGTGGCTCCCAAAGAATCCTGAGAATATCTATCATTAGATATTCAGGTCTCCATAGAGCTAAAAATCCTTGAGGATGATTTTTTAATATTCTTTATAGCCAGAATACTTAGCACTCTGTTTAACACAAACATACACTCTGTTTACTTTAGCTGAACTTTGCATACACCCAGTGCTTTGTTCATCCTCTCTTTCCCTTCCAGCAAGATCCTACTCAAGCTTGCATTCCTCCACAAAGCTTTCCCCGGCCCCTCCAAGTAGTTAGGGTCTCTGACTCCTTTATCTGAACTTAGTACATTTTATTTTACTTATTTTTTTCTTCCAGTTTTATTGAGATATAATTGACATACAGCACTGTGTTGAATTTAATATATTTTAAGTTTTTCTATACAACGAATTGCCATAAACGTTAACACGTTCACCATTTGGTAACTAACAGCAATCCTATCCATGCTTCGGGGCTCTGTGGAAAGCCACCTCCTCCATTTAACAGTACCCCGATTCCTACAGATAATTACTTCTTTTAACTCTCAGTTATTGATGCTTATATCTATTTAGCACTTGATATTCTTTCATGATAGCTGCTTACTATTGTTTTCTTGGTTTCCTTCCTCTCCTCCCCGGTAGACTGTAAACTCCTCGGGGCTGGGACTGTGGTCCAACTCGTCTCGGATTCCCTCTCCAGACTTGGTGGGGCGCTTTGCAAATGCAGTACGAAAGCATCTCCGGGAAGCTCCTGGAGGGACAGAGCCCGTTAGTGGTGCCTCTGCCGGCGGAGCTGCCCGCCCGTCCCTCCACCGGCAGGGGCTCCGCCCCGCGAGCTGGTTTGGACCCGTACACCGAGGGCGGACGAGCGCACGGGGTCGGGGAAAGAGCGCGCCCTGCCTCTGCCAGCCCGGTCTCTGGCGCCCAGAGGTGATCAGAAAAGGGCGTCGAGAGCGCTACCCGAGCGCGCGGCCGGGGTCACGCAGGCCCGCGCTGGCCGGGGTGCCGTCGCAGGGGCGGGGCACGGAGTGTCTCTCTCCCACTCATTGGCCCCCGTGTTGACGGACAGGCGAAGGAGCTGCTAAGACGCTGATGGGTTAAAAACTGCTATGCGAGCAAAAGTGTAAGTAAATAAATAAAAGGCGGTGGAGGAGCGGAGGGAACGGCGGGTGTCAGTTTTAGAGCTGCTGGGGCTCATCTAGTCCCCGGCTGGGGAAGGACGGCAGTCCCTGTTTCACCCTCTTCCTCCGTAAGCTGGGCCGGGGACGTCCTGCTTTCTGGAAAGTTGTCCAGGCAGCAGAATCACAGAGGACTCGTCCCCACGGGACTAAGCCTTCATTCTAGTTCTTTCAGCTCCAGCCTGGAGGCTCCAGTTTCCTGTGGTCAACCTCGAAGGGCCACAGGGTCCCGCCACCCTGTGGTCTAGCTCCGGTCTGGGTGCTACGGCGCCCGCCCCTCAGGCATTGGCACGACACTGTCAGAACTGAACTGGCCTCCCAGGTTCCTGCCTGGCTGGCTGCTGACTAGACATCGTAAAAGGCAAATATGAACACATATTCTGCTTGAAACCGCCGGCAGAGGTGCCAAGATGCCCTTTAAGCCGGGCAGATGAGTCATTCGTGATGAGCTCCTGCTTATCTTTCCAGTCTCATCTGGGAGGAACAACCACCAGTCAGGTCCTTTCAGCCTTTGTGCTTCTGCAGGAGTTGCCCCTTCGCCTGGTCCGTCCCTGCCCCCTTGTACCCTCTACTTCTCCTGGAGAAGCTCCGACCTCACCCCTGCAGAGGCCTTCCCTGGTGCACCCCTACTGCCCCAAGCCCTACTCCCAGCTCTGGCCCGGTTATCAAGTGCTCTGAGCATACTGGCACTCTGGCAGCCCTGTACCATAACACTAATCACACCTGCTAGGTTCCTGGAATGTGAGCAACCTGAATGTTTTCCGAATGTGTATCCTGCAGTCTAGCACAGTGCATATCGACAGGAGTTCAATCAATGGAATAAACACATGGACTTCAAGGATCAGAAGTGAAGATTAAAAAATGTCAGGCAGGGCTGTGCGTTTTGGGGGCTCACCAAAGACATGAATCATATCTTTTTCACTTCTGAATCCTGATAGCCAGCTAACAAAGTGACATTCCTTTTAAATGTGTGAATAAATTCAAGATGACAAATACTGAAGTTAAACCATTTAATTTTGGTCCCAACAAAGCCTGTGGAAAGACTTCTGCTCAGTTAGTGGGGGTGGGGCAGTGGGCCTCAGGGGCCAGAAACTGAAGAAAATCGGGCAGGTTTAGGAGGGTGTGTTTGTGTGAGACAACAGACACAATGAGGCCAAATCCAAGAGGTGTTTACTGTAATGAGTATTCCAGGAGGGTGTGGTGGGGTGGGGTCCCCTAATCCGATCCTCCAAGGCTCTGAGGTGACTCACTCTTCCTTGGGCTCAGGGGTGGGGCTGATATTTGTTCCCCAAGTTGGGCCCTGCTCCCCCTGGTCCTTGGCATCCCTAATGTCTCCAGCCACTAGAGCCACATTACTCAGATAATTAGTGTTGAAGCAGTTCATCTGTTCATCCCCAGGACTCAGTTTACAGCAGAAGGCAGAGTCTCGCCAGAATTTACGTCGGGGACCACACAGGTCATCAATAAAGGCTGATTTCTGATGAAGGAGTAAAGCAGACATGATAGGGGAGGAAGGTTGTCAGAGGTCAGGCCTGGTTATTTGGATGTCCAAAGTCCCTCTTCCCTCAGCTTCTGCTGCTCTCTCCCTAGATCCCTTCTGGGGCTCAGAGAGAGTACAAGGCTGCCTTCCACAGCTAGATGCCTTGTGATGGACAGATGTGAACATCTGGAAATGCCAGAAGCTAGAGGCCCAGAGAAGGCATAATAGGCATTTAGAGATGGGGAGCAGGTCAGGTCAGGTCAGGAGTGAAGGCTCCTGGAACCAAGAAAAAAGATCTCCCCAGTAGTCCTCATTATTTCTGTGGGCTGATTTGAGGTACTAAAAGAAGGGGTATCCTGCAGTTCCAGCCCTCTCACTCCCCTCCTCTGTGTTCCCCTGGAGACTATGACCCCCTTCCCTCACACTCACCTCCTCCTCAGCACAGCAGGCCTGCTCTGGAAATGGCAGGTCACAGCAGCGGGCAGTCACGTTCTGGATCAGCCCACGAATCTCCTTACTATGTTGGTGGGAAACGGGTAGGGGTCAGGGTCTTTGGGTGTCTCCAGGCATCAAAATGGTGCTTGCAGACCATGATTTTGCTCTTCCCAAGAGTGCCCCAGAGGGTGCCCCAAAAGGGAGGTTTTGGAGAAGGGAAAAGAGTTGGGGAAGAACTGGGCAAGACTCACTGCTTGGTGAGAACTCTTTGATTTCCACAGAGATGACTCATGAAGTTGGGGGTGATTCGGCTGAGGTCCAGGGTCAAGATGTCCCGGTCATAGTTGGGATAGGGAGCCTGCCGGGCAAAGCACTCATCTCGGGCAGGGCTAGGAGGGTAGTGGCAACACAAGTAGTGGTGGGTATTTGTAGCCTTTTCCTGATCACAGTAGCCATTAAGGGTATCCTCCCACTGTGGGCCAGAGAAAGGAAAATCAGAAGCCTGGACACTTGGCCCTCCTGACCCACCGCTTCCCTCACTGCCCTACGCTATGAGATGAGGGACTCTCAGCCCCAGGTGCCAAAAGGGAAGGGCAAAGAACCAGAGGGCAAGGAGGCAGCTGTAGATGTATGGGATTGGGAAGGTGGAAGGGTAGAAGAACAGATGAGGTTCGGAGCTGGCCACAGGAGATGTGCTGGAACGGTAGACAGAGAGGGTCAGGTGAGGACAGAGCTGGACAGATGGATGGCAGACAGGTACATGTGTAGGGTACTGGGTGGACGAGGCCAGGAGTGCAGGATGAAGGTGCGCAATGAACAGACTCAGACGAAGAACACAGTGGATGGATGGACATTCACAGGCAGATGAATGGGCAGACATGCTCACAGTGGGTAGGTATATGGATGATGAATAGGCTGGTGGGATCAGAGGTCAGAGACAGGAGGGCAGGCAGACAGGCTCTCAGGATGCTGGGATGCCCACCTACCGCCTTCCATGTACAGGTGTGGTTGTTCCCCTGCCGGCAGCAGTGCTGGAACTCCCCCTCCAGCCGGGTCAGAGCCTGCAGCTGCCTTTGGATGGGGTCAGTAGCTGGGAGGTTGCGTGGCACACAGCGGAAGCGTCTTAGCTGGCAGATGTTCTTGATATTGTCCAGTGTGGGTAGCCCAGGGGGAAAAGGCAGCTCAGGACCCAAGGAAATACCAGGCTGGTGGCTGGGGCAGGCCTGGAGCTGGTAGTGTGGCCAGGGAGCTTCGTCTTGGAAGCAGGAGAATCGAGCCTCCCCCTGACGTTTGCAGCACCAATGGGCTCGGGTCTTGACAGAAAACTCGGCCTCACAGAACCGGGTCATTGCGTCCTCCCACTAGAGCAAGAGGAGTAGATCAGCCTGTTAGCCCACTCTCCACGTACCTGTTTTCCTCCCAGGCTCCAAACAGGACCCTGGGTACGCAGATAATAAAGAAGCAGAGGCTGTCCTCTGCTCTTCTGGCACAATGAGAAGGCCCGACGTAGAGCCAATGAAAGGGACCTGAGGTTCCTGAACACCCAGGCCTAGGCCTCTAGTCCTTGAAACACACACATACTGTCTGGGGGTTAAAGGACATCCCCAGGATCAAGAGCCCAACCCTTACCACAACTTTTGCACAGTCCAAGCGGTTGGTGTTGCTGTGGCAGCGGCAGCAGCGGGAATATCCAGTCTCCAGCAAATTGAGGGTCTCACCCTGACGAACAAGGTGGGAAAAGCCAGTCTGTGGCAGGTTCCAAGGGCCGTACACCACATGCTGACGATTAGGAAGGCAGATCTGGTCCAGATTGTCCGGAGAAGGCCGCCCAGGGGGGAAGCCATCCAGCCGGTGGCCCCAGCCACCTTGGTGGGGGCCTTGTTGGCAGTGCTGGCCTGGATTCCAAGACTCAGTCTCTGGGGGGCTGTGGTCCATGAAGGGAGCCAGCTTTTCTAGAATGGGGAGAACAGAATGGGAAGGGGGAACATGCAGAGGGATAGAGAAAGGCTGGATTGAGTTGGGAGGATTGAAAGAAGTTGGGGTTGAGGAGAAAGTGTTGGGAGGATATAGACGAAAAGGGGACAAATGAATTCGTGGCTCTTAACTTCAGAATGACTGACCTAAAGGAAAAGAGACCTGAGTCATGAAAGGTGTCACCCTTATAGCTCCCTGACCCCGAATCACGCCTGTTCCCTTTGCTGCTTCCCAAGGCTCAGAATACCTGCTCCCCCACCCCACTACCCCGACCAGGGTCTGAGCATTAAAGCTGGGGGATGGACAGACTAAAGCTGTCACTCACTCTCTCTCTGCTTAGATTGGAAGGTCATCTCCTCTTGATAAAGGAAAGATGGGTCTACTGGGGTAGAAGGATGCGTAAACAGCATTCATGTTGGGACGGGCATCTCTAGAAGACAGGCCAGTTCCCATTCATAAAAAGTAACTCAATAGAGGGACTTCCCTGATGGTCCAGTGGTAAAGAACCCACCTTCCAATGCAGGGGACGCGGGTTCGATCCCTGGTCAGGGAACTAAGATCCCACATGCCACAGGGCAACTAAACCTGCATGCCACAACTACTGAGCTCACACGCCTCAACTAGAGAGCCCACGCATTCTGAAACCTGCGCACCACAACTACAGAGCCCATGTGCCCTGGAGCCTATTGTGCCACAACTAGAAAAGAGAAAAAAACCCACACGCCACAACTAGAGAGAAACCTGCACGCCACAACGAAAGATCCTGCATGCCTCAACAGAGATCCTGCATGCCGCAACAAAGACCCAACGCAGCCCAAAATCAATCAATAAATAAAATTAAAAAAAAAAAGAAATAGCATACGCTTTAAAAAAAAAGTAACTCAATAGAGAAGTGAAAATAAATGCTACTTTTGTGTCATGTAATCTTATAATTTTATAAAATAGGTATTATTTCCCCAATTTTACAAATAAAGAAACTAAGGCTTGGAGAGGTAACTTACCCAAGGTTATTACACAGCTAGTAAGTGGCAGAAGCCCCAAAGCCCATGCTGTCAGCCATGGGTAGGCAGGAGGGTAAAGAGGGGAAGGAGTCACTTACCTTCCTTCTGTTCAATAGGGACCTGGGGAGGGGATAGCTCTGCTTGTAGGGGGATGGTCTCTTGAGGGAGAGGCGGATCCCCTGCAAGATAGGGGTGAAGACACAAAAGAGCAAGGCTCAGGCTGATGTCAGCAAGATGTAGTGGGTGGGAGTGAGGGAAAGGGCAAGCACTCACCTTTCTTTTCCACAGGGAGTTGGGGAGGGGGCAGCTCCTCTTGGACAGGGATGGCTTTCTGAGATGGAGATGGCTGTACTACAGAAAGCGGAGTGTGTAAGTAGCCCACTCCTTCTTCCCCTCCCATTCTGAAGATCAGGAAGTAAGTCAGACTAGCAACCTAGAGATGCAACTGAGACTTACCTTCACTCTGTCCTTCAAAGTGAGGGCTATGCTGAGAGGTGTCAGGGTGATCCATGGGGAGACCTCTGGTCAGAGGTGGGGAAGGGGGTGCAGCATAGCCAACTACCGGCAAGAAGGGAGATGGTCAGAGCCCACATTTCCTCCTGGAGCCCCAATCCCATGCCACTCCCCCAAACTCTTACCTTCTTGAAGGGGGTGGGTGAGGTGCACTGGCCCCAGCTCCCTCTGCCCTGAAGCCTTGATGCCTGGAAGAGGAAGGGTGAGTCAGGGGTGGTTTTGAGGGGCCCTTTCCTGGCCCTGAGCATGGGAAGGGGAGGCAGTAGATGTTAAGAGCTTAGAAAAGATAACCAAGACACCAGAGCCTCTCTGTACTGCTCCTGCCCCATGTCCCCTAAGCCACCCCCCAAACACACCTGGTCAAGGCCGACTGGGTGTGATAATCTGAGAGCCTCACCTCTACCACACTCAAAGCCTTTGGTCTCCCAAGTCCAGGCCTAAAGGGAGTGTGACACATGGGGCTGGGGAGGAAGGCCTTAATCTTGTGTCAGTGTCTTTCCCTTACAGCTTCTGGGCTCTCTCCACAGTCCAGACCTTGAACTGGCTGGAGCCTCACCTGCCCATCTCCTCCACCCTCCTGCCTACCACAGGCCCGTTAAACATCTTTGGGCCTTCTGGTAAGGAGCCCACACAGAAGTTGAAGTGCCTCCCCTTCAGCTAGTCTCAGATCCCCCTTAGTTCAGGTCTCAATTTAGGACCTGGGAAACTGGGATGGTTCAGGACTCCTGAGGCAATTCACCCCACAGCCACAGGGAAAGTAATCACCTGTAGCTGATCTGCAGTCACAAAAGACCAGGACCTGGGAAGGACAAGACAGGGCCTTCCAGATAGATTAGATCTATGACACTCTTGCAATAGTTTCCCACAGTAACATTTTGTTTGGCATCCAAGCAGATAATGTGTGTGTGAGCTAGAGAGTGGCTGTGCCTGGTCCCCTGTAGATGGATGATGCCCTCTCTTCTCCTAACCAGGTAGGGAGTCAGTCAAGGCTCTCTGGGTCAGTAAACTGGTTTTGAGCAGCCTGGAAGCTCCTCTTCTTCTCACTTCTGGCTAATAGGTGCCACATAAACATCAGGCCCCTCACTCTGTGAATCCATCCACCCCTGCAGTTGTCCGTTTGACTCCAATGTGTTTCTTGGCAGCAATCTCTAGGAGCTCCTTTCTTTCTGTACCCCTGCTCCCCTCCCTGGTTAAAGGCTCCAGTGCCTAGGCCCACCACAGGCCTGCTCAGAAACAGGCAGCCAAATGGGGCATCCTTTTGCTGGTGATGAGCCATCCGGGATGGCTGCACCCAGGCCCCAGGCCCATGCTAGCCAGGCCCCCTTTCCAAGTGCTGGCTCCGACCCCAACTCACCTCCCTTAGAGGCTACAGAAGCAACAGCTAAACAGGCCAAGACCAAGGCTGCTCTGGACGTGGTCCCCATCCTGTGGCAAGGACTGGTCAGCAGCCACTCAAGTAGGTCCTCTCAGGCAGATCTGAAGAGCTGGGCTTCTGGGAACCTGCTTCTCCAGTTGCTGTTACTGCTGTTGTGAACTTCAGGGCTGGTTCCTTCTCCTCTTTATAGTCTATCTGGGGATAGCTACCGCCCTCCTCAGCTTCCTGCCATGACTCAGTCCCAGCTGCTCCTCCTCTGGCAGACACTCCTCCCACACACCCTATAGGCTCCTGACAGGATTGAGAAGAATGGTGAACCCAACCCCAAGAGAAACTGATTCTGAGAATCCTGGAGCAAGAGAGGTCTGAGACTTTATTTTGTGCCTCAATTTCTCCATTTGGCCTTCTTTGGAGAATGGATCTGACAACCTGCTGAATTGGGGCTGGGGAAACAGGGCACTGTTAGACAGGGGAACAGGACAGCTATCCCAGGGAGCTCCCCGACCAGTGAGAGCCATGGGCTGCCCCTTTTCAATTACCCCAACCCCCCAGGACAAAAGAGTGGGAGACAGAGTCAAACTCCCTTTTATGTCCCCATCAGGAGTCAGAGATGAAGACACATTCCCAGTAGCTTCAAGTTTATTATTTTTAGTTTCACTCTCCTCACATCCAAACAGCTATAGCTTCCCCCAGACCAAATCTCTTTTCATGAGAGCAGATTCATGCCTCCACACAAGTTCTGAGGGGTCTGGGGGACTTCAGACTCTTGTCAGTTAGGTTGGGCCCCTCCGTGTTAAGGGGGCCTGATAGCTCCTACAGGTCTTTGCCACATCTATACACAAAAGCTTAGAAAATTTCTTCAGCATTTGGGACCCTGGTGTTCTGTAGCTCCAGTAGCCGCTGTACAGCCTCGGCCAAGTCCTGTTCCCCAAGTCGACGATTATCTCGAGTCCGAATGTTCACTGTTCTCTTACTCTGCTCTTTCTGGCCAACCACTGCAGAAAGAGGGGAGGTTTGCGAATCTCAGGGAAAATTTATCCAGAGGATATCTCCTTTTGCTACGCAGAAATTTAAGAGACCGAAATCTTTAGGAAGAGCAGAGCTCAGACATGGTTCCGGAAAGGATATATTTAGCTAACTCTTGCTCTCCAGTTCCCTGGTCATCCTGAGGAGATAAAGAAATATTCCAGACATTCTCCTACATGCCTTATCACTTCCACTCAGGATCCCAGGAGTCAGAGATAGTAGGGTCAGCCAAAGAAAGACAAACAGATCAAGAAGCAGATCCAGAGAGAGAGAGAGAGAGAAAGAAAGACAGAGAGAGACAGAGAGACAGAGAGAGAGTGAGTGAGTGTGTGAGTGTGTGTGTGTGTACATTAGAGAAAGGGGAGGGTGGCAGGGTGGATGACACACGTGCAAGTCCAAGGGATCATGGGCAGCTTGATCCAAGGCTGGCAGGATGAGTGGATGTGTAAAACTAGAGAACCAGGTAATCTGGCTGAGACGTTCCTACTCCTTGCCTTCAAGACAGAGCTCTGAACCTTGGAAAATGAAAAAAAGGAGCAAGGTAGGCCTAGACTACTTTTCTTAAGGCCTTTCTCCTCATCCCTTAGGGCTGGCTCTATCTAGGTGTAGAATAAGCAAAGCTAACTAATTAATGCCTTATTATCCCTTCCTGTTCCTTTCTGATGCTCCCTTGGCTAATTACTAACAGACACCAAGAGCTAGGGCGGGGGTCAGAAGAAAACTGTTCTGAGGGTCAGAGGTGCTGGTCAGGGGGTGAAGGAGCCTAGGGCCCAAATGGCTCAGGAGTTCTGAATCCTGGCTCCTGCCCAGCTCAGGTAATGAGCTGCAATTTACCCAAATACGCGGATGACCAAACGTAGTAGACAGGGAAGAACAACATACAGGCCGAGTGGAAGAGTGCAAGGCTCTGAGGGCTGTGCTGACCCGGTCTTACCGAACTGAAAATTGTAGTGGGCAAGCTGAGCCCGGCGGATCCTCCGGCCGAGGGTCAGTCCGCAGTCAGCGTCCAGGTCGCCAACCAGTCCTGCAGCTCGCAGGCTCCGCTGTGCCTGGGGTAGAGGATCATTGACAGGAACCTCATTTAACGGAAGGCTGAGGAGCTAGAACCGTCTGATGCCAGTTCTCCTCAAGCTCCCCCATCTGCCCCTCCTTCCTCTGCCTCAAGGCTCTCCAGTTCTCAGGGACAAACCTTCCTCACTCTATACATTGAGGCCTCTCCCCAGCCCCCCAGCCTCCTTGTCGGCCTCCTCCTGGAGCCAGGCCTCCCTGGACTCTGCCTGTTTCTAGACACCACTCTACCCAACCAGCTGCTCGACTCTAGTACTGTCCATATCCTTACTTCTCTCTAGAAAGGAAAAATAAAACAAACATTTCTCCAAGCCCCCTTTTGTGCCAAGTGCTCAGTTGTCAGCATTCAACATTTATTAATTTGAGTGCAGTCTTGTGATTCCAAGTGCCGTGCCCCTTTCACTACCCCATGTGGCCTCTGCTACCCATTGCTCATCCCCAGCCTCCCTATTAGTCTTGCTTCGGCCCCCATCCTCACCCCCAACTCCTCACCTCCCTGGCATATTCCTCTTGCTCAGTCCCCACAGGTATGACCACCACCTGGAATGGTGACAGCCATAGTGGCCTGATTGAGAGAACAGAGGAAGGCAAATTATTTATCCTGGCTCAGACCCCAAGTGTGGCTGCAGGGAGCAGATTCTAGAAGGAAACAGAAGCTGGAGTCTGAAGGGAGCCAGGATGTGGAGCATGCACTACCTGGCTTGAGGGCCAGAACAGGAATCGGAGGTCGGAGGTCTCACCATTTTCCCCCGCAGCTTTCCGCCAGCACTCCCAACATCCTTTCCACAGAACCTAGCACTGCTCGATGAATGAGGACTGGACGCTCCAGGGCCCCCGCCTGCCTTGGAGGGAAAGGGGAGGGGGGGTGGGTGGAATGGAAAAGTGTCACACAATGTGCACCCAAGATCACCTTCCAGTTTCCAAGAATCTTCAGCCCTGGCAAGGGAGGGTGTGGAGGATGTGGTTTAGTTTTTAGGGTCAAAGGCTGAAAGGGAAGTTGTTCTCCACCTATTCCATGGGCCAAGGGAAAAGGAGACAGGACAAGGTTCTGTACCCCTTGTACTGGAGGTCAAATCTCAGGGGCAGTTGGAAGTCAAGCTGGATTGTCCCACACTGATGGGGCCGACCCAGGGCATCGTGGAGGTGCACGTCAATCTGGAGGAGACAGAAGGGAGGACATGAGAGAAACCAGAACCAGTATCCTCCATTATGCATGCCACCCCCTTCTGCCTAGCCACATCCCAGGCTGTGTGGAGAGACGTGTCACCCAGCTGCATCGTGCTGTCCGTCACTCGCTGCAGACTCTGGTGGTGGCTCTTTCCACTTAATAGTGGTGTATTATTAGGGAACATCAACATTCACATGAATGGCCCATCCTCACCCTGGCCTCTCAATTCCTTGAGTTCTTCATCTTAGAGACCTTCATCCGCGCCCACACTATGGCTACATCCTTCATGCTGTCATCGCCCAGAATGGCTGTACCTCTGAAACAGTCCATCAGACACCTGCTCTGATTACTATCTCTTGTCCTTCCAGCTCTGACAATTATTCCTATTAATGGCTCTTCAATCTCTCGGCTCCTTAACTCCTCATTTTTCTTCCCATTCACAGGCCTCTCAGCCTCTCCCACCCCTGTTTCTTTCCCCATGAAGCTCTCCCTGGTTCCCTGGTTTCACTGTTCTTCTGTCACATCCACATGACAAAACCCCACCCTGGTGGCACCCTAGCCTCCCACCTCCTTGGCCCTGGAACAGAAGTGGCCAGTGCTGCCCAACACGCCACACCACACAGACGCAAAAACAGCGATTGATTGCAAGTCGCTGTTGGGAACCTCAATTGAACCCTTGCTGCTGCCTGCAATCCTCTGGCTGCCCTAATCAGCTCTGCATCCTGTTCTCCTCAAGGATTTTCAAGCTTTCTCCTCTCTTCCCGTCTTCAACCCCCGCGCTGACAACTCTCCTATTCCCCACTCCTATCTCAGCAAATGGTCCTGCCTCCCATCTCATGGAGAATTCTGATAGTTGGTATCATGAGATGGGAAAATGTCTCAACTTCTGTCACCACACCTGTAAATATCCTGGCACCTACCCACAAGCCTTTCCTTCTACCCCCTAAACAACAGCACAGGTGGTTCTTTCTGTGGAGGGCTCTGGATCCCACTCCTCAAGACTCCCCAGAAACTTTCCTCTACTGAAACCCCTTCTACAACATCAACTTCTCCCTGACCCAAACAGGCTCCCTCCCATCACAGCATTTAAACATTCTCAAGTCTCTCCCTTCATCAACATCTCTTTGGATCTGCCAGCTACTCTCCTTTGCATTTATAAGAGCCAATGTTCTGGGAAGTGTTAGGTTCATTCATTCACTTCTAACTCCATGTCGTCCCCACTTTACTGAAAAATGGACCCTCAAAACCTAACAGCCTTTTCACTAAATCCAGGAGACACTTTACAGTCCTTTTTCCCCGACTTCTTACACCTCTTCCAACTTGCCATGTGAGTTTTTACTCTTCGCCCCAGCCTCTGCCTACAACGTTCCCTCCTGAAGCACCTTTTTACTTGGCCAACGATTACTTTTCAGATCGGAGAGAGATTCCTATGGGAAGCCTTTCCTGACCCTCCTGAGTAACGTGCCCCCTTAGTACCTACACAGCACTGATCCCACGGTGCTGCAACACCCTATTTACCTCCCAGAGCCCTCACCAGACCTAAGTTCCATAAGAGCAGGAGATGTACTGCTTTTCTTTATATCTTACACAAATTTAAAAACATTCCTTCGTATTAAACAGTTAATAAACTAAACAAAAAAAGGAATAAATAAGACTCTAACCACGGTCCCCAGCTTACCTTAGGCCCATAGAAGGCACCATCTCCAGGGTTGAGGTCCCAGGGTTCTCCAAATTCTTCTAGGGCCTGTTGAAGGACCTTTAGAGGAAAGGATACAAGAGAGGAATATGTCATCTTAAACTTTATGAGCAACAGATCCCTCTAGTCCCCAACAGTGACCCTCTCAGCATATGCCTCTACCAGGGACCCTGATTCCCATCTCCCCTCTCCTTCCATCAGAGACTGGTTTATCTGCCTCTGCTTCCCTACCACCTGCTCACCTGCTCAGCCTGGTCCCAAAGGCAAGGCTCTCCCAGGAAGCCAGATGGCCGGGTAGACAGTGCCAGGTGGAAGGAGAACCCAAGGACAGTGTAGACAGAGCGGAGGAAATCAAGACAGCCTCGGATCTCTGCTTCCAGCTGGGGGAATAAGGGCAGGTGAGCTGCGTGCTAGCTAGAGCTCTGGGGTGGTGGTAGTTTGGGGAAAAGAGGGCAAAAACATAAAGGAAAGGTTGCGATAGAATGTAGCTAAATTATCGTATATAAAGAGGGCAACTGAGGGTCAGGAACGTTGGCAGTTCACAAGGAGAATGAAAGGCGGCTTAGAAATGCTTTGGTGGAGCTGGGGAAGGGCCACCTGATCGGGTGCACAGAAGATGTGAGCGTCATCTTGCTGGAAGCACCGCAGCCGGGTCAGTCCCCCCAGACTGCCAGAGGCCTCGGCCCGGTGCAAGGCCCCGAAGTCAGCCAGTCGCAGGGGCAGCTCTCGCCAGGATCTGGGCCGGTGGGCGAACATCAGGCTGAGGTTGGGGTGGGGAGGAGTCAGGGCCACAGGGAAAACTAGCCCCTGAAGACTGCTCCTCCGCCCAGGCTGCTTGCTTCCCTTCTCTGCACCATCAGCTAACACGCTCTCCAGCCTCGGCATGCCTGAGTCCTGTCAATCCCACTCATCACAATCTGGGCCCTGTCTGGTTCAAAAGTGAATCTCAGTAACAACAATAATAGACGTCACTTACTGTGCCCCTGTTCCGTGATAGGCACTGAACTGAAAGAAGAACCTTAGACAGCAACTCCAAACCCTTGATATTACACATGAGGAAGGAGACTGAGGCTTAGGGAGGTGCAATGATTTTTCCAAATTCACATAGGGAGCTAGAGGGCAGATTCAAGACTCAAATCAGGTGTTCCAATACGATTGCAAGTTTTCTACAACTTAGTACTTACTAACCAGCTGCCTAGCCCTAGCCCTGGGAGGACCCAGGTCTCCTGGATCCCAGCTCACCAGTGCGCAGGACAGTTCATGGGCTTGAGGGCGAGCGTGCCTGTGGGATGGCTGGTAGAGTGGGCACTCTGGGAGCCGGCATGGCTGTCAGAGCCTGGGGTCTGCAGGGCAAACATGTCTTCCCGGTAATGCTCCCAGTGCCCTGACAGTTCCCAGAGTTTCGTAGAAAACAGCGTGGGGGTTTTCACTTCTGAGAAACCACGGCGGGTGTACTCGGCCTAGAGAGGAGGGTACAGACATGGAAGGCCAGAGTGACTGGGGGGAGAGGAAGCAGGATGGCGGCTGTGTGATTCTTCTGGGCCCTCAGGTCATGCTGAACACAGCTACAACCTAGTACGCACCATCCTCCCTCGCTATGCTCCACACTGTAGACCACACATTTCTAGGCCCTTGCTAAAAGTCACTAGCACTTTACGATATTTATGTTTACACTTCTAATCCCCCTCTTTTAACACCTGGCTTCTTCTAGGCCCTCAGTCCCTCCCCAGTCTTCCTTCCCCTGAACATGGGTCCTCCTTACCCTGATAAAAGCCACGAGTACATTATACACCCTTGTCCCTCGAGGCAGGAAGAAGCAACTCCCGGGGCTCAGTTCATGGAAGAAGAAGAGCTCCTGTTCCTGGAGTCGGGAACGGCAACGGTCACTTCAACGGGGAAGCAGGGGCTTGGGAACCCAGAAGAGATAACTGACCAAGCTGCTCAGTCTGCGGGATTCCGAATCTGCTCTCAACTTCACAGTCAGGTTCCTTCATCTCTCTCCAACCCTTATCATCACCCCCACCCTGACCCCATTTTCCCAGTCTCTGTACCTTCCCAATGCGCCGGTGGTCCCGTAACTCTGCTTCCTCCCTCCACTCTTCCCAGGCCCTCAGCTCCTCTGCAGTGGGGAAGGAAATTCCTGACACTCTCTGCAGTGTCTCTGGGGTGCTGGAAAACCTCCATAAGGATGATGAGTTCTGTGGGAGGACAAAGGGAGTCAAAGGGAAGATGAGGACAACCTCTCTTTCAATCCTCATATGATACTCTGAGCATAAGCATCACAGGTATGACACTTGACAACGATCCCATCTCACCTCTCTCTCTACTTTTCCCACCATCACCACCAGGATGGCCCCTGCCATCCTCCAGACACCCCCTGCCATGTATACCACCCCGGAGGTGCCTGAGCCTTGATTTCTACATATGTCCTGCTGAATTCTAACCTTACCCTGCCACTTCTTTTTGTCCCCATTCTCACTACCACTGCCCTACCAGCACCCGTGTACTTTGTTCCTTTCCCTTCTAATCAATGACTGCTCAGGGAAGTAACCCTAAGTTCTGGTCAAATATTAGTCTATCCACCCCCTTATCAACCTCCCATACAGCTGCTAGAAAACTCAGTCTCCCACACTAGGTCCTGTTCCTGGATCCATGCAATTCAAATACCTCTGCTTATTCTTTCCTTGAACAATTGTATGGTACTAATAGGAAACAGCCTGCATTTTATAGCACTTTTAACTTTTCCTCAAACGCTTTCTCTTGCGTTAGTTGGTTTTGTCTCTATGATGTGGATTTACTGGTAGGACAGGAATCAACAGCTTCATTTTATAGATGGGAAAAACGGGTAAGGAGATTTACCCAAGGCCGTATACTTCATCAGTAGCAGAGACAGGACTAAGAGCAGATGCCTAGGTTTTCAGTCCAGGGCTTTTTGCTCTGCACATCTGCCTCTCCCCTCTCTCCCTGCTCCTATTCCGACTAATAGCTCACCTTGCCCAGGAGCAATATTTTCAGAAAGGGCAGGCCTTTGACTTAAGAGTATTCTCTCTGTGCCTGTCAAATGGTGTTCCACACTGGCTCTCTCCACAGGAGCCTTCCCTACATGACCATGTCCAGCCTGTTCATGCCCTCCCTCGCCATCTCCCTTAGTGCTAATGTCTGACTATGGACTCGGAATTGGCTTCTGGGCCCTGGCAGGGTGTCCAGTATCTGTTATCAGATGGGGATTTCTAAAAGGCAGGGACAGAGTTTCTTTCTATTTCTGGATTCCCCCATAGCTATCAGAGCAGAAAAGGGGCTGACAGAGAGGGTCACCTTCCCATTCCCCAGCTCACTCCAGTGAAAACAGTAATCTCAACCTAACCCAGCCCTCACAACTGACCGTTAGCAGCTTCAGGCCTCCAATCTGTCCAGTATGCCGAAGGTGGGGGCCTCTGCACAGATCAACCAACATACCACACCTGGGAGAAAGAAGGGGCCAGTTAGTGATTTCCAGATTCTTGAGCTTCTAGGATTCTCCCTCTAGGGTGTTTAGCTGACAGAAAGAGACATAAAGAACTATTCCACAGAGAAAGCAATGGGAGATAAAAATCAATTCCCATTTCTTTTTTGGGAGCAACAGATTACCTCTATCTTCTTTCCCTTATCCCATTTCTGGCCTTCTTTAGTGCATCCCCACCTCTCCCTGTTTCCCTCAGTCTTGACAGCTCTCACCCATATACTGTTGCCGTTGGACCTGTCACTTTCTCCTTGATCAGGTGAAGCTTAAAGGGGTTATCCTGGAAGAAGGGAAGAGTGAAGACAAGTCTTTATTCCCACGAAGAAGTCCTGAGAGAGAGCCACTCCTTCCCTCACGTCTCTAGATTATCCTCCTAAACTTGTGTGTCTCCGCCCCACCTTGAAGAGCTGCCGAAGCTGATCCTGGGAAGCCTCTAGTCTCCGGAAGGGTTGAGCAGCAGCTGCAAGTTCCTGACAAATCCGTTCCAAAACAGGCAGCTCTGAGCCCTTGATTGTCCTGGAAAGATGAGGGTTGGTTGGCTTCCATCCTCTAAGGAGCATCACCTGGGTGTTGGCCAGGGGATGAAATCCTGCCTTTCAAAAACATCTAAGATTATTGGCAAAGACAAACAGACTAGGGGAAAACAAATAGGAAATCAGGTACAAAGTTTACAGCTGGAGCAAAAGCTCTCTGTACGAAATTAAATATTGTGTGCAGGCAATCTGGATAAAGAAAACTAGAGCAACAGTAATGAGGGATGAAGTAAAAGTTGAAGAATTCATAAAAGCTAGAGAAGGTAAGTTTCAAGCAGATTTAGAAAAGGAAGGACATGAACTAGTGGAGAAAGTGGTACCTATGTCACAGTTGAGGCATGGAGGGACCTGCCCCTAGCTTTCTTTCTCCTCCAAACTGAACATGCCTGAGGCCCCAGAAAAAGGCCTCAGGAAAGAGGTACAAACTTTCAGTTATAAGGTGAATAAGGTCTGAGAGACTAATGTATAGCATGGTGACTATAGTCGATAAATTCTGTACTGCATAAGTGAAATTTGCTAAGAGCAGATCTTAAGCATTCTCACACACACAAAAAAAGCATGTGCTAATTAACTCGACTGTGGGAATCTTTTCACAATGTATACATGCATCAAATCACCATGTGTACACTTTATATTACAATTTTATTTGTCAAATATAGCTCAAAAAAACAGAAAAATAAAGTAAAATATGGTGAAATCTTTGAAAAAGAAACCACCCCAGAATCATTCTCTTCCTTCCTTGCACTACTCACCGTTCCTTTCCAAGGAAGAAATCATGGTAAAAGCCACATCCTGTGCTTGGACCTTGACAGAGGACAGCACCTAGAAGTTGTTCAGCTGCTGCCCCCAGGACACGGGTACTGGAGTGCCAGAATACCTGGGTTCACAAGAACGGAGGTCATGAGTTCATAACCTTCTCCTTTAGCCCCTAGCTCTCAGATCCTCTCCTCAGAGAAGCTGGCATGAAACCAGTATGAATAACTATCACAAAATGGGGAACCTGACTTTGGGGTGACCACCAAATAGTAAAAAGTAAAACGAAAACAAAAACAACTGAATAGAAAAGAAAGAAGGCCACTAGAAGCAATGCACAGAAGACAGTAAGCCTCACTCCTCTAGTGCTTCCGGTTCTAGAGCATAGTAGGAGGCTAGTCAGTTTTCATGCCATCCAAGCTGACATGAAAAAGTGGAGAGGAGGCCAGGCGATGTGCTCGGTTGTGCAAGCCACATTAAAATTAAAAATATGCTACAGATGACTTATAATGCATGTCTCAAGAGTTGGAGGGCTAACGTGGCATATTATCCTCTATTTTCAACTTTATATCTCTCCCTTTCACTAGCACAATGATCACTGCTTAACAGACCCAGGCTAAGTAAAAACTTTCACCCTAAGTTTCCAGCTTAGCCAGGAATAATCAAGACAAGCAATCTGCGGTAGGCCTCCCTCCCAACTGCAAATGGAGAAACTGAGGCAAAAGAAATAAATGCTAGAAGTGCCCACTTAAACGTCTCTTAGTTTAGTAGCCACTGTATCCCTGATAAGGAAGAAACTTACTGCTTTCCCCTCTGCAGAATCGAATGTCAGAAATCTGAGGTCAGAATCTGTCTCTAAGGGCCGCTCCAGATCATAAGGTTCTCCATTCACTTGAGCAGCCACTGCAGTATCTGCCAGTTTAGAACTTTAGCAGTGGGGGATGGGGAAAAAGAGAAAAACAAGGTTACCATCCAACGGGGTAGAGAGGGACTAGTCTCTTAGCAACTCCAAACTTGAAAGGGGAAATGTGTTACCAGAGCAACAGAACCTATCGTTTTCCCCGATGCATAACAGAGGAAGGGCAGAAACTATGAAACTAATGCAGATAAAAAGGAATCAGCAGGAAAAGCTGTCTTGATGAGAATGGAATAAACATACAGAGCTCTTTCCCTGCTCAAATCGAGAAAGTACAGAGATAGAAGGATTATCCTGGTAGGTACAGAATGGGCCTGATACCTGATCTGCTGGGCTAGTTGGTAAGGGGTTGTGTTCCATGCCACAGCATCCACTTTCTGGCCTCCAGGAAGTGATATCTTGATAGTACGGTGTTCCTTCTGTGTCATGCTTGCTAACCTCTTTACCTGAGCAGTCCATAGCTCCTCAAAAAGGCCAAGCCGCTCTACCAACCAGTGTGGAGGGGTCGGCACTGCTGCCTGGAGGGAAAGATGTTAGGAGGTAACACATGTCCCACCATTCCTTCTTGGGACTGGGGACAGTGGGAAATTAGAACATTTAAGTGGCCGTGGTCCTAATCCCTAGTCTTTAAAAGGACTGGGTGATAACGGGTCCTAGGCTGGGAGCCCTAGGCCCCCCAGGCTGCTGACCCTAGGAAAAAGATGGCGCATCTAAGGGTTAGAGTAGCCGGGTCTGGAGACGCAGGGCAGGAGTAGAGGGGGTCAGGCTGGGTTGAGAGCCTACACTTTGGGATTCCGCTGGGGTGGGTCCAATGTGGTTCGGAATCTTTGGGTACCTCACGCACCATGTGCAGCCCGCAGGCTTGTAACCCTGGGATCCGAAGCCGCCGCCACCTCTGATACAGCCCCATTTTCCTTCAGACCCGTCCTACATCCTCAAATAAATGATCGCCGCTTCTCCATCGCCAGATTCCTCATTGGCTTCCGGCCCAACAATGTCCATGCCTATTGGTTATTACAGCTGCCACTCCAGTCTGGGACCACCTCCAGGAACTCCGAAGAGGTACACCCCACACAGCACGAGCAGCGATGCGGGTGGTTCCGGCTGACCGGAAGACCTAAACTGTTACACATATGGGCAATTCCAGAGACCTGCAGTTTCAGACCAAAGTAGCAATAAGATATCCTGAGGCTTTGAGGGCAGGGGCAGGAAAATTCTCCAGAGTGCGAATGGGAGAAAAACAGATTAGAAAGGGTAGTCATTTTCTTTTAACCATTAAGTTTTCTTTTACGTAGTCTCCACTGGCAGGTAGGAAACAGGTAAAAGCATAGACTTTGGGACAGGACAGACCTAGTGTAAATCCTGGATCGCTATGTAATTTTGGATAAATTAATTTCTGATAAGCTTCAATTTTCTTATCTATAAAATGGGAATAATAATAGTTATCATTCTGAATTGTTGAGGTTAATTTTATGTAAATCATCTAATATACAATAATGGGCAACAATAGCTACAAGCTATGAGAACAAATGAATATAACCGCTTTGGGGCTAGAGCGAAAAATCTGCAGAGGGCACTCCTTGGAGTCCCTTCATACTCATCGTGCTTAAATAGGGGCCTTAGAAACCTCTTAATCTTACAGATGAAGAATTTAAGGTCAGAGAAGGTAAGTGGTTTAAGGCCAAACAGTAAGCACTGACGCTGGATTCTGAATCCACATCTTGTATTCTTCTACCACACCAGACTTTCTCTGGTAATAGAGTTTACTCCAATGCAATTCCCTCTTCACTTCAGAAAGAAGTGCCTGACCCTAGAATCTTAGCTCTCTGCTTCCTACACAAGACCTTTGCCTCTCATTCCCATCCTAGCTCTCAACTTCCTTTATCCCTTCTCTTCCCTCTCCCTGCTATATCCAGAACACAGTACTAGGTATATTTGATTTGTTTTACACAATAACAGTTGAAACACAACCAGATATGTAGTAAAGTATGAGGGGAAATGAATTTAGGTACAGCTGTGAGGTTCTCAGTAATTCCCATTAGTCCCCTCACCTGGGGGTGGGGCTGGTTGGAGTTGGTTCTCAAGTTTCCAATGGTGATGTTATCAAGGATTGTGGAGGAAAAGCTGTCAGAGAAAGATGTTTAATCTAAGTTTCCAGAGGTTCTGAGAGAGGCAGCAGTTGATCTGAGTCACAGGCACCACCCTGGATCTTGGCTCCATCTTCTGGTATGTTACACACCCTGAAATACAAAAAGAAATAAACAAGACTGTGGAAGAGGAAGATTACTTGTGTGTGTGTGTGTGTGTGTGTGTGTGGTTGGGAGAAGGTAGGGAATTCAGAAAGTGTGACAACAGGCAGAACTTTCCCCATGGCTCTGCACCAAAAGGGACAGGGGAGTGTTACATTGCAGGCAACAAATTGGTAGCTGCTCAATAAATAATTATTGACTTAAGAATGCACCAATCACTGTAGTGACTCAAAAGTCCAAAGTATTCATATACTGATACACACCTTCTTCAATCATTCTACTTTGTAAGGATAGTAGAGGGATGGTGGAATAAGTAGATTACACTGTTATGGTAGCTCCAGCACTCATCCCTCAAACATTTACTGACTGCTTACTGTATGCAATGCACTGAGCTGAGTGCTCAGGAGGTGCCAATCAATCAACTACTATATCATCACCTGTTTTGCAGTAGAGGAAGGAAGGAATGTCAAGTTATTCCATTCCGCCCTGTGTGGCCAGCAAACCAGCAAGCAGGCAAAAGCAAGCTAGCTAAGGCCAACGCATTAAGCACTGGTTCTTCACAGTGATTTTGATCTATGACTAGCATGTCTCAGCCTCGGAATTTTACTATGTGCCAAGTGCCATGCTTCACTATCTCATTTAACTCCTAGAACCCCGACAAGTAGTAGCTCTTCTTACGCTCCCTTTGAAACATTGAAAATGACTCAGACAAGTCAAGCTGCCGTCCGTCTGAAACCAAGGCCTGTGTTCTGCCATGCTATGCTGTCTCTCAGGGACCAGGATAATCATAATGCATCATGTTTGGTAGCACAGCTCCTTTTTTTCTCTCCAGGGTACACTTCTAGGAGCCTTTGGGGCCTAAGAGGTCTTTAATGTAGGGTGGAGAGAAAGGTCCAATAAAAAGCCAAGAAAAGAGGCAAAGAGGCATCTTATCAAATATCCTCTACCACACTAAGGTTAAGGAAAAAGAAGAGTTTAGGAAATAATGGCAGAAGATTTCACAGAAGTCTAGGGAAAAGGGAATCCTCAGTAAAGGGTATACTAGACCCTTAATTTTGGGAAATTCTCAGCTTTACTCCACTTTTAGAATAAACATCCTGTTAGCTAAAGCTTTGGTTGAGGAGGTATTGTTTTTATAACGTTAAACTATTTGTAAGAATTCTCTCCATTGAAGGTAAAGTACATTTCCCACTTGTTATCAGGATCAACACATTACCTCCAAATCTTAGTTTTTAGAAGCAAAATTTCCCTGCACCAGAGAAATTTTAAAAGATATTGGAGGTAAAAGAGAGAAATGTAAGAAGGTAAAATACATAAAGAAAGGTTTACATCATTGCCACCAAATGCTTTTGAGGCCCAAAGAACTAGCCAAGTGGTTAAGCCTACAGTAGGTACTGTGGGGAGTTTAGGTTAAAAAAAATTTTTTTTCCCCTTAGTAATGAAGATCTAGGATGCAGCCAAACTTTAACTTTGCTTTAAAGATGCTACAAAGAGAAAGTCCAGCCAAGTTTGCTGAATAAATCAAGAGGGGGAAGCTTCCTACCCAGAGCATGGGGATAAATTGAACTTTGAAGACAAAACCTTTGGCTCACCTAAAAGTCTCTACTAACATTTCCCTTTCCCAAGACATTTCTTGAGTCTGAGAAAAAAGGAAACAGCCACCTCCACTCTGACTTTTAAATGACCCTGGTTGGTCAGGTCAAGACCAACGGAAAAATATGAAGTCTCCCAAACACAGGAGTCTGTGCCAACTTAAGTTTGATGCTGAAGTAAAAAAACAAAAAACAAAAAACAAAAGCAGAGAGCAAAGTACTCTGAAAGAAGGCCCTAGCTACATCTACGGAAGACTACATACAACTATGGCCCACTACCCAAAAAACCAAGATTTCAAATTAATACTTCATTAATCTCTACTGCCTTTGACAATGATTGGCTACCTAGAAAATGGGATCTTAAGTATTGCCTCATGTGGGTGCAAAGGATTCCTAGCCAGGGGAGGAGAAAACAGAAGGAACTGGATGCTGCCCATCTTCTTTCTACCCATTCCAACTGAAATACTCCAAGAAAAATGTAGGAAGTTTCAAGTCTTATCTCCTTCCCACAAATCATGTGGCAAAGGACTTAATTCTCAAAAAGAAGGGGATCCAGTGGGGAAGGGAAAGGAGGTAATGTGGTTGGAACATCTAATTTGCTAGGAACCCCAACAGATCCAGGGTGTACTGGTTTAGCCAACACCGTTTTAAGTCAAACACAAACAGCTGCAGCCTGTATTTGTTCTGTTGGCACTGCTCACTAGCCGCTCCACCCATATCTGTGTTCTCAACGTTTGACTCTTGCCACAGTGATAACAAAAGGACAGGAAAAAAATAAAATAGAACCGTAAGGTAACTGTAATATCAGTTTCTAGATAGCTCTCAGCCTTCTTATCCCCTTCCCCTGAAACTTGTAACTAAGCATTAAAGGTTTCTTCTGTCCTCCCCCAGCAGTTCGTCAGAAATTGGTATTTTACATTGCACTTGCTCCTTTCCTTTAAGGCATTATGTGCTTCTTCCTACTTCTACGTGGGGGAAGAACAGGATGTTTACTTAGGAGCCATCTCACTTATGGGTATCCCTCTTGCAGCTTTGTCTGTGCAGACTCAATGAGTTATTACTCAGCAATTGCGAACAGCAGCTGACCGGATTTGTCCAGTTACTCATAAACAAGTATGAGAAACGCCTCAATACCCTAAAACCCATTCAGATAGTGTTTGTGTTATTCTGTCTATATACATGAGGGGTAACTCATTCCTTCTATACCATATTGGCTTAAATAGAACAATTTTGGGGAAGTTATGTATTTTCAACATGCCCAGAAAGGCCGATGAGGAATTCTAAAAGCTGTTGCTTCTTTGGGGTGGAGACAGGAATCAGGTGGGCAAGTCAAGGTCCCAACTGGAGACCAGGAAGTAAGGGTGAGCCAGATTCCAGAAGCAGCTAGCATAGTGGTACACCCTACCTGCTCGGTGTGTTCCTAGGCTGCTGCTATTTCTGAAGTGTCTGGTGACACATCTGTATCTTCACGTATTCAAGGCTGCTATTTAGAGCATTCTACCCTGCCAGTGACCCAGCCTGGTCTAGACGCAGCAACTCTCTTTACCCCTTAAGCCAACACTCCAATTATTAAGCCTCACTGGGTTATGAAAAAGGGATGGGGCAAGATAGAGGGGTTGAGTGTAGCTTCTGTATGACAGACTGTCAATATGCAAGAAGGGTAGATGTGGGCAAAGCATTGGCCAGAAGGATCCCTATCACCACTACCCCAATTTTGTTTGCTTTAAAAATGCTTCTTCGCTCACAACTGTACGACTTTTTGAAGACATAACACAAGTTATCATCCATACAGTATACCCACTTCATTACCAACCATTCCCTGAACATCTTGATCTCACCCCACCCATCATCCCTTTCAAAATTGAATTTCATAAAGGATCAAAGAGAAAACCACAAGGCCATAAAGATCTCAAGAGGCTCAGACTGCCTTCAGTGACACTGAGTGCAGAAGTCAAAGGGGACGACAGTTGGACAAGATCAGTGCGAGAGGGGAAAAGTCAACCACACAACAAAGGAAACCATACTTTATTGAACAGGAAACAAAAACAATTTTGGGGGCAAAGAGATTTAAAAAAAAAACAACAGAGGAATGCCTGGAAGAGAGGGAAGGGCAAGTGGTCACAAGGAAGGGATGAGATGGGTGGTCTGTGGCATCTGTGTTTGCCTTAGAACCGTGCAGGCACATACACCAGCCCCTTTACCCTCCATGCACTCTTAGACCAAAAGCCAATACAATTGTATCTTCAGAGATATATCCAGGCTTTTCTTCCTGCATTCTGTAGCTGGTTTCACCTTCAGCCCTGGACAGTCATGTAGGGTCTTTGCTGGAGAAAATTTAGGTCTTTCCAACCATAGGCCTGTTCCACAAAGCAGCAGTTTCAACTCCTGGAGAAGTTCCCTCCTATTTGCACTCACCAGAGAAGCCAGGGGCCCTTGGTCAAAGCCCCAGATCTCAAAGAAAAATGTCAAACCTTTAGAACTAGTTATTTTATTAAATGATATTAATACACATTTCAAAAGGATTTCATTGTTGTTGCCTCTAAAGCATGTACTTGTTTTGCTTTCCACACTGAACACGTGAGAATACCAATCCAACATATCTAATTTTAATCTTAACAGGCAACCCAGCCCATTCGAAAAAAGGGGGGAGGGGGAGGGGGGGAAGAAAAAAGGGGAAAAAGCAGTAATTTACAGCGGCTTCAAAACAATAACAGCTGAAGCTTAATTCTGCATGAACCAGTAACTTCAGGATAGATAGTGAATATTTTGCAATTAGAAGTTTAGCATATTCACATTATCTAGATAGGTTTGCTGTACCATATATATCACAAACATTGTATTCCTGGGATCGGAAAGGATAAAAGGCCTATTCTCTTATCATTTTACCCTCCCTGGAAACAAACCAAATTCTATTTATTCTCAACTTTTGGGAGGGCAGAGGGGAGCAGGGAGACAGGTTTCATCTAAGCTGACTGAAGAGTAAACTCTTACAAAATACTCAAGGACTCAATTTCTGATACTGTATCACTGGGTTTTAAGTGGTACCAGTGTATTCATGACCCCCATCCACTGATTCTCTGACTGTGATTTTACAGTGAGCACCAAGGACGTTAGTAACAACCTCACATATTCTGCTTGCATATGAATCATGTCCTTGCCAAGATACACTATGCTATGCTTTCTTTAAAAAAATCTTGTTTATTTTTTAAACTCAGGTTGAAATACAAAAGTCAGAGCATGGGCACGGAGTTTTAAATCACAGACAAAGAAAGAATAAAACCCCTTTGTTTCATGTTATGAATACCAGAATTGTCTTTTTTGTTTCACTATATCACATATATACATTGTTGTCTTCATTTACTGCTGTAGACAGATTTCCTTAAAGTTAACAACAGCTGACAAGTCACATACAAATCCTCACTTCCATCTTGAAACAAATGCACTGAGGATTTTGTGGCTTAAAAAAAAAACCACTCCACAAAAAAACCAACCCTTAAAAGTCCATCTTTTAAACTGTACAAGGTCCTTCTTTCATGGATTAGCTATCATGCTTTTGAGGACAACAGTCCTGCCCCAACATTCAGGAAGCCACTGTTCTGACAACCCCGCATTTTCTGATAAAATCAAATGGTCAGAGAGCCTTTTCAAGTAAACACTACTTTTAGCTTAAACAAGAGCAGCAAAAAGAATTCACATTCTTTTATCCTAGAATAAAAAAACATCCCACTTCTCTGCAAAGGAAAAAAAAAACTATCTCAGTTTCAAGTCAGAGAGAACTCTCCCTTTCCCTCCCCCCACCCCCACCCTCACACTCTCTTATACTTTTCTCTAAACAAATGTCTTAGGACTCAATATAACTGTACTGTTTCTTTGCTTTGCTACACTATATACCCCACCCCACTTACAAGGTCATGGTATCATGCATTTTTGCGGGGGGGAGAGCTACAGGGCAGAGAGGCTTGAGAAGGTCAAAGAAAGAAAGAACAGTTGGCTTAAAACCAGAAACGCATTAGGAAGATGAATGACTTGCAGGATCCTAACCAAAGAAAACACGGTGAGCCCAAATAAATAATATGGAATAAATTACACAAAAACTCCCAAACTATGACGCACACCTGGTTTAAGCTGCTCTTTATCTGAAAAGCAAGTTTATTCTGAGACAAATAATCACCTTCTGTCACTACACTGCCCACTCTCCCCCATCTTTAATATTTCGCTGGAGGAATCCAAAGCAATCCCCATACTTTCTACAGTTACTCCTATACTAACTTGGAAGAAAATATGAAACTTGCTAGAATTTCCTTTTCTTTTACTCATCTGGCTGGAGATGACCAGTGTGTACCTGGGGGTAAGACACTAAATAAAAAATAGTAGTAAAGCAACATTTGCCCTTCAGTGTCCCTAGATGTAAAGATATAAACACTCAGAATGCAGTGATTGTCTTTTTCCCAGTACTAGTTGTAGAAATACAAAGAAGCCTTTCAGTTCAGGGACAAGAAAAGCACTTTCTCATGGAAAATGACTAAGGGCAGAAACATCATTTTCTATTGAGGTTGGGAGGTGAGGTTAAGGACTGAGCCTTGAAATGTGACAGGCTGCTATCTGTAGAGTGGGGTAAATTTGAATTTATCGGGTCCTCCTGTTTCTCTGTAAAGATACATATAATAATATCCATTTGTCACTAAGACAGACCTAAAGAGGTATAATATAAAGAAAGATGCTACTGAACTTCCTCCTTCGAAATGCCAAGAAGAGGGGTGAATACAGGACTAGGTCAAGGGGAAAAGAAAGATAAAGACAAATATTTCCCTTTCCCTTGTAGTTAACTTTTGCTGAAAACTACCAACAAATGTCACTTACGTTAGGGAGGCACCATGGTAAAAATGTCTTCTTATTAAAAAATACAGGGATAATATTTGATAACATTTCAGTTACACCTTCATATCAATTGTCAACTGTAGTGACTTTCTTTCTGGCTAAAGCAGAAATGAAAACTGAGGGAGGAAAAAGTCAAGAAAGAAAAGCAGGAAGCAAGAGCTTGGTGCAAGATGTGTGAAACTACCTCAGCCATGTTTCCTTGTTTATGACAGATGGGCAGGTCACAACACACCATTTAACAGTTCCTTTCTCTAGCTCTCTATATTGTAGCTACTCCTTATTTTAACCTTTAAATTATATCCAGCCCCCTTTCTTTCACTCCAAGTATAAAGAGGAAAATTTACTAGGATAAAATGAGGTCCGTATCTCCTCAGTTACTGCCCGATAGTACTTTAGAAGAGGAAAAAAAGAAGAAGAAGAAAAAAAAGAAGCTCTAGATTTCAGGAGAGAGGTAAAGAACTGCAACATGCCTTTAAAAACAAAACAAAGCAGAAGAAAACAACTTGACAGGCCCAAGTTCTCCCAGGTTTCTCCCCTGCAACATCTCCTGGCTGTCAGCAGGCCACAGAGCATACAGGGAAGAGAGCCACCCTGGTTACAGCAGTAACGGAGCTGGAGAGAGAAGGGGACAGGAATCCTTCCACTGACTACTTTTGACATGCCAAGCCCAAAATAACATCCCAACATTGCACATGTTATTATCTGTACTGATGGAAGTTTTATTTCAAATGTAATAATACTCTTCCATAGATGGGGTAAGGTAAGAGCTGTTTTCCTCCCCACCCCTCAAATCCCCAGCCAAATGAAGTGGCTTTGGTTGTGTTTCTTTGCCCCCCACCCCCTTAAAATACAAACAAGTTGGAGAAGGTGGGTGTAAGTGCAGTGGGAGGCAGGACTGGATGGAATAGTGAAATGTGAGCATATGCACATGGGACTTTTTAATCTGGAAGGGAGGTCCTCTGTCATAATAAAAAAAAGGAAAAATAAATCAAAGGAGGGAAAACAAACAAAAACAATAATAAACCAAACCCCTACTTCCAATTCTCTCTAGACTGTTCAAAATGCCTTTCCCTTAGTTTCCATCAGTACCTGGGAGGGAAGAATGGGCGTTTTGGTGCAAAGAACGGAGGGCCCCTAGCGAAAGGTGGCCTGGGTCTCTTTAAACTGTGAAAAGGGTCTCTGCTGAGAAAAGGTTCCCTAGGCCGGAAGTCTGGCCGGGGACTCCGCAAGATCACACCACTCCGGTTGATGGCGTCTCTGTGTGGGGGACCCAAGGGGGGGCCGCTGCTGCTGCTGCTGCCTCCCCCGCCTCCTCCTCCACGGGCTGGGCCCAAGTGCTCCAGAGAAAGGGAGGGTAGGCTCAGGCTCTCGCGTACACGGCTAAGGCCAGGGCCGTTGAGGTCCCGTTGGGTGGGGCCCCCATGGTCCCTGGGTCCTGGGAGCACCCCAAAATGATCAGCCAGGGTCCCTTGAAGGAGGGAACTATGGTCCTTGGGAAATACTGCCACAGCCCCCGCCACTCCGTGCTCTGCCAGTGGTGGGGTCGGGAAGGGTACAACCCCAGAGTGGTCAACAGGAGGTGGAGGAGGAGGAGTGGAAAAAGGGACGCCACTCCCGCCACTGCTGCTATGTTCCCCAGGGGGCGGAGGAGGGGGCGGGGTGGGGAAAGGAACTCCGCTGTGCTCTCCAGGAGGAGGTGGGGCAGCATGGGCCAGGGCTGCCTCCTTTGTGAAGGGGTTCGAAAGATCCACAGAGGGTAGATGAGTGGGTGCATCTCGAGAGAAGATACCACCATGATCCTTAGGAGGGGCAGGTGGGGCAGATGATGGCCCCACTGGCTCTCTCTGGAAGGGTGTCCCATGTTCCAATGGGGACGGGGGGAGATGATGCTCAAATGTTGAGTTGAAACTGTTGGAACGAAAGCTGCCGACACTTTCCTGAAATTGGGGTGCTCGTTCTTTGTATGGTGCCGTTTTAAAGCCAGTGAGGCCTCCGCTGCCCCCACCCCCAAGGGATGCCAACTCAGAGGCACTTGAGGGGCCATTGTCAAAAGAGCTGCCTGAGGTGCTCAGATCAAACCAACCCACCCTTGAAGCCTCACGCCCATGTCCTCTATTTCCCTTCCCAGGAACTCGGATGGACTCTACAGTCTGTATTGGCTCCCCTGACATCCTCCTATTGGATGCATTATGATAACCCAAGGTCTCTATAGGGGCCCCCTTTTCTTCCGTACTGTCAGGCAAGTCTAAGCAGGACGAGGAGACTCGGGTCTCTATGCGGTAGTGCTCTTCTTGCTGCTGCTGCTCAGTGGCTGTCAAGCTGGGCTGGGAGAGGTTTGAGAGACTGACACCATCACTTGAAGTGCCCTTGCTGGGGGCCTGGCCAAAATGTTTATCATCTGAGGGCTTTCGTGAGGCATTTTTAAGCATATTCTTAAACTCAATCGTCGATGTGGTGGAAATGGTGGAGGCCAGGACTTTCTCCACGCCTGACGTGGGTGGGTGGCCCGTGGGAGCAGCAAGGGTATTCTGCGGAGAGAAAAGGGAACGATGTGGAACTGGGTGAGGAGAGTCTGGGTACTGCTTCTGTGGCAAACTGAGATGCCCAGTGGTAGACTGAGACAAGCTATTGTGGTTGGAGTCAGGGGTGAAAAATGAATCATTCTTACTCGGTGATGGTGACCGGTCAGACCCAGGTTCATTCCCTCTTATGCTGAAGGCACCAAAAAGCCCAGGGGAAGACGAGAGACGGTCACAGTTCTCACTAGAGTCCAGGAGGGCCCTTACAGATGGAGGGAAGGCAGGCTTTACCCCAAATTCTTGGCCCCTGTGGCTATAACTGGACAAGATGGGCTGGTACTCGGTGGTATCAGAAAGCTTGCTTGATTTCAGGATAGATTTGGCTGGTTTCTTCTCTAGGTTCATCATGGCAGAGGGTGGAGGCCCTGAATACTCAAAATCTCGGTAATCTTCATCTTCCTGGAAAGAAGTATCTGGATAGAATTTCTCCTGTGAAGAGTCCATCAGGGAAGATGGTCTCTCCATTCCATCAGAAGGCTGCTTATAGGGTGATTCACTGCCCAGGCCAAAGGGTCGATATGTAGATACAGAATTGGAGAGCTCTCGGGGGTAGCTTTCCTCTCTCCCAGGGGGTGGTGATCTTGTACTGCTGGGTGTTGAGGAACCAGGGCTAATGATCTTAGAAAGCAGGGACATCGTATCTACACTGCTGGATGTGGGCTTGTCCATCATCTCATCCTGGGTGGGTGTCCCACTCCGTTCATCCCGCACAGGGGTTCCATCAATGTTGTCGATTGATGTGCTAGTAGGGCCACGCTGGAAGTCTGAGGGATGGCTTTCTGCTGGGGCACTGGATCCCAAACTGCTCAGGATTGGGATGTTTAAGTTTAAGCCACTGAAACCAGGATTACCTTTTAAGAAGTTGTGGATCTTCATTTCCAGGCTTGGGGAGGTGGACTCTGACTCCAGCTTTGGCTTGGAGATCTCTGAAGATTGGCACATGGCAACTTCAGTAGGTGGGGCAGCAGGGCTAGTATTGTGGGTACCTGCAAACCCCAGAGTGTTGGATGGTAGCTTGAAAGTAGAGCTTGGGAGCCCTGGGCTTTGCCCAATTGAGGCCTTGCTGGCTGAGGTTGAAGAGACTTCAGAAGTTGATGAATTAGGGGAATAGCTGAAGCTTTTCGGAATAAAGGATTGGGTATTGGAGGGCAGATTCCTTCCTTTTATGCTAGAGACTGTGGTGTTGGCAGGGGAAGCCGAAGTGCTCTGGGATGCAGCTTCGCTGGACGGAACTGGGTTCCCAGTAACACTCTGAAGTAAAGATGACAGGCCTGTAGAAACAAAGATTAGAGGAGTTAAAAAGAACTCCCTACCTTCCAATGAAAACAATGTAGGCTAATTGGATATTCTCATTCATTCCACTGGGAACTAGATAGACATTAAAATATGAGATCAAAGGGAATCCAGACCAAATAAGTAATGGCTAAATGTCATAGAAAACACTGGACCTATTTATCAATATAAGAAGAGCAAATTACTGAAATGTTTCTAGTAGTCATGAAACAAGTCCAACATGGCAAAATAAAAGGCAACAGGATGGGGGAGATTTTAGTGTCAGAATCATTCACAGTTTAAACAGGACAAAGCAGGAAAAGAAAGGGTGCAAAATTACTTTTAAAATAACATTTTAGGCCAGTATTTCTTAACGTTTGGTCTGTGGAACTGTTCCTCTAAACACAAATAGATATTCTGCCCTATCCTTCCTTTCCAACCTCCACAACTGTCTAACAAGTTAACCTACACTGTTATTCTCAGGAGAGAGATAGCAATATGCAAATTGCAGGAATTTATTTGAACTGGGACGCTTTTTTCAAGGAGCATCTCTTGCCACATTGGTGGAAACAAAGCTTTGGTTGTAAAAATTTTAGTTGTAAAATGTAGCAATAATAAATATACAAACATACACCACAAAGCTTATACAGCTAGGCCATTGGGGCACTGATTCTTTCACAAGAAAACATACAATCCCCTTCTTATAGCTTGGAAAATTCAAGGATTATTCAGGCTGACACTGATGAGATTCAACCCCACTCACTGACAGACAAACTTTCTCAGAAGCACAGAGAAAGAATTCTTTGGGGCAAAGAAGACTGAAGTTCACCAAAGCAAACTGCTCTTGCAGAAAAATGCTTGGAAAAATACTTGATAAAGAGATAACAGAAGGTCCTTTAAATTCAATCACATTTTGGAAAATTTCCTCAATTTCTGATCACAAATGAAAAGTTTATGTATACTTCACCTGAATTTACAGCTTTCAGTCATACACTAAAACTGTTCCTTCATAATGATGTGAAAGAAAATATTTCATATGATACTTCAATTAATGTTTCTTCAAAATTTCAATTTTTATCCTTATTTGCTAAGAGATTTAAGGTCTTAAGAATTTTAAGGTTGCTCCATCCTTGTGACATTTTCAAATGCCATCAACTTCTAAATAATGATGCATGGCTTTTATTATCCAGTGTTTGATAATATCCAAATAATTGAAATATTGTTTATTTCAGTTATTATCCTCCTGAAAAAAAAATCCATGTTTCATTTCCAAAAAGGTCCATGGCTATATAATTTTCCCCTTCCTAACAGTCTGATTTAATTCTTAGTGGTAACTGCTCTTACCAAAACCAGAAGTCTTCAAGCACTAGAAAGTGAGATATGATAATATCATGATTTAAAAAAGATATTTCAGTATTATCTTTCAGCTGTTGTGAAATAAGTTCTTCAGAAGACCATCTTCTTAACAAAGATACTACTCAGATTTCTGGTAATAGCTGAAATAATCTCTTACTCCTAAATATTACTTTTCTTCAATCTTAAACCATAGTCTATGGCCTCTGCCTACTGAAGTCATTCTTGTTTTTAATTTTATTTTATTTTTTGTGTGTGTGGTACGCGGGCCTCTCCCGTTGCGGAGCACAGGCTCCGGACGCGCAGGCTCAGCGGCCATGGCTCATGGGCCCAGCCGCTCCACGGCATGTGGGATCTTCCCGGACCGGGGCACGAACCCGTGTCCCCTGCATCGGTAGGCAGACTCTCAATCACTGCGCCATCAGGGAAGCCCTGAAGTCATTCTTTTGTACTGAAAATCAGTCAATAATAGTTGTGGGTGACACATTCAGAGCAAAGTTCTAAGAGATTTCCTTTATGGTCTTTGAAGAACTGTACCTATTTAAGTTGCTGGACACAGTTCTTTTAAAAGGCTAGGAGAGGGGCTTCCCTGGTGGTGCAGTGGTTGAGAGTCTGCCTGCTGATGCAGGGGACACGGGTTCGTGCCCTGGTCCGGGAAGATCCCACATGCCGCGGAGCGGCTGGGCCCGTGAGCCATGGCCGCTGAGTCTGCGCGTCCGGAGCCTGTGCTCCGTAACAAGAGAGGCCACAACAGTGAGAGGCCCACGTACCGCACACACACACACACACACACACAAAAAATAATAATAATAAAAAAAAAAAGGCTAGGAGAATTCCACTTTCCATAAGGAACTGAAAGGTGATAAACTGCCCTGTTATTCCACAAAGCTTGTTTCCTGAGATTCCCACTTTTCATTTTGTCATAACACACCTAGTTCTGTTCAAATTTTGCCTGATGAGAAGGTCCACATGATACTATTGTTACAATCTGCTGAAAGAAAAAGCTTCTTCTTTAAGATCTAAGTATTATATCTATATAAGAAGTTAAAATACAAGTCAGTTCAAAATTTTTACCATAACTATAGGATGGTGATAGAAGAGGGAGTGGAAGGGAGAAACCATATAAACATGCCAATCTCTCAAACTAATTATCCCTGAAATCAGTAGTATGAGATGCACTGTAGCATCACCATTAATTCTTTTGCTGGTTCCAATATGTAGAGCTGTGGATTACTATTTCACAGTATTTAGTTATGTGTAACAAAATTCTCTTACATGGTAAGACAAAGCTCACTATAATATAGTGCCTTGCGGATACACTTACAGAACAGTTTAGGAAGTAAGAAAATTAACAGATACCTGTACTGCTGCTCTCTATTCATATAAAGCAGGATCTCAGCACCACTGACATTTGGGCGGGATACTTCTTTGTTGTTGGGACTGTCCTATGCATTGTAGGGTTAAGCAGCATCCCTGGCTTCCACCCACTAGAGGTACAGCACCCCCACCCCGACCCCAGCTGTGACAAACAAAAACGTCTTCAGACATTGCCAAATGTCTCCTGGAGGCTCCTGGTTGAGAACTATTGATAAAGAGTAAGTCACTATATTGAAGGTGTAATTCACTGCATAATTATACTGAGGTTGGTATCTGGAGGGTCTGAGAACAAAGAGCAAGGTAAGCTTTATGAAAAAATGTTAGAAGTAGACAGTTTTAGCACAAAACAAGATAATTAGCAAAGCTGAAGAGAGAGGTTCAAATAAGGTAGCGATAATAGCTAGGCAGAAAATCAGAAAAGGTATGATATCTATAGAGGCCTCTATAAAACATTAGGACATAAAAAAAGAGATAATCATAAGAGTTCTGATAGTAGATTGATCTTTCTTACTGTCTTTAGCTTCAGTTAACATTAAAATGTGTAAAACTCAACCTGTACTAACTTATACTAAGAGGTTGGGATACATGGTTTAAGTGAAAGAATACTGGACTCCAGTCAAGAAATCTGGCTTTTAGTCTCAGCTCTTCACTGAACAGACACATGTGTGATCTTAAGCAGGTCACATTACCTCACTGAGTGTTAACTTCCTCATCTGAGGAGGGTATCGGACTAGAGGATATTTAAAGTCTCTTTCAGCTTTGACATTTCAGAATTCTATAAATGCTGGTTTGTACATGATAAAGAGAATAATGAATTAACTGTACTATACATTTCATAGCATTGGATTCCTCAGAAATGGAATCCAGGATTAAGCCAGAGACAAACATTCACGATTCAAGTCCCTCTAGCTCATGTCAGTTTACCTTGCAGTGCAGGGGATGACTGTGTCTGGGTTTTGGAAAGAGCAGACAGAATGCTCTCTGGGGTGATCTCCACCTTCGAGAGGATATTTGCTAGAGGGTTATGAGATGTTGTCGTGGCAGGTGCAGGTGTTTTCAGACCACTGGTGAGGTTGCTGGGACTTGCAGGAGTTCCTGGAGAAGGTCTTGATGCAGGACTGACCCCTGGTGGCAGAAAGATTAACTCAAGAAAATGCAATTCAAAATGACCTATAAATTCATGATACTTTCCAGTCACTTAATTGAATATGGTATGTTTAATAGGAATTCTTCTGTGAATGATCCACAAATTGCCCATCTTGTACAAAGAAAAAATCTGAAAATTAGATTAAGACTTGCTCCTATCTACTTGGAACACTGTTAAATTAGGTAAGTATTAAGTCATTTTTTTCATATGTATTTACTAGTTTTCAGAGCCCCAACAGAAGGAGACCAGAGAACCTATTTCTTTTTTCTCTACCAAATGGAACCTACACCTCAGACTCCTCTAAGTGCTCAATAGATATTGCTGGCTAATTATGATCAGACTTGGCCACTGCATAATTCTATGTGATAAGTAAGTTATTTCCTTTTGAAATGGACTTTAAAATGACGTTATATAAGCAATCTTTACATTTTTACATTTTAAAATACTGGGTTGATTCTTAACACAGGAAAAACGGTATATAAAGAAGAAATGATTTTTGATTTTTTTAACAACCAAAAATATAAACAGGTATTTCACACACAAAAATGATAAGCATATGAAAGAAATTTTAACCACATCTTTAATCAAAGGAATGCAAACGAACAATTTTTTTAAGACTGAATTTGACAAAGTATAAAACAAAACAGGTTGGAGAGGTTGAGGAACAATGGGAACTTTCATATACTTGGTACATAAAATAGTACGTTTTTTGGAGATCATTTTAGTTATAACATGAAAAGACTTAAAAGCCTACATGCTGAATTTTTTAGAGTCTTTATCTTTTAGAAATAAATATTTAGTTATTTATGAAGAAATGAAATAATTGGGATTTTCTTCAAAATAATCAGTATTGAATAGGGCATAGCAGAAACAAGATTGGCCATGTGTTTACAGTGTTGAAGATGAGTCATGAGCATGTAGAGGGGCTCTACTTTATTTATCTTCATTAAAACTTCCATTAAAAAAAGTCCCATATACTTATCAACCCTTTTAAGAAGGGTTGTGCATAAAATTTTAGCATCAAGGTTGTTCATTACAGTATTCTTTGTAACGGCGAAAAATTGGAAACACACTAGATGTTCTAATAAAGGCTTACATAAATTATTGAATGCTATTAAATGATATAGCTGAATGTTTAATGACTTACAAAAACATCCATGATATGTAGTTAAATTTTAAGTAGCTGCTTGCAAAAGAGTACAGTTGTCCCTCAGTACCCATGGGGGGTTGGTTTCAGGACTCCTGAATATACCAAAATCTGTGGATGCTCAAGTCCCTTATAAAATGGTATAGTATTTGCATATAACCTATGCACATCCTTCCATATACTTTTGTTTGTTTGTTTGTTTGCCGTGCCACATGGCTTACGGGATCTTTGTTCCCTGATCAGGGATTAAACCTGGGCCATGGCAGTGAAAGCGCCAAGACCTAACCACTGGACCGCCAGGGAACTCCCTGTCCTTCCATATACTTTAAATCATCTCTAGATTACTCATAATACATAATACAATATAAATAGTTGTAAATACAATGTAAATGTTATATAAATAGTTGCTGGGGCATGACAAGTTCAAGTTTTGCTTTTTGGAACTTTCTGAAAAAATTTTTCCCCCAAATATTTTCAATCCATGGTTGGTTGAATCCTTGGATGTGGAACCTGCAGATACAGAACCGGTGAATATGGAGGACCGACTGTATACGCAATATGCTTCAATTACTGAAAGAAAAATTATTACTAACATTTTATCTCCCCAAACACACACACACACACGCGCGCGCACGTGCGCGCACACACACGCACACTTGTAAGGTTAAACACAAGTGGTTTCCTTTGGGATGGCAGAATTATAGATATTTTATTCTTTTAACTTATCTTCTAATTTTTCTATGATGACCATGTAGTGGTACGTATGTATGTATCTATTTATTAATTAATTATGGCTGCACTGGGTCTTAGTTGCAGCATGCATGCGGGATCTAGCTCCCCGACCAGGGATGGAACACAGGCCCCCTTGCACTGGGAGCATGGAGTCTTACCCACTGGACCGCCAGGGAAGTCCCTATTTTTATTTTTTAATTAAAAAATTACTTTTAATTAAAAAACAGAAACAAAACCCAGATTGATGGTTCAATTAGAAAGGTGGAAATAAGCCTTTTATCTTCTTTACTGGGGCTACTTACCAGTATTTTTCATGACTGATGTCAGGCTGCTAAGGATGGAACTGATCTTTGCCAGATCCACATTAGCCAGGTTTGGCAAAGCCAGTGCTGGAGTAGGGGAGAGAAGAGAAGTATTCACAGGCTTTGGAAGAGGTGGGGTTGCTGTCATGGTCACAGGCACTGGAGTACATGAAGAGGCCTTTGAGATACTTTCTGTTGGCTTTGTAGGTACAGCAGTGGATACAGCTGACTTCTCCACAGGTTTTTCCTTCCTGTCTTCTACTGTTTAAAAAAAGAAAAGAGATGGTATTGCATCCTACTACTTTCCAGACTCTGCTTCCAATATGAATTAACATGTCCTAATATTTCCTAAAAAGTACTATGCTTTAGAGGAAAATCATTCACTTCATGATTTTTTAAAAAAGTCATGCTCTTTATAATTTATGAACCTTCCCACCTTTAATAGCTGCTTAAAATGAATTCCCCAAATACATCTTTTATCTTACATTTAATGATTTCTTTACATCTTCTTAGTCTCTGTATATTAAATTTGTACATTTTTGGAAGCATGTTATTATTTGGTACACACTTGTGGTCTGTCTTTCAGTAATATTTATGTCATAAATTGTCCTGTCTTTTCCTTGCCATTATTAACCTGAGAGCTTTCTAAGAACAGAAACTCTGTACATATGTTAATGTATTATCCTTTGGCCTCCTGAAGTTGGTCTACTGGGGGTGCAATCAGGCACTAATGCAATGTTTTAACTCTTGATGCCTCTGCAATACATTCCTCTTAATACTTTAAAGGCAATGCACTATATGGATAGGGCATTAAATCCAACCTAAGTCAAACTGCCTAATAAGAATAATTATAAAAGCTGGGGATGTCAGAGAAACAATTCACCAATCCAGGTTAATTCTGAAAGTGTGGTTAACAAAATGTGGCTTTGGAATCTTGAAGGTCAAGAGTGACAGAGAATAAGGAATCCCAGCATAAGTGGCCCTCCCTTTAGAGCAGTGCTGTTTAAAAGAAATGTAATTCAAGCCACATATGTAAGTTTGAATTTTCTAGTAACCATATCAAAAAAAGAAAAACAGGTAAAATTAATTTTAATATTTTACTTATCTCAATATATCCCCAATATTTTCATTTTAATAAGTTATAAATATAAACAATTATTAATGAGATATTTTCACTCTTTTTTAAAGCATTAAGTTCCTAGAATCCAGTGTGTATTTTGCTTTGTTTTTGTTTTTGCCACACCACGTGGCTTGCAGGATCTTGGGTCCTTGGCAGTGGAAGCACAGATTCCTAACCACTGGACCACCAGGGAATTCCCTGAACAGCACAGATCTTAAGCAATGATTCTCAACGTACGTGGCATACCAAATCCTGAACCACTGCTCTACAGACAATACCAACTTGGTGTTCTAATTTTACAAGGATTAAACCATCTTTTAATACCTGCCTGTGATAGATTTATTGGTGGGGAAGGCAAAACAGATAAGGAGCAAGTTGTCTACTAATCATATAGGACATACCAATGATTTTTGACCCATCATCTTCCACATCTGAGAGTTCCATGTCTTCCACATCACGATTATCTGTTGCAGGCTCAGGTGTGGCAGATTTCTCACTCTCCATGGTTGGTGACTGGGATTCCTCACCTCCCATTCCTTGAAAAGGAGACTCAGAGCCAGTTGGGGAGGGAGCATCCATGCTTGGGGAAGGGACTGGTGATTCCTCAGGATCAGGAAGGGTTGACTTCAATTGATCCAGCTTTTTCTTTAAATTGTTCACTCGATTAGCGAAGGTTTTATATGCCTAAAAGAGAAAAAGAAGAGTTTCCTCCTCTGAGAAGTAACCAAGAAGCTACCATTTTGACTTGATCAGATTTCTTCATTATTATTAACTACTATATCACTGGTATAAAACAAGAAAATATCATCTGTCAAGCATGGAGTAGTTTCCAATCTCTGCTTTTTATATTCCCTACGTCAATATTACCATCCACAGTCGCCCAAGTTAGAGACTTAGAAGTTATCTGCAATTCATCCTCCCTTGCTCCTCTGTATCCCTCCAAGCAACCAGTATTTATCAAGAGCCTAAATGTGCTGGCCACTCTTCTAGGTACTGGAGATACAGCAATGACTAAGAAGACAAAAATCAAATCAATAAATAAAGCATAGCCTGAGAGGTCAAATACTATTGATTTTTTTTTAAAAAAGAAACTGTTTATTTTAAAAGTTTTAGGTGTACAAAATTACTGTGAAGATAAAATAGAGAGTTCCCATATAACCCACACCCAATTTTCCCTATTAACACCTAACATTAGTATGATACATTTGTCACAATTAATAAACATTTGTCACAATTAATAAACCAATTTTGATAATTATTATTAACTAAAGCCCATACTTTATGCATATTTCCTCAGTTTTTATCTGATGTTCTTTTTCTATTCCAGGATCCCATAATTTAGTAGTCACATCTCCTAGGCTTCTCTTGTTTGTGATGGTTTGTTAGACTTTCCTTGTTTTTGATGAACTTGACAGTTTTGAAGAGTACTGGTCAGGTATTTTGTAGACTGTCTCTTAACTGAGGTTTGTCTAATGTTTTTCTCATGATTAGACTGGGGTTATGGGTTTTGGGGAGGAAGACCACAGAGGTAAAGTGTGATTGTCATCATATATCAAGGGTACATACAATCAATACAATGTACCACTGCTGTTGTTAATCTTGATCATCTGGCTTAAATCCTATTCATCTGATTATCTTAATTGCCAGTGTCTTGAAGCTGTGTGTCTTTTTCTTTTTTTTTTGTTAAGGGTCTTGGAACAATAGATTGTGGAATCATTTTGGTTGGTTGAACAAGAAGCATTATTTTAAAAATGGAGTGGAACGGAAAATAATATGCTAGAATTGAGATTTTGTTTCATAATTGAGTAGTTTGTAGCACAGCAATGCTCCCATCAAGAACAACTAGAAAAGCCAGATATATACACATACATATCTATACACACTCACACGCATGCACGCACGTGCACACACACATATTTGAATGTACTGTAGAGTGCTAAGGCAACGAAAACCCAAGTGGCAAATTCTATAGCAGGGGAAAACCATGAGGAGAGTCAAGCTGACATTCTGCAGCTGCCTTTTCTCTCAGGGTCCTGCTGATTTTGGGGAGCTAGGCAAGAATTTGAGAATTCAGGCAAAAGGAAAAGGCAGAGGGTTACTACTAAATAATATAAAGAAAAAAGGAGAACTTTTAAAAGTCTTGCTGGCCTGTAGAGATAAATTAGAAAAAATTAGCAAGGCCAAAATTTTGATGAAAGAGGAAGGACAGAACTGGCTCAACAATATGCTATTGCTTATCCTTCAAGATGTTTGCTGATAGATAACCAACAAGGACCTACTGTATAGCACAGGGAACTCTACTCAATATTCTGTAATAACCTACAGGGGAAAAGAATCTGAAAAAGAACAAACATATGTATATGTATAACTGAATCACTATGCTGTACACCTGAAATTAACAGAACACTGTAAATCAACTATACTCCAATTAAAAAAAAAGATATTTGCTGAATTATGAAGTTTGCTTAAGAGGGAATTAAAGAAGTCAAGCAGAAAAATTCTGAAAAGCAAAGCAGAGTTAAACGTAGTCTCATGGTGCAGAAGAGACAAGGATTAGCGTTCAAATCACACAACGAAGGAGGGGCCCTAGTGATGTCGCAGGCTCTCAGTGGGAAAAATCTGTGACTTAGAAGCTGGATGAACCAGAGGAAATCAAAAGTTTGCCCAAACTGCAATTCAGCCTGAAGTCAGTTGAGTTTCAGATTTGATTAATATGATTAGCTCTTGGACTTCCCTGGTGGCGCAGTGGTTAAGAATCCGCCTATCGATGCAAGGGACACGGGTTCGATCCCTGGTCCGGGAAGATCCCACGTGCCATGGAGCAACGAAGTCCATGTGCCACAACTACTGAGCCTGTGCTCTAGATCCCGCATGCCACAACTACTGAGCCTGCGTGCCACAACTACTGAAGCTTGTGTGCCTAGAGCCTGTGCTCTGCAACAAGAGAAGCTACTGCAATGAGAAGCCCATGCACCACAGTGAGGAGTAGGCCCCGCCTACTGCAACTAGAGAAAGCTGTGCACAGCAATGAAGACCCAACGCAGCCAAAATAAATACATAATAAATAAATAAATGAAAAAATATATATGATAAGCTCTCACAATATCTGCCTAGCAAAGGAAAGGGTGAATCCTTTCTGTAGGAAGAGAAATCACTGAGACTCCAGAAATATTTTCATATACAATGTTCAGTATTCAATAAAAAATTAGCAAGCATGCCAAGAGATAAAAGACAGACACTATGAACAGACTCAAAACAAGTATAGCCAACACTGGAATTACCTAGCAAAACCCAAATAGCTATGATCTCTACGTTCAAGAAAATATAGAAAATCCCATCTTGAACAATTCAGTCCAAAATTCATTAGCAAGAGTTGAAGCGAAGCCTTGGTCGCCTAGGTTAGGTAACCGAGCCAAAATGGGGTGAGGAAAATGATTGCATGGGAGGAAGGCATTGCATGGGATGTTGAAGCCTAAGCAAGATAAAAAGAAAGCCAACAGAGATGGCTGGGAGGGATGGAAGTGCTGAAAAACTGGTTATACACATGGGCAATGATCAAATAAGTGATTATGTTGAAGATAAGGGGAGCAAGATTTTACATTTTTAGAAAAAGCAATTATAAATGTGGAAATGGAGAAAACTAGAATGAACCTCGTAGTGTTAGACTGGGATTGGAGATAATAGTGTGAACTCATGGTTTTTGACATATATAGACAGATACAGAAATATATATAGATGTAAATGTATGTATAAAGGTTAAATACACACACACAGACACACACACACATTTCCTACCTCTGTACACTGATATGGTCTGGAAGCAGTGATATCCCAATAGTAATAAGTACACCTAGAACTCAGATCTTGGTTTCGAAATATCGTTTTTCACTAAAAGGAACCAAGGCTCCTTGGAGAAATGACTGATTCCCGGGCTGGACAGAAAAGTGCAAGATAAACCTGGAATACCTTGCTCCAAAAATAAGGAAACGCTCAAAAAATGATGGGTATATGTCAAAAGAACACAGAAAGTGGCTTGAAAGGAGCTCCCACTGGGACAATTTGAGCATCAAAATAATTATTTTGCAATGAATCAGTAGTTAGTAATGAATTAGAACACTGACTAAATATGACTGAGTCCATACTGATATAAATAAATGAATAAACTGAAACTGAAGAGGAACAAAATATTTGCATAGTTTCAAAACACCTCCCCACAAGACACTTATTAATTAGTGTATAGTTTCCTAGTGTTGTGGTACTTTATTACTGAGTGACTTAAAACAACAGCAATTTATTGTCTCATAATTCTGGAGGCTAAAAGTCCAAAATCAAAGTGTGAGCAGGGCTATGATCCCTCTACGACTGAGCAGAACCCTTCCCTGCCTTTTCCTAGCTTCTGGTGGTGGCCATCAACCCTTGGAATTCCTTGGCTTGCAGATACATCACTACAATATCTGTCTTGGTTGTCACACGATATTATTCCTGTGTGCACCTGTATCCAAATTTCCGTCTTCTTACAAGGACACCAGTTATATTGGATTAAGGCTCATCCTAATGACCTCATCTTAATTTGAGTACATCTGTAAAGACCCTATTTCCAAGTAAGGTCGTTTTCACGTGTACCAGAGAGTTAGGGCTTCAACATTATCTTCTGGGGTACACAATTCGACCCACAGCAATTACCAAGTGAAAACTTTTCAGTGGACAAGCTGGGAAGATGCCACACTAATAAGATACGAAAGGGCATGTTACAGGTAGTAAAACAAATCAAACTTGTGTGCTAACTGAAAGGATGAAATGAGAAGAACACAATCACTTCTGTGATATTCCTACTGAAGATATATAACCTCAATCTGATCACAAAGAAACATCATATAAATCCAAATTGGGGGACACTGGACAAACTATTTGACTTGTTATCTCCAAACATATTTAGGTCATGAAAATTAAAGAAAAGACTGAGGAACTGTTCCAGATCAATGGAAAACGGGAATGCAATAAATGCAACTTGTGATTCTGGACAGGAGCTTTTGTTATAAAAACTGGTCAATTTGAATAGGGGCTGAGGATTAGATAATAATGCATGAAATGTATCAATTAATTTCATGATTAAACAGCTATACCTTATGGTTATGAAGGAGAAAATAATTGTCTTGGAGGAAAATACTCATGAAAATATTTGTGGGTAATGGGGTGTCAACAACTTCTTTTCTTTTTTGGGGGGTGTGTGTTTATTTTTATTTTATTTATTTATGTATATATTTACTTATCTTCATTCTTTTTTTATTAATTTTTATTGGAGTATAGCTGCTTTACAGTGTTGTGTTCGTTTTTGCTGTACAGCAAAGTGAATCAGTTATACTTATTTTCAAATGACTCCCCCCGCAGAAAAGGTCTTCATAATATACTTAAGTTTGAGAGTGTTACAAAATAAAACAAAGAAGACTGAAAAAAAAATGAGAGAGGAAAAAATGAAAATAGACTGACAGAATTTTACCAGAAAAATCGAATTATTTCTGAAGAAAAATCAAATGGCAATTCTAGAACTGAAAAATAAGCCAACTAAATTAACTGATGGGTTAAAAAATAGATAAGATTCAGCAGAAGGGAAAATTAATGAATTAGAAGACTGGTTAATAGAAAATATCTAGAAGGGCAGCACCGAGGGGAAAAGGATAGAAAATACAGAAACTAACATAAAAAGACATTTGGAACACTGATGAGATCTAGTATACAAATTAATAGAGCTCCAGGAGGAGAGGAGATATAATGGAATAGAAACAATACTTGGCAAGAAAACATCCCAAAATTTATAAGAAATATTAAGATACTCATTATGGGTTGAACTGTGCCCCTCAAATCATACACTGACAGTCCTAACTGTATACCTCAGAATGTGACCTTATTTGGAGATAGAGTTTTTACAGAGGTAATCAAATTAAAACAAGGTCATTAGGATGGGCCCTAATCCAATATGACTGGTATCCTTAACAAAAAAGTGAAAATTTGGAAACAGAGGGAAGGCAATGTGAAGAGACATAGGGAAGAAACAGCCATCTACAAGTTAAACAGGAGAAGCCAGGAACAGAATCTTCCCTCACAGCCCTCAGAAAGAATCAACCCTGCTAATAACACCTTGATTTTGGACTTACAGCCTTACAGTATGAGACAATAAATTAATGTAGTTTGAGCTACCCACTCTCAGGTACTTTGTTATAGCAGCCGTAGTAAATTAATAGACCACAGACTCAAAAAGTTCTGCAAACCCTAAACCACATGAATATGAAGAACACTACACCTAGGCAGATCACTGTATAACTACTAAAAACCAAAGATAAAGAGAAAATATTAATAGCAAATCAAATGCAGTACAATAAAAAGGCTAATAACACTAAATAAATACTGACTACATAAAACAACTATAGAATATGTATGTGTATAATTAAAATATATAACAATAAAAACATATAAACATATAAATCTGAATGGTGGAAATAGTTCCTTTGATGCTATCTCCAAGGAAGCTATGAAGTTAAAGACCTAAGCAGTGATTTCAGCAGCTGCCCAGTGCCAGGCAAAGAGTTTAGAGTTTATGCACTGTCAATTTAGAGAGGCTTAGTAAACACCTTCACTTCCTATTAAAACCCCACAAAGGCCATGGATTAGGAGTAAGGACCATGTCCCAGGACTAAGGGTTATGTCCAAACAAACCTAAAACCAAGCCTTCACATCACAGTGATCCACTGATAATTTAACTCATTGCCAGAAAAAAACTCAACACTTTTTAAAGGTAAAATGATACAATTCACAGTTTTCAACAAGTATCACCCAAAAGGTCTCCTATAAAATAAATTCTTAGACAAGCGAACAGATAGTATATATAGGTATGATTAAAGTACACACACACACACACACACACACACACACACACACACATCACAGAAAAAACAGTCAATAGGAGTATACCTAGAAATGACCCAGATACTGGAATTAACATATAAGGTCTTTAAGACAGTGATTACAAATACTACGTTAAAGAATTTTTAGGAAAAGATGAAGAACGGATGAATAGATGGGAAATCTCAACAAAGAAAAGGAGCTCTAAGAAAGAACGAAATGAAAATTCTAGAACTGAAAAATACAGCAGACTGGGCTCAGTAGAACAAAGAATATTTGAAGACAAGTAAATATAAAGTAGCCAAAAATCAGTCCAGAAAGAAAAAAGAATGAACAGAACAGACAGAAATCTAAGAACACATGGGACGTATAACTGGAGTCCCAGAAGGAAAAGAGAGAGAATGAAAAAGAAGGAATATTTTAAAAGATAATTGTCAAATAGGTTCTAAAACTGATGAACAATATTAAATCACAGATCCAAAAAGGTCAGTGAACCCCTTTTATCCCTTTGTAGCAGGATGAGTACAAAGAAGAAATCTAGGCACAGCTGACTTCTCAAGTGACGACAGGTAGAGAAACATTTTTAGGTAATGAAAGAAAAAAACTGCCAACTTGTAATTCTTTATCCAGTGAAAACATTTCTCAAAAATGAAGGTAAAATAAAGACATTTTAAGATGAGTGGCTTAGTAAACAACTGAGAAACAACTGAGAAATCCATCACCAACAGTCCTGCACTATAAGAAATGTTAAAGACTTTAGGCTGAAGGAAAATGATCCCAGAGGGAAACATGGATCTGCAAAAAAACATGGATCTGCAGAAATAGTAAAATAAAAGACTATTTTCCCCTTAATTTCTTTAAAAGTCTACTCACTATTTAAGAAAAATAATAAAAATTATACTACATGAAATATACATAAGTAAAATAGTTAACAATAGCATAAAGACCTGGGGGAAGGGAATCCTACTACTGTTAAGGTTCTTACATTATACATGAAGTAACAGAATATTAATTTAAAGTTTTATTATAACAATATTAAGATAGTAATATTAAATTAAGATAATTTAATTTAAGGCAATAAGTTAAGAGTATCAGATTTGATTAAAAAACAATAAGCATAAAACCAAACCAAGATCCAACTATATGCTGTTTGTAAAAGACACATTTAAGTATAAAAACTTGTGAGATGTGGGACTTCCCTGGTGGTCCAGTGGCTTAGACTCCGAGCTCCCAATGCAGGGGGACCAGGTTCGATCCCTGATCAGGGAACTAGATCCCACATGCCTCAACTAAGAGTTTGCATGCCGCAACTAAAAGATCCCGCATGCCACAACTAAGACCTGGCACGGCCAAAAACAAACAAAAAACTTGTGAGATGCAGCTTAGAGAGAAGTTTACTGTATCAAATACACATATTTTAAAAAAGCTGAAAATCAATTATCTAAATATTCATCTTAAAAATCAGAAAAAGTATAGGAAATGAAATAATCTAGAAGAATATCTCCCAGTGTGTACTGCATATAACAAGAGTTAAGTTTTATTTTGTGAAACTTTTGCTGTATATGTGCACGTGTGTGTGGTTCTTAGTTTCCATGTAATATCTTTCTTTCATATGGACTGTGGTCAAAATCTTTTTGAGAATATTGCTTTAAGGTTTAACTGTTTCCACAAAAGTCAACCTGGATTATTTCAATAACCTACTAACTTGTCTCCCTACCTCTAATAGTCTCCTATTCTCCATTCTGCTATCTTGATTCCAAAATGCAGACTTGATCACATCATCAGCAAAATTAAAATCCTACAACTGCCTTCCATTGCTTTCAGGGTAAAATTCAAAGACCTTAGAATAAATATAGGCCTTTCAGGACCATGTTCCTGACTCCCTCTCCAGTTTTATTTATCACTTCCTCATAAATGCCTAGCTATAAGAAACTACTTTCAGGTCCACCAATTTTGCCATGCTCTCTTTCATTCCCATGCTTTGAAAATACTCTTCAGAGAATATGGTCTTTCATTTAGCTAATTACTGCAACTTCAGAGTTTAGCTCCTTTGGGAAAAATTTTCTCCATATCCTCCATTCCCACTCCCAAATTCGCTAAAGCACCTATTCAATCTGTTCTCTTAGCACCCTATAGTTACCTTCATTATAGCATTTATTACACAGAATTGCGATTATGTGTGCTCAACGAATGCTTGCTGAACAAACTTCTCCCAGCCATTTGCTAAGGATCCTCCAAAGCAGACTAAATGATTTTATATAATTTCATAAATAAGTAACGATGGCTCACTTTTCAAAAATTATAAAATGGTCTTTTGAGTAAAAATGGTAAACTAATCACTCCTATTCAGTGTCTCTCCCTCCTGGGACTCCTATAAAATGAATAGTAAAGGAACACAAAGATATAAACCAGTAACAAGGAAAAGATATAAACCAGTAACAAGGAAAAGGTTTTGTAAGAGTAAGAAGTAATGAGGCAGGGTAGAGAAAAATGAGGTTAGGAGTATGCAGAAAGGGAAAGGAGCTGATCTGGGAAAGGAGCTGATCTGTCTTGCAGAATCCCTGAGAAGTTTTGATCCAGGAAGTGATGAGTATAAAAAAGTGGAGTGAGTACTGGGGTTGAAATCAGAAATTAAAAGTGTGAATACCTTGGGGACTTCCCTGTGGTGCAGTGGTTAAGAATCCACCTGACAATGCAGGGGACACAGGTTCGAGCCCTGGTCCCGGAAAATCCCACATGCCGCAGAGCAACTAAGCCCGTGCGCCACAACTATCAAAGCCCGCGCACCCAGAGCCCATGCTGTACGAGAAGCCACTGCAATAAGAAGCCCACACACTGCAACAAAGAGTAGCCCCCACTCGCCTCAACTAGAGAAAGCCCATGCGCAGCAATGAAGACCCACCACAGCCAAAAATAAATAAATAAATTTATTAAAAAGAAAAAAAGTACTATATACTGGGAATTCCCTAGAAGTCCAGTGGTTAGGACTCCCTGCTTTCACTGCTGAGGGCGCAGGTTCAATCCCTGGTTGGGGAGCTAAGATCCCACAAGCTGGGTGGTGCAGCCAAAAAAAAAAAGTACTTCAAGTATTATATACTTTTATAACCATATATAGTGATTAGAACTAAAAAATAAATAAAAATAAAGTACAAAACAGTTTCTTTCAGGGGCCATTAGACAAATGTCTAATTATCAACCCCTCTTCCCGTTGAGGTGGGGAGAAAGAGGTTCCTTAATTGAGTTGATGAAATTCAGAAACAATGTTTCCATCTAGTATCCTGGGTTTAAAAATATATATATATACAAACTTCTGCCCAATTTTATATCCCGTAACAGTAACTTGGCACACTCCCACTGAAACGCTAAGACATAAGGCTTTAGCAAAGCTTAATGGTCAGGGTATTCACGAACTTTAGCATCAAAAAGACCAAGGTCTTAATTCAGACACCTTCACTTGCTAGCTATAATATTACCTTGTACAAGGTTACTAACCCTCTTCAAAAGTAACTTCTTCGGGACTTCCCTGGTGGCGCAGTGGTTAAGAATCCTCCTGCCAATGCAGGAGACATGGATTCGAGCCCTGGCTTGGGAAGATCCCATATGCCGCGGAGCAACTAAGCCTGTGTGCCACAACTGCTGAGCCTGCGCTCTACAGCTCATGAGCCACAACTACTGAGCCCACGTGCTGCAACTACTGAAGCCCACGCGCCTAGAGCCCGTACTCCGCAACAAGAGAAGACACCGCAATGAGAAGCCCGCGCACCGCTATGAAGAGTAGCCCCTGCTCGCCGCAACTAGAGAGAGTCCACGCACAGCAACGAAGACCCAACACAGCAAAAAATAAATTAATTAATAAATAAATTTATTTAAAAAATAAAAGTAACTTCTTCATCTGTGAACTGGAGATAATAATGCTTATCCTAATAGAGTTAGATAACACATATAAACAGTCACAGATATATGGCAAGCAATTGATGTAAGACAGCTTTAATCATTACTTACATTGGCCACCACTTTTACTTCTTTGTACTGTGCTTCATAGAAAATTCCAGCATTTTCAAGTGCTTCTGTTAGTGACGGCCCATTTTTCACCTGCTTATCTAGTCCATTCACAAATTCCTCCAGCTTGGCACTTGCCTCTTCAAATTCTTTGGAGAACTTCTTCCCACCTGTCTTATCTAAAATAACAAGAGGAAGTATTCTGTAATATTCTTAGTCTCATAGTTACACCTTAAAAAAGCTTCTCTAAATCACAAAAATCACAAAACAGATTATTTAAATGGTTTGTGTGATCCTGCTGTAGTGAAGCAAGAGTGCATGATGAACGCACTTGTAATTGAGGTAAAGAAAAGAAAGTTCAACTAAATGAAAGTTTGTTGACTGCTTTTATTCACAAATTTGATGTCACACTGCAACTCAGGAATAATGGAATGAGGCTCAATTCTGTACACTTATACCATTAACTTTTATACTATAGACTATAATAAGATATATCTCTTAGATGAGAAAACAGAGGTGCAGAAAAGTAAAGATCAAGTGACTTCTTTGTGTATCAGGCTTAAAAATTATTCTTTCCTATCTGAAGATCTCTAGTAATTTGATATTAGAAGAGTACCATGAATTATTTTTCAATAGTGACATTGTATGACATTGTAAACTGTTTCTTACTCTCCTAAGTACTTTTTTCCCAGTGATGTTGGAATATGGCCTTAGGTGTGGATATAAATTTAGGCTTTGCAGTTTATCAGCTGTGTAACTTGGGCAAGCTTCTTATCTCCTTACGAAGCCTCAGATTTCTCATGTCCAAAACAGAGGTTTTTAACATGCTTCTGAGTTGTTGTGAGGACTAAATTAGATAACGTATGTTCAATTTAAAGCATGGTACAAGAACAAAATAGGTGCCAAAACAAGTAGCTGGTAGTCATTTACTCATTATTTCAAAAATACTTATCAAATGCCTATTATGTGCCAGGTATTGCTCTAGGCACTAGGATACAGCAAGAACAAATAAGGATAATTTCTACTTTCATGACATCTACATTCTAATAAATTAATATGATTATTATTTATAATCTACAATGTAAGGAAAAGAGAGCAAGTCACTAGATTTTATGAGGCATTACAGTGACCTTATTTATTTATTATTATTATTTTTTTGGCTGTACCATGTGGCTCGCAGGATCTTAGTTCCCTGACCAGGGATCGAACCCAGGCCCAGAGTGGTGAAAGTGCCACATCCTAACCACTGGACCACCAGGGAATTCCCTACAGTGACCTTATTGAAGAGTACAGACAAACCGGTTAATCACTCATGTGAAATACCCCTATCATAATCCAATACATCAAGAAAGGACTATAAGTGGGGAAAAGGACAGAATTTACTTATTTAAAAAATTTTTTTTAAATTTACTTCTTCTCCAGCTTTATTGAGATATAACTGGCATATAACATTGTTTAAGGTGTACAATTTGAAGGCTAGGAATTTACTTATGAAATTGACATGCATGAAATCACCATCTGGGAAAGAGGCGCCACAACTATTCTCTGTAACGTGAGGTTGTCTTTATGGAAGAAGTCAGTCTGATCACTTGAAGATGACATATATAGAAAGAAAATCCAACTTATTCTATTTAAAGGGATGTAGGTATTACCTTTTAAGCATTTGAGAGTTTCTGTGCTGCACACATCCACCCTCATAGTTGACAGCTGTTTTTCTTTCAATTCTATCTGATCTTCTGAGCGTTTGTACAGCAACAGCTCTTCAATGAGGGCCTGAGACTGAACACAGACCAGGGTCATATTTAATTTATGAAATCATCTACTTATTCTACCTTTCCACACTAAAGTAAAACATGAATAAAACCTAACAAAGCCACGAAAGGCAAAAACCCTTCATATTTCCTCATAATCAGGAATATCAAATATCAACATCAATTCTCATGTCAAAACCATATTTTCAGTTACATACTTTAAAAGATCCTTTTCCTTATTTATTCAAAGCTAATTTATGGATAGAGTTAAGATTGAAACAGACAAAGGTCCACTTATATCTTCTTTAAATTTTAACTAGATAAACGGTCTTATTATGTTAACTTTAAGCAAATTTTAATTTAATACAGTTTTACAGAAAGATAAATCCCTTGTTGGGATTCAACACAAAATCCAACCGGTAATAGATATTTCAGAAGAAGGTTACTTCGTCCTTTAGAGGTACAGATAAAACTCTTAAGTTTTAGACAGTTTGAACATGTTTAAAATGTAACTGATGTATAACTGAATAAAAATAAATCTTTCAGGATGGACTATACAGAAAACTAACGCAAAAGGGGTGAATAATATTTTGGCATGTTGAACATATTCTGTAACTTACTCGAAATTCAGCAACTATCTTAGACTTGAGAGCAGCTTTTGGATTCGTGGATGCTGTTGGAATTAAACAAAAGGTCATTTAAGAATATAGACACAAAATGTTGACTTAATATTCAGGAAAATTTCCAGTTTTATAGTTAAGGGTGTACTCTTTGAATATATGTCAAACATGCACATTTAAATCATGGTATAAATTCCTAGAATAAATAGTGGAATATGAAATTTGAACACTCCCAAGCATGGTAAATATAAAAATACACTATTTAGATAGGTCTAACCTACTTACCTCCATCATACCCTGTAAGTCTGAGGTCCTAGAATTATTGATTTGGAGATACTGAGATACATGAAGTACCTTTTTGCCTAGTCTGACTGAGTGTAAGAAGATCTTAACACCTCAGATTAAGAGTGTTCAGGAGCAGGACATCCAATTAATCCTGCACACTGGCTGAAGAAAATTTACTTAGAAGCATCAACTCTATTCCTATGTATTTAATTTTGGATTTCTTTTTCTGCTGACTCAATTCATAGCAAAAATAGGCAGGGAAAGTTCTAAGTAAAATACCACTGTGGTTGAACTGTGGCTGAAATGATGACTCTTGTTGTTCCTAAGCATGCAACTTATGACCAAAAGGATGTGAGAGGACTCCCTTAATCATGATGAATATCACATGCTTGCTGGAGCAAAGCCATCCCAAGTGTCTTGTTTCACCTCCCAATTCTCACTGTCTTTTACCTTGTTCCCTCCACACCTTCAAGTCTTTCTCAATATTCCTCAGTTTGGCCCACAGCAGCCTATCACATGCAGTTTTCCACTCCCTTGATCTCATGCTGGGTAAACATGATAAACACAGCAGGAGCTCCTGTTAAGAGAATGAGCTTCTGGCCAGGATTTGAGGCCCATGTCTAATCTGGTAGAGTATATCCCCAAATCTGAAGGATTTCATGGCTCCCACAGAAACGCTTCTTAATGCCTAGTCTCCTCTTCAGCTCTGTTGTTTAACGCCAGCTGCCTCTAACTTCACATATCTTTGAACCTGAAAGTTAGCCTGGGCACTATCATGTATTTTTTTCTTCTTTCAATCCCCCAACTACTCTTGAATCTTCACTCATTTAAACCCTTTTTCTGCATCTCCTTTGTTTAAAAGTAGTTCTATTTTTATTTTTTTAAAGAAGTAACTTCATGATGGCTTGTTTAGTGTAAGTCACTGGGAGCCTCCCAGGCCTGGAAAACACAGGCTTGCCCATGGTTTATGCCAGGTACGATGTCAAATGGTCTACATTTTCTTCTGCTCCAAAAAGAGGAGGTAATTTATATTAGTTGAGATTTTGTTCCTTACTTTGTGATTTCTTCCACTGCTTATTCGGTTGTTTGTTCAGATTTTCTTTCAGCTGCTTCTGAGTTTTGAAAGTGGTACCTGGAAAACATTTCAGTTTTTGCAATCTGGCGTTATGGGAAGCTGTTCTGTCTGTCCACTTCAGTGTCAAAGTTGTAGCATGAAAAAAGGCAATCCGAGACTGTGTGTTGTTTCTTTCTCTCCTTTTCTTTCATTTTTATAAAAAGATAAAAATACCCACCAGATCTAAGAAGCTGTCAAATAAACATGATTTTACATCAATGAAATAACAAATTTTGAGAATAGGGTAGAAGCTTAAAAACACCAGGTAACACATTCAAATGAAGAATTTAACAGCTTCTTAGAAGATGCTATTTTTAAAGCAAATTTCTAGTCAAATTATGGTCATGGTATCAGATATCACCTACTGCTATTCAATGACTTAATTACATGTATCTAATACATAGGAACTAAGTAATTTAAATAACACCAGTACACAACTTACTGCAAATCTAAACCAAAAGAGAGACCGAAGAATGCCAATACATGCTTACTATCAAACAGCTTACTGAAAACTGAAACCCTGTCCAAAAATTGTCCCGTAAGTAAGAGGACAGGGCAGTAATTATTAAACACAAAAGATGAACGGTTTAAAGCACTCAACTAAAGTAAAGCAAATGCAGGAAAATAATTAGATGGTCAACATCACTTAATATGCTTGACTTTCTTTAGTCAATAAAAACGAAATTCAACCCTCCCCAAACCAATTCTACTTAAATTTTAAGGCAAACCGATTTTTACAATTATTTAATTTTAAACAAACAGGGCCAGATCCAAAAGTTTATTTTTCGTTATTAAGCAAAAGGACCAAATCTGTAAAATATATATAATTTTAAAGACTGAACAATGACTCAATCTTTTTTAGGAGAGAAAAAATACTTACTCAAAGCTTCTCTTAACGCCATAATCATTTCTTCTGGGTATACATTTCTATCTTCCCAGATTTTAAAGATTCGTTCTATAGACTTAGAGACAGAAGGATCCCTGAGAAGAAAGAAAAAGTGAGACAGACATATAAAAATGTTAACTTACATCTCAAACTAGAAATCTGAAAATAAAGTTATCAACAAAATTATTTTCCAAATGTCTTCTCATGTTTATTTTAAAACACTTTTTTCTGGTGTCTAGGGCTAAAATCTTAAAAACTCTTATTCAACACTTTTTACTACTGACATAGATGAGGCTATGGATAACATATTGAAGTTTAAAAAAATTTACTGAGAGTAATATTGGTTCATAATATAAGTTTCATGAGTACATTATATTTCTACTTCTGTATACACTAATGATTATACACTCATGAGCATGCTCATGATCAAAAGTTTAAGTTTCCATCCATCACCATACAGTTGACTCCATTCATCCATTTCACACTCCCTCCACCACCCTGCCATGCTGGTAACCACTACTCGGTCCTCTGTATCTATGTGTGTTTGGTTTCGTTTGTTCAGTTATTTTATTTTTAATTTTTAAAACATATTCCATGTATGAGTGAAAACATAAGATACGTCTTTCTTCACCTGACTTAACTTCACTTAGCATAATACCCTCAAGGTCCATCTGTGTTGTCACAGATGGCACGATTTCATCTTTTTTTTTAATGGCTGAATGGTATTCCACTGTGTGTGTATATATATATTTCTCTCACACCTTCTTTATCCATTCATCCATCGATGGGCACTTAGGTTGTTTTCCTATCTTGGCTGTTGTAAATAATGCTGCAATGAACAGAGGGGTGCATATATCTTTTCAAATTAGTATTTTCATATTCTTTGGATAAATACTCAGAAGTAGGATATCTGGACATGTGATAGTTCTATTCTTAATTTTTTGAGGACTCTCCATACTGTTTTCCATAGTGGCTGCACGGATTTATACTCCCACCAGCAGTGTATGAGGTTTCCATTTTTTCCATTTCCTCTCCAACACTTGTTATTTCTTGCCTTTTTGATAACAGCCATTCTAATGTGTGTGAGGTGATATCTCACTGTGGTTCTGATTTGCATTTCTCTAATAATTAGTGATGTTCAACATTTTTTCACATGCCTGTCGGCCATTTGTATGTCTTCTCTGGAAAAATGTCTATTCAGCACCTCTGCTCATTTTTTAAAAAATTTATTTATTTATTTATTTATTTTGGGCTGTGTTGGGTCTTCGTTTCTGTGTGAGGGCTTTCTCTAGTTGTGGCAAGTGGGGGCCACTCTTCATCGCAGTGCGTGGGCCTCTCACTATCGCGGCCTCTCTTGTTGCGGAGCACAGGCTCCAGTCGCGCAGGCTCAGTAGTTGTGGCTCACGGGCCCAGCTGCTCCACGGCATGTGGGTTCTTCCGAGACCAGGGCTCGAACCCGTGTCCCCTGCATTAGCAGTCAGATTCTCAACCACTGCGCCACCAGGGAAGCCCCCCTCTGCTCATTTTTTAAACAGGTTATTGGTTTTGCTGTTGTTGAGTTGTATGAGTTCTTGTATTTTGGATATTAACTCCATTATCAGATATTTGATTTGCAAATAACTTCTCCTATTCAGTAGGCTGTCTTTGTTTTATTGATGGTTTCCTTTGCTGTGCAGAAACTTTTTAGTTTGATGTAGTCCCATTTGTTTATTTTTCCTTTTGTTTCCCTTGCCTGAGGAGACATATCCAGAAAAGTAATGCTAAGACCAATGTCAAAGACCGTACAGCCTACGATTTCCTCTAGGAGTTTTATAGTTTCAGGTTTTACATCAAGTCTTTAATCCATTTTGAGTAAATTTTTGTGTCTGTCGTGAGACAGTGGCCTAGTTTTGGGGTTTTTTTGTATGTTGCTGCTTTGTTTTTCCCACCACCATTTACTGAAGAGACTATCCTTCCTCCATTGTATGTTCTTTGCTCCTCTGTTGTAAATTAGTTGTCCATAAATGCATAGGCTTATTTCTGGGCTTTCAATTTTGTTCCACTGATCAAGGTATTTGTTTTTCTGTCAATACCATGCTGTTTTGGTTACTATGGCTTTGTAATATCATTTGATATCAGGGTGTGTGATACCTACAGATTTGTTCTTTTTTCTCAGGATTACTTTGGCTATTCAGGGTCTTTTGTGGTTCCATACAAATTTTAGAATTTTTGTTCTATTTTGGTGAAAAACGTCCTTCAGATTTTGATTGGAATTGCATTGAATCTGCAGATTGCTTTAGGTAACATGAACATTCTGAAGTTAATTCTTTCAATCCATGAGCGTGGAATATCTTTCCATTTATTTGTGTCTTCTTCAATTTCTTTCAACAATGTCTTATAGTTTTCAATGTACTGGTCTTCCACCTCCTTGGTTAAATTTATTCCAGGTATTTCATTCTTTTTTGTTGCAATTGTAAATGGGATTGTTTTGTTTTCTTAATTTCTTTTTCTGCTAGCTCACTGTTAACACACAGAAATGAAACCAATTTTTGTATACTGATTTCATATTCTGAAATTTTACTGTATTCGTTTATTGATTCTAATAGGCTTTTAAAACAAATTTTTTAAAATTATTTATTTATTTAGTTTTGGCTGTGCTGGGTCTTCGTTGCCACACGCAAGCTTTCTCTAGTAGTGGTGAGCAGGGGCTACTATTTGCTGCGGTGCACGGGCTTCTCATTGCAGTGGCTTCTCTTGTTGCAGAGCACGGGCTCTAGGCACGCGGGCTCAGTAGTTGTGGCTCACAGGCTCTACAGTGCAGGCTCGGTACTTGTGGTGCATGGGCTTAGCTGTTCCACGGCACGTGGGATCTTCCCGGATCAGGGCTCGAACCCGTGTTCCCTGCACTGGCAGGCGGATTCTTAACCATTGTGCCATCAGGGAAGTCCCTGATTCTAATAGGTTTTTGGTGGAGTCTTTAGGATTTTCTATATATAAAATCATGTCATCTGTAAATAGTGACTGTTAAACTTCTTCTGTTCCAATGCCTTTTATTTCTTTTTCCTGCCTAATTGCTCTGGCTAGAATTTCCAGTACTATATTGAATAAGAATGGCAAGAGTATACATCATTGCCTTGTTCCTATTCTTAGAAGGACAGCTTTCAGTTCTTCACCATTGAGTATTATGTTAGCTGTGGGTTTGTCATATACTGCCTATATTATGTTGAGGAACGTTCCTTCTGTACCCACTCTATTTTTTTAAATAAATTTATTTATTTTTTAATTTTTGGTTGCGTTGGGTCTTCGTTGCTGTGCATGGGCTTTCTCTAGTTGCAGTGAGCAGGGGCTACTCTTCGTTGCGGTGCGCGGGCATCTCATTGCAGTGGCTTCTTTTGTTGCAGAGCAAGGGCTCCAGGTGCGTGGGCTTCCGCAGTTGTGGTGCATGGGCTCAGTAGTTGTGGCTCGTGGGCTCTAGAGCACAGGCTCAGTAGTTGTGGCGCATGGGCTTGTTGCTCCGCAGCATGTGGGATCTTCCTGGACCAGGGATCAAACCCGTGTCCCCTGCATTGGCAGGCAGATTCTTAACCGCTGCGCCACCAGGGAAGTCCCTGTACCCATGAGAGTTTTTAATTATATACCTGGGCGTTGAATTTTGTCAAATGCTTTTTCTGCCTCTATCGAGATAATCATATGTTTTTTTTTTTGTTTTTTTTTTCTTTTTGCGGTATGCGGGCCTCTCACTGTTGTGGTCTCTCCCGTTGCGGAGCACAGGCTCCGGACGCGCAGGCCCAGCGGCCATGGCTCACGGGCCCAGCCGCTCCGCGGCATATGGGATCCTCCCAGACCGGGGCACGAACCCGTATCCCCTGCATCGGCAGGCGGACTCTCAACCACCGCGCCACCAGGGAGGCCCGATCATATGTTTTTTAATCTTTCTTTTTGTTAATGTATCATGTTGATTTACAGATGCTGAACCACCCTTGCATCCTTGGAATATATCACACTGGATCATGGTGTATGATCCTTTTATGATTCAGCTTGCTAACGTGTTTTTCCTTTTTTTTAAACTGAAGTATAGTTGAGTCATAATGTTGCATTAGTTTCTTTTTTTCTTAAATTTATTTATTTTATTTATATTTATTTTTGGCTGCATTGGGTCTTCCTTGCTGCGTGCCGGCTTTCTCTAGTTGCGGTGAGCGGGGGGCTACTCTTCATTGCGGTGTGTGAGCTTCTCATTGTGGTGGCTTCTGTTGTTGCAGAGCACAGGCTTCAGTAGTTGTGGCACATGGGCTCAGTAGTTATGGCTTGCGGGCTCTAGAGTACAGGCTCAGTAGTTGTGGTACACAGGCCCAGTTGCTCTGCAGCATGTGGGATCTTCCCGGACCAGGGCTTGAACCCGCGTCCCCTGCACTGGCAGGCAGGTTCTTAACCACTGAGCCACCAGGGAAGCCCCATACAATGTTGTGTTAGTTTCTGATATACAGCAAAGTGATTCGGTTATACACATATATATTCTTTTTCCTATTCTTTCCATTATAGGTTGTAACAAGGTATTGAATATAGTTCCCTGTGCTATACAGTAGGACCTTGTTGTTTATCTATTTTATATATAGTAGTGTGTATCTGTTAATGTCAAGTTCCTAATTTATCCACCTACCCTTTCCCCTTTGGTAACCAGAAGTTTGCTTTCTATGTCTGTGAGTCTGTTTTTGTTTTGTAAATAAGTTCATTTGTATCATTTTAAAAGATCCCATATGTAAGTGATATCATATATTTGTCTTTCTCTAACTCACTTCACGTAGTATGATAATCTCTAGGATCCATCCATGTTGCTGCAAATGGCATCATTTCATTCTTTTTTATGGCTGAGTAATATTTCATTGTATGTGTGCATGCACACACACACACACACACACACTACATCTTCTTTATCCATTCATCTGTCGATAGACACTTAGGTTGCTTCCACGTCTTGGCTATTACAAACAGTGCTGCTATGAACACTGGGGCACATGTATCTTTTTGAATTAGTTTTCATCTTTTCTGGATACATGTCCAAGAGTGGGATTGCTGGATCATATGGTAACTTTATTTTTAGTTTTTTTAAGGAACTTCCATACTGTTCTCCACAGTGGCTGCACCAATTTACAGTTCCACCAACACTGTAGGAGGGTTCCCTTTTCTCCACACCCTCTCCAGCATTTATTATTTGTAGACTTTTTGATGATGGCCATTCTGACTGGTGTGAGGTGATTCCTCATTTTAGTTCTGATTTGCATTTCTCTAATAATTAGTGATGTTGAGCATCTTTTCATGTGCCTGTTGGGCATCTGGATGTCTTCTTTAGAGAAAAGTCTGTTTAGGTCTTCTGCCCATTTTTTGATTGGGTTGTTTGTTTTTTTGATATTGAGCTGTATGACCTATTTGAATATTTTGGAAAATAAGCCCTTGTCAGTCTCACTGTTTGCAAATATTGTTCTCCCAGTCCATAGGCTGTCTTTTCATTTTGTTTATAGCTTCCTTTGCTGTGCAAAAGCTTGTAAGTTTAATTAGGTGCCACTTGTTTACCTTTGCTTTTATTTTTTTTTGCCTTGGGATACTGACCTAAGAAAACATTGCTATGATTTATGTCAGAGAACGTTTTGCCTATGTTCTCTTCTAGTTTTATGGTGTCATGTATTATATTTGTCTTTAAGCCATTTTGAGTTTATTTTTGTGTATGGTGTGAGGAAGTATTCTAACTTCACTGATTTACATGTGGCTGTCCAGCTTTCCCAACATCACTTGCTAAAGAGACTATCTTTTCTCCATTGTATATTCTTGCCTCCTTTGTTGAAGATTAGTTAACCATAGGTATGTGGGTTTATTTCCGAGTTGGCTTGCTAATGTTTTGTTGAGAACTTTTGCATCTATGTTCATGAGATACTGGCCTGTAATTTTCTTTTTTGTGTGTTGTCTTCGTCTGGTTTTAGTATCAGGGTGACCATAGCCTCGTAAAGTAAGTTAGGATGTGTTCCCTCCTCTTCAATTTTTTAAAATAGTTTGAGGAGGATAGGTACTAAATCTTCTTTGAATGTTTGTCTACTGCCAGGTTTTAAGGGTAGAAAGTCCTCCTACCAGAGATTTTTTACATTATAACTTATTTTCTTTCATCTCTCTTTTCATGATTAACATTTCTTTTTTTCCTCCTCTGTTTTGGTTTATTTATTAATTTAATTAATGGAAAATAGGCGTACCCTAATATTTCTTTTTAATGTTCAGCTGTATAATTCATTTAAAGACCACTGATATATAAAGGTAAGTTAAGCTCTAATCTAAACAGATTTCCAATTAATTGTTTCAATATCATAATTTCTCTTTTCCTAACTCATTTACTGTGCTTCCTCTAGAATATAATTATTAATCTTTTCCTTGGCTGTAAATTCTGCACCATTGATCCATTCTTACACTATACTGTCTTATCTTCAAAACTGTAGCTTATCTTCTCTCATTATGATTATACTTCAGGACATTTCTTTCTTTTTTTTTTTTTTTTTTCAGTACGCGGGCCTCTCACTGTTGTGGCCTCTCCCGTTGCGGAGCACAGGCTCTGGACACGCAGGCCCAGCGGCCATGGCTCACGGGCCCAGCCGCTCCGCGGCACGTGGGATCTTCCCGGACCGGGGCACGAACCTGTGTCCCCTGCATTGGCAGGCGGACTCTCAACCACTGCGCCACCAGGGAAGCCCCCAGAACATTTCTTATATTCTCATTTGCTTATTTTCCTGGAGTAAATTTAGAGTAATGTTAAGTTCCGAAAGAGGTGACACTTTGGCATTTTAAATTTGAATTATATTAGGAGAATATATTAATTTAAACAAAGCATTATTTTCTAATTAATATCTATGAATTATTAATACATTATTCTTTACTGCAGCAAAGCATTAATAAATTTATATTCAACATTCCCAAATACAATTTATTCATAAAGGTCTCACATATTTCCTGTTAAGGCTATTCTTAGGTATTTCATATATTTTATTGCTAGTATGATTCACCATCCCTCTTACTGCTAACTTCCCAGAGTAAAAGTGATTCAGAAGTTTGTTGATGGTAAATTGTTCTCAGTTTTTGTTTCTCTGGAGATATCTTTATATGGTTTGTCTAGCTCTTGAAAGTAGTTTTGCTTTGTATGCAAATCCATGTTTTTAAAAATTAATTAATTAATTTATTTATTTTTGGCTGCGTTGGGTCTTCACTGCTACACGCGGGCTTTCTCTAGTTGCAGCAAGTGGGGACTACTCTTCGTTGTGGTGCACGGGCTTCTCATTGTCATGGCCTCTCACTGTGGAGCATGGGCTCTAGGCATGAGGGCTTCAGCAGTTATGGCACACAGGCTCAGTAGTGTGGCTCGCGGGCCCTAGAGTGCAGGCTAAGTAGTTGTAGTGCACGTGCTTAGTTGCTCCGTGGCATGTGGGATCTTCCCGGACCAGTGCTCGAACCCGTGTCCCCTGCATTGGCAGGCAGACTCTCAACCACTGCGCCACCAGGGAAGTCCCACAAATCCTGTTGACAGCTATTTTCTTTCAATGTTATAAAAATATTTTTCGTAACTGCCTTCTGGTTTCACTGTTGCAGTTTAGAAGTCTGTTGTCAGTCTAACAGTAGTCCTTGTGCATGTGATCTGACTTTGTCTTTTCTCTTGACTACTTTGTTTTTTGTTTACTTTTTTTAACTGTCATAAAATAATAACATAAAATTTGCCATTTTAACCATTTTTAAATGTACAACTCAGTGGCATTAGTTATATCCACAATGTTGTACAATGACCTCTATCTGTTTCCAACAATTTTCACTGCCCTAAACAGAAACTCTGTACCCATTAAACAATTAACTCCTTATTACCCCTTTCCTCCAGCTCCTAACAACTTCTAATCTACTTTGTCTCTATGGATTTATCTATTCTAGACATTTTCTATAAATGGAATCATACAATATTTCCCGTATAACCACAATTCTACCTTCTGTTTCTATGAATCTGACTACTGTAGTTACTTCATATAAGTGGAATCATAAAATAGTTGTGCTTCTGTGATTGGTTTATTTCACTTAGCATAATGTCTTCAAGATTCATCTATGTTGTAGCATGTGTCAGAATTCTCTCTTTTTTAAGGTTGAATGATATTCTGTTTTATGTATATACCATATTTTGTTTATCTGTTCATCTGAAAATTGGGCTGGTTCCTTCTTTTGGCTATTGTAAAAAGTGCTGTTATGAACAAGGGTGTACAAACATCCATTCGATTTCCTGCTTTCATTTCTTTTTTTGTATATACCCAAGAGTAGAACTGCTGGATCATATACTAATTCTATGTTTAAATTTTTGAAGAACCATCAAACTTTTTCCATAGCAGCTGTACCATTTTACATTCCTACAGAGATGTAGAAGTTTTTCCTCATGCTCTCTAACACTTGTTATTTTCTGGTTTTATTTTGTTTTTAAATTAGTTATTCTAGTAGGTGTGAACACTTTGGCTGCTTTTAAAAATCTTTTTGCTTTGTAATTTCATCACAATGAATAACTAGGTGTAAATTTTTTATTTATCCTGCTTAGTATATGTTGTGCTTCCTATGTTTGAAGATTCATGTTTTGTTTTGTTTCATCACTTTCAAAGTGTTCTCAGCCACTTATCTCTTTGAAAGAACTCAGAAGTTCTCTCCTCCAGGATTCTCATTTGATGTTAATTAGGCCTTTCATTCTATTCTTCGTTTTTCCACTTCCTTCTCTCTACTGCTGCATTCTAATTTCTTCAGAACTATTTTCTAGTTTAATCTCTTTTTCCCTTCTAGAATTCCTACTGGTTCTTTTGCCCAAATATCTTACCCATTGTTCATTTTATTCCATTTAATCTTTAACATCTCTTATAATTGTCTTATATACCCTGTCTGATAATTCTAATATCTGAAACTCACTGTGAGGGGATCTAAATCTGCTGATTCTCCTTTGTGGTGCTTTGTTTCCCAATGTATTTGGCGACCTTTGATATTTTTTTGATCTATGAGATTCCTGGTGATCTAAGTAGGAAATGTGCTCCTTGAGAGCAAATCTATACTGGAAGCCAGGGGGACTTATGACTCAAGACTACTTTATCCCCTTTCCAGAGCCCAGATCATGTGGTAGGTACTCTGAGATAGGCATACTAATTAATGTCAGCTCTGCCATTCTAATATGTCCACTGTTGTTGGTTCGGCTTATATTTTGTCAAGAATGTAATTGTTTTATAAAAAAGGACCCTTTGGAATAGATGGCTGGCCATTCAGCCAGAAGCCAAGTCATAATTATCTGTAAATGTCTGTTTACAGAGCTTCCTCCTGGCAGGAGTTATAACTCATTTACTGTTGCTTCTTCAGCACCTACAAAGTGTTCACTAAATAGTAAATGAATGAACGACAACTGGATTTTGTCATTTTCAAACCCAACTATTCATTATGAAGTCCCAACAGCTATTCACCGAAGTCTCAAGTAAAATATGCTGGAAAAACAGCAACTGCTAAGAAATCATAAAAATAAGACCAGGGTATAATATAGTAAAAAATAGCACTAGATGGGGAAACTAGAGGTTTTAGTTCTGGTTTCAGTGAGAAGTCTTTTGGGAACTAGGTTTCTTCATTTGTAAAATGATTTTTACTAAACAATTTCTGTTAGCTCTAAAATTCTTGGCTAGATTCGTTCTTTATATGAACACAGAACTCTCAAACTTCCACAATCCAACCATCTCTTGAATTTACAAATTCAACTAAAATAAAAAACCAAAACAAAATCCAAAATAGCAGTTTTACTTACCTTATAATTCTAGACCTCTATTTCAGCCATTACTGATCACAACCTTAATTTCTACAGAACATACAATTATTACCACACACAACATAAAATAATTAAATATAAACTTTGTTGTTTGACATATAAGTAACAAAAAAATTGACTGACTTGCAGAATTGCTAGGATGTTGAATAGATGCTTCCTATGCTAGCAATCCTCGCCCCTGGACCACTTTTAAAACAGCAAGGTATTTGCAAATTATTTCAAGGCATAAAGTTGATAAGGAATACAAGAGGTGCCCAGATATCACAGATAAAGAGAACTAGGGAATTTCTTGGCAGTCCAGTGGTTAGGACTCCGCGCTCTCACTGCCGAGGGCCCAGGTTTAGTCCTTGGTTGGGGAACTGACATCCCACAAGCTGCGCAGAGTGGCAAAAAAACAAAACAAAACAAAACCAGAACCAAACAGCATAAGCTTGTGCCTCATATCTTTTCTTTATCAGTAACTTATTTCTGGGACATCATCAGAATAATGTGCTATATATCTTGCAGGTTCTTAATAAATATTTGCCAACTGACTGAATGGAAGACCAAATACTGGGTCAACTCAAGGAGGAGGAAGTCGATACTTAATCCAAAAAACCTTGTAGCTCAGAAATTAGATGGCGAGAGATTTTTATCTCTAAAAACTTGCTACTCTGGGGCTTCCCTGGTGGCACGGTGGTTGAGAGTCCACCTGCCGATGCAGGGGACACGGGTTTGTGCCCTGGTCTGGGAGGATCCCACATGCCGCGGAGCGGCTGGGCCCGTGAGCCATGGCCGCTGAGCCTGCGTGTCCGGAGCCTGTGCTCCGCAATGGGAGAGGCCACAACAGTGAGAGGCCCGCATACAGCAAAAACAAACAAACAAACAAACAAACAAAAAAACAACTTGCTACTCTGTATCTCCTAAAATAATCCCCATTTATAAAACTTATCTTTTTTATTTGCCTATAACAAATGTTTTCCCTAGTGTGTCACTTGTCTTTAATTTTATGGTGTCTTCTATAATGCAGAAGTTTAATTTTGATGTACTTAAATTTACAAATACTTTTCTTTATTATCTGTTCTTGGTGTCTTAAGAGCTTTCTAAACTAACTCTTATAGTCATGAAAATATTCATATTTTCTTCTAACATTTTAACGTTTTGTTTTATACATCAAGGTAATTCATTTGAGATATATTTTTGTGTACTGTGTTGGGAAACATTTAACATTTAATTTTATTTTTTCCACACAGAAAGTCCATGTCCCAGAATCACACTGAAGAGTTCATCTTCTCCACAATGAACTGTAATGCAACTGCTACCATTTACAGAGGTCCCATATATGTATGAGTCCATCTGTGGGCTCTCTGTTTTGTTCCTTAAATCTATTTGTCTATCCTTGTATTAATACCATACTCTTTTAATTACTATAGCCAAATAATAATTCTTGATATTTCATAGGTTAAGTCCTACTTGGCTTTTTATCAACAGTCTTGACTACTCCTAAGACACTGACTCCTCTATATGAATTTTAGAATCAGTGTAACGAATTTCTTAAAATGTCCTACTGGGAACTTGATTAAAGTGTACTGTATTTACATGCTGATTTTTGTCTTTTTGAAACAGTTTATAACTTTCTTCATAAAGATCTCAACACACTTTTGTTCTAGGTACCTATAAGCTTTTGTTGTTACTGCTAATAATATCCCTTTTTTTAAATTGTATTTTAACTGGTTATTTCTGATATACTGAAATGCTACTGATTCCTATATGTTGATTTGTATCCAGCAACCTGGCTGAATCCTCATTAGTCTGTAAATTCTCTTGGATTTCCTATGAATATGATCGCAAAGTCTCCATTTATCTTTTTACCCTATATGATTCCCCTGAAAACATTTTAGAGTTCTTCAACAACTCTAAATCAGAATTTGCAAATTAAACAAAAATACAGTAAATACCATTCATATTAACACTGATTTAAAGTGATAAATATTTAGTTGAAACCAAGTACAAGGTGCAATGCAAATATGATACTGAATATATACACTGAATTTAATACTGTTTTTAATTTATCAAGCCTATAATACTATTATCATTCAATTATTTCACCATTTTTCTCCATTTGAACTACTATGAACTTTTTTTTAGTGTATGTTGAAATTATTAGTGCCTTCAACTGATACAAACCATTATTTTTTTTTTTTTTCTTTTTGCGGTATGCGGGCCTCTCACTGTTGTGGCCTCTCCCGCCGCGGAGCACAGGCTCCGGACGCGCAGGCCCAGCGGCCATGGCTCACGGGCCCAGCCGCTCCGCGGCACATGGGATCCTCCCAGACCGGGGCACGAACCCGCATCCCCTGCATCGGCAGGCGGACTCTCAACCACTGCGCCACCAGGGAGGCCCTAAACCATTATTTATATATTAAAGCCATCTTTAACCTTTCCTCATTAGCCTTTGATAAAGTAATATTATCTATGTCAAAATACAAACACATGATAACACAGCCACTGAAAATGAGTCACAGAACTGTTAATAAGGTAATCATACGGATGACACTGAATATGCTTAGACAATCCACAGACCCTTTAAACTATATCCATGGACCCACCTAGGAATACCTAGGCCTGTACTTAAGAAATACAGCTTTATAGCTCTCCATGGTATTTCCATCCATGCATCAAGCTAACCAACCACCTATGAGGTGACAAGCATTGTGCTGGGAGCAGAATGTCTGGGAGACAGAAACTGGTGACAAAAAGCATGTGTATCAATTACAAGGCAGTGTGTTAGGTGCTATGACAGAAGTAGAGACAGGTATAATGGTAGCAAAGAAGAACTGTTTAATCCAGACTAGGAAGTAGAAGTCAGGAAGGGAAAATTTCTTGAGGATACTAAGTGTATAAGGAAGGTGAAAGGACAGAGCAAACAAAACTCTACAGAGTTCATACCTAACTGGGAATACTGTACTGCTCTATGGTTGATTATACAATTTGTTCTACTAGGCTGCCAATTTGATTTTCAAAAGGAATCAACTTCTTAAATTCATTTACTTAATACTGTAATTTGAAAACTGTTTAGTCCAAATAAATCTTACATTATGGAAAAGTTGCATATAATATATAATTACGTATGATATATATTATAAACAAATGATTAAAAAGTGAACAGCCATGTAATCACAACCCAGGTCAAGAAATAAAATATCGCTAGCTCCCCAGAGGACCTGAGTGCACCCCTTCAAGTTCACAATCCCTTCCATCTACCTGGGATGGTAGACTTTTGTGATAATTGTTTCCTTACTTTTCTTGGTTTTAACATATAGGTAGGTATAAACAAGAGTTCATTTTTTGCCAAATTTGAACTTTATATAAATGGATTCATACAATATATACATAAATATTCCTTTGTACTTTCAATCAATATTTTGTGAGATTTGTCTATGTCATTGCATATAACTGAAATTCATTGATTTTCCTTGCTGTCTGGTATTCCAGTATGCCACAGTTCATTCACTTTACTGTAGAAAAATATGTTTCCAAATTTTTTTTATTAGGACTTTCACTTTATTAATTTATTTTCTGGCTGTGCTGTGCGGCTTGTGAGATCTTAGTTCTCCAACCAGGGAGCGAACCTGGGCCCCCTAAAGTGGAAGCACAAGAGTCCTAACCAATGGACCGCTAGGGAATTCCCCAAATTTTTATTACCATAGACAATGTTGCTATGAAAATGTTCTTCCACTTATCTTGCTGCACATATGCAAAAGTTTCTCAGGGGTAAAAGCCTATGGTTGGAATCGCAAGATCTGTACATAAACTTTTAAAAATGAGGTTGTTTTATTACCAATCAACCCTCAAAGCAACAGTATATAAGAGCTTCCACTGTGCCACAATCTTGCTAATGTTCGTACTGGTGGACTTTAAGATTTATGCCTTATCTGGTACGTATGTGTGCTGGTTATTAATTTACTGCCTCTCAGCTCTAACATGCCCTTCCCTTGTGGTACCGGAGCCAGACTCTGCAAACTCTATTTCCCCTTGGTTCAGTGTTGGACTCTGACAACAGAGAGCCCTAGAGTGACACTGAGAGGCTAGAAGAGGCAGTACGGATTCTTCTTTTGGTGTTCTATTTTCAAGTGGATCAGCTTAGAGGCATTCTGGGTGCATTTTAGCATAGCTTTTGTAGTTCAGTGGTGAGTGCTCTCCAGCCTGTTTCTTAACCACTAGTGACAGGTAGCATGTTCTTACAGCAATCCACTCTTTCCTCAGGTCTGAATCTTAGCTTGGGGTGAGTCCTTATTTACTTTTCCCTCAGGTTCAGAGGTAGTAGCTGCTTTCAGCAGATACTATTCCATGACACCTTTGAGTTAGTTTATTCTTTCTAGTAGTTAGCTACCTTTTACCTACTTAACGATTCTTCATGTAAAATTTTCCGTTTAAATTACTGATATGTGATTTCTCTCTCCTGATTGGGACTTAACTTATATGATATGTAATGAGATGTCTCAGCAGTTGTAGGGCTATATGACATGATATCAGAACAGACTGAATGCAAAAAGCAGGTAAGAAAATATAGCTATCTGATATTAAGCCAGACATTAAAGAGATCTGGCAAGAATGCAAAACACCACCACTCTTCTCACTAAAATTTTAAGTGTTGGTTATTAACGTTTATTGTTTTAAAAGTTATTAATAAATATTTAAATAATTTCTGGTTTGATTTCTACAAGTGCCAGGTAAAACTAAAATCTTCAAATTTTTTGTCTTTCTCATTATTTTATAATTCTTTATGTATTCTGGATATGAACCTTTTGTTGACTGCATAAAAATATTTTCTCCCACTCTGTGGCTTGTCTTTTCACTCTTTTTTTTTTGTTTGTTTAATTATTTTTGGCTGCATTGGGTCTTCGTTGCTGCGTGCGGGCTTTCTCTAGTTGTGGCGAGTGGGGGCTACTCTTTGATGCAGTGCGTGGGCTTCTCATTGCAGTGGCTTCTCTTGTTGCGGAGCATGGGCTCTAGGCGCCCGGGCTTCAGTAGTTGTGGCACATTGGCTTAACTGCTCCACGGCATGTGGGATCTTCCCGAACCAGGGCTTGACCCCGTGTCCCCTACATTGGCAGGTGGATTCTTAACCACTGCATCACCAGGGGAGCCCTTTGTCTTCTCACTCTTTATAGTGTTTTTCAATTAAATGGAAGGGTCTTCATTTTAATGTAGCTGTACTTATTAATCTTATGAGGTAAGGTCATGAAATATTCTCCTATATTGTCTTCAAAAGATCTGTAGTTCTTTCATGTTTAAGTATTTAATATGCAATTGATTTTTGTGTATGATGTGAGTGGGATCTAATTTTTTCTATATAGCCAATTTGTCCCAGCAATATTCATGAAAAAGTTATTCTTTTTCTACTACCTAATAGTTTCATACAGAGACCAAGTATATACACTGGTCTGTTTCTAGACTTTGTATTATGTTCTACCGGTTTCTTTGGCTATCTCTGGGCAAATATCACACTGCTTTATTTATCGTAGCTTTATAATCAGTCTTGAAATCTGGTAGAGCCAGTCTTCCCACCTTATTGTTCTTCAAGAGTTTCTAGGCTTTCTCTTTGTGGGGGAAGGGGAAGAAGGAGCTCTCTGCACTTCCATACAAAATTCAAAATCAATTAATAAAATAGGGGGGAAAAACACTACTGAGAGCCTAATTAAGACTGCTTTGGATTTATAAATCAATTTGGGAAGAAATGACATTAAATATTGAGTCTTCCCTATCCACAAATTATTTCTTTAGGTTTTCTATACTGTTTCTCAATTATGTTTTATAACTTTTTCAATAGAGATCTTATACATCTTTTGTTAAGATTTATTTCTAGATACAGTTGATTCTCATTAATTGCAGATTCTGTAGCAATAAATTTTTTAGAATGTGATTTAGCTTCACACATTTAAAAATTGGGAGGCTTCATATAAGAATCTAGATTTTGACCTAGCTTAAAAAATGAGAAAGTCTTTGGAAAGTCTGAAAGCATAGGTCAACAGTGAACTCATATTTCTTTATGGCCATAGGCTAGGGTTGAGTAGCTGTTGCTCCTTTTAGATGGGTTTTTCCTTACAGTCCACCCACTTCACTCACCTGGGTTAACTGCCTGGAACTTCTAAACATTTGCCCCTCCTCAATTAAAGGAATTTAAATGATAGCCTTAGATTAAGAGAAATGAATTCACAAAAGGGTAGAAATGAGTCTAAAGTATAACCATGAACAGAAATTTAAAAGGGGGATGAGATGGGGTTGTTTATGGAATACTAAAGCTCATATCCTAATACACTCTCATTTATCATATACTTTATAATTAATTTCTTTATAAGTGAGAATATATTCTGTTTCACTGATATAGTCTTCTACTCCTGATTCTATTATTGTTTTAAAATATATACAGATAATTGACAGGGGAACTCTGACTCTGATGTTCTTATAAACAATTATCTTGAACATATATCCTTCCACATCAAACCCTACTGAGATTCTGACTGGGATTACACAATGAATTTATAGATTATATATTGGGAGAGAATCATATTTTTAACAATACCAAATCTTTCCCTTCAGAAGTATGTATTGGGCTTCCCTGCTGGCGCAGTGGTTGAGAGTCCACCTGCCAATGCAGGGGACATGGGTTTGTGCCCCGGACCGGGAGGATCCCACATACCGCGGAGCAGCTGGGCCCGTGAGCCATGGCCGCTGAGCCTGCGCATCCGGAGCCTGTGCTCCGCAACGGGAGAGGCCACAACAGTGAGAGGCCCATGTACCACAAAAAAACAACAACAACAACAACAACAAAAAACAAGTATGTATCTATCTCTTCATTTATCCAGGTCTTCTTATAAAATTTTCTCTATAAAAGCCTTACATACTTCTTATTATATTTATTTTTGGGTGGGTTTTCCTTTATTTGGGGGGGGAGGCAGTATTTTTTTGTTGCAAAAGGAATCTTTTTTTTCTAATTACATTTTTTTTTTTTTTTTTTTTTTTGCGGTATGCGGGCCTCTCACTGTTGTGGCCTCTCCCGTTGCGGAGCACAGGCTCCGGACGCCGGCCCAGCCGCTCCGCGGCACGTGGGATCTTCCTGGACCGGGGCACGAACCCGTGTCCCCTGCATCGGCAGGCGGACTCTCAACCACTGCGCCACCAGGGAAGCCCTCTAATTACATTTTTAATTGGTTACTGCTAGCATATATAGGAAATCTACTGCCTTTCTACGTTGAACTTGAATCTGGCTATTTAACTGAACTCTCTTATTAGTTGATTCTATGTAGGCCAGGGGTCAGCAAACTTCAAACCTCAAGCCAAATCTGGCCAGCTGCCTGTTTTGTAAATAAAGTTTTAGGAACACAGCCACACCCGTTTGCTTATGGCTGCTTTTATGCTAGAATGGCAGAGTTGAGTAGTGGCAACAGAGATCCTATGGCTGGCAAAGCCTAAAATACTATCTGGTCTTTTATAGAAAAAGGTTGCCCACCCCTGATGTAGGTAATCCTATTATCTGCAAATAATGATAATTCTATCTCTTCTAAATGTCTTCTCACTATTATTTATTTATTTAGAAATGAATGGAATCTCAACATAATGGTGAACAGTAATGATGATAGAAGGCATCACTCCTGAAATGCTTTTATTGTTTCACCATTAAGTCTGATTTTATCATAGGTTTCTGAAGATATCCTTCATTGAGTTAAAAACATTTTCAGAGCTTAAAATTTTAAAGGACTGTACTTTATTCTGAGATTATGCCATTCCTATGTTTTTCTGTGAAATAGTAATACAAAGTAGTTGTTTTTAAAAATATCTTTACATGGTAAAATAAAAGGTGACAACCCTATATTAATCCATGAACTAGGTCATGAAATCTAAGTATAGGATACATTAGGTTAAGTTTTTAAGACTATAATGATATTTACAGCAGAAACTCTAAGTAGTGGAGATCATGTAGCATACTGCTTTTCTTACTCAAAATTATATTGGATTTATATATGTAAAGAAGCAGCACAGACTAGTGGTTAGGTGGCAAAGAACATAAGCTTCGGGGTCTAGACAGGATGGGGTAGGAATTCTGCCAAATACCAGCCCCACCCCCCAACCCGGTAGCTGTGAGCGCTTAGGCAAGCTACTTAATGTCTCTAAGCCAGTTTCCTCCTCCTTAAAATGGGGGTAATAGTAGTAGCCACTTTAAATGTTGTTCTCAGGTTTAAACAACCTGAAGTACACAAAGTACTTTGTATAATAATAATAATATCTGGTCAATTATGACTGCTCAATAAATGTAGGTGATATTACTGTTATTATTTTATCTACTTCTGACGTGTATAAATCTTTATTACTTAGCATATAAAAATAAGACCACATTTTAATCTTTTGTAATACCAAAGTAGACATCTTAAGTTTACAATCCAAAGGAAGGAACAAGGATCATTCCATTCTAACTGAGTTAATACTAACAAATGGATCAATAATATACGATAGTCATATATTCAAACATATATTATGCTAATAAGTACATATTATTATTTTTTTTTTTGCCGTACACGGGCCTCTCAACTGTTGTGGCCTCTCCCGTTGCGGACGGAGCACAGGCTCCAGACGCGCAGGCTCAGCGGCCATGGCTCACGGGCCCAGCAGCTCCGCGGCACGTGGGATCCTCCCGGACCGGGGCACGAACCCGTGTCCCCTGCATCGGCAGGCGGGCTCTCAACCACTGGGCCACCAGGGAAGCCCGATAAGCACATACTTTGAGGAAATATTTAGCTATTTTGATTTTTCCATATAATTGTTTATCCTCCAATTGTGTGTAGATGTGTGTGTTTCTCACACCAAGCAAACAGCTTACAAATATGGATGAAACACAAGGAAAACACTATTAATACAGGGCAAAAGTAAGATCAAATATAAGTGTTCCAGCACTTTGGGAAATGCTGGATACAACTTTGCTAATGGAGTAAATCAATATAGAATTAAAAATAAATATTTTCATTTCTCCCTAATTACACTGATTTCATGAAGGGGGCAAGATTTCAGAAAGACTCTGAAAGAAAAATGGAAATGTGTAAAAAACACAAAAACAGAAAAAGCAGTTAGAAAGAAGTACAGCCAGAGAGTATGACCAGGAGATACACTCTCTTGGTCAAGTTAGGAGAGAAGAGGCAGAGCATAAATAACAGACAAGTTTTCAAAAAGGGAAGAAAGAGTCTTTAAAAGAAAAGTGTATTACCAGGAAAGTTACAATCAACAATTTGGACAAAATATCCTTGGATCTTCAAGCATGTGCAACTATTACAGTTCTTACTAACGGGAAACTAAAATTCTAAATTTTCTAAGCTTAGATCCCAAAGAGGAGTAAGAATTTACTTACTTCACTAGAGCAGCTGCTTCAGGAAGTACATCAGCAAACGATTCACGGAATATGATTGCGTTTTTCCTTTTACAGTTCTGTATGACATCATTGGCAAGGTAAAAGAGATTCAAACGGTGGGGATAGGCAGCTGGAGATGACAAAAGACAATAAATAAGACCAAATGAGTCAATTTATACTTAGTACAACTTATTCCAAATACAGTGTTCTCAAACTGTGTAACTGCTACTACAAGGATGGATGATGAGTAAACAGACAAACGAGCTAATGGATCAAGTTACTGAACCTAATGCCTAAAAACCTTGACTGCTTCACGTTAAGTTTCTGTCTAGGTATTCCTTTAGTAAATTTCTACTTCACTTTGTATGTATTTGGCACTAAAAAACCCATTAACTCTGGAGAAGCTCAAATAAAACAAAACTGTTCTCCCAAACATTTGGGAAGATAAAAAATTGAGTTGAAGTAGTTCAATTTGTTGCAAAAACACCAGGGTTAGTGGAAGGAGAATGGGTTTTAGAATCCAATCAGAATGTGACCTTAGGCAAGCAAATTGCTTAACCTCCTCTACATTATTATTGCAGACAGACTCTTCATCAACCAGTCCAGATACACCTAAGTCCTCCCATCTACTGGAAGAGAGGCTCTGCTGCCACTTTCATCACTAGGCGAATGTCCTGGGAAATAAGTAATTTGAGTCCATAAACCCACCCACATCAACCTTTATTAAGGTCCAGGACAGGGCCCAATCAATTTACTATATGGAACCTTGAGCAAAGTCACCCTAAGTTTTATTATTATCCTGAAAAATTTTACTGTCCATACGGATGATTCATCATGTTTTCTAGTCTCGACCTCCAATGCAGCGACCTCCAAGAACCACTTCTTTCTACATTTTAAAATCACCCTTTCTGACCACAACCACCCATTCCATTACATTTGTCCTTCAGTTTCATCAAGATCTCAGTTCTTTATTTTCTCTAACTCACATATAGTCTCTTCTAGTACTCAATTCTTTCTCTACCAATTCCAGAGTCTTTCTGATCCATTATCGAAACCATTCTTTTTTTTTTTTTTTGCGGTACGCGGGCCTCTCACTGTTGTGGCCTCTCCCGTTGCGGAGCATGGGCTCCGGATGCACAGGCTCAGCGGCCATGGCTCACGGGCCCAGCCGCTCAGCAGCATGTGGGATCCTCCCGGACCGGGGCACGAACCCGCGTCCCCTGCATCGGCAGGCGGACTCTCAACCACTGTGCCACCAGGGAAGCCCGAAACCATTCTTATATCAAAACCTTCATTTGCTTTTTGTCCTCCTTACAATTTAGGCTTTCTATCACATGTATTCAACAAAATCCTAAATCTGGATCAATCTAACTGAATGACTTTACCGCACCTTTATTTCTGCCCCGGGGTTCTGCTGAAGAAAAATCATACCACCAGAAGTAATGAAACAATGTAAATTCAGTCCCTTCCTTCAGTGGGCCCTCCTCCCATATGTGTCTTTAATCAGCATCCTCTCTCAATTGCTGTAAGAGCTATTTCAAACTTTTACCACTCTTGTCAAGCGCCCTCTCTTACCACATTCTTTCTCACTATCAGGAGATAAGCTTAATATGCTATTTCACAGAGAAGCAGAAATCATTAGATGGGAATTATGTTCTCTCAAAAAATGTACCCAGGGACTTCCCTAGTGGCGCAGTGGTTAAGAATCCGCCTGCCAATGCAGGGGACATGGGTTCGATCCCTGGCCCAGGAAGATCCCACATGCCGTGGAGCAACTAAGCCTGTGTGCCACAACTACTGAGCCTGCATGCCACAACTACTGAAGCCTGAGTGCCTAGAGCCCATGCTCCGCAACAAGAGAAGCCACCGCAATGAGAGACCTGCGCACCGCAACGAAGAGTAGCCCCCACTCGCCGCAACTAGAGAAAGCCCACGCGCAGCAACGAAGACCCAACGCAGCCAAAATTAAATAAATATATAAATTTATTATTTTTTTTAAATGTACCCATACGTAAACCCATCCAGATCAATTTACCTAAGTCAGTTAAGATCTTTCAGATCAGGGATCTGAAAGAGTGTTATATACTCACTGTCTCTAATTTCTAGTAACTCCATAATTATAGGAGCTACCTTTTTTTTGTACTTAAAAAATATGCGGGGGCTTCCCTGGTGGCGCAGTGGTTGGGAGTCCGCCTGCCAATGCAGGAGACACGGGTTCGTGCCCCGGTTTGGGAGGATCCCACGTGCCGTGGAGCGGCTGGGCCCGTGGGCCACGGCTGCTGGGCCTGCGCGTCTGGAGCCTGTGCTCCGCAGCGGGAGAGGCCGCGATGGTGAGAGGCCCGTGCAAAAAAAAAAAAAAAAAAAAAAAAAAAAAAAAAAAAAAAATATGCGGGCTTCCCTGGTGGCACAGTGGTTGGGGGTCCACCTGCCAATGCGGGGGACGCGGGTTTGGGCCCTGGTCCGGGGGGTTCCGCATGCCATGGAGCAACTAAGCCCGTGAGCCACGGCTACTGAAGCCGGCACCCTGGAGCCCGTGCTCCGGAACAAGAGAGGCCACTGCGATGAGAGGCCCGTGCACTGCAGCGGGGAGTGGCCCCCGCTTGCCGCAACCAGAGAAAAGCCCACGTGCAGCAATGAAGACCCAACGCAGCCAAAAAATAAAATAGAATAAAATAATAAAATAAATTTATTTTAAAAAATGCAATCTACCATGTGAGGAGCCTTACATAAATTATACTATCTCATTTATGTTGCCATCACTTCACTCAAACAGCAATTACCAATATTACCAATAAACTCCAACTTATTAAACCCAAAGGAGATTTTTCATTAATATATTTATTTTATTTATTTATTTTTGGCTGTGTTGGGTCTTGTTGCTGTGTGCCGGCTTTCTCTAGTTGCAGCGAGCAGGGGCTACTCTTTGTTGTAGTGTGCAGGCTTCTCATTGCAGTGGCTTCTCTTGTTGGGGAGCACGGGCTCTAGGAGCGTGGGCTCAGTAGTTGTGGCCTGCAGGCTCTAGAGCCCAGGCTCAGTAGTTAGTGGCACACAGGCTTAGTTGCTCCGCGGCACCTTCCCGGACCAGGGCTCGAACCTGTGTCCCCTACATTGGCAGGCGGATTCTTAACCACTGCACCACTAGGGAAGCCCCAAAAGGAGATTTTTTAAAATGCTATTTCTACAAAGAACTATCATTTCCACCAGGCTTTGGCACACAGAATAATGTGCTATAGTAATCCCTTTTTGTTTCTGTTATAATCATTCTCTTAGTTCTCCTCTGATGTTTCTAGCTCTTCCTCCATATATATACACAGGTGGACATGATAGGTAGGCAGCTCTGCTTGTGATCATCCTCCTTTATTTATTTCTTTTTAAAAAATATTTATTTATTTGCAGGTCGCAGGCTCCTTAGTTGTGGCATGCAGGTTTCTTAGTTGCGGCACATGGGCTTAGTTGTGGCATGCTAACTCTCAGTTGCAGCACGCGTGTGGGAGCTAGTTCCCTGACCAGGGATCAAACCCAGGCCCCCTGCGCTGGGAGCATGGAGTCTTATCCACCGCGCCACCAGGGAAGTCTCCATCCTCCTTTAAATGTTGATGCTCCCCAGGGTTCTCTCCTGAGCCCTCTTCTCGATTCACCCGTAGCATAGAGTTGTAAGATTTCAGGTTCAAAATGAGATAGTCTGTTCTATTCCTGGCTTTATCACTTATTAGCTTTAGGATCTTATACGTTACCTAACTTCCATATATTACTTTTTTTTTTCTTTGCAAAATGACAAACTCATGGGTTGTTACAAGAATTAAATAAAACAATGTATGTAAAGCATTTAGGACTGTGCTTAGCAAACAGAAAATGGAATGCTATCAGCATAATTATCCACACTTAACTACTACCACCTAAGTACCAATGACTCCCATAACCATAGATTTCATGCTTGGATTTCCCTTTACCAGTCAATGCACACTCTACTTCAAAGTCTCAGAGATACCTTGAACTTGGTTTTTCAATATTTTATTAATAATCTTCCTCCTCTTCCATCTGTTACTGCTCTTGTATTTAGCTAGAATTTCAGCAGTCTTTTTTGGCTCCTCTTCTTCCCTACCTGACCCTCACCCCCTTTTGATACATCTCCAAGTCCAGCCAATTTTGTCTCCAATAATATTTTTCAAATTTATCCCCTCTTCTCCTTCTCTTCCTACCATTGCTCTTTGCTGGGTCATCACTTTTGACCCAGACTACTACTGAAATAGCCTCCTAACTGGTTATCCTGCCTTGGACTTGGTCTTCTCAAATTTATTCTCTACGTTGTTGCTAAATTCATCTTCTAATACGTGAACAGTATCCAACTATTTCTCAGATCAAATCTGTCAATGATTTCCAACTGCTTACTAGAAAATGCCCAAACACCTTAGTTTTCATTTACATTCTGGATCTTACCTTCTCTTCCAGTCTCATCTCTTCCGCCTTCAAATTCAAAATTCCACCTTTAATGAATTACTCACAGTTCCCAGAAACACACCTCTCTCTCTCCCTCTCTCTCTCACAGACTTTCCTTTTCTATGATAATCCATCCTAAATAATCAGTGTTTTCTACTCACCTATAGGAAAAAGTCAAAAATTTTAAATTTAATTCATGTCAGATTCTGACCCCTCTCTACCTCAACTTCCCAAAACAAATCACCCCAAACTTTTTTTTGGCCGTGCCACGTGGCTTGCAGGCTCTTAGTTCCCCCATCAGGGACTGAACTCAGGCCCTTGGCAGTGAAAGCTTGGAGTCCTAACCAGGAAATTCCTGCCCTAAACTATTACTGGAGAGATTAAGAGACTCAAGGTACAGAGCAATCTGATGTAACTAATTTGTGTTTCTGAAATGGATATAGGTTTGGACTAGCCAGTTGTAAATGACATTTTTGGATCAACTGAAGAAATGTGAATGTGGTCTGGATCAGATAAAATGAAAATTTACGGAAATGGAAATAAATCATCAACTGGGGGGAAAACACAGTAATTACAGAATGATCTCATGTTAGGAAAAAAATCTGTGAAAGAGATCAGAAAGAATATGGAATTAAATTTTAACAGTACTGATCTCTATTTTTTTCACTTTTGCTTGCCTGTATTATAATTTTCTGTAATACATATTTGCTGCTTCCATTATTGATTAAGGAAATATAATCACTTTTGTCCAAAAAGTTTAACTGACTGTCTTTAACTAATTTGTATTTCAGCCTGGACCTGTTCTTTGAACTGCAGACTCAAATATCCAACTTCCTACCCAACATCTCTCTTGGGATATTTAATACACAGCTCAGACTCAACGTGTGATATTCTGATCTCTTCCTCTTAATTCTCTCCTCCTATAGTCTTCTCCGTCCCAGTAAATGGCATTTCTTCTGTGGTGGCTTTTTTCAGCCAAAAATCGGGTCATCCTTGACTCCCCTCTTTCACACTCCATATCCAAACTCACAATGCAGATCTCAGTAACGCTACCTTTGAAATATATACAGATTTAGGAAGTTACAAATGCAGAAAGAAGGAGGTTAGAATAAACCCTGTGGTGCTGGACTGTAATTGGAAGTCTTGGTATGAATTCACAGTTATATATAGAAAACATACACTTATTCAAGTGATAAAAGTTAATGTCACTATTAATGGGGCAGATTGACATTATGTTCCTCCAAATACATATAACGCTTTAAGAACACAGCATCACTTCTGTGGTATTCTTGCCCCAAACTGCATAACCTGAATCTAAAAACAAAAACAAAAACAAAAAAACAGACAAACACAAATTTATGGATTATTTTACAAGTTACTGGCCTATAGCATTCAAAAATTTCAGGGTCATGAAAGATAAGGAAAGACTAAAGAACTGTTTCAGACTGAAGTAAACTAAAGAGACATGACAATTAACTCTAACAAATGACCCTGGATTTTAAAGACCATTATTGGGGCTTCCCTGGTGGCGCAGTGGTTGAGAGTCCGCCTGCCGATGCAGGGGACACGGGTTCGTGCCCCGGTGCGGGAAGATCCCACATGCCTCAGAGTGGCTGGGCCCGTGAGCCATGGCCGCTGAGCCTGCGCGTCCGGAGCCTGCGCGTCCAGAGCCTGTGCTCCGCAACGGGAGAGGCCACAACAGTGAGAGGCCCACGTACCGCAAAAAAAAAAAAAAAAAAAAAAGACCATTATTGGGATAACTGGCAAAATTCAATTAAGGTCTGTGGATTCGATGGTAGTACTGTATCAGTTTTCATTTCCTGATTTTGGTGGTTGTACAGATGTTACATAACAACTGTTGCAATGTACTGAACTGTGTCTCCCCAAAATTCATATGTTGAAGTCCTAACCCCCAATGTTACTGTATGTGGAGATAAGGTCTATAAAGAGGTAATTAAGGTTACGTGAGGACATAATGGTGGGGCCTTGATAAGACGACATGAGTGTCCTTATAAGAGACATCAGAGGAACTCTGCCTCCCCCCAAACCCTCCTCCACCACGTGAGGACACAGTAAGAAGGTGGCCATCTACAAGCCAGGAAGAGAACTTTCACCAGAAACTGAACCCTGTCAGACCTTGATCTTAGCCTTTCCACCTTCTAGAACTGTGAGAAAATAAATTTCTGCTGTTTAAAGCCACACAGTTTGTGGTATTTTGTTATGGCAGCCCAAGCTTATTAATACAACTATATAAGGAAATGAACTGTTTTTAAGGACACTGAAGTATTGAACAGGGCATCATGTCTGCAACATACTCTCAAATAGCTCTGAAGAAAAGTGTGTGTGTGTGTGTGTGTGTATGTGTGTGTGTACGTGTATATGAAGCGAGCAATAAGAGATTAAAGTAAATATGGTAAAACGTTAATTACTGGGGAATCTGGTGAAAGGCACACAAGAGGTATTTGTAATATACTGCAGCTTTAAATTTGAAATTATTTAAAAATAACAAATTTTTAAAAATACATAGACTCCAACTATTACTTATCATTGCCTCCTGGTTTAAGTCATATCATCTTTTGCTTGAATTATTGAATTAGCCTCTTAACTGGTCTCCCTGCTTCTACCTTTGCCCCACTTCAGTCTAGATCCTTTCAAAATATAAATCTGATCATATTATTTTGCTGCTTTAAATCCCTCCAATAATGGCTCTCGTCCTTACTCAGGGTAAAGATCAAAGTCCTTACTATGGCCTGTAAGTCCTAAACGATCTGACCTTGCATTATCTCTCTGATCCCCAGTCCTGGTAACCATTCATTCCATTCCTGCCACTCTGGCCACCTTGCAACTGCAAGACCTACAACACACCTGGCATACTCTTGCTTCAGGGTCCTTTGAGCTCCCTGCTCCCTCTGCTTGGAACATTCTTTCCCCATGCAATCTCATGGTTTACTCTCTCGCTGCCTTTAAATCTTTGCCCAAATGTCACTTTCTCAGTGACTTTCTGTATTTCCCTGACCAGGAAAACTGCAACATCAAACCACCAACACTCCTATCACCCCTTTTCCCCCCCCAATAAACTATAATTTACTTAGTTTATCTTTTGCCTGTCTTCCCCGATGAGGACAAGGATTTTTGTCAGTTTTGTTTAGTGTTGAATTCTCAGCACTTAAGAGCATGCCTAACACATAGTAGGCTTTCAGTAACTATTTCTTGAATAAATAAATTAGAAAAAAAGGAGAAGGAAAATGTAAAGAAAAGAAAAACTACTCATGAAAATGAGTACTATAGTCTTCTATTCAGTTTGGTTAATAATCCCATAAGGTAGCTGGCTTCTGAGTACCTCCAGAGTAGATAGGGACCAGACTTCCATCTAAGATACCGTTAGGTACTGTAATTCGTGCACAATTTTAAGAATTAATCTTTTGTCTTAGGTACTGATTTTAGAACCCAAGTCCCGAGTAAATGACTTCAATGTACACTGAAAGAGCCACATCTAAGCTAAAAAATTCAAAATGGTCTCTCAACATTTGTAAAGTATCAACTCAGAAGTTCTTTGAATATTTTGCCACTAGGAACATTTGTTAAATATCGTTATATATAATTATCTAGAAATCTACTAAATCCAAACATTCCTTAACTCTAAACAGAAAACTACTCAGTGTTATCAATGATCTGTAAAGAGCCAAAAGAAAATCAGAATCTAAATATCCACCAGTAGTAGAGTTGACAATCATTAATCAAATATGAAGACCATACAGAAAATAGAAAAATGGTTTACATATTGAAAGTGAAGAAAACAAAAAATATATGTCAACCTTGCCTCTTGCTTCCCCTTACTTTTTACATTTAAGTCCTGTTAATCCTACCTTCTTATTACTGCGTATTTCTGAATTTAAGATAAGATTGTTTATAACATGCACATTTTATATACCACCAAGAAATTTAAAAAGTACTTCCAGTTAGCTGAATGAAACCATCAACTGTAAAATACATACTGCTTTCAAACATGTTAAAATGTGAAGACGATGTACATCCTAGAATTGATGAAGTACATTAATTTCTAGTTCATTTTTTCCCTCCCCATTTCTTTTGCCACTACCCTACTTCAGTTTCTCATCATTACTACAACAAACTTCTTAATAACTGATCTCTGTCTGTAGTTTCAATGCATTCTCCAGACTGCTGGGAATTAATCCCACCAGTATGCTTGTCCCTGTGTACAAAGATATTCTTGCAGCACTATTTCCAACAGAAGTCTGGAAATATCCTAAAAGTTCTTAATAGGGGCTTCGCTAAATAAATTCTGTTACCTCCATCTAGCTGAAAAGTATGTAACTTAAAAAACTTGTGTTTTTAACAGTTCATTTTATAGTTCATTTAGAACTATCTCCAAGATATAAAGCAAAAATAAGATATAATGGGTCTACTTTGCTAGTATATGTGTACAAAAAGTACAAACAAGCATATATTTCATATTTATAGAGAACACCTCTGGGAAGATATATAAGAAACTGCTAACAGTGATGCCTCTACAGAAGGAAACCAAGGGATCAAGAGAGATAGAGACAGTCATGACAGAGGAATTCATTTTCCATTGTACACTTTTTGGAATTTGACTTGGGCATGTATTTACTTATTCAAAATAATACATTAAAAATTAAAAACAAAACACCCCTATGCCACTACATTTTATGTCCTTCCTCAATACTGCTCAAGCACCTTGTATATAGATACTGTACTTTTTCACTTGGAATTTAAAACATCCATTTATAAATGTTTCCTCATCAGACCATGAGTTCTTTCAGCACACTGGCTTGGTACCTCAATGCCAATCAACTATTTATCAGGTATACAATTAATATCTTCTATTGAATAAATGAATACTAACCAAAGCTTCCCTTCTAAAATCATCCCCATCCAGGCCTCATCTTCCCCCATGCTCCAAATTATCTGTTTCTCTCTCATCAATTATCCCCAAATGTTTTGGGGTCTCCTAGATAACACCAAGCAATGATCTAGGATGTGAAGGAGACTGAACCTTTTACTCCTGTCCCTTGTTAACCAAATCCATCTTCTGTAAGTCTATACCACAGTCTTAAACAACAACCCCCCCACCATTGCTCTTTCATAAAATTTACTCTTTCAAGTTTACCCTGATTTCACTAATACGAAAATGCTGGTGATAAGAGGAATATCAAATAAATAATGTAATCTGCCCCACCTTAGTGCTAAGGGGAGTCCTGTCTCAAATACATATAGCAGAATTCTCATTCCTTTCCGAGGATGGTATAGCAGAAAGAAAACAGAAATTGGACTCAGACATACATCAATTCAAATTTTACCTCAATAACTGAGTCATGACCGTCACTAAAATTATATGTCTCTGAGCCTTTATTTCCATCCTTAAAATGAATATAATAGCTCAAAAGACTTTGCAAGGAATAAATAATATATGTTAAATGTCTGTTTATAGTACCTACTAGAGAACAAGTCAAATACTTCACTAACAGCAGTTGTTTTCTCCAGTTTTCCTTCCCTGTAAGCTAGTATATATCAGGTGAGTATGAGGGAAAAATGCCATTTGAATAAACTAATCTAAATTAAGATATGTATGACAATAGTTTCTTTCTCTTTAACCCTGGCCTCTGAAAATGGGGAGAGAAAAGGCTATTTTATTTTTAGCTCCTCCAATTCCAGGACTCCCTTGCTCTATTCTGGCTCCTGACATCTAGGAGGCTTGTGAAACATCTAGGTTGCAAAAAAATCAGAAGCGGAATCACTTGGGAACCCTAGTGTTCGGAGAAGTCCGAGGGCTTCAACTCAACCAGTTTTCTTCTCAGCTGACCTCAGAAACGCTTGGTTTGCCTATAGTAATACTAAATATAGAGATTTATATGAGTTGTTTAATTGCTTACACCTAATAACTATGCGGAGTAACTATGTACATATCATTTAATAAGCGAAATGTTTTAAAAAGTTGATTATAACCAAAACTCTGTTCAGGAACGATTCAAATGTTGGTTAATTAAATAGCCAAGCTGTCTGTTCATGGATTTAAAAAAATGTTCACACTATTTCTTCCATCTAAAATGACATTACTCTTCTCCTTTTATTATTTGAATTCTCATCTCAAAACCCAAGTCAAAACCCTGGTCCTCAAAGACAGCTCTTGAAACCACTTCCATCTTTCTTAACTCTGAACTTACACTGCTCTTATATTTAACATCATGTACTACTTCACACATTAGCTTTTCCTTGGCTTGATTGTAAACTCTTTGAAACAGAATTATATCATTTACTTCTTTTCCATCTTTCATAGTGCTGAATACAAACTAGCCATTTATTATGTTTTTGTTGACCGACTGCCTACTTCCATAGTCTAACTTGAGGCCAAAAAAAGCAGATTATTCCTTTTCATCTTCAATGAGTATTAGCACAACTATTTTTTACATTAATGAAGGGAAATACTAGTGTGGCTAATCCCAACAAATTAATTCCCAAAACATTTCCACTGTGCATTTAGAATATATCATATCAATTCTTTTAACAAATTTATCTTGGTAATTATGTACTTAAGTTTATGTCATGATAATCTACCTTACTCTCCACACCTTATACTTCTCTAACAGAGAAGGAAGAGAGATGCCACAAGTTTAGGAAAGAGTAACTTGTGAGAAAACAATCAACTTTTTATAACCAGGGTGTCATATGATATTTCAACATCAATGTTGCCACCACCACCAAGAAAGTATATGTGAAGCCAAGAGATATAAACTTATACATTTACCAAAAACTTAGAGGAATTAATTTCCATAACACTTTCATAATATGTCAGCCAATCAGCTGTCAAAGTCAGGTACTGCGCCCTTTTTTCTCCATCTATCTAATAACTATAGAAAAATTTCCAAGAAGCAGTATAATATGGCCTGGTGCAGCAGTTCCCAAATTCTGGCCATAGCCTGTGATGAAATTTCCATTGGTTTGCAGAGAAATGAGAAAAATGAGGACATAGCAGCTTATTTTTCCTAAAGCAAAATGTATCCAAGTTAAAGAATGGTTCTCTATTATCTTCTGCCTATTTTTCTGGTAATTAAAATATCTTTATGAAATGATGGTAATAATTTTAATGTCCTCAATTGGAAATATGAACAATCCTATTTCAGCACCTTTAGTTTTTCTATTTTCTTAAATTGATTGGCCCATGTCTAGAAACTACTAGTCCAATAGATCTCCTCTGATCCTGACTCACTGTGAGCTACCAAAATAAATGAATGCTTAAACACTTCATTGCTTAGTTTGCTTTTTACAATCAATAATTAGACTTGTGTGTTAACTGTGCTGGAAAAATTTCTTTCTTGAGATTACATGGACCCATGATCTGTGGATCACAAAAATGCCAGAAGCAGTATTAGTATATAAAGATGGTCTTTTATTTATCCCAAGAACTTAAGGATGGCTTTATCTTAGAAAATCTGTAAATATCATTCACTATATTTACAGAAAAATTCTTGATAAAATTCTGTCTGCTGAAGTAGATACGGTTAGCAAATAACAATTTCTGTTAGAAATAGAAAGGAACCACATAACTTGATAATGAAGTCTTAAATACAAAGAGTGAAGTACCATAGGGGTAAGACTATCATATATATCAGATCAGTTCTTCCACATTGATCAACACATTCAATAGAATTCCAGTCAAAATCCTAATAAAATACATTAAGGAATTTGAGAAGCTGATTCTGCATTTTATATGGAAGTGCAAAGGCCTAAGAATAAAAAGACACAAGGTAGAAGAATGTGGTCTCCCAGATACCATGACGTCATATAACAGGCTATGGAATTTGCACAGGTATGGCCAAACTGACCATTAGAACCAACTGGAGAGCCCATAAACAGATCTGTGTTAACTGATATTTATGACAGGGGTAGCACTGCAGATCACTAGGAAAAAAGGAGAATGCTATTCATTAAAGTAGATAGGACAATGGTGTTTCTACATGGAAAAAAAATGAAAATGAACTCTATCATGTCATATACAAAAATCAGTTCTGAATGGAATAAGGACAAATACAATAGGCTAACCAAAGGCTTCAGCAGAAAACACAGGAGAACATCTTTATGACCATAAGGTAGGGAAAGAGTTCTTAAACCAAACACAGTGTGCCAACCATAATAAAAAGTGGGTTAACCACAATACATATATAAATCTAATATTATTAAAATTAAGAACCTCTCTTCATCAAAAAGACATCATAAAGAGAGTACAAAGACATACCTCTAACTGGGAGAAACTCCTTGTAACTTCTTATGTGGGCAAAAGAAACAAATGGGCATTTCACAAAATAGGAATCTTGAATAGCCAATCAAAAAAGAACTTCATTAATAATCAGGAAAATCCAAATTAAGATCAGGAGACAGCATTTATCCGCCCCCCAAGCCTGGCAAAAAATTCAAGAGAGCTGACAGTACCAAGATTTGGCAAAGATGTGTAGAAACAGAAAGTCATCTTATTTATTGTGTTGGTGTTTTTTTTTTTTTTTTAAATCAGGTTTATTATTGAGGTTTGATTTACACACACCAAAATTCACCCTTTTTTAATGTACAGGTATATAAATTTTGACAAATTTTGCAGTGTAACCCCCACAGTTATATTACCCCCCAAATCCTTCCTGCCCATTTTTAGTGAACCCCTCTCCCTACCCCCACTCTCTAACCATATAGTTTTGTCCTTTCCATAGAGTTATATAAATGAAATTATATAATACATAGCCTTTGAGTCACTTAGCATAATACATTTGACATGTATCTATGTGTGTGTACCAGTACTTCATTTCTTTAAGTCTTTTTTTTTTTTTTTTTGGCCACGCTGTACAGCATTCAAGATCTTAGTTCCCAGACCAGGGATTGAACCCGTGCCTCCTGAAGTGGAAGCGCAGAGTCCTGACTACTGGACCGCCAGGGATTCCCTTAAGTCATTTTTTTTTTTAATTGTGGTAAAATATACAAAACATAACATTTCATTTATTTTTACTGTAAGGTAATATTCCATTTCAAGGATGTCCTAAAGTTTGTTTGTATCACAGTTTGTTTGTTGAAGGGTATTTGGGTTTTTTTGGTTTTGGTAATTATCAATAAAACCACTATAAACATCTCTTAATAGCATCTTTAAAACAGCAAAATTTCATAATTTTTTTTTTTTTTTTTTGCGGGACGCGGGCCTCTCACTGTCGTGGCCTCTCCCGTTGCGGAGCGCAGGCTCCGGACGCGCAGGCTCAGCAGCCATGGCTCCCGGCCCAGCCGCTCCGCCGCATGTGGGATCTTCCCAGACCGGGGCACGAACCCGTGTCCCCTGCATCGGCAGGCAGACTCTCAACCACTGCGCCACCAGGGAAGCCCAAATTTCATAATTTTGATGAAGTCCAGCTTATAAAAAAAATTTTTTTATGGATTGTGTTGTTGGTGTCGTAAGAAATCTTTGCCTATTCCAAGATCACAGACTTTCTCATACATAAAGGTGAAATACTGAAAGCTGCAGGATGTTCACTTTCACCCTTTCTCTACAACTAGACGTTCTAGCCAGTGCAGTAAGACAAGGGAAAGGAATAAAGGCATATAAATTGTAAAGGAAGAAATTACAACTGTCTTCTGTTGCAGAAAACATGATTTGTCTACATAGAAAAACCACAAAGAATCTACAAAATAGGTATAAGAACTAGTGAGTGAGTTTAGTAGAGTTGCAGAATACATAATAGAAAAAAAAATTTTTTTTAACATAGAACCATTTATAACAGCAAGAAAGACTTAGGTAGAATCTAGCAAAATAAGATATGTATACAGAGAAAAAAATACAAAGCACTGATGAAAGAAATCAATGAAGACCTAAATAAGTGTAGAGATATACCATATTTATGGGTTGGAAGACTCAATATTGTTAAGATGTCAATTCTCTCCCAAATTAATGTACAGATTCAGTATAATCCTAATCAAAATCCCAGCATGATTTTTAGAAAAAACAAACTGATTCTAAAATTTAAATGGGGGGGCTTCCCTGGTGGCACAGTGGTTGAGTCCACCTGCCGATGCAGGGGACACGGGTTTGTGCCCCAGTCCGGGAAGATCCCACATGCCGCAGAGCGGCTGGGCCCGTGAGCCATGGCCGCTGGGCCTGCACTCCACAGTGGGAGAGGCCACAACAGTGAGAGGCCCGTGTACCGCAAAAAAAAGAAAAAAAAAAAAAGGAAAAAAAAAAAGAGTAAAATTTAAATGGGGGACTTACTTGGTGGCACAGTGGTTATGGTTAAGAATCCACCGGCCAAAAAAAAAAAAAAAAAAAAAGAATCCACTTGCCAATGCAGGGAACACGGGTTCAAGCCCTGGTCTGGGAAAATTCCGCATGCCACGGAGCAACTAAGCCTGTGTGCCACAACTACTGAGCCCGCGTGCCACAACTACTGAAGTCCACGTGCCTAGAGCCCATGCTCCGCAACAAGAGCAGCCCCTGCTTGCCACAACTAAAGATAGCCCACACGCAGCAACGAAGACCCAACAGGGCCAAAAATAAATAAATAAATAAATTTAAAAAATAATAATAAAATTTAAATGGAAAGACAAAAACCTAGAATAGCTAAAGTAATTTTGAAAATCTTGTTGGAGGATTCACATTACCTGATTTTTTATTTATTTATTTATTTATTTTTTATTTATTTTTTTTTTGCAGTACGCGGGCCTCTCACTGCTCTGGCCTCTCCCGTTGCGGAGCACAGGCTCCGGATGCGCAGGCTCAGCGGCCATGGCTCACAGGCCCAGCCGCTCTGCGGCATGTGGGATCTTCCCGGACCGGGGCACGAACCCGCGTCCCCTGCATCGGCAGGCGGACTCTCAGCCACTGCGCCACCAGGAAAGCCCCTATTTTTATTTTTATCTTTTGCTGTACGCGGGCCTCTCACCGTTGTGGCCTCTCCCGCTGCAGAGCACAGGCTCCGGACGCGCAGGCTCAGCGGCCATGGCTCACAGGCCCAGCCGCTCTGCGGCATGTGGGATCTTCCCGGACCAGGGCATGAACGCATGTCCCCTGCATCGGCAGGCGGACTCTCAACCACTGCTCCACCAGGGAAGCCCCTCATTAGCTGATTTCAAAACGAGATATAGTAATCAAGGCAGTGAGGCATTAGCAAAAGGACAGACACAGATCAATGGGACAAAACAGAGTTCAGAAATAGACTCATATGGTTAATTGATTTTTGACAAAGGTGCACAGGCAATTTAATGAAATAAAGAAAGGACAGTCTTTTCGACAAATGGTACTGGAACAGTTGGACATCCATTAAAAAAAACAACAACAACCTTGACCCACACCTCATACCATCTGCAAAAATTAACTCGAAATGCATTACAGACCTAACTGTAAAACCTAACTACAAAACTCCTAGAAGTTCAATGTCTGCAGGATCTGTACTGTTGCTCCTTTCTCATTCCTGCTATTAGTAATTAGCATCTTCTTTTTTTTCCTTTGCCTGGCTAAAGATTTGTCAGTTTTATTGATCATTTTAAAGTACTTTTAATGGGATTTTAAATGAGAAACAAATTGACAACACACACTTGTAAAGTCAAGCAGTTGCATCCCTGCAATCTGGCGATTCCTCTCTTGCACATGTGCCCAAAAGTATCCATAGCAGCATTATTCATCACAGACAAATAACTATAATACAGATTGAATCCTGAATAGTTACAACCTTGAATGTAAGTTATAGAGATTATTTTTTAATTTGATGAGATCTGATGCAGACTTGCAAAGACATCCACTTGGATATGAAAAACAGCCTTGTTTAAAATTTTGAAGACAAAAAATTATTTCAAACTAATACTCAGCCACAAAACACATGTTAATAAAAGCAAACACACATACATGATCGTATGGCTGCTAAACCAGCTGGGTTCTAGGCCTTTTTCAGGTTTTCTATTTCTTAAGCCAATAAGGGTTCTATATATTAAGAATATATATATTCTATATATTAAGCCAATATTTTTATGGACATTTTCTCCATTTCCTTGAGGCTTTAAAAATTATTAATGTAAAGCTGAAGTTGTATTTGTTTGTAATTTTAAAAAATCTATGTCTATAGTTAGTTCTCTTTTAAGAACACACTGGGTAAACAAAATGTGATATACATCTCACACATATAATGGAATATTATTCAGCCTTAAAAAGGACAGAAACTGACACATGCCATTAATATGGATGAACCTTGAAGAGACGTTATGCTAAGTAAAATAAGCCAGTCACAAAAAGACAAATACTATATGATTCCACTTATATGAGGTACCTAGAGTAGTCAAAGTCATAGAAAGAGAAAGTAGAATGGTGGCTGCTAGGGGCTATGGGATGGGAGGAATGGGTAGTTACTGTTTAATGAGCACAGAGTTTCAGTTTGGGAAGATGAAAAAAAGTTCTGGAGATGGATGTTGGTGATGGTTGCACAACAATGTTAACATATATAAGAAAAAAATAAGAAACTGTTAATAATGGAACTTGGCATACAGAGGAAGGTGATGGGTAACTTACTTTTCATTTTGTAACACATACATACTTTGAATTTTACAATGTACTTTTATAATCATAAAAAGTTTGTTAAAAAACAAACTAGTTAATGGCTCCCTAATTCTGTACACTGAAGTGACTTTCATTTGAAAATAACCCTCCCTTAATTACATAATCCATCATAGCTACCTTCTCACTTCTTACCTTCCCTACTCCTTCAAATATTTGGAACACTGTCTACTACAATGGCCAGATGTCTCTCCATGTCCTCACCTAGGACAAGCTATTTATTATTTTAAAAAAAAGTATATATATATATATATATATATATATATATATATATATATATGTCATTTAACATTAAACATATAAAAAGTATACAATTTATTAGATGACATTCTTCTATAAAGAGCTTTTCTTTCTTGCCCCTCCCTTGTTCTCTTTCTCTTTTCTTTTTTTTTTTTTTTTGTGGTACGTGGGCCTCTCACTGTTGTGGCCTTTCCTGTTGCGGAGCACAGGCTCCGGAAGCGCAGACTCAGCGGCCATGGCTCACGGGCCTAACCGCTCTGCGGCATGTGGGATCTTCCCAGACCAGGGCTCGAACCCGTGTCCCCTGCATTGGCAGGCGGACTCTCAACCACTGCGCCACCAGGGAAGCCCCTCTTTCTCTTTTCTTTTAATGAATGTAACTATAGACACATGGATTTTTTCTTCATTCATTCTTTCTGATGTACAAACTGTCTCACAGTTAGCCAGTAAAATCCCTTTCAAGCCAGCTCTTACATCTTTTGATATGATCTCATTCGTCTTTGGGCTCTTCTGAGACCTTCTTGCCCTCCAGCCAAAGATGTTCATTCCATGAGCCTGATGTTTTCTTCATAGGAAGATTTTACAAACTACTTACTCAGTCTGGTTAATACTTACAGAGCTATTCAAATTTTCTAATTCTTCTTGGATTATTAATTTTTAAAGAAATTTGTCCATTTCATCTGAGTTTTCAAATTTATTGGCATAAAGTTGTTCGTATGATTTTTAAATTTCTACTTTATCTGTAGTCATGCCCCCTCTCCATTCCTAATACTGTTTATTTTTGCTTCCTCTTCTTTTCTTCCTTGATCAGTCCTGACAAAGGTTTATCTTTTACTTTTTTTTTTAGTATTATTATTTTTTAAATTTATTTATTTTATTTTTGGCTGCATTGGGTCTTTGTTGCAGTGCGTGGGCTTCTCATTGCAGTGGCTTCTCTTGTTGTGGAGCACAGGCTCTAGGTGCACGGGCTCAGTAGTTGGGCCTGTGGGCCCTAGAGCGCCGGCTCAGTAGCTGTGGCACATGGACTTAGTTGCTCCGCAGCATGTGGGATCCTCCTGGACCAGGGCTCGAACCCATGTCCCCTGCATTGGCAGACGGATTCTTAACCACTGTGCCACCAGGGAAGCCCCTACTGGGCTTTTGGAAGAAGCAAGTTTTGTCTTTGCTGACCTTCTCTATTTTGTCTTTCTTTTGTACTTATTCTTTGCTCTTATTTTTAATCTCCTTCCTTCTACTCTCCTTGGGCCTACTCTGTTGTTCTTTGCCTGTTTTTTTTTTTTTTTTTTTAAACAAAAGATGCTTAGCTTATTAAGTTTCAGCCTCTTGCATTTAAGGTTACAAATTTCCCTTAGGTACAGCTTTACTGCATCCCAGCCCAGACTTCTTAACTCAAGACCCATATACCTACTTGTCTAACATGACATCTCCACTGAAGTATCTAGAAGATATCTCAAACTCAACATGTTAAAAACTAAACTCTTGATCTCTCCCAAATCTTGTCTACTCAAAGCCTTCATCACGTAGTTAATGACAACTCCATCCTTCTATCACTCAGGACACAAACCTTGGAATTATCTTTAATTCCTCCTTTTTCTAATACTGTCAGCAATTCGTTCTATCTTCAAAACGTATCCAGAAATCATTTACTTCTTATGACCTTCATCCCTGTCACTGCAATCTAAGCCATCATCATCCCCTACCTAGACTATTACATTACTCTTATAATAGGTCTCTCTGTTTCTGTCCATTCCTCCTTATAGTCTATTCTTGCCATGGCAGTGGAGAATTCTTTTAAAAGGTAAGTCAGAGCATGTTATTCTCTGCTCAAAACTCTCCAATGGTTACTACTTCCACTCTAAGTAAAAGCCAAAGACTTTGCCCTACGTGATCTGCCATCTCCTTTATCTCTTTGACCTCGTCTACTTTCACTCCATTCCAGCCATAGTGTTCTGGAACACTATTCTTTGAACATACCAGATATACTCATAATTTAGCGTCTTAATTCTAACTGTTCCCTTTACCTAGAATCCTCTTCCTCCAGATATGCACCCGGCTAACTCAGTGTCTTCAGGTCTTTACTCAATTCTCACTCTCTCAATGAAGCCTATTTTAAGTGCTTCCTTTAATACTGCAACCTGTCCCCCAATCTCCACCGTTAATTCCAATGCCCTTTACCTTGCTCTTTTTACTTCTTTCCCATAAGATTTTTTCATTTTCTACCATAATAGGTAATTTACTTTTTCATTATATTTATTGATCCACAAGGTCAGAAATCTTGATGTATTCACTGATGGATCCCAAATAAACAAATGGTAAGCACTCAATAAAATGAGTTATTAGTTTTGATGTAGTGTTCTTATTACTATTCAGTGCTATGTATTTTTACATTTCCACTATGATTTACTCTCTGATCCATGAGTTATCTGGAAATGCACATTTTAATTTCCAAGCAAAGGGAAAATTTTTGTTTTGGTTATTAACTTCTAAGTTAAAAGTACCATATGGCTAAAGAACATGAATCTGCATGATATAAAGGATCTAAAATTATACTAATCTTGCATTAGGGGCCAGTACACATCACTAACTGGTTTAAATATTCCTTGTTTGTTCAAAAAAGAATGCACATTTTCTAATTTTAGAGCACAGGGTTCTCCATATGTGAGTCAGTTAAATCAGATATGGTAGTATACTATAAATTCTCTATATTTTTACATAGTTTGTATCTGCTTAAACTACCAATAATTAACAGCTACATTTTAACTCTCTCACTAGGATAACAAAGCTGGTAAATTTTCCTTTCAGTTCAGGCATACTTCAGAGATATCGCGGGTTCGGTTCCAGACCACCACAATAAAGTTCCAAATATAGAAATAAAATGAGTCACATGAATTTTCTGGTTTCCCAGTGCATGTAAAAGTTATGTTTACACTATACTGTAGTCTATTAAGTGTGCAATAGCATTATGACTAAAAAAAAAACAATGTACACGTCTTAATTTTAAAATGCTGTTTGGGGGACTTCCCTGGTGGTCCAGTGGTTAAGAATCGCCTTCTGGGACTTCCCTGGTGGTGCAGTGGTTAAGAATCTGCCTGCCAATGCAGGGGACACGGGTTCAATCCCTGGTCCAGGAAGATCCCACATGCTGCGAAGCAACAAAGCCTGTATGTACGCCACAACTACTGAGCCTGCGCTCTACAGCCTCCGAGCCACAGCTACTGAGCCTGTGCGCTGCAACTACAGAAGCCCGCACACTCTAGGGCCCGCGTGTCGCAACTACTGAGCCTGCATGCCACAATTACTGAAGCCCGTGCACCTAGAGCCCACACTTCACAATAAGAGAAGCCACTGTGATGAGAAGCCCACGCACCGCAACAAACAGCAGCCCCTTTTATTAATGTAAACATTTTATACATAATTATTTTATATTTTGTATCTTATCATTAATAGTTTAAGTCTTTAGGGGTTTGTTTCTACCAAATCTCACTCAAAGTGACTTATTTCCTTGTGTTTGGTAATTCTCTGTTGAATTTTATCTGTGGGAATTCAAAGAGCCTAACCAGAAGAAGCTTTCTCTCAAAGTGTACTTGCAAGTGCTATGGCAGAGTCAGGGTAGTACTGACCTTGGTCCAATTTAGGATCATTCTCAGAGGGTTCTTCCACTTTGCTGTGGGCCAAAGGCTTAGTTTCCCATTAGTGCTAACATGGGCATTTGCCTTGGAGAGCAACCTTGCCTTTTCTGTTTGCTCACAGCTCATTGTTCTTGCTTCAGCTGACTCTTCACTTTTGTGAGAACAGACCCTTAGCGAGCGCCCTAACTTTTTTTTAGCATACTCAGTAACGCATTAAAAATTAAGCTTGTAACCTTCCATACACAAAGATACTGCCCCCTCAAGGAGGTGGAACATCAACTCTGCACTCCTTAAGTGTGTACTGTGCACAGTGACTTCTTTCCAAAGTGTATAGTTTGATAAGGGGGTGGGGGGAGACAGTGATTTTACAGTGAAGAAACCTGATAAATACTGCCTCAGCCAGGTGATCAAGGTTAGCATCATCAGTGATAAGTCATGTTGACAGGATACTCTTGACGTGATGTGATGCAAATGGCACTTTTCCTGTGTTCTTTCCAAGAACCTATAGCCCCAGTTAATCATGAAAAAATATATGTATCAGACAAACGTATATTTTTGTTTATTCATTTGGGCCGCGCCTAGCAGCTTGAGGGATCTTAGTTCCCCAACCAGGGATCAAACTCAGGCCCTCTTGCAGTGGAAGCGTGGAGTCCTAACCACTAGACCACCAGGGAATTCTCCAGACAAATCCATATGGAGGGACATTCTACAAAATACCTGATCAATACTCCTCAAAACGGTTACAGTCTAAAGAAGCCTGAAGTGACATGATGACTAAATGTAATGTGGAATTTTGGATGGGATTTTGGGACAGAAAAAGACATTTGGCAAAAACTAAGGAAATCCACAAATAAAGTATGGACTCTAGTTAATAATGACCTATCAGTATTGGTTCATTAGCTGTAACAAATGTACCATATACCAATGTCAGATGTTAACAACAGGGGAAACTGGGTGCAGGGTATACTAGAACCCTCTATACCATCTTTGCAACTTCTCTGTAAACCTAAAGCTATTCTAGAATAAAGTTTATTTTTAAAAGTTATGTTTGTTACAATTTCTGCAGGATTTAGTTATTTATTAGGGCAAAAAAAATATAGTCTCTCTGCAAAATGTCTAGTCTGTCATATCATCAGAAACAGAAATTGTCCTATTCACCCTTCTCCCCGGTGCAATCATGCCTTTTCCCAGACCCATGTTCCTTGGAAACTCCACTGGCAAACTTTCTCTTCCCTTAATTTCTGAGAAATTACTTTGCTCTGATCTTCTCCTCTACCTAGGACACCTTTTCTTCTGAAACTCTGGTGTTTCCCAAGTTCTTTCACTGGTCCTTTTCTCTTCTCACTTAAAATACTGTGTCCCTAGAAGTGCTCATTCATTAACTACTACCAATATGATTACAATTCCCAAGTCTCCATCTCTAGTCCAAAGCTCCCTCCCAAATACAATATAGTAGTTATGAACATATTTAAGTTAGTCAGAACTAGTTTCAAAGCCCAGCCCCTATTTCCAACTGCATGACCTTTTCTCATCTATACAATGAGATGCTTTTCTCATCTATACAATGAAATAATAGTACCTACTTATTCAAAGGTTTTTCTCAAGATTACATGACAAAATGCACAAAAAACTCCTAGAATTGCATCAAGTATATAACTGTCAATAAATATTAGCCAATATTAGGATTATAAACACTATCAAAATGGTTAATTATCTATTAAACAATTTGTCTCAGATGCCCTCCAGACATTGCAACTCCATGTGTGCAAGCCTGCTTTTATCACCTATTTCCTCCCAAATTTCCTGTCACCCAAGACAGAATCCACAGGATCCATCTTCCAAGCTTTCCTCTAACTTCATCCCGTACATCCAACTGGTCAGCAAGTTCTGTCAAATTCTACTTTCTAAATACCTCTTAGATCTTATCTGTCCTCTCCACTACCACTTATATTCTTTCAAATCTTTGTCATTTGGTTAGATTATTATAGTGGCTCCTGAACATTTCCCCCAAACATATTATCATTTATTTTTGGAAACTGTAATATCAGTTTCAGGTATTGCTATTTTAAAGACCAAAATACAATATTTTTGTTGGCATAATACAAAAGCAGTTTATTCATCGTCCTTGGTTGTCTTTATCTCTTTCCTACCTACTCACCCACCCCCATTCCTCTCACTTTCACCACAAACTCCTTACACTACTTACTATGCAGTTCAGGAAACTCCCCTGACTCACCCCCCTCTACCCTTGTCACGGCCCACTTATAGGGAGAGTCTGAACCTGAGGGAAAGAACCTTCCGTAACAAAGAATCTCTCCTAGGGAAAAGAAAGGATTTAAACTTCATTAGGGAAACGTTTCCCAAGTTGGCCAAGAAAGAAGTCAAAACTTTGGCAATTCTGAACTACTGAACATAGACAGGTGGTTCCAAAAGCACTGGTCAGGGGAGTTAAATATGGCAAGAAGATACTAAAGTCCAACCCAACCAGCTACATCACACAAAGCAATTATAAAGGTACCTCAGACAAAAAGACCAAAGTCAAAGGAAGCAGCAAAACCAGGAGCAGCTGATGATTTACATTATAATGATAATCTATGTTTAATATTTATGTTTTTATAAATTTACATTTTTACTTGATGTTTTAAAATATGAAATACATTAAAAATCTGGGCTCACAGACTTAACTTCAATTTTTGAATTCTGAAAGCTTTGAATAAATCCGAAAATATACTAATACCAGTATTACAAAAAAGTAATTTTGGTCCAGTGTTACAATCACTATCTATTGTAGCTTTTGTGCCTATACACAGTTACTTTGTTTTCAACATACCTTCCCTCCCCACCATGTCTTAAAAATCATGGCTTTTATTGCTTCTCTTTGTCTTTTCCACCCTCACTTGTCTATGTGTACTTCTGATTGTTCACTCTCTGCTTCTGATTCTTTTACACCTTTGTTTGTATTTGAGATGCCTTCTTTCACCTGCTTCACATATTTTTTGAACAACTGTTTCCTCCGTGAAGCCTTTCTTACTACACACAAATATAAACTGGTTCTCTCTGCTCTTTAATTGGGGGTTTCCTAGAAAAACATCCATTAACAAAGCTTCCCAATGTGTGTTCCATGGAACAGTAATCACATGAGATGGCTAGAAAAGAAAGGAACTCCATGGTCAAATAAGTTTGGAAAATACTGAATAGCCTATCCCCCACTCCTTCTGGAAATTCATGAAGCATTTTATTAAAGGTACTAAAGTCTAGCAGCATGAAACAGGTTTAACTTTAACTTCATAGTACCTAAGCTTTGACAGTGACAACCTAAACTAAACATCACCACTTTCTAGAAAATGCTGTTGTACAAAGTCAAATTCATACTGTATTTTTTGTTTATTGCTATGTTTTATTTTCTCTGTATCTTATCCACATTTATCAGTTTATACGTATGTACTGTACATGGCAATCTGAGGATAAGAATGAATAGGAGAACAGAAATAAATTCTTATCCTAGTTTATACTAAACACAGTATATATGTGTAAGGATGACCTATAAATGGATTTCAAAAGCTGTTCACTTTTCTATTATCAGGTTTTTAAAGACTTTTAAAACAAAGTGAATTGATCTTCCAAAATGTGTCTTGTAATGAAATTTTCTTTTAAAAAAATCTTTAATTTCAAATTTAATATTTTAAATGAAAATATGATTAATATTTGGTCTTTATTATTCCAACTCAAATTTTTATAAACCCCTTGTTTTTGATAGGTTATTTTTAAAAATCCAGCAGCACTAAAGATATTGCTGTCCCTGTGAAATCCTTCTCTGAGATGCATTTTCATATTAGCACAACGGCTATAAAAATATATGAAAGATTCTTAAATTCTATGAACTGCAAGATGTTGTTATACAAATAGGTACTTGAAATACTCAAAATAGGTAAATAGTTTCCAAATTAGTGTGTTTTCCAGGCATTCTCTAGTATTAATAAAATGGCCTAGGGCTTCCCTGGTGGCGCAGTGGTTGAGAGTCCGCCTGCCGATGCAGGGGACACGGATTCGTGCCCCAGTCCGGGAGGATCCCACATGCCGCGGAGCGGCTGGGCCCGTGAGCCATGGCCACTGAGCCTGCGTGTCCGGAGCCTATGCTCCGCAACGAGAGAGGCCACAACAGTGAGAGGCCCACGTACCAAAAAAATAAATAAATAAAAATAAAATAAAATAAAAAGGCCTAAAAAAATCTGTGTTCATTCCTTTGGATTATTAACCTTAAAATTTCACCTAGGGGGGTTTCCCTGGTGGCGCAGTGGTTGAGAGTCTGCCTGCCGATGCAGGGGACACGGGTTCGTGCCCGGGTCTGGGAAGATCCTACATGCCGCGAAGTGGCTAGGCCCGTGAGCCATGGCCGCTGAGCCTGTGCGTCCGGAGCCTGTGCTCCGCAATGGGAGAGGCCACGATAGTGAGAGGCCCGCGTACCGCAAAAAAAAAAAAAAAAAAATTCACCTAGGGTATGCAGGATTAACTGGAAGAATTTAAAGCTTAAGCACACAGGCCTGCATGAAACACGGTGTAATAAAAATACATACCATAATTGCATTTAAAAACAACAATAGTTACCATTTGCTGAGCTTTCTTTATATATATATATATGTATGTATGTGTATTTTATGAAGTGTAGTTGATTTACAATGTTGTGTTAATTTCTGTTGTACAGTGCTGAGCTTTCTAAATGTCAGGTAGTTTGCAAAGCACTTTATATGAATTATCTTTCTTTTTTTTTTTTTTTGGTGGTACGCGGGCCTCTCACTGTCGTGGCCTCTCCCGTTGCGGAGCACAGGCTCCGGACACGCAGGCTCAGTGGCCATGGCTCACGGGCCCAGCCGCTCCGCAGCATGTGGGATCTTCCCGGACCAGGGCACGAACCTGTGTCCCCTGCATTGGCAGGCGGACTCTCAACCACTGCGCCACCAGGGAAGCCCTGAATTATCTTTTTTAATACCACCAACAATCACATAAGGTGTGTTGTATTATTATTATCCCTATTTAAAGGCTTTAAGAGGTTAAGTAATAATTATAATGCCTATTGGAGTCCAAAGCCCATGTACTTTGCCAATTAACCACTATACAATATTGTATATCCCCCTACATATGTAAATCTATGTAAACAAAACCATGTAAAACCTCTATAGCAACAATTCTCGAAGTGTGCTTTGTGGTCATATATAAGAAAGTCATTAATTAAGCACTTTCTATGTTCTACACCATCTTCAAGGTGCTGAGGATGTAGTGGTGGGCAAAACAAAGTCCCTGCTGTGATGGGCTTACATTCTAGTTGGGGGTGAGAGGGGACATGCATCTCAGTAAATAAACAAATAAATAAGGTAATATTTTATAATGGGAAAAGGTATATAAAGAAAATAAAATAGGGTGATGCAATAAGAGAATGATAGGTAGGAGCAAAGGGGGGTAGGCTCTTTAGCTAGGACGATAGGGATCAACCTCTAAGGAGATGACATTTGAGCTAAGACCTGAAAGACAAGGACATTAAGGCAAATTTTTCATATAAAGTGGTAATTTATAAAACGATAGTGATAAGGCTTCCCTGGTGGCGCAGTGGTTGAGAGTCCGCCTGCCGATGCAGGGGACACGGGTTCGTGCCCCAGTCCGGGAGGATCCCACATGCTGCGGAGTGGCTGGGCCCATGAGCCACGGCCGCTGAGCCTGCAGGTCCGGAGCCTGTGCTCCGCAACGGGAGAGGCCACAACAGTGAGAGGCCCGCGTACCGCAAAAAAAAAAAAAAAAAGATAGTGATAATATAAATGGTAGTGTATTTTACATCCTTATTTGGCAAAATAAGAAGTTATCAAACTTATGATCTCACAAATTAAAAAACAGTAATTAAATGGTTATAAAATAACATCTGGTAACCCCTGGGCAATACACAGTATTAAGATGAGAGACAGTGGATGTGTATGTTGCAGAAACTTGATAAAGGTCATTCTACAACATATCAGTAAGTCAGTGAATTCTCAAACCTTTTGGTTTCAGGATACCTTTACCCTCCTAAAAATTACTGAAGACCCCAAAGAGCTTTTGCTTATGTGGGTTAGTTATATCTATGCTCTTTACTGTATAATAAATTAAAACTAAGAATTTTTAAATATCTATTAATTCATTAAAAATAGTAAAACCATTCAGTTAATAAGTTACTACATATTTTATTAAAAATAACTATATTTGCAAGAGAAAAAATTTAGTGAGGAGAGTAGCACTGTTTTACATTCTTGAAAATCTAATGTTTGGCTTAACAGAAGACAGCTAAATTCTCATATCTGCTTCTATATTCAGTCTATTGCTATATACGAATTAATGAATTTTTTTCACCTCTGCAGCTTAGTGAAATCATCAAAATAGACAGGCACAGAACTCATAGAAACAGAGAGTAGGATGGTGGTTGTCAGGAGCCAGGGAGTGGGGGAATGGGAAGATGTTGGTCAAAGGGTACAAACTTGCAGTTATAAGATGAATAAGTTCTGGGGATCTAACATACAACATGGTGACTATAGTTAACAATATGGCATTATATACTTGAAAGTTACTAAAAGAGTACATCTTGCGGTAATCATTTTGCAATTTATATATGTATCTAATCATCACAACTTACACAATGTTAACATGTCAATAATATATAAAAAAGCTGGGAAAAAACAGGCACAAGGGCTGTTTGGGAACCATTATACTATATATACCACACCATGGAACACTACAAAATACCAACAGACTTTGAAAGAAGTGGAATACAGTCTAGCACAAAGGTAGAGAGTAGGCTCTGGAGTCAAGACTGCTTAGATTTTAATTCTGGCTCTACTGTTTACTAGCTATGAAACTTGAACAATTAATTTTACCTCACTGAGCCTTCAAGTGCTTCAGTTATATCATCTATACATTTTATTTTCCCTTCACCAACGTAATTTTACATATATATCACTAATAGCCTTACTAAGTAATAAAAATTACATAATATCAATACCTCATGAATTGTTATATTATATGAGATCACATGATAAGAACTCAGGAAATGTTAACTATTTATTACTAAATCTATTAGTGATAATGTTTGTGAAGTTAACTGTATTAATGATTGGAAATTTAATAAAGAACATTGTTAAATAATAACAAAGTACTTGTAAGCAACTCAGGCTTTGAATCCACAGTATTTCTTGTATTTCTCCCACTCACTCTCACCTTCTGCCTTCAGAGAACAAAACCAAGGGGGGGGGGGGAAATTAAGCTTATGCTTAGCCACCCTGAAACCAGGCAGTTTCCCTTTCCTATACTATAAAAATGGTCTGACAATTTCCTCAAAATAATCAATTGACTTCCCTAAGTCTCGGTTTATAAGAATTTTAAGTGGGGATAACTCCTACCTTGCAGAGCTTATGTTAGGATTATAGGAATATATATATATATATATATATATATATATATATATATATGTTTGATACCTAGTAAGGGTGCTCAGTGAATGATAACTTCACTCCAACCAAAAAGTGATAACTCTTCGAAACTGGTACAGCATATAAAAACTCATATTATCATACTTCCCAGAACAAGTTATTTTTGTTCAATTCTTATCTTAGTTACGAAACGTTAAGTTCCTTATAATTCCATCTCTTTCAGTGAGCGACCTAACATAAAGTTTTACATAGAGTAAGCACCCAATATTCCTAAATTAATTTTCTGAATTCTGTATCTTTGGACATAGGAATACACTATAAAAGAAACGTTAATAACTCAAGTAATACTGCCTCTTGGACAGAGATCATCATTTTAAAATAATGCGTTATGCTACCATTTAAAAACTATAATGACAGTAAAGGGAACACAAAAACAGCACAGGATCCATTCGGGTCTTTTTTAAATTAAAAATGGTAAGTTATAATGCCTAACATTAAAAAATCTTTTCCCTTCTAACAGTGAAACTTTCACTAAAGGAAATAATCAATCTCCTTTCTCCCCCCAGCCACCTCTGGTGGGTACCAAAGAACCATAGGGTGAAAGTAAGTGAAACTAATCACAAGCAAGTGAAGTGAAGGAAGAGAGATGAGAGAAAGATAAAAGGCTGCAACCAAAATTTAAACCCAGCGTATTAAACATTTTATTTCTTTCATCAAACAGCCTCTATTTCAATGTTTCTAAGAGAACAAGAAAAACAATGAGTTTTTTTTAGACTATCTTTATCTTAGCCAGAAAGACTTTAATGTTCTAAAGCACAAATGGAATTGTTGCCTTTTTCCAAAAGGAGTAACTAGGTTCTACTACTTCTCCACAAGATGTGCATCTCTCCAGTGTTCTATAACTAAAATCTGTGGATGCTGTGAAATCAAAAGCACTACAAAGCACCAACTCCTTTTTGTGCCTTGACAAACAGATGAGAAACTCAGTCAAGGTGGTTTGTGCAAGTGTTAAGTTTTTGAGTAATTTTTTTTACTAGGGTCTCTGAGCTCCTTTTACACATTAAAAAACCTCATGTAGTCTTAGTTCTCAGATGAAATTTTAAAACAACTAACCCAAAATATTTTAAAGTACTGCTGTAGAACACTAAACACTTGGGAAAAGTGGAAAAAAAAAAAGATTAAAAAAAAAGATCATAACTTGGGCTTCCCTGGTGGCGCAGTGGTTGAGAATCCGCTTGCCAGTGCAGGGGACATGGGTTCGAGCCCTGGTCCTGAAGGATCCCACATGCCGCCAAGCAACTGGGTCTGTGCACCACAACTACTGAGCCTGCGCTCTGGAGCCCGCGAGCCACAACTGCTGAGGCCTGTGTGCCTGGAGCCTGTGCTCCACAACAAGAGAAGCCACCGCAATGAGAAGCCGGCTCACAGCAAGGAGTGGCCCCAGCTCGTCGCAGGTGAAGGGGGCCCACGCGCAGCAACAGAGACCCAACGCAGCCAAAAAATTATTTTTTTAGAAAAAGGAGCCTCACAGCCCCTTCAGCCCCCTCCTTATCTTCCCACCAGCTAGCTTCACACTTGCAAATTGGTTTCCATCACCTGCCTGGTGGACAGAGGCTATTGACAGTTGTACCTTGAATCCGGAGACCAGGGATCTTGGAATTGTGGCTTTCTCTGTCCATGACTGATGCCAAGGGGGTTAAAATAATTAATTAATTAAAAAATAAATAGGGCTTCCCTGGTGGCGCAGTGGTTGGGAGTCCGCCTGCCGATGCGGGGGACACGGGTTCGTGCCCCGGTCCGGGGGGGTCCTGCATGCCGCGGAGCGGCTGGCCCCGTGGGCCATGGCCGCTGAGCCTGCGCGTCCGGAGCCTGTGCTCCGCAATGGGAGAGGCCACAACAGTGAGAGGCCCGCATACCGCAAAAAATAAAAATAAAAATAAATAATAAATAAATAAATAAAAATTTTTAAAAAGATCATAACTGAATGACAAAAGCTTAGGAGAAAAGGGAGTTTGGATGCATCTATTATTTATTAGTTTATGAAAGGCAGGAAGCCAAATCACTAAGAATAAAATCAGAAGTCTTCACTCTCTAAGAAATTACACACATACATACACTCACCCCTTCTCTACCAACAGAACTGTAATTTTGGGGTGGCCTGTTTAAGGAAATGTTAATATTAGTAATTTCCACACCACAAAATCACTTGAAGTTTGTCAATGCTGTTTCACACTTTGATTTATGGGAATGTTTATTTGCTATATAATTTAACATTTAGCTTACTATGGGATGTACAGCAAAAGTATGTTTTACATATTGCTTTAAATCCACCTAAGGCCATGTATATAATACAACCTTTCTGCATTTGAGAGACAAAGCAGCTAAATGAAGAATATAACAACTGCTTGTAAAGTTTCATAATACACATAAAAAGGTTCATTCAGTATACACCATTATAATAATCACATGTAATAATCATGGTAGCTCATGTTTTGAAACACTGTCAGAAAACATGGAAACTATCAACATCTCTATGAACCTAGGGCAATGGATGGAAGAAAAGGTGACCTAGGCATCCAAAGGGCAGAGAGAAGATTGATTGTGCAATAATTTTACAACTGGGAATTATAACAGACCTAATGCCTAACTAATCCAGAAGTGCCATTAAACCTAAACCAAGAGCAGAAATATGCTAGAGATCAAAATAGATTTATTACTTCTTTGGGGAGCTGAAAGTTTACCTTGAACCTCAGAAAGAACCACACACAATAACACATTAGACCAAGTAAGTAGAAAGAGGTATCTGAAATACCAGAATGCCCCAGAGCCTTCTCTCTGGACCTCTTCTCTATCTATACCTATTACTCTGTCTTACTACACTTACTTCTCTATCTACACTTACTTCCTAGTACATCTCTTCCAGGCTGATGGCTCTAAAGACAATTTACATACTAAGCAGATACCCTGTGGTGACTGTCGCACAACTTTGTGAATATACTAAAACAAATGAATTGCACACTTTAAATGAGTGAAGTTTGTCAATAAATGTCAACTCTTTCTAGTCACTCAGCCAAAAAAACCCCAGAGTCATTCTTGATAACTCTCCTCTCTTACCCCACATTTAATTCATCTAGAAAGCTGTTTGAATCTACCTTCAAAACAGGTCTAGAATTAAATTACTTCTTATAAAGCTTGTCCAAACCACCAATATTTTATCCCAGGATTACTTCAATAGCCACCTACTGGCACCCCTATTTCTGCGGCAACTAGAATGATCTTTTAAAAAGAGAAATCGGTTCGCATCACTCCTCTGCCCCATCTCATTCAAAATAAAAGTCCAAGAATGCCAAGAAAATTCTTTGTGATCTGCCCCTCCTGCCATATCATCCACCATAATCTCTGAGTTCATCTGCTAATCCTTACTTTCACTACTCCTTTCCAGCCACAAAAGCTTTCTTATTGTTCTTTCAACTCACCAGGCACACTCTAACCTCAAGACCTTTGTATTTTTCTGTTCTCTTTGTCTTGGAACATTCTCCTCTCACACTCTCCTATCTATATCGCCTATACCTTACCTTTCTGCTCAAATGTCACATTCTCAGTGAGGCCTTCCCTTAGCACCTAATTTAAAACTGCAAACTCTTGTAACACTCTGTATTCCCCTTCCCTGCTTTATATTTCTCTTTAGCACTCCTAATATTTTTTACCTTCTAATATATTTAATATTTTGTTTGTTTGTTGCTTGTCTCCTCTTCTGACAGTATAGGCTCTGAGAGGACAAAATTTTTCTCCATTTTATTCACCTGCTTGTGTCCCCAGTGCCTGGCACAGTAGGTATTCAATAAATATTTGTTAAAAGAACTGAATGTAAACTAGGGATTTATAAGCAAAATTCATCTTAGAACTTAAAGTAAGAATGTGTACCTAGTCCACCTATATTTGTATACATGGGATATATGATTAAAAAGCTACGGCAGTACTGTTATACTCTATATGTGTAGCCAACATATCTGCTACAAAGGATGAATTACAAGGAAAGTAAATGGTTAAAGGAATAGCTACGTTTCAGATACCAGAGCTGCAAAAAATAGTTCCAGACCCTCAGATTTGTGCAATATCAAATACAGGATTATAGACTTCACTCTCCACTGACCAATGGAGGTACCAGTGTGGTACCCCAAACTTTTTGCCACCAAAAAAGATTCTTCTATTATTTAATCTAAAACCTAACATTTAGAGATTTTTATCAAGTAAACAACTTTAGTAACTAACATGTTCAACTTGTTTTCCCTTTTTTTAAATTATAAATGACTATTAGAACTTCAAATCTATACAAGATAATCAGTTTTCCCACAGAAAGCAAAAATAAAAACAAAAATACCCACAAAGCTTCAAAATCTAGACATTCTAGTTAATCTGCATGGCCTAATATTGTAGAAAATATTTTATGAATAGGAAAGGCTGCGTAGTACAGTGCCTAAGAGTGTATGCTCTAAATCAAGAATGCCTGGGTTGAATCCTGGATCCACCACTTATTAGCTCTCTAACCATGGGAAAGTTACTCAACCTCTCAGTGCCTCTGTTTTCCCATCTGTAAAGTGGGGATCATAACAATACCTACTTCAAAGAATTATGAAGACTGAATGAATTAATAAGTGTAAAATGCTTGGAACAGTGCCTGGCACATAATATGCACTTGATAAAAAGTTAGCTAGAAAATTATTACCATCTTCACGGTCCATTCAAGGATCTGAGAAACCACTGCCATACATCAAAAATAGTAAATTGCACTTTTCGAATTCTCTGCAACAAATTAATCCTGTATTAAGAGGTTTTTTTGGGGACAGTCCATGTTTATATAACAGTTTCTCTTGTGGAGAAAATACCAGATTGTACTGAGATTTGCTTCAAATGAGGAGGAGGAGAAGGGAAAGTAAAGGGGACAGAAGAAAAAAGATCGGCCATTAAAATAACTACTGGGACTTCCCTGGTGGCGCAGTGGTTAAGAATCCACCTGCCAATGCAGGGGACACGGGTTCGAGCCCTGTTCTGGGAAGGTCCCACATGCTGTGGAGCAACTAAGCCCATGGGCCACAACTACTGAGCCTGCGCTCTACAGCCCACGAGCCACAACTGAAGCCCGCGCACCTAGAGCCTGTGCTCCGCAACAAGAGAAGCCACCGCAATGAGAAGCCGGCGCACCGCAACGAAGAGTAGCCGCCGATCGCCGCAACTAGACAAAGCCCGCGCACGGCAATTAAGACCCAACGCAGCCAAAAATAAATTAATTGATTAATTAAAAAAATAATAATAACTACTGAAGTGGGGTGATCAGTGGTGGCAGGAGTGTTATTACTTTTCTAATCTTGTACATACTTAAAGTTCGTACCAAAAACAGCTGAAGGGAAATCTTAACAGCTTTTCTGCTCTACAAATGATTCTACTTTCCTATAACCCCCTTTTCTTCAAAAACTCATTTCAATTCTCATACACCTTCTAAAATAGACCAACCCATTCAATGGTTAGAAGCAAAACAACTTGGAGATATCATGAACACAGTATTTTCCATTCTGTCCTACTAGTTCTTCAGAGAACTTGCTAATTCACTACAGAAAGCCTCGTTCAAATCATCTCCCCCTGACTGGGAATGTAATTTCCAGCACTGTTCCCAAAACAAAGTAATTATTTCGAATAGTCAGGACCTTAAGACTATCTACATCATCGTTGCCACCATAATAAATAATCTGAACATGTATGTATATGCTAGGACCTATACTAAAATACGTGCATTATCTTCTTAAATCTAGACAACAAGCCTATGAGAGATAATTATCTCTACTCACAGATCAGAAATTGAGACTCACAATTTAAGTACTGTGCCCAGGTATTAACTGATGGAATTAAGATTTGAACCTAGGTCTATTTCTAAAGTCTGTGTTTTTCTATTTTTCCATACTTATTTCCATGTTACATTAAAAATGGGACGGGTGAACAAAATACAGAAATGACAGTCTAGTCAAATTGCACTTCAAGACCATATAAGAGCCATATTTTGAAACTGCCAGCAACCATGCCTATCATTTCTTTTACTAAATTATAAACGTTGCCTTCTGATAAACAGAAATTAAAACAATTCAAGTTCTTGATTAACTATTTCACAAAATTATATTGGCAAATATTTACTGATTACTTATTGTGTGCCAAACACTGTTCTAGTTGCTTGGGGATGTAGCAGCAAAGAAGACATAGCCCTGTCATCTGGTGGAAGAAAATAAACAGTAAGCATATAAACAAATAAATAAAGTAATTTCATATACTGAAAATAAAGTGATGTGTTAGAATGCAACTGAAGGAACCATTGGAAATAAGACCATTAGGGAAGGCCTTTCTGAGGAGGTAATATTTGAGCTTGGATCTAAATGATGGGAAGATAGGATGAGAAGAAGCCTGAGAGGTAGTAGGCAGGGCAGGTGGTGTAGGACCTTGTAGACCTTTTACTTGTAGTAAAAAGAAGTTTAATCCTTTAAGCCTGTTGCAATGGGATATCACTGAAGGATTTTAAAGCACAGAAATGACATCTGTTTATGCTACAGAAAGATCCCTTTTGAAAAATGATAGTAATGGAAGCTTCAATCAAACAAATTAAAACAAGTCTGAATAAAATCAGTAGAACCCACCATGGAGTGTGTCTTCAGGAAGACTACTTGCCTTCTCTAAGTTATTTCCTTTATTGTTTTTTTAATTTTTATTTATTTATTTTTGGCCATACTGCGCAGCTTGCGGGCTCTCAGTTCCCTGACCAGGGATTGAACCTGGGCCATGGCAGTGAAAGCCCAGAATCCTAACCGCTAGGCCACCAGGGAACTCCCTAAATTATTTCCTTTAAAGTGAACAAAAGTCTCTTATTACACATTATGAAATAAAGGATAAAAATGAAAATATCTCAGGAAGAGTTAACATTGTCACTTAAACTCCCACTGAGGTCTAAATATAAATTACTAAATAATGGATGCCAAAGAAAAAAAGGAGAAGCAAAAGTGGCATCAGGAAAATGGACAGAAAGGCTGGGAATGCCAAAGACACCTATATCACAAATTTGCCTAAAGCTGACTTAAAAACCAAACTCGAACTAAAGTAATTCTAACACCAATCTCCTGAATATTTCTCTCAAAAGGCTTTATTTACAGTAAGATAAACGATGTTCACTCAATGTAAACATAAAACAACTACAAATTATCCTTAACCATTTTAGAAAGTTAAGTTGCATTCCACCAGACCAAAAAAAAAAAAAAAAAATCGGGTTTACAGAAAGCCAAAAGCATTTAACTATACAAACTATATATAATGCACTTCAAGTGAAGTACTGTCTTCCTAGAGCAATCATTTTTTTCACTCTTAAAATATCAACAAGGGAAATAAGCTCAGGCACAATATCAAAAGTAGAGGCAGAAAAATTCTGGCTCCAGTGTATCTCGTTATCGTTGACTGGAAAAAACATATTGTAATTGCATTTGTAATCCCACAGGCAGGGATGGCGACCAACTTATCCTTGCAAATGATGTAACCATACAGTTAAAGCACCAGAGCCCAAAGGTAGAAAAAGTAAAAATGTTTTAAAACAGGAAGAAAAATATGCTTAAGGAGAATACGTCCTCAGGCTTGACCACTGCTTGCTACCACTGGTATACCAAAAACATTAAAGAATAATCATGAAAACATTACTTTACAAAGTTAAATGTGGCCATTGTCATCTGATATGGTGGAGTCAAATCCCAACACCACCATTTTACTGTATAAACTTAAGCAGCTTACTTAACATTTCTGAGGCTTAGTTTCCACATCTGTAAATCAATTATTAAAAAATCTACTTCTTAGGGTTAGTTTAAGGTATAATGAGATACTAGATATATTGTAAATGACAAAGGGCTGGGCACATAGTAGATACTTACTATGTGAGTCTTTGATAATGACTGGTACTTGATATTGTATGTTCTAATTTTACCTCTTGGAAAGAAAGTAACTTTGATCTGCTATTGGTAAATATAGGTAATCCTGCCTTGGTTATACAACTCTTTCTGCATGTATTACTCAAAGAGCCACAAAACATCTCTCCCAACAATAACTTTATACACAAATGATTTGAAGTTTGGGGTCCAGGACTTTGTAAGTTTTATCCATCTGTTCCCTAAAAGTAAACACAAATTAAAACACTATAGGGGCAATAGCAAAAGTGGAATAAGAAGAATAAGTGAATGATGGGTCTCACTGGTGACGTGCCATAGACAAGAAGCAAAGACAGACCTAAAATTCAAATAGATATACATGGATTTAGGGTCAACCCTCTCTTCTCAGCAGGAAGCAACAAATGACTTCTCCACACTTTGTCCTAAAAGATCTGAAATCTTCTGCAAACAATCCATGCTTCCTGACAGTCGAACAGACCTCTTTTCTGCAGTAACGCAGCAAAGTGAAAAAAACTCCACGATGTAGACAAAAAAGCAATTAACTGGGGTAAAAAAGTAGTACCTATTCAAAAAGCACACTTCCTGATTCTTTGTTTTGATTACCTACGAAACCAATTCCTATTCTTTAAAAAGGTATCTGAACTGGTTGAAAAGTAGCCGGATATGTTTTCCATTTTATGGTGTTAGTGGCGATACTGACTACGGTTGTTTCCGGTCAGTCTCAAGAAGCCTGTATTTTACTGCAGCAAACATAGCTACAAAAACCTCTCAGGTGGTCGCCTCAGCTCTATGTGGAGCTCACGTTACCTCTTCATCTAGGTAAGGCCCTTCTTATTTTACACATCACAAGTTTTAGGTCAGTGGAAAATAGAATGGTCCCACATATTCCAGCGAAATAGGTGCATTTACTACTGCTTAAACCATAGCGTGTCTATCATCAGGAAAACAAGAAATCATAACACGTCAGGGCCTATAAGAAATAAACGGACGCGACAATTTCTGTGAAGGTTCAGTAAAAACAACATCACCTTACAAGGCTCTGAAACAACATGTAAATCTCAACAGATGCGGGCCCTACGGCCCAAGGTCACACCAAGTCAGTCGCTATAAAATCCAAGAAATGATGAGCCTCCTGCAGTTCAGGACAATCCTGGCTAGGAATAGGGTCTGAGTTTGGGTACACTCTGGTCGAAGCTTTAATATGAACAACCCCAACCGAATGCAGTGGCTCCACAGGGAAACCCTAAGCGTTTCGGGTAGTATTTCCTTCCATCCCCAGTCACCCCCCAACACTCACATCTCCGAAGCCACTTCATCCAATGGTAGACGATAGTAGTGTGGTGTTTCTTGTTCTCTATACACCAAGACGACAAGCCTTGAATAGATTCCATGGTGTTAGTTACCGACTGGAATTTTCGATCCAACGAGGACTCCAGAGCCCCTGCCGAAGAGGCCGACGAGGAGGAGGCCTTACTGCCGCCTCCGCCGCCGCCGGCCGCCATCTTCCCGGTTTGCACAAGCGCTGCTGCTCCTCTGGCGGCCGCGGCGGCCGCGGCGACGGCGGCGGGAGCGGGCAAAACAATCACTGCGAGTGCGTGAAAGCCGCAGGTGGGGAGGGAGGCCAGGGGGTGGGGATGGTGCACGCGCTAGGCTCTTCTGGAGGTAGGACGGGAGGACCAGCTGCTGGGCACGCTGGCAGCTCCTACACGCTGCAAAGAGGGGCTGCGGATTTCGAAGGTTTATCGGAATTGTTCAGGGGATTGTGTTTAAACCAGTCAGTAATCACGGAAGAACTGCGCAGAAAACAGGTCCTGCAAAGCCTTTCTAAACGCCTGGCCCGGAAATTAATGGTTTTATACTCTTCGGCTCTCAACGCTTAAGGCCGTTCCCCACACTCCTCTAAGAGCGGGCATGAATATCTTAAAGTTAATACTACCCGACTGCCCCTTCAGTTGCAGAAATCTTTCTCTCTCCTTTAGATCCTCTAGCACAGAAAGGCCCAAGGCTACCTAGTCAGGATTTTTTTTTGCAACGCAATAGCAGCAAAGGGACAGCAACACTATCGCGCACGCGCTGCTTGGCCCCGCCCCCCTGCTTCCTTCTCAACCTAGAAAAAGCAGAGGGAGCTGTGATGGCGGGGCAATCTGGCCAATCAAGGGAGAAGAACGAGAAGCGCGCGCAGAAGCCCACAAGCCCCAAGGGCTAAGGAGGCGCTTCGGTTATTCGTGCGCCTGCGCAGCAGGCCAGCGCGTAGCGGGCTGGGAGGAAAAACGGGGAGAGAAGGGTGGGAGAGGGAGTTGGTCAAACTAAGGAGAGGTTGGGGGAGGGGCTTCACCGCTCCGCCCTGCGTTTTGCTTCCTAGCGAGGTGTCTCTCTTGGGGCTGTCCAGCTCACACAGCAGGGCCGAGAAACTCGCACCGCTCAGTGGCCACTGTTATTTTCTGGCACCTGCAGCTGCCGCCGCCGCCACCGCTGCTAATTCCTTGGGGCACCGACGCGCCACAAAGTAGCTGGCAGCCATCTTGCAGTGCCTCAGAGGATGCGCATGCGCCAGCTCCTTCGAGCCATTCACTACGCAGACTCCCAGACCAAACAATTTTTTACACTCCCCTGGGACATTAACACTCACAGCCACTTGACTTTTTGGATTATAGGAAGAGGAAGTAAATGAAGTGAAACGAAAATTTTCCCCGTAGAATTTTCGAGACGCGGAAACAATAAAAGGCAAGATGTGATCTCACCTTCGCCAGATATGATAGTCTCACAATTGCATAATACATTATAGTTTACAAAAGCCTTAGCTATTTATTATTACATTGATTAATACAACCTAGATTAACCGTGCAACTGATGCCTATGTAAATTCTCTGGGCAGATTTGGAGACTTCTTTGTTCCACTGAACACATGAAGTTATTGTATTTTAATTCTTGCACGTATTCCCAGGAGACTCACTTTTTTTTTTTTGCGGTACACGGGCCTCTCACTGTTGTGGCCTCTCCCGTTGCGGACCACAGGCTCCGGACGCGCAGGCTCAGCGGCCATGGCTCACGGGCCCAGCCGCTCCGCGGCATGTGAGATCTTCCCGCACCGGGGAACGAACCCGTGTCCCCTGCATTGGCGGGCGGACTCTCAACAACTGCGCCACCAGGGAAGCCCTAGACTCACGTCTTCTGAGGCAGGGAACCTGTTTTGTCAGGCTCACGTATAGTATTTGTTAATTCAACAAAAAGTTGTTGAACGTCTTGTGCCAAGTACAGTTTTAGATGTGGGAGAGTAACATAGCAAAATAGACAAAAATCCCTTTCTTGTGGGGCTTATTGGCAGGAGACCATAAAAAATACATGTCAGGGAGTAATAAGTTCTATGAAGCAGCATGAAGAGAGGGGTTGTGTGTGTGGTCCTTAAGGGAATGGGAATGGTGGTTTGGTGATCAAGGAAGGCTTCTGGAAGGAAGTGATACTTGATCTGAATGTTGAGCACAAGGTAACCAAGCAAATATGGGGGAGGGGGAGAAAAACATGCTGGCAGGTGGAACATTAAGTGTAAAGGACCTAAAACAGGAATGGTTTGATATATTAGAGGAAGGACAAGGAGGCCATTGTGGCTAGAGAAGAGGACAAGTGATAGAATATGAGATCTGAGAGGTGAAGGGAGAGAGTTCATGTAGGGCCTGGAAGGCCACTGTAAAGACTTTGGCTTTTAACTTTGAGGTGGGGAACACTTAAGCAGAGCAGTTTTAAGCAGAAAAGTTACATAGCATTCTTTTTTTTTTTTTTTTTTTTTTTTTTACATTGATGGGGGTGGGAAAAGCCTTCTGTTTGATTCTTTTTTTTTTTTTACACAATTTTTTTTTTATTAGTTTCTGCTTTATAACAAAGTGAATCAGTCATACACATACATAGCATTCTTTTTAAAAGATTACACTGGTTGCTATGTTGAAAATAGACTGACTGCAGAGCCACCAGTTCAGGAGGCTATTGGAGTAATCCAGACAAGGAAATGATGGTGGCTTCTACTAGCATGGCAAAAAAAAAAAAAAAAAAAAGAGAGAAGTGGCATCAGATCCTGGATATAGTTTGAAGGTAGAGCCGAAAGGATTGCTCATGGATTTAAGGGGAATATGAGAAGAAGAAGAAAAAAAAGAGTCAAATATGACACCAAGGTTTCTGACATGATTAACTAGAACAGTGTTTCTCAGCCTTTTTTTCCATTGCTGTTGACCCTAAAGATTCTTCTTAGATATTTTTTCCTATTCCCCCAACCCCCATGAAATGTTAATGCCACAGTTATATTGTATATCTGTTCATGTACTGTCTGTATATTTGTGCTTTATACAAGAGTAAGCATGAAGTATACTTTTTATTCAATGCAGAGTTAAGTGTGACTAAAATCTTTGTTAAAAATTAAAAAAAATTTTTTGATGTCTTTCTTCCATTGGATTCTTCTTCTTTTTTTTGATATTTATTTATTTGGTTGCGCCAGGTCAGTTGCAGCTCGCGGGCTTCTTAGTTGTGGCATGCAAACTCTTAGTTGCAGCATGCACGTGGGATCTAGTTCCCTGACCAGGGATAGAACCTGGGCCCCCTGCATTGGGAGCACGGAGTCTTATCCACTGCGCCACCAGGGAAGTCCCAAAACTTAAATTTTTTTTTTTTTTTTTTTTTTTTTTTTTTTGCGGTACGCGGGCCTCTCACTGTTGTGGCCTCTCCCGTTGCGGAGCACAGGCTCCGGACGCGCAGGCTCAGCGGCCACGGCCCATGGGCCCAGCCGCTCTGCGGCACGTGGGATCCTCCCTGACTGGGGCACGAACCCGTGTCCCCTGCATCGGCAGGCGGACTCTCAACCACTGCGCCACCAGGGAAGCCCAAAACTTAAAAAATTTTAATGCTAATAATATTTAACTTTATAACTGTATTTGCTGAGTAAACTTTAATGTAATTTATGTATATAAATTGTAATTCACTGCATTACATATGTAAATTAACAATTTATATAAATACATAATAGCAATGAAATCAGTTTTTGATTTTTTTTTTTTTTTGGCCACACCATGCGGCTTGTGGGATCTTAGTTCCTTGACCAGGGATCAAACCCAGGCCATGGCAGTGAAAGTGCTGAGTCCTAAGCACTGGACCACCAAGGAATCAGTTTTTTTAAAAAACTTTATTTATTTATTTATTTTTGGCTGCGTTTGGTCTTCGTTGCTGCGCACGGGCTTTCTCTAGTTGCGGCGAGCGGGCTTCTCATCGTGGTGGCTTCTCATTGCGGAGCACAGGCTCTAGGCATGCGGGCTTCAGTAGTTGTGGCACACGGGTTCAGTAGTTGTGGCTCGCAGGCTCTAGAGCGCAGGCTCAGTAGTTGTGGTGCATGGGCTTAGTTGCTCCGTGACATGTGGGATCTTCCCAGACCAGGACTCGAACCCATGTCCCCTACATTGGCAGATGGATTCTTAACCACTGCACCACCAGGGAAGCCTGGGAATCAGTTTTTTTTTTTTTTTTTTTTTTTCTTTTTGCGGTATGCGGGCCTCTCACTGTTGTGGCCTCTCCCGTTGCGGAGCACAGGCTCCGGACGCGCAGGCCCAGCGGCCATGGCTCACAGGCCCAGCCGCTCCGCGGCACATGGGATCCTCCCAGACCGGGGCACGAACCCGTATCCCCTGCATCGGCAGGCGGACTCTCAACCACTGCGCCACCAGGGAGGCCCGTGGGAATCAGTTTTTAAAAAATCATTCAAAACTGTTATATTTCCAGCAGAAGTAAAATAATTGAAAAATTAATTTCTTAAAAAATTTTAGTGAACTTTTAACTTTATTTTATTTATTTATTTTTGGCTGCGTTGGGTCTTCGTTGCTGTGCGTGGGCTTTCTCTAGTTGCGGCAGGCAGGGGCTACTCTTCGTTGTGGTGCGCAGGCTTCTCATAGCAGTGGCTTCTCTTGTTGCGGAGCACGGGCTCTAGGCACACGGGCTCAGTAGTTTTGGCGCACGGGCTTACTGACTTTGCATACAATTTTTGTATCTTCCATGAACTCAATGTCATTGCTGCTTGTGTCACACCCAAGAAAATGATAGAAATTAAATAAGGAGTAAGATTTTGTTGGGTAGAGTTGAGCTTTGGAAGGTGACAAAGCATTGTAATATCTAAGACTTTTTCATCCCCCAAGAGCCAACTTTTTCCCCACGTGGGGTGATATTGCTCCCTCGGAGAATGGACTGCCATTTTCTCAGCCAGACCAGGGGAGGAAAGGGGAAGGAGAAGTCCTGTGGGAAATGAGTAGAAATCAGGATTTCAGTTAAACATCTTGAGTTTGAGGTAACAGAGGCATAAATGGCACCAGATATTGTGAGTCTAAAGTTCATTAAAAAGTTCTTGGTAGGAAACATCAGTTTAAGAATTGTCAGTATATAGATGATCTTAAAGCCGTGAGATGGATGAGGTTGCCCAGAAGTGAGTGAGCGTAGATAGAATAGAGGACCAAGGACTGGGCTATAAGGAGCAAGTTTCAAAGGATATTGAAAAGGAACGACCAGCGAAGGAGAACCCAGAAAGTAATGTTCTGAAAGCCATGTAAGGAATATTTGTCAAGCAGGAGGGAGTTATTGTGTCAGGTGTTGCTGCATAGGTTGCATAAGTTGAGGACTGAGATAACCACTGAATCTGGCAAACACAGTAGTCACTGGTGGTCTTGACAAGGGCCGTTTCCAGGAAGTGAAGTGATTGGAGGGGGTTCTAGAGAGAATGGGAGATGTGGAGTTATCATGTGTAGACAACTCTTTCGAGAAATAAAATGGGAGCAGAGAAATGGAGCTGAAGCTGGAGGGAAATGTGGGTTCAAAAGGTCATTTCTTTTTTCCAAGGTGGGAAATAATGTAGCTATTATCAGATGCTACAGTTGATACAGGATAGAGATGGGGCAATTGCTGGCTGATTTCCTTGAGTAAGGGAGAGGATAGCATCAGGTGATAGGTCCATAGACAGTTCCTTTCTTGTAACAGGAAGGTAGAATCTAGGTAGAGATTCAGGTAGGTTGATAGATTTGTTGGTGAGAATGTGCAGAAATTCTCTTCAATTGCTTCTCTTTTCTCAGTGAAATAGGTAGGCACTGCAATAGGTGCTGAGGAAGCACACTCTTAAAAAGCATCAAAGATCTATTAATTGCGAATTCCAGTGCACTGTTTACAGTCTCAGCCTTCAGCTTTTTCTGTTAGTGCAATGGTTTAGAGTAAGACACTTAGAACCAGACTGCTCAAATTCAGGCTCTGCCACTTGCCGTTGGCAATTTACTTGTGAGTGGCAATTTACTTTACTGCCACTTGCCATTGGCAATTTACTCTCTGTGGTGCTATAATTATTAAATGAGTTAATGTGTGTAGAGTGCTTAAAGTAGTGCCTGGCTTAGTAAAGGCTTGATGACGTTGATGTCAGCTATTATTTATTATACTTAAATCTTTCTTAAAATTCATTTCCCTTTGCTTCTGTTAAATATACAATCATTAATCAGATCCCACTAAATGGATCCTTTCTCTGCCCATTACTAGTTTTCTTACCCCCTTGTGTTTGCCAAAGTTCCATTTTTAGCCCTTCTCTCATTTTCCTGCTCATTCTCTCCCAAAGATTAAATTTATCACCTGCATTCAGATTTATTCAAGTTGGATATCCTAGTTATCTTTGATTCTACCCCTTCAACTAGTTATCAAATCTTGTCGACTTCTACCTAGATATTTCTTGAATGAATTCCCTTCTTTTCATTCCCCTTGCCCTCTACCTAAAGATTATCATCACCTTTCTACATATTAACAGCATCACCATCAGCTTCCTAGTATATCTCTTCAGCTTATATACATTACCAGACTAATCTCCTAGTTTTCCCCTACTCAAAAAACAAAACCAAACAACTTCTTCCTTGTTATGTACCAAGTTAAGTAAAAGCCCTAACTTTTAAGACCCTCCACAATGGTTCCAATCTAACTTCCCAGTATTATCTCAAATGCCTTTCCTCCAAGGTTCCTTGGGCTCCAAACTGTTCCTTTTCCTTAAATACATCCTGTAATTTTCTATTTATAATTAATTCTGCCTAAAATATCCTCTTCTATTACCAAAATTCTACCTATCTTTCAAGAACTATCTTAAATTGCCTCTTTCAGGCAAACTTCCCTGATCATTCCAACTGGATCGAATCTTTTGAACAGTAGCATTTTCTGCCCTGAATAAAATTACATGTATCTTAACTACAGAATATTGCATTGAATAACATGCAAAAGCACCCTGATTGCTAAACAGTGTTAGTTATGACTGAATTGTCTTATCCAAAAATAATTATTTGGTATCTATATTACAATGATATTGCCATTGTTCAAGATATTTCTGGAAATTCATCAAGGTAAGCCACAAATAGGAAGGACAAATCAGTCCAGTAACTTTATATTTGCATTTTTTAACAAAGAAAGCTATTATCTACCTTGATCATCTCACTTAATTCTCCATGATAAATTCCAAATGGCTTTTAAAGTTCTCTCCAGAACGCTACAGAGGACAAATAACTGCGGTTAACTAAAGATATACATATAACTTGAGATTATGAAAGAAATTACTAAAGTTCACAATGTATTCTAAGTGATAACTGCATCCCAAGATAGGAACTATTCTGAGTCTAGCACTCATTTGAAAGAACACGTCTGTCCCTACCACCTATTTCACAAATGAAGCAGCATGTGTAGGGACTAAGTTTGGGTTCTAGTCAAACTTGGGTTCAAATTAAACTCCATCTCTTATTAGCCATAACCTTGGAGCAAATTACTTACTCACTCTTAGCTTCAGATTTCTCACCTCTAAAATCTACTTTCCTCATAAATTTGTTCTGATAAAGGAGGCAATGCTTCTCGAGCACAATGCTTAATACAGTATAGGATCAGATAAATTAAAAAACCACCACCACCCTGAAACACAGGGAGTTAAGACTTAAAACAAGGATTAAGTCTCATTATGGGTACAGTAAGCCCCCTACAGACGAACCTTCAAGTTCAGAACTTTCAAAGATGCAAACATGCCCCTGTATGCCAGCTGTTGTACTGTACTACTGTACTTTTCAAGGTACTGTACTGTAAGATTCAAAATGTTTTGTTTGTTATGTACTCCTGTGTGAAAAGTATTACAAACCGATTACAGCAATCGTGTGAGTTGGGTTTTGTTGGATGTACGAACAAATTGGACTTATGAACGTGCTTTCGGAATGGAACTCATTCTTTTATGTAGGGAACTTACTTAACTTTATAATGAACAAAAAGACTCCTGGACTTCCCTGGTGACGCAGTGGTTGAGAGTCCGCCTGCCGATGCAGGGGACGCGGGTTCGTGCCCCGGACCGGGAAGATCCCACATACCGCGGAGCGGCTAGGCCCGTGAGCCATGGCAGCTGGGCTTGTGCGTCCGGAGGCTGTGCTCCGCGACAGGAGAGGCCTCTGCAGTGAGGCCCGCGTACCGCAAAAAAGACTCCTTTTAGGTCTTCAGCAAACAATACATTTTTGAAGTTGTGTATAAATTATTTACATGCATATTTGTAATAAATCCTTTAATAAAAGCAAAAGCACTTACTTCTGACAATTAAGTTTTCCCCTGGATTTGCTTAAATCACGAAATATCAATTCTCTAGCTCCTAAGTCTCAGATATAGGCTTTTTTTAGATTTCTTCCTGCTCTAGGAATTAGTAATGTCACCTGTCTGGGTTATAGTTTGCTTATCTCTAAAAGAGAGGTTGTATAGTTTTTCCTTAAGGCCTTTTGCAGTCCCTTGTCTCTTTCCACCTTTTTTAATCCTAGCACTCTCTAATACTGCCTTAAAATTGGAACTCTAACTAGGGCCTGAAACAGTGAACTTTTTAATTTTTAAAAATTTTATTTATTTTTGGCCATGCCACGTAGCATGTGGGATCTTAGTTCCCCAGCCAACGATCCAAACCGTGACCCCTGCCTTGGGAGCATGGAGTCTTAATCACTGGACCGCCAGGGAAGTCCCCACATTTTTTTAAAAGGGGTTAATTTGATAACATAGAATGTTTTAACTTCTGGTCAAGTATTCATTCTGACACTACTTCCTAGTAAACTCCAATTAGCAGGGAGGAACTCTAATGGCTCCTATGTTCAATCCATTCTCAATACATCCTCAACAGGCAACATGAAATGGAAGGATATTTATGGTAAGAATTTTGGACTTCTATGGATATTTATTCTGACCCAAATACTCCTGAAATTAAACCAGAAACATTAAATGCTTAAACAGAACTGCATCTTGTCAGATTCTTGGGGGCAGGTGGGAAAAAGAAATTACACATTGTCTTTTAGAAAAGGATTGGTTTCTTTAATTAGTAAAGAGAAGAAATAGGCTAAATTCCCAAATCCTATTCCCTTTTACAAACTGACCCATAACATCCTCTTTGGACTCTCCTTCTGTGTCCATTTCACCCACGACACACATTCTCATATATTCACCCATATGAGGAACTAATTTCCTGTTAAGACTACTCATCCAAGACCAGAAGTAATCTGTCAACCTTGTGACTATCCACTGAAGGTTAAGAGATGGAAATTCCCTCTCCCCTATCCACTTAATACCTTTTCCTTCTTCACTCTGCTCCAGGAAAACGGTATTTATCATTCTTGCTCTAAGATGAGGTCAGAAATTTCCATTATCCAATCATCCATCCATTCATTCATCCATTTATATATACATAAATATCAATGACAAAATTTTTTTTCCACAGCAATTGCTAGAAGTCTGGAGAAAAGATCACCTGAAGACCCAAACTCCAATACCTTTGAATGTGTGAAAAATATCATACCAACTTTAAAAATAACTCTTTAATCATATTCACATAGGGGAATAAAGGGCAGCACCAGGCTGTCTGGGGAAGGAAGCAAGGTGTTCTCCCTTTGTCAATGTCAGCCTGGCACAGTTCTGAGATCACACACACAAGTAGGGCTGGGTTTGGAAGTAGAATAAGGGAGAGGACTGAAGAGACAAAGGCAAGAAGGGAGAGGCAAGGGCTTGCAGTAGTCTCAGTCGGTGGACTCCAACACAGATTCACTCAGCGCAAGGTCCCAGTAGTGCTCAGCCCCATGCTTTTTGAAATGCTCCCGAGCCATGTTCTCTGTAGGGCACTGTTTGAACTTCATCTCCCCAAAGCTCCGGTCTTTGGCTGTACCCTGGGAAAGAGACAAAATTTTTAATAAAAACACTGCAATTTCTAATTTAAATCAGATATAATATTCCTTTATAAAACCTAGTAACATCTGTGTAGCAATGTGCCTACCTGAACATAATTTTATGGTAAAAACAATTCTAGGGACTTCCCTGGTGGTCCCGTGGGTAAGACTCCATGCTCCCAATGCAGGGGGCCCACGTTCAATCCCTGGTCAGGGAACTAGATCCTGCATGCATGCCGCAACTAAGAAGCCCACATGCCGCAACTAAAGATCCCGCATGCCTCAAATAAAAGATCCCGAGTGCCGCAACTAAGACCTGGTGCAGCCTAAATAAATAAATAAATATTAAACAAACAAAACAAAACAAACAATTCTAACCTCCACCCCCTTGGATATTTGCTGAGTTTTCATGACTTTATATGGGTTTGTTTTTTTGACTGAATGGAGGATGAGGAGTTCTGTGCTCTGGTGCCTGGATGGAAGAGTAAGTCAGGAAGGACTAGGGAGGGTGAGATGGGATGAACTTGCCTCCCACCAGGGCTCCAGATTTGGGTATTTAACGAGAAAGGAGTTAGAGGCTAAAAGGACTCTTTTCATAAGACTTAGTGAGACCGTGTATATAAGCAGGAGGTTTTGGGGCCCAGTGACAAAGAACAATACAGGGGTTTGGGGGAGAGAGGAATGGGAGCCAGGGGGGATAACCCGCAGACAACTACAATAGAAAGATTCAGTACTTAGTGGAACCGCATTCTCACCAAAGGGACTAGCTGCAATGGCAGTCACAAAATGCTACCTCAAGAGGCTTTCAGGGATCAGATTCCAAAAAGGAGGCTAAAGCACAACTTGGCTTATTTCTGAACCTGAGAAATAATTCCTGAGGACTCTCAGAGATAAATAGAACAGAATTTTAAAGAGATGAAGGGGCTGGGGGATATTAAATATGCAGATGGGGACTTATGAGACAGAGAAACAGTTATTATGGTTATTATTACCTACTTAGTATGCATAAATTGGAGGAATCTGGGGTTAGACAGAAGGATACATGAAAAACAGTAGCAATTACCTATAGAGTGGTCTTAAAAAATGAGGGAATCAGAAGGGACTATTTCAGTAAGTGCTCTTCTGTGTTGTCAGAATTTATTTTAATGAGCATTCACTACTTTTGTAGTAAAGTACTACTTTTTTTGTTTTCGGGCCATGCCGCATGGCATGTGGGATCTTAGTTCCCAGACCAGGGATGGAACCCATGCCCCCTGCAGGAGAAGTGTGGAGTCTTACCGCTGGACTGCCAGGGAAGTCCCAAAGTACTACTTCTATAATAAAGAACTAGTTACTAAATATGAGCACATTTAAAAAATAGAAGATACACACGCACATGCAACCTAAAAGAATAAAATGAAAACATTAAATCAACACAAAGGTAGAAAATATTTACAATGTATAAAATGTATTTTGGAGTGGGAATAAAAGGATTACTGCAGTACATCAGGATAAGAATATAGTTACTGAGGAAAGAAACTTTTAATGCTTCCTGGAGAAATAGGATGATATTTTACACTTCACAAAGGGTGAATGATCCTTAGTTCACAACTTGGCCTGAACAAGCATATTCATTCATTCATTCATTCTTCAGAATAGTGTGGCTCACTAAGAAAATTTGAGGGATGAAAGAATTGTATAACCATAAAAAAATTCAATTTTAAGAGTGATTTAGTCACATTTTGCAAAGCACCATTACATAATAATCAAATTAGGTTCTCAAAATAAAACTGACAATAGGGAGAGAAAATAACATCCACATTTTATAGACAAAGCAACAGTTTTTGACATTAAGTGTTTTGCCCAGCTACACAGCTAGTAAGTGATACTGCCCAGAATCCCAACTTTATATTAAGTCTAGTACTTCTTTCACTATATCCAAAGAAAAAGTCTACAATTCATTTCCCTCTTTCCAAGTCTCATATCCATGACTGTGAAATAAATAAATCGAGAATTTGTATTCTTGCCACCAGTTTCCATACTTTTCCCCAGATGGCATAAACTATATACCCATCAATTTAACTAAAATATAATCATGAAGGATTTGCTGCCAAATACTTAACAATGAATTCCAAAAAGAAATACAGATTACTTAAGGGATTAGTCATTATTTAGTTTTACCATTATATTGCTCCATTTGCATAATATAAACAATCAGGAATTAGCTAAAGTCCTGCTTCAGTGTTTAACAAAGGATCACCTACCTCCCAGACTAGTACACATTTGTTGGTTTTCTTCACAGCTTCCTCATCAGATTCCTCATCATCTGGAAAAGACAATATAGCTAAATCTTGCTCTAGACTTAGATCAGACACCAAGATTTAGGTTCTAAACAAACAGTATTCAAGCCTACCCAAATTCTTTTAAATATTATCACCTTTTCTCATGTATTGGGATCAAATGTCTTCTGTTACTATTTATTTCCCCCCAATTAGACTGAAATCTCCAAACAGGTAGGGACATTAATTAATTCAACAAACATGTATTGAGGACCAATTATGTGTCAAGAGCTGTGACAGGTACTGGGAATAAGGAGATAAATAAAAGAACAATAGGGCTTCCCTGGTGGCGCAGTGGTTGAGAGTCCGCCTGCCGATGCAGGGGACATGGGTTCGTGCCCCAGTCCGGGAAGATCCCACATGCCGCGGAGCGGCTGGGCCCGTGAGCCATGGCTGCTGGGCCTGCGCATCCGGAGCCTGTGTGCTCCGCGCGCAAACAGGAGAGGCCACAACAGTGAGAGGCCCACGTACGGAAAAAAAAAAAAAAAAAAAAAAAAAGAACAATAAAAACTTGTCCTAAGCACTTCAGATGCCAAAATGATTAAGAGTCCATTCTCAAGGAGTTTTTAGTCTAATGAAGGAGGACAGATATAATGAATGAAAATATCTTAGGAACACTTGAGAAACAAAATAAAATATAGGTCAATTATAGTAAAAAGTGTACTTTAAGTACAAAAATAGGGAAGAACGAAAAGTATAAAAGGGCCAAAGTTAAGAAAAGTAAGGTTCTCTGCACATGTTAAATGCTAACCCAGGTCTTCAAAGAAGGGAAGAATGAATATTGATGGAAGAAGATGGCCTGGAGGATGTCAAATATATATACAAGATAAACTTGGGCAAAAGAATAAAAGTTGATTTTCTTGAATGAAGCAGAGAGCTTTTTTTGACCTGAAAAATATTTTTTGCTCTCAATCCTTTAAAAAACTTTTTATCAAAAAATTATATAATATAGACAATGCACATATGAATGCGCAGGTTGCTGAAATTTCACAAACTAAATACACTTATGTAGTCAGTATCCAGATTCCGGGCTAATAGGGAAACCAGCTGGTAGAAAGGCCTTAAAGGACAGGCAGGAGAATAACTAATACTCATGCATATGATCATATAATAAATACTGTATGAATGTCTAGCATGCTTAAAGTCCAAATGGGTCTTTCTAAAATTCTTGAACATTATCTGGTATTTGCAAGAGTGTCAGAGAGAGGGAACAGATGAATGGACAGAGTACCATCCCACCTCCCACTTAATCCCCTCTAACCCCCATTCACCATCTCCCTTTGTGTTAGATGTCTGTTCATCCCACTTTATCCGATGCAGCATAAGACGCTTAAATTTCTTCTGGGCCTTGGGGCCTAGAAACAGAGGAGAATTTTGCCAGAGTTGTGGAAGACAATGGGGTAGAAAGAACGTTTGAGTGCATTCAATGCTCAGACATTAATGTGGTAGCTGAAGCAATTCCAGGAACCACATCTTAGGTCCTTCTACTCCAATAAACACAGAAACAGAGGCCCAAGATATTAAACCCAGGTATGGCTCTAAAATACTATCTTTTTCTCCTTTCTTCCCACCATGTTAATCACTTCAAGGCCTACGGTTGCCTCAATTTTTTCAGACTCACCCCCTTCCACTACTACCACGTTGACATCCTTGTGCAGTACCACCACCCCTGTCAGGTACAGCTGCCCAGCATTGGCCTCAATCTTGAACTTCTTGGCTGGGTTGCTCAAATTTCGAACTCTGGAGAAGGGAAAGTTTAGTTATGGCTTTCATTTTAGCATCAGCAGCTGCCTGAATGGAATGGCAAATAAAAATGGATCCAAAATAGTTTTCTCTCTAAAAACAAAGGCATTTGGAGTAAGCAAATATACTAATGCTTAAAGGTAGAACTGATGAATCCAGAAGTATTTCTACTGTCTTAAACTTCTTCAAAGTCTAGCACTGTACACTTTACAACAAATAGCAGGTAATCAAAATTTACTCTAATAATGAAGGAGAGATATTTACCATCATCCAAAAATATTTATACGCTAGTTGTTCTTGACAGTATAAAGACCAACAAATTCTTTGCCCTCTAGATGCTTATAATATAAAGTAGTCACAATGCTATGCCTGAAAAATTTCTCGAAGAATATACGAAAAACTGTCAGTGGCAATTACCCACAGTGAGTGGTCCTAAGGAATCAGAGAATAGGAAGGGGACTTTTTCAGTAAATGTCCTTCTGTATTGTTAGAATGTTTTTTATCTTAGTAAGCATTCACTACTTTTATAATAATGTGCCGTTTTTATAATAAAGAACTAAACAGGAGCACATCTAAACAGAAGATACACATGTACTTGACATAAAAGAATAAAATGAAAATATTAAATCAACACAAAAGGTAGAAAATATTTACAACATGGAAAGTCCAGGACTTCCCTAGTGGTGCAGCGGTTAAGAATCCACCTGCCAATAGGGGACACGGGTTCGAGCCCTGGTCTGGGAAGATCCCACATGCCACGGAGCAACTAAGCTCGTGCACCACAATTACTGAGCCTGAGTGCCTAGAGCCTGTGCTCCACAACAAGAGAAGCCACAACAAGAAGCCTACGCACTGCAATGAAGAGTAGCCCCCACTCGCCGCAACTAGAGAAAGCCCGCGCGCAGCGACGAAGACCCAATGCAGCCAAAATAAAAACAAATAAATAAATCAAAAATAAATAAATAAATAAATAAATAAAGTCCACTTTGGAGTGGTAATAAAAGAATTACTGCAATACATTAGGATAAGGATATAGTTAACTGAGGAAAAAAACTTTTAATGCTTCCTGAAAAAATAATATTTTATGCTTCATAAAGTATGAATGATCCCTAGTTCACATCTTGGCCTGAATAAGCATATTCGTTCATTCATTCTCCAGAACTAGTATTAGTTCACTAAGACCTCAGAGCTGGAAGACTCAGTTTTTAACCCTCACCAATGAAAAAGAACCACTAGCTCCTGATTTACACTAGGGTCGTGAAAAGAAAGTAGAGCTGATATTAGGTATGCTTTACACCAGTGATTCTGCCTCAATCACCTGGAAAATGTTTTGGTATTTCTAAGGAAAAGGCTGGCCCAGTTTGGACACCTACCTATAAACAGATATGTGTACCCCCTGTGAAATGTCTTCTTTAAGCTTTTTAATTTTCTTGACCTTTCTCTGTTCTGCTGTAAGTTTTCGGGCAGCGTTGGCTTCTTCATGCGCTCTGTCGTGACAGGAAGGACATCCACAAGTGAGAAAGGCATTGAAGATCAGAGGCAGGGCTGAGGGAAAGAGAGAGCAACGGAGAACTCTCCCCTCCCTCCAAATATGGATCCCCCAGAAGAGTCTGGGAAAGGTACTTGCCCTGGGTTTCCACCCAATCCCATGGCACTTACTTCTGTCTTTTTGCCATCTGAGCTCTGACATGGGCTTCTACCTTCGTGGGGTCTTGAACAGCTTCTGTTCCTAATACTCGCATCAAATTTGAAATTCTCACTGCAGTGAAGAGATGACAGAAATCAATCTCCTAAGTCATTACTCCAGCTGGGATAACCTGTCAATCTCTTCTCTACTAATTCATATCATTCACCTATTTCAAATCTCTGCTCAAAACTCACTTCTTCCAAATACTCTTACCGTGAAAGCCCATCCAATTAATTCAGCATTTGAGGGAGGTCACATAATTAATTTAAATAACTGGTATGCATTTATTCACATTGTTTGAACCTTACGAAAGACAAGGAACTTAATTTCTTTGGCATTTTTCACTCTCATCATAGCATTTAGTGAAAGATCCTATACATAACAGTGCTCACTCAAAATATTACTAACTGATAATGGAAACTACATTATCAGTGAGGTTTTTTTTTTTTTTTTTTGTGGTACGTGGGCCTCTCACTGTTGTGGCCTCTCCCGCTGCGGAGCACAGGCTCCAGACGCGCAGGCTCAGCAGCCATGGCTCACGGGGCCAGCCGCTCCGTGGCATGTGGGATCCTCCCAGACCAGGGCACGAACCCGTGTCCCCTGCATCGGCAGGCGGACTCTCAACCACTGCGCCACCGGGGAAGCCCAGGAGTGAGGTTTTTTAAACTGCATTTTCATTTTTCAAACACTTAAGAATTATGTACATAACAACTCTATGCAAATACTCCAACTACTATCTTCATGAATTTCAAGCCTATTATTCTTCCAGGAATATAGGAATGTTTTATGGTCAATATTAGTTTAAAAAAAAAAAAAAGCCTTAAATGACCTCTACAATGACTATGTTGACCTGTCTTAATAAGGAAAGGCAATAGAAAATTTAGGAAAGGAAGAACCAATGAATGATTCTGAGAAACAAAAAGCACCCAAATATAGAGAGATGCTAAAGATCCTCTAGAATGACAGAGATAAACTTGTCACCCTTTCTTCCCTGCCTCTAAGATACGTACCTTTGGGTTCTGGAGGAGGCATCAGGCCTAGCCTGACTTTCTCTTGTAGCTCCTTCTGTGCTTCCCTCCTTGTTTGCCTTCGAAGTTTCTTCTGTTCCTTCTTGGTCAGATATACCCCCAGAGTAACTGGTGTGTCATTGTCGACTGTCAGGCAGAGAAATGAATGTACCAAAGCAATAAGCATATTAGAGGGATATAGGTGAATATCAATCACATTAAAAGGAACTTTACAGCAACATGGATTGACCTAGAGATTGTCATAATGAGTGAAATAAGTCAGACAGAGAAAGACAAATATATGATATAGCTTATATGTGGAATCTGAAAAAAGGGTACAAATGAACTTATCTACAAAACAGAAACAGAGTTACGGATGTAGAACACAGACTTATGGTTATCGGGGGTAAGGGGGAAGGGATAAATTGGAAGACTGGGATTGACATATACACACTACTAATATGGACCTACTGTATAGCACAGGGAACTCTACTCAGTACTCTGTAATGGCCTATATGGGAAAAGAATCTAAAAAATAGTGGATATCTGTATATGTGTAGCTGATTAACTTTGCTGTATGCCTGAAACTAACACAACATTGTAAATCAACTATACTCCAATTAAGATTAAAAAAAAAAAGAAAAGAAAGGACCTCTAGTTTGCTTTTAGTTAATTTTAGGTCGTGATAATGGTATTATGGTTATGTCTTTAAAAAGCATTCTTTTTTTCTTTTTTTTTAAATTTATTTTTGGCTCCCTTGGGTCTTCATTGCTGCGCGCAGGCTTTCTTTAGTTGCGGCGAGTGAGGGCTACTCTTTGTTGCAGTGTGAGGGCTTCTCATTGCGGTGGCTTCTCTTGTTGCGGAGCACGGGCTCTAGGCATGTGGGCTTCAGTAGTTGTGGCTCACAGGCTCTAGAGCGCAGGCTCAGTAGCTGTGGCGCACGGGCTTAGTTGCTCTGCGGCATGTGGGATCTTCCCGGACAAGGGCTCGAACCCGTGTCCCCTGCATTGGCAGGCGGATTCTTAACCACTGCCCCACCAGGGAAGCCCCTAAAAAGCATTCTTATCTTTCATGAGTAATGTTCTAATTTGTTATTCTTTAAGCAGTTGAACCCTTCTATAAACTGAAATGTGGCAAATATAGAAAACAAAATTAGAGTTGCTCCGGCTGCTCTGTGTGAGGATTTGGGGTAGGTGGGGGGTATCCAGAATCCCATTTGGATCCTACTTATTGAACCTCAATGTGCCTATGTAATACAATTTGAAAACCACTGGCCAACATTATGACATTTTTAATTTAAGAGTCATAGAGATTAGGAAAAATCTTCTGAGCTCCCAAAGCAGATTTACTCAATTTGTTAAAGCAAACAAAATCCCCCACTTTCTTCTAATGATTCACGCTGATGACAGCTAAGTACATTCTGATTAAGTATAATTCAATGATTATTATCCTTTTATTATCACAGGGTCTCAACCTATTTTTCTGAACTTATTAGAGATACTGGCAAGCAAATTTACTGAGTAAATTTACTGAGTAAAAACTAACCTCCTCTATTCATCTCAAATTTGATGAAAATGTTAAAATCTTCTGATTACTTAAGAAGGAATATCAGTTAGTGTTATCTCTACATATGAGAAAATTCTGTATTATAAGTGATTTACCCAAGGGATTCAGCTAGTTCACAGCCACAACTAAAACCCATCTCTTCTGACTGAGCCAACAGACTTTCACTACAAAAATGATAAAGAGAAAGGCTGAAGAAAAAGAAGATTGAAGAAGGCCAGGAGTTTAGTGGTGGTGTACTAGACTAGAGTTGGAAGTCAACACTATGGCAAAAGCCCAATTTGTAATATACATCAGTGAGGCCATCTATAGATTAGACCTCAATGCTCTGCAGCTGCACTGTCCAATACTGTAGCCACTAGCTACATGTACTATTTAAATTTAAATTGAATAAAATTAAAAATTCAGTCCCTCAGCTGTATTAATGCAACTTGGTTTTCAAGTTCTCAATAGTCATGTGTGCAAAGCAGCTATAGTATAGACAGCCCAGACAGAGCACATGCCCATTATCGCATAAATTTCTATTGGCTAATACTCCTCTAGAGCTTTGATTGAGTAATCTCTACATTACCTGGAGGGTTGAGCTGGGCTGGATGTTCAACAAGATTTGTGATTCCAAAATAATCTTCTCTCTTGGGATTTTCCTCTGTACTAAAATTGGAGGAAGAAGGGAAAACAGGATATGTGGGTAGAGATGATTCCAAGAGAGAGGGAATCTCAGAAACACAATGAAAAAATCCACTCCCCATAATGCATTCTAGAACTTTTTACAGTATTTGAATGTCTATAATATGTAATATATCACATATAATTTTCAAGATAAGAAAACGGTCCCACTAAGGTTGGATGCACTCTCTATATCAGTCATTGTCAACCTTTTTTTTCTACCCTAACACCCCTGATGGACACCATATTCTCTCATTAGTAACAATAATTCGCTGGGACAGCGGTTGACAAAGGAAGCATAACGGAAGGCTGAGACAGTCTCCTAAAGCCATGTATCAGAATAATGGAGCAGATATGATTGAAGCTCGCCAAATGTTTCTTATACGCTTTATTTATCATTCTCTCCCCCATCAACTAAGAATTCTTGCTCTATTCTAGGACTGGATCTTTAAGAAATGTAAACACCTACTATAAGTAGCAAAAGAAGGTAATTAAGAAAACAAACATGGTAAAAACAAATAACCATGTATAACAAAGCAAGCAGAAATTTTACAGATTATTTGTATAGATTATTTAGACTATATGTGCCCAATCCTCCTACATTAACCCAAAAAACTAAAACAACCCACACAGCATATCCTTTACAAATATATGAGCTTGTATATGGTTATCTATCTTCCTTGGATTTAAAATTTTTACTTAACGCACAAGTACCATCTTTCCCATTAAAACTCTAGGCTTATTAAAAGCTATTAACCAACAAACTCACAGGTCAAAGCCATTGGGGATGATATAAGAGTCCCACCACTCAATTTCAGGGATATCACCTTCCTTCAACTCCTTCTTAGGAGCAATGAGGGCCAGCCTAGTTGAAGTATGAATGCCTGTTTTTCGAGCTGCCTGTGAGATCTCTGCCTGCAGCTTCTCCAGTTGAGCCTAAAGACAAGACAAGAAGATAAACTGAAGTCAAAACAGGGAAGTAGTAGAATCCCAAACTTTAAAACACTCCCTTGTTGAACTCTTTACATCTAATGCAACAAATTCATACTTTCTGAAAGCTTAGAAAAAGGAGCTGTTCTGCTTTACTTTATCCTTTACTTGGTTGATTTACATACATTTCATTCTCATCACTAGCCCTTTACCCCACAGTGCCTGCCTGAAGCAAATATGCAGAAATGGAATTTTATGGAAAACCTCATTCTGAGAGGATGAAAACAAGAAGGTAAAAGTCATCAAATATACAGTCAATCAAACTATCCAAGTGTGTGGACTGTCTGCAGTAAATTTTAACACCAGGCTAGCTTTCATTAGTTGCCCTAAGGGTTCTCAACGGTTTCCCTCCACTGACTGTTGTATGTGGAGAATTTTCAAATTCAATTTTATTTCTACCTAAGTAGAATGTAAGTAATGGAGAAGGCAAATCAGCTGAAAATCAAGTATTCCAGAAAAAAATATAGTATTTTAAAAATCACTCATTGCTTTACTACTTGTTTATCTAATTGCCAAAAACAGAGAACTGAGTTGACGGTTATTTCAGGACTATATTCAATTTCCTTTGTCACCTTTCTAACTTCTTCAAAATTCTAGATTATATTCTAAGCCAGATACCTTTGTCCGTAATCGCTGGGCAATCTTTTCAAATTTGCCCTTGTCGTGGAATTTAAAAGTGCGTCTCTGGCGCTGGGAAGGGGCAATTGAGACTCGGGGGTCAAAAAAGGTATTAGACTCCATGTCTTCTGATGGCTTTTCTTTTAGCTGTTGTTTGAATTGTTCCCTCTTCACAGCCCGAATATTGGCCTTCAGAGTAGGCATACGGTGTGTCAGCTCAATTTCCTTGCCGGTTGCATCTACAGTTCGACCTTGTTCATCAAGAATCAGTGGTGTAGGTTTAGTTTGATCTTTTAACTCCACCTTCCTGAAAAATAGCCCACAATGGAATAAATCCCATTTGGAACAATAAGTCAAGCAAAAAAAAAACCAAGCAGAAAATAAAAAACAGGACTTCCCTGGTGGCACAGTGATTAAGAATCCGCCTGCCAATGCAGGGGACACGGGTTCAATCCCTGGTCCAGGAAGATCCCACATGCTGCGGAGCAACTAAGCCCATGCACCACGACTACTGAGCCTGTGCTCTAGAGTCTGTGAGGCCCAACTGCTGAGCCCGCGTGCCTATGCTCAACAAGAAAAGCCACCGCAATGAGAAGCCCGCACAGCGCAATGAAGAGTAGCCCTCGCACAGCAACGAAGACCCAACGCAGCCCAAAATAAATAAAATTAAAAAAAAAAAAAAAGAAAGGAAAAATCAAAACCCAACAAAGACAACTAGGTTACAAAATTCTAAGGAACATAAACCCATCAGTGAATAATAACATCTTGATTGAAACTATCAAACTGGACAGTTGAATATACAGTACAATCAGATGAAATGAACTTATAAATTACAATGGTAAGAAGTTGGAATCATATCTTCCTTTACTCCTTAATTCTTGAGTCAGACAGGGGATGGCAAACCAATTAAGGTGCTAGAAATGAAGTCTATCACCTTTACCCAGTTGTAGAGAACTCTCAGATCTGGTCTCACTCAATGTGGTTTAATGGATATAGTTCTGACTTAGGATCCAGGAAACCTGGCTCTATTCCTAGCTCCAATATTAGAAGAATAATCTTAACTTCAGTTCTACCAATTGTAAAAAGAAGATAATTAAACTCTGCAACAAGGTAACCAAGAGAATAAATTCAATTGGTATTTATTGAGTATACGTAAGAAACATGAAACTAAGAAATTATTTAAGTTCCTTGCAAGAAGAGCATCAATAACATTCAAAGGTATTTATTGCTTCTCAAGCTTCAGAAACGAGTTCCATGAAACAGATACTCACGGGGGAGCAATGCCCATAGCATGGAGATTGGCCAGGCCCACCATGTTGGCATTGCCGATGAGCCCTGGTTTCAGTGCCAGCTGGGCTTGGATGCGGGCTTGTAGTTCAGCTGCTTTCCTTGCCTTCTCAATGGCATCATTCATGAAAGTGGCGGCCTGGGAGGGCTGAATAGTGTTGCCAATTGGAAGTCGCTCTGGTTGGGAGGAAGAAGGAGTCTTTGGCTGCGAGACAGAGAAAAAGAAATCAGAATCAGAAAAATTAGACAGGCAGGCAGATCTCCCCCCGCCCCCCCACCACAGAGTGGTAGACTGTGGTAAATTGGGGGTGGAACATGCAGTCATCTTCTGGACTCTCATTTGAGTGGGTGGCAAGAAATTCTGTGCTCAAGATTCTTATTTTCAGAGAAATCTGGTTACAATACCTGAGGCGTAGGGGGGCTAATGAAACTTAGTTGTTTTTTCCTTTCCTCGATTTGCCGTGTTGCTGCCTCCATCATCTGTTTGATCTGCTCTCAGTGGGGGAAAAAGTTGAGAAACTGTTAACATCTCTTTTTTATTTCTCTCATACAGGTTCCTAAACTCAAAGGGCTTTCAGGTTTAGAGAACAAAAAATTTTTGAATGACCCCATCATATCCTGCTTGTACCATAGACTAGAAAATGTAATAAAGATAAGCCTAAACAGCTGAGCACTGGAATTTTTCAACCTATCTTCCCAAGGCAGGATTGGCATGTTAAGTATTGATAGTAACATACCTTGCTAATTAAGACTCTGGAGTCAGGGAAACCTGAGTTTGAATCTTAACTCTACCATTTAATGCTTGTGTGACCTTGAACATGGTATTTAATTTCTAAGCCTCCAAGTGTCTAAAAGGGGTAAAAATGGTACCTACCTTACAGGGCAACTGTGAACATTTAGAAAATGCATGCAAAACTGAAAGAACCCATAAACATTATTACACTTAAAAAAAAAAATCACACTATTGGTCCCTGAGTTCCTAGTTTGGGTAACGGGAGCCAACAATGTAAAGACTTACTTCCTCTGCCCTAAAGAAGTTCAGAATAATAAGTTTTGAGGACATGATCAAATAACTCTTCTTGAATTTTCCAAAAGAGTCCTGTGTCAAGGCGCTTCAAGATATTTTTAAAAATTTATTTTAAACATTTTTTTGAATAGGTGGTATATTTACATAGTTTAAAATGCAAAAAAGTACAAAAGGGTATACTGTGAATTCTTCCACCCCATTTTCTATAAAAAAACATCACCATCAGTTTCTTTCCTTTCAGAAATATCATACATAATATGCAAATCCATCCATCCACCCACCCATCCATATATATGTATATATTCTATTTCTCCTGTAACAAGTTTTAAGTGGTACAAGAAATATTTACTACTTATGTGGTATTAAAATTTTTTAACAGTGCCCATTTTAAACACACAGATAATTCCTATTAAAAACATACAAAGTGAACTCAAAATTATTTAAGTGGATTATATCTTTTCTGTGTTATAGTATTTGGAAATTCTTCTCTGCCATCATGTTGAATTCTAATCATTTCAATAATTTTCGTACTGACACAGTGAGGTATATATTTGGGCAAAGGATGTATGTAACACACCTTCGTTGCCACATAATAGGTGCTCAGCAAATGCTATTTCAATAGCCTTCAACTGGAATACTCCTGGTTAAACCAAGAAATGATGAAACATAAAGCAGGACATAAAATTTTCCCAATGCTAACAATTAATTCAAATTAAGGCCACGATAAGTCTGGACCCATCCACCTCTTACTTCTTCAACTCTCAAAACCACCACTTCCAGTTCTTAATTACTAACCTGGAGCTTAGTCAGCATGCCAGGACTCTCTGAGGGAGGCCCAGGGATTACTTCTGGCTCCTCTTCCACCTCCTCAAAACGGGGTATCCGTCGCTTTTTTACTCCTGATGATTCCTTGGAGATCTCAGAGTCATCACCAAACACTTCCTAAGGGAACCCAAGATGAAAGAAGAGTTGTATCCCTGCCCATGGGAGAAGGGAAGAATAATCCTAGTCCTTATCAGCATTTTGTGGCTTTTCCCAGAGTCTTCTAGACCCTCCACCAAATGGACCATCTCACCCATCTCAACTTCATTATTCTCCTACTCCAGTCAAACAAATTTCATCCCATGTTCTTATAAATGTTCCCATCCCAAGGTCTTTGCAAATCTTACTGCCCACATTTGTAAGGATCTCCCTCAACTTTTCCCCCAGTCCAAATCCTGCCTAAAACTCACCTCCTCCAGGAACTTTTTCTCATTAATAATCTCATCCCACTCTGATCAAACTGTTGTTTCACATCCTTTTAGCGCTTAAGAGCTTGGTTCATACTAAGTAAAATTACACTGCTGATATTCTGTTTGCCAAGTGTTAAGTCTTTCAATGTTAGTACGTACTTTCTCCCAACTAGTGTCTAAGCTCTTCCAGGACAGGGGCTTTCTCTCTTTTTCAGTATTCCCCAATAACAATTTGTTCTCATTAAACAATGGGAACTCAAATATGTTGACTAATTTGCAAGGTGAACTTAACAGGACCAAGAGTGGCCAACTGGAAGGGACAATGGGAAAAAGCAAATGTACACACCGGTGGTAGGCTTTGGGTGACATCCCCTCTTCACTAGGAGGGCTCGTGTTTTGCAAGGACATATCCTCGGCCAGGGGCGAGCGCTTCCTGGAACTCCTACAGTTCAAGAAAAAGGACTCTCCCATAATATATTGTGTGGGGTGGGGACTGAATGGACCAAAATGGGACCCGAATCCCAAGGCTATCTAGATACCTCCTTCAAGAAACCATTTTTATTAATCCCACCCAATGTAGTCACTTTAATCACAGCAGACCCTCAGCACTTATACAGTAGCACGCCCTATCAAAACATAATCTTCACTCTACAGACCTGTGTATACTATGGATCAAGCATTCCCCCTTAAATGTAACAAAATTCAACTAAAGTCTGAAACTCTATAGTCAACCCTAAAATTTACATGAAACTGCTACTCAGATTTTATAATTTGTGACTGTATTTTGTTGTGCCCTCCCATCCCCCAATCCTTAAACTGCAAATTCCTTTAAGGCAAGGACTATCTTTCATTCCTCTGATAACCCTACAAAACCCTAAACACAAAAAGCACACAAATCTCTATTTCTCTTGGTTCCACAGCCTGGCCAGGGACCAAGCAGACACTGCTTATTCACTCCTGTGCCTCAGAAAAAACAAAAGGATAGCCAGGATATCAAAAGCACTTTGGAAGGTTTTTGATGGGAGTCGCAGAAAAGATTTTTTTTTTAAGAGACAGACAGAGAAAAGAGATAGATCAGCTACTTGACACTGCTAATATTGAAAGAGGCCATGACCAATCAGCAACTATAGGATAAAAAGTGAAGGAGGTAAGGGAGGTAATGATGGTCCCTTTAAGTATTCCACTCATGGGGCCAGATAACTGGCAATATGCTATGTGGAAAACAGTAGGCTCTCAAGACACACAGTAAAAAATCAATTGCTGTTAGGTGTCCCATCTACAAGCCCATTGCAGAGTAATATCTCTAAAGGACCAACAATGAGGTCTATGGCTCAGGTAGCAGTGAAGTCACATTCTGAAGCAATCTACTAGGCCTCAAGTAAATCAAAGCATAAAATCTTAGAGCAATCAATTTATTAAAAAAAAAAAAGAAAGAGAGAGACTTAGGGAAACATGAGAACCAAAACTCCTAACTGTATATGAAAAAGGACAAAGCTACCTACTGTTTCCTTGGAACGTTTCAACCCATGAACTTAGGTAGTTCATCACCATAGGATGGTGATAATACACATTCACCCCCTCTACTTCAATGTCTAAGTACCTCTCTTAAATATTAGGTATTCTAATAGTGGATATTAAAGTGTGAGCCAGGTAAGCTCAGCAACTTTGTTACCATTCAAAACACTCCAAGCTCATCAGATAGTTAACTGTAACCTACCTTTAGCTCTCGTTTTCTGCTCCTGTCACTGCTGGACTTGGAATGCCTAGAGCTTCGGCCTTCCTCCACAGCCTCAAACAGTTTGTCCACAAATCGGAGAGTAGAATCATCAAGAAAAGGTTTCAGATGGTCTGGCAAGAAAAAAAGAGGTGGTAAGGCTGAAAAGGTAAAAGTACTTAGTCCAATACTAGGCATACAACAGATGCCAACACTAGAATTTTATCACTAAGAGGGAGGGAAATGCTTTCTTAAGTTCTTTCTAGGATTCTCATACATTCTCTTACATTAAATGACCTTGCCCCACGAGATAAAAAGTTATAATTTTTTGGCGTAGGAAGTAGCATAGCCAGAGTAACCTGTTTAGGTTGAGCATCAAAGTTTAAGACGAATAACCACTCTAACTTTTCCCAAACAGCAGTTGGAGGAGACTACCTTAACAAAATCTGCCTCCCTCAACTTTTTTCATGTATTTCATAGAGACTTCTATATGTTTAGATGTCGATCTGAATCTGAATATACCCATCTGACTTTAGTATATTTCCTAAGTAAATATAATTTAGGTAACTCAGTGCAGTGGTCAAAGGAAATCAGTCTGAGATTCAAAATATGTCACAAATAGTATAAAAAATAAAAAATAAGAGAAAAAGCAATATTAATTATTTAGGCTATTTCCATTATAATGCAAGAGAAAATAAACTGTGGCCTGACCTTATTTTAGACACTTCCAACAGAGAGAATTTTAGGGAAGTTTGAAGCAGTATTTGGGGTCATCCTACATGTTAAGCCAGAAGTTTCAGAAAGGTACATACCAGCTGCCTTCTTCTTGTCCATGCCCTTCCCCACACAGTTCAGTGCTGCTGTGACCACTGTGGGCTCTGAGAACCCCAGCACCCTCTTCACTGTCTTCTCTATCCATGGTTTCAGCTCATCCAGCTCCCTCTTAGACAGTGCCATTCTTCAGGAAAAGGATAGCTCAAAATAGGATTCAATACTGCACCTAAAAAGAAACCAGTAAAGAGTTAAGTAGAGGACAGGAGAAGACTAAAATGACCCCAGGCAACAGTTAGTACATCAGGAATGCCTTCCCCACCTCTATTCTCAATCCTAGGCAAGTTCCTCTACTTCATCTCAAGCCAAATACTTTCCCTACAACTCATACTTCAAAACAGAAAGAATTACATTCTGTTTGATTTTTAACCCTAACTCAGTAAGTATCAGTGGATCAGTGAAACCTGTGGAATAAACAAACAAACCTTGGGAATAACCTAGGCTGAGAAATGAGTCCTAGCTTTTTTTTTTTTTTTTTTTTTTTTTTTGCTGTACGCGGGCCTCTCACTGCTGTGGCCTCTCCCGTTGCGGAGCACAGGCTCCGGACACACAGGCTCCGCGGCCATGGCTCGCGGGCCCAGCCGCTCCGCGGCATGTGGGATCTTCCGGGATCGGGGCACGAACCCGTGTCCCCTGCATCGGCAGGCGGACTCTCAACCACTGCGCCACCAGGGAAGCCCTTTTTTTTTTTTTTTAAAGAGTTTTATTAGCAACTAATCAAGATGCTTTTTTTTTTTTTTTTTTTTTTTTTTTTTGGCGGTACGCGGGCCTCTCACTGTTGTGGCCTCTCCCGTTGCGGAGCACCGGCTCCGGACGCGCAGGCTCAGCGGCCATGGCTCACGGGCCCAGCCGCTTCGCGGCATGTGAGATCTTCCCGGACCGGGGCACGAATCCGTGTGCCCTGCATCGGCAGGCGGACTCTCAACCACTGCGCCACCAGGGAAGCCCCTAGCTTCTTTTTTGATTCTGTCATATTCAACAAGGACTGGCAAGCATATAACATGAAAACAAGACTGAAAAAGCCCACTCGGAGCCCAGCTGTTCTGTTCTTCCTACTTCTGGGCAAGCATTCCTTAACCCAGGCCTTCTTTTTTTTTTTTTTTCCGATACGCGGGCCTCTCACTGTTGTGGCCTCTCCCGTTGCGGAGCACAGGCTCCGGACGGGCAGGCTCAGCGGCCATGGCTCACGGACCCAGCCGCTCCGCGGCATGTGGGATCTTCCCGGACCGGGGCACGAACCCATGTCCCCTGCATCGGCAGGCGGACTCTCAACCACTGCGCCACCAGGGAAGCCCCAGGCCTTCTTTTAAAATAAGAGAGGGCTTATCCAGGTCAGTCATCCTATATTAAAATTCATAATCCTTAAGACTGTTCTATCACACTTCTCTGTACTCATATTCATCCCAGTGGGAATTCTGTACCTAGATACTTTTCTCTCATGTTCTACAGGGTCTCTGTCATAACTAATCCCTCAGTTCAGAAAAGATTACCCTCGTTTTGGATGTACTCTCTCTTTCCACCTTTATTCTAATTTTTAGCTTAATAGAGAAAACACCATCATAAAAGACTCTCTACAACAATCTTTAATTTGTTGTTTAATGTAAGTTAGTACAGTTCTTAAATTTTATTCATGTTTACGTTTTTATCTCCTACTTAAATCTCAAAACTCTTCATGAGCATAAAGAAAATTTTTATTTCCCTGATTTTCTCCATATTGCCTAAAAGTCAGTAAGCTAGACTGACCTCAATTCCAAGCTAACCTCCTCCCAGCAGCGCTACATATCAGGGTCCAATCTGGGATTCAATCTTTTAAGATGTTTTAAGACATCTTTTCTCCTATAAGGTACAGTCTGATTACCTTCTACATTTTGGGCAGGTTTATCCTCTATAAGAACTGTTGCTAAATAGTGTATTTAATTTTGGTATAACCATATGAAGCTAGTAGATTAAAGTCATGAAACTAGGAGTGAAAGATTTTGTGCCTCAGTGACATGTTATATGAATACAGTGGCTCTATTTACCCATCATGAGATAGCAGTAGAGCCTATCAATCTCTACATGTGCATTGCTCAAAAGTATATTCAGACACCACAGAGAATGAAGAGCTCACACCGAGCTCTACCATTTACCAGCCTTCTGACAAGTAATTCCTCTCAGACTGGGTTCACTCCTCTTACAAAATGAGGACGACTGCCATTCCTATATGGCACTTAATTCATTCAATAACTATTTATTGCATAACTAATTCTATCAGATGAAATGTGTGCCCAAGCACCATATGAACAAATGTACTCAACTTCAACCCATTCCTCCATAAGATAACGTGCAAACTAAACAGCCAGTGGCCAAAATTAAAGTTCCAAACGGTAACTAGCTTTGTCACTAATCAAATATTCAACAATAACTGCGTGGGGCGGGGTTGGGGTGGGGTGTGGGTATGGTGTGGAAGGAGAGGAAGGCAGAATGATCTCTGAATGAGCTGGTAGCAGGTTCTAATCTTCTGAAGCATTTCCTTACTCTGTGCTCTCCTTTGCTACAAGTCCAATTTCCTCCCTGAAACCCCCATTCTTCTCTTTTTGCTCTTTCCGTCTCTCTGACCCGCCCCCAACCCAGCCTCGTTTTACCCCAACTCCTCATCTCAGAGGTAGTCTCCTCAGCTCGTCCCTTTCCCGCCCCCGCCCTTTTCCTCTCAACAATCTCATTCCAACCCGTTCTCCCACAGAACCTTGTTCTTTTCTCAGCTTCCTTTCCACTGAACCTTCCCGCCTCTGTCCTCCCCTTGGATTGAACCCTAGCCCCAGTCACTAGGACGCGAGGATACCCTCTCTGGGCCCGGGGCCACTACTCACCTCACTAACTTCAGCCCCTGAGACGGAGCCCGAACGTTACACCGGAACCGGAAACCTTCTGACCGCCCTATGGCCTGCCGTCGCTACTGCCACTGCCTCCGCCACGCCGCGGTCCCACAGCACGTGACGAGGGAGGGCGGGGCCGCCAATTCGCGCAGCCGTAGTGGGTACTTTCCCGGCGGCGGAGCGCCTGCGTGGCGGCGCCCTGAAGTTTTCCGCTTGCGCGTTCCTTGCCTCCTTCGGTTTCCCCAGGTAAATCTGTTAACTAGGTTATTGCAAAGTTAATGTTCCCTGAAGCATAAATTGGGCTGCTTGTAGTATTCCTAGTGTGGAGAATAAGTGCGCTAAGGTCATGCTAGAACTAAAAACGGGGCTTCTGCGTTTGGGCTAAACCTGGACTTTGTGGTAGAAAGTAAACCCTGCGAGAGTCGTGATCACTAGCATTAGCCTCCCCCCGCCCCCTCCTTAGCCTTTTCCCCTAACTTCGCAGTGGTGCCAGAGATCACCCAGAAAGAAAACGAGTATAGGAGGACTCTGAAGATAGTAGCCCATCCCTCCCCTTTACTGTTTTTTTCTTCCATTCATTCACGCAACAAATAATTATCGAGTGTCTATTACTGTGTGTCAGGCATCAACTGAGATTCAGTATTAATGATTAAGCAAGAGCACGAGTTTTAAAGCCAGTGTCTGTATTTGTATTCCAGCTCTCCCACTTTAGCTGCGACATCAGGCAAGTTACTTAAGCCCTCTTTCCTCACTTGTAAAAAAAAAAATCCACCTCATAGGATTGCTGTGAAGACCACAAGAGTGACAGTGCTTCTCACAGAGTTCAGTAAAGCTACTTGACATATAATAATATATCCAGTTGGCTACATAAATATATAGTAGACATCCTAAACTTACATGATGAAAACTAAGCTCCTGATTCTAACCACCACCATCCCCCCAAAACCAGCTCCCAACACAGTCTTCCTCATCTCAGTGAATGGCAACCATATTCTTACAGTTGATGACAAATTGAAATTATAATGGAGTAACCACAGTACAGGTATACAAAAATGGAGCTGGGAGGCCATTGAGGATCTGGTCTCAGACACAATTCTGCCCCACTGAGAACCTGAACTTTCTTTGAACTGTACAGAACCCAAGGACGCCACTGGTCATATTCAGAACAACACATGCCACTGCAACCTTATGGTCTCAAGGTCTCCCCTTCTAACTGTGCAACCAATTCGGACCCCAACCAACCCTTATTTAACAAGCACCCTTGGGAATTTCCTGGCAGTCCAGTGATTATGACTTGGCGCTTTCACTGCCAGGGCCTGGGTTCAGAACTAAGATTGTGTAAGCCGTGTGGTGCAGCCAAAAAAATCCCCCAAAGAACAAGCACCCTTACTTCTTGCCAGCTCCAATTATAATTCTTTTTTTTTTCAATTATAATTCTTGATAAAGAACTCACGTAACTAACTATAACCTTGTGGTTTTTGCCTTTATAAGCCTCCCCCATTTTGTAGTCTGGTGGAACACATTTCAAGTGCTTCTTGTACATGTGTCTCCCTCGGTAAGACCCCGTATAAAACTAAGCTCACAACTCTGTTGTACATTTTTCTTTCAGTTGACAGTTATGCAGGCCAATAATCTCAGTCATCCTCAACCCCTCTGTTTTTCTCCAGCCAATCAGCAAGTTCCATTGGCCCTACTTTCAGAATATATACAGAAACCATCTGCTTCTCACCACCCTACACTACTATCACCTTTATGCTTGGATTATTTTAGTAGTCTTACTGCTTTCTCTTGCTTCCACCTTGTCCTCATTTAGTCTAGTTTCATCACAGTAGCCATCATGATCATGTTAACACATCAGAAAGATTATATCACTTCCCTGCTCAAAACTATCCACTGGCCTTACATAGCACTCAGAGCAAAATGCCCTATAAGATCTGCCCCACTCCATTATCTCTGTGATCTCACCTACTACTCTTTCCTTCACTCATTCACCTCCAGGATCTTACCCTTTGTTGTTCCTTGAACATGCCAAGCATAATTTCACCTCAAGGCCTTTGCACTTGTTGCTTTCTGCCTGAATTGCTCTTCATCCAGATATGTGCATGGTTTGCTCTCTCGCTCCTTCAGATTTTTATTCAAAATTAACCTCAGAGAAGTCTTCCCCAGCCACCCTATTTAATTCTGAAGTCTGCTTGGCACAGTTAACTATCGCATTTTTTTTTCCTTTTTCCTTTTTCCTTTTTCCATAGTACTTATCACCACTTATGCTACTGGTACTAGGTAATTTTCTTATATTTATTGCTTATCATCGGACTCCCTCTGCTAGAATGTCAACTCCATAAAGGTAGGAATCATTGTTCATTGATATATCTTAAATGCCTACAATACCACCTGGCACAATTAAATATTTGTTGAATTAAAGAACAGATCTTTTTTTAGCAGTGGCTCTTACAGGCCTCAGAACCTGCTGAAGTCTGGTGTCCTAAAGAATGGAAATTCCTGGGAATTCCCTGGCAGTGCATGGTTGACTCCATGCTTCCACTGCATGGGGTGCAGTTTCGATCCCTGGTCCAGGAACTGAGACCAGGGAACAGAGATCCTGCATGCCACAAGATGCGGCCAAAAAAAAAAAAAAAAAAAGAATATGGGGGAGATGCTTGGCGACTACATAAATGTCATGTTTCTCATCAAATTTTCACCTACTAATTTTAGCATTCATTGATGACCTTGCCTGAAACAATAATAAGGCGATTGCAAAAAAAAAAAAAAAAAAAAAAGAATGGAAATTCGTTACAGACAGGAATTGTGTTACATTGTATCCCCAGGACCTAGGATAGTGCCAGGCATAGTAAGGGCTCAATGTTTTTCTCATTCTACCAATAAGCCTGTATTTTTCCCTTTCTTCAAAATGAGGCTTTAAACCTACTTTTATTTTATTTATTTATTTATTTATTTATTTTGTGGTACGCGGGCCTCTCACTGTTGTGGCCTCTCCCGTTGCGGAGCACAGGCTCCGGATGCGCAGGCTCCGGACGCACAGGCTCAGCGGCCATGGCTCACGGGCCCAGCCGCTCTGCGGCATGTGGATCTTCCCGGACCGGGGCACGAACCCGTGTCCCCTGCATCGGCAGGCAGACTCTCAACCACTGCGCCACCAGGGAAGCCCTAAACCTACTTTTAAATACCCTTTTAACCAGTGTTTCTGAAAAGCATTGTGTGTGGGTGAAGTATAGTTTGGAAAAAGCATGCCCCCAAATTGACACAATTTTATACATGGAAAATTTTTTTAAAAAGAGTTATTTCCAGATTACAAATGACAGAAATGAAAACCCTAAGATGTTTTCTTAGATAGTAGGTTCACTGGAAAAATGCAGTTATTCTCTAGGGAGGTTATTAGAATTTCCCAGGGAGCACCAGATTTTTGTATTTAAAGTCTGGTTTTTAATAAGCTTGAGAAGTATGTACCAAAATCTACCTTCCCTGATGGTGCAGCATGAAACAATGAATAAATCCTGGCTTTGAGTAGCAAACTGAGGGTACTTCTTGCTCAACTAATTCATGCCTCAGTTTCCTCATTGTATCTACAGCACCTAAAACCAATGTCTCACATAAGTAGTCACTCCAAAAAGTCTGTTGAATGGGTTAATGAGTTCCAACTCTGCAGAGTTGTAAATTTAGTTTCAGTGCTTTTAACTACCTGGATTCAATTCCCCATAGGGATTTTCTTTTTTTTTTCCTTTTTTTTAGGAACTGATTTTATTTCCAATATTTGGAATCAGACGGGTTTAATCTTAGTCTCTCAGTTACTAGCTGTGATTCTGTGATTCCTTCAGGTAATAAATTTTTCTGAGGTTGTTTCCCCAATTATAAAATGAGAACAAGTCTCTACTTTAAAAGAATATTGTGAGGATTAAATGTAACTTATAAAACATATTTAGGGACTTCCCTGGTGGCGCAGTGACTGAGAATCCGCCTACCAATGCAGCGGACACAAGTTCGAGCCCTGGTCCGGGAAGATCCCACATGCCGTGGAGCAACTAAGCCCGTGCGCCACAACTACTAAGCCCGCGCGCTTAGAGCCCGTGCTCCACAACAAGAGAAGCCACTGCAATGAGAAGCCCGCGCACTGCAACGAAGAATAGCCCCCGCTCGCCACGACTAGAGAAAGCCCATGTGCAGCAACGAAGACCCAGCGCAGCCAAAAATAAAATAGATTAAAAAAAACCAACAGAAAACAAAACGTATTTAGTGTGACACTGGCATGAGGATGGACATACAGATCAACAGAATAGATTAGACAGCCCAGAAGTAAACCTCACACATACTGTCAGTTGTTGTTTTGTTTTTTTGGCTGCATTGGGTCCTTGTTGCTGCACGTGGTCTTAACGTCCTTTAAGTCTTAAAGGACTTAACTACACATTTCTCCAAAGAAGATATACAGGTGGCCAAAAAGCACATGAAAAGATGCTCAACATCATTAGTCATTAGGGAAATAAAAATCTAAACCACAAGGAGATACCACCTCACATCCATTAGGTTGGTTACTATCAAAAAACCCAGACAATAACAAGGGTTGACAAGGATATGGAGAAACTGGAACCCTCCACACTGTTAGTGGGAATGTAACATGGTGCAACCACTATGGAAAAATGCATGGTGGTTTCTCAAAAAACAGAATTACTCTATAATCCAGCAATTCTCCTTCTGGGTATATACCCTAAGAACTAAAAGTAGGGTCTCAAAGAGATACTTGTACATCCATGTTCATAGCAGCATTATTCACATTAGTGAAAAGGTGGAAGCAACCCAAGTGTTTAATGACAGATGAATGAATAAACAAAATGTGGCATATATATATATATATACACATACATATATATATACACACATGTATACATATATATATACACAATGGAATATTTTTCCTCCATAAAAAGGAATGAATTTCTGATACATGGTACAACATAGATAAACCTTGAAAATATGCTAAGTGAAATAAGCCAGACACAGAAGGGAAAATATTGTATGATCCCACTTATATGAAGTATCTAGAATAGACAAATAGAATAGACAAATACCAGGGGCTATGGGGAGGCAGGGGGTGCAGGGTGGGAAATTATTGCTTAATGATTAGTTTATTTCAGGTGATGAAAAAGTTTTGGAAATAGATAGTGGTAATAGTTACATAACACTCAACTGTACATTTAAAAATGGTTAAAATGATAAACTTCATGTTATATATATATTTTAAAAATATTTATTTATGCATTTGGCTGTGCTGGGTCTTAGTTGCAGCACGTGGGATCTTCACTGCCGTGTGCAGGATCTTCGTGGTGGCATGTGGGATCTTACATGAAGCATGCAGGATCTTTAGTTGCGGCATGTGGGATCTTTACTTGCGGCATGCAGGATCAAGCTCCCTGACCAGGGATCGAACCCGGGCCCCCTGCACTGGGAGTGAGGAGTTTTTTTTTTGTTTTTTTAAAAAATAAATTTATTTATTTATATTTTTGGCTGCGTTGGATCTTCGTTGCTGTGCGAGGGCTTTCTCCATTTGCGGCAAATAGGGGCTACTGTTTCATTGCGGTGCGCAGGCTTCTCATTGCATGGCCTCTCTTGTTGCGGAGCTCGGGCTCTAGGTGCACGGGCTTCAGTAGTTGTGGCACGCAGGCTCAGTAGCTGTGGCTCGTGGGCTCTAGAGCGCAGGCTCAGTAGTTGTGGTGCACGGGCTTAGTTGCTCTGCGGCATGTGGGATCTTCCCGGACAAGGGCTCGAACCCGTGTCCCCTGCATTGGCAGGCAGATTCTTAACCACTGTGCCACCAGGGAAGCCTGAGTGAGGAGTCTTAACGACTGGACCACCAGGGAAGTCCCTGAATCTAGATCTTTTTGACTATGTGAAAAACTATGCATATAAGGTAGCTGGCACATACTAGAAGCTCCAATCTTTTCCTTCAACTACCTACATTTAATACAGTCTGAAGTAATTGTCCCCTACATATGAACGAGTTCTGTTCCAGGAGCACGTTCGTAAGTCCAGTTTGTTCGTAAGTCCAACAAAGTTAGCCTAGGTACCCAACTAACACAATCAGCTATATAGTACTGTACTGTGATAGGTTTATAATACGTTTCACACAAGTAATATGTACATAAAACACAAAAAATAAAACTTTTTTTTTTTTTTTTTGCAGTACGTGGGCCTCTCACCGTTGTGACCTCTCCTGTTGCGGAGCACAGGCTCCAGACGTGCAGGTTCAGCGGCCATGGCTCACGGGCCCAGCTGCTCCACGGCATGCAGGATCCTCCCGGACCAGGGCACGAACCCGCGTCTCCTGAATCGGCAGGCAGACTCTCAACCACTGCGCCACCAGGGAAGCCCAAAACATTTTTAGTCTTACAGTACAGTACCTTGAAAAGTACAGTAGTACAGTACAACAGCTGGCACACAGGGGCTGGCACGCACAGTCACATCTTTGAAAGTTTGCAACTTGAAGGTTTGTATGTAGGGGACTTACTGTATACAGTGAGTAGTTATTCCTTAGTATTTTCGGTTAACATATAGGCAAACTTATTTTGTACTTAGTGCACTCTGAAAACTTTAAAGTACAACGTCAAAGTTACTCAACAGAGTCCAATTTTAAAGGGGTACCTGTTTCCAGAGTACTAAACATGCCTGACAGAGGTAATCCAGTGGACATCTAAGAGATGTCATAGGTGCCTAAGATCAAGGTAGGAGGTATTGTATCTATTGCCCTGTAACTGTGTAAATACTAAAGCACCCCTCTCCTGAAGGTGATGCAGGAATAAAAAGATTAGGGCAGGGCTTCCCTGGTGGCGCAGTGGTGGAGAGTCCGCCTGCCAATGCAGGGGACACGGGTTTGTGCCCCGGTCCGGGAAGATCCCACATGCCGCGAAGCGGCTGGGCCCGTGAGCCACGGCCGCTGAGCCTGCGCATCCGGAGCCTGTGCTCCGCAACGGGAGAGGCCACAACAGTGAGAGGCCCGCGTACTGCAAAAAAAAAAAAAAAAAAAAAGATTAGGGCAATCCCCACTCATTAAATGACCATGAGGTATCTTCTAGTTTCCCAGAGCAGGGAGTGGAAGGTCTTTCTTCCTTTCATGACAGCACAAGCTGATTGGGACCTCACCCAGCCAGCTACCCCCTTCTCACACACGAGGCCTTTTCAACTGGCTACCTGCTGCAACCCATCATTGTTCACTGCTCCAGGGAACATGGACAGTGGTCAGGACTGGAGATTAGGACAAGCAGGGGATAATTTCAGAGACGAATTCCAGACCTTAGCCACCCCTTAGTATTTTGGAGAAGACAGAAGCAACTTTAGCCTCAGAGAAAAGCTGCCACATAACAGGGAGAAATGCTGCCAAGTAACAGACCTAGTTCTGCTATCACAAACATACCCTACCATTTTGGCAGAAGCCAGGTCTTTATTCTTTAGCAACAGCAATCGGCAACAGGTGATACCATGCTGTGGCTCAAAATCATTCAAAAGTAATGTACTGAAGACCAAATTCAGAGATTGAAAGGTGACTCAGAAGTATCAATGTCTAATTTGTTAACTTATTAAAATGAGGTTGTACAAAAGTAACAGAGTTGAAAACAGTCTGTATACAGAATCTCTCAAACTACAATGTAAGTTTCTAGAGGGCAAAGACCAGATCTTCTATTTATAAGCTGTTTCTATGTAGTGCCCAATAATATGCTTTATTCACCATGGGCCTTATTCCTGATGAGTGGAAGAAAGATAATCAAGCCCTGAGAAACAAGGAACACTGGTTCCATCATATCTGCTGTTTAATCAGTAAGTATGGTTATTGTGAAAGAGAGAAAAAGACACTGAAGACAGAATTAAGACCAGAAGAAATCTGAAGCCACGCTACTGTACCACAAGGGGGCAATATTTGAGCACTAGTAATCTGGAGAGATAGGCGGCTTGGCAGTTGGCTCTGTTTACTTTTTTTTTTAACATCTTTATTGGAGTATAATTGCTTTACAATGGTGTGTTAGTTTCTGCTTTTTAACAAAGTGAATCAGTTATACATTGTTTACTTCCTTTTTTAACACTATGCTGAGTGGGCTCCACTCAGGGTAAGGAGAGGTGGGCTAGCCACTTCCACTTAGCCTCTGCACTCTCCTACAGGGGTTGGCACCAACTCTTCTTATACTAGCAGGCATGGCTGTTAGGGGACCAAGATCAGAGGAAACACAGCAGTAGAGGACGCAGAGCACCTGGTCTTCCCACAGTGGTCAGATGCCCCAGCTGTCAAGAGTCCCATGCCCAGGAGTGCCTGTTGAGGAGAGGCAAGGGTGGTAGTTGGGACCTCCACCTGGAATCTTTTGAGTACTATAGGGCAATGGTTCTCCAATTTTAGCCTGCATCAGAATCACCTGCAGGGCTTGTTAAACTAGATTGCCGGGCTTCAACCTCAATTTCCAATTCAGAAGGTCTAAAGCAGGGTCCCAAATTTTGCATTTCTAGCAATTTCTCAGGTGATGCTACTGATCTGAAGATCACACTTTTTTTTTTTTTTTTTTTGCATTACGCGGGCCTTTCACTGTTGTGGCCTCTCCCGTTGCGGAGCACAGGCTCTGGACGCGCAGGCCCAGCGGCCATGGCTCACGGGCCCAGCCGCTCCGCGGCATGTGGGATCCTCCCGGACAGGGGCACGAACCCGCGTCCCCTGCATCGGCAGGCGGACTCTCAACCACTGCGCCACCAGGGAAGCCCCTGAAGATCACACTTTGAGAACCACTGCTGTAGGTATTTCTGGCTCTGTGCCCTTCTTTCTCTTAACACTCCCCCATTCTCTCTTTCCTATCATCCATCTACTGCTTTCTTTTCCACCAACCCTCCACTAGCCTCCTTTAGGAAAACCACAGGAAAGACAAAACAGGGGTGAATGTTAGACTGTCATAAGGATTCCTTTGGGGAAGGGTTTCAGCTCTCTACCCTGGTTGATGGGTGTTTCAGAAGTAGAATTTATTCCAAATATATACACGTTTCCTCTTCCTTTTACCTAATAGTTGGAAGGCAGTTCAGTAAAGAGGAATAGATCCTTTTCCAATAATAAAATCTTGCTTTGGGTTTCATAAAAATTAGACATGGTAGACATACTCCACTACATTTTAAAGAATTTCCCACTTCAGACTACTTTTTAAAAAATTACAATAAAATATAGGGACTTCCCTGGTGGTCCAGCAGCTAAGGCTCCAAGCTCCCAATGTAGAGGGCCCCGATTCGATCCCTGGTCAGGGAACTAGATCCCTCATGCCACAATTAAAGATTCCGCAGGCGGCAACAAAGATCCTGTGTGCTGCAACTAAGACCTGGCGCAGCCAAATAAATAAATAAATAAATATATTTTTAAAAATTACAGTAAAATATACAGAACATAAAATTTACCATTTTAATCATTTAAGTGTACAGTTCAGTGGCATTAAGCACATTCACGTTATGTAAGTATCACCACTATCCACCTCCAGAACTTTTTCATCTTCCCAAACTGAAACTTTGCTCTCATTAGACAATAATTTCCCATTCCCCTCCTCCCAACACCAGCCCTTGGCAACCACCATTCTACTCCCAGACTACTTTTGGACTCGGTTTCTCTTTGACTAATACAAGAAAGTGTCCATTGCTGACTAGTGGGATTGCTTCTATATGTGCAAGCCTTCTTGCATATATGTGAGTTTATTGTAAGAAAGGTAAGAGAAAATGGGGTGGGAGAAAGAAAAGAGGTGAAGACAGCTGGATAAGGATTTTCACATGGTGTCTCCTATCCACAGGCCTCAGCAGCCCTGCCATGGATCCGCCCGATTCTTTCGCATCAAGAAGTTGATCTTGCGAGCCATTTCCATGTTGTAGATTCGCCGGCAGGTTTCATAGCTTTCCCTCTGTCGCCGGCGGCAAGGCTTCTCGTAGTATCGCCGTCGCTTTATGTCCTCGATGAGCCCATCCATGGTAAGGATTCTGTATAAAGACAGGCAATGAAGTTAGAGGCTTAGGCTCATTATTGTTCTTTTCCAGTTTCACAATGATCAGAAGTCAATCGACCAACTAACTGGTGTCTGTAAAAATGGTGTGAAATAGTGACAATACAGCATTAACTGCCAACATATAGAGGCCAGGAACCAAACAGTAATATGTGGGGAAATAAAAAGGCAATTAATTATATAGTCCTTGTTCTTGGGGAGTTTACAGTCACGCTCATGTTCTCAACCTTTTTTTTTTTTTCCTACCACAACACACCTGAGGGATATGGCACAGTCCCAAAAGAACAGTGGCTCCCTATGGCAGTGAGTCTCAACCAAGGGGCCATTACAGAATTTTCAAATGGGGTAAGTCATTTGCAATAGGAAAAAATAACTAGGGGTGATCCCTATGTGGTCCTTAGTGGAGAATGTAGTTCCACCCCTACTGTGTTTAAGAGCTGATGCAGCTGAAGTCTGTAAGTCTGAGAAATATCGGGGCCCACTTAATACAGGGAAAGAAGAGGCCCTTATCACACCAGTGATACAAATGGGAGCATTAAAATAACAGCCTCAACCATGATTTTTCCATGTACCACATGCTCCAACCACACTGCTTTACTGACTACTCCCTGAACACATATTAATATGAAGTCCTTACTCACGCTGCTTCCTCAGCCTAGAATGCCATCCCCAACCCCTAGCTGCCAACCTTCTGAGATTTTCCACATCTTTTTGATGCTAAATCCAGATGCCATCTCTCCAAAAAAGCTTTCTCATCTTAGAGAAAATAATTTATTTTGTTGTATACCTATTTAGAGATTATTTCATTTTGCCATTCTGTTAGTTATTTATACAAATATCTCCCTCACTAGACTAATAATCCCTGAAGTCAGAAACCATATTTTATTAATCTTAATTTAGTTCAATTTGTTTTTTTCCTGCCCACCTAATTCCTTACAACACAGTTTCTCTTGGATTCATAACATGCTTAACTCAAACTAATCTCTTTGTTCTCACTGAGCCAAGAGGACACGGGGGTTTATTCTATAACCTACCTTATCCCTGGGCTCCTGAGAGCTCTGGCTCCAATCTGCAACTTGTCTCTCCCTCTCAACCCGTCATCAGTTGGTCCTGAGGAGGTCTGGAGGCACCTGCTGCTACTGCCCTCCATCCTGGCACTGTTTACATGACCCCATTCCTGCCTGCCCTTTCCTTTCATTACATGTAAAAAGTAAGTCAAAAACACAATTGGAGGTAGGGAAGTTGAGACATGGCTATTATAACTGGAAGGGGGACAGCAGAAGGAAATAAAAATAAGAGAAACTACCAGCTACTTCTGCTCAGTGGGAAACCCTATTTATTGCTGGTATGTTATACCAAAAGCCCAAGATAACAATAATAGATTGAACATGTACTTGAAAAGATTTGAGCTTTGGGTACATTACAAATGTGAACAGACATGGGAACCACTGTCCTTTGGGATCCTCTCCTAGGCTCCTGCTGATTTGTAAGATCAGTTTGTCTAGGTTTTAGTGGCAGGGAGATGGGAGGCAAGGGAATTGTTGCCAACTCCCAGAAGTGGGAGGGGTTGATAATTCAGGTTCTGTTGAAAACACAGTCATGCCCAGAAGTCATGTGGATCCAACACTAGAGTTGTACAATAGAAAAGCAGGGGGGCTTCCCTGGTGGCGCAGTGGTTGAGAGTCCGCCTGCCGATGCAGGGCACACGGGTTCGTGCCCCGGTCCGGGAGGATCCCACATGCCGCAGAGCGGCTGGGCCCGTGAGCCATGGCCGCTGGGCCTGTGCGTCCGGAGCCTGTGCTCCGCAACGGGAGAGGCCACAACAGTGAGAAGCCCGCGTACTGCAAAAACAAAACAAAACAAAACAAAACAAAATAAAACAAAAGGAAAAGAAAAGCAGGGCACCAGGGGACTTCCCTGGTGGCACAGTGGTTAAGAATCTACCTGCCGGGCTTCCCTGGTGGCGCAGTGGTTGAGAGTCCGCCTGCCGATGCAGGGGACACGGGTTCGTGCCCCGGTCCGGGAAGATCCCACATGCCGCGGAGCGGCTAGGACCGTGAGCCATGGCTGCTGGGCCTGCGCGTCCGGAGCCTGTGCTCCGCAACGGGAGAGGCCACAACAGTGAGAGGCCCACGTACCGCAAAAAAACAAATAAATAAATAAAATAAATAAAATAAAAAAATAAACTACAATAAGGGTCATATAATTTACATTAAAAAAAAAAAAAAAAGAATCTACCTGCCAATGCAGGGGACACAGGTTCAATCTTTGGTCCAGGAAGATCCCACATACCATGGAGCAACTAAGCCCCGTGTGCCACAACTACTGAAGCCTGTGCTCTGTAGGACCCACGTGCCACAACTACTGAGCCCACATGCTGCAACTACTGAAACCCACGCGCCTAGAGCCCGTGCTCCACGAGAAGCCACCACCATGAGAAGCCACCGCAATGAGAAGCCCACACACCGCAATAAAGAGTAGCCCCCACTCACCGCAACTAGAGAAAGCCTATGCGCAGCAACGAAGACCCAAAGCAGCCAAACAAAAGCAGGGTGCCAAAGACTCAGTATCTTGGCCTACAAAAGGGTCTCCATTGCTGGCTTTCTTACTAATTTACCCTTAACTGTTGGTATCCCTCCAGATTCTGACTGTAAACCACCTCCTTTTTGGTTCTACATGATTCCCTTAAACTTTACCATGGGCTTCAACCCTGTGCACAATGGAATCATTTCCCGAAGAGCCTTTAAAAAGTATTCATGCCTCGGTCCCATTCCTCAGAGATTCTGATTTAATTGGTCTCCAGTGGGGTTATACATTGGGTATATTTTAAAACACCTCTCAGGTAATTCTAATGTAGAGCCACACTTGAGAATGGACCCAGACACTGGTTGACTCTTAAATCATTATCTCAAGCCCCAATCTTATCTTAGAACTAGACTGATGTTTCCAATTGCCTTAAACCCCACAAAAACCAATTTTATTATCTCCTCCTAAAATTCATTCTTCCTCCTCTGTACTCTCTCTGCTAATGGCATCACCAGTTAGTCAAGCTAAAAATCTCACCATGTTCCTGGAGTAGGCCTTCTCCTTTACTTCCTACGCTCACATTTACAATATCCTATACATTCTATAACCTGAAATAGTTCTTAGATCTTTTCCTTCTCTCCTTTCCCTGTGGCTACAGCTCTAATTATGGTCCTTATACCTGTACTGAAATAATCATCTAACTGGTCATTTAATCAATAAGTATTTATGGAATCCCAACTCTGTACCAGACACTGTGTTAAATGCTGAGGATAGAAAACAAACTTAGGCATAGTTCCCTACCCTTGCAGTCTAGTAGAGAAGACAATTATGTAAGAATTACAATAGAATGTGATAGATGCAAAGATAAGGGAAGCACACAGGAGAGGTATATAATCTGGACTTGATAAGAAGGTGGTTATGAAAGCTTCCTAAAGGATACCTTATTTGAATTGTGAAGGGTAAACAGGTTGCCCTATTTCCATTCTCCTTCCCTACACCAATTATTGTCCTAAAACGTAAATCAGATTGTGGAACTTCCCTGGTGGCGCAGTGGTTAAGAACCTGCCTGCCAATGCAGGGGACACGGGTTCGAGCCCTGGTCCTGGAAGATCCCACATGCCACGGAGCAACTAAGCCTGTGCGCCACAACTACAGAGCCTGTGCTCTAGAGCCCATGAGCCACAACTACTGATCCCGCATGCTGCAACTACTGAAGCCCGTGTGCTTAGAGCCTGTGCAACAAGAGAAGCCACTGCAATAAGAAGCCTGCACACCACAACGAAGAGCAGCCCCCGCTCGCCGCAACTAGAGAAAGCCTGCACGCAGCAACGAAGACCCAATGCAGCCAAAAATAAATAAATAAAATAAATAAATTTATAAAAAATAAATCAGATTGTGTACTCTGATGTTAAAAAATCTTTCCCAATAAACAAAATAGTCTAAGCCAGTGGTTCCCAAACTTCTTTGCACATTAGAATCACTTGGGGATCTTTTAAAAATTCCAGTTAAGTCACAAGTGGGGAGGGACACAGGCAGGGTTTGTTAAGTTCCCTAGGTAATTGCAATGTGCAGATAAATTTGGGAACCACTAGTCTAAGCTCAAAGTCCTAAACAATTGAGCTTCACCCTCTCTCTCTCTAGCTTTATCTTTAATAACTTGCCCGAAAAAGCCTATGTCTAGTCATATTGAACTAGGTGTTTCCCAAACACACTACACATCTATTTTTTACATTTGTTCATGATGTTCTCTGAGAATATGATTCCTTTCTTTTTCTGTTTTATTAAAGGCTATTTATTCTTCAAAGGCCCAGATCAATGGGTAATGACTTTTGTAAACTGGTCCAGGAGAAATTAATCACTCCTTCTCTGTTCCCAACGCACAGTGGTTCTCAAACTTTGAGACTCATGCAACAGTCACCTGGAAAACTTGTTAAAACACTGACTGCTGTGCCACCTCGTTTCTGATTCCATAGGTCTAGGGTGGGGCCCACGAATCTGCATTTCTAACAAGTTCCCAAGTGATTTTGCTGCTAATGGTCCAGGGAGAACCAATGCCACAGTACACTTTTAAAGCACTGATCAGACAGTATTATATTTAGCCATGTTTGGTTTTTTAGTTTTTAAAATCTCCCTTACGGGGTTGTGTGTTTTCTAAGGTTAGAGATTAAGTCTTTCATTTTTGCATTTAATATAGTACTTGGCAAAAGAGCAAATATCAGTAAATGTATGACAAAAATGAATCCTCTTGGTGACTGACAAATGTCCACAGCTCAAGGGATTAAGTTACTTTCTAACAGACACAGTTCTTGGGAATATTAGCTCAGAAGGCCTCAATATTACCTTTACTAAAATGGCACATTAGACTTTAGATAGCATTTTCATATCCATGATCCTAATCATTATCCCATGAAACTGATTAAGCAGGTAATGTCATCCTTTTTTTTTTTGGCCGCACCATGTGGCATGCGGGATCTTACCACTGGACCACCAGGGGAGTTCCCGTCATCTCTTTACAGATTAGAAAACTGAAGTTTAGAGAGGCTGACCTGCCCAAGATCACAAAATGGAGCTAGCAGTAGAATTCAGGTCTTTAGTGCAGTGCTCTGTAATAGCACTCTGCTTCTCAAGCAAAAACCACTGAGGTTTGAAAGACAAACTATTGCGGTGCCCATGGGCAAAGCGAAAAATGAGGGAGGAAAGAGCTGGGCCAGGCTCCTTAATTAGAGTAAAAAGATGCAAGCCAAGAAGACATGGCACACTAAGGGAAAGGAATTGATCCAAACAATTAAGTATTTATTTCTGTCTAGACCTTGTTTACTGCTATTTAATGAAGGCCACTTTTTGGACTAGAGACTAGTATATTAGAGAAAAAACAGAAAAAAAAAAAAAGTGCCTGAAGGGAAAGACTGGAAATATAAAAAGGGCAAGGAGACTGGATTTGAGGAGAGACTATGAAAAGAACAGAGACCCTAGATATGACTTCACCTAGGAAGAAGAGCCTACCGGAATGACAAAGACAGTTTAAAGTAGTATGAAAGAAAACAGCAAAAGGAGGAGGAGTTTAGAAACATACTCAGGTATCCTACTGGAGTTTCAAAAGGGTTCTGAAACAGAAGTGATCATCTTACCAAGTAAATGCCTGTGTGGTCAGGCAGAAAAGAAAGACAAGAAAAAAGTACCAAAGGAATGTTAGAGGAGGTGAAAAAAGTGAAAAGATCGGTGGCCCCCAACATAATGATGGGGTTGCTAAATGGTGTTCCTTGGATGGTTCTATTTCCAAGACACAAACCAAATAAATTCCAAGGTGCCAGGTGAGGATTTCCTTCCTTACCTTGCACTTTCTAGGTATCCTGAAAAAGCACAGATCATCTTCAAATGTTCCAGAATCCCTAAAGTAGAAGCATCTACTCAACTCATTTCTAATAAAGGATGTAGGAAGTGTTTTGTAGAACTCATGAAGTAAATAGGGTGTTACTAATGATGCTTCTGATTTCACAGGTAGTTCAAGTCAACCAAGAGGTTTAGAGTAAACAGATCAGCCTGGAGTTTGGGCGCCTGGCAACCTAACATTTAAGGAGAACTCAGCTGCCAGTTCAACAGATTATGTAAAAGGAGCTGAGCTGCCTGGGCTGGGGAATTTGGGGGTGGCAGACTCACATGTCAGTGTAGCCAGCCTACATCAGGATCAACATGTACACAGAAGGACTCAATGGGCCCAGAAGCTCACCTACCAGGAATAAAAGGGTTCAACTGGGCATGCTTCCAGTGTGCTTGCCTTTCTTTACTTGGGCGCCAGCCAATCATGCAGGGCTTCCTAACGACCCCCACTCTCCATCTCTTCATCCCAGGGTACCAGTGAGGGCCCTTGGTTATATAATAAGCATTTTGTGGTGGTCTCACTGTGCAGACACATAGGCTGTTTCCTTTGTAAGACTACATCTGTGCTCCAAACATGCTAAAGCTTTAACCACCTCCCTCTCCTCTCATTTGCTCTCATACCTATTGTTGTAATTAGACCGCAGAACATGCAACTTATTTTTAAACTACCAACTATCAGAAAGCTGAGAGAAACGAGGAGAAGCCTGGGATTTAAGAGAGAGATACAGAAAAGGCAGCCAGAGGACATTACGGAAAACCAGAGGAAAAGAAGTAAAGTGTCAGAAAATACTGTGTTTGGATGGACTTGGAAGGCATTATGCTTAAGTGAAATAAGTCATACAGAGAAAGACAAATACTGTATAATCTCACTTATATGTGGCATCTGAAAAATACAATAAACTAGTGAAAATAACAAAAAGAAGCAGACCCACAGATATAGAGAACAAACTAGTGGTTACCAGTGGGGAGAGGGTAGGGGAGGGGCAATATAGGGGTAGAGGATTAAGAAGTACAAACTATTAGGTATAAAATAAGTTACAAGAGGAATTCCCTGGCAGTCCAGTGGTTAGGACTCACCACTTTCAATGCCAGGGCCCGGGTTTGATCCCTGGTCAGGAAACTAAGGTCCCCAAAGCTGCACGGCACAGCCAAATAAATAAATAAATAAGCTACAAGAATATATTGTACAACATGGGGAATATAGCCAATATTTTACACTAACTATAAATGGAGTATAACCTTTAAAAAATTGTGAATCACTATATTGTACACCTGTAACTTATATAATATTATACAGTAACTATACTTCAATACAAGAAAAAAAAGGGCTTCCCCGGTGGCTCAGTGGTTAAGAATCCGCCTGCCAATGCAGGGCACACGGGTTCGAGCCCTGGTCCAGGAAGATCCCACATGCTGCAGAGCAACTAAGCCCGTGCGCCACAACTACCGAGCCTGTGCTCTAGAGCCAGTGAGCCACAACTACTGAGCCTGCGTGCCACAACTACTGAAGCCTGCGCGCCTAGAGCCCGTGCTCCGCAACAAGAGAAGCCACTGCAATGAAAGCCCGTGCACCACAATGAAGAGTAGCCCCCGCTCCCCGCAACTAGAGAAAGCCCACACGCAGCAACGAAGACCCATGCAGCCAAAAATAAATAAAATAAATAAATTTATTTTAAAAAAGAAAGAAAGAAAGAAAGAAAATACTGTGTTTACTGTGTTTGACAGACTGACAGATAGGAAGGCTGGGACACTCCAGAATCAACCTGCTCACGTTTGGATGCTTAAAAGTCCTTGCCTATTCTAAGAACAAAATATTTGTTCACTTTTTTCTCCTGAGGCTAAAATACAATTTAAGGATATATATCTAACACTCCAAGATAAAAAGGAACATAAGTGCAGCTTCCTAAAGAATAAATCTACATTGACAAAATACACATCCTCCCCAAAGATTATAAAAACCACTGCCATAATACTTGCTCCAAGCTGGCTTCTTCCAACCATGCACTTCTTGCACTGTTTTCCTAGATAACCTTAGTCACAAAGTTCGAATTTTCCAAATTCATAAGGAAGCCTAGAACGAGATCATCACACCTCAGGCCCTGAGTGTCTGGGACCAGAATGTCTTCATTTTTTTTTCTGCCTAACCGTGCCTCTCCTTTCTGATCAAATTCTTTTCTTTTTCAGCAGTGTAAATTGTTTTTCCCCCCAGATCTATTCCTATGTTGGTGTTTTAATCCCTGAAGTGAGGAAAAAGTAATACCACATTTCTTACCTAGGATACTTGATAGAATGCCAAGGGTACTATCCAAAGACAAAAATCTCTGGATAAATTCAATGCATCTGCCTGGAGGACCAACTTTAACTAGAGTGGAGATGGGGGTGCTAGCCCTAAAACAAATGTAAAGACAACAAATAAAAATCACCTAAAATTTTAATTAAAAAAAGAGAGATTAAAAAAAGAAATTCCATGTTTGCTTGTGGTGGAAGAACCCCTTATAGTTCCTTCACTCTCCTCTCCTGTTAAGTATACTTTAGTGGAAAGGTTTGACAAACACTAAACTTAGGGAGTGACAGAAGATAAAGGAACATTTATATTCATTAAGTAGACATTATTGAGAGCTTTCGATGCACTTTGGTAAATGCAAGGAATATACAAATGAAAAAGCATAGGTCTCTACCCTTAAGACTATTAAAATCCTAGCTGAATATTAAAATCTCATGAGACATTGTAAAAAATGCTGCTGGTCAGACGCCACCACCGAGAGATTGATTTAGTCTCAGGTTGGGCCCTAACATCACGAGGGTTTTTGTTTTTTGTTTTAAATAAAGATTCCCCCAGGAGATTGGCAGCAGGGTCAAAAACCACATAGCGTTACACTGACCAGTTTCCTGCTGCTTCTGACTAAAATCAGCATTTCTACCCAGGAAAAAAGTATGCATAAACTGCAATTCACCTATAAAAAGAGAATCTTAAAAGTATGGGGCTCTTGTTTAACAAAAAGGAGGAAGGAGGGAAGAAGAAAGGAAAGAAGGAAGAAATCAACTTAGAGATATTTGAAAACAGATTCTTAGGAACAAGAAGGTATGAGATAGTACTAGGCCAGGCCAGATGACAGAAGGTATCCAAACACACCTCACCTTCTGTCATTTATTTCTTTTTTTCTCACCTACACCCACTCCACACCTGGGATCAGGAAAGATTTTCAGATAAAATGAAGAAAAAAAAAAAAGAAAAAGAAAAAACAGGAAAAGCAAAACCCTCATGTTGCTTAAATTGCTAAATTAGGATTTCATAAGAGGCGGAGATACAGAGATTTGTTTCCAGGCTAATTAGAACAATCACAGGCAAAAAAATAGAAGAGTCTTCTCTCAGAAGGTGAATTGGCCTTATGCTTTCTGCAGATGTGGCATCAATAGAGAGATGATCAACTCCTTTAGGCAGGAAGTTAGAAATATTTTGTTTTTCAGGTTTTAAATTTTTGTAAGTGGAAATGGGGGATGAGGGAGCAGTGCATACAGAGGGAATAAATGCTGTTATTTCAAAATGAGATTAGCATTAGCATATAGAGAAGAAGCCTTGGTTGGAAAGTATCAGCATGTATAGGAAAAGTCATTCCAATACCAGTAGCCAACTAGAGCCTCAGGACAAAATAAAGCTAAATGATTTTCTCATTTTTTCACCTCCGGGCCACCTTGAGCATAACTTGATGATCAGGGAGCATAAGAGAAAAAACAGTTAAAGCAAACTGCCAATCTCTCAAAACAAATGAATAAACAAATCACCCACAAAGTAAAACCAAAAGGGTAAAAACTCCCTTACAGTTACTTCCAAATTATAACAGCTAACACATAATGCCTACTATGTGCCAAGCACTGTCCTAAGCAATTTATTTATATTACTAACTTAATCCTCACATCAACCCTATGAGGTGGGCACTATTATTAGTTCCATTTTACTGAAGAAACTGAGGCAGAGACATTAAGTAGCTATCACAGATTATGAGGCCAATAAATGGCGCAGCAGGGATCTGAACCAGTCAGTTGGCTCTGCTCTAAACCACTAAGTTATGCTGCCTCGTTTATGTGAGAAAACTTTTTAGGCCTGGCTTTGGTCAAAAGTATTAAAGCTGTAGCTACTTTCTTTCTTTCTTTCTTTGGCCTTGTGGCCATGCTGCGCAGCATGTGGGATCTTAGTTCACGCCCCCACCCCCAATCGTGCCCCCTGCAGTGGAAGGGCAGAGTCCTAACCACTGGACTGCCAGGGCATTCCCTGTAGCTACTTTCTTGATACAATTGTAAGAAATGGTTCAATAAATAATGCTGCACAAATTATTTTTTGGTTCTTCATCAGAGTAGTTAATTTCCTAAAAACAAAATTCTTGCTTTTGTGTTATTTGTTCTTTAAGAATAAAAGAGGTGAGGGAAGCTAAAGCTGAGCCTTTGGAAATTTGTTTTACCATCAGGTTAACAGCTGCCCTTTGACATCCCTTAACAATACAAACATCACAGTCACCCTAGTTAGAAGACCCATCAAAATCCACCAAAATAAATCATACAGAAAAAAACCTGGGATTCCCTGGCGGTCCAGTGGTTTGGGACTCTGCGCTTGCACTGCAGGGGGCCCAGGTTCGATCCCTGGTCGGGGAACTAAGATCCTGCAAGCTGCACTGCACAACCAAAAAACAAACAAACAAAAAACTTACAGGAAGAGGTCAGAAGAAGGGTGAGGTAATCTACAAGACTTCCATTCCCCGAATTCAGCATTTCATCTCACTAGCTAATTCACTTCAGAGTCTGTAAAGACATTCACTTGGTGCTTCCAGTATAGGGGCAGAGAAAGATCATTAGACATCTCAACCCTCCCTCAGACATGCCACTTAAAGGTCTGAAGCAGTAGGGAATGAGCAGCAATACAAAAACATGAAATAGGATTATCTTACTGCCCTGTAACTGATTATCTTTACTTTCAACGCAAGTGAAAATGCAGAGAGAACAGCTTCTGCCCAAGGATATGACTGGCATGCACAGTCACTGAAAGAAGTAAAGAGGCTGACCCAAGACCAGATCCTTTTAAAAGACATACAAATCATCCTCAGCCTGCAACTGCTTCTCAATTACATAGCTTCTGACAGCATCTTTGTCCTCATTTATTATGGTCTTTTGCCATCCAGCCCTCCACATCTAGAACTCTTTGCTTGGACAAGAATTGGTTCTCTTTCATTTACCTTCTCAGTCCCCAAGAACCCCACCTATATTTAAACCCAATCAAATAAGGATTCTTAACTGAAGAGTCACTGCCATAGGTCTCTCCATTTCCAGAGAAACTAGTCAGTAATGCAGTAACAGAGCAAAGAACACTGCACTAGAAAAATGTGATTTATGCTTCTTTCCACCATTCAACAATTGTAGCCCAAGGAATATAACTTAATCTCCCTAGGCTTCTCTTACTTCTGACATAAAGCTACCACCTTAGTGGCCTTAAGGCAGAGGACCAGCTCATATATTAACATCTCTTTCATATAATTATTTGATAATTCAACTCAACAAGCATTTGTTTCTCCAAACTCTGCTTCACTGGGGAGAAAATAATAAGTGAAAGTCAAAATCCTTACAACTAGTGATAAGGGAAGCTTAAGGAACTATTTTCTTGAGAAACCACAACTGTGAGGCGTTTTTTATTAGAGTCATTCTACATCTCTTACCCTAGCATTCAAAACTTTTCAATAACAGCTCCTCCACTCCAGCCAGTTCATTTCCATCTTGTTTTTGCTTGTGTTGTTAACCTTTCTCTGAACCTGTAACACTTTTCTATCTCTTGCTTGCTTCTCTAAGATCCCAAATCTGAGTTCATCTTTTCCATTAGCCTTGTCCCACACCAATCCCTCACTCAGCTTTCTATATATCATGTACTATGTTTTCGCTTACTAGCAATTTTATAACTTAATTTTCCCTTTGGGCTCTTTTTAAAGTCTTGGATAGAATTCAGGTTCATTATCAAAGGAATGACTGCTGATAAGTAAGCCTCACAGTTAGGTTTGGGAAAGAATTTCATTTTTAATATAGTAAATTGAGGGTCTGAGAAGTTTCAAGGCTGTGAACACCTGGGCTGGCACTGGTGTGAGACAACCTACGACAGGGGAAGTGAGAGAATAACCACCGCACTTCTCAAGAGTTGGTCTAGGCATGATTCTGGTCCCTAACCAGTTACCTGTTTAGGGTCCTGTATGCACCTTCCACATTCCCTTCCTGTACCATCACAGTCCTGGCAATGAACTTCAGATGTTTTGCCATGACCTTGGATTTAAGTCTGCAGTCTGCAGGACCTAAAGTATGACGGAGAAAGGGGCAGTAAAGTATAGAGACCACCTAATAAAGAGAAACACAACAGAATACACAACGACGTAGCTTATTCAGGGCCCGGAAATGCAACGGGCTCTGGAACATGCGCGACAGGGGCACGTGCAAGTCCTCATATCCTAGAAAGTATACGCGACTTGTTATCAAGATTCGCCCGATCTCTTTGCCAATACAAACCCTACCATAGGGAAGAAGACAGACGGTAGCAGGCGTCCCCACGGAGATTTATCTGGCCGGTCACGGGAGACCGGGACGCGCCGCAGGCGCCCCCTGTCCCTCCCAATTACCGCTTCTCGTCCCGAGACGGTTTGGGGTGGGAGCCGGGAACAGAGTCTCTCCGTGCTTGGAAGCGGGGAATCGCGAGAACCGCGCCCTCCCGCCACACCCGCCTCACTTTATCCTACCCCAGCACAACGTCCTCACCGCTCAGCGACCAGCGATCTGGAAGCCCAACCCGACCGGAAGCGGAAGTTGCGTATCTCCAGCGCCGCGCGAAGACAATGAGGCTGAAAGGGAAATGAAGCTACGTGGAAACCATGGCAACCGTCCTTCTGGCCGGGGTTGGCTGTTTCTCTAATCCTCCCCCACCACCGCCAACCCCCGGGCCTGGACTTAACACCTGACAAAGCAAAATGCTTGTTTCCCTAAATTCCGCCCTAAACAGATTCCTCGCTTTCTCGTGGAGTCGCCGTCCTTCGGCATCAGAGGTCAGCCCGATTCCGTACCTCTTAATCCTATAAAATCTTTTTTTAAAATTGAAGTATAGTTGATTTAAAATGTGGTGCCAATCTCTGCTGTAATCCTATTAAACCTTAAATAGATATTTAATCCATTTCTTTTTCTGGAAGGAAAATAAGAAAAATAGGCGAAGCTTCCTGAGCATGCTTCCTGTTTTCGCCAAGGACAGATTCCTTGAGATCTGCTCTCCGGATGGAAAAGAGCTTTACCCCCTCATCTGCCTGAAAACTAAGGGAAAAAAATGAAATGAACATACTATCATATTCCTATAACATCACCTTCTCAGACATTTCACTAAATAAAGTGAAATCACTGAAGAAAGAATTGGGAGGGACTTCCCTGGTGGCGCAGTGGTTAAGAATCCGCCTGCTAATGCAGGGAACACGGGTTTGAGCCCTGGTCTGGGAATATCCCACATGCCGCGGAGCAACTAAGCCCGCGCCTAGAGCCGGTGCTCTGCAACAAGAGAAGCCACCACAATGAGAAGCCCGTGCCCCACATCAAAGAGTAGCCCCCACTCGCCTCAACTAGCGAAAGCCTGCGAGCAGCAACGAAGATCCAACGCAGACAAAAATATAAATCAAAAAAAAAAAAAGAATTGGGAAACACCTGCAGGATTTGGAATCAAAGACCCTTTTATGTCAGCTTCTATCCCATTTGTCTCCTAGTGACACTTAGTATAAATAACTCCTTTTTTATTTCTTCCTCACTGTGGAAACAGCTTTCCTTTTATTTTATTCGTATGTTACTTCTACATATATATCATTTTATGGTTATTCACATATGTTCGGATCTACTGGAAAACAGTAGGGAAAGGCACAGAAGAAAGTGGGTCCTAACCAGGTACTTGTGTAATAAGGTTCTTTGGTTACCTCCCCTAAAACACAGAGGCACATACACACACACAGATGCATCCTCATCAATTATGCTAATAGAACTCACACAAAAACTGAAGCTTTGGACTTCCCTGGTGGCGCAGTGGTTGAGAATCCACCTGCCAATGCAGGGGACACGGGTTCGAGCCTTGGTCTGGGAAGATGCCACACGCCGTGGAGCAACTAAGCCCGTGCACCACAACTACTGAGCCTGCACTCTAGAGCGTGCGAGCCACAACCACTGAGCCCGCGTGCCTAGGGCCCGAGCTCTGCAACAAGAGAAGCCACCACAATGAGAAGCCTGCGCACTGCAAGGAAGAGTAGCCCCCCCAACTAGAGAAAGCCTGCGCACAGCAACGAAGACCCAATGCAGCCAAAAATAAATAAATAAAAATAAATTTAAAAATTTATTAAAAAAAATCTAAAAACAAAAAAACAAAAAACCCCCTGAAGCCTGCTTTAGAGTAAGCCAGGTTCAAAGTACCAAAACAGAGCTAGACTGGGACATGATTATGCTTATCAACAAACTTTTATTGAATGCCTACTTTGTGTCATGCCACTGACTCTTGGACTACCAATGACAGTAAGTAGCCATAAAAAATAAGTAGTAAAACAAGGTAGCATATATTGAATGCAAAATAAATTATATAGGCAACAACATAATATAGTGTAAAGCACTGGATTGGAAGTCAGGAGATCTGGATTCTACGCAAGTTCTGATACTGAGGCATATGACCTTGAACAAGTCACTTAAACCAGTAGTCTACAAAATACTGCCTACCGGTCAAATCCAGCTCCACTCTTTCTTTTGTAAATAAAACTTTATTGGAACACAGCTGTGCTTTTTGTTTATATATTAGGTATAGCTGCTTTGGGCTACAATGGCAGAGTTGGGTAGTTGCAGCAGAGATGTATGGCTCACAAAGCATATATCTATCTGGCTCTTGCTGACCCCTGACTTAAATGCTCAGTCTATTTCCTCATTTGTAAAATGGAACTAATATCTGCTGTCAATCACACAAAATTTGTCATGGGAATCAAATGGGATAAAATATAAGAATACTTTGAAAGATAAGAAGAGGAAAAGTAGCATTTTTGAGAACCTACAATATACCAAACCTTGTACTAAGCAGTTTATGTACCTGATTTCATTTGATGGAGTAAAGGGCCAAAAACTAAGCATATATATCTTTAATGGAGCAAATAATTGGGAGAAGGACTTGAGTTAGTCATTGAAAGAAGGGTAGGGATTAGTTAACAGAAGCAGGAAAGGCTGGGCAAGGTGAATGGCATGAGCAGGAGTTTAGAGGCAAAAAGGCTTACAGTGTTCAGGGCAAACAACAAAAACAAAAAACAAAAACGTGGAACAGAGGGATCATACAGGGGAGTGGAGGGAGAAACAGAGACCTTGACTAAAGGTTCTAGACTTTCTTCTCAAAATACCAGGGAGCCATTGAATAGGTAATGACATGCAAAGCATTGTTCCAGGAAGATTAATCTTGTTATCAGTGAAAAGGGTTTAGAGGTAAGAGAGGCTATTGCTATAGTTAAGCTTTAGACCAGAGAGGTGGCAATGGAATGGATAGGAAGAAACAGATTTCAAGAGACATTCCAAATACAGAATAAAAGGGATTTGGTGATTAAATACACTACGTTTTAAGCCTAGTTATATAGAAAAATGATGGTACTGGGGCTTCCCTGGTGGTCCAGTGGGTAAGACTCTGTGCTCCCAATGCAGGGGGCCTGGATTCAATTCCTGGCTGGGGAACTAGATCCCGCATGCCACAACTAAGAGTTCGCATGCTGCAATTAAGAGTCCACACGCCACAGCTAAAGAACCCGCACGCGGCAACGAAGATCCCGTGTGCCGCAACTAAGACGCAGCACGGCCTCAATAAATAATGAATAAATAAATAAATAAATATTTTAAAGAATTAAAAGAAAAATGATGGTACCATCATTAACAGAAGAAAAAGAGGTTGTAAAAAGGCAGAACGGGACATCTCTAAAAGAAGGATAATAGTTTGATTGGTGAGCACTAGAAAAGGTACCAGACTGGAAAATGAGTTCTGTATGACACATTTGTTGTCTTACACAAGCTACCTAAGTTTTCTCATCTATAAAATGAAGGGGTTGAATTAGATACAGATGGTACCCTTTTGGCTCTAAAATGCTGAAATTTTCAATGTTTTAACTGTTAGTAATATGTAAATGGAACTGTCCAGCAGAAATATAGACATTCAGTATGTCATCTCGGGAAAGATTGGGACTGGAGATGAAGCTTCAGAAGTCTTCTAAGTTGAGGCAATAATTAGAACCATGAAAGGAGATGAAACCTTGAAGTGAAGGAATGTAGTTAGAGAAAAGAGCCAAGGGCTGAGCCTAAGGGAACATGCATACTCTGGAGTGGGAAGAAGTGAGGCTATTAAGAGATATAGAAGTTGTTGCCAGATAGGTAAGAGGAGAATTAGGATAGCATGCTGATATGGGATCCAAGGGAGGAGAGTTTCAGTAGGCATTACCAAGAGTGTCAAATGATACCGAGAGCATGGACTACCTAGGCTTTGTAAAAGCCCCTGGATCTTGCTATTGACTGGATGGAAGCTACATTATAATACTCTAATTCTGTAAGATCTTCTTAGTGACTTAAGAAGGTGCAGTAGAGTGATAGCAGTGGATGCTACGCTGCAAGAATTTAAGGACTGAGTGGTGGAAAGGAGTCAGAAAGAGTATGATTAGACTTCTCTTTTTTTGGTGGGGCGGTTGTTTGTTCGTTTTTGTTTTTTAATTTTTTGGCTGCACTGCATGGCATGGGGGATCTTAGTTCCCTGACCAGGGATCAAACCCATGCCCACTACAGTGGAAGCAGAGAGTCTTAACCACTGACTGCCAGGGAAGTCCCTAGACTACTCTGTCAAGAATTATAGAGAAAAGATGAGAAAGAGGGCAATTGGGCTCAAGAGATATTTTCTTTTTTTTAAAGTTATTTTAAAATTTATTGATTTATTTTTGGCTACGTTGCACGAATGGGGGCTACTCTTCATTTTGGTGCGCAGGCTTCTCATTGCATTGGCTTTTCTTATTGCAGAGCACGGGCTCTAGGAGTGTGGGCTTCAGTAGTTGTGGCTCACAGACTCTAGAGCGCAGGCTCAGTAGTTATGGTGCATGGGCTTGGTTGCTCCATGGCATATGGGATCTTCCTGGACCAGGGATCGAACCCATGTCCCCTGTATTGGCAGGTGGATTCTTAACCACTGTGCCACCAGGGAAGTCCCTCGAGAGATATTTTCAAGAAGGGGGTACCTGATCATACTTGCAGGAGGAATAATTATTACTTGTAGGAGAAAGAAAGAATAAATAATTCATAACAAATGGAAGTTACAAGGTAAAGAGGGCATAAGTGACTCAGCAAAAGTTCCAGAGGTGCAAGGTAATCAAAAGCACAACTGGAGAAGTTTGCCTTAAGGGGAGGGCATGTTGTCTGAAATAAAATGAGACAATAATTCACTGAGAACAGAGGACTTGAGAAACAGGTGAAAGATGTATAACCAGCTATGAGAAATATGCTAAGTAGCCAATGTGCAATAACTAAAATGACTAAGTAGCCTGAAACATTGCCAAGGCTGGGAGAGGACATGGTTTTGATGGAAACTGTGACAAATCAGAAAGAGTAATACGTGGAGAAGGGTAGACGTAGGTAAATTCACAGACTTCAGTTTTGCCCTTTGATGTCACTGGGTAGCATACATTTAGCAGCTGCAGTTTTTTGAAGAAGGAGGCCCAGCATCTGAGGGGACTTCCCATTCTGACAGTTCTGGGGCACCGCTTCCTCTTCAAAACTGGCAACCACAGTGGCTGTTCGGGCTTTTGTGTCCCTCCTCTGGCAGCAGTAGATTACATATGCATTTAGCCACAAGCATCAACAGCTCCCAACAAGGCAAAGAGCTACCCCAGAGCAGTAGAACCTGCTAGTCTGGGCCAGCTGGAAGGTTACAAGAGTGAGAGACACAAACAGAAAGGTACTAGTCTCTGAGCCTGAATGAAAAAACAACCCAACTCTGAACCCTGTAACTGTCCCAAGGGTGTTCCCTAGGAAGATAGCAGCAGAGAGTCCCTTTTCCTCTCCCGCAGGACGTATATTGTCCCATCCAGACTTCTAATTTGGTGGAGCTCGGGTTCACAAACATTCCCATCCCCTTTCTTTCTTGCAGCTCAGAGGATAAATATTGGTATTCGAGGCAGAAGGTTTCAATTTCCCCCAGTCAGCAAACTGTTTAGGTATAAAATTTATTTAATCAGAAAGGATTTCTCTTCCCTCAACACAAATTCACACATTAACAGTTAAAAAAGTATATAGAGAGACATATATTTACACAAATTAGAAACTACAGTCTCAAGTCCTGCATTAGGGATTGAGAGGATGGACATCAGGAGCAACAGAAGGATGGCTTCTCATCTGTTCTAGGTCTCCCATGGTCATCTCTCTGGTCATGGTGGGTAGACCAGGAGGGGATGGGGTACGGCTCCAGTCTGATGGCAGAGTTACTGGCAAATTGTGGCAACAAGGCCCCTCTCCAGATAGTTTCTTAGGATCACCAGGGATGACAGGAGATGCTGTAGTAGTAGATGGAACTGGAGTGGTTGGGGCTGAGTGGGTGAAGGGCTGTACTCCATGCTGGAGGAAAAGGATGACACCAATGCTGGTTCCAGTGCCTAAAGGACCATGGCTAAAGGAGATGGTACCTGGGGAACTGAGAGGGGGATTGCAAATTGGAGTAGTGTGGATCCAGGTGAGGTTCATAGCTGGCCATTCAGTGAGGTGCCAAGGCTGCTTTGGTTTCAATATTAGCTGTCCTAGCTGTGTCTGGTCCATCTTTTCCACAGAAAGTGCAGGAGAGGAAGCAGCTGGATAACTGTGGTGGCCTGGAGAATGCTAGGGACGGGGAGAAAAGAGAAAAAATTATGTGAGAAAGCTTTCAGATTAACTTCACCTGGTTGCTTAAACATTTGCTTTCCTTGGGAACTCTGTAATGCTAACATACCTTGTTTTATGCAATAGATAATTTCCTGTCAGGCCATGATTAAGTAAAAGCTTTAGTAACCAAACTGTACTTTCATTTATTTAACAAATTCTTGTACCACACACTATATAGGCGCTGGCTATTCACATGTATACAAAATAAAACAAACAGTCCCATAGATTCTCACTATTTATAAACTAATTTATTTTAGAACTTCTTTCTAAAAAGTCTATTTTTTTTTTGCTTTATAACAAATTTAATCAGTTATACATATACATATGTTTCCATATCCCCTCCCTTTTGCGTCTCCCTCCCACCCTCCCTATCCCTAAAAAGTCTATTTTTAACTGGAATCATCACTTCCCAATTTCTGTATTTTAAGTTCTAATTTCCTATGTTGAGTTCCTTAAGAAGTGTAGATTAATATGCAGGCAAGATCCTCCTGCTTATGTTTATGTATTTATTTTTTAATTTTTAAAATAAATTTATTTTATTTATTTATTTTTTTGGCTGCCTTGGGTGTTCGTTGCTGTGCGTGCATGGGCTTTCTCTAGTTGCGGCATGCAGGGGCTACTCTTTGTTGTGGTGCACGGGCTACTCATTGTGGTGGATTCCCTTGTTGCGAAGCACGGGCTCTAGGCACACAGGCTTCAGTAGCTGTGGCACTTAGGCTCAGTAAGTAGTTGTGGCACAGGGGCTTAGTGGCTCTGCAGCATGTGGGATCTTCCCGGACCAGGGCTCGAACTCATGCCCCCTGCTCTGGCAGGCAGATTCTTAGCCACTGCACCACCAGGGAAGTCCCCCTCCTGTTTTTTATTTTATTTTATTTATTTATTTGTTTATTTTTGACTGCGTTGGGTCTTTGTTGCTGCGCGGGCTTTCTCTAGTAGTGGTGAGCAGGGGCTACTCTTAGTTGCGGTGCACGGGCTCCAGGCACGCGGGCTTCAGTAGTTGTGGCACGTGGGCTCAGCAGTTGTGGCTTGTGGGCTCTAGAGTGCAGGCTCAGTAGTTGTGGCGCACGGCTTAATTGCTCCGTGGCATGTGGGATCTTCCCAGACCATGGCTCGAACCCGTGTCCCCTGGGTTAGCAGGCGGATTCTTAACCACTGTGCCACCAGGGAAGTCCCCTCCTGCTTATTTTTAAATCAATTATTCCCACAGCAGTTGAAAACAAGAGCTGTCCATTAGCTACAGGAGACTTTTCTCTCCCTATCATTTGAGTGCCCCCTACATACTCTATTATTTGAAGGCACAGAAAATAGGTCATTCCACACTAGATCTAAGAATCTTTTCAGGGACTTTCCTGGTGGTACAGTGGTTAAGAATCCGCCTTCCAAGGCAGGGGACATGGGTCTGGGAAGATCCCACATGCAGCGGAGCAACTAAGCCCGTGCACCACAACTACTGAGTCCGCGTGCCACAATAACTGAAGCCTGTGCGCCTAGAGCCCGTGCTCCACAACAAGAGAAGCCCGCGCACCACAACGAAGACTGGCATCCGCTCACCACAACTAGAGAAAGCCCGCGCGCAGCAACGAAGACCCAACACAGCCAAAATAAATAAAAAAAAAATAATAAAAGAACCTTTGCAACACTCTCCTTATGGGTACCCCATGGGTGCCTTCACCCCTCCCAGCGATGTACTTCTTGTGACCAGTCCTCAAAACCCATGCTTCCAGAGGGATACAAGGGTACTTGGGAAGGAGTAAAAAGAGGGAGAGGGAAAGGGGTTTAGGGGCAGCAGAAGAGAAAAGATTTGCAGAGAGAAGCTGAGGAATCTTCCTGCATGATTCATTTGGCCAGGTAAAAAGCATTCTGTATCTATGCAGAAAGCAGATAAGCTACAACATGAGGAACAGGGCTAAATTCCATGGAGTTCCTTGAAATGATCCAAACAAAATAGAACCCCAAAACACCTAGAAATCAAGACAATGAAGGAAGCTTAGGCATTCCCTTCCCTGAAAAGAAACTTGTTGAAAAGATGAAAAGATCCAAAAGAAAATGGAAGAGGGAGCCCATTTCTGCATGTGCCCTTCATTTCTTTGGTTATTTCCCCACCTTTTCCTCAGGTTTATAAGTTCTCACCTTGGTCAGCTGACTATGCAGTGATGACTTCTGGGCAGCTATATGAGGAAACCAAGTCTTTAACATTCCTTCTACCTGTAGCAGGGTTCCTAGATAACGCTCTCTGTGGGGGGAAAAAAAGCCATTAGGTGTGAAAAAAGCAACAGGACAGGACTGGAGATAGCTCCTCTTTTATGAAGTACTGAGGAAAGAGCTCCTTTTTTATGAAGTACTGAGGAAAGAATCAAGGGGACTTACCCCATCTGTGGCTTCTGCAAAACACCTACTATACGCTGGATCCTGTCCATTGCCACGCTCTGCTGGAAACTGCTCAATCCTGGGGTCAGGAAAGAGAAAGAGAGCTCAAGGATTGAGATTCAAGAATTTAATCAGGTAAAGAAAAGACAGAAGGGGTTAAAATGGATTCACCTAAAGAAATTGTCACAGGAGAAAAAGCAAATCATTCCAGGCCTCAAACAAAGACTTAAGAGAAATACACATTCAAAACATATTTTGAGAGACAGAGAGATGAATGTAGCTCAAATGAATGCAAGTAATCAGATAACTACCTCTCTCAAATCGACCCATCTTCAGTCCATTCAGTAGGTCTGTGAGAGGGGGTATGAATCCTCGGAGCTCTTTACACTGTAGAAAAACGGGACAAAGGGTATGAGAAGACCAAGAACTGCCCACACCAGTACTTATTCTTCCATCTCCCAATCTGAGAGCCAATACTATCCTCATGGGGTCCTTACCAACCAACTGGGTGCTAAACCACTTGGTCGTATCTCCTTTCCCCAGCTTTCTCTTACCTTCTGAGCAAAGAGCAGGTCTCCTTCTGTGGTACAACCCTGGATGTTTAGACTGGTCTCCAATTCACCACCTCTTGATCTTTTGACCCCAGATCCTGACATAGAAGAAGCCAAGCCCCGCTGTTCCGAGTAAGATGCTGTAGGTTGCTTACTGGAAACCTTGGGTCGTTGCCTGCAGCGGATAGGACCAGGGCTGGGCCGAGAACCTCCCCTCTGACCAACAGTGTCTGGCCTGGGGCCATGGGCCCACTTGTCCTCCCTCTCACTATCCGAGGGGAAGCCAGAGTCACTGTTCACTGGGGAGGTGGAAAAAGAGGAATAAAGAGAGTAGGAAGAAACGCTAGATGGAGAATCCATGGGTTCAGAGGTAGGGGCTGGAGAGCAGCTCCCGGAGTACCCAAACATCGGGACCTGCAACTGAAGAAAGAGCAAAGCGAGGGAGTTTGAAACCAGAATCTGAGTATTAGGAAATGGACTGGGAGACTAGGGTGTACTGTCTGCGATCATAATATCTCTTCTCTCCCTCCCCAATGTTACCTGTCTCAGGGACAATTTTAAAAGTCATCTTCCCCGCCTCCCCTCCTCCATTAAGAACCTGGATTGCCTCTCTGGCCTCCGCAGAGCAGCTCTTATCCTGACACAGACTCTTTCCCCTCAGTTCAGAGTAAATATAATGATTTGACACCTTTCCCCGGTTCACCTCTTCTGGTCTCATCCTGACCCCGCAGCGAGCCTCTCTACCTGAGACCACGCCACCGGCAAGCCGGAAATCTGCGGCACCCGCACCCACCTAGGGACCCGGCAGCAAACTCCCTCCTCTTGCCAAGCTTTCTGATCAGGATCCCTGCGCCGGACCATCTCCAGTCGCGCCTGCCACGTGATGCGATCCCTCGCAATACCAATATCCGCGTTGGGTCCCTAAGCCCACTCCCACCGGGTCTGATCCTCCTGCGCGGATCGCTCCCTAACCTGAGTCTCCTCACCTGTGTCGGTCGGCTCAGCCCAGGCTTTCTCCAGCTCCTACTCCGACTGTCGGGTCAGGGCTACCCACCTCCACCTCCCTCCCACTGGGTCCCGCCCCTTCCCCCTCCCAGACACGTGCAGCTCCGCACGTGCCTTCCCCCGGCGTACACAGACCTCGCACCCTCATTGGTTGTCTAGCCGGTGGCACGTGACTCTCGTTACTGAAGTTCACCTTCCATTTGCTACAGCATACAGGGGCTCGGCCAATAAAGAGGCAGTCAGGTGACGATTGGTTGGAGGTAAGCATTCCGTGCTCCGCCCCTACATGCGGCTAGTGAGGAGGACCCGGTGATGAGAGAAGGAGGAGGATGGAAAAAGAGTGGAAAAGAAGGGAGGGGAGGAAAAGGGCGGAGCCTGTGGCTTTAAATAGGATGGTGGTGTGCCGGAGCCGCGCAGCTGGAGTGTGCAGACTGGTTGTGTGATCTAAGGGGTGAGCCTTGAGATGTGGGACTCTTGGCTCTTCCTTGGGAACCGACCCCTCTGCCTCCTCTTTCAGCGCCTCAGCTCACGAGTGCAGCACGTGGAAACGATCAGCGACTTGCGTCTGCAACGTGTGTGAGAGAATGGATGTGTGCCACTATGTATACTCTCCCCCTCTCGGCGGCCCAGCTCTCGTGACTCCCCGGTCTCTGTTTCACCCTCCCCTCCTCCTCCTCCTACAAGTTGGGTGCCTCCTGCCCTGCTGGGTGAGGAGGGTGGGGATTGCTGCCGAGAACACCGCGTCCTTTCCCCGGCTCCCGCTGGGGCGGCTCCACCAGCCCTTTCCTTATGTAACCCGCCACGCACGTTACCAGCTCAGATGCCAGCCCGCCACGACTCCAGAGGTCAAAGCCCCGCTGGGTTGCTCCTGACTTTTCTACCCCGGTTCCCCGGGCCCTGCGCCCTTAGTTCTGTGTTTCTTAGCACAAGAAAAGGAGAGTGGGTAGGTCTCTATCTCCTAGATTATGTACTTGTCCAGCTTCAGTTTCTTCATTTGTCCTCTGGAGAAGATTTGAAGGACGGAGGGTGGCAAGTCCGGAGTTTACTATTCACTGGCCCTTGCAGTGCTTTGTTTTGTTGTTTGTTTGTTTTCTTTTGCTGTGCCGGGAGGCTTGCGGGATCTCAGTTCCCCAACCAGGAACTGAATCCGGGTGACCGCAGCGAAAGCCCGTAGTGCTAACCACTAAGCCACCGGGGAACTCCCCCTTGCAGTATTGAGAGCACAGTGGAGAGAAGGGGACAGGACCCAGGGACTGTGGGCTGATTGAAGCTATAACATCGAAGAGGCCGCAAGGGGGCAGCCCAGTTCTTATTAGGGTCGAAGGATAAAAGGAAAAAAAAAAATCTTCTTTTTAAAGTTTGTCCCTGGGCTTCCCTGGTGACGCAGTGGTTAAGAATCCGCCTGCCGATTCAGGGGACACAGATTCGAGCCCTGGTCGTGGAAGATCCCACGTGCTGCGGAGCAACTAAGCCCATGTGCCACAACTATTGAGCCTGCACTCTAGAGCCCGCAAGCCACAACTACTGAAGGCCACGCGTCTAGAGCCCGTGCACCACAACAAGAAAAGCCACCGCTATGAGAAGCCCGCGCACCGCAACCAAGAATAGCCCCCACTCGCCGCAACTAGAGAAAGCCTGCAGCAACAAAGACCCAAAGCAGCCAAAAATAAATAAATAAATTTATAAAAAGAAAAAAACAGTTTGTCCCCGAATGCCTTAATTACTAACTGAAAAGGTACATAGTTAGGGGCTGGAGGGGGGAGATAAGGGGAGGAGGGTGTGAATTTTAAAAATCTATTCTAAGTAGTTTTTGATATTTTACATATGTTTAACAATGTGCTTATTTTATAAAAAGGAAAAAAGGGTTCCACTTCAACTTCAACTTTCTCCAAACATACTGTCTCAACACCATATATGATAAAGCAAAACAGTAGAATTAGAGGGAATTATAGGCTGTGAATAAACCTGTTGTTTGTGGGTGTTTTTCTCCATTCTTCCCAAAATTTCAGGGTTTATTTTTTCACAGCCCTAAAAATTCCCTCTAACTCTACTGTCGCCTAACTCCCTTTCTAATCTACCCTTCCCACACCTATATCCTGGTGCTCTCTTCAGTGTTGCAGCTTTAGAACTGACCCTCATAAAAGAGTAGAGAGTAACCAGATTACTTCATTTATTTATTTAATCTTCCACTTTCCTCTTCCCAACTCCCCATCCAATGAGTCGTAGCAGCCTTCCCTCTCCTAAAAAAAAAAAAAAAAAAACGAAGAAAGGGAAAAACGAAAAAACAGGGTCAGGGGACTCAGGAAGCCCCTCCCACCTCTATGGAAACCCCCCAGATTTCTTATTTTGAGCTAGATTTCCCCATGACATCCACTAGATGTGTCCCCCTCCCCTCTTTACTCCTTCCTTCTGCTAAACCCCTTCATGCCCATAGTTATTTAGATTACCAACTTAAATTCCTTCCCTATAATACAGGTTTCTGTTCCTTCCCCCTTTCCACCATCTCTCCCCTACATTAGGAAACCACCCCCACTTCTGCCTCTTGACTCTGCCAGGTTGTAGGGCCCCTCCCATTTCCCCCTCTAGCACCTGAAGAGCCTTAAACCAGGCCAGGCTGGAACCAGCTTTGATTCCTCAAGGCAGACTGGAAACCTGGAGAAGTTTCTTCTCCATTCCACCTGCTTCTGCTCTAGGAGGTCCTGAAATCCTCCCAGTTAAGAAAAAGTAATGACTCTTATGACAAAGGCCTTTGCCTCAACATCTCCTAAACCTCCTTAAAGTTAGATAAGATTTTTCTATAAGTGATCCCTCTTTAAGCAGCTCAGAGAGAATTGACCAGGCTGGAAACACTAGCCAGAGATACTGGTAAAATTGCTTCACAGACTCCCCCAAGGCCAGTGGCTGCACTCTCACCTTCTACATGAAATACATCCCCCCCTGAACGAGGGCCCAGGACAGGAGGAGTGCACCAGGACTCTGCAGACTGGATACAGCATTGTTCAGATCTGGACTCTGCTAAAATACAGACATCCCCTCATAGTAGGCTAGTGTCACCCCTCCTACTGCCCACCTCCCACTCTGGAAGGATAGCCATCTCTTTACACCAATCTCTATCTTCTTTCCTCTGAGCTTAGAGAAAGATCCAGCCCTCCTCCCCATCACTATAAGAAGTCCTTTCCTCTGTGCCTTTCAGCCATTCCTGACCATACCTGGGAGACCTGACTCAATTCAATGAGATGTTTTTTGTTTTGTTTTTTAAGCTATGTGCATGACACTCTGCTAGTCACTGTGCTAGGTGCCATAGGGGGGACATAAATATAATTAAGACAGTGGTTCTGTCCTCACGGAGTTTACAATCTAAAGGGAGCCTACTATACACTTTAAAATATTTATCTGTCTTTGTCAAGCATCAGCTTTCCATTTCTACTAATTCTTCCCATCTGTGTTCAACTATATTCAGACTGCACTTTGATCCTGTTGCCCTTTCTAGCTGTTGCTTCTCTTTTTGCATTACCAGATTTCTCAGATGGTCGGTCAATCCTCTCCCTCCACTTCCTCACAATGTATTCCCGCTCTAACTCCACAAAATCTAGCTTTTGCTACATCCACTCAATTAAAACTGCTTTCTCTGTGATTATCAATCACCTCCTTCTCCTTGGCCTCTTGGGAGCTTTTGATTGATTGTATTAAGCTTTCTCTTCTAGGCTTTAAAATACAAATCTGGCTATCTGCCTACCTCTCCAATCAGCTCGTCTCCATTTCCTTTGTTGATTCCTCTTCTACTAAGTACCGGCACAGTCATTGGCCTTTTGGTCTTCTGTGTGTACTGGCTCTAATGAGCTCTACTTTTGTAACTGTGACTTTGCACTTAGAACTGTAGCACTGACTTAATTCAGCTACCTTTACGACACCCTCATGGGGCTGTCACTATAAATTCAGCTTGGCAAATGCCAAATTTATAACTTCACTCCTAAATCACTCTAAACTCCCACAGTTCCCATTCTGGTCAACCATTTTCCCAGATATCCATGTTTAAAACTTTTAAGTTATTTTAACTCTCTCCTCATTTATTGCCCATATGAAATTATCACTGGAGCAAGGCATTTTCTTCAAAATGTTTCTTATTTTTCTCCTCTCCATTCAAAATGCCACTTCCCTAGTCCAGACCCTTAATGGATTGTTTCTGGGATGATGCAAATCTCATGAGTCTCTCTCCACTCCACTGCATCCTTCATACAACCAGGTAAATCATTTTTCGAAAATACCACTTTCACTGTGTGTTTACCACACTGAAGAACTTACTAGGCTCCCTATTGCTTATAAGTCTGAACCTTCCCTGATACTTCAGACTCTGTAATTTGGCCCTATCTTCCCATATGTGAGATTACCAAGCAAATATTTGGAGCATTGTAAATTTTATTTCTTAATTTCCCACTGTTCCTTTCCATATACCCTCTCCTTCAGTCATACTCCATCCACTAAACATACCCTGCTGGTTCCATCCCCCTTGTCTATGCAGCGCTTTCACTCTTGGGATAACTATTCTTCCCCCTAATTGCTTTCATCCTTTCATAACTTCCTGCCAATCAAAAGCTCACCTATCCTTCAAAGTGTATTTCCAGCATAATTACCCCCTAAAAGCCTCCAGACAACTTCAGCCTGTGCTGGTGTCTCTCCTTCCACAGCCTGAAGGACTTGTTTGTCATGTGCTGTCAAATGTATATGCAATTTAACATTGTTACAAATCTTTTCATTTTGTTTTAAATGTTTCATAAGTGTAAACTTGAGTTTTATGAATACTTTGAGGACACTAACAACATCACACATTTCTTTTTCATCATCATCAGCATCACCAGCAGCTTTAGGCATAGGTTACTTACACACTAAATACTATTCAACTGAAATTTAACTGCACCAAATCTTCCCAGTGTTCTGTATATGGGTTAGTATTAAATCTCAGTGAAAGAGATGATGGCCAAGCTGAGATGAACACCTGCATTGTAGTACTAGTTATTTGGCTCCCCCATCCACCAAACCCTCCCTCTGCTGCACATCACCAGCCCTGGGATCCATCCAGGGTAAGAGTTGTCTGTCTCCCTCCCCCCCTTATCCCCAATCCACTCACTGGTTCCATTGTCACTGGTTTCTCTGTTACAGGCTTCTGATGGTCTGCAGGGTCTGTTTCACGACTTATGGTAGTCTCTACTGCTTCATTTACCTCCTTATCCAACTTGTTCTGCCCTCAGTAGGATTAGGAAACACAGAGTTATTACTGCCTCCATCCAACATCCTCATAGATTTTCTATTTAGAGTTCTTTTCTCCTTCACCACCTCTTCTCCCCCCTCCCCATCCCCCAAGACTTAAACTCAGGGATCTTCCCTACTTCATGTTTGCATGGATTATGTACAATCCCGTTCACCATTTCCCTTGACTCAAGGATTGTTCCTCCCTTTCAGTGTCTTAGCAAACCTACTGCATTCTGGCTTCATCCCCAGCTTTGGTTAACAAATTTGTTTTGGGCTCACTACCTAGTTTCAGTTCACCTAACTAATTTTTATTCCTGTTCATCATTTACATTTCAACAAGGCCCAGTTTCTTTTTAACTGTTACCTATCCTGATCCTCCTAGAGGGTCATGTAGATATCACTCACCAGCTTGTTCTCTGACTCAAACATAGAGTAATCAACAGTGAAGTCTGCACCAAAGTCATCTGGGGAGGAGAAAAAAAATTAGTAGTAACAAAGGTAGCACTAGATCCAGAAATGAGAAGAGAAAGAAATTGTTCAGAATACTTCAATTTGCTCAAGTTGTAAAATTTACTGGTATAATTCTAATGAACTTTTGATGATAAAATGTTTGTGAATGTGTATGCATTTATATTTTTAATCTGGTGTCTAAAATCATGTACAAATTTGAAAAATTTCACGTTGTTTCAATCAATTTCTAAAGGATTGAAAATCACTAGTTGGAGACATAACATCATGAGCTTGATAGTCTTTGCTCATAGCCACATTTCTCTCTGACCTAGTTATACCATTGTAAAGGAAAAGTCAAAGTGTCAGAACTGAGCACCACCCAAACCTCTCACCATCCTGCGAAGGGTCAGAACCTTATACATACTCACCATAGTTGGGGGTGACTGTGTAATAATAGACCACCTGATAATAGTCATCCTCTTCCAGTCCTTCTTCATCCTCATATTCTTGTCCTAGGGGGACAAGGACTAGAGGTCAGGGGGCATCTGGAACTCCTTAGCAATAGAAGGACACCTGACATTGACCTCAGCTCTATCAGTTTCCTTTCCTTCTGCCTCCACTCTACTATCTCCCTGCCTCTGTACCTCTAAACCTTTCTCAGTCTTCTGGGCTCCATAACTCTGATGAGACCTGTTACACTGTGCCCTTTCAATCCGGGAACTCCCAGAAGAGAAAACGGGTCCCTTCACACACTGTAAGCCAAACTAAGCCTTAAAAAGGTAGGAAGCAGAGGGACACCAGAAATTAAGACCTCCAAATCCACTCCTCAGTATGCTCTAAACCTACTGTATTTGTGGGAGATGTTCTATTATCAGTGTCTCCCACAACTAACACACACACACAGCCTTTTGGACTTGGGCTTTAGTTCCAGTTTCAATGCTAACTAGTAGAATATCTCTGAACAAGCCAGTTAACATCCGCTTTCTTAAAATGAGTCAGCTGGACTAAATGATCCATCTGCATTAGTTTTTCTTCCTTTCGAGGATCAAAAATATGTGGCTTGGACTTGATTGGGTCAGGAATTCTAGGCCTCCTGCTAAATATTTCCCTAAGCTCCTTGAATGCTCTCTCTTAACCCCAAGCAATGACACAGAGTCTGGAGGAAAAGGAAACAATGAGAGCACCTGGCAGACTGGGAACAAAGGAGGGAAGGAGCCAAACTACTTTGGGGACCTTGTCCCTGAAGGCAGACAGTACTCACTATCCTAAAGGCCACCCCTTCTGTGTCTTTACTAATACAAAGTTTTTCTCCAGCTCGCTGGGAAAGAAGATACCCTGGCTTCCCTCGCTTGTTTCAGACTGCCCCACCTTCAAAGAGTCCACCTCTCTCCACTCTCACTTTAGTCCTTCTCATCTTGTTCAACTCTGTGGTGATGGCAAGCTGAGTTCACTCTTGTTAGGACCTCCCCATGGCTGGGGCTCCATCCCCGTCAGCTGTCTCTTCTTTGACAGGACTATGCTCTCCTCCCCTTTTCCTGGCCCTAATTTCCAGGTTCCCCCTCTGCCCTGACATCTAACACAGCTGAGAAAGTGGTATCACTCCTTATTGAACTGCACCTCCCGCCCTCTCCTCATTTTCTTTTCTCCCACCCCATTTATGGTAGAAGACCTGGCTCAAAAGCTCAGGGAGAGACGTGTACTTACCCAGGATGAGTGGAACAGCAAGGATGGCTACAAAGAGGACATCCATTCTGGATTCTGCACTAGTGCCTTGAAAGTAAAAAAGGAAATTACAGCGTTTCCCACCAAACTTACCCCGCCTTCTGCCCTCCTCCAAAGCAGGGAAGGAGCTGCAGCAATCTTTCTCCCAGGGGGGGAATTCCCCGCCCACTTGCTGACTGACTGGGCCATCAGTTACTACCAGTGCGGTCCTCAGCCACAGCTGCCCAGATCAACAGAGGCAAAGTGAACTTTGATGGAAACATGTTCATTGAGACCCTCTGGCTCTAGACTAGATCCATTCAGGCCTCCTGCTGCCACTTCCAGAAAAACAAAACAAACAAACCCACAAAAAACCCCAAAAAACCCAAACCAAACAACAACAAAAACCCCAGCCTACCAAGGAGTTTCCCCTCTCCCCTACTTTCCTTCCTTGTTCCCAGTCCTCACAAAAAGCTCACCCTCCCTCTCTCTGTCCCTAACTTACTATCACTATCCAGAGCTGCCCTTATCTCTGAGGCTTCATCACAATCTCTTTCTTCACTGTCAAAATATTCTGAGGAAGGGATGAGCATTTTTTTCTGGACTGAAAATAGTCTCCCTTCTCTGCGTGTCTCGGACTATGAAGTATGGGAACAATATCAACATCATTGTCTGACTCTCCAAGCACCTGCTGCATTGTTTCTGATTAAAAAAAAAAAACCAACCCAACTTTCAGTTAAGACTAGTTACTTCCTCTCTGCTAAGTACTGATCTCACCTCACCTCTTTCTCAACTTTCTGCACACAGGATGGGAAAAGGGAGGAAGCAGGTAGTCTCTTTCCCTGCTGTATATGCCACACCCCTTCTCCCACTTTCAGTCACTTGGTATGTCCCCTTCATTCTAGCCTACAGGGGTGGAGTTCATCTTATCCTTCTCTCTGCTTTTATATTTCCCATTTTCATTCAATTCAATTTAGAAACATCAAACATAACGTATGTGCTAGGCACAGTGTGCTAGGCCTAGTCTGATAGGCAATTCAGGGTTCAGAGGCAAGGGAATAAGAAAAGAATGCAGGTTTTTTTTTTAAGGGAGTTAATAAACATTCATTCAACATCTACTATGAGTCAGACACTATGCAAGTCTCTGTGGGACTACCAATGAACAAGATAGGTTTGATTCCAGTTCTTAAGTCAGCAAATGCTGTGGTAACAGCTCAAAGGAGAGATGAGAAGAGTTGTCTTATCCCTATGTCTTCTGGCTTGCTATGCTCAGAAGCAAGACAATAGAGTCTTGAGCACTGGCCAGGATGTTCCCACCCTCTTAACCTTATTGGGGGAGGATTTGCGTGGTGACTTCTCACGTACATCTATATAATCTATTCCTTCAGCTCCTTCCCAGAATTTCCTGGAAAAAAATGTAAAACTCTTATGTGGATATACATCTATACATTGACATAAATCATTTCGAGGAAGGAAGGTAAGCCTGGTTCTCTCTGAAGAATTTCTATAGTTTTTTTGAGTACTTTGATTACTCTCTCAAGAACAATATTCCAGTTTCCCTCAGTTTCCCATCCTGGTACTCTTTTTCCTAAACATCCTCCCTAAGGACAAACCCCACCTGCATCCAAATGAGGATACAATACTCTCTTCTCATACTTTAATTTTCTTTCGCTCTAATATGCATCCCCTGCGCCTTCCCTTCCCCCAGCCTGAGGAAAAGACACCAGTGAGGTTCATTTTCAGAAAATAAATGGAGGAAGTATGACATAAAAGGAACTGAGTAACTTGGCGAGGTAGGGGTGGGGGGGTGTCATTTTCCAACTCCATAGCTCGAATTGCTTTTTACAAACAACTTTAACTCCCGATTTTAACTCAAAATCCCCTCTAACCTTCCTAACATTGCTCTCCAGGCTCCTTTTACTTCCCTCTGATGCTCTTGTCATTACGGATGAAGGCTTCATTAGCGATACACTGTATTTCATGCTTCCTATACTAGCCTGTTCAAAGAGCTCCTACTTTTAAGTGTAACCTTCATCTCTTAGGCAGTAGCTCTAGCTCATTTCCTCTCATTCAAGTAAGAACAATACCCGTCCCTATCTCCCTGCACCCTCTATCCTGTGCTTTCTTTGTATTTGTCCTTTAGGTTCCAACAGGATCTTCCCCCCTCTACAGCTCTTCAAGAAGCGTAGGATTGCTACCACCCTGTCCCATAAAATATCGAAAGGGAACAGCGACCAAGGTCGAACCGAACCCAGGAAACTGGGCTCGGGCCCAGCCCACTGGTTTAACCGTCTGGAGCCACTCCCAGGGCCGAGGTCCATGAGGAAGGCAGGACTACAACTCCCAGCACGTCGTGAAGCCACGCCCCCGCCCCCGCAGCTCCGCCCCCGCGGGTTCTCCATTGGCCTCCAGGGGGTGGGGATTAGATGGGAGGTGGCCATGGGGCCGCGGCAGGGGTTTGTCCCCTCCTCGGCTACCGTAGAGGAAGTCGCGCCGACCTGTATCTGGGGTTTCGGTGTCCCCGCCTTCCCGGGGGTCCGGGGTGACATTGCACCGCGCCCCTCACGGGGTCGCGTCGCCACCCCACGCGGACTCCCTGGCTGGCGTGCTTCATCCCTTCGCCTCTCTTGGCCGGGCCCCCACCTCGCCCCCAGCTGCCCAGCCATGGGGGCCGCAGTGTTTTTCGGATGCACTTTCGTCGCTTTCGGCCCGGCCTTTGCGCTTTTCTTGATCACTGTGGCAGGAGACCCGCTTCGCGTCATCATCTTGGTCGCCGGGTGAGTTAAGGGGTTGGGGAGACGCGGGAGGACGCCGAAGAGAGAGATCCTAAAGGGGCTGGAGGAACTGGGGCGAGCCTGGGAGCCTGAGAGGGGGAGACAAGTCGGAGGTGAAGATTGGAGAGGGTCGAGTCAGGGATCTGGGTGATTCGCCCTTTCCCGCAGTTGGTTTCCGTCTTCCAGAGATCGCACAGATTTCTCCTGTACTCCTCCTGCGACGTCCGAGGAGGCCCAAGGCGAAGACTTGGAAGGGGGCTGTGCTGACCTCGGCCGGCCCTAAGGGAGTATCCAGGAATGGATACCTCGCCCTCCTGTCCTCCTACACTCTGGCTCTCATCACTCTGAAGACTCTTTAATCAGATCTCTTACCCTTTCCCTGCGTTCAGATCCCTACAAACTCCCTTGGTGGAGACACCTATCCTATCTCCTCCCTGTCTCCCTGGACAATCCGGAAGTCTAACTTCCACTTTTTATGCCGCAGCCTTTGTTGCTTCCCCTCTTTGATTTCCCTGGTTGCCCCCTACCCTTGCTTGTCTGATTGCCTTTGTCTTTCCTCAGGGCATTTTTCTGGCTGGTCTCCTTGCTCTTGGCCTCTGTGGTCTGGTTCATCTTGGTCCATGTGACCGACCGGTCAGATGCCCGACTCCAGTATGGCCTCCTGATTTTTGGTGCTGCAGTCTCTGTCCTTCTACAGGAGGTGTTCCGCTTTGCCTACTACAAGCTGCTTAAGTAAGAAGATGGGGTGGTCTGGAGGGGAGAAGGGCAGAGGACTGAACTATAAGTGGGGCAGCCCTGGGTGGTGGTTTGGACGAGGAGGTACTAAGGGAAGATTTAGAGGGGAAGGCGATTCCTGCCCTCCCTCATGTTTTCCCTATCCCACCCACCCCACCCCAGGAAGGCAGATGAGGGGTTAGCATCGCTGAGTGAGGACGGAAGATCACCCATCTCCATCCGCCAGATGGCCTATGGTGAGCCAAGGGAGAGGGACTGGAGGAGGGAGTTGGACACTCCTCTCTCCCAGGGAAGTCTCTAAACATCCACATGTCCTAAGCGGCTTCTTGTTTTTCTTCATACCTGACTTCCAAGGAGAGGTGGTCCGGAGGGAGGGTAGGTGTGGGGGAACTGTGACTGGGAATGGGGAGGGATCACTTGTAATAAGGCTATAGTGATCTTTGACATTGATGAAACCCTCCCTCCCCCCAGTTTCTGGTCTTTCCTTCGGTATCATCAGTGGTGTCTTCTCTGTTATCAATATTTTGGCCGATGCACTTGGGCCAGGTGTGGTTGGGATCCATGGAGACTCACCCTATTACTTCTTGACTTCAGGTAAGATCCACTTTCTTTCTTGCCTCCATGCCCCATTCATCCCTGACCCTGATTTGATTTATTGGCCTTCCCTGGGAGACTTCTTTGGCTCAACATCTCAGGAGGCTGGGAGAAGATGAGGGATGTATCTCATCCCCATCTCCCTCCCTGCAGCCTTTCTGACAGCAGCCATTATCCTGCTCCATACCTTTTGGGGAGTTGTGTTCTTTGATGCCTGTGAGAGGAGACGGTACTGGGCTTTGGGCCTGGTGGTTGGGAGTCACCTACTGACATCGGGACTGGTGAGTTGGGGACAGGGGCCTGAGTTAGAGAGAAAAGAACTTAATGGTGAGTGGGATGGAGGGGAAATATATTCTCACTTCTTAACATTTAAAAATTTATCTTGGGAGGAGGCAGAAAGGTGAGTCTTTAGACGTCTCTCACCTCAGCATCACTTGTATAACCTGCTCTGGGGATGCTCTAGGGAGGAGTTTGAATGGATTAGTCAAACTAATGCAGATGGCCTGAGGTGAGCAGGAGTGGCAGAAACCTCTGAGGGGGCTGAAAAATCACAAATGCCCTTAACCACAAGGTATTGGTGTTCTGAAGGACTGGGAGATTCGAGTGAGATATCTGGGGGAGATTTGGGTCAAAGGCACAAAGAGAATATGGGGATTAGAGGAAGAATCTAACCTCTTTTCTACTCTTTCCCCCATCCCCAGACATTCCTGAACCCCTGGTACGAGGCCAGCCTGCTGCCCATCTATGCAGTCACTGTTTCCATGGGGCTCTGGGCCTTCATCACAGCTGGAGGGTCCTTCCGAAGTATCCAGCGCAGTCTCTCGTGTAAGGACTGACTACCTGGACTGATCGCCTGACAGATCCCACCTGCCTGCCCACTGCCCGTGACTGAGCCCAGCCCTAGCCCGGGTCCATTGCCCACCATTCTCTGTCTCCTCGTCGGTCTATTCCACCACCTTCAGGGTTTTGCTTTGTCCACTCATGACCTTTAGTCTCTAGGCTTTACCAGGAGCAGTCTGGGTTCAGCCAGTCAGTGACTGGTGGGTTTGAATCTGCACTTATCCCCACCATCTGGGGACCCCCCCCTGTTGTCCAGGACTCCCCATGTGTCAGTGCTCTGCTCTCACCCTGCCCAAGACTCACCCCCATTCCCCTCTGCAGGCCGACGGCAGGAGGACAGTCGGGTGATGGTGTATTCTGCCCTGCGCATCCCACCCGAGGACTGAGGGAACCTTGGGGGGGACCCCTGGGCCTGGGGTGCCCTCCTGATCTCCTCGCCCTGTATTTCTCCATCTCCTGTTCTGGACAGTGCAGGTTGCCAAGAAAAGGGACCTAGTTTAGCCATTGCTGTGGAGATGAAGTCAATTGGAGGCTCAAGGGTAGACGAGCTCTGAGTTTCCCAGTACCCCCTCCCTAGACTGGATATCTTAGTCTTTTTCTCAGGTCTGAGGGGAACCATTTCTGGTGTGATAAAGACCCCCAAATTGCCTTTTTTTTTTTTTGAAGCGGGAGGAGGGAAGAAGTATGTGTTAATTCTTCTCCTAACCTCCTTGGACTATATTTTCCCTCCTCAAATTGCTCCTTACGGCTGGGCGTATATCTATCCAGCTTTCCCCTTGGTCCCAGGCTTTGGGGGAAAGGAAGGAAGTGCATGTTTGGGAACTGGTATTACTGGAACTAATGTTTCAACCTCCTTGACCACCAGCATCCCTCCTCTCCCCAAGGTGAACTGGAGGGTGCTGCGGGGAGCTGGCCCACTCCAGAGCTGCAGTGCCACTGGGGGAGTCAGCCTACCGTGACATCGCAGGGAAGGAGGGCAGATTTTTTTCTAGTTTTTAATTGGGGGGTGTGGGGGGGGGAGGTTTTCTATAAACTGTATCATTTTCTGCTGAGGATGGCGTATCCCATCCTTTTAATCAAGGTGATTGTGATTTTGACCAATAAAAAGGACTTTATAATTGTGGGGGAACTTGGCTTTAAAAGGAGGGGATAACATGTTGATTGAGGTTTCTGCCCTCTCATGTCTCTTTTCCAACCTCCCTCCTAACCTGGCAACCTCTGGTTCCCTCCAAGCATAGCTTCGATACAAGGGCAGAAATCTGGGCTGGGGGTCTAACATGTCAGAAGCTCTGGGTTAAGCATTTTCCAGCAGTGGATCTCCCCTTCTCCAGGACTGGGGTAAAAGGAGTTACTCACCCATTCTTCCTTTTCCGTACCCTTTGCCCACCTCTGCCATCTGAGGCATTAAGGAACTGTCCCATTCTCAAGAGCCCCCAAAGTAAGGCCAGAGTCGGGGTCGGCAAATTTAATTTCCTAATATATTGAGGGAAAAAAACATAACAGCAGCAACCCTTTTTCCTAAGGGGAGATCTTGTACCATATCTAGGGACAGGGATATAAAGATGAGGGGGTGGGGGACTTTGGGGCACATCCCCAGCTTCCCCTACAACTAAGCACAGTTTACCCTCTGCATTGTCAACATAGGGCTGCCCTTATCTACATGTTTTGAGAGGCTGAAGGTTCTGTTGTTCTTCCTTGAGTGAGAGCCTGTCCATACCTCTGTGTAGGGGCTGTCTGGAGGAAGGAGGGATGTCAGCCTACTCCTACAGTATTTTCTGGCCAGTCCCCTGCACCCCACTTTAGAAGCTCCCTGATAGGCGAGGGGAAGGCATCTGTGGTGACCAGGAAGGAGTCTATGCCTCGGTGGCTCGTGCTGAGGTGAAGACCACACTTTTCCGGTTTCCTAGTCTCTTCTTCCTGAAAGGGAGAATGGTTCGTGGAAATGGCTAATGTCCTAGGTGAAACAGATTAGAGGTGGAGTAGGCGAATACTTTTCAGTGCCAAAGAAAGGACTGAAGGAATGGAGAATAGGACCTCACCGAATCTTTCTAGCAATGAAATAAACAGCCAGCAGAAGGCAGAGACAGCCAACCAGGATTCCCACTCCCAGACTCAGCATTTCACCTGGGAGAGATAAAGATGGAAGGTGTCAGCCTAAGACTAACATAGATATTGAGCTTTTCCCTAACTCACTGAGGAGAACCCTACCCTGCACTCCACCCCTCGATACATGGGTAGGCCTGTCTTACCTGTGGTATACAAGGATCCCACTGTAAGGGAAGAAAACTTGGGTCAGTGAGACTAGATCCCCACCCCAGTTGGGAGTAGCACACTGTGCCAGTACTCGGGGTTGGGGCGTGGTTCCCAGTCCAAGCAAGTCCTGGAAATCCCTTCCCCTGTTAGCCTTCTTTTCCTTCCCAGGGGTTCCCTAGTTCCTGCCATTGAGTCCCCCAGTTTCCCGTCTCCTTTTCCGAGCCCTGTACAGTTACCTTGGATGAATGAAGCAAAGACCGTTCGCTGATTGAGAGGCTGGGGGGCTCGATAGTTCTGTACCAGGAGCTTAGAGGGCTCCTCTTCCGTGGAGAACAGTGTCTCTTGAAGCTTTTCCAGCTGAGAAGGAGAAGAGTGGGATTAAGGGACAAGTGGCACTCGCTCTCGGGAGTGGGAAAGGGTTTGAGGTTACAGCTATGTCTTTGCTGTCTCACCTCTCCACCACTCACCTGTCCCATTGAAATCTGGGCCCTTCGACTGAAGACTGTCCAGAGCACACTCTGGTAGCAGGGCGGTGTGGTGAGCGAGCCATTGTAACGGAAGAACTGTGCCAGCAGTGGGGGGAACAACTCTCTCAGGTTGAAGGGAGGCACCGAGGTCTTCTGATCTGGGCAAGAACAGACTAGGACTCATCTCCCTCTCAGTGCACCCTCGCTTACCTAGACAGGGCTCCTAGAAGCGAACACCCTACCCACCTCCGGCCCCAACTCACTGCCTTGTTCCAGGCCTCTCAGGCCTTTCTGAGAAATTTCCCTGAAGCCTAATTAATGTTACTTTGTCTTACGATCGATTTTTAGGGCTCACCTTTATGTCTGATTTCATGCAAGTGACTCAGAATGTGTTCATAAGCTGGATTCTTTGTCTCCCCCACCTGTATGGGGAGGAAAGGGTGAGAGAGTTTGGGATGAGTCCATGTTTGGGGTAAGACATCTGTGTATAGGATAAATAGTCAGAATGGGTTGCTGACTTGTCTTGGGAGGGCGACCAGCAACAGACATGGGAAAAATAGGACTGAGGGATGCAGAGAAAGTGGAGAGAGACCAAGGAGGGATTGGGGGCCACTGACCTCAATGAGGATGCCCAAGACAGCCAGGCCCTGAGGCCTCTGAGCAGCCTCACTTAAGCTTTCGTAGGAATCAGAATCATAATGTACGATGTGGAGCTGAGGGAGGGGAGAGGGAATTGAATCATTTAATGTTTCTCCACTACCCCCTCCCAAAAGCTTTTATCCTAGCCACCACCACCACCTCCAGCATGCCCTAAATCTGTCCCACAAAGCTTGCCCTTTTCCCCCAAGTATGACTTTTCCGTTTCCAGATCCTTCCTTTCCCCTGGCACCGACAGTGCCTACCACTGTGTCCTAATCCAGGCTTTGCTCCCTGGTACCTCTGCAGCTGTGGCTTCGCCATTGATCTGGTGCTCTGACCCCCCCGGGGATCCTTTCTGACCCCAGTGCAGGTGGAGCTGGGCAGCTACGTATTTTCGGGCAAGTCCTTCCAGATACAGGGTAGGGGGCAGAGAGAGTTGCACTGTGAGGGAAAGAGAGCGAGTTAGGGTTGGTGGACGAATGTGGATACGTTCCCACCCCTGGGTCGCCACCACTTTGGGGAGATTTGGCCAGCCTTTTCTGTCTCCCTGCACAGCACCCACTTCTTCCCATAGGCCACTGCTTTTCTTTCTTCTTTTTGGCCGTGCCCTGGGTGCGGCATGTGGGATCTTAGTTCCCCGACCAGGGATCAAACCCGTGCCCCCTTGCAGTGGGAGCTCAGAGTTTTAACCCCTGGACCACTGGCTGGAAGTCCTAGCCGCTGCTTTTCAAGTAAAGATCAAGTCAATGCTATGATGCTAACCCACCCATAAAGCTTGATCATACACCTTCAGTTCCCACCTTTGGCTACAGGAGCCTGATCCCCACTCTCATGTCTCCAAATTTATAGATGAAACCTTCTGAGAATTTAGAAGTTAGGAGAATGCTTCTTCACTTCTGACTCCTAAGGTTGGAACTGGAGCTTATATCTCCTTTGGAGGCCTGGTCTTTTTACCTGTGTGGCCATTATTGTGCAGGTCCAAAGGCTCGGTGCCAGGCTGTTCATATCCATGGGGCTGCAGAGGTAGCAACTCAGGGTCAAAAGTCACACTGTCTGTCTGAATGTTGATGGGGGACTGGGCATTGCTTCCACACTCAGGGTAAGAGGCTGGCCAGTGGTCTTGACCATGTGGACCTGGTGGGGGTTACCACAGACATCTGTCCTGTCCTCCAGCCCCTAATCACCCTTCAGCAACCCTTCACCAAGCTATACCCGTGTGGAGGCAGAAATGCACTTCTCTCCACCCCAGATGAAGCCCCCAGTTGTGCGGGGCTGGGTGAGCAAGGAGCCCCTGCTGGACTTGCTGCTGCAGTCCCTTCACCTGCACAGAGGCAGTGATGATTCCCCAGCTCTCCTGATGCATGGGGAGCAGTTGCTTTTACTTACTTGTCCTCTTGTTGGAAGACAAGAAAGCTAAATGAGAGGAAGAGGGGATGGATAGAAAGCCCGCATACCCAGAAAGGTGGGATTTGAGTAGGAGCAGGAAAACTGGGGAAATGAAATGGTCCTAGAGAGGTAGGGTCTCCTAGGGACCCCCCTATCAGGTGGCCTTAAGATTCAGATCTGCTGACTTTCCATCATTCACTTCTTGCTTTCGCACTGGACCTTGCATTGACTCTGGAATTCGGTTTAAGTTATTAATCAGAAACGCAAAGGAATCAGGTTCCACCTCTGCCAGGGTCACAAACTGTCCTGCCGACCTCTTCCTCACCCCTGACCTCAAGCTCTGTCCCAATTCCAGATTCAGGTGGGGGTAGGATCCATCAGGATAGAAAGAGAGCCAGGAGGAGAATTGGCAGCTAAGCTTATGGCGCCTTTCCCCACCCAGTTTCCTTTCCACTCCAGCTCCCTCACTCCCGCACAGATTGACTGAGGACATAACTGGCTTTTCTGCTGAATCGGGGGGTGTGGGATTTGATTGTTAGAACAGGGTCTAGGAATCATATATGTGAAAGCTGGGGCATGGGGAGTCGGGGAAGGAAGGAGCTTGGGTGAGAAGCTGGAGGAAACCTCCCCACCCACGTGGCTAAGTCTTCCCGCCAGGTGAAGAGGTCCCAGTGGGGAAGGGGTGTCGGTAGGCCTTGGGTTCTGCTCTCACCGTCATATGTCCAGTGTTGACCTGCAAGGCAGAGTAATTTGAGTTACAGCCAGCGCAGCCTGGGGCAGGGCCTTCCTCCACCCCGCCCCCCTTTCTCCTCCCTCTGCTCTAGCACTTCCCAAAGGAAGCCCTGAAACTGGACACCTCGGTGGAAAGGTCGAGGGGGGGGCCTATTTAAAATCACCAGCCAGGCTGTGTTTGTGCTTGCTGAGTAAAGGGGGAGGAGAAATGAAAAGAGATAAAGCCAGGAGACTAAAATTAACCTGGATCCAAATGTGCAAAATACCCAACCCTCACTTTTCTACAGCCTCTGCCAAGCCAATCTAACCCTTAGAAGATGGGGCTGAGGTGACGGTGTAGGGTTTGGAGGAGAGGGACTGGAACAAAGAGAGGGGCAAGAAGTTCAGCGTGGGCGGGCAGTGCTGCTGAGGGGAGAGAGCCATTATTCCTTTGCTTGGAGGCATTGCAGGAAAGAAGGCACTGAGCTGTAAATTAACATTTAAGCGCCTCCTCTGGTCCCAGGAACTCTAATAAAGGAAACTTTTCCATCACCAGGAACCTCTGCTCCCTAGATTCCCAGATGGCTGGGGAAGGTGGGAATCGGGCAGGGTCCGCTCCACGTTGAGGGTAGTGGGTGGGCACAGGCCGCCAGGCTGGCAGGGACAGGATGAAAGTCAAGCGTTGTGTGTGGAAAAGAGCACTGCCAGCTGGGTCACATGCCAGGCTCTCGTGCAGTCCTGTCTCCAGCTAAAAGGTCGGGGGTTTGCTGGTCCAGCTCTCACCCAGGGCCAAACTGCTTCAAGGGGAAAGGGAGGCCTTCCTGCAGGTTGTCTCTGCATTATTCAAATTGCTAGAAACTTTGGAGAAAAATTCTAACTTCCTCCCTGTCTCTCTCTCTCTCTCTCTCTCTCTCTCTCTTATTCCCTTAAATAAATCCCTCAGACTTCTAAGATATCCTTGATCTCCTCGTTGGGCTCTTCTGCTGGCCCATCCCTTCGTTCAGACAATTCTGAAAAGCAGCGCAAGGGAGGGCTGGAGGCAGCCTCTCACTCACCAGCTCGGTGGGACACTTCAACAACTCGAATTCCCTGGTTCTGGGCAGGCTGAGAGCCTTGCCCTTCCCCTCCCACCAAATCCTCAACACAGTAGTTTTACATCTCTTCCTCCTTTTTCCCAATTTGTTCCTTTCTCCTCAGGTGCAATTTACAACTCTCCTCGGCTGGGTGCCCCTCCCCATCATCTTCTTTGTGTTCCCCTTCTGCACTCTAGATACCCCCCTCATCCTGTTCTTCCAACAAATTTTAATTACACACCTGCTATGTGCTAGGCACAGGGATCACAAAAATGAGGGGTAGGGGTTCTGGGGACATTCCTGGAGCACCTCGGCCTGTTCCCCCCAAGAACCCTTCCTCCTCTCCTGGGAGTTCCTGAAAGTCCTGTGTAAATTGTAAAGGGCCCAACAGTGTTGACTGCTATTGCTACAGCTTTCAGGAAAACCCGGGAAATTAGTCGCCCCATAGAACCGAGAGGGGACTTTGGCCATGAGGTTCATAGGGATCAGGGTGTGAGTTTGGCAGGATGCAGGAGTATCCCCCCCACCCCATCAGTCCTCTATCCTTGCACTCCAGGCCTCTTTGGCTCCCTAATTGGATGAGTTTGTAAATAAAGAAGACCAGGAGGGTTGCCTGGGACCAGGGCAGTAGGAGAAAGAGCTCCGGAGAGACTTTGTAGCCTGCAAAGTGACTCCCGCAGTGTGTACACATCCTGACCCAGGCTAGTTTGCCCCCATCCCCACAAACAGCAAGGCTGGAATGGCAAAGGGAAAAGAAGGAAAGTGGTCTCCTCCCCAGTCCTGTCTTTTTCCCTGCATCCCTGAGCCTATTATTCTAGCCCTAGGCTTCCTCTTACACTCCTCCTCCTCCATTAAGCATGCACGGCAACATGTGTACATCAGCACACACAGACACACACACAGACATCCAGATGTACCTACCCCCGTTGGCAGCCAGGGTCCAAATCACCTCTAGCAGGAGGGTGAAGAACAACATGGTATCCCTGGAAGGAACACAAGGTACTGGGAGTTTGGGGACTAGAGGACTAGGGCAGGGAGAGGGGGGAAGAGAGGAGGGGAGAGAGAGAGGCGGAGGGCTGGGGGAGAGAGAAGAGAAGTTTCCTGGAGTTGAGTGTATTTATCTTTTTCTCTTGCTTTCTTTGTGTCTCTTCGGGCTTCCAGGGGATTTAGTTTTCAGTGGGGTACCGTGAGTTTCTGGGTCCCCAGGATAAATCTCTCTCTGCCTCTCTTTCTGCCCTCTCTTTTTTTTATCTCCCTCTGCAGTCTTCACTCCACTTGCCGGCCAGCTACTGCACAATTGCCTCCCTCTTTTAAGGTGGCCCTGGACGGGTGTACGTGGGGAGTGGGGACTGTCTGGGTCGCTGGCGAACAGCTCCTTAAATAGCCGGTTAAGCATGCAGGATGGCCTTGCTCAGAGCGAAGGGCGGCGGGTTTCACAGGAACCCTGGCCCTGGCTCAGGAGCCCAGCTGGGGTGAGCTCTTCCTTCTTCTGCTATTTACACAGACACTGTTGAGAAGGGTGTCCCCTGGAATGGGCGGGGGCAGGAATGGAGGGTTTGGGGGTCCGATCCTTTGGGGTCCCATCCAGCTCCCTCAGGGGTTCTTATTCCCCATCTGGCTTCTCCTCAGATGGTGGGAGGACCCGTTCCCCACGCCCTGCAGAATCTGAGCGCCCTGGAATAAGAAGAGTGCAGAGTTAGGAGAGAGGTAAAGGAGAGGGAGCTGGGAGACTCAGGGTGCGGGTGGAGGGGAGGAAGTCAAGGACCAGAACGTGGGGTGTGGAAAGTAAGGAAGAGAAGTGAGGCAAAGAGAATTTGTTTGGAGCAATCTCTTTCTCCTGCGCCTGTCACCACCCGCTTCCCACGGTGAGGCTGGGTCCACGTGCCTGTGTGGCCTGGGAGGGGGGTGGTTTTGTTTGCTGAATAAAGCCCATTTGTGTGCCCAGCGGGGGGCGGGGCTGCAGCAACACCCTGGAAAGACAGCGGCTCCAACTGTCAGGCCCAGCCATCTCCCTCCCCAGGGAGCCCAGATCTAGGGCGGCTTTTGTCACCAACGAGGACACTGACCCCTGGCGCGGTGGCCAGGGCAGGAGGTGAGATGGGGTGACCTCAGAAACAATCACTACCGCCATCAGAAAAAAGGCGGACTCCAGGGAAAGAGAGGGGAGGGAGCAGAGAGAGACCATGTGATCCCGTTGGAGTGGAAGAGGGGCCCAGGGTCTTCCCTCCTGCCCAACAAAGGGCTGAGGCAGGACTTTTGGGACTGAGTGAAACCTGCCACCAGAGAACTGGGCAAGTGGAGCATAGAGGCTGCTGAGTCTCAGGAATGTGGGCTGGTGCTTGTTCCCCCACGGGACTGGAAATCCCGATTGGAATGTACATCCTAAATCCCTCATTACAGAATGTGAAACCCAAAGATAACTTCAGGCCAGACTTCGAAACCTCTTTTTCCTCCATACCCTTCACCGGAGTCACAGCCAGAAGGATGCACCCGTTTGAGCTCCTTCTGCCCTCCTTGCTTCTGCCAAGTAGCAATTAATAGCCAAAACAAAGGGAGCGGAAGCTAAATAAGGGTGCAGGATAAAAGCCAAGTGAACAGAATAATGCGTATGCTAGATCATCAGCCCCTGCAGAGGCAGGAGCCTACCATGCTTTTCTGTCCACTGTGATTGATCTGCAAAGCAAAGCCATTTTGTAGATGTCATTTCCTTTTTAATTCTTTCATCACCCTCTGAATTGCTTTTCCCTTACAGATAAGTTTTATGTTTTGAAGTTCCTCCAAAGCCCCACTCATCCCATCTAAGAAGAAGAAAAGGCTTAAAGTGTAAATTAGACTTCCTGGGAATCAGGACAGTTAACACAGAGGAACAGAAAAAAGGAAGAAAGCAGAGACATCTTTTGCAAGGTAGGAAAGAAGAGGCCCGGACAGAATGACCTCTGCCCGGACAGAGTTCCCCTGGAGTGTCTGGGGCTGCGATGCAGCCTCCCAAGGTAGGTAATGTGTCTTACCAGGCGCCACCTCCTGGTTGTCTATGAATTTTTTAATTTTTAAAGTTTCAGTTCAAAATGTTTTGCGTGTGATTCCTTCTGGGAAGTGTTTCACTACTGGTGGGCTTTGGGATTTTGACTACACAACTGAATAATGTTTCACAAAGATGTCTTAGCCCCAAATCAGCACCTTCCCACTTCTGAGTGAGCAGCCCCTCCGGGCCCTCATGCTTCCCAAAGGGACAAAGGCCCTGGTATCTAGGAGAGAGGGGGAAAGGAGGCAAACTCCAGGGACTTGCCTTTATTTATTTACTTTTTAAAATTTTTATTGGAGTTGCCTTTATTTTTACCTTTGGCTTTACTGTGGATATTTCTGTTGTCACCAGGCTGATTTGGAGTAGTGTCAGGAGGACCCCTACATGTTAAAAAAAAAAGTAAAGCCCCCCACAGTTGCTACTCAAACTCTGACGCCTTTGTTTTAATTCCTACTTCTCCCTCTCTAGCCCTTTGCTCACTCTGGGGTTGGCTAAAACCCTACTAAAACCAAGTTCTGCTGCCTTCTGGCGCCATCTCCTGTCCTTCCAAATGCAGTGACATGTGAACCAGTCAGAGAGTCAAAGGTATCCAAGTGTGGTGACTTTTGGGTTTGATTTTTCTTGCCTTGTTTTATTTATTTATTTATTTGGCTGTGCCGGGTCTTAGTCACGGCACGTGGGATCTTTGTTGTGGCATGCATGTGAGATCTAGTTCCCTGACCGGGGATCGAGCCTGGCCCCCCTGCACTGGGAGCGTGGAGTTTTAAGCACTGGACCACCAGGTAAGTCCCAAGGGTTTGTTTTTTCTTAAGAGGTCCTTTTTCTTCTTTTTAATAAATTTATTTATTTATTTATTTTTGGCTGCGTTGGGTCTTCCTCTAGCTGCGGAGAGTGTGGGCTACTCTTCATTGCAGTGCATGGGCTTCTCATTGCGGTGGCTTGTTGCAGAGCACGGGCTCTAGGCACGTGGGCTTCAGTAGTTGTGGCACGCAGGCTCAGTTGTTGTGTCTTGAGGGCTTCAGCAGTTGTGGCTCACGGGCTCTAGAGCGCAGGCTCAGAAATTGTGGTGCACGGACTTAGTTGCCCCGCGGTATGTGGGATCTTCCTGAACCAGGGCTTGAACTCGTGTCCCCTGCATTGGCAGGCTGATTCTTAACCACTGCGCCACCAGGGAAGTCCCTTAAAGGGTCCTTTCTTAAAAGGATATTTAAACTTACTAAATATGGTAAATAGTCTAAAACACCTTGCAGTAACCCACTAAGTGCTCTGAGTTTGTGTGGTGGGGAATATGAGAGTTCAGTGGGGGAGGGAGGCAGATCCAAAGGAAAGAGGAATGGTCAACACAGGAATTTGCTCAAACAGTACAGGTGGTGACTAATTGCCTAGAAGAGAGAATCGATGAGGAGACAGAATTAGATGGATTCAGTTCCCTAAAAGGGCAAGCAACTTTGCGCCCTGAGTAACATAGACCCAGAGATAGTCTATTTTGATAATCACATTTATTATCACACTCTTGTCTTCTGACACACTGGTACTGAAGGCCCTTAAGCAAACACAAAAGCTTTCAAGAATTAAAGTCAAAGTAATTTGGGGGAGGGGCTGGTCAGAACTCTGGATCATTTTCTCGGTTTTCCAGTTCACATCACATGACAGATGCAGTATGAGAATCTTGTAGACAGAAGACAGGTCACAGTTTGTGGTCTGAAATGTTTCAACTTTAATTAAAAAGGAGTAACTTTGTGTCATGCATTGATTCCATGCTCAGAACACTGCCTGGTACATAAATATTTGCTGATTGAATGAATGAGTCTAGTCACTGGAATATTTATTTACTTTCTTTCTGCCTTTTCCCAGAATTTTAGGCCAGGAGGGTCCTCAGGCATCCTTTCAACTCCCTTGTTACACCCTATAAAGACTGAGTTTTGAGGGATTTATGGATTCTCCCATGGCTAGTCATAGAGCTGCTAAGCTAAACCAGAAAAAGGATATAGGCGCCATTGAACTTTCTCTTTTCGGTTTTCAAACGTCATTGTACATCAGAATCACCTGGAAAGCTTGTTAAAATACGGATTTCTGGGCCTCTGCCCCAAGGTTTCTGATTCTGTAGGTTTGGGGTATGTCCAGAGATTTGCATTTTTTGATAGGTAAAAAGTAGATTTATTAATAACGCTTTGTAAAGAGGTTGGAGGAAAATGGGGCACAAGAGGATGGTCATGTCCCAGGTCTTGGGCAAGTTCCTGGGACAGACTGCCAAGTGAGGGTCCTTGGCTTCACTCAGGAAAGAATTTAAGAGAGAGCCATAGTAAAGTGAAAGCAGAGAGACGCATTCCATAGGCAGAATGTGGTCCTTCTCTGAAGGTGAGAACGGCCCAGAGATTTGCATTTCTAATAGGTCCCCAGGTGACCCGTTAGATGGTGCTGGTCTGAGGGCCCACACTCGAGAATCAGTGCCCTACACCTATTAGAGCAGCAGAGGTGGTAAGGAGTTTGCTTTTTTTTTTTTTTTCTTTTTGCCGCACGGCCTGGCTTGATCTTAGTTCCCCAGCGAGGGATTGAACCTGGGCCACGGCAGTGAAAGCACCAAGACCTAACCACTGGACTGCCAGGGAATTCCCAGGAATTTGCCATTCTTTGTAGAGATTCCAGCCATCTGGAATTGTTCTTGCAGTCCCTTTTGCAAAGGTTAGCAACAATACTTTCACTAGTTTACAAACATATATTGAGTACTTCTAGGTGCTAGGCAACATGGCAGGCCCTAGAAATAAAAAATTAATGACATAACCCCAGCCCTCAAGAACTTCACAATCTCTTTAGGGGATGCAGATACCTTACCCAATTACTAGAATACAACAGTGAGAAGTTCTAAATAGTGGTAGAACAAAGTGTTATGTGAACCAAGGGGGGTGGACAATTAGCAGTGAGATTTTCTTTAGCTGATGTCAACAACCTTTCCACAGGATGGGTGCATAACCAGGGCCTATAGTTATATATGAGAACATAAAAAGTGCACTCCACAGCAGGCAGACCCATGCTTCACTGTCTCTGAGATGACACCAAAGGATATGTTATGTTAAAGCAGGATTCTCCTTAATATATTTAATAAACTGCTTCCTCTGCAAGGAAGGATATCATGGTGCCCTGGAATTACAATAATTTGTTCCATCTGCTCTGGTGGCCATCTGATTCTGCCTGACTTCTCCCTTTTCTTTTTATTCTCTACCGTTCATCTAACTCAAATGAAGGTTGTGTTCCAACCCAAGCAAAAGACAGTAACACTTATGCCACTTCCCTTCAATAGTGAGAAGATTCTAGTTAAAGATATCTTTTTCTTTGTTTTTTAAAGAATTGTTATGTCTGAATTGCTATAGGAATAGGAATCAGATGATAATATAGCAAAATCTTGTGACGATGTTAGCTTATTACTGGTTTAATCATCCCCCAAATAAGAAGTCTGTTCTCAGATCAGATTGTGACAAATGATTTGGGTTTTCTTTGAAACCTTAAAGGAAAAGAGCTTGCTGTGCTTTCATCGACATTTTATTTGCTTCCAAATATCTATACTTTTTTTAAAAAAAGAGCATGAGTCTTGAAGGGTAAAGTGGCTTGGCTGGGGTCATGTAGAAATATTACTAGGACAAAGCAGCAGGCTCTGACAGACCCACCACTCAAAATGTAAGATACTTTAAAAACAAAACCAAAAACCTTTAAAGGAAACAGATGACATTTTTGACTCTGGCTGCTTCTGCCTCAGTTAATTCCCTGTAGCTGGTGGGGAGTCATTGCTTTGAGGAGGAAATACAAATACAAAACCAACAAACCTTTTTTTTTTTTAAAGTTTCAAGTCATTTCTAAGGCAATACCTGCAAAAGTGAAATGCAGCTATTTATGAGCTCATAGATCCTGCATTCTCCCCATTTTTCTACCATCAAACATGCTTATTGTTTCATGTATTACATATATTTTATTTAAACAGTACCATCACTGGCTGGTTACAAATCCATGCACATTGGCAAGAATTTCTTTTTGTTCCTTTTTTAAAAAATAAAAAGGTAATGTTGGAGTTGGCTCCAGAATGGTAGAGAATATCAGATCTTAGCAATGGCTTGTCACTTTTCCTCTTAATTATTATTTTACAATATACAAATAATACCTGATTATTTTAAGGAAAAGAGAAGATTCCAAAAAGCAAAAAAGAAAAATAACATCACTCAAAATTCTCCGAATTAGAGATAACCACTGTTACCATTCTGCTAACTTACAATGTTTTTTCTATGATGCTATATCTAAATGCATATATTTTGTGTGTATAAATATTATTTTTTTTACAAAAATAGGACCAAGCTATACACATAATGGGCCTATAACCTTTTTTCTTGACACTATTTTGTGAACATTCTTCTGTGTCAATAAATATATATCCCTGTCAGCAATTTAAACTGCATAGTATTGTATAGTAGAAACCCAATGTGTTTAACTAATCCTCTGCCTTTGGACTGGTAGGTTTTTTTTCGTTTTTTGTTTTTTAAAAAATTTTTACCTATGACAAACAATACTTCAATCAGAATATTCTTGTTCATATATATTTACACATTTGTCCAACTCTTTCCTAGAAGTAGAATTGAAAGAGGGTGTATACTTAAAAAAAACCCAACTCTTTATTATGAAAAATTTCAAACTCATTCCTTTTGTTAAACTCACGTTTCTGGAGGTATAATTTACATGGAGTAAAATTCACCCTTTTTTTTTCAGGTACGCGGGCCTCTCACTGTTGTGGCCTCTCCCGTTGCGGAGCACAGGCTCCGGACGCGCAGGCTCAGTGGCCATGCCTCACGGGCCCAGCCGCTCCGCAGCATGTGGGATCCTCCCGGACCGGGGCACGAACCCGTGCCCCCTGCATTGGCAGGCGGACTCTCAACCACTGCGCCACCAGGGAAGCCCCACCATTTTTAGTGTAGAGTTCTATGAGTTTTGACAAATGCATAAAGCCATGTAACCACCATCATAATCAGGACATCACCCTGTCCCGGACATAATTCCTGATCTGTTTCTGACCCTATAAGTTGGCCTTTTCCAGAATGTCTTATGCATTAAATTATACAGCATGTAGCCTTTTGAGTCAGGTTTTTTTCACTCAGCATTCATTCATGTTGTTGCGTATCAGGAGTTTGCTTCATTTTACTGCTGAGTTTTTCCGTTATACAGTTGTACACAGTTGGTTTATCCATTCACTAGTTGAAGAATATGTGGGCTGTTTTTAGTTTTCAGCAACCACAAGTAAAACCACTATAAACATTCAAGTACAGGTTTTTGAGTGGGCATATGTTTTTATTGTTCTTAACTAAATACCTAGTGCTGTGTCGTGTGGTAAGTGTATGTTTAACTTTGTGAAAACTGCCAAACTGTTCTTCATATGTTTTTATTCCCACCAGCAGTGTTTGAGAGCTCCAGTTGCTCCAGCACTTGATACAGTCAGTTGAAAAAAAAGGAGCCAATCTAATAGGTGTGTAGTGATATTTCATTTTGGTTTTAATTTGGGGTGTGTACTATTTATTTATTTATTTATTTATGGCTGCGTTGGGTCTTCGTTGCTGCGCGTGGGCTTTCTCTAGTTACGGTGAGCGGGGGCTACTCTTCGTTGCGGTGTGCGGGCCTCTCATTGCAGTGGCTTCTCTTGTTGTGGAGCACGGGATCTAGGCGTGCGGGCTTCAGTAGTTGTGGCATGCGGGCTCAGTAGTTGTGGCTCACGGGCTTTAGAACGCAGGTTCAGTAGCTGTGGCGCGTGGGCTTAGTTGCTCTGCGGCATGTGGGATCTTCCCGGACCAGGGCTTGATCCTGTGTTCCCTGCATTGGCAGGCGGATTCTTAACCACTGCGCCACCAGGGAAGCCCTGTTTCTTCTGTTTTAGCCCTATGCTCACCCTCACCTTCAAGGGTTCTTAGTGTTTCCAAATTCAAAATCTTTGTGGGGTTCTACAGTGTAAATCAGTTTGTCTCTCAATCTCCTGCAGGCAGTAAGGTTTCAACTTTCTCCTCTCTGCTAAGACAATTACCTCTAGTCTAATGGGGTCTCTGAGGGGGTCCCAATAATAGCATTCCTTCCTTGTGCAAGCATCCTGAACAAGTTGGGAAATAAAGCAAAAAGTAAATATGGAGGTCAACATATCTCCTTTATTACTGTTGGAGGCCAGATTGGAGGATGCAGCTTAGTTTGAGAGTCAGTGGGCCTGCTAACTGTACCCCAGAATCAGGCAGCCTGGATTGGGGCAGACCTCAGTGTGGAGGAGCACAGCAGAATGTGTGTTCTGATGAACAGGCTCTCTCTCCCAGGAGCACAGAGGATGGAGGGAAGTGGAATACTCCACTTAGGGTGGATGAACAAAGGACTGGGAGAGGCCCAGCTGTACTAACTGAGCTCTTTTTTTCAAGAAGGAAAACATCAGAAGTGAGGAGAAAGCATTTCTGAACTACATGGTTCATCAGCTTTACAGATTCCATAATTTTGTTGAGCTCTCTCATCAACTGTCTTCTCCTTGTTCAGTCTCTTTGTCCTTTTGGGTTTAGGTTTATTCCTTCAAAGTCATTTTAGTAGGTTTGGGAAGGAATGGAGGTAAGTATGTGCTATATTAAATTCTCCATGTTTAACTAGAAGTTTCAAGTTATTTTTTGAAAGTTACCTTGTTATCAAGGTTACACATTTCTTTTAAGGTAACTATTATCTGTGCTACTGGAGAAATGCAATGATGCAATAATTCTTAGAGTGCAAAATCTCTAAATCATTTCTATTTGATATTGCAATATAGGTTTATTTCTAGGAGACTTACTCTCCCAATTTTGTTTTACTTTGACTAATGTTAAAACTGGTTTGTACTCCCTTAGCATATAAAGAGGTGACTCAAACTGGGGAATATCAACCTAGAATTTTAACCTTTTTCAGATATTTCATAGAATTTAGTATTCATACAGCAAAAATCAAGAGTTTACTGTAATGGTATGCTTCCCTTTTCGCCACTCACTGAAAATCCCTACAGAGAAAAGGTTCCCAAATTAAAGAAAGAATGGGATTGGAAAAAACCTGGAAAATGTGTGGCAGTTCAATCATTTTATAGTATTCATGGTGCCAATCAAAACCTTTTCTCAGAAAAAATCTGATAAATATCTTCAACTAAATTTTAATAGAATAATTAAGTTTACTTACTAATTATCGTGGAGTTCTTACATCTCAACAGGGGTCATAAGATTGAATATCTATGTGTGGCATTTTGGGCATTAATGGGGGTAAGAATATTTTACGGAGCAGAACATTTTGTGTACATGAATTAAACAGGATCATAATGGTCACCTTCGGAAAAAGATGTGAACTTTGATCAGAGGAACCAGGTTTGAGATTCATCTTCACAAAGTACTAATTGTACGACCTTGAGTATATCCCTAGTTTTGCTATTGTTTAGTTATCCATTGCTAACAAATCACCTCAAAACTGAATAGTTTAAAACAACAGCTGTGGGGCTTCCCTGGTGGTGCAGTGGTTGAGAATCCGCCTGCCAGTGCAGGGGACACGGGTTCGATCCCTGGTCCAGGAAGATCTCACATGCCGCGGAGCAACTAAGCCCGTGCGCCACAACCACTGAGCCTGTGCTCTAGAGCTCGTGAGCCACAACTACTGAGCCCGCATGCTGTGACTACTGAAGCCCACGCACCTACAGCCCCTGCTCCGCAATGAGAAGCCACCGCAATGAGAAGCCCGCGCACTGCAACGAAGAGTAGCCCCCGCTCGCTGCAACTGGAGAAAGCCTGTGCGCAGCAGCGAAGACCCAACACAGCCCCAAAAAACAAAAAAAACAAAAAAACCTCCACAACAACAACTGTGCTGGGAACTCCCTGGTGGTCCAGTGGTTAGGACTTGGTGCTTTCACTGCCGGGCCCAAGTTCAGTCCCTGGTTGGGGAGCTAAGATCCTGCAAGCCATGCGGCATGGCCGGAAAAAACCAAAACCAAAACCATGCTTTATTTACTTAAGATTCTGAAATTTGGGTAGGGCGTGGTAGAATGGCTCATCTCTACTCCACATGATGTTGGCTGGGACAGCTTGACAAGGGCTGGATGATCCAAGATGGCTTAACTCACATGGCTGGGGCCTCCACTGGGGTGGCTGGGACAGCTTGGGGGATGTCTGGACTCTCTCTCTCTTTATAGTCTCTCTAAATATGGCCTCTTTCTCCAGCAGCCTAGTTGAACTTCTTTATCTGAGAACTGATCCCTAAGAGAGCAAAAACAGAGAATACCAGGCCTCTTAAGGGCTAGGCCCAGAACTTGCACTGTGTTATTTCCACTACATTCTGTTGGTGAAAGCAAATCACAAGGCTATTCCAGATTCAACAGGAGGGGAAATACACTCCACTTCTTGATGGGATAAGTGTCATATATGCACAGGGTGGGAGAAATTGTCCATGGCCATCTTTGGAGACAATTTACCCCACCATTTAGCTGCAATAAACTTCAGGTTTTTTTCCTTTGGAAAGGCAGCTCATTTTAGATAGTTATAGATATAGGCATAGATGTAGATAAAGAGATATATAGCCCTTAACTCTAAGATCCTATACAAATATAACAACTTACTTTGCCTTGGCGGGTGTTGACCTGGAAGCTTTTCACAGAATATTAGCACGATGAGCCTGTAGAATTGTTCATATTCTTTGAGTATTGATCATCTATCCTGGTGCCAAGAGGGGCACCTGTTGGATGGTTTTCTGGGATTTCTCAGAGGTATGGATAGGAAAAGTTTCTCGTGGTTCTAAATCAGTCTGAACTCTGGAGGAAATGCACTGGCATTAGTTGCACCAGCTTAGTTTTGTCTTGAGACTGCACATTAACTAGTTTGGAAAAGGGAAAGGTAAAAAGTTAAGAGGAAGAGAAGTTTGCAGTTATACTTAACTCCTATTACTTATTCCTCAAGAAGGCGTCAACCAAACTCTATATTTCCTAATGGAAGTATGAATTTAAACTACCATCTCAGAGTTATTTGAGACATAATCAATTACTGACCATGTCTTGAGTACCCACTGTGTGCTCAGCACTGTGCTAAGGCCTGTGAGTGATGCCAGAGGAAGTCAAGTTACTGACTTGGTTTTTCTCTAGGAAATTCCAATCTGGTTGGGCAAACCTGAATTAGATAACACATATGAGATGTTGCAAGGCAGCATAGGATAAACACTGAATACGTTTAATAAGTCCTAAGGATTCAGAGGAGGTAAAAATCATTTTGGTTAAAGTAGAAGAACAGCATAAGCAAAACTAAAAAGAATAGAATGACTATCACCAGTACAGAGCAAAAGGGCACTAGTGAGACTTGATCAGAAAAATGTGATCGAGGGGGTTGTTCAAGTTACTATTGCTGTATAACAGCTCCGAATTTAGAGGTTTAAATGATCATTTTAAACCTCTAATGATCCTTTTACTCTCTCTCATGGTTTTTGTGGGACAGGAATTGGGGACGGGTTCAGCTGGGTGGTCTGGCTCCGGATTTCTTATGTGGTTGCAATCAGACAGTGGCTGGAGCTGGAAACAGTGGGGCCTGGAGAAACTGAGGGCTGGCTGGGTACCTCTCACCTCTTCATGTAGGCTGGAGACTTCTCCATGTAGTTTCTCCCATAGGTCAGTTTGGGCTTTCTCAGAGGGTAGCTATGTGGAGAGGGGCTCTGTCACATGTTTGGGTCCCTAGGAACTCAACTGTGAGATGGAAATAGCATTCAGGATATTTACTGGGGAATGCTCTTGGGACCAATACCTGTAGAAGGGAGGAGAAGGAAGCAGGATTAAGCTGTGGGAGAAACTGAATGGCAATGCAGTCCAACAAAGCCCTCAGTCAACCCCTGGGGGTGCTCTAGAGCTGGGATGAATGAGTTTTGTGTTTGTTTAAATCAGGGCAAAAGGGCTGGCTGGGCCTTTATACCCCAGTGTTGATCACTCACTGGATGTAGGATGCCCCCAGAAGGAGGTATAACCTTGGGCAAGGCAACTTTCTTCAGCCGAGGCAACCCCTACAAGCACTGACACCTGAAGGTCATCTTCCGGCAGTACTCCCAGTACCATGGAATAAGTCCTCGTTCCTGAAGGAAAATCTGGGTGGTGCATCACAGTGTTGGCTATAGCCCCAAACAGATCTGTGGCTTTCAGTAGAAGGAGTTGGTCCTCTTGTACCCACCTGACACAGAGGCAGTTGGGGAAAAAGTACTCCAGCCTCAGTGTCCTGCAGACTTCCGATTTCCTATCAGTGCCTCTCCCCCATGGACCAAATGCAGGAAGTCATAGGACTTGATGCAGTTCATGTGGGTTTTGGGTAGCAGAGCAGGGTGGGGAAGGGTGAAGAGTGGATCTGGAGAGGCAACAGAAGATACTCGGCAGCAGAGGATGAGTTTAGTTTTTGAACCTTAAAGATGTTGAGTTAATAATACCCTGATGCATGCTTCTTATTGGTGCATTAAAGGAGTGTTCTGAACCGTCCTCTCATTCATTCCACTCCTTGCTCCTTTGCTCCTGAATCCTTAACCTCACTCTTTATTCTACCATTTAAACCCTGCCTCATTACTTCAGCTTAAAACATGTTTTACTTCACGAGTTTGGCTTTTTTCCTGACTCTATTTCTTTTTTTTAATTTAAAGAAATTTAAAAAATTAAAGTATGGTTGATTTACAATGTTGTGTTAGTTTCTGCTGCACAGCAAAGTGATTCAGTTATATATATATATGTATATATTCTTTCATTTATTTATTTATTTATTTGGTTGTGCCAGGTCTTAGTTGTGGCAGGCAGGCTCCTTAGTTGCGGCTCACAGGCTCTTTATTTGTGGCATGCAAACTCTTAGTTGTGGCATGTCTGTAGGATCTAGTTTCCTAACCAGGCATCGAACTCTGGCTCCCTGCATTGGGAGTGTGGTGTCTTAACCACTGAGCCACCAGGGAAGTCCCTATATATATATTCTTTTTTCATATTTTCCATTATGGTTTGTTATAGGATATTGAATATAGTTCCCTGTGCTATACAATAGGACCTTGTTGTGTATTCATTCTATATGTAATAGTTTGCATCTGCTAGTCCCAAACTCCCAATCCATCCCTCCCCCTTGGCAACCACAAGTCTGTTCTCTATGCCTGTGAGTCTGTTTCTGTGTCATAGATAAGTTCATTTGTGTCATATTTTAGCACCCACATATAAGTGATATCAAATGGTATTTGTCTTTTTCTTTATGACTTACTTCACTTAGTATGATAATCTCTAGGTCCATCCATGTAGCTACAAATGGCATTATTTCATTTTTTAAAAGATATATATATATATATATACACACACACACACACACACATACATACATACATACATACATACATACATACATACACATACACACTACATCTTCTTTATCCATTCATCTGTAATGGACATTTAGGTTGTTTCCATGTCTGACTGTATTTCATTCTTTTATCCTTCATTTAGCTCCATACACCTGTATGCTAGACTGGCAGTATTCTTCTTCATCCAACCCCTTCCCGGGCACCTTTCTTTCTGTGTACTAGCCCTGTGGGGAATTTTTATTCCCCTGCATCTTATTTATCCTGGCTTCTTGATTAAGACTAGAAAGTTTCAGGGTATTGAGGTAATGGAGATAAGAGATGATATGAGGGTGGGGACAATGGGTATGGGGTATAAGGCCCACTTTCGTGGATCCCTGTCTATGCTTACTATGGTGTACTTTCTGCAGCTACTATCCAGTGGTGAAATGAATTCATGGCCTTTCCTCACATTCAGTATTTCTAGTCCACTCTCCCATTCTGTCTACTGTGTTCTGTTACAAAAGCCCTACCATTTAACCCACAAAATCATCTCTCCCTTGAAATTCTTTGGCTTCCATACATTTTTTCCCACAAATTCACCTCCTTCTTTTCTACCTGCTCCTCAATTTCTTTGACAACTATGGTAGACAACTTAACTTCTCTCTCCTCTTTCCCCTCAACCATGTTTTGCTCTCCTTTGCCTGATAAGTCTTCTTATATACATTCTCTGTGGACATCTTATTTTGTTCTCATGCCCTCAACTATCACTCATATGTGGATGACTCCCAAATCTGAATCTCCTTCCCTGAACTCTCTCTGAGATTCCATTCCAGAGTTCCAGACTCTGCAATGGCTAGGGGGGTCAGAACACAGGACTTCTTCCTAAGCTGGTACTAAAATGCGCTTCCAGGTTTCTTTGTAGCCCCTTTTTTCCTTCTCTTGCTTTTTAAACTCTTCCTTGAACTGTTCCTCAGTTCATTTTGGTTCAGTTTTATATCATCTTGGCTTCCTTTGGCCTGTATTCAAACAAACAAACAAACTAACTAACAACTAAACTAACCCCAAATACCTGCCCCCTGCTATGTCATTTTATACCAAAAGCTCTCCCTCTCCCACTTTGTTTTCATCTTCATAAAAATTCCTTTTCAGGGAATTCAAAGGAAACACTTGGCAAGGAAAAGACAGTCACTATTTTGTTTTCCTTTAAAGTACTTAACATGCCAAATACCAGATATTTACATTTTAAATGTAAGCCTATTTGAGGAGCTGTGTATCTCGGTATGGGAGGAGAGGTGGTGTGGAGTGGTTAGAAATCTGTATCCTAAGGTCTCTAACTTGAGAAACTGGAAAAATAGCAAATAAAACACTCAGCTCTGGGAGAGGTTGTACTAAGTCACCCACTTCCTTCCCCAAATCATCTGGAATTTCTTTGGGTATTTATCCTGAGAAAGGTATAAGGGAATGGAAAGGACAGAATTTAACAAGAACTAAGAAAAACTAGACTCTCAAGACAAAATTTTAAAAAATCATTCTTACACCTCTTTTATATTCCACATTGACAGACTTTTAAAAGCACATTTAAACTACAGATTTCCATGGAAACCAACCAAAGGGATTTTAGAAAGGAGAGGCATTGCAGTACCATTTCTATGCGTGTTGATGTCTGATTTTCGTTAGGCCAGCACTGTTTTCCCTCCAAGGTCTTAGTGTTTATTACAGCAACAATTACCTCAGTAACAATTCCTCCAGGGTAGTTTTATTTAAAGGTGCCTAACTTATACCTCACCCAACTGCTTTCAAAATCGTTCAGTCCTTCCTGCTGGAAGTTAAACTACCATCTTTATCCCTGCTCTGGTTCTGCACCAGAAGCCTATCTCCGGCAGGACAGTGCCACGAAGGAGTCCTTTTTATGTGATGTGCACATTGCTGTACACTTTGGCTAAAAAGCAGGAGCTGTGCTTTAAAACCGCCAAGAGCGGGTGGGTGCCGTGTGCTAAATTATCTGTCTCGCAACTTCCACACGTAAGAAGGATGCTTTCTTCCTTCCTTTAACACTAAAAACAGGCAAAACAAAAACAAAAAGAAACCCGACAGGCTTCAAAACCGTCCGATCGTCTAGGGAAAGCGCGCCAATCACACAAAGAAAAGGAGGGGGGCTATTGGGATTCAAAATCATTTCCCCGGGACGAACACCTTCCTGGACCTATCGGAGTTAACTGCGCGCTTGGTCGTAGCCAATACGCACAGTGTTTCTGGCTCAGGTCCTCCCTAAAGACTGATAGACATTTATGTAACCCAGTGGAGTAGTGAGATGCTGAAGAATCAACCAATACATTCGGGAGGTGGGTGGAGTGTAGGCCAGGGGGTTGGCGGTGCCGTGTCATGGAGGCTCAGTCTCCGAGCAGCCATTGAAGGGGAAGGAACTGCGGGTGTGTGTATGTGTGTGCGTGTGAGTGCGCGCGCGAGTGTGTGGACAAGGAGGTGGGGGCAGCTGAGTTAGAGTCCTAACTCCTTGGACTCCATTTGCTATTCCCTTCTTTCTCCCCCACACCTATCTGGTAGTGGTGGTGGGCGTTTATATTTGCATTTCTTTTCATTCATTTCCAAATCTTTTAAAATTTTAGGGTTGGGGGTAGTGGGAAAGGCAGGAAAAGGTAAGGGAGGAGAGTAGTAGCAGAAGAGCAGGAGGAGGACATGGAGATGAAGAAGAGGATTAACCTGGAGTTAAGGGACAGAGCCCCGGAGGAGGTGAGATGACTCAGCCCCCTCCCCTTCCTCACCAGCCCTGTATTCGGAGGATCGGGTTTCTGGGGGTCCTGGTGGGTGTGTGGGGCGGGGTAATGAATTAACCCCCATCTGGGGGTAGGGCTGGGGGAAAATATTTAATTTTAACTTTTAAATCATTAAAATCTTTTACTTAAAATGGCGAAGGGTTTAAGTTTCTAGGGGCGTTTTTGTGTGTGCTTGGGGGCTTAGCCCCTTCTCCTCTCCTTGAGTCAGGCGTCCTGGCCTCGTGGAGGCGGGAAGCGGGGTGTTGGGGGCCGCCCGGCCGCTTCGCTCCTCACGTTCCAGCTCCTTGGGGCCGGCGGCGTGGGCGCGACCCCCCGGTCCCACTCGCCTCTGCCGCAGCCATCGTCGCCTGAGAAGTTAGTCCAACTTTTCTGCAGTGCTGCCAACTCTTTTTTTTGGGCTGGGGGGCGTCTCCGGCCTCGAGTCCCCTGGGCGTTGGACGACGTCGCGCCGGGCACGGGCTGGGGTCGCTCGCGGAGTCCGCGGTCGGCCCACTGCTGGCGGCGCCCACTCCCCCGGGAAGCGGCGCGCGCCGCCCGCCGCCAGGCGGAATCTGGGTCAGCGGCCCGTTCTTCGGCCGCGGGTAAGTTTTGGGACTTGTCGCAGTGACCGGAGGTGGGGAGAGGACACGAGGCTTTATCCCCTTCGTCCCCCCGAGGTGTAACGAAATTCGGCGTGTCGTATCGTGGTGGCTGCAACTCCAATTCTGATCCCTGGAGACGGTTTCACAAAACTCAACAAATGGGTCGTAGAAGTTTCGTGTTTTCAAGATGGGCTCGGCGAAACTAAATGATGCGCTCTCGCTGCTGTCGCCTTAGTTAAAGAGACGGGGTTGGGAGGGGCCACGTGAGGCGGGGTCGTGGTCAACTTTTCGGGGGTCGGGCGGGAGGCGTTTCCGCCTCCTTTTCGCGGGCGCCTCCTCGGCTTCACCCAGCTCTCCCCGCCCGGGGCGGAGGCGCTAGGGGAACGCGGGCTGGGAGGCGACCCCCTTTTTCCTTGGGGTGTCCCCGCCCCTTGTGGGGTTTCCCGTCGGTCGGAGCGGCAGGTCGCGAGAGCGGGGCCCACGGCCAACGAGGAACCTCGCATTTCTGGTCGCAGAGGAAAATGTCTATAGGGTCTTGCTGATTGAGGCCTTTGAAATAAACCCCAGAATTGCAATATAAGGGATATAATTTTTTTCCAGCAGGGGTGGAGGTGGTGCTTGTGCATACCAGCGTGGAGGATGAGTAGGGTCTGTTCGGTGGGCTGTGGCGGCGTGAAGGGTGGGAATCCAAGGTCTTTATGTACTTTTTAAAAAGTTTCTGTTTCGCTGAAATTGGTAGATAGCAGGGAGGAGGAAACAGTCACTACCATCATCCCACAAATAACTTGAAGTTTCCTAGGGCCTAGTCTTTAGGGGCTTAAGGAAAAAACAAACAAAATCAAAGTTAAAATGCTGTCTCAAAGAAGCACACATTTCGAATACTCTTTTATGTCTTGGGTTGGAAAAGTGGGTTTGCCCCTCCTTCCCCATTCTTATACCTATCCTATCCCTAGTAATTTCCTTGCCAGTTTTGGGGAGTGCCGGATGTTGCCTTTTTGCAGCCTCCCCTCCTTCCCCTGTGGTGTAATAACGGTCTCCTATTTGTATAGCCCTTTACAGTTTACAAAGCACTTTTCGTGTTTGTTGTTTCCTCCTTCCGACAGACTTGTGAGGTGGATGGTATTGTTGTAGAATCCAAATTAGCAAACGGAGTCTCAGGGCAGTGAAGTTACTTACTCAAGTGGAAGAACTGGTTTTCTGACACCAAACCTAGTGGCCCTCTCTCCTCCACTCAGCTAGATCAGGAGTCAGAAGACTTACAGTGGAGGCACAGCTCTGCCACATACTGTGACTGACCCTAGGCAGTCATTCTTACCCTCTGGGCCTTGGCTTCCTCCTCTCTAAACAGATTATGATGCCTTCTTTGCTTCCTGAAATAATTATGTCATGTTCAAATAGAGAAGGTAGCATTCCTTGTTGCTAATTTTTATTTCTCAAAATACCTCAAACATATTTTTGCATTGGGAATGGAGAGCCAGGGTTTCCTGCCTCCCTCTTAAGATTAAGTCCATTTAGGCCCACTCCAGAAAGTTTTGTTACAACTCTGACCTAAGAGAGGATCCAGCACCCCCTTCCCAAGACTGGGGAGAAATCACAAAAATTCTACCAGGGTGGCAGGGAAAAATAACATTTTGTCAAGGATGTGTTGTTCTGGGTGATATTGTTTCACCTCGATATTAGAACAAATAACATATGAACGCTGGGCTGTCTCAGAAGGAGCTTTCTAACATTTCTTCATGAAGGGTAACAAGGTATTTTTGAGTTTTGGTGACATTTATCAACCAAAATAAGGGGGTTTAAACTGAAAAAGTGAATAAAACAATTTCCTTTCTTCTCCCTGCTGTTTTAGGACTCACTTAAATCCTTTCTCAGTAGCCTTGGTATCCCCTCATGCATAAATATATGCCCTGATGTTGAGGGTCTTTTTCATGAGGGTCAGAAACAATTTTCACATGGGACCTTTTTCAAAGTCTTCTTTTTTATGCAATTAAAATTTTTTTATTAGTGATTTGAAGCAGGCATTGAACTTCTTAGTCCAAGTTTAATTTAAAAAGTTAACTTATAATGATGACTTCAGACTGTACTTCAATTTGGGGGGAGAATGAAAAGGATCTATACGAAGGAATTGGTGGTTTTAATATTCACATTTCCAGAGTGTCAGGACCCAGGTCTTTTGCTAAACAGACTGCAAACTAAAGAATCATTCATATTCTCTCTTATAGGTGACAGAGTTGGTCCTTGATAATTGCCTCTGTGTCAATGGGGAAATTGAGGGCCTGAATGATACTTTTAAAAAACTAGAGTTTCTGAGTATGGCTAATGTGGAACTAAGTTCACTGGCCCGGCTGCCCAGCTTAAATAAACTTCGAAAGGTAAGCTGGCACTAGGCGTGAAAGCATCATGATTTTGATGCCGTGGGCTATTATGTATATTTTTTTCCCAAATGAAACAACCATTCTGCATTTTAATTAGAAGGTTCTAAGTTTCTAGAGGTAGGAAAACGGGTTTTGTAGGATTTGAAATCAGCTGTCATATTACTTTTGGAAATTTAAATTGACTAATGAAATCGCTTTATGGCATGAATTTAACATCTACCAAATGTTTTTCTTTGAAACATAAAATCCAACTATTATACAACTGGAACCAAACCTGAGTTAGAAGTCTGTTATATAGAGATTCTAATATTTTATTTGGCAGTCATAGGTGGGATTTTGGAAATTAAAGACTGTGACAGTCCCTTGAAGCCAGAGAGAATGACAATTGTTTTCTTCTTTAAATTGATACATTTGAAAAATCTTTGATGTGTCCTAAGCCTTCACCATTCTTTGTTTTCTCCCCATGTTGAATATATAGTTGGAACTTAGTGACAATATAATTTCTGGAGGCTTGGAAGTCCTGGCAGAGAAATGTCCAAACCTTACCTACCTCAATTTGAGTGGAAACAAAATCAAAGATCTCAGTACAGTAGAAGCTCTGGTAAGTGGAAAGGTTTGTCTCTGGACTTGCTTTTTTTTGGTTGAATTTTTCTGAGATTTGCTTGAATTTTATCTTACTGACTTGTATTTATGTCACTCATTTGAAACTTCTGAATTTCTTATATGTTGTGATCTAGATGATACTGCTTTATTTTCCTTTGGAGTAAAACATTCAGATAAATTTTTTTAAAATAAATTTATTTACTTTACGATTTTATTTTATTTATTTTTTGGCTGCGTTGGGTCTTTGTTGCTGCGCGCGGGCTTTCTCTACTTGCGGAGAGCGGGGGCTACTTTTTTTTTTTTTTTTTAATTAAAAAAAATTTTTTTTTTTGCGGTACGCGGGCCTCTCACTGTGTGGCCTCTCCCGTTGCGGAGCACAGGCTCTGGACGCGCAGGCTCAGCGGCCATGGCTCACGGGCCCAGCCACTCCGCGGCACATGGAATCTTCCCGGACCGGGGCACGAACCCGTATCCCCTGCATGGGCAGGTGGACTCTCAACCACTACGCCACCAGGGAAGCCTGAGGGCTACTATTGGTTGCGGTGCGCGGGCTTCTCATTGCGGTGGTTTCTCTTGTTGCGGAGCACGGGCTCTAGGTGCGCGTGTTTCAGTAGTTATGGGTCGCGGGCTCCAGAGCGCAGGCTCAGTAGTTGTGGCGCACGGGCTTAGTTGCTCCGCGGCATGTGGGATCTTCCCAGATCAGGGCTCGAACCTGTGTCCCCTGAATTGGCAGGCGGATTCCTAACCACTGCGCCACCAGGGAAGCCCCAGATAAATTTTTTTTTTTTTTTTTTTTTTTGCTGTACGCGGGCCTCTCACTGTTGTCGCCTCTCCCGTTGCGGAGCACAGGCTCCGGACGCACAGGCCCAGCGGCCATGGCTCACGGGCCCAGCCGCTCCGCGGCATATGGGATCCTCCCAGACTGGGGCACGAACCCGTGTCCCCTGCATCGGCAGGCGGACCCTCAACCACTGCGCCACCAGGGAGGCCCCCAGATAAATTTTTAAATCAGTGAGAAATTTATTTTATCATCAAATTCAGGAGGTGAATATCTGGTTTTAAAATTTCCAGTATTTTCTTAAATTCCTTTTTCTTTTTTCTTGATTATTTTTATTTGCTTCGTTTCCTTGTATGAGGGAAGGAAAAGGAGATGAAGTGAAACTCTGAAAATTGTTGCTCTGATTTTTAAAAAAAAATGCTTGGGAGGAGGTTGAAATTGTTGAAAGTAAGCTTGACTGTGGATTTAAACTAACCATGTTATTGTTGTTGCCTATTTAGGCACAGATTCAGTCAACAAAGTATACTGAGTGCATACTATGAGTAAGGCACTAAGCCAGGTGCTAGAGATACAGCAGTTACCAAAACAAAGTTCCTACTCCCGTGGAGTTTAGGTGCCAGGGCCTTATTAAGAGAATTAGCTGGGCTTGATATAATAACCCTTCATTATAAAATTCTAAAAATCCAAAAATCATTCTCTTGATTTAAAGTTGTATACATGTTCTGGTTCATGAATTAAAAATAAATAACATGAGTTTTTAAATCTTGAATGTAATTTTTAACTTTTTACTTTTCCAGCAAAATCTTAAAAATTTGAAGAGTCTTGACTTGTTTAACTGTGAGATCACAAACCTGGAAGATTATAGAGAAAGTATTTTTGAACTGCTACAACAAATCACGTACTTAGATGGATTTGACCAGGAGGATAATGAAGCACCAGACTCGGAAGAAGAGGATGATGAAGGTAATCATTCTTAATACTCATAAATGTGTCACAGTTATAGCCTCCAGTCTAGCTGGCAAATTAGATTAGGCCTGGGTATTTAGGTGTGGGAAAAAAAAGACGTTAGTAAGACAAAAATTTAAAAACTCATAGTCCTAGTCCTGTATTCGTTCAGATTTCTGATAGCTTTGGGGAATTTAATGATTGTTATAATATTAAGCTCCATGAAATTTTATATTTGTGTAAACTTAACCACCACCCAGTAAAAGTGGTAACTTTTAAAATAGTACTAAAAAAAAAAAAGAACCATTCATCACATAATTATCCATACAAGTCACAATGTAGAAACAACCCAAGTGTCTATCAATTGACGAATAAGCAAAATGTGATAAATCCATACAATGGAATATTATTCAGCCACAAAAATGATTGAAGTACTGATACATGCTACAGTGTGTGAACCTTGAAAACATTCTGCTAAGTGAAAGAAGCCATACTCAAGCCACATATTGTATGACACCATTTATATGAAATGCCCAGAAGAGGCAAATTCATAGAGACAGAAAGTAGATTAACGTTGTCAGGGCTGCGGGAGAGGAGGATGGTGAGTGACTGTTAATGGATATGTTATTTTTTTGGTGGGGGGGGTGATGGAAATGCTCTAGAGAGTTGAATATACATTTCTGGATAAATGGGTGACTAATAGATCAGATGACAGAAAAGCTGTTGACAGTAATGGGACACTGTTACTATTGGTTGAAAAGTTTTTCACAAGAAGATATTTGATAGATAAACAGTGTTATAAAATGATGGAATGATGGACAGGCAGGTTTTGAAGTGTCCACGAAGTAAAATAAACTTTAGTCCATGTAATGTTTTGATGAAAAATCTATACGTTGGGAAAATTTTAATATTTAGACACCATATTTCTCAAACAGTAAATGGGATGTTATAAAAGAGAAATCTTAAAAAAAAAAAATCACCCTGAGATACTTTCTACCCATTGGCTTACGAGTTTGAGGGGCCAAGGCAAAAACATTTGCCTGGACATTTGCTTATCTTTTAATATATTTTTAAAGATGGAGATGAAGATGAAGAGGAAGAGGAAGATGAAGCTGGTCCACCTGAAGGATATGAGGAAGAGGAAGAAGAAGAGGAGGACGAGGATGAGGATGAGGATGAAGATGAAGCAGGCTCAGAACTGGGAGAGGGAGAAGAGGAGGTGGGCCTCTCATACTTAATGAAAGAAGAAATTCAGGTGAATAGACCTTCTTATGTGCACTGAAAATTAACTGTTTAGGCATAGGGTTAAGTAATATAAAAAGTAAGTTGTGTAGAAATCTGAGAGTTGTTTCTAACTTGTGTGTGTGTGTCTGCCTATCTTTTTTCCCACTGCCCCTCAGTTCATATTACATCCAGATAATCATAAACCCTATGATTTTACCTCCTAGATAGCTTTCAAATCTGTTCTTCCCTCAGCAGCATGGGATAGTGGAAACATTTTACAAATGTTTCTGAGCCTCAGTTTCTGCATTTATAAAACTGAGATTATACCAACTTCATAGGGCCGTTAAGGATTTAACAAACTAATATGTGTAAAGTATCTAGTTGCTGGCACATTATAGGCACTCATGAAAACTTTCCTTTCCCCTAATTATTTCTTGCTTATGCTTTTCTAGTAGTTTTCTAAATGGTCTCTTTGAGAACAGCGTCACCACTTTGTTGTATCCTCCATAGTGCTTGCCTGTGTAGTCTGCATGCAAATGTGATCATATCACTAGCCTGCTTGAAACCCTTTAATGTTTCCCTGTTGCCACCAAGACATACAAGGCCCTTCATTATCTAGCCTCTGCTACCTTCTCTAGCTTCATCTCCCTCAATACCAAATTAAATCATCACACAAAACTATTATTGCCTTTCTGTCTGTATACACGTTGTTTACTCTATCTGAAATGACTTTCTACCCATGCCTTCTAATGAACTTTACTTTCTTTTTTCTCAGGTAAACATAAATATACTAAAACATGTAAAGTGGACTGATTTTATGTACAGCTCCATGAAATTTTATATATGTACATCCTTGTGTAACTACCATTCAAATCATGCCTCGTGATTCTTATCTTTAAACACTCAACTCTGGTGTTGCCTCATTATTGAAGCTTTCTGTAATTTTTAAGAGACAGTCACTCCTTCCTCTGTTACCTTTGAACCTTGATTAGGTGTCTGTTGCCTGTAGACACTTCTGTAAAAACTTGTTTATTTGGCCACTTTCTACTAGATAGCTCCTTCAGGGGAGGGCTGTTCATTTTTCTATCTCAACATCCAGTACATTGACTGGGACATAGTAGGTTCACAGGAAATCAGTTGACTTGAACAAATGATCTTTAGTCCCTGGGAGTTTAGATAAGTTATTTTCTCCTAATGTTAAATTATTGAGTTTTGTTTTCATAATTCATAATTTAAAGTAATATTTATTATTAAAAATAACATCTCTTATTTAGACTAGAAATTGTATTTTTATTTGTTCTAATGACTTTTACATTAGTTAGATAGACAGTATCACTGATTAATGATGATTTTTCTCTGGTACCATTTTTAAAAAATTTTATTATTTATTTTATTTATTTATTTTTGGCAGCGTTGGGTCTTCTTTGCTGCGTGCAGGCTTTCTCTAGTTGCGGTGAGCGGGGGCTGCTCTTCGTTGCTGTGCACGGGCTTCTCATTGCGGTGGCTTCTCTCGTTGTGGAGCACGGGCTCTAGGCGTGTGGGCTTCAGTAGTTGTGGCACGTGGGCTCAGTAGTTGTGGCTCACAGGCTCTAGAGCACGCGGGCTCAGTAGTTGTGGCTCATGGGCTCTAGAGCACAGGCTCAGTAGTTGTGGCACACAGGCTTAGTTGCTCCACGGCATGTGGGATCTTCCCAGACCAGGGATTGAACCCGTGTCCCCTGCATTAGCAGGCGGATTCTCAACCACTGCGCCACCAGGGAAGCCCTCTGATACCATTTTAAATATGAAACTAGTGTAGAAAAAATGGGACTTAAACTTGTTTGGGGCTTTCATGAGTTAGCTTTACAATAATGAAGAACAGAACTTTTAAGTATTTTAAGTATTCAGGGAGAAAGGCAACCTATTCTGTTTACATCAGCATACAACTTGAATATTTTTCCCCTAAGTTTTAATTTACTTAGTAAAATAATGGACTTGTTATTTTGCAGTTTGACTTTGTTTTGTTTTGTTTTGTTTGTTTGTTTGGCTGTGCTGCACTGCTTGCGGGATCTTAGTTCCCTGACCGGGGATCAAACCCATGCCCCCTGCAGTGGAAGCATGGAGTCCTAACCACTGGACCACCAGGGAGTTCCCTGCAATTGACTTTTTATTTTCTCTGCCAGTAATTCTTCTTTAAATAGTATTAAGTCATTTAAAAATGACCTTCAGCTAACTGCAAATGTTTATGTTTATCATTCTATTGAGTACTGGGAAATATTAACTAAAAATGATGTGGTGGAGTATAGAGCAAACATCTCTAAGATAATACATACAACATTAAGTCAATGTGGTACCCAGGTAGCTGGGACCAGAAGTTTTCAATCATGATGAGATAATTTGGATGTTTTTTAAAATGAAGTCTTGTTTTTATTTTTTAAAATAAATTTATTTATTTTATTTTTATGTATTCTGGCTGCATTGGGTCTTTGTTGCTGCACGCCGGCTTTCTCTAGTTGCGGAGAACAGAGGCTACTCTTCGTTGCGGAGCACAGGCTCTAGAGTGCAGGCTCAGTAGTTGGGGCACACGGGCTTAGTTGCTCCGCGGCACATGGGATCTTCCCGGACCAGGGCTCAAACCCGTGTCCCCTGAATTAGCAGGCGGATTCTTAACCACTGCGCCACCAGGGAAGCCCGAAGCCTTGTTTTTAGAAGCTAAGAGCCAAAGAAACTTCAGAGACTATAAGCTTTAAAAAAGAAATTAGAAGGAAATAGAAATGGTATTTGATTAGCTATGCTTTGTTTGAGTCTTATTTCTATTTCAGCTGCTCTTCAGAGGTAAGGAATTAATATGTATAAAGAGGGACTTATGTATGTGTAGTATACTTCATTAAAAATGGAGATGGGGGCTTTAGAAGAATTGGGAATTATTGTGTTCTTGCACTATCCATAGTGCAAATGAGGAAACATTTTATTACCCACTAGTTAGGAACTAAGACCATAATCTTTACAGAGCAAGTCTCTGGTAATCTAATAGATGATATATTTTTTTAAAAAGGCATAAAAACATGAATTGATTAATCATGTTTTGTTTAAAACAAAATCCAGAGAAGTAATTTGCTTTTTAGACTTGGGCTTTTCTAAATTATCATGAATAAATGTGATTAGTATTTCAAGTGGCTTTTAAAAAATTATAAATATTTAAATACCCTCATTTATCATTCCTTGCAGATTTGAAATGTTTAAAATGTCCTTTTCTTTCTCCTTCTTTTCCTCTCTCTTTCCCCACTCTTCCATCCCCTCTCTCCTCTACCCCATTCTCTTCCTTTCTTTTCTTCTTTAAATGTAAGCCCACACGTTCTCCTGATTTTTACTATAGTTCCTTAGTTTATTTGCTACCCCATCTATTGCGTATGCTCCTGGCAGCTTGGGTGTTCTGGTATGGAATGTTTTCGTGTTTGAATTAACTGTATAAGAATGATTTCTGATATAAGTGTCATGCAGTTTAGTTTCTCAGGGGCTTTAAGCTAAATGCTGGAAAAATAGGTTCTGTTTAATATTTCTAGAGACAAATAGAGCTGTGGATACTTTGAAAAGCGTGAGTTGTCCAAGTTTTTCCTAACTACCCAGCAGTTCCTAACATTTGCCATTTAAACTATTTTTAAGGAGGAGTAAACTATTTTGGGGTTGGAGGGGGGACCCTCCAATCAACCCCTAGCTTGATTCCATTTTTTCAAACATATATTAGAACTTAACCATTTGGAACACAACCAAGCACAAGGCGGTAACTGTAAAAGGTATACATAACAAAAGACATTTTCTTTGTAGAAGAGTATTCAAGCCATTATTCTAATCCTGTTTTCTCTTTTATATTCAGTTCTCTGGTAAGCTTGTTGATCTATTTTCTGAATCCATAGCAGATTAAAATTGAAATGGTAACTAACTGCAAAAGAGAAGGCATAAAAACTAGGGAAAGTTATAACTCAAAGTAGAGGCCATGGGCTTCCCTGGTGGCGCAGTGGTTGAGAGTCCGCCTGCCGATGCAGGGGACACGGGTTCGTGCCCCGGTCTGGGAAGATCCCGCATGCCGCAGAGCGGCTGGGCCCATGGGCCGTGGCCGCTGAGCCTGCGCGTCCGGAGCCTGTGCCCCGCAACGGGAGAGGCCACGGCGGTGAGAGGCCCGGGTACCGCAAAAAAAAGAAAGAAAAAGTAGAGGCCAGGGTCATTTTAAAAAGGAGAAAACCATCTTATATATATTAATAGGCTTTGAGAGAATTGGCATATACTAATTAGTGTACTGCTCATGGTCACAGTGGTGACTATGACAATTCAAGAAAAAGATATGTTAGGTTTAGCATAAAATGGTAGAAGTATGCAATGCACTTTAGAGATTTTATCCCAGTTGGCTAAAGTAAAAAAAAAATGGTTATGATGTTTCAAGGCTATGTTTAAATCTTAGCTATCCAGAACAACTCTTCCACAGGAATTTTAGATCAAGTTTTATTGTGATTTTTATTGACATTTGCTATTTTGATGTGTAGATTTTTAGATGTAGAAGGAACTTAGAGATCTTTCTAGATGAATACTTTCTTTCATTGATTGGAAAACTAAGGTTCAGAGAGATTAAGTGACTTATTCAACACATGTAGCTGTGTTCAGGCTAACATTCAGGTGATCCTTCCTCAGTCTATAAAACAGAAGACTGTGTCTTTGAAATAGTCAAAAGTTACTCTGTCCATTAGCCACCGGGCACATTTATTTATTTAGTTAAAGTAAAATAAAGTTAAAATTCAGTTCCTCATTTGCACTGGCCACATTTCAAATGCTCAGGAGCCACCTGTGGCTAGTGCTTACTGTATTGGATAGCACAGATACAGAACATTTCCATTGTTGCAGAAAGTTCTTTTGAACATTACTGGTCTCAGACATAACTTGTTTTCATGAAGAAACTAGATTTAGTTGGGTTTTTAAAAAAGACCTCTGTAAGTGAGACAGAGGTTGTCAGTACACAGGATGACCATAGTTCTTGCTCCTGTTGGAATGTATTATTATCAAACAGTGAATAGCCCATGTCATGCCTTATTTATTCTCAAACTGAATTTTTTTTCTTTTAACTGAAGTATAGTTGATTTACAATGTTGTGTTAGTTTCTGGTATATAGCAAAGTGATTCAGTTATACATATATATGTATACATATACATATTCTTTTTCATATTCTTTTTCATTATGGTTTATTGCGGGATATTGAATATAGTTCCCTGTGCTATACAGTAAGACCTTGTTTATCTATTTTATATATAGTAGTTTGTATCTGCTAATCCCAACCTCCTAGTTTATCCCTCCCCCACCCCCTTTCCCCTTTGGTAACCGTAAGTTTGTTTTCTATGTCTGTGAGTCTATTTCTGTTTCTAAAATAAGTTGATTTGCATCATATTCAAACTGAATATTTGAATCTCAAGGATGAAGAAGATGATGATGACTATGTTGAAGAAGGGGAAGAAGAAGAAGAAGAGGGTGAGTTACATTAGCCATTCAAAAATCCTAAAAAGCTATTATTCATGGATTTTAAAGAATGAGTCTATTATTCAAATTATCACTGATCTCTTTGATGTTGGTAACATATACTAGAACTCCTTGAAAGGTGTAAAACCTTTTTTAAAGAGGAGTGTTCTCAGGGTATTCATTAATTCCATTTAAAAGAAAAAAACAGCTTGTAACATTTATTTTCTAAACAGGAATGAAGAGATAATGGAACCATAAGCTCAATTTATGATTTTCTTAGGGCCTTTCATTTTGGAGGGGGTGAAACCTTATTTATAAGAGAAGAACAGTTGAACTCCAGATAATGCCCATTTTAGATTTGCTCTCTGCTTCTTTTTACCTAGGCCTTTCAAGAAATTTAAAAATTCACTAACAATTCCAATGATGTCAAGCGCTTGGTTTCTTGATCTGTACTTCATGATTTGGCCACAAGGGTGCATAGCAAGCTATCATTATTTATGGATTTCTAAGTCTATTAAGGCACATAGCAAGCTGTCATTATTTATGGATTTCTAAGTCTATTAAGGCTGTTTCAATACTGAAATTGAAAGTAATGCAGAGGGGAAACTTAACCTGTAATTTTCGTACACCATTAACTTTTCACTAAGATTCAAAATTCTGTAGCTTAACAAATATTCATTTGTTAAAATTAAGTATTTTACAGTTTTCCTTTTACTCTTTCAGAAGAAGAAGGTCTTCGAGGGGAAAAGAGGAAACGAGATGCTGAAGATGATGGAGAGGAAGAAGATGACTAGATCATTCTAAGACCAGATTCCCTAATGTTCCTGGGTGTGCAATAGAGTGATCACATCTTCTTTGTTTCTTCATGTACGATAGCTATCCCTACAGAAGATAATGTGTAACTTTTTATAGGAAAAGTGTGGTTTCACTATTTTTGCCTTACCATTCCAAATAAGATTAACTAGTCTGTTAATGATCATATTGTACGTAGAGACAAATTTTCATTGACCCCATTGTGAAATTCCCTAGCAATTTATTTAGAATCTTAATTTTTCTAATTAAAGCTCACTGTGTTAGTCATTTTTAGCATAATTAAAACATGATTGCTTTTACACAGGCATAATATGGTGCATTTCATTCATAGGGTTTTAAAATTATTTATAAATTAACTGAAATCACAGTTGGCTGGAATCTGGAATGAAAATAGTCTCTTGAATGATAAGTTGGTTATTTTTTTAGAGGCAACCCAGAGATCTTTAGTTTGAAGGCAGTGCAGTGACTTTTTTTTTGGCTGAGGGTATTTGGGTGCTTTTTTGTCACATGAGTAGCTTGGAAAGTAGGAGCAGAATAGTAAAGGTTCTATTCAACAATATAGTTCATGGCTTTTGTGAAGGCTTCTAAAACCTTTTAAGCCAGGTGACTAAGAAGATTTTAGTTTTCAAGGAAAAATTGCTTATACTGAGTTCAGAGACATGCAGGAGAGCCCTTTCTTCTTCAAGTCGAAGATCATGACCTGCCAACGGTTGTTATTTTGTTTTAAGTGTTCATTCTTTGTTTTCCTCTCAGTGATTCTTTTATGATCACCTTCCTTTCTTGTTTCACTCCCCTCTTCTCAAAAAAGAGTTGGGAAACTTATGGATACCCAAGATGACTTTGTCTTATACCTCAACCACCTTTTCAGACCTGTCTTAGCTTTAAACAAGCTAAGTGAAAGATATTGAGTATTTTCTGAAATATGAATATTATTATCAATACAGTTTTATGCAACAGACTCTGCTTACTGTAAATCTCTTTCTTGACAAGATGTACAGACTGTATTAGGAGGATGAAGAAAGAAAAGAAGCAGAGGAGGCTCTTGGAAGCAGCATGTGCGTTCCTCAAAAGTCAGAACAATTGCCTGTTGATAAATAATGAGACATTCAAATCAGATTAGCTTCCCAAATGATTTAGATACCACTCTGCAAAGTATTTCTAATTTTCCTGAGTAGAACCTTTAATTATTCTTTCTATAGTTTTAAAGCATTACCAGATATAGCATTTAATTGAAATATACTGGACAGTTGGAAAAATATTTGAAACTAAATCAGTATTAAAATTAAGATTTGGTTTCAGGTGGATGTCCATTAAAAATAGAAAAATATTTGGGGTAACTGTGTGTGTTTCCTTATACAGCTACTAAATATAATATTATGAGTAGGCAAGTACATCTCCTTTTTTTGTTGTGGAGGCTCCATGTTCAAGGCAATTGCTTTCTTAATATTGGCTATCTAAAAATTTTTTCCCCTTTGTTTTGAATATTTGTAAGTTTTTAAAAAGTTAGTATCAGCAAATTAATTGAAGTTACACTTTCGTACTGGGACACATTTAAATTACTGAATATAGTATTGCTTCTTTTTTGGTTTAAAATGTATGACTTGGGGTTTTCAAGTAAAAAATCATGAAGTTATTTGTGGATAAACTACAAAAGTTGCATAACTGACTGAAATAAAACTGTTGGGATAAGTTAAGTGGGGGGATTGGAATCTCCAAAAGGCTAACATTTTACTCCTTTTTAACAATTATAATGCCCTGTTTTAGTCCGTTAGGGTTCTCATTGCATAGTATGCCAGATTATAAAATACTTATTTTAAAAGTTAAATCTATATATTGACTTTCTTATCAATCATCTTATTGTGCAATCAAAATGAGAGTTCTTTGGTTTGAAAACAACACTTAGAGCCTCCAAAAAACTTTTTAAGACTTACTTAGCTCTGTGGGTGGTATTTTCATGCAAATAAGTAAGGGTGGGTTTTATATTTTGTAGAAGTTTTTGGTCCTATTTTAATGCTCTTTGTATGGCAGTATGTATATAGTGTGTTGAATTCCTCAAAATCCTCCTTAAAAACTTTGAAGTTAATACTTTTGTGCAACTGTGTTTTGAATAAAGCCATGACAGTGTTAAAAACCAACAAAAAAATGCAGTGCTCCTGATTATTCTTTTATTATTTCTGACTGTTCCGTGTTTTTTTTTCTGTGACTGCTGTAACTTAAAGTTTTTGAAACCGAATTGCTTCAAATAAATTGAAGATTTGTTGTTAATGATTAGTTTCACTGTATGACATTCATTTTTTGAACACCACCAGTGGGGGCTTTGAAGGTCTTTTTAGAAACAGAATCAGCTTGAAAGTTAACATTCAAACGCTTGGATGTGATATGAGCTACTACAATGTAATAGTTTAACTCATCAGCTTACTAACTTTCTTTCCAAAGAGCAGAAAAAATTGATTTTCCTTTTTGAGTTGCAAATTGAGCCAGTACTTTTTGTATTTTGATTTGAAGTAATAACTTATTACCTACAGTTGAAGTAACTATATCTATAGTTTAAACTAAAGTAATTATAAACCTCTTATACACCAAATCGTTTTCTAAAATGAGTCCAAAGTCTCCATTAATACTGTATAATGTTTACCTTCAGAGTCCTTAGGTAATGTAAATATAAATAATTCTTGCATGTTAACCTTGAGTAAATCCAACCTGAATCAAACATTTTTTCTGCTCTCATTTTGGCTTTCCTGTGATAAGTGATTTTTAAAATGTTTAATTTGTAGACAACTCTGGAATCTATTTTATAAAGTCAAGGCATAAGTGTAATGTTTTCATGATTGCTTTACAGTTTAATATCGAAAGGGTATTTTAATTATGGAATTCTGCTTCCTAACAGATGGAAAATATTGAAGTATATTTCAACTGCAGGAATTATTTATTGAAATTAGTATGGTATGTTTTGGTTTTATGGCTTAAAATATTCAAAGCCTTTCCCTTCTTGGTTAAAGAAGATGGTAGAAATACACTAAAAGTTTTTGGTGGAGGTGTTAGGTAAAGAAGCAATTCTGTGACAGATTGTGAAGGTAAAGAAGCAATTCTGTGACAGATTGTGATTTGAACATACTTTTCTTTTTTTTTTTTTTTTTTTTTTTTTTGCTGTACGTGGGCCTCTCACTGTTGTGGCCTCTCCCGTTGCGGAGCACAGGCTCCGGACGCACAGGCCCAGCGGCCATGGCTCACGGGCCCAGCCGCTCCGCGGCATATGGGATCCTCCCAGACCGGGGCACGAACCCGTATCCCCTGCATCGGCAGGCGGACTCTCAACCACTGCGCCACCAGGGAGGCCCCTGAACATACTTTTAAGTATTGTTTATTCCTTGTTCTATATTTTAAAGAGAGGCTTTGGAACACGTGACATTTATTCTCCCTGTTGCTGAAAATTTCCCCTCAGTTGTTCCTAGTACTGGATGCAATGATATTTTGCAGCTGTTGCTTAATAATAGCATTCTACTACTGTATTCCTTTTTCATGTACTAATCAGCCTAAGATTTGAGAACCAGGCTTGGGTAATTTGGCCTGAGGCAGCTACTTGTGTTACTACTAGTCTAATGAAGAGCCCTAACTTGAAGGAGAACAGGTTCTACCACAAAATGGAAATTACAAAATGATTTCCAGGAGAATCTTTAAAAAGCTTTATATATTGGTAAAATACTTTTATACAAATCTAGCCACTTTTTTGGGTGGTAAGACCCTGAAGCAGGGTTATCCCATGACAGCAGTTCTGCTTGAGTAGGAATCAGAAGCAAGTATGACTTTCAATTTTATGAATATTTACAAATAATTTAGATTTTTGTTGAGGCATCATTTGTACCTGGTTACTTATAAAATGGATACATCCACATTATTTGTCAATACTGACGCCACCAAATAGGCACACAACACGGGTGAAAACAACTCATTCTAGCTGTTCAAGAAGTGACTTTGTAAACAGTTCCCTATTTTCTCTGATTCTCCTATTAAATACTCAGACTGCACCATCTTGCAGATGAAGGCCATGACCTGTGCCCTCCACTTTAGTTGTAACTTTTCCTGGTTAGACTCACTCCACAGCTCCAGAATTAACTCACAGAGGCTATTGGGTTTCTCCACTGGAAGGCATTTTCTCCCACAGTCGTCTTCTCTTGGCACCAAGAAGCCAGTAGCAGTGTACTCAATGGAGCTCAATGTCATTTATATAGACAGCTGTGTCTGAGGAATACTGGGGTTGGTAGAAGAATCTATAAGTATCATGGAATGAACTGAAGTTGGAGCAACTATATTTCTTAAGAACCAATGACAGCAGCAACAGAGGAAGCTAGTGTCTGCAAGGGAAGCAGCAATTACCACCACGCTGCAACTCTAGCAGAAAAGCCAGTGCAGGTTCAGAGCTTTTAGCTGTGCACCCCGCCCCCGTTTTCTGAGAATATTCTGAGTTATGAACAAACTCATTTCTGCAGTGTTGAGGATTTATTATTTGTAGGAAATGAGTGAACTCTTCCTGAACAGGATTCCAGGTGAGGGGTCTTATTTTTACCAAGCTATCCATATTGCGATACGTGGAGGGAAATTTCCTTTTTTTTTTATTGTTTCGACATATTTGGCATTTTATCCTTTTGCAGTACTGCTTGATTTCCCAATGCCAAGGTTCCTGGGCTGTAAAAGTCAGTTCATGATGGATCAGAACCCTAGAAATCAGCCCCATCTATCTTGCTTTTACTCCATGCCCTTCTCACTTCAAGGACGCCAGCTTTAAGACTGAGTTTCTCTAAAACCTGTTTCTCGTCATACTCCTCTGGGGCGAACCAACCACATCTTGCAGGTAATCTTATCCCAGTATCATTACTTCAGATTCTTGATAGCAGCCTGGAATAAACAGAGCGGGAGATTTTACTTAAATGCTTATATTGAAATAAAGTAGTCTTTTAGGGTATGTCTTTGAGGTTATCTGTGGTAGTCCTATGGTACACTTGCCTCTTTAAATTTTTACCTTAATTTCCCTAATCCTCTACCCCTGGGATATAAAGCAGTTTTTCTCTTCCTAGGGGATTGATTTTACAGAAAGGCGCCCTCCAGCGATTCTGGAGTCTCACGCAGTAGGAAGAGAACCTGAGCGTGCTGGGGAGAGAGCAACAGGACTTGAAATTACAGAAATACATTCTAGTTATAGAGAAAAATAAATAAAAAGCGCCAGTCACTTTAGAGTGTACCACTAATTTGATTCACGGAACACACGGCAGAAAGTTCTGACAAACTAAATTCTTAGATTCAAGAGCGGAGTCAAAAAGCCAGGAAATTACGGACGAACCTGGGCCACCCGAATTGCTCTGCAAGGGCGCTTTCCGAAACGCCTCGGATTGGGCCAGAAATGCCGCAACCCGGTCACGTGTTTTCGCCCCGCCCTCCCCGCCTCTAGATAAACGAGGGCCGGGGAGCCCCCTCGTCTTTAGGTCAGCGAGTTCCGCATGCGTAAGCCAGTGGCTCCAAGTCGCGCCGGGAGCTTGGGCGCCAAGGGTCCCGCTGAGGTGTTCCCTCCTCTTCTTCCTCCTCCTCCTCTTCCTGAGTCCGCCAGCTAACGCGGACTGGAACTCTCCCGGAAGGTGGGGTCCTTACGACCTTCCTTTTCTTCATTCACGTTTTACAGCCCTCGCTTAACGGTTTACAGAGCTGTTTCCTTTCTAATTTTCAAATATTGCATGATTCTTAGTCCCACATTCACGAATATCATCCGATTTAACGACTATAAACTGAGATGTGTTATGTCTGTTTTCTAGATCTCTAAATGCGATTCGAGCTGAGGCCACTTTGTTTCTCCCTCTCCTTGTGCCTTCCTGCTTCAAGTTTGCACCTGAGTGACCTTCGTTTGGTGGTGAACTTTGCTTCTTGTCCCTAGGAGTTAGCCTGCTCTGCGGTTCCTATTCCCATTTTCCCTATCTTAAAGCCAGAATTTCTGGATTGATCTGAGCCATAATAGTTCAGTCAAGTCGGTACCTAAGGACGAATCAATTCTGGAAAATATTAGAGCAACCAACTAACTGGAGGGAAGTCACTAAAAAATGACGCTCAGCCCATATGTAAAATGATAAAGAGCTGTAACATATGTACGATCTTTTCTCTCTCCTAGAATGAAAGAACGGTTCTACTGGGGAAATTTTGTAAAGGTCAGTTTGCAGGCTTTTAGTTAAGGCAACTGAATTGTAGTTTGTTAGAAGTGTCTCAAACTATTGAAGAGAAGTTGTCATCAAATTATACTTTTTATTGGAATCGGTAAGTCACCTTTCAGAGACTATTTGATTCAGTTTGTCTTGTGCACCAGAAAGGTTTCTTGGGAGGTATGGAAAATGAAGACAAACGAATTCTTGTATACACATTTTTTTTTTTTTTTTTTTTTTTTTTGCACGGGTCTCTCACTGCTGTGGCCTCTCCCGTTGCGGAGCACAGGCTCCGGACGCGCAGGCTCAGCGGCCATGGCTCACGGGCCCAGCTGCTCCGCGGCATGTAGGATCCTCCCGGACCAGGGCACAAACCCGTGTCCCCTGCATTGGCAGGCAGACTCTCAATGACTGCGCCACCAGGGAAGCCCTTGTATACACAATTTTTATAAAAGTATTAAAGGATGGGGAATTCCCTGGTAGTCCACTGGTTGGGACACCACCCTTTCATTGCAGAGGGCACGGGTTCCATCCCAGGTGGGGGAATTAGGAGCCCACAAGCCGCGTGGTGAAGAAAAAAAAAAAGGAAAAAGTGTTCATGATTTTACAGAATTAGCAACTATAAATGTTAAACCTCAGTAAAACTGATGCCAGTCGTTTCTCAGGCATTTTCAATGGCTTTTACAAAACAGCCAAAAAATTGGGTAAAACAAAGGCCATCTTCTTCATTTAAAATAAAAGATGAGAACATACCTGGGTTTTTAGAAGCCAAGATCTGTTGGGTAACAGCATTTCTCAGAAAAGGATTTTCCTTTTGTCAGAAATAAATATTTAGAAGTTTATTTATTTATTTCTCCTTGTGTTGAGGGATTGTGTGTGTTTTCAGCATTGTTTTGATACTGCCACAGTACTCAGAAATAATTATTAGCAGAGGAGGTTGATAGTGAATTTGTTTTTTACAGCCCATAGGACATTGAGAAGCCACCTGCTGAGAAAGGGGCTATTGCCATCTGGTCTATGTTATGAAGCCAAATCATTACACTGATCCCATAATAAACCTCCATTTCTTTTTGTGTCATCTGTTTTCCCTTCCACCACTGTTTTATATTAGCCTCAGGTTGCTGTTGGAGTTCAGGGACAAATAAGAGGTCATATAATGTAGGTCATTGCATAATGATGAAATATCAATTCTGTAGTCTGTCTCTAAGGCTCTGTCCTTGATAATATAGTGTGCTGTGATGCTTATGAAGCTTTCACTCCACATTAGATATTATTATTTTTAGCTCACATGACTGTATAACTTCACTTTCAGGTTTTTATGTGTTCAATCTTTATAAGTGGCAATTAACGGATGACGAAGTGAGGAGGTTATGCACAGTATTTCAAGGCAAGGAGGCCTGTAGCTATGATCAAAGGCAAAGGATGTAGAAAAATGTTCATTTAACAAACTTTTTAATATCTTTGTTTAAAGCACCTAAGTGCTAGGAAAACAAAAATAAATAATACACAACCCTATCCTTTGAAAAACACAGTCTAAACACAAGATTATGAACTGAGAGAGAAAATGATGGAAGGTAGAGAAATGACTGAGCTGACAGCTTGTGCCCAGGAAGCTCAGAGGATGCCAGAACCTTGACTTGCACACTTCAGTGAAGGTCTCATCTTCCATTTAGCATGGCTTAATTTTGTCAACGCAAAGTTGATCAGCCTGTGAGGGACAGGCTTGTGCCATGAAAACTCACAAGAGGCTAATGTCTAAACCAGAGGGTCAATTTATTGCTTTATAGGGAGATGGTATAATTACATTGACTGCAGTGTTCTTTTTCTTTTTTTAGATTTTTTTGATGCGGACCATTTTTAAAGTCTTTATTGAATTTGTTACCATATTGCTTCTGTTTTATGTTTTGGTTTTTTGGCCATAAGGCATGTGGGATTTAGCTCCCCAACCAGGGATTGAACCCACACCCCCTGCATTGGAAGGTGAAGTCTTAACCACTGGACCGCCAGGGAAGTCCCAACTGCAGTATTCTTTTTTTTTTTTTTTTTTTTTTTTTTTTTAATTTAATTTAATTTTATTTTTTTGCTTTATAACAAATTTAATCAGTTATACATATACATATGTTTCCATATCCCCTCCCTTTTGCGTCTCCCTCCCACCCTCCCTATCCCACCCCTCCAGGCAGTCACAAAGTATCGAGCTGATCTCCCTGTGCTATGCGGCTGCTTCCCACTAGCTATCTACCTCACGTTTGGTAGTGTATATATGTCCATGCCGCTCTTTCACTTTGTCACAGCTTACCCTTCCCCCTCCCCATATCCTCAAGTCCATTCTCTAGTAGGTCTGTGTCTTTATTCCTGTCTTACCCCTATGTTCTTCATGACATTTTTTTTTCTTAAATTCCATATATATGTGTTAGCATACAGTATTTGTCTTTCTCTTTCTGACTTACTTCACTCTGTATGACAGACTCTAGGTCTATCCACCTCATTACAAATAGCTCAATTTCATTTCTTTTTATGGCTGAGTAATATTCCATTGTATATATGTGCCACATCTTCTTTATCCATTCATCCGATGATGGACACTTAGGTTGTTTCCATCTCCGGGCTATTGTAAATAGGGCTGCTATGAACATTTTGGTACATGTCTCTTTTTGAATTATGGTTTCCTCAGGGTATATGCCCAGTAGTGGGATTGCTGGGTCATATGGTAGTTCTATTTGTAGTTTTTTAAGGAACCTCCATACCGTTCTCCATAGCGGCTGTACCAATTCACATTCCCACCAGCAGTGCAAGAGTGTTCCCTTTTTTCCACACCCTCTCCAGCATTTATTGTTTCTAGATTTTTTGATGATGGCCATTCTGACTGGTGTGAGATGATATCTCATGGTAGTTTTGATTTCCAACTGCAGTATTCTTGTTCAGTGTTCTTGTTCAATAGGAATATAATAATATCCACAAATGTGAGCCACAAAAGTAATTTAAAATTTTCTTTTTAACCATATTAAAAAAATAAAAAGAAACAGGTAAAATTAATTTTAACAACATATTTTATTTAACCCAACTTATCCAAAATGTTATAATTTCAACAGGTAATCAAGAAAATTATTACTGAGGTAGTTTATTTATTTATTTTTTCATACAGAGTCTTCAAAATCTGGGGTGGATTTTATACCTACAGCACATGTCAATTCAGATTAGCCCTATTTCAAGTACTCATGCGGCTATGTGAAGGTCTAGGATATGCCTTTCCTAGAAGAAGTTAACTGGGAGCCCAAGATAATAATCAGAAGACTCTCTGGTGAGCATGGAATCAGAACAGGGGGTGCTGGATAGTCTTGAAGGATACTTTATTGGCCTGACAAGGATGATGAACCTACCCTGATCCAGTAGAGTATACCTTTTTGGTGGTTTTAGAGTTTGTTGCATTTAACATGTCTTGCATCAGCAGTAATACACTGATACTGCCAAATTCTTCTTTTGATTTTATGTAAATCACTTTTTTCTATTAACATTTTGTTCAAACAGGTTTAAAATTTTTTTACCTCTTTTATATTTAGCCATATTTGAATGCAGACTAGTCAATATTTGATTTGTATGTTCCTAATCTCTTCAGCCAAACAGTTATTCTTTCATGGGGTTAATACTTTCTACATCTAGCTAATTTCATCCATAATGTGTTTTCTAAAAATAAATATAAATTTATTATAGATGTATTTTAAGAATGTAAATTACAACCATATTACCAACAATTTGGAAAATAGAGAAGAACAAAATTTGCCCCAATACAATAATTGCTTATTAAAGTGCATATTTTTATTTAGTTGGACTCATAGACTGTAAATTTATATTCTGTTTGTTTTTTCCCTTCATGTAATAATACATTTAAAAAAAAAGCAGTTTCCCGCATTATTAGAATTCAAATGAAATGAAATTTCAAAACAAATGGAATTTCAACTGAAATAGAATTTTTTTAATGTGTTTAATTCCATATCTGTACACATACACAGATTGGCATGATAGATTTTTAAAAACATCCTTTACATGTAATTTTATATATATATACGTATATATATATATACGTATATATATATATTTATTATTTTTTTTTGCGGTACGCGGGCCTCTCATTGTCGCGGCCTCTCCCGTTGCGGAGCACAGGCTCCGGACGCGCAGGCCCAGCGGCCATGGCTCACGGGCCCAGCCGCTCCGCGGCACGTGGGATCCTCCCGGACCGGGGCACGAACCCGTGTCCCCTGCATCGGGCAGGAAGGCTCTCAACCACTGTGCCACCAGGGAAGCCCTAATTATATATATTTTATAGCCTTTTTCTTATTGTGATAAAAAACTAACGTGAGATCTACCCTCTTAACAAAATTTTAACTAAAATTTAGCTACATTGTTAACTATAAACACAATGTTGTACAGCAGGTCTCTAGAACTTTTTCATCTTGCATAATTGAAACTTTATACCTATAGCCTTATTTTAAATTAATATATTAATTCATTTTTTTTCTTTTACACCTGGGTGCCCCAGTGTTGGAGGCCCCTTGTCCCAGACTCCTCCGTGAGGGGTGTGGCTCATCCCACCTATTAAGCAAACCCCAGTCCTCCTCAGTGCCTTCCCTCCTACTCAGAGTCGCAGTGCAGCGCCGCCTTGGCTCAGGGCCTGTGACCAGGTGTCTGGGACAGGGCTCTGGCTCCGAGGCTGTGCAGGGGCAGGACAGCCGTGAGGCCAGAACGGGGGAGTGAACTGCACACGCAAGGGGTGCAAGGCTCTTCTGGGGCAGTGACGTGAGCCCCTGGCCAGGAACCATGGGGCCCCAAGGTGCGAGGCCAAAGCAACCCGAACGCACATCGCTGGGGCCGGTTGTTCCCCCCAGCAGTAGTGAGGTGTCTAGAATTCGTCTCAGGAGACCATCGCTGCCTGTACCTGGAGCCTCTCCCCTGAAGAACAGACTCAGGGCACCGGTCTCTCAGACCCAGCCCAACTGCCAGCACCCTGCGATGGGGAAACTGGCCCATTTACCCAAGCCCCTCCATCCGGAAATGTTCTCTTTTCAACAGCGTAGGGGACGCCTGCAGGCCGGGGCCAGGGCCAGGGCCTGGTCTGGGTGGGTGGAGTGTGGGGTTTCCCAGGAAGGTAAAAACAGAGTGCAGTTGGAGCACACAGGGTATACTTTGTGGCTTCGGGTGTGTGTGGAGGTGTAAATGTGGGTACAGATGGAGGGGCACGGAGAGAATGTGCTGGGACACGCTGACTGCGAGAGGTGGCTCAGAGGATGGCGGGATTTGAAATAGAATTTTAATCTGTGGGTATGGCATAATTTATCCAATGCTTTTTGAATTTTATTTCTCTTTTATTTTTATTTTTTTGTTTTATTTTTTAAAATAACACTCTAGTGAACACCTTGACATTATGATTACTTCCCCATATTTTAGGATAGTTCCTTAGAATAAATTCCCAGAAGTGGAATTTATAGGTTAAAGGATATTAATATTTTTATGACTTTCAATTCCAAAAGGATTTTTAACAAACTATCATTGATGATGAGAGTAACAGTTTTATTTCACCGGTCCTTGTAATGGTTATATCTTTCTTCAAACATTTATTTAACAGGCTTATCCATTTATTTATTCATTATTTATTAATTATTTATTGAACACTTGCTGTGTTCCAGCAATGTTCTAAGCACTTATGACACAGCAGTGAATAAAACAGACAAAAATTCCTGCCCTCATAGATCCTCCTGGGTGAAACAATCAACTAGATAAATAAATGAAATATGTGTGCTAAAGGGAAAAACTAAAGCAGGAAGGAGAATGTGAAGTGTCATTGGGGTGAACATTTTAGAGTGGCTAGTAAAGGTCTCATTGAATAAGTGCCAAATTTTAAAAAATGTTTTAAATTTAAATCACAAACCTATAGAAAACTTGCAAGCATAGTAGCAAAACCTTTTTTTCCTGAACGATTTGAAAGTCAGTTACTTACCTATATAATGTTCCACCTACCCCAAATACTTCAGGGTGTCTTTCCTATAAACAAACACTTTTTTTTTTTTTTTTTTTTTTGCGGTATGCGGGCCTCTCACTGTCGTGGCCTCTCCCGTTGCGGAGCACAGGCTCCGGACGCGCAGGCTCAGCGGCCATGACTCATGGACCCAGCCGCTCCGCGGCATGTGGGATCCTCCCGGACCGGGGCACGAACTCGTGTCCCTCGAATCAGCAGGCAGACTCCCAACCACTGCGCCACCAGGGAAGCCCAAGACATTTTTTTACTTAACCAAAATGTAACCATCAAAATAAGGATATTAACCCTGATACATTATTACTGTCTTATCCTCATCTCTCCCCCCACCATCAAATTTTGTCAGCTGTCTCAATAATGCCCTTCATAGCAAAAAGATCCAGTTCTCCGTTATGACTTGTTACACTTAGTTATCTTGTCTCTTTAGTCTCCTTCAGTTTGAAACAGTTTCTCAGTGTTTCTTCAACTTTTGTGACTTTGACACTGTTGAAAATTTCAGGCCACTTATTTTGTAGAATAGCCCTTAATTTAGGTTGTCTGCTGTTTCCTTATGATTAGACTTAAGGTTATACATTTTTGGCAGGAATATCACAGAAGCAATGCTGTATTCTTGTTGTATCTTATCAGATGGCACGTAATTTCTATTTGGCCCATTACTGATACTGTTTACTTTGATCACTTGATTTAAATGGTGTCTTCCAAACTTCTCCACTTTAAAGTTAGTCTTCTTCTCTTTGTAACTAAGTATTTTGTGGGGAGATACTTGATGACATTTCTCATCAAATTTTCAGTTTATTTGTCTATGTCATATGAGTTCATAGTTTCCTATTTTAATCAGAGAGCTAGTGTCATTATTTTGGTGGTAAAACTATTTTCACATTTTCCCGTTGGAATATTTCAAGCTAAGCTTCTGTGTCTTTTCATCATGTCCCGATCATTCTTTGAACATGTCCTTGCTTTCTGGCATACCAAGACGTTCCAGGCTTATCTTGTACTTTCCTGCCCCAACCCTGGAATCAGGCATTTCTCCAAGGAGCCCTTGAGAATGCTATCTTGAAGCCACACTCTGTGTGCTAGGTATGATCATTGCTATTGGCATTTTGCTCCTTCCAGGTACTTTCAGTGGACGGAGAATATTTGTGTGTGTATACATTTACATATACATATATATAAACAATATACACATATATTTATTTATACTATGTTTATTAGTTATACTATATTTATACTATAACTATTTTGAAAACCATGAGTTCACTTCAATTTCAATCCAACACTTCAGTTTTCATTCTAGTTTTATCCCTTTCCATCTTTGTACCTCTATACTCTGTTAGTGAGAAATTAGCTGTCTTTAGCCTCAATGTGTTTACTTGTTTGATCAAACCCTCTGTGTATAAATAATCTCTTCCTCCACTGCCACCCTTCCCCCTGCCTCGATGCCCTTCTGACTGAATATAGGCTCAATATGGGCTCCACCACTCCATGTAAGCACATCTTCACCCTGCTCAGGTCTGACACCCCATGCCAGGCCACCCCTCTGCATGGGTGCCCTCTTGGTCCTGCTTGGCTCTGACACACCACTATGGGCCAGTGTACCTTGTTCTGCCCCCACTGAATATCAAGACTGAACTGCCAGGAAAGGAAGGAAAGGGGAGGAGGAAAATAAAGGCATATTTTTAGTAAAGACCCAAAGGAAATTAGAAAGTGAGCTATTTGATATCTTGGTAAGAGCATTCCAGATAAAGAATAGCAAATACAAAGGCTCTGTGGTAGGAGCATGGCTTGTGTGGTTAGAGGGACACCAAAGCCACGTGGCTAGAAGAAGGTAAGCAAGAGGGATAGCAATATTAGATGGAGTCATGGCAATAAGGCGTAAGGTAGGGTAAGAAGGGAATAGATCATGTAGGGCTTGTAAAGTCTTTGGATTTTACTTTGAATGGGAATGGGCAACTATTGGAGAGTTGAGCAAAGGAGTGAGAGCATCTGCCTTCGGTTTTAACAGGTTCACTATGGCTACTCTCCTGAGAACAGAGGAAGAGGGGCAAGGACAGAAGCCAGCACACCAGTTAAGAGGTTATTGCAATAATCCAGGTGAAGATGATGGTGGCTTGGATCCTGGTGGGGGTGGGGGAAGTGAATTGAATTCTGGGTGTATTTTGGAGGTGGAGCTGACAGAAATTGCTGACTAATGAGATGTGGCATATGAGAGAGAGGAGTCACGATGGTACCAAGATTTGTGGCCTGAGCAACAGGAAGAATGGAGTTGCCATCATCTGAGAAGGAGAAGGCTGCAGGAGAAGCTGGTTTGGGAGAGAGAGGCATTATCAGTAGTACAGAATGAGATATATTTGCATTAAGTTTGAGTCTGTTGTTAAAAATTCAAGTGGAGATGGCAAGTAGGCAGCTGGATATTCCAGTCTGAGTTGGAGATATACATTTTGGGAATCAGTGATAAATAGGTGCTATGTAAAGCCATGAGACTGGTTGAGGTCATTGGGTAATGAGTCTAAATACTATTGAATTCCTAGAGCACTTCAACATACAGAGGTTGGGGAGATGAAGAGCAAAAGAGCCTAAGAAGGAGCTGTCAGAAAAGTAGGAGGAAAAGTAGGTTAAAATGGTACCTTGTTGTTGCTTTCATTTGCATTTCTTTGGTTACTGGTTGCATGGTCCTCTGAGATTGTTTATAACCTTTATCAATTAGACTTCAATGATTTGATTTAAAAAAATCAATTGTATTAATTTTTTATGTAATAGGGATTTTAACCTTTTGTCATATTAGATGAAATATTTCTTCTCTTTGTCTTTTTGTTGTTATATGAATGTTTAAAATATTTATGTAGTAAGTAGTAAATCAATTAGTGTTTTTATTTGTGATTTATCTTCTTCTTATGAAACCTAGAAATTTGTCTCACCCTCCAGAGATTTGAAAATCATTTAATTCTACTTTATTCTAGCTTTTCATTGTCTTGATTTATTTTTATTAACCTTTTTTTGTTGTTGTTGTTAACTTTATTTTACTGACTTTATTTTGTTTACCTTCCAGAATTAGTTTTGGTGCATAATGTGAGGTCAGGGTTTAAACCCATTTCCTCAAGCAAAGGGCTCAGGCAATCAACACCAAGTATTATTTGGTTCAAGCAGGAATTCATAAATAGAAGGGTCAGCAGGGTGCAAGGGGCCATGCACTCACTCTTCAGGAGAGTGGTGTACTTGCTTGAGTGCACCAGGTGTGCTGTGGTCAAACATGGGAGTGGGCTGAGAGTGGAGCTGAATTTGGGTGTCAAATAGCCTGAGCTTGGGTGCCAGCTCTTTAGGGAGCTGCTGGAAACACTAGTTGTCCAGCACTTGGAGACTTTGGAGGAAGGTGAGATCAGGCACCTCCAGATACCAGCCAGCTCATTGTCAGGCAACCCTGGGGGAGCCCCTGGGCCCATTCTTTGGACACTCCTTTTTGTCTCTCCATGCTCCCAAATTGTTAATTTTTCCAGCGCCATTTATTATTGAATCATCTATCCCTTTGCCAGTGATTTTTGATATCTCCTTTTTAGCATATATTAAATTTTTATGGTTATATTTTACTTATGTCTAATTATTTTAAAATATTAATATCATTAACAGCAGGATAGTAAACTTCATGAAGTCAGATTTTAAGCATATATTAATTTTTAAAAAATTATTTTATTTTATTTATTTATTTTTGGCTGTGTTGGGTCCCGTTGCTGTGCGCGGGCTTTCTCTAGTTGTGGCGAGCAGGGACTACTCTTCATTGAGGTGCGCGGGCTTCTCATTGCGGTGGCTTCCCTTGTTGAGGAGCACGGGCTCTAGGCACGCGGGCTTCAGTAGTTGTGGCTCATCGGGTTCAGAGTGCAGGCTCAGTAGTTGTGGCACACAGGCTTAGTTGCTCTGTGGCACGTGGGATCTTCCTGGACCAGGGCTTGAACCCATGTCCCCTGAATTGGCAGGCGGATTCTTAACCACTGCGCCACCAGGGAAGCCCAAACATATATTAATTTGATATGCAAAACATATACTCTCATTTAATACAGGAACAGGTTAGCGTTAAAAGAAAGCATTATTTTATGTATTTACTATTCTTATTTCTGAGAAGTCTTAAGTTTTGTCCCTAATATCAATAGACTTTTCTCTCTAGCTTGAGTGCTATGGTTCTCTGCAGTAGAGAATTTTCCAATAAAGACAATGCTTAAAATAATGGTTTTCTATTTAATTAAAGCAGATATTTGCAAGTAGGTTTATTTTCACCTCACTTTTGAATACATTTGAATTGTTATACTCTTTTTTTTTTTTTGGCCGTGCCGCTTGGCCTGTGGGATCGAACCCACTCCCCGTGCAGTAGAAGCACAGAGTCTTAACCACTGGACTGCCAGGGAAGCCCCATGTTGTTATACTCTTGAAGGTGAGGCATTTGTTTATTATTCCTTTATAATTATAGGTGGCTGCTAACATTCTGGTTCATCTTTTTTAAGTACCTAAAAGATGCCCTCTCAGTCTGAAAATAAAATTATCCATTGGAAAATAAAACTAGTAAGATTAATACTGAATACTAAAAATAAGTCTTGCCTATAAATATAGACTTCGAATCTTAAATAAAAAGATAAGCAAATAAATATTAAAATATATTAAAGAATAATTAATCACAACTGAGAAATGCTTATCTCAGAAATTTGAGGATGGCTTAATAATAAGAAATCTAATCTTAAAACACAGAAAATGAAAAATACAAGATCTTTTCAGATGCTGAAAAGATATCTGATAAAAAGTAAACATTCTATTTTAAGTACTTATTAGGAATGGAATAGAAGCATACCTCAACATGATAAAAATATTTTTCAAAATAACAGTATTCTTCTTTCTTTCTTTTTTTAATTAAAGTATAGTTGATTTACAATGGTGTGTTAATTTCTGCTGTAGAGCGAAGTGATTCAGTTATACATATATAAACATTCTTTATATTCTTTTCCATTATGGTTTATCACAGGAAATTGAATATAGTTCCCTGTGCTATGCAATAGGGCCTGGTTGTTTAGCCATTCTTAAAATAACAGTATTATTCCTAATGGCAAAAAAAAATTAAGGATGTTTCCATTAAGATGAGGAGCAAAATTAAGGAAGCCCTCTATTGCCTGTGCAAATAAATGAAGACCAACCAAATGAGAAAAGCAAAGGCTATTTATTCTGAGCTTGCTATAGCAAAGGAATCAGCCTCTGTTACCTGAGTTTTGTCAATGACTCAAAATCAGGTGCAGAAATGGGAAAGGTTCATAGTGGAAAAAGGGAAGGCTTCAGGTGTGCGCTGATTGGAGGCTGCTGGTGTGGAGAAGCTTGTAGGCAGGCTAACTAGAAATGGGGCATCCTGTGTGATTGGTTAGGGGTGCATATTTGGCTTTCTATAGTTGGTCCCACATTGGAAGTGGGGACCAAAATTAGGGAAGCTGTCAGTTATTAATGAAGTCCTGGCCATTTTGAGCCATTTGTTAGAGAAGTTATTGTTTAGCTACTTGGATTGTCACTATAGATAGCAACCTGGCTTCCTGCAAGTCTGACATAGAAGGCTGGCTTCCTGGGTTGTTTATTGTAGATAAGGGGCTGGTTTCCTGGGCAGGTGGGTGCAGCTGGTGGGTCAGGTTTCTATTTTCTATATGGTCTGGCCATTATCCATTTTTATATTTAGTCTCTCACTCACTATAATTTAAAATTGTTTTGAAATTTCTGACTCATGCAATAAGATAGTAAATAAATAAGTGGTTTAAATCCTAGGGGGAAATAGATGATAGAATTTTTATGTTAAACTGAACATTTGAATTAATAAAGTAGTTCAGGAAAAAAATCACTCTACTCTTCTGGCAATAATTAGGTAGAAAATGTAATGAAAAATATCTCATTCACTATATCAACAGATAAAATTCATAGGCATGCTTTTATTGAGGAATGTGTTTGACCTATATAATCCAAACTATCAAATTATTACCAGAGAGAAAAAATATTGGAAACACCCTTTAATAGAAACACCCTTAGTTTTTCACCACTGAATGAAAGGAGAGGCATGCTAAGTTTTGGATGGAAACCCTAAACATTTTGAAGATTTCACACCATCTTAAATCAACTTAAAAATTCAATACAATTCCCATTTAAATTCCTTATGGAGGTTTTTTAGGGGGGAACTGAAAAGTTTTTATAAAGTTAGCCTAAAAGAATAAACAAAAAGACCAAGACAAGTTTACCTATTCAATAAGTACTTATTGATTTCTGTGTTCTAAGCCTAGGGATACATCTGTGAATAAGGTGTTACAATTTAAAAGTAATCAGGTGTAAGTATAATGTGTTATCTTCTCTTCTTATGAATTATTATTATCATTAACAAATGTAATTTTATGAAGATAAGAAGACATAGACCTGATATTAAAAAATTAGTGATAAAAATTTTTAAAGAAATCAAGTTAAAATAAAATGTGTTATTTTTTTCTTACTAAATTCCTATTATAGCATAATATTGTTTTTTAAAAGCAGGTATATTAAAATTATAATTTAAAATTCTCATTAGATTAACAAAATTAAAAAAATCCTTATCACTGAAATATATTTAGATAGGATTATTTCTAATAATTTATTCTAAGGAAATAATCTGTAAAGCAGATAGTGAGTGCACTGGGATGTTCACTGCAGGGTTAATTATATTAAGGAAAAACTGGAAGCAGCCTAAATGTCCAACAGCAGAGTAATAGTAAATTATTCTTTACTCATAAGTAGGATATTATGGTGTTTTGAAATAATTTAAATGAAAAAGGGAAACACTGGAGTTGAAAGGAACATTGGTAATCATAGCCTCTTCATTTTACTAGATAGTCTGGAGAGGTAAAGTGATTTGCCCAAGGGTACACAGTAAGGAAGTATGCACTGTGGTTACCAGCATGGTCTCTGGAGTAAACTGACCTGACTTCGAATCTTTACCATTTACTAGTGTTATGAAGTTGGGGCTCATATGATCCCTGAGACTTAATTTCCTAATTTGTAAAATGGAGATGATAATAATAAGGCTTTGTGAGAGTTAAATGTACCTGTTGCAGATCAAGTCCTTAATAAATATTTGTTATTAATATGCATGTAATATAATAAAGAATATATCTAGTCTTTGTCGCCAGTTCCTGGCACAAGCTTCAAAAACTTGGAACTTCCTGAGTATCTTTTTTTATTCATTACAAGCCCCTTTCTACCATACCTGAATTTATGCTAATGAAATGACTTTTGGTGGGCCCTTAGATAGATAGTTTCAAGTGAGGGACTGGCCTTACCAGAAAGACTTAGCACATGATTAAAGGATTGGAACTTTCAACCCCACTCCCCTAACCCCCATTCCCAACCTCCTGGGAGGGGAGAGGGACTGGAAATTGGATTCAATCACGTGGCCAGTGATTTAGTCAATCATACCTATGCAGTGAAACCCCAATAAATATTCTGGATCTGAGGCTCAGTGGAGCTTCCTGGTTCATAGACACATTAATGTGCCAGGATGGTGATGCACTGGATTGCATAAGGAGAAGGCATGGAACTCTTGTGTCCCCCTCCTCCCATCCCCCACCCCAGACCTTGTCCTATGTTTCTCTTCCATTTAGCTATTCCTGAATGGTATTTTTTATAATAAAATTGTAATTGTAACTACAGTGCTTTCAGTGAATTCAGTGAGTTGTTCTGGCAAATTATAAAACCTGAGGGGTTGTAAGAAACCCAAGAATTTGTAGTCCGCAGATGTGCAGGTGGCTGGTGTCTGAAATGGGGGCAATCTTGTGAAGGACTTTGCCCTTAACTTGTGGGGTCTGCACTAACTCTCAGTAGATAGTGTCAGAGTCGAATTGTAGGACACCCAGTTAGTGTCAGAGAACTGGTGTTAAAATGCAATACAACTAACATACTAATGATAATAATCGTACCACTATTCTCCGAGTCCTCAAATTCTGTCTTACCTCATCTCTTATCTCCTATAACCAGTCTCTCTTGTATGTCCTATTCTTTATAAACCTTATGAGACCATTTTATTTGAGGCATCACAAACACGTTCTATTCCTAAAGTAACTCTCTGCATGTTATTTTGTATTTTTCTCACATGAGTTTTACATAATAATGACAACTTAATTTTCCCAAATGGATAGTTTCATTAGTAATACTCTTTTAGCTAAAAATATTCTGTGGGGTGGGCTTTCCTGGTGGCACAGTGGTTGAGGGTCCGCCTGCCGATGCAGGGGACACGGGTTCGTGCCCCGGTCCGGAAAGATCCCACATGCCGCGGAGCGGCTGGGCCCGTGAGCCATGGCCGCTGAGCCTGCGCATCCGGAGCCTGTGCTCTGCAACGGGAGAGGCCACAACAGTGAGAGGCCCGCATACCACAAAAAAAAAAAAAAAAAAAAAAAAAAATTCTGTGGGGGAATTCCCTGGTGGTTCAGTGGTTAAGATACTGGGCTTTCATTGCTGGGGCCTGGGTTCAATCCCTGGTTGGCGAACTAAGATCCTGAAAGCTACATGGCATGGCCAAAAAAAATAAAAATAAAAAAATAAAATAAATTTACGAAAAAAACAATTCTGTGGCACAACCCATTGCTTATTCATCAAGGTCTTCTACAACTCTTTGCTGTGTCATTTTCTTTCTTTTTTTTTTTGTGGTATCCTTATAAGAATAGGAGAAGAGACACAGACACACATGGAAGACAGTCATGTGAAGAGAGGCACACACAGGAGAATGTGATGATGGAGGCAGAGATTGGACTGATGTGTCTATAAGCCAAGGAACACCAAGGATTTCAGGCAACCATGAGACGCTAGGAAGAGGCAAGGAAAATTCTCCTCTAAAGCCTTTAGAGAGAGCATGGCCCTGATAACACCTTGATTTTTTATATTTATCATTCAGAACTATGGGAGAATAGATTTTTGTTATGTCAAGCCACTTAATTTGTGGTACTTTGTTACAGCACCCCTTGGAAAACAGTATACCATATCTCTCTGGTTTTGGTCACACTTTCCCCTTTGCCTGGAATGTCCCCCATCTCTGTTCACTAAGATCCTATCCATCGTCATGGCAGTTTCTTTTATGGATCCCTCTGGATACAGTCTTTCTCTAACATATCCTTGGATTGCTTGTCTAGACGTCCCACATGATGTGGCTGTTAGTCTCTTATCATCATTCTTCTGGTCCCCACCAAAATGAAAACTCCTGGAGGGCAGAAATTGTCTTTGCATCTTCCACCTTTTGCAGCAGTGCCTTGTTTATAATGCTTGTTTAGATTTTTAGAATTCCTTAGTTATCAGTTGCCTCATTACAGAAGTACAAGAAGGGAAAAATTTCAAGTATAGGTTAAAAATAGAGTTTACTTTTCTTGAAATATTTTTCCTTAAACTCATACTTTACTTGTTGCACTTTTATGTAACTTTATGTTACATAAACCATAAAGTTCTCTAGAGGCATTTTACCATATCACAGAAGGAGAAAAAATAAATTGTATAAAGCATTCCATAAGAGAAATACAGTAAAATCCCCAAATTACTATATATATATATATATATATATATATATATATGTAATCCATATATTGCCAATTCAGATTAAACTGCTTAGTACAAAGGACACTTTGATGCCCAAAGTGATGCCAGGTGAAAATAAAGAAAATGTTCTGTAATGAATTAATTTACTCTGTAGACACTATTTTAAAAGTTTAAATCACCAGATGATATTGAAACCTGACAGGAGGAGATGAAGCAAGAGAATTTCTGAAGCTTACTTTCTTAAACAACAAGTGCTAAGCTAAAATAATTTCTTCCACTTCAAATAAGGAATACACCTTCTGGCCAATTTAGGAAACAGCATCTGGATTAAAAATTCTTGATTTTCATAAGTACTTTGGAAAAGATGAGAAAATAATCTGTATACAGAGTTTTCTTCATAAAGTTTCAAGAGTCAAAATCATAAGCAGTAATGAACATTGTTTGGAATTGTATCTTTGCCAAATTTGTCAGTGGGTTGGCAAAGGTAGGAAAGTTGTTTTCTTCTGGGAGTATATGCCATTGTTTAGTTATTTGAAGGTATTGTAACCCTTAAGGATTGTAATTATAATTCCTTAAAGAATGTCTGAATAATACTTCTCCATGAAAAGGAAGAGTTTTTGGATGCTTGCCATCAAAAGGATTATTGGGAAACTATACCAGAATGAGGCATCACAGGTGCTGTGTAATGAGCCTTCACAGTGACAGCTTTCACTGTTAAAATACTAGTGAAATGAGATGAGAATAAAATTTCAGCCAGTTCTCTCTACCTACATGAAAGGGATAGGCCTATTTTTCATAATATATCAAGCTCAGTTCTCTCCTACAATGACTTAACTTGTTTATAACAACTGCTACAAAGGTCAGCTTTCTGCTAAAGGGTCACATCAAAGTAGCATTTTTAACTTTGCCATTTTTGTCTTTTGAAGTCAGATTCTATTTTATCAATCAAATTTCAACTTGTTTAACAGCCAGTATAGTTGGGCTACTGGACTTTTTTTGTCTCTTGAGATTTGATAGGTAGCTGTTGCCACATATTTAAATGCATGTTTCAAATTTGTCTTGCAGTGCTAGAGTAGATTCTCCTCATTGTATGTGTACTAGTGTCCAGGTTTTAGTCTTGAGATTCATGTTATTAAAGGTAAATAGCAAGTATGTTTAATAAAATGTGATAGTTATTAGCAACCAGAGAAAGAGAGCACCTGTACCTTTAAAAATTATAGACATGGTAATAATATGAGAGGTAATTACTCAAATGCTGAAATTCTGAACTAACAGGATATTAAAAGTACTAAAAGAGTAATGAAATGTTCCTGTATTAGTTTCTTAGTGCTGCTGCAACAAATTACCACAAACTTAGTCACTTTAAATAATACAAATTACTTTTTGTATAGTTCTGGAGGTCAGAAGCCTGAAATGGGTATTATGGGAATAAAATCAAGGTGTCGGCACAGCTGTGTTCCTTCTAGAGGCTTTAGTGGGGAATTCATTCCTTGCCTTTTCCAGCTTCTAGACATGGCCCACATTCCTCAGCACGTAGCCTCTTCATCTTCAAAGCCAGCTATTGCATCACTGAGACCTCCACTTCCATCATTATATCTCCTCTGACTTTCCTGTCTCCCTCTTTCACTTACAAGGACCTTGTGATTGCATTTGGCTCGGCCAGATAATCTAGGATATGCTTCCCATCTCAAAATTGTTCATGTAATCATACCAGCAAAATCCCTTTTGCCATGTAAGGTAGCATATTCACAGGTTCTGGGGATTAGGACATGGACTTCGGAGGAGAGGTGGGGCGATTATTCTGCCCACAGTGCACAGGCTTCTAATTGTGGTGGCTTCTCTTGTTGCAGAGCACCGGCTCTAGGTATGCACGCTTCAGTAGTTGTGGCACGCAGGCTCAGTAGTTTGGTGCACGGGCTTAGTTGCTCCACGGCATGTGGGATCTTCCCAGACCAGGGCTCGAACCCATGTTCCCTGCATTGGCAGGCAGATTCTTAACCACTGTGCCAGCAGGGAAATCCCTTCCTTTAGCTTTTTATTTTGATCCATGTCATGTAACTTTTCTATGTTATTGTTTTTAACTTTTCTATGTACATTGTATTTAAGCAGTATACATTCTAAATCATTTGGTTGTCCTTTAAAAGATCAGAGCCTAAAACCTTTTTGTCCCTGGCTTTATTATATGACTAGAAGACTTTCTAACTGAATTTAATTAGAGAGGATAGAATGAAACCAATATGAACATTCAGCAAAGCAACAGCCTCTAAGAAGAGGTCAGGAGTGATCACAGCTAAAATAGATATCCATTCCAAGGTTCTGCTAATAAGAGCTTGACAATTGTAGAGCTTTAATACTTTCAATTTCACTAAGCAATAAATAAAATATTAGATCTGAATGTGTTAATAAAAATAATATGTTTTTAATTATATAAGTGAATTAAAATTGTTTATTGATTCTTATTTCTTGTTTATTTCTCCAGTAAAACCAATTGGGCCAGTGAGAAATTTGATGAGAGGAGGAAGTTTCATTCAATGTCAGTCCAAACTATTTTTTATTTTTAAAATATCTAGTCCTCAGTCATTTGTAGGCTTTAAAATTCATAGAATCAGGACGTACACACATAAAGCACTTACATGAGGAAAAAGTCATTCATAGCAGATCTGAATAAACCCTCCTAATTAAACTTAGCTAAGTCCAGATTTGAAACATTCTCTGGTATTTTATAAGAATTTTCATATTATGTTTATGATCAATACAGATTCTCTGTTGCCTGACCCTCTAAATTTTGCTAGAACACAGTACAGACACTCATACCTCCCCCCACCCTTTCCCGATCATGTTTCCTATCTTCAGCTAGAAGTGCAAGCTTTATTTTCTAAGCACTTTGAAAGGAAGTGAATAGATCTAAGAAGTGAAGCTGGAACGTAATGGAGTAAAGAGTTTCCCACCAGCCAAGATTTTGGGGGTGGGGAGAAGAGCTGAAAATCTTAATTCTCTATTTTTTTTTTTGTTTTTCATGCAGAGATGAAAGTTTCTTTTATTTCACTCAAATGTATGAATCTAGAGAGACTTTTTTTGTTTATAATTTTCAGGACTAATATGAATGTTTTGGACAGCCTTTAGCAGTTCTCCACCAGGGACGATTTTGCTCCCCAAGGGACATTTAGCAATGCCTGGAGACATTTTTTTTGCCACAATTGAGGTAGCGGTGCTACTGCATCTGGTGGGTAGAGAGGCTGAGGATGCTGTTCAACATCCAACGTTGCACAGGGCTGGCCCCACAGCAAAGACTTATTGGCCTCAAATGTCAATAGTGTGAAGTTGAAAAATCTTTGGTCAAGAGGACGCTATCTAATTTTTGACAGACTTTGATATGTCAGTATTTAAAAATTTTATTCTAAAAGTGTAAGCACTAGAGGGCAGTACCTGCCCAACAGTTGTGACTGATATTACTTTACTTTGGGGGTCTTTGAAGTTAAAAAGGAGCTCGTGATTTAGGTTACTTGAAGATAAGTGACTTTAGGAGACCCTTAAAGAACTATTTAAGTAATTCTAGACCAAAAGGCGGTTTTAATGACTACTCTTTCTGAAATCAGTAAAAGCAGAGCAAGCGTTTTTCTCTTCTTCTTTCTATAAATGATGCCCTGTGAACTTTTGCCAGAGAAAGGGGAAAATTCACGCTAGGTTTTTCACACACAGAAACACTAACATCATTGCCACCTACACTTCTGTTTGCTCTGTCAAAGCAGGTGATGGAAAGTCGCTATTCCTAGGGCATGTGGATCATTGTAATGCTGTGGAGGATGTGTCTGGAACAGGGGGACTAAGAGCAGAAAGGCAGAGCTGATTGAACCCATTAAATGAGGTAGAGAGAATCTGACTCAGCTCTTTGAGTCTCCAAAGCAGATAAATAATAACCAGTTTGTTTGAAGGTATTTACATTAGTTAACTATGCAAGAATGCAATACCATTTTCTGTTTTTTTCCTAAGGATCAGACCACTTTTTCAGAATGAAACAATATTTTCTCTTTTCAGTGTGAGACATCCAGGCTGAAGCCTAAGATTTTGGGTATTTTAATAAAAATTGAACCTCCCTCCCTTATACAGGACAAACCATTTGCTAAACTCACATTAAACCTATACATTCCTTTTTATTTATTATTAAACATTCAAGGTATACAACACAGTATAAAGAATGGACATTTAGGAACCAGTCCAATTGAAACCCTCTGTGCACCCTTCTCCAACTGCATCCTTCTCTTCCTGTCTCTCACCCTGCCATCATGCTCAGGTGCCCAGGTAAATGACTTTGATGTTAAACAATCCCATCTATTTCTTCATAGTTTTATTATATATGCTAAATATGCACAGTAATATATAGTTTTTGCATATTTAAAAACTTTATATAAATGGCATGTAACTAAACTGTAATTTGTGTTTCCCTTTCAACATTATGTTCATAAGATTTATCCATGTTGATACAAGTATCTCCAGTTATACCAATATTATTTGTCATCCTCCTATTATAGTTATTTAGGTTATTTCCAATTATTTGCTAATCCAAATAATGATGTTATGTATGTTCTCATATGTAGCTGTTTTTGTGCATGTGTGAGAGTTCTCTAAGGCAGGAGTCAGCAAACTATGACCTGGTCCATAGGGCTTTCCACCGGTGTTTGTATGACCCAGAAGCCAAGAATGGTTTTTACATTATTGAGTGGCTTTTAAAAGTTTAAAAAGAAACACTGATATTTTATGACACATGAAAATTACATGAAAATTCAAGTTTCAGTGTCCATAAATAAAATTTTATTGGAACAGCCATGCTCATTTGTTTATATATTGTCTATGGCTGTTTTCAGGCCCAGTGAGTAGTTGCAACAGAGATTGGATGGCCTGCAAAGACTGAAATATTTACTATCTGACCCATTATAGAAAAAGTTTGCTGCTTTCTGCTCTAGTGTATACACATAGGATGGAATTGCTAGGTGGCACGTATTTATATTTTGCTCTCTTATCAATTAAATCTAAGTTTGAATCCTATAATCTGTTGCATCAGATTGTATATTTTCTCAAACTCTGAAACAGATATGAAAAGAATTCTCTGAATCTGACACTTTCATTTGGTTTAAGTAATGAGCTTAAACACATCTTTGTTGTAGCTTCTTTCCCCTTAGCTCTGGGTAGGTACTAATTGGTGCAGTGTTACAGAATACTAATTAGGTTTATCATTCTTTTGAAAGGGTGCTGGGAATGGGGAAAAGACTAGGAAAATTTGCTTACTTTTTTTTTTTTAAAGAAGATGTTGGGGGTAGGAGTTTATTAATTAATTAATTAATTTTTGCTGTGTTGGGTCTTCGTTACTGTGTGAGGGCTTTCTCTAGTTGCGGCAAGCAGGGGCCACTCTTCATCTCTGTGCTCAGGCCTCTCACTATCGTGGCCTCTCTTGTTGCGGAGCACAGGCTCCAGACGCACAGACTCAGTAGTTATGGCTCATGGGCCTGGTTGCTCCGCGGCATGTGGGATCCTCCCAGACCAGGGCTCGAACCTGTGTCACCTGCATTAGCAGGCAGATTCTCAACCACTGCGGTGCGTGGGCTCCTCACTGCAGTGGCTTCTCCTGCTGCTGAGCACAGGCTTTAGGCAAGTGGGCCTCAGTAGTTGTGGCTCGTGGGCTCAGTAGTTGTGGTGCATGGGCCTAGTTTCTCCGTGGCATGTGGGACCTTCCCGGACCACAGCTCGAACCCGTGTCCCCTGCATTGACAGGCTGATTCTTTTTTTTTTTTTTTTTTCGGTACGCAGGCCTCTCACTGTTGTGGCCTTTCCCATTGCGGAGCGCAGGCTCAGAGGCCATGGCTCACGGGCCCAGCCACTCTGCGGCATGTGGGATCCTCCCGGACCGGGGCACGAACCCGTGTCCCCTGCATCAGCAGGCAGACTCTCAACCACTGTGCCACCAGGGAAGCCCCCAGGCTGATTCTTAACCACTGCGCCACCAGGGAAGTACCTTAAGGCCTCTTTTAAATATCCAAGAATATGTGATCTTAAAAATACCCAAGTAGTTCAGATTGACTTTATTGGTCATTGGCTTTACTGCCCTCTACTAGAATGTAAACCCCATGAAGACAGCAATTTTTGTCTATTTTTGTTTATACTTGTAAAAATGCCTAGCACATAGTAGATGTTCAAGGAATACTTAGTAGTTGAATGAATGGATATATAGAACATAATCCATCTGAATTAAAGCTTGAAATTCATTGAACTACCTGGATATTTATAAAAATTCCTTAATATTAAGCAACACTATATTTGGAATTATACAAGATATTTCCTGTTTTCATCTAGGTATTTTAAACAGTAAGGGCATAGTTTGTGACTTTGCTCTCCTTGGTGAATAATAATGATGATGAAAATAGCTAACACTAGTCTGTAAGTGCTAGGCACAGTTCTAAGTGCATTACATGTGTACAGTCATTTAATCCATATGTTGATAAGAGCTCTAGGAGCTAGGTACTATCATTATCATCATCTCCATTTTTACCAATGAGGAAACTAAACACAGAGAGTTTAAATAACTGCCTAGGGTTATAAAGCTAGTAAGTGGTAAAACAGAGATTTGAAGCCAAACAAATTTTGGAAGAATATATATATATATATATATTTTTTGCCAAGTCACATGGCTTGAGGATCTTAGTTCCCCCACCAAGGATTGAACCCGTGCCCTCCGCAGTGAAAGCGTGGAGTCCTAACCACTGGACCGCTAGGGAATTCCCTGGAAGACTGTTTAAATCCAGGAGAAGGGGTCTTTGAAGTCTTCTAGTCCCTCAGGGCAAGCTGTATAATAGGAATATAACGTGAGCCAATTTTTAAAAAATTAATTAATTAATTTAGTTTTGGCTACGTTGGGTCTTCATTGCTGTGTGCGGGCTTTCTCTAGTTGAGGAGAGCGGGTGCTACTCTTCATTGTGGTGTGAGGACTTCTCATTGCAGTGGCTTCTCTTGTTGCGGGGCACGGTCTCTAGGCGCACAGGCTTCAGTAGTTGTAGTACACGGGCTCAGTAGTTGTGGCTCGCAGGCTCTAGAGCACAGGCTCAGTAGTTGTGGTGCACAGGCTTAGTTGCCCTGCGGTATGTGGGATCTTCTTGGACCAGGGCTTGAACCCGTGTCCCCTGCATTGGCAGACGTATTCTTAACCACTGCTCCACCAGGGAAGCCCCTGAGTCACGTTATTTACTTTAAAATTTTCTAGTAGCCACGTTTAAAAAGTTTTTTAAAAATTGGTGAAATTAATTTTAATAATATATTTTATTTAACCTAATTAACAAAATATTATCATTTAAATATATAATCAATATAAAGACGGTTAAGATATGTTACATTCTTTTTTCATACCAAGTCTATAAAATGTGATATGTGTTTTACACTTACAGCATATCTGAGTTTGCAGGAGGCACATTTCAAGTGCTCGATAGCCACATGTAGCTAATAGCTACTTTAAGTGAACAGTGTAGCTCTAAGTTATAAAAGAGGGAATGTAAACCTTGAAAGCACATAAGTTGTCCACAGTCATGCAATTAGTTGGGTGACTCACAGGTAAAGGTAAAAATTTTATGATTTTGGAGGTTGTGGGAGCAGTGCCAGGGATGATGGCCAACGAGAGTTTCTAAAACTCTAAGAAATGGACTGCCAGGGCAGACCTGTAGAAATACAGGGATAATGTGAAGTCCTGTAGAACCACTAAGTAGGTCTCAAATGGATTGATTTTAATGGCCAAGAGGTTATTTGTTCACATTCTGAATTGAGGTTCATTTAGTCATCTGGCATTTATTTGTCTGCCTAATATGGCGAGAGTAGTATTAATATACTGCATTTTTAGTAATTACCTGTCAATTATAGTAACTGGTCTCAATTATATTTGATCATTTTGCTAGCTGAACTCTACTTACTAGCTCTTTACCAATTAGAAAAACAAACAGTCATCATCACGAAGTTCTGATTATATGCAGAAGAGCTGGGGAGTGGGGTGGTAGGTTCACTACGTAAAAACCATATGATCTTGGCTCTCATTAAGCTTGAAATCGAGTGGGAAAGTAATATTAGTATAGAGATTTTGTTAAATTTTAAACTATAGTCCTAAAGTGCTAAACTCCCAAAGTACTAAATTCATGGTTCCAGAAATGCAGAAGGAGAGAGAGTTCATCATGGATTCTGAGTTTAAATGAAATAACTAGTTATTTCAAAAACAACTTCATATTCATCCCAGCAGTCACACTGGCATTATTTACACATCATAGAGATAGTATGTTTTAAAGTTAAGCTTAATCTGTTTTGTTCCATTATGAAAAGTACCCTTTGAAAATTTTGAAAATATTAAAAAAAGAAAAACATTAATCCATAAAGACAACTATTTCTGTATATTTCCTTCCAAGTCTTTTAAAAACATTAAAAATACTTGTGATCATGAAATAGAATTGCTTATTTTGGCTTTTTCCTTAAAATTATATCACAAGCATTAAAAATGTTCATATAGGGCCTCCCTGGTGGCGCAGTGGTTGAGAGTCCGCCTGCCGGTGCAGGGGATACGGGTTCGTGCCCCGGTCTGGGAGGATCCCATATGCCGCGGAGCGGCTGGGCCCGTGAGCCATGGCCGCTGGGCCTGTGCGTCCGGAGCCTGTGCTTCGCAACGGGAGAGGCCACAACAGTGAGAGGCCCGCGTACAGCAAAAAAAAAAAAAAAAAAAAAAAAAAAAAATGTTCATATATATCATTTAAAATACCTACTTGACAATAGTGAGATGTGTCATCATTTGTTCAGCCATGCCCATTTGATGCTTCAGTGACCATCTTTGTAAACAAACTCTTTTTTGTATTTAGGTTTTTTTTCTTAGGTCCAATTCCTGGAAGTTGAGCTGCCAAGCTAAAGAGTATACCTTTTTTTTTTTTTTTTTGCGGTACGCGGGCCTCCCACTGCTGTGGCCTCTTCCGCCGCGGAGCACAGGCCCCGGACGCGCAGGCCCAGCGGCCATGGCCCACGGGCCCAGCCGCTCCGCGGCATGTGGGATCCTCCCAGACCGGGGTACGAACTCGGGTCCCCTGCATCGGCAGGCGAACTCTCAACCACTGCGCCACCAGGGAAGCCCAAGAGTATACTCCTTTTGAGGTTCCTGATATATTTTGACACATTGCTTACTGGAAGTATTGTCCCCATCAGTGTGAGGCCCATTTCACGGCACTCAGCAGCACTGAAGTAGTCTCATTTGTTTTTCATTTGCTAAGTTGGGAGACAAAAAATGTTATTTTATTGTTTTAATATCAATTCTTTGATGACTACTATTAAGTACGAACAAGTCCTCATATTTGTGGTTATTTCTTATTTATTTATATTATTATATACTTTGTAATTTTCTCAGGTTTTATCAGTTTGTTTGAGTTCTTGAGGTGTTAAGACATTGCTAGTTTTTTTTTTTTTAATGGATAGTGTTGATAGTTCTTTAAAAATAATATTCCTTTAAACATCAGTTTTCAACATGTAGGGTTTTTGGGTTTTAAAAAATATATTATTTGGGGAAGACATTTAGTTTCCATTCTTTTTAGGCACTCTTTGAACTGCTTTCTTATGCTGTCAATGGATGTGGGCTCAAGTGGTGTAAACTACTTATACTAAGCAATTACTTTAAGAAAAATAAAATTACAGAGATACATTTTCTGTAAAACATACATTGGGTATACCGAAGTGTGGTAAAAAAATGTTTTTGGGAAAAAAAATGCTTTGGGAAATATTTACTACTTTGAATTATCTGCACTATTTTCCTATGGTAGTGCCAATAGAGTAGACTGTATGTGAAAAGATTTTTTGAGTTTATTTATTTATTTATTAAAGTTTATCTTTTGAGATAAAATTCACATGTGAAAAGATTTTTACCTTCAAATTTTGGAAGGCTATATTGTTTGATTTAGAAAGGAGGCATGGACTGTGTACCTCTTCTTATGTACCCCAAAACCTGAAGTATGCCTTATTGTTAATTCCTAGTGCTCAGGACTGACTTTTTGTTTTGTTTTGTTTTAAATTAGTGCTTGTTTCTATGGGTTGCAAACTTTTCCCAATAGCTGAAGCAGAGACTTCTGGGCACTGTTTTATTTCTTCTTTCTTCACAGTTTTAAAAGAGCCCCTTGCCTCCTCTGTTTGTCATTACGTGTACTGAAGTACAGAATAGAAAATGCAAAACAAGACAGCTGTACAGGAGGTTTTTCTTTTTAAAGAAGTTGATAGACAAATGGCACAGGGTTCACTGTTCTCGCCAGCTGAGAGTTTAGCTTCCAGAAACCGCTACTTTAGGGGAACAAGTGAAGTAGTGTGGAAGGCCTGAAAGGCTTCATTGACACAACAGCCGGGAGACTCTTGTACTACTTTGTCTGGTATGCAGTGCCCTTCGGAAACCAGCTCTTCAGAACTCTACACCCCCGACATCCCCCAAAGCTTAAAATATTAGGCTTTTTTATTTTTGGTGGGGTTTTTTTTTTTGCCACTATACTTGGTTTTCTAAGTGAAATTACTGAAAAGGAGTTTGTTTTTGTTTATCTTTTGCCTTTGAGTGTCAGTCAATGATTCACACAATCTCTTGGCTTGCTTAGTGGTAACACTGGGGGTCTGGGCAGTAGGGCCAAAGAGTTGTCCCTAACAAATTAGTGGCCGCCTAGCATTAGTATTTGCTTTCTGAACTAGAATCTAAGTGCTGCAGCAAAAAGGAGTCCTTGGGTGGGGGAAATAAGACAAATTTGAAGCTGATGATTCTCAGCTGTCTTGAAGGTTGATCTGGAGAGATTTAAGTTTATGCTAAGGAATAACTTTCCAGTAGAACAAGGTATTAAAAGTTGTTAGATTTGTATCAGTGAAGTTGTAGACTCACTTGTAGACTTTGAGAGAGTGCTTCAAGGAAGACACAATCATCTGTGGCATGTTGGTTTGGTATAGAAGGGCTGAGGCCAGGCAACCGTTTCATCAATGGTGTTCATTCAAGTATTAATAGAGTTCCTGTTATGTGTCTAGCCCTGAGAAAGGATGTGGCCTGTGCTCCCAAACTTTGAGGAGCTCAGAGTCATTGACCGTGGAAGATCCTTAGAGATAAGTGGTTCAGCCTTATTCTTCAGGGAGCATTGAGGCCCGGAAAGTTGACTTGCTCAAGATTACATGGAGTTAGTGGCAGATTTTTGTCTGGAAGCTAGATCATTTTACTCCCAGTTTGGTATTTTTCCATTCGACTATTGTTGAAAGTGCCTATTGTTGTCAGAGAACAATTCAAGACAAGATATGCTGAAGTGTAAATTGAATAATCAATTGCCATTGCACATGGGGAGAGTTCATTGTTACCTGGTGTTATCTGGAAGTGTGACAGATTTTGAAGAATGGGTATGGTGTGGACAATGCAAAAGAACCAGAAAAATCTGGTCTCTGTTCTGTGTTGTTGGGGGATATTTACATCCTTCAGTTCAAGTACGAGCCTTTAAATGTTCTCTCTGTTGGAGCACGTGCACACAGGAAGTTCCCTTATTAAACATCAAAATGGAAGCTGGGTGAGGGTTGGGAGGTGGGAGGTTGGAGGTGGGAGGGGAAGTGGAGTCCAAGTGATTCACAGATTTCTGAGTAAACTTGACCATCACACATTGGAGGATGAACTTTGAGTTCATTGCTAGAACTTTGAGTCTATGACGAGAGGGGCCCTTGTGGAGGTCTTGTGGAGGTCTTGGTGTAAAGAACTTGAGCGACCCCTCTGGAACTTCTGCCTGGCTGCTAGGAATTAGTTCTTGGCCTTAATATTTGATCTGTTCTCACTCTATGCCTATGCCTATAGGTTTCCTTTCCCATTTAAGAGCATTGCTAAGAGCAAAAGTAACAATATTAACCATCTGCTGCTTAAACAAGAGGAGATTTATTACTTTTAATCGAAAGGATACTTGTTCCAACAGGAGAAGTGTATGCTTCAGAGAGGAAAGGCTGTGACAGCACATCTATTTTGGTCACTGCTCTGCAGTCAAGTTGTGTGTGTGTGGGGTGCTCCCCAAAGTGCAAGCAGCAGATACAAGAGTTTAAGGCCAGAGAGAGCACTGCTGGTTCAGGGAACAGAAAGTTTAGTGCACATGCACTATGGCTGGAGTATAGAGCAGGGGGCGGGGCCCTGAGGCATCTAGCAAAGGGAGTGGGGAGAGGGAGATTGAGGCTGAAGAATCCAGATCTGGAGGGCCTTGTAAACCGTGTTAAAGAAAGTAGACTTTAACTCAAGGGCAATGGGGATATGACTGTGAGATTTAAATTTTAGATCAGTCTGATTGCTGTATTGGGTTGGATTATAGGAGAGGGAGAATGAGAAACAGTAGAATCAGTGAGACTAATTAGAAGAATGTTGCATTAGTTGAAGAGAGAAGGGTTGATGGCCTGAACCTGCAGGAACAGAACTGTGAAAAGCAATTTTGGCCCTCAAGGCAAACAGCTAAAAATTGACCTTCAAACAATTCTGTAATTCAAGATATGTCTTGTAAGTGGGTGTGACTGTGATGTGCCTTCCAATAGCTTTCAATTTAACTAAATATTGTGGATAACCAGGTGCTATTCTTTTTTTTTTTTGGCAGTACGCGGGCCTCTCACTGTTGTGGCCTCTCCCGTTGCGGAGCACAGGCTCCGGACGTGCAGGCTCAGCGGCCATGGCTCACGGGCCCAGCCGTTCCGCGGCATGTGGGATCCTCCTGGACCGGGGCACAAACCCGTGTCCCCTGCATTGGCAGGCGGACTCTCAACCACTGCGCCACCAGGGAAGCCCCAGGTGCTATTCTTTTAAAATAATTGTGTAAAAAAAAAAAAAACCCAAACAAAAAAACTTCCCTCTCTGCATTTTTGTCTCCAAGGGAAAAGCACCGTCAATCCCTAGCAGTTAGTCTGGGGCGGAGGCAGGGGGAGGGAGGGAGGTGATCAGATTTAGGAGATAGTTGAGAAGTAGGCTGGACAAGGAAATCTTTTGAGGGAAAAATTTTTGAGTTCATTTTTAAAGTTGTTTTTTAATTGAAAGAGTAATACATGCCACGGCAAAATTCAAACCGTACTAAAGCTGCACAATGAAAAGTATGTCTCCTTAACCAGAGTCAACCACTGTTACTAGTTCTTGTGTATTCTTCTAGAAGTTTTCTGTACCACTGTAAGCTTAAATTTTTAGTATTTTCATTAAAAATATTTCTTTTTGTTAAAACATTTAATATTTTTCTTTTTATAAAAATGGGAGCATACCATACACCCTGCTCTTCCCTTTACTAATTCACTTAACATTATATTGTGGCAGTCTTGCCACATCTGCTTCATTCTTTTTAACGACCATTTAATAGTCCATTGAATGGGGACTCCCCTGGTTGCTCAGTGGTTAAAAATCCACCTGCCAGTGCAGGGAACATGGGTTTGGGCCCTGGTCCGGGAAGATCTCACATGCCGTGGAGCAACTAAGCCCGTGCGCCACAACTACTGAGCCTGTGCTCTAGATCCCACAAGCCACAACTACTGAGCCTGTGTGCCACAACTACTGAGCCCACGTGCCACAACTACTGAAGCCTGTGAGCCTAGATCCTGTGCTCCGCAACAAGAGAAGCCACCGCAAAGAGAAGCTCACGTGCCACAACAAAGAGTAGCCCCCACTCGCCGCAACTAGAGAAAGCCCGCGCGCAGCAACGAAGACCCAACGCAGCCAAAAATAAATAAAAAGTAAAATAAATTTATTAAAAAAAGAATGGTGCATTAAAAAAAATAGTCCACTGAACGATTGTGTTATCATAATTTATTTAAATTGGTCTCCAAACTGATGGACATTGGGGCTATTTCCAATTTTTGGTATTTGAATTAGATTTTTACATAAGAGAAGAGACATGAATTAATAAAGAAAGAATTTTAGGTCATGAAAAAAGGTTTTTATATAAACAGGGACCCCTGGCATTTTTGTGACTGAGGAACTGCTCTTGACTTGCCTAAGCCTTCGGGTGAATGTAGTTATGAGGGTGGAGGTGGGGGAGTAGTGAGTATTTATGCAGACCTTTGAGTCTATGTGACTTAAGAACTGGGCATGTCTAACAGGGATGGATTGAAGCTGGCATAGACACTTCTTCACCAATTAAAGATCTTTCAGGGGAGGAGGCTGCCACAGCTGTGAACACTGACCATATTGCCTCCAGTAGAAATGCCCTCTTGTCCACCCATGGCTGTCAGTCACTGTATTGTATCCTAAATCTACCTGCTGTCACAGTTGTTTATCTGGGTCCCCTAGCCATCCTGAGAAACAGGAAGTATTTGTAAAAGACAGAGAGTAGGTCTGATAGCTTGGGAGGAATGAGAAATGGGCCATTCTGTAAGGCCGCCCACTTGTTCTTCCCTTTGGTTTAAGCACACTTTGTCCTCTCCCACTGATGTTGGAAGAGTTAGTTTCAGATGCAACCATTTACCAGTTGCATGATCTTGGGAAAGTATCAATATCTCCAAACTTCAGTTCTCCCATCAGCAAAATGGTTGGCACAGTGTTGGTAAGAGTTAATAAGCCAATGGATGTGAAAGGGCCTGTATTCCATTTTACTTTCTTCCAAGACCTTGCCAGAATGGAGTTTGTAAAGCAATATGTAATCCAACCCAAGACAGTGCAGCATATTCTATTCTTTCCTGGGATGTGCCTCCCAGTGTAAGCCTCCCATACCCTCGGCTTTTATGCTTTATTGAAGCTATCCCTGAAAGTTCATCACCTTTAGGAAAATATTACCAGATTTCTTTGCATTTCTATAGCACTTTATGGCTGGCAAAGAGACCTTAGCAACAATGATCTAATTTGAGCCTCCCATCAAACCATCTGGGGTAAATAGGGCATGTTTTATTCCCATGTAAAAGATGGCATAACTGAGGCTCAGAGAAATTGATATAAAGAAACTGAGACTCTCAGAAGACACATTGGTAATCAATAGAGAGCAGGAAGAGGTCCCTCTAGACTACTACAGGACTGATGAGGTGAGAGGTAGCTTCCCTGCTCTCAGTCTGCTTAGGCTTGGAATTCTTGAGTCTGTTTCCCCAATCATATTTTACATCCTAGTAAAATACATGTCACTGTAAATATTTGTTTATTTATTTGGCTGCACTGGATCTTAGTTGTGGCATGTGGGATCTGGTTCCGCCACAAGAGATCGAACCCAGACCCCCTGCATTGGGAGTGCGAAGTCTTAACCACTGGACCACCAGGGAAGTCCCCATGTCACTTTATTTATTTATTTATTTATTAAAATTTTTTTTTGTGATGTGGACCATTGTGATGTGGACCATTGTTAAAGTCTTTATTGAATTTGTTACAGTACTGCTTCTGTTTTATGTTTTGGTTTTTTGGCCACAAGGCATAAGGGATCTCAGCTCCCCAGCCAGGGATCGAACCAGCACCCCCTACATTGGAAGGTGAAGTATTAACCACTGGACCACCAGGGAAGTCTCCCCATGTCACTTTAAAAATAATTTCTAACTGGAAAAAACATGTTGTATTAGTAAGATATTTCACAGTTTGCAAAATACCTTAAAATCCACGTATGCATTTGATTCTTACAATAACCCTATGAAGTAAGTAGAGTAAATGTGAGTAATTCCATTTTGCAGGTGCGGAAATAGATTTAGGAATTGAGATATGCCCAAGGTCAAACAATCAATAAGGAGAAGAGCCAGAATGGGAACCTGGCCTTCTGGCCAGCAATTTCAATGCCTTTTTTAAAAAAAATAAATTTATTTATTTAATTTATTTTTATTCTTGGCTGCATTGGGTCTTCGTTGCTGCATGTGGGCTTTCTCTAGTTGCGGCGAGCAGGGGTTACTCTTTTTTTTTTTTTTATTAGTTTCTGCTTTATAACAAAGTGAATCAGTCATACATATATATCTGTTCCCACATCCCTTCCCTCCTGCGTCTCCCTCCCTCCCACCCTCCCCATCCCACCCCTCCAGGCGGTCACAAAGCACCGAGCCGAGCCGATCTCCCTGTGCTATGCGGCTGCTTCCCACTATCTATCTACCTTACGTTTGGTACTGTATATATGTCCATGCCTCTCTTTCGCTTTGTCACAGCTTACCCTAGGGGCTACTCTTTATTGTGGTGTGTGGGCTTCTCATTGCGGTGGCTTCTCTTGTTGTGGAGCACGGGCTCTAGGCACGCGAGCTCAGTAGTTTTGGCTCGCGGGCTCTAGAGCGCAGGCTCAGTAGTTGTGGTGCACGGACTTAGTTGCTCCGCGGCATGTGGGGTCTTCTCGGACCAGGGCTCGAACCCGTGTCTCCTGCATTGGCAGGCAGATTCTTAACCACCGCACCACCAGGGAAGTCCCTTAAAAAATATTTATTGAGTACCTTTGTGAACTGCTCACCATCTAGTTGGGAGAATGGAAAATAAACAAATGGTTACAATCAAAGACAAAACATACTTTGCAGTTTGGAGACTTGATAAGTGGTTTTTAATGACAGCATGATGACACCTTTTCCTCAAAAGTTAATGATCACTATTGACTTTGTAAAGAGTGGGAGAAAGAAGCCACACATACACATACCCATAACGAGCCCCCACTCCCTGACATCAGTGAAAATCATCTGAATTTTACATTCCAATAAGTAACTGGCATTTTCTTGGCATGTTAATCTGTAGGGAATTACAGGCTGCAGGGTAGTAGTATATCATCAGAGAATGTCAACTAGATTACAGTATTATGTTACTTTGATGTCACTGCCCAGCATTGTTTTAGTCTCTTCCTTACTAACAGCTACATTTGCTAGATCTTAGTTCAGCAACATCATGTATAATGAAGAATTAACTTTACCCAAAGAGAGGCCTGTCCTTTGCCCTCAGCTACTGGGAGGTAATATCTAGGCCCCTAAAATGTCCTACCTGATAGGAGTGTCTTTGTCTGCCTGGGGGGTTTGGCCACTGACCAGTCTAACAATGTGATTTATGAAATATGCTGTATCAGTTCTGACCTCCAGAGGAACAGGAGACTACAGGTCAGAGGTGTGGGCAGTGTGTGACTGAGCCTCAATAAAAACTCTGGACACCAGAGACTTGGGTAAGCATCTCTGCTTGGCAACACTCTTGAATGTCGGCACACGGTGTAACCGGGAGGAGGTAATGCTATCCAGGACTCCATGAGAGATGACCCAAAGCTTCATGTTTGGGTCTCGCCCACATTTCACCCCATCTGTCTCTTCTTTCAGCTCATCCTGATTTGTATCCTTTTGTACTAATACTTTAATAGTAAGTACAATGCTTTCCTGAGTTCTGGCAAACTCTCAAACTTGATGGAGTAGTGGGACTCCTGCTCTTGTGACTGGTATCTGAAGTGAGGGCAGCCTTGTCGGGGACTGGGCCCAGAACCTGTGAAGTTTGGCCTAAACCTGGTAATTGGTGCTGGACATCACTGCGTTTTCCCAAAACCTGATTTTAGATTTAGATTTTGGCACTTTCTAGCTTGGTTACTTCTCTCAGCTTCAAGTTTTTTTTTTTTATCCTTAATTTGGTGTCATCTCTGCCCTACTTTCCTCACAGGGTTAATTCTTAAGATCAAAATAAGTAATGTATGTAAAAGCTATTAATAGCAAACAAGAATATGCTATTTAAAAACTGTAATGGGGGGATTCCCTGGTGGTGCAGTGGTTGAGAGTCTGCCTGCCGATGCAGGGGACACGGGTTCATGCCCCCGTCTGGGAGGATCCCACGTGCCGCGGAGCGGCTGGGCCTGTAAGCCGTGGCCGCTGAGCCTGCACGTCCAGAGCCTGTGCTCCGCAACAGGAGAGGCCACAACAGTGAGAGGCCCATGTACCGCAAAAACAAACAAACAAACAAAAAAACTGTAATGGGTCATCAAAATATATTAGTATTATTACAATGGAACTAAATGGTTGTGATGAATTTGGCAGATGTGTGCATGGGTTAGGCACCATTTTATTCAGTCATTCGTTACGCAAACAATTTTTGCATTTATATTGTGTGCAGAGTGCTAGGGAGATAACAGTGAACAAGTCAAGGCCCTGCCCCTATGGGGCTTATATTCTACTCAGGGAGAGAGATAATAACACAGTAAATGAGGCAAATAATGAGACTGTGCTAATTGTTGTGAAAGAAGAAAATAGAGGGACATGATAGGGAGCAGTTCCATTGGAAGGGGTGCTTCTTGAGACAGAGTGGCCAGTAAAGAGCTCTCAGAGGAGCTGACATTTGAAAAAAGATTTTAAGGAAGAGAACTAGTGTTGTTTTAGGCAGAAGGACTAGGAAGGGCAAAGGTCTTGAGGTAGGCAAGAGGTTGGTGTGTTTGAAGAACAGAAACGAAGTCTGTGTGGCTGCTTCTGGGCAACATAAAGTGGGAGATGTGCATGGGTCAGATGATGAAGGGGAAGAAGTTTGGATTTTTATTTTGAGAGTGACGAGAAGCTTGGATGGCTTTATGTGTGTGTGCGTGTGTGTGCGTGTGTGTGTGTGTGTGTGTGTGTGTGTGTAAAATTTTTTTATTTATTTGGCTGTGCCGGGTCTTAGTTGCAATACGTGGGATCTTCATTGCCGCATGCAGGATCTAGTTCCCTGACTAGGGATTGAACCCACACCCCCTGTGTTGGCAGCTCAGAGTCTTAACCACTGGATCACCAGGGAAGTCCCTTGGATGGTTTTAAGTAGGCAAGTAACATGAAGTGCTCTAAGAATTCCAGCTGCTGACTGGGGAAGAGGAGAAGCAGGGGGAGCTCTCCAGGGTCCTAAGGGACTTTGAAAAGGGAGGTCTGTGGGACAACCACTGGCTGTTGCTGTGGTTGGTCTTGGGGCTACAGCTGGTAACTTATTGTCTCCCTGCTCCGTTATCTACTCTAAATTCCACTCTCCTTCTCTTCTGGAGATGAGTCCACTGTCACCTCTGCTGGTCTTGATGGCTTACTGGGTGGTGTAACCCACACCCTTATTCTTGAGGAGGTCTGAGCCCTGATACCCTCACCCTTCACAGGCTGGGCTGTGCTTGTCATTCATGTCACAGTTAGGCCACAGAGTGCCAAGAGGTGCCCAAGTGGATACCTGAGTTCCACACATATTCCTGTCCCACATAGTAGCAGTTCTACCTCCTTCTGCTGATGAGGCTCAATATCCCTGAGGCCCCACTCAAAGCTGCAGCCTTGGGGAGTGACATGCATGATATAACTTATATATGTATGTATTATGTATATGTATTTTATTTTATTTTATTTTTTATTATTATTATTTTTTTGCAGTACGCGGGCCTCTCACTGTCGTGGCCTCTCCCATTGCGGAGCACAGGCTCCGGACGCGCAGGCTCAGCGGCCACGGCTCACGGGCCCAGCCACTCCGCGGCATGTGGGATCTTCCCGGACCGGGGCACAAACCCGTGTCCCCTGCATCGGCAGGCGGACTCTCAACCACTGCGCCACCAGGGAAGCCCTGGGGTATTGTTTTTTATTTACCATCTTGTCTGGGGAGCAGAGGAGTGGGGAGAGGTGCACAGTTCTGGAGGTTTCCATTTGTTCTTCTCCACTGTGAAAGCTCTTATCACATAAACCAATAACCCAATGTGGCGGCTTCGCCAACTGCCAAATATAGCAATCCCAGCTACACGTTCAGGGACTGGGGCAACGACCACTAGGTGGGGCCATGGACCAGTGGACCCCCTTTAAGCTGACTTCAGCCAGGATTCCATTTTGACCTGGCCCATGTCCCATCACTCTAATGGGGGTCCACAATGACATTTTAGGTCGCTGAATATCAGTATCATTTCAGAGCCTGTGTCCTGCCGGATGTTTTCCCCCCCAACCTCCTAGTTTACAGTCACCCAAGTAAAATGGCTGTGAGTCCCTTTGCAAGAAGGACTGTTAGAATTATTACAGTGTATACTTGCTGTGACATTGCAGGCTCCTTTCTCCTGGGGACTTGGACACTTTTTCATTCAATAGATTTCAAGTCTGAAAGCAGTTTCAGGTCTTTGAACTGGACAACGGATTATGACTTTTTTATAAAGTGTTTTTTAAAAAATATATTTAGCTGTGGTAAAAAACATAAAATTTATCATCTGAACCATTTTTAACTGTACAGTTGAGTAGTGTTAAGCATATTCACAATGTTGTGCAACCCAGCTCCAGAAATTTTTCATTTTGAAATATTGAAACTGCATCCATTAAAAAACAACCCATTTCCCCCTCCCTGCAGCCCCTGGAAACCACCATTCTACTTCCTATTTATATGATTTTGACTATTTTAGATACATCATATAAGTGGGAGCATACAGTATTTGTCTTTTTGTGACTGGCTTTCTTAGCAGTCCTCAAGGTTCATCCATGGTGTAGTATAGGACAGGATTTCCTTCCTTTTTTAAGGTTGAATAATATTCCATTGTATGTATATACCACATTTTGTTTACCCATTCATCCTTTGGTGAACACTTGAGTTACTTCCATCTCTGGCCCACTGTTAATAATGCTGCTGTGAACATGGATGTGCAAATATCTCTTTAAGATCCTGCTTTCATCTTTTGGATATATACCAGGAGTGGGATTGCTGGCTCATATGGTAATTCTATTTTTATTTTTTTGAGAAACTACCATATTGTTTTCTATAGTGGCTGCACCATTTTACACTCCCACAAACAGTGCACAAGGGTTCCAATTTCTCCACATCAGGGATCATGATTTTTTTTTATTGGGGCAACAGTGTTCAGCTCCCTGTTCATCTAGTCTTGCATTCTTTTAATATATTAAACAATTGCCCATCTATTTTGTCCCTAGGGATATCGTGTTCTATTAACCAACTCAAATCTCTGTGGGTTAAGCCCCCTTGGTTGGCCCTTCAATCTTGCTGTTCATTAAGATAATTGTGACCCCCTGGCTCCTACTGTTGCCACTTGGCCTCAACTGATGGAGATGGGGAGGGGGGTTTGATTATCTCCATTGCTATCAATGATCCCAGCTCTGTGATTGCCTCTCCTGCTTCGCAGAGACGAGCCACCACTGAACTTAGTGATGCTGGTGCCCCTCTAATGGCTGTGGTGAATGGTTTATCTTCTGGACCTTCCATGAAATATAATCCTTTGGTGGGTCTTCAGGCCTCAAATAATAGATCCATTCCACTATGTCCACTCCCTAAGCTTTTTTTTTTTTTTTTTTTTTGCGGTACGCGGGCCTCTCACTGTCGCGGCCCCTCCCGTTGTGGAGCACAGGCTCCGGACGCGCAGGCTCAGTGGCCATGGCTCACGGGCCCAGCCGCTCCGCGGCATGTGGGATCTTCCCGGACCGGGGCACGAACCCGTGTGCCCTGCATCGGCAGGCGGACTCTCAACCACTGCGCCACCAGGGAAGCCCCTCCCTAAGCTTTTTAATCCTTTCCTCCACTGTCTGATGTGGCAATTCCGGCATTCCAACTTTGCTCAGTGTGGGACATCACTTTTTCCAGGCTTCTAGGAGCACTCTAAGAACACACTGGAACCACCTCTGGTGTCCTTGCTGGAATGTAAACCCTATATCCCAAGAGAGTGCCCCTAAATTAATAAACTCTTTCTTATCCAGTTTTATATTCTGGTACCCTTGATCAAGCACACTCAAAATCTAATCTATGGCATCCTCTCCTGCTCCTGTTGTTACATGCTGGGTGTTGGTTCCTTTTCTTCCTTCTGAGGTCCAACATGTTCTCAGATGAATTGTGCTGTGACTTAGCACCAGTTATCATCCTGGCAGCCAGAAAAGGAGATGGGGTCAGATCCTGACCTCTGCCACCTTCTAGGGAGGGGCCTTTACTGGGGACAGGTGGTGCTAGCTATTAATGGGGAGGGGTGGATCACTTTTGTATGCGAAACCAAAATCTTCAGGGACATCTACCATCCGAGGATACCAGATATCCCCACTCCATGTGTCAGGGTTCCAGTACAGGTTTTCTCAACTAGGGCCCTGGTGCTGGCACAACAGATCTACTCTGTCCGAAGGTTCTAGTTTCCTGCCTCAGGTGAAAGTTTGAAGTTCTGCATCTCTACTAGTTTCTGAGTTGGGTCTTCATTCTTTACTGCTCTCTTAACAGCAGGAGAGAAGAACCTCTTCGTAAGCTACCAAAGAAGCCTCAGGCTTTCACACTTAATTTCAATTGGTTGGTAATTGCTTTTCCTTGTCTCCCCGTAAGATGCCAAAGCAGTTTAGTAACAATCAGCCAATTTTCATGTCCTTGTATGAGTCATTTCCCTATACTTTTCAAATACCTGAATCATTTCACTGGCCAGGAGGGTCTCCTCCATCAGATCATCCTCCTGAATTACCACTGGTGAAAGTTTTTCTGGCTGGAGACTGTTACTGTCTATTATTTTTCCAATAAATTTTGCTTGCAAACTGAATGGTTCCTTCTTTGGTTCCTTTCTCTTGCAGTACCTTATCATTTACAGCTAAGAAAAGCTTACTGGTACTTTCAACATTCTGTCTGGAAATCTCCTTAGCTACCGCCAATAAGCTCATTAGGTACATTTTCTATCTTCCAAAGTACCATAGGTGACAGTTTCATAAATTATTCCACCACTGTTTAACACAAGGTAACCCTTTCTCCAGCGTCCAATGGTAATTTTCTCCCCAATCATCCAGCCTCTACTAATAGTCTCTTGGCTGCCCTTCTAGCCTTTGTTTACTGCCTGGTCCCAATGCCAATGTCCTGTGTTTTGGGTTTTAAGTATGGCAGTTTCCCACTTCAGTGTTTCAGTTTCTACTGCTGAATAACAAACCACCCTCAAACTTAGTGGCTTAAGACAACAATAATTTATTAATTTCTTACAATTCTGTGGGCTGACTGGATGGTTGGTCTTTGGTCTTGAATGTTGTGCTGCATTTAGCTTGTGTTTGCCCAGAGGCTCGGATGTTTGGGATGGTTTCGCACGGTTTCAATGCCTCTTTCTCCACATGGTCTCATATCCCAAAGATGCTCGACCAGGTTTCTTACTTGCAGCTAAATCTTAAGAGGGCCAGAAAGGACACTGTGAGACCTCTTAGGGCCTAAACTCTGGAACTTACACAATTGCACGTTCTACTGGTCAAAGCAAGTCACAAGGCAAACCCAGATTCAGACAGCACTTGGAGAAACAGCAGTGCCTCTTGAGTGGGAAGAGAAGTAAACTCACAATGCAAGAGCATGGATGGAGGTTGATTCATTGAGGGCCATTATTTAAGGATCTACCACACTTAAATTTAAGGTGCCTGTTAAAATGGAATACTATTCAGCCATAAAAAAGAATAAAATTTTGCCATTTGCAGCAACATGGATGGACTTGGAGGGCATTATGCTAAGTGAAATAAGTCAGACAGAGAAAGACAAATACTGTATGATATCACTTATATGTGGAATCTAAAAAAATATAGGGAATATAACAAAAAAAGCAGCAGACTCACAGATACAGAGAACAAAGTAGTGGTTACCAGTGGGGGGGGATATAGGAGTGGGGGAGTGGGAGGTACAAACTATTGGGTGTGAGATAGGCTCAAGGATGTATTGTACAACATGGGAAATATAGCCAATATTTTGTTATAACTGTGAATGGAGTGTAACCTTTAAAATTGTATTAAAAGAAGTTAATAGATCCTAAGAGTTCTCATCACAAGAAAAAAAAAAAATGGCTGTTAGACACCCAAGTAAAGATGCCAAATAGGTACTTAGCTGTAAGTGCCTTGATCCCAGAGCCGGGGGGGTAGGCCAGGGAAGGAAATTGGGAATCATCAACATACAGACATGATGCTATGTGAATCATCCTGCCCTGCAGGTTGCTGCGGCAGTGGACTGTGGAGGAGTCAGGGTGCTAGCAGGGTGCAGCGCTCTGAACGAGCGCTGGGTAAAGGCTGGGGGAAGAAGAACATTCTGCTCTTGCAGTGGCTCCAAGTCCACTTCCCCACTCGGGTGTAGAGGATTCCACTAGCCCTCTCCTTCCACCTCCCACCTTGATAGAGCCACAGGCGTTAGGGATGAGGTTAGGACAACTGGTCTGCACGCAGAGGATATAGGACAGGCAACCATCCCACTGCCTTGTTTTTATTTATTTATTTTTTTTGCGGTACGCGGGCCTCGCACTGCTGCGGCCTCTCCCGTTGCAGAGCACAGGCTCCGGACGCGCAGGCCCAGCGGCCATGGCTCACGGGCCCAGCCGCTCCGCGGCATGTGGGATCCTCCCAGACCGGGGCACGAACCCGCGTCCTCTGCGTCGGCAGGCGGACTCTCAACCACTGCGCCACCCGGGAACCCCCACCCCCCCACCCCGCTGCCTTCTTTTGCCACCTAAAGAAAGGAACCCAGTAAAACGGGGAACGAGCCACATCGCTCTGCTCGATCTTCCTTTTGTTGCGCTGCATTTGCTGCCAGGTAGCACAAATTTGCAAAAAAACCCTGCATTCCCATTGTTACCACTTGTGGCCATTTCCTCGCATTCTTCATCTAGAAGACAGTTCAGGCATCATCCCCAAATGTCCGACAACACTTTGTTAACCCAAAACTGATTACCCTTATTTTAGATTTTTCTGTGTTTCTTAGGAGGAAGGGGCTGTTTGCTGTCATGGTTTTACTATATGGAAGAGAAAAGCAAGAATGAGGTTGAGTCTAGTATTTTTGAAAGAAAGAGGTGATTTCAGAGCTATTCCAAACCAGCAGGAAAGACAGGGGAGATAAATCCAACTTGTCCAAAGGAGAAAGCAAAGAGGAGGAGGGAATAAGTCGGAGGCTGTGATGCAGATCAAGAGTTCTATGTTACCTGCTCTTCTCTAAGTTACTCTTCTCCGTATTGTCGTTACGAAAATGAAAACTGCCTATGTCCCTCCTTTTCTGTAGCTGCATCAGCCAGCCTCTCCCTCCTGATAACTTAGGAAGAGCAGGGAACCTGTATTCTCCAATTCTCCCCAACCTTAACGCAGTTCTCTCCATACTTGTTAACTCTCCAAGATCTTATTTTTAAGCTGGTTTTGCTAATTTTTGCATTCTCCTCAAGCCTGCTTTCAAGCCCAGGCTGGGGTTGGGGCCGGAGCCGGGGTGAGGCAAGTACAAGAGTTTCTGGCTCCATCTCTCATTTCCTGAGTTGAGCTGGGCTGTACTAATTGACCTCGAGGGTCTCAGCTGTGCTAAGTTGTGTGTTTGTTAGATCTCGTTAGGATTGTAATTAGTGCAGAGAATCTAGGTCAGAGGCAACTGGTTGGATTGATGGTCTCAGGGGGCATGAATAAAGGCTGGGAATAGCAAACAGGTTCCTCGTTCTTGGGTGGGGTGAGAAAGGGGCAGGGAATGGTGGGACTTGTGTCAAACACACAGGCAAATAGACACAGGGTCACGTGCAGAGAGGCGCTCAAAAACTGTTAGCGTGTGTGTTAGGCTGTGTGTGTGTGTGTGTGTGTGTGTGTGTGTGTGTGTGTGTGTGTGTGTGTGTGGTGTGTTCGCTCCCACATTTACTCGGGTTTCTTTTCAACCTCTCCATATATGGTGTGGCTCTAGAGCAGCCTGGGGATTGGCTGCTGTTGTTGGGAGACTCAGAGGTAGGAAGAAAGCAGAAAAAAGAACGAACCCAGCAAGGGGAGGGAGTGTCAAGGGGAGGGGCTGTAGTTGAGCTTTGAGGGTTGCAGAATGGGGCTGGGTCCCCTTGCCTGTAAGGTTTAGAAAGGGGAGAGATTCTTCGGGACTGCTTTTTGTGTGTAATGAGGTAGACCTTACTGTTGGCAGAGGGTCTGGGAGAGGGCAGGGAAGGAGGCAAAGCTATTTCCTTAGGGTCGGCACGGCATGGTTTGTGAAGGCTGGAGCAGGAGTTAGAAAAACTTGTTTTTTTTTCCTTTTCTTTTCACCCTAAACAACCTACAGCTATGCTGTGGAAATAGCATGCAAATTAATTCATCAGCTTTCCAGGTCAACACCTCAGATATTCTTCCTAATGGAGGCCAATCAGGACTGTACCGCACTCCGTTCCCCAAACCTCTACAAGTTAATGGGGGAAGAACAGGAAAAGTTGAGGAAAATGTCATTGAAATAGGAAATGGCATTTAGTCCTTTACCTGTCTCTACCCCTCACTCCATTTCAACTCTGTGTGTACTGGATTTCCTCATCTCCCTTGCCTGGGGCCTCCCAAAAGATTCTCTCTTTTCCAGTTCATTTGTGTAAGAAAAGAATATAGCAAAGATGTTGGAAGACAGGAAAGGAGGAAGAAAAATACACATCCTGAAAAACGTCTATCGGCAACTGTGTAGTAAAGCAGGTTGCCCCACACCGCTACTCAATCCACCCATTTGCCCCAGAACACGTGACTGGGAGGAAGTAAGAGAAATATTTCAGGTAAAGAAACTGGAGTGATGCAGTGAGGGAGGAGGGAAAAGCTAGAGTTCCAGCATCATTATCCTCCAGCCACAGTGCCTGTGCTCATGCTTCCTTAACAGAGATCACGCTAGCAGCCCACCACCAGCGTACGCTCTAAGCTGTTTTTCTAGTGGGGAGCCTGGCTTTGTGCTAAGCTCTGAAATTCTCGAAGACAGAAGATCAAGCTTTCCCCCTTCTTTCTATCTCTGGCCTTTAGCCCAGTACCTGGTATTCTCTCTCCTTGAAGAAAGGCTTATGGGCACAGTCCGTGGACTGGATCAGCTTGTGTACCAGAACAAAGTGACAGTAACCCCATCCCCTAAGCCTCATTCAAACTGTACTCCTACCACCTGAGCTACTGTTAATAGCCCACTGAGTCAAACTAATAATAGCAGCAGCTGCCACAGTAGCTACTTACCAGCTGGCAGGCATTTTCCATACATTGTCTTTACACTTCCACTTTGCAGATGAGAAAACTGACACTTGGAAAGCTTGTACCTTGCCCAGGGTCTCATAACTAAAAAGTCAGAATTTGAACCCAGATCTGGTTCCAGAGCTGGCCTCATTTTACCACCCTGTGGCCTGGTTTTGGTGCCTTAAGACTGCAGGAGCCCAGTGCCCAACTCTTAGTCTCCCAGGGTCCCTGATCTTTCTTTTCTGCTTCCCCTCACCTTTCTCCTCTCCGGTGTCTCCCTCCATCCTCTAGCTCCCCTGGGAGCCACAGATAATTGGCATGTTGGGATATACATTGTCATTCTTGCTTTTGTCTTTTTCTTCATTATGTGGGAGCGACAAGGAAGAGAAAGAGAGAAAAGGGAAAATGCTGGTGAAATAAATTAATACAAAAATGCAGACTTACATATAGAAAGTAAATATCATTTTAACCTAGACTTTCAATATTTGTGACAACGGGTAGCTCTGCTGACCATGCTTAGAGTTTAGGGGGGCGAAACTTGTTTGGAGGTCAGGAAGTCTGGAGACCCAGGCTCCCTCCCCTCCTACCCCAGGAGACTCTGGGAATGACATGTAGGTGGCACTCTGGTGTACTCTCCTCACTCAAGGATACATGTGATTTAGTTAACTACAGGATAAACCTAGGGAAAATCTTCATGACTGTGAGTGGTGGGGACTGAAAGAGCATGAGAATCTCTTCCCTACAGATGTTCAACTTGGACAGATTTCCCCCATCTTGCTTACGGGGGTTATGGAGTAATGTCAGAGCAGAAGAGTGGCAATTGAGGGTCTGTGTTTTGCCCAAAGGATTTTCCTTGTTTCCCTCCTACCCCACCTTCCTGAATGTCACACGAGGGCAGCTTCGTGGCCAGGATGTACACACAGTTTATCCCCATTTTCTCCTCTTCTCCCCTCTCACTCTTAGGTGAACTCTAGGTTTTGGGTCTTGGAGGTGAGAGGGGATCTAGGGAACAGGATCAAGAAGCAAGGGGTCTACAATTGACCCTTGAACAACATAAGTTTGAACTGCGCAGATCCACTTACATGCGGATATTTTTCAATAAACACTACAGTACTACACAGTCTGCGGTTGGTTGAGCCCTCAGATGCAGAGGAACCATGGATATGGAGGGCTGTTAATTTACAGGTGGATTAACCCTCGCACTTTTCAAGGGTCAACTGTACTTCAAAGTGTTTTTTTTAACCCTTCATTACTCGATTCATGGGGCTGTCCCCTTCTTTCCAAAAATCATTCATCTGTCGCCTTCTTCTCTGGACACTATCACTGTTATCAAACCTGATGTTAGAAACTTCAGAGGGAAGAAGCAATCACAGTGAGTTGTGTAGTCTCCACCACAGACAAGAATGTCAGGGAGTCTGGCAGCTCCAGAGGTGGTCAGTAGGGTGGTGGTGTGAGCATAAACATGTTTTTCTAAAGCTGGGGCTTGATTAGTGTTGGAAGCAAGGTTCGAGGAAGGAGAGGGAGAGGCTACAGGAAACCCTAGCTTGGCCGAAAGAGGAACCTGGGCATATATTTGGTTTTCCCCTTCATCCTACCCAGCTTGCATCACAAATCACTTTCCTTTTTAGTTTGGTTCTTCCGTGGGGTTGACTGTCCCCGGTTCCCCTGTGCTAGGCGCCCCTAACCAAATGACCAAATCCATCCCATCCGTCCAGGGCTGTGTATCTCTGAATCAGTGTTGGGAAGGGTGTGAGAGATGAAGGGAAGAAACACCTCATACAAGAAAGCCAGGCAGCTTGATCTCAATCAGAGGCTGCTAGGCGTGAGAAGCCAGTGCCTGGCGGTGGGGCTGGGGGTGTTTTAATTGCACAAACCCTCCTCGGGGCTGGGATAAATTTCACTTCTGTGTGCGTGGACAGGTGGCACTGGCTCCCACATCTCTCGAGCTAGGGCTGAGTGGCTGAAATTTCACCCTCAGATTGAAAACTTGGAATGGGACACAAGAGACACCCCACACCTCCCCCTCTAAACCTAGGAGCCCAGATACATCCTTGGGAGCAGCAGTATATTCCTCACCACACCTAAAGAGGGGTGGTGCATGTAACATGGTCAGGCTGTGCCTTCGTTACCCTCTCTCTCTTCATCCAGGTGAAAGCTTCTTAATACTGCTGTAGGGGTCACCTCCTCCCCAGATCTGAGGCAATTTAGGTCTCAGAGAGACAGATGGGGGGAAAGGAGTTTGGGAAATAAGGGCTGTAGGAGGGTCGGGCAGCAGCAAGAGCAACGAATTTGATTGTGTTTTTGTTTTCTTTTTTGACTGAGGTAAATAAAAAAGCTGTATCCTGCAACACTTGAAGATAAGAGTCTGTCCACCCCCACATGTTCCAGACTCTGTCACCTTCCTCTACATCAGGCTCTTCCGGTACTGGCTATGCTGGCTGGGCTGTCTGAGGTGGGAGTCGGGGGTCTGCAGGTCCATCTGTCTGTACAGGTCCCTCAGCTCCCTGACTTCCTGCAGCACCCTCTTCGCCTGGCTCCAATTTGATGATGCCTCTCCCAGCAGCCGCTCCGTCTCCAGCAGCAGCTGTTCTGACTCAGAATCGGGAGGAGACCGAGGGGGGTCCTTGGCCTTTCGCTTCCCGTCTCCCAGTCCCTGAACCTCTGCCAGCAGCTCCTGAGTCTTCTCCAGTTTCCTTGCTACCAGGTCCTGGATCCGGGACAGCTGCCCCGGGTGGGGTGGGATGGGGGTCGGGGGGTCCTGGGCCCGCAGTTGGAGGGTGTGGGCTGCGGCAGTGTCCCGCTGAGACAGGATCTCCTCCAGGGAGGCACAGCGGCCTTTTTCTGCGGGGCTCAACTTCTTGGGTGCCTGGGGGGTGTAGGTGGCCCCTCTGTCTGGCTTTTCCCAAAGTCGGGGAAGGCCGCTTGCCCGGTCCGAGGAGGGCTGGATGCGGTCTGAGTCTGCTCTCCGCCGGCTGCCTGCCAGCTGGGCCACAGACTTGTCCAGGTCGACTCGAAAGCTCTCAGCACAGGAGGTTGGTTCCTCAGGGGAAGGGTCTTCCTCCTGGATCAGGTCCAAGGTCAGCATGCCATCCGAGGTAGAGGTTGAAGCCTGGAGAGTGAGAAGGAGGGAGTGAAGGGGGTAGATTGTCGTCAGTGAGCATTTCAGGACTGATTGCCTGAAAGAGAAGCAAGCTGTGGTCATCTCCCTCCTCAACGTGCCTTCCCTGAATGAGAAGCCCCCACTCCTGACACAGCCCTCTGACTTTGTTTGCTATTTCTTATTCCTTTGATAGTGACTTAAACTTCTTTCTTTTATTTTTCTGTGATTTAAAGTAATTTCTCCTGGGGGACTTCCCTGGTGGTCCAGTGTGTAAGACTCCACACTCCCAATGTAGGGGGTCTGGGTCTGATCCCTGGTCAGGGAACTAGATCCTGCATGCATGCCATAACTAAGAGACAGCATGCCGCAACTAAGAGGCAGCATGCCGCAACTAAAGACCCTGCGTGCCACAACTAAGACCCAGCACAGCCAAAGTAAGTTAGCAAATAAATATTAAAAAAAATTACCAATTTATTAAAAAAAATAATTTCTCCTGCTTGTTTCCCATATTTTCTACTTTACTACGAGCTTCCTGAAGAGTGTCTTTTTCCTCTGTATTGTGGACTCTAAGCATCAGTTGGGTTTGACACATACAGGATGCCTGGCATGGCAGGGTAACTGTCCTTTTCCATCTGTATCCTCTGAGCCACACACCTCAACCCCCTCTGCTATTTGGACCTCAGAACCTCTTGCCTTAAAATAAAACTTGTTCTATTTCCAGAATACTGTAATTTAAAAAAAAGTGGTAAGGGTATTCAGCACCTTATATGTATTGATACATATGTTATTTCAATCATTCCTCACAGCAACCGTTCAAGTGGGCATGATTACTGCCCCACTTTACAGTTGGAGGTGGGCAGCTTCAGAGTATACTGCAAAGCTAGGTTCCAACCCAGTTCTGTCTGATTCCAAAGCCCATGTTCTTTCTTTCTTTAAAAAATTAATTTATTTTATTTTATTTATTTTATTTTTGGCTGTGTTGGGTCTTTGTTGCTGTGTGTGGGCTTTCTCTAGTTGCCATGAGCGGGGCCTACTCTTCGTTGTGGTGCACGGGTTTCTACTGTGGTGGCTTCTCTTGTTGGAAGCATGGGCTCTAGGTGCACAGGCTTCAGTAGTTGTGGCATGCGGCTCAGTAGTTGTGGCTCGCGGGCTCTAGAGCGCAGGCTCAGTAGTTGTGGCGCATGGGCTTAGCTGCTCCGCGGCATGTGGGATCTTCCCGGACCGGGGCTCAGACCCGTGTCCCCTGCATTGGCTGGCGGATTCTTAACCACTGCGCCACCAGGGAGGCCCCCATGCTCTTTCTACTATACCTGACTGCCTCTTTCCCTAGGCACTTAGCACTCAGACAAATGAAAGAAAATCCTTGCTCCTCTAAGTGCCTGTGATACATAATGCTGTTATCCGTCAGGATAGCTAGCCACCAGACAGTAGCTTATGTTGCCTTGTACTGTATTCATCTCTTCTACTTTTCACTTCCCTTGTGGGTATATCTCATTTTCCCCAAAGGATGATACATTTATTGAGGGCAGGACTTTCAAATTCACAGTAGGTGCTGACTAAATATTTTTGGTTTGGAGGAATCAAGAAAGGGAACAGGGTGGAGGGACTTCCCTAGCCTCTGACCTTGGTACACAAATGCCTCTGGTGGGCTGTCTGAGATGAACTGACATGGAGTTGGCCCTTCAGCAATTTTTACTTTCTTATAGTCTTACATACCACAGCCATTAGGTGTCCCCGAGTTGGGGGGCGGCGGGAGTGCTGGATTTTTGCCCTGTCTCGAGTTGGGTGTGCGAGATAGCTGTCCTCCTCAACGGTGACCTGAAGAGATGCACTGTGAGTCATGGGTGTTATTTGGAGACTCTGTCCCAACCCAGCTTCCCCTGAGGCCTGAACATGCCTGGACTGGGAAATAATCCCACCTCATGAACCGTTTCTGAGCAAATCCAAGGGCAAGGGATGTACTGGACATAAAGGGGCTCCTTAAGCTGGCCCAGGGCTGGCCCATGCATCAGAAAGCGGGGAAAGAGGAGTTGGCAGAAAAGACTTAGAAGTTAGAAGGAGAATAGGGTTTCAAAAGGGAAATAAAGAAGCAGAGCGGGTGGGGAGCTAGTAAACGGGGCCCACACCATCATCTTCCCTCTTCAGTGAGTCATTCTGCTCCCTCGCCTCAGCGTCCCCTTCCCCACAATAAACCTCCTGACCTCATCCAAGATGCGGTTCTTGGCTCGGGTGATGGCGGAGTTGAGGGCGTTGATCCATGATTCCTTCTCTTCTGGACTCACTGCCAGGAAGATCAAGTTGGGTGCCTGTGAGGAGAAGATTCTTGTTTCAGTCAGGGTTTTACAGTTGGCCTCACCTTGACAGGGAAGAAATAAGAAATTATAATCTCATTCTCTTAGACCCAGCTCTTGGAAGGAGAGAGATTCTACTTCTGGAGTCATCCGTAACTTAAGGAAATCAGCCTCTATTCCTGCAAAATGCCATTGCTTGGAGGCTGTTTTAGAAACGACCAGTGAGGAGCTTAGATGGGTACCAGATATTAATATGGCACTGGAGATCATTAGAGGAGGTTTGGTAAAGGACAGGTACTAAAATAAAGATCTTTAAATGTTTGAAGAAATAGAATGTGACAGGAATGGCTTCCCTGGGTTTCCTCAGACAAGAGAAATTAGATTCAGAATTTCAACCACCTATCACAGTACAGGGAAAAGTGGCTGTCTCCCAAGAGCAGTGTGTGTGTGTGTGTGTGTGTGTGTGTGTGTGTGTGTGTGTGTGTGTGTGTGTGTGTGTGTGTGTGTGTGTGTGTGTGTGTGTGTGTGTGTGTGTGTGTGTGTGTGTGTGTGTGTGTGTGTGTGTGTGTTTGACAGAGAGAGAGACAGAGAGAGGGAGAGAGATATGATCTTTGTGGCTGGACAGTTTAAAGGCTGCCTTGCCTGGAAGGAAGGAAATGGCCATGACATTCTCAGGCTAAATAATAAAAGCTGGCAGGAGAGCAATAATTCAGGGCCTCTGAGCCATGAGAGCTGAGAGATCCTGAAGGGGCAGGTGTTCTCCTCTGCTCCCCACACCCCTGACCTGGTCAGTGTTCCAGTGGCCAAGGCGGCAGGCGGAGCATACCGTGTTCCCAGGCTGTTTGGAGTGGGCAAGAGTGAACTTGCTATGATTCTTCTTGCTCCTGCTCTTGGATTTCCGGAGCTCTTCACACTTCTCATAGTCACTCAGGTCAAACACCTCTTGCATATTTTTCTCATCTTTTACCTAGGGGAGGGTTGGAGGTGAGGTGCTGAGGATAAAATTACTTAGTCCCTTCTCCCAAATTGTTAGTTATTGACCAGTCTTGGGAACCCAAAGAAGCCTGAGAGGGGAGGGATGACAGGTTAGGAAAAGGCTGTCCTACCCAAGGCCCACAGAGGCCTGACAGTGGGGGGCAGCCCCCATGTCCTGATTCCTCAGGTGGGTTTCCATTTAAACCCCTTGTCCCCACTCCCCTCAGCCAAGCTACCGTTTCCAGAGCCCCAGTAGGTCTCTCTTCACCGTGACTCCCACTTTGTCCTTCAAAGGACATGGTTACAGGGCTAACAGTTTAATCCTATCATCCTGAAGTAAGCAAGACCCGGATGGCCCTTGATTGTCCAGAGGGAGGAGGTAAAGGCAGGGCCAATATCAGGGGATGTCTGGAGGGAACAAGGGCTGCCCCCGCCCTTCCCTGTCTTATGTTTATGCTGTTGCCTTCTTATCCATCCCATTATCCCCTGGTTCCTTCCTTAAATATATACTATTATGAAGAGACTGATCTATCTCCTTCTTTTCAGAAGCTTCAGCACCATAGGAACAGCAGCCCCTGTGTTCAGTTTGTTGAGTTTGTTCAGACAGGGTGAAAAATACACCTGTAGTTCCTACCCCTCCTTCTTCCTTCCAAGGTACCATGACAACCCAACCTAGCTCCTGTGGGCTTGAGAAGCCACTTAAATCATCCACTGCTCTCTAGGCAAAGATGCATTTATACTCTCCCCGGAGGACTACTTGGAAAAAAGTGTTCTGCTACCTGTTTCCACGATTCCAGTTTGAGCCCTTACTGCCAGGAAGTTCTTCCTTGTGTCTAAACTGAGCCCTTCATGCTTGTAGAATCTATCTTGCACCCGGTTCCACTCTCAGCATTTCTATCCATCATTTGGCTCTTAACTCTCTTGTTGAAAGTCTAATCAGAGACCACAGTTCCGTCTACATCCTCCAACCCCAACCAGCCTTTCATGAGTGCCACAAAGCAAATTCTACTAACATTTCTGCCAAGGTCCGTTTTAAACTTCTCAGGGTTTTTTCTCCTCTCCCCTAAGGTATTCCCATAGCCCTAATCCTCTGAAGCTGTGATTTGGCTTGCAAGAGGAAAGAAGTCTTCATCACTGGCCTGGACGGAGCAGCCTGTGATTAGAAAACCCTTTCACCCTCTGCTACTTGCGCCTGGGATTGGAAGACCCTGTGGAATGAGCTGTTCAGGTTTTCCTGGGATGAGAGATGAAAACCACCAGCACTTGTCTTGTTAAAACTAAACAGTCAAAAGTAGCCTCATATGTTCCTTGGAAGACATCTACCCTCCCTGACTGGAAGTATTTCACAAAAGAGTCCCCATGTCTCAAGCTCTGAAATAGGAATTGTGTGCCTGGAGGTGACTTCATCTATCCGCCTGGTTCTCTAGTCCATCCCCCAGCCGATCTCTGCTCTTGTATCTGCCTGTCCTTCTGACTTGGCGCTCGACCCAGGGGGCTGACACAGGCTCATTTAGGTGAATGGCTCCTCATACACCCACCTTTCTTTGTTTCCACGTGGCCTGGCTCCTCCAGGGCTCTCCTCTATCCTGGGCTCCCGGGTTTTGGACTAGGAAGTGACCAGAAGCCTTGAAGGCTTGTAGGTGAAAGTGGACAAGATGCTGGCAAGGGGTGTCCCAGAACAATTCCCAGAAACATGGAAGCAGGGATGCAGGGTGATGCATCACTCCTCTTCCCCTCCTTCCTCAGAGCTGAGACTATCAGCAGAGGCCAGAAATCTTGGAGAGGAAAGTGCTGGGTGTGTGTATGTAGCCAGGGGAAAAGAGTTACTTGTTCTGTTTTCCTTAGGGGAGGGGAGGGGAGGGGAACGGAAGGGGAGGGGAACGGAGGGGAAGGGAAGGGAAAGGGAGATATTCTGGCTTGGACACGACTGATAAGGAGCTCTGGGGAGCAGAAGACATTGACAGAGGTTAGCCCTTCATAAGGCAGGGGTAGGAGATGGGGTAAAGCAAGCAGTGAAACAAGCATACTCCAGTGCCTAGGGAAGATGGACAACTCCAAGACCCTAGTTCTCCACTGTATTGTTTTTGCCCATCTAATTCCCACAGTCTCATTTATAATTACCACCCACAAAAGTCAACCCTTTCCCCTGATTCTTTCTCCTTAGACCACAGAAAGGAATTTTTCCCATGCTTGCCAAAAAAAGATGCCCTGAACTCAATTTCCTCTACCATGAGGTCTCCCTAAGGTCTAGTTTCTGTTCCTATACATCAGCTCCATGATCATAAGGTGCCCTTTGACTAAGAATGAAGAAAACGATTATTAACAACAAATACAGAAGGATTTCTTTGGTGGGGGCAATTGCAAAAAAAGACTGGTGCAAATTCTAGGGGAGAGGGTTAGGGATTTCCTGCATTAACATGTAAATTACTGGGATTTCCCTGGTGGTCCAGAGGGTAAGACTCCGAGCTTCCCAATGCAGGCGCTGGGGTTCAATCCCTGGTCAGGGAACTAGATCCCGCGTGCATGCTGCAACTAAGAGTCCGCATGCCACAACTAAAGATCCCACAGGACGCAACAAAGATCCTGCGCGCCACAACTAAGACCCAGTGCAGCCAAAATAATAAATAAATAAAATTTTAAAAGCCCATGTAAATTACAAACATCATACTATACTAAAAAAAATCTTGACTCTGTTGGCTCTGGAGCTTTTGGGAAGTGGACAGAATAAAGCCTATAGTCCTTGATCAGTTTCACCTTTAACCTAGGCCTTTGTAGCGTGGAAACTGGCCCCAAAGAAGAGTACTACCAATAGGCTTGTTCCCTCTTTTCCTATGCCTTTCAAAGCAGTGGGCAGTTGGCCCCATGATCGGTCAGATGCTCCTGACTCACAGGACATCAGACATCCTAAGCTGAGGTCATGCCATCCTTTCCCCTGTCTCAGTACCCCTTCCTCCACAAACAAGGGGCAACTACGCTCTTTTGCCCCCTGACTCTGTTCTTTGAACAAATACAAACAAGAAAAAGATGTCTTGTTCCTTCTACCCTTTCCCTGATCACATGTTTTCCCCACTGACGTGTGGGAAGTTCTCCCTGATTTCTCACTAGAGTTTCCTGCCATTATGGAGTTCAGGGAAGACAGGACATACACTTTGACACTTGCCTAAGAAAAAAAAAAAAAAAAAAAAAGCCCAAAAAACCCCCTGGAAAGCCCACAAATTGTGGAAAAACCTTGGGTAGGATTTGGGGTTGGGTAGAGGTGACCCTTAAAAATAAATTCTCCTGTCAAAGTGTTTTCTCACCTCGCTCCATCACCAAGTTCTCAGCTTAGTGTAAACAGCAAGGTTTAAATACCCTTATGAGGGATCTCTTTGGCCCTGGCACAGCTTAGTTCTTTCTTAGCTGCCTCAGTAGATGTCCTGTTCAGATGAATACTTTCTCTAGGACTGCGCATGTGTCTATTTCAATACCATAAAAGGATTTATTTACCTAAATATAGTCTATGCAGAAAGCAGGAGAGGTTAGAACTCAGGGAGGACTTCCCAGTTAGCCCTGGGTGAGGAAATACAGAATGGGGGCGGGTGGAGGGTCATCCTACCAGGGGAACTCAGGACAGTCTCCTAGGCGATGCTGACATAGTCGCAGAGGTAGGGACTGGAATGACTTCTAACCCATGGAGGGGCAATTTCAGTTTCTCAATATTACTATGTGTCATTTATCCCAAGAATTAGAGATAACAGAGAGAATAATCTGGATTCAATATGTGGGCTCAGGTTCTGACCCAATGTGGACTGTGGTTTTCATTTTAACTATAGCCCCAAAGAACCAGAGACACACAGGGGTTCATAACTCCATTCTCCCTTCTGATATAACTGGTGGGGGGCAGCTGGGCAGGTAGGAATGGAGAATGAGTTCCTTGCTTCTTTTTTTTTCAGTGGAGTGGGGATGGGGAACAGAGAACATGTTGGTTAGGGACACTGGCTTCAACAGAAATAAATGCCACTTACAAATACTCTACCTGAGGTCATGTGAGACTGACCCTGGGTTGTATGTGTGTTTTCTGTGATTCAGGGCAGCTGTACTACTGATATGACTTGCATATGTCCCTGTGAGAGACAGGAAAGGGGAGGCTAGCTGGGTTGGGGTGGGGAGGGCAGGAAGGAGTGGAGAATAAGCTGAACAGTGTTTCAGCAGCAACAGCAAAGAAAAAATAATCCTACGGTCAGCTAGAGGCCAGGATAGGGTAGGGGCCAGCAGGGGACACTTAAAACTTTTGGGACATTCTTGGGAGGGAGTTATCATGGTTGTCAGCAAGGTATTTCCAAAGAAAATTTTTTAAATAAGATGCAAACTCAACTTCTAATTCTAACTCCAGTCTCCTCATTAAAGGGTGACCTTTCTCTGCAGATAAGATGGGGGTAGAGACCAACCGGACCGCTGAACTAGCTTTTGGAACAAAATGAGGGATGAGGTAAGGGGGAGATGAGAAGTAGATAAGACCCTTGAGGAGAGACAAAGTGGGGACTATGAGAAAACAGGGATAGTTAGCGGCAAAGGGCACCTACCTCTTTTTCGGAGATGTAGAGCTGGTCCCCTTTCAGCACCACGTAGCGGTTTTTCCAAATCTCCCTGAAAATCCCTTTCCCGCAGAATTTCCGGACCCAGCCGACCTTCTCAGGCGGTGCAGACTGATGATTTCCATCCTGAGGCCCCTGCCCCCCGAGCCAGATGAGAACCACACGATTAGGTGATTACAGCTTTTTCCTCCTCCCGTTCCGTCCCCGGCGCCCTCCTCAGTCCCCGGTCCCCTCCTTCCCGCGTCCGCCCCGCCGCAGCTGGAGTCTGGGAGACCCGCGTTCTATCCCCACTTCTTCAAAGCCTTTCACTCCAAGGAACTCGCTTCCCCATCGCTCCCCTCCCCCTTCTCCCAAATAAACAACTGGAACTGCCAGTGGAAGGGGTGAGGGCCGGGCTGGAGCCGAGGGGTGGCCTTCGGGTCTCCGCCGGGCCCCCCGCCCCCTCCCCCAGCCTCCCTCCTCGCCGCGCCGGGATTAACGGCATTTTATTTTATTTCTCATTGTCTTCTCGCCGCTGCAGAGCGCGATGCCGGCGGCCGCCCGCCGCCCGAGGAAGGGGAGGCCGGGGGTCGGGCAGAAACTCAGCCAAGTTAACCCCCAGCCCAAGTAAACAAACAAAAGCCCCCGCCGGTGCCTCGTCGTGGGGCCCAGCGCGCCGAGGCCGAGGCTAAGGGGACCGGCGACCGGGCCACGGGGCGGAAGGAGGGGGCTGGCGCGGGGCGTCCCCGGCCCCCAACCCGGCCGCCCGCGGCCCCGACGGGGCTGGGGTCCTCGGGGCACAAAGTCAGCGGCGGGCACGGGGCGGGCGGGTGCACTCACCCGCTTGGTGGAATTGTTCTTCTTCATCATTCCGGGCGGGCGGGCGGGCGCGGGCGCCGAGGGGCGGCCCCGCGTCGGGGGCCGAGGCCGCTTTGAGGGGGCTCCTGCCCAGGGGGAGGGTGCGGAGAGGACCCCGGCGCCGCCGCCGCCGCTCCTCCCTCCCTCCCTCTCCCCTTCTTTGTAGCTCCGGTTACACTAAAGGCCGGCCTCCCTCGCGCTCGCACACACACGCACGCCCGCTCCCCGCCCCTCGGCGCCCTCCATCCCGGCGCCCACGCGGCCCGGGCCCCCGAAAGCTCCTCCGCCGACCGCCCGCCCGGCCCGGCCCGGCCGCTCCCCCGGCCCGGCGCGCTGTGGGCGGCCCAGCCCGCGCCCCGCAGCTCCATCCACCCGCCCGCTGACGTTGCGAGTTCAGAATAAAGGGCGAATCGCCGAGCCGGAGAGAGTGCGCTCCCTCCACCCCCCTCCTTTGTTTCTGACTCACTGAGGGTGAAGAAGACAGACCTAAACCCCGCCGGAGAACGGCGTCTGAAGGGGCAGGGAGTCCGAGACTCGCACAGACCGCCGGAGCGAGAGGTGGAGCCAGAAAAGACAGCCCGGGCCGACCTGCCGAGAGAGACGGCAGGGGCGGATGGAGCGGATGATAGAGAGACAGGGAGGTTTATGAAGACCGGCGATAACCTAGATCGGGATCCTCTCCCCCTCAAAGCCAAAACAAAAACAAGAACGTGAGCTGGGAGGGCGCGTTACCCAGGACTGGCAACTGGAATTCACACTCCCTAGGTGGTACAGATAGTGGTCTGGGCAGGTCAACCGTTGGGGAAAAGTTTTATGCTTCGGAGGGTACCGATGTGTAGGGCGACTCCGTGGAAGAGAAGTTAATATTAATACACATTTCTTCTAGCTTACAAAGCCTCAGGCCTTAACTGAGCCTCAGGAGAATAACCCTAAGTACGAGGTACATATTATGATCTCCATTGCACAGAGAGAAAAGTGAGATTCAGAATGGCTGAGGGATTTGCAGACACACTGTAAGTGCCGGCAGGAATAGAACTGTCTGTCTCCAGAGCCCTGGTCTGTTAGACCAAGTGGCTTTACAGACAAGCTCCAGGTGAGGCTTAAACTTCCTACTACCTGGTATCTCTCCCTGATGCACTGACATGTAAAAATTCCATCCTGTCTACCGCAATGCCCAGAGGATGCCCTAGCTGGGGAAGGCTCTGCTGATCACCCCTAAGCCATATCTGCCTCAGAGCCCACACACCAGCATCTTGGTAACTTCATTTTTTTCCCCAGTACCCATTTAATGGGAAGAGGAAAGTCAGGAAACCTAGGTTTGGGTACTGGTTTCATCACTGCCCCGTGGCCTTTGGTCAAGTCACTGAATTTCTTTGGGCCTCAGTTCCTCTACATATTAAGTAGTGACCGCCAATTCCATCAACAAGGAAAGATAGGGGAATATATGAGATAACCCATGAAAGTCCTTTAAAAATACAGTATTGCCCTCTAGGGCTAATTACTAAATAATAATGAGCTAACGAACACATTGCCTGGCATATGGTAGGCAGACAGTAACTTCAAAATGAATACAAATCCCTGGCACAGAGAAGCAGGAAAAAGAAAGGACCCCTTTTTTTAGAGATGTCTCAAGATAAAAGAAAATGTTGACCAAATTAAGGAGTGGAGTGGTCTTGACTTTTTCTGGTATCTGTCAAATAAAGGAGTGGGCTTCTCTCTTTTCCGAGCCCCCCTTTTCCCCTAATCCAATAATATTCCTCTTAACCTCTTTTCATTTACCATACTAATTAATTCCTGTATTTTAGACTCATATAGAAATGTATCCTTTCAAAATGCTCTCATACATCATTTCTTTAAATCTTTAGTGCCACCTTGTGAGGTATATATCAATAGAATAAATATTATTCCCACTTGGAAAATGAGGAAACAGGGCATGGCAAATCAACGGACTTGCCCAAGTTTACACAGCAAGTTACTGGCTAAATAGATTAGAATCTAGGTTTTCTGACTCCACTCTGTTTAGGTTTCATACACACACACACACACACACACACACACACACACACACACACTCCCCTTCCCACCATCTCTATTTCCCACCCTCTCTATTTAAAAAGTGATTTAAAAAGAATGAGAAAATCCAGGGTATCTTTATAAGTAAGGAAGCAAAATGTCCCATCATACTGGTGAGAACACTACCCTGTTTGATCTTTTGAGGGCTTGCTTGCCAGGTAGATAGGAGTGGTTTGGACTTTTAGTTTAAATAGATTCCGGTTTATGGGGAAAAAAGTAATTCATGACTTGCCCCATCTTCCTTTAGTCAGCAAATATTTGAGTACGTCCTGTATACAAGGTACTAGGGTCCTATGTGCTATATCAGGCAGGAGCTGGAGCTTTGTGGAACATCAGGCAGAGGGACTCCTAAAAAATCAAAACCCTCCAAAGTAATTTTCAGATTCCAGACCAGATGCATGTGGGCTGGAGAACCTTCCTTGCCTATTTGCTCCTGGAGATGTTACATAAATCTCTGGTTTTCTCTCTCATTAACCTGCACCACTGCACTGCCTCATCTTATCATCCTGCCCCTACCTTCCCTTACTTTGTCTCCCTTTGTCTTGCTACTCATCCCTCTTCCCATAAGCCATACTCCTCCCCTGGCCTGTTCCTCAAGCTTTACTTCTCTCCACCAGGTGAACCTTGTGGCACCTGACTTGGGATCTATGAACTGAGACTATTTCTGAAGACCAACTCATAAGTGAGAAATCTCAGAGTAACAACTTATGGGCTCCTTTTCTCATTTTCACAGCACTGTCTCCTCAGTGAGCTTGACATTACCGCACACACAAACCACAAAAATAACTCAGATAACTCAATGTCCTTCTTTGGTGGAGATAAGATACTGGGGGAGGGCTTCGCGGGGGGGCTTCCCTGGGGGGCTTCCCTGGTGGCGCAGTGGTTGAGAGTCCGCCTGCCGATGCAGGGGACACGGGTTCGTGCCCCGGTCCGGGAAGATCCCACATGCCGCGGAGCGGCTGGGCCCGTGAGCCATGGCCACTGAGCCTGCGCGTCCGGAGCCTGTGCTTCGCAACAGGAGAGGCCACAACAGTGAGAGGCCCGTGTACCGCAAAAACAAAACAAAACAAACAAAAAAAACCACTGGGAGTACTCATGGTGGGGTTACCTCCCTAACTGCATCACCATGGATAAGACACAACTGTCAGTAGCTTTATTCTTAAATTGACTATTTTATAAGTAACTCCACTTAAGCGACGAAGAAGTGAGCCATCAGAGATAAGGATTTTGAATTGCTGCCTGCATATTTACTGGGCAAAAACTGTTATCCAAACAGTTGTTTACCTAAAAACAAGCACCTTGGCTTTTGTAGAGTAAATGGGACATAGAGGTTTTGACTAGGCATTTCAATCTCTGGAAGAGAGGTCATTAAAAGCATGAGACCTGGGCTTCCCTGGTGGAGCAGTGGTTGAGAGTCCGCCTGCCGATGCAGGTGACACGGGTTCGTGCCCCGGTCCGGGAAGATCCCACATGCTGCGGAGTGGCTGGGCCCGTGAGCCATGGCCGCTGAGCCTGCGTGTCCGGAGCCTGTGCTCCGCAACGGGAGAGGCCACAACAGTGAGAGGCCCGCGTACAGCAAAAAAAAAAAAACAAAAAAAAACCCATGAGACCTTAATTAAAATGACTTTTTTAGGGACTTCCCTAGCGGTCCAGTGGTTAAGAGTCCACGCTTCCACTGCAGGGGGCCCTGGTCAGGGAACTAAGATCCCGCATGCCGCGTGGTGCGGCCAAAAGATTGAAAAACAAATGATGTTTTTAAAGGGAAAAAATAAAGGACTGGTAATAATGTAATCAGCTCTGTAAATCTTTTTTTTTTTTTTTTATTGCGGTACGCGGGCCTCTCCCTGTTGTGACCTCTCCCGTTGCGGAGCACAGGCTCCGGACGCGCAGGCTCAGGCCATGGCTCACGGGCCCAGCTGCTCCGCGGCATGTGGGATCTTCCCAGACTGGGGCACGAACCCGTGTCCCCTGCATCGGCAGGCGGACTCTCAACCACTGCGCCACCAGGGAAGCCCTCGGCTCTGTAAATCTTAAATAAAAATATGAATCTTTGATCCTTAAGAAAGAAATGCCAACTTCTGGCATAAAACATCCTGAAGGTAAGGCTCATTTCTTAGACTTAAAAAAAAATTTTTTTTTGGCTGCACTGCACAGCATGCGGGATCTTAGTTCCCTGACCAGGGCCCCCTGCAGTGGAAGCAAGGAGTCATAACCACTGGATCGCCAGGGAAGTCCCTAGACTTCTTGATATTGTTATCTGAGTAGGCACAATGGAAGCAGGTGAATAATGAGGAGAATGATATTAGAAAAGTCTCTGTTCTTATTCTTATTTCAGAGTTATCTTGCCAAGAGAAAGGCAAGCACAGGTAATCCTGCTTGGAGGAAGGAGGTTTCTGTTTATTTGAAAAGACTATGTAACTTGTAAAACGCTTCATTTAAAACTTGTCTCCCCTAGCCTTAAAAGTAAGGCTGCCTTACTTTTATTATTATTAAAAAAAAAAACCAACCAAAACAGAACAGAACTTATTAGATCTTAGCTCTTAGCTGTAATATAGACAAAAGGCTTAGGGCTTCGCATGAGTGTAAGGAGAAGAAACAGTGGTCGAGAGCTGAGAGGAATGGGGAAAAGGGAGATGGATCAGATGACCCTTCACCTCTTCCCTCTACTTCTTGAACTGCTGATTAATGTAGTGGGAGGATGACAGGAATCCAACCATTTTGTGTAGTGATTTTGTATCTCCAACTTGGGGACAGCAGTCAATCTTATTTACTATCATTAGTCAAATTTCCTTGGGTGGTTTACTATATACCAAAGTTCTAAGTGTTTTAAATGTATTCTCTCATTTCATTTAGTCCTTATGCTCCTATGAGGAGGTACTTTATTACTCTCCTTTTTTTTTTTTTTTTTTTGCGGTACGCGGGCCTCTCATTGTTGTGGTCTCTCCCGTTGTGGAGCACAGGCTCCGGACGCGCAGGCTCAGCGTCCATGGCTCACGGGCCCAGCCGCTCCGTGGCATGTGGGATCTTCCCAGACCGGGGCACGAACCCGTGTCCCCTGCATCGGCAGGCGGACTCTCAACCACTGCGCCACCAGGGAAGCCCTACTCTTTTTATAGATGAGGAACCTGAGCCACAGAGACTTAATAACATTCCCAAAGCCACATAACTTGACACAGATTTGAGCCTAGGCTATCTGATGCTAGAGAATGTTAATCAACATAAAAGAAAGGTTTAAAAATTTTATTACAGCACGCCAAAGAGGGACTGTGATATGATTTGAGCACACGCTAATTTCCTGGTATTAATGACATTATCAGTTTCCACTGCTTTCAAGAGAAGTGAAATTGACATCAGTGGTTAAGAGTCCACGCTTCCACTGCAGGGGGCCCTGGTCAGGGAACTAAGATCCCACATGCCGCATGGTGCGGCCAAAAGATTGAAAAAAAAATGATGACTCATTTTAAAATGAGTCATTTAAAACAAACAAACAAACAAACAAACAAATTTATTTATTTATGGCTGCATTAGCTCTTCGTTGCTGCATGCAGGCTTTCTCCAGTTGCGGTGAGCGGGGGTGACTCTTCGTTGCAGTGTGTGGGCTTCTCATTGCAGTGGCTTCTCTTGTTGCAGAGCACGGGCTCTAGATGCATGGGCTTCAGAAGTTGTGGCATGTGGGCTCTAGAGCACAGGCTCAGTAGTTGTGGTGCATGGGCTTAGTTGCTCCGCAGCATGTGGGATCATCCCAGCCCAGGGATTGAACCTGAGTCCCCTGCATCAGCAGGTGGATTCTTAACCACTGTGCCACTAGGGAAGTCCCATTGACACCAGAATTTATTATTTGTCTCGACATACTTTACATATCCTTTGGGTAGAGGCAATGCCTTCTCTAAGTTTGGTGTAAAGCCAGCTCATGCCTCATCACATAAATAGTTATTAACCCCAAAGAAACAAAAACAAATCACTTGTGTCTTTTCAGAAAATGGATTTTTATTGTAGTCATACATGGTTTCTCAGTACCACAGAAAATTGCAATTTAGGAACAATTTTTGGATGGCTCTTACAGAAATATGATGGGTTTTCAGAAATGACTTGTTCAGGAATGTGGTTAATGAAAAATAAAAGGGGTCAAGAGAAGAGTCTATAGTATGTGCATCTAATTTTTACTTTTTAAAACTCCTTTAAGCTCTGATAACCCTTTTCTCAAGTAAGATCCCAACAAAATTTGCCAGAAACTAAAGTGATTGTGCTATCAAATACAAGGAATACATTTATTTATTTGATAAAGAAAACATGAGAAAAGTGGGTTGGAATGGGCTCAGACTTATTCTCAACTCACCACTGGAATCTTGGTGTCTGTGCCAACAGTTCAGGATTCAGCAGGCTACCTGGAGATGGGTTATAACAAGAAGCACAAAACCCAAGGCTCTTCTCCAACACCCCTCTGGTCAGTGGAGAAAGCCTGCAGCGAGGCAAGAGGGGAAGTTGCGCCATTCTTCTCACCTCTCCATCACCATTTCATCTTCTGCTTGCTAACCTTGATGTAACTTGAGAGCTGTCCTTGCTTCGGCTGTGCAGTCCAGAAGCCAGAACTTCCTCTAGGAAACTGACCAGTAGACTTGAGGTTACTCAAGGGAAAAAAAAAAGCATCTCCAAAACAGAATGTCTTGCTCATGACATTTAACTACATGAAAGGATATCATGAATAGAATGGAAGAAGCACTGATCTAATATTTGGGTGCAGAACAGAAGCACCAGTTGAGCACTAAAACATCCAGACTAGAAGGAGAACCCCTTTGTGCGCTTCCCCAGGGTTCTCACTGTGTCTTTTAGCGTTAAACTTGTAAGATCTGTTAAGACTAATATTTCAAGTTTGAAATTTCTAGTCAGGAACCCAGAATTTTTAAGGGCAAGGCTATTGTACATCAACTCAGAACCATGTTATATCAGCACCTCTTATCTAAACTCCTGAAACTGCCTCAGAACTTGTATTGTGCCTCTAGTCTTTTCTTTATCCAGTCTACTCTCCAAAGTGGCACCACTTTTCTAAGATACAGATTATATCCTGTTGCATACTCTCCCCTCTTCTGCTTTAAAACCTTTATTTTGCTTACAGAATAATATACAGATTAAAATTCAAGGCCCTTCATAATGTGGCCTCATAATAATACTTGTATTTCTTTTGTTCTGAGAACTGGTTTGAGCTGTGTGTAGTATAAACATAGTATATGTATATATGCTATTATCCTCATTTAAAAAATGAAGAAACCAAGCTATAGAGAAGTTAAGTGACTTGCCAAGGTCACAAAAGCTAGTTAGTGTCTTAGCTGGGATTCAAACCCAGCTCTAGAATCCGTGCCCTTCAGTACCACACAATACTCTCACTTGTCTGGTTCTATCTCCCACCAACCATGCAGCCTATGTGCCTTCCATGCCCAACCATTCACTGTTCCCTAAACATGTCCTGAGCTTCCATACCTTTAAGCTTTTGCTCTTATTATGTCCTATGTCTGAAATGATAGACTACCCCTTCTTTGTCTGATGAAATCCCTTTTATCCTTTAAGGCTGAGGATTAAAAGCCACTTTTTCTGTGAAGCCTTCCCAAACTCTCCTCCATGCTGAACTAATCACCCCCATCATTATTATCACTTTGTCCTAGTGCTATTTTAGCACCATATTATTATTAATTAGGTACTCTATACATTATTGATGCCAAAATAGACTGTGAGTTACTTAGGGTGGGACTAACACTTATTCATCTTGGATCTCCAGGGTTTACCACAGAGGCTGACACCTAGTAGGTACCCCATAAAGGTATATGGAATAAATGAAGTAATTAAAATAGCTACCCATTGGCAAGAAAACCTTCTCTATAACACAGGAGTTTGGGGGGCATTACTTATAAGTATGCTGGACTCGTTCTCAGGATACAGATCTATAGCAGATTGAGGGTTGGAGAAATGACCAGGTACCTTATTATTACCACAGCTGTGCAGTCTTAGACCTGGAAGATTCTAGGCTTAGAAAATTTAAATTCCAAACTCCTTTGCAAAAGAAGAAAATGGTGAAGTAGAGGGAAAGGAGCAGAAGCTAAATTCATCTATTCCTCTACTGAACACCTCTGTTAATACTGGCACCTCTGTCTAGCCTGGCTCTTTGGCCAGTTGGACAGAAGACACTTTGAGGCCAGAAAACAAGTGTCAGGAAATGAGGCAGCATTGCCTTTTTTTTTGAAAGATAACACAAGAAGTTATTGATTGGGACTTTTAGTAAGAATGAAACAAATATGCTGGGAAACCCTATAGGAATTTATGAGGTGATCTTTGCTTCACATGAGACTCCTACCTGTGCAAAGGAAAGGAGTAACTTTCCTGAAATTATACTTAAAGATCCTCCTCTGTGTATCAACAAGACCCTACATTCTTTTTTTTTAACTTTGGGTGTTTTAGGTATCTATTCTTTTTTTAAAAAATTAATTTCATTTATTTATTCATTATTTTTGGCTGCGTTGGGTCTTCATTGCTGCGCACAGGCTTTCTCTAGTTGCGGCGAGCAGGGCTACTCTTTGTTGCAGTGCATGGGCTTCTCACTGGGGTGGCTTCCTTGTTGCGGAGCACGGGCTCTAGGCGCACAGGCTTCAGTAGTTGTGGCTGGCGGGCTCTAGAGCGCAGGCTCAGTAGTTGTGGTGCACGGGCTTAGCTGTTCCGCAGCATGTGGGATCTTCCTGGACCAGGGCTTGAACCCGTGTCCCCTGCATTGGCAGGCGGATTCTTAACCACGGCGCCACCAGGGAAGCCCAAGACCCCACATTCTTGACTGCAAAGAGAAAACACTATTTATATTTGCCAGGCCTAATTTTGTTCCCCAGGGCCACTGTGGCTTTTTAAAAAGTATCTATTTGGGGACTCTGATGAGTCATTGCAGAATGCTTTAAAAATTATAGGTGATGAATATATTGGTATCTGTATCCCAAACTTTAGACTATGTTTAAAAACAACAAAAAAGAATGATTTTTCTTTTCTAGATTTGCTTTAAATCAGTCTTACTTAAAAAGCAAACTCAAAAATCCCCTTCCCCTGTGGTACTATAATCCAATTCAATTCAGCTCAGTTCAATTAAATTTAACCAGTATTTACTGAGCATGCATTATGCGGTAGGCACTGAACTAGGTGTACATATGAACACTTGTTATGACTCCTAACTTTAAGGGGCTCTCAGAGAGATACACAATCACAGTGCAACATGAGAGATGGTATAAACAGTGATGGTACCAGGAGCTAATCTAGTGGATTAGCACTATTGCTTGCCTTGGTTTGTGCTGTCATCAAGGGTGCTTTCCCAGCTCTATGTAGGGAAGGAAGGTGGGCAGAAAAAATCCCTGATTTTAAAAAGTCAACCTCAAAAAAGTCTTGCATCACACATGGAAAAATAAGTTTCTTCACTTTTAAGTCTTTGGTAAGGGACTAGACACTAACATTTATAGGATTTTAAATTTTAATTACTAAAATAATTGAGCTGAACAACTGTGTTCCTAAACAAAGCTACATATTATAACAAAACTATCTATCTATCTATCTATCTACCTACCTATCTATCTCCTTTTTTTTTTTTTTACTATACTCCACAGATAGAAATTACATGTGAGTTTCTTATTATAACAAAGACATTGCAGGAATTTAGAATCAAATCTGAAGAGTTGTATGATGAAAAAAATGAATGGACATTCTGGGGAGCAGGAAAATAGAAAAAGACTTACAGGAAAATAATGAGAAAAAAACCCAAGATATTTGCCTTAATAGAGTAATAAGCTTCTAATTATAGCCAAATACTTAGCTGGAACATAGGAATTAGTGAGAGAGAAGGATAAGATGTAACTTTTATTTTTTTAAAGACATTATTTATTTTTGGCCGCGTCGGGTCTTCGTTGCAGCACACGGGATCTTTTGTTGCAGCACACGGGATCTTTCGTTGCAGTGTGTGGGCTTCTCTCTAGTTGTGGCGTGCGGGTTTTCTCTTCTCTAGTTGTGGCCCACGGGCTCCAGAGCGCTTAGGCTCTAGCTGGGGCGTGCGAGCTCAGTAGTTGTGGTGTGTGGGCTTAGTTGCCCCGCAGCATGTGGGATCTTAGTTCCCCGACCAGGGATGGAACCCGTGTCCCCTGAATTGTAAGGCAGATTCTTTACTACTGGACCACCAGGGAAGTCCCAAGATGGAACTTTTTTTAACATCTTTATTGGAGTATAATTGCTTTACAATGTTGTGTTAGTTTCTGCTGTATAACAAAGTGAATCAGCTGTATGTATACATATATCCCCATATCCCCTCCCTCTTGCGTCTCCCTCCCACCCTCCCTATCCCACCCCTCTAGGTGGTCACAAAACACGGAGCTGATCTCCCTGTGCTATGCAGCTTCTTCCCACTAGCTACCTATTTTATATTTGGTAGTGTATATATGTCAGTGTTACTCTCTCACTTCGTCCCAGCTTACCCTTCCCCCTCCCCATGTCCTCAAATCCATTCTTTACATCTGTGTCTTTATTCCTGTCCTGCCCCTAGGTTCATTGGAAGCTTTATTCTTTTTTTTTTTTTTAGATTGCATATATATATGTCAGCATACGGTATTTGTTTTTCTCTTTCTGACTGACTTCACTTTGTATGACAGACTCTAGGTCCATCCACCTCACTACAAATAACTCAATTTTGTTTCTTTTTATGGCTGAGTAATATTCCATTGTATATATGTGCCACATCTTCTTTATCCATTCACCAAGATGGAACTTTTAATACCTCAAAATACTGATTACAGTTATCAGAGCTACCACTGTGTTTTATACCTCTTTGCTTTTTGCACATACTATTCTCTCTGTCTAGAAAGCTGTCTCATCCCTCTCGCATTTTATCTAGTGGAATGATGCATCTTTTAAAACCCAACTTGCTGTCACAATATTCCTCTAGGAATTTATTTGTTTACATGTCTATTTTCCATGTAAGCCTATGAGCTTTTTGAGGGCACAAGTAATACATGAATACATTCTTTTTGTAAAAGTTTTAAATAGTATACATAAAGCTCAAGTCTTCCTTGACTCTTCTTCTCCCCATTAGTCTTTCTAGAGATAACAATTTGATCAACAGACATTTATTAAGCACCTATGTGCCAGGCACTGTTCCAGAAGCTGTGACTATAGCAGTAAGTGAAGTAAAAAAATTCTGCTCTCATGGAATTTATATTCCACTGGGGGAGGAGGGAAGATAAGCAAAATTGATAAGTAAAATATAATAATAATGGTGAAAACATATCACTTACTATATGCGAGGTACTATTCTAATGAGATAGAAACTATCCTACTTTACAAAGAAATTGAGGCACAGGAATCAAGTCTTATATCTTGAAAGTGACCAGGTTGTGATGCAAACCCAGACAATCTTGTTTTCTTATTCAAGAGAACTCTCTCTATTATGTTAGATGACTCTCTCTAGTATGTTAGATGAAGAAAATGCTATGGAGAAAAATAAAGCAGGTTTGAAGGAGACTTGGAGGTGATAGTGGTGGTGTGAGATTTTAAATCTAGTGGTCAAGGAAGACCTCACTGAGAAACTGACATTTGAGCCAAGACTTGAATAAGGCAATGGAAGACATATCTGGGAGAGGAGCAAGCGCAAGGGGTCCAAGGCCTGGTATGTTCAGGGAACAGAAAGGAGGCTGGTGTGGCTCGAGTGAAGTTGGGTAGTAAGAGATGAGATTAGAGAGATTAAGGGAAGGGGATGGAGGGGAGTGTGAAGATGAGATCATGTAAGGCCTGGTAAGGATTGTAAGGATTTTGATTTTTACTTTAAGTAAGATGGGAAACATCTGGAGGGTTTTGTGCAGAGATGTGACATGCCCGGAATTACATATTTTCTCAGGATCACTCTACTGCTGTATTGAGAACAGACTATAGGGGTTAAGGGTAAGGCAGTTGTAATGATCCCGATGGGAAGTGATGGTGGCATGAACCAGGGTGGTAGTGGTGAGGGGGGCAACAGATTCTGGACACACTTTGAAGGGAAGGATCACAAGATTTACTGGTAAATCAGGATGTAGGTGAGAGAAAGAGGGGAGTCATGAAGACAACAAGGTTTTTGGCCTAAGAAACTAGAAGAATGGATAAGTCTGAGGGGTATTATATTTAAGAAGAAATATCAGAAGCTTGGTTTGATCATTGTTAAATATGGATGTTTATTAGACATTCAAGTAGAAGTGTCAAATAGTTAGATATATAAATCTGGAGTCTGGGGGAGAAGCTCAGACTAAAAATAGAGGTTCTCAATGGGGAAGGGTGTGATTTTATGCCCAGAGGACATGTGGCAATGTCTGGAAACATTTTTGGTTGCCATAACTGCTGGAGTGCTACTGGCATCTGGTGTGTAGAGGCCAGGGATGTTGCTGACCATCCTATAATGCACAGGACAGTTCCCCACAACAAAGAATTGTCTGTCCTCAAATACTAACAGTGCTGAAGTTGAAAAACTCTAGACTAGAGATGTAAATCTGGGAGTCATTACAGGATAAAATTTAAAGCCATGAGACTACGTGGGAGTGAGGTGCAGACAAGAAGAGAGGTAGTCCAAGGACAGAGTTCCAGGGATTCCAAAAACAGGAGAAATGAACAAAAGAGACAGAGAAGGAATGGCAAGTGAGGGAGGAGGACTAGGAGAGTACAGTCTCGGGAAGCTAAGTGACAAAAGTCTTTCAAAGTGAAGGAACTGATCAACTGTGTCAAATGCTGCTGATATGTCAAGTAAAATGAGTACTAAAAGTTGACTCTGACTTTAGCCATGTGGAGATCCCTGGAACCACAACAGAAGAAATTTTGGGGATTGATGGATGAGAGCCTGAAAGGAGTGGCTTAAGAGAAGAGGTAAGGTTTAAAAGAAGATGGAGGTTTAAGAGAATATATAAGGAGAGGAATCAGAGGCAGTGAGTAAAAACAACTCTTGAAGAATTTTGCTATAAAAGAGAACAGAGAAATAGTATAGAACGTGGAAAGAGATAGGAGGTTAATAGAAGGTTTTTAAAGATGGGGAAAAATCCTAGCATGTTTCTACACTTCTGTGAATGATCCAATAGAGTGGGAAAAACCCATTCAGGATTGAGAGAGGAGAAGGTTTGGAGTGATGCCCTCGGGTAGGTGAGGGGATGGAATCTGGCGCCCCAGTAGGAGTGCTGGGCTTAGACAGGAGCATTCTCCACTGGGATGTGAAGGCAGAGGATAGCAGCAGTAGTGGGAGCTGTGGAGGTTCTCTTCTAATGACTTCTCTTACCAGTTAATGTACACCTCGAGTAATATCTTCTTGATGTGTGTATCCTTAAAGTAGATGTTGAATTAAGTATTTGCTGAAGGAATACATGAATCAGATTCATATTTTTTAAAGAAGTTAAGACCTCAGCTTAAATGTCACCTACGTGCTATACTTTTGCTACATATTCAACAGCAATTTTGTCAGGAGTAAGGAAAAAGTCTGGCATTCAACATTTATGTCGGAAAATATTAGGAAGTATTAGGAATCTCACACACACACATCATCTTGCTCCTCACTGGATGCATATACTTTACCCAGAAAGAACTCATTATTTCTCAAATGGGCTGTACCTTTCCCCACCACCTCCTGTCCTCAGTTATGCTGTTTTCTCAGTCCTGAATGCTCTTTCTTCCTATGGGAATCCAACTTACTCTTTAAGGTCTAGCACAAATGTTATCTCCACTGTGAAGCATTTCCTGATTACTCTGCCAGAGTTAATTATATCTATTTTGGATGAGTTTTATTTAACTTACATACATTAACACTTCTCAAATTTCTGTTCCTAAGAACCCCTAACAACAGAAGACAATGAATTTATTAGTCCTGAGGGTACAGTCCAAATTGGTTTACCAGCTTACATCTTTCTTTGAGGTCTGGTATTTTGTTTTAAAAATACATAACAATTTTGTTATTTTTCATAAAAGGACCTTTTAAATTTCAATATAAACATATTTTTGACAAGGAATTTACCAGTTAAATTATTTAATTCTACCCCAGAACATCCCCTCCCCCTGGCAATTCTAAGAAAACAGACACTCCAAAAGATGTGTCATGTTTATTTGGTGCCTTTGTGTGTCCCTGGTACTAATCATATCCTAATTTGAGAAATACAGATTTGTTTAAGTCCCCTATCTGGACATAAGATCATCAAAGATAGGGACATCTTATTTTCTTTGTATTTTAGGCCCTGCTTTGGAAGTGTACTTTATATAAAGCAGCTACTTAATAAATATCTTCCCTCTTGCTCCCAAACAGTATAATCATAACATTCTGTCAATATCCTTGGCTCACATTTTTTTTCTTGCTGCTCTCTGACTGAAGAAATAGTAATAGCAATAGTAAACAAAACAAAACAAAAAACCAACACCTCAAATATCTATGGACAGGTGAATGGAGAAGCAAGCTGTGGTATGTTCACACAGTGGAATGGTACACAGCACCGACAAAGGAATGAACAAGTTTACATGGTACAATACAAATGAATCTTAGAAGCATGTTGAGTGAAAAAGTATGATACAATTTTTTTATTAAGCTCAAAAATAAGTAAAACTAAACAACTCATTGTTTAGAATTAGTGATAAAAATACAACTCTCCCCATCAAAGCAAGGGAATTAAACACAAAATTTAGGATAGTGCTTACTTGTTGTAGGGAGATAAAGGATGTAATTTCAGCAGATCACACAGATAGATCCATGTTATTGGCAATTTTCTAGTCCTTAGGTGAAGGATCCAAGGGTATTCATTATATTATTATATTTTCTAACTTATATTTATACATACTCTTTAATAAAAACATTATATTAAGATAGAATTAAGAAAAAAAGCTTCTATATCTATAGGGTTTCTATACTCTGAAGTTTCTCACAATCTTAAGCATGCTAATGTGAATATCTCTCCTTTCCAGGAAGATACAGTGATTTTTCCAAACTTAGCTGGCTAAGAATCTTTTTAAATGGAATATCTATCAATATCTCCCCAAACAAATTTTCTATAGAACAGACCTTGGGAAACACTGAATTAAGATATAAAATATTTCCTTGATTATAACCAATTCCACTGAGGTTATTTTACCCTATGATACTTTCTTACAAACAGTGTAACTGCCTATTAAAAAACGTAGCTACTCCTTCCCAGTTCCCACCTTAGTACTGGACACCTGATGTATGAAAAAACAAAAAGCAAAGCAAAGCAAAACAAATAAATAGGAGCCCTTGGTCCTACTTCCTCTCCCTCTGTGAAGAAACAGGACAAAAAAGCAACCAATGGGATTCTCCATGTATCCAGCACTGTGCATGTGTCATTCATTGGAGTATCATGCGAGGAGAAAGGATATCTTCATAGTCCACAGGGCAAAAGATGGACTCCTCAAAGAGTGAACTGCCTGTCATATCAGTTACATAAAGATATGAAAGGAGGTTATCATCTGAGAATGAAGAGAGCTACAGATGTACTTTCTCACCACTGGGAACATTCAAGACCACGTCAATTTGTCAGAGCAACCACAACTAGAGGAGTAGAATGGTGACCGCCATACCAAAACAAACAAACAAACCCCCCCAAACCCAACAGGAAACAAAGCTCCAAATTACCTATCTGTAGCAAACATGGATGTTGACGACTCTGTGCAAGTCTATTAATTATAGAGGTACTGAGTCTGGAGGCTTCAAAGGGGAAATTTGTGTGAGCACAAATGGAGATCAAGCTACTAAAGCTTTTTCTCCAAAGACTATAAAAGTCACCTGGCAATTGGACTACCGTCAGAGTAAATTTTACCACTGCCCCAGTATATTCCAACCTGGCATAATAATATAATTCTGCTCTTGAATTACGTTAAAGTAGTTTTCAAAACAAGTGATTTGGAAGTATGGGTGACAATAGAGGTGGTGACAATGAGTATCCAAAGTCTTTTTTTTTTTTTTTTTGCGGTACGCGGGCCTCTCACCGTTGTGTCCTCTCCCGTTGCGGAGCACAGGCTCCGGACGCGCAGGCTCAGCGGCCATGGCTCAAAGGCCCAGCCGCTCCGCGGCATGTGGGATCTTCCCGGACAGGGGCACGAACCCGCGTCCCCTGCATCGGCAGGCGGACTCTCAACCACTGCGCCACCAGGGAAGCCCTCAAAGTCTTTTTTACTTTATTTTCCCCAAATGTAATAGTAATAACAACAGCAGCAGCAAGCAACACATATTAGGTAAGTGCTTACCCTGCACCAGAGTCTCCTCTAGTATTTTATATATATCACCCAATCATCATAACAATGATATAAGGAGCTATTATTACCTCCATTTTATAGTTGAGAAAACTGAGGCCCAAAAAAGTTAAATAATTTGCCTAAGGTCATACAAATGGACATATGGCAAAACTAGGATTTAAAAAAGGTAGTCAGTTTGTCACTAGAGGCCTTGCTCTTAATTGCTGTGCTACACTGCCTCTTAGACCAAAGAGTACAATAAGGTGATTTATAAATAACAGGTCTCATTCAAGCCCGGAAGTTCTAATGATAATCCTAGTGAAAGAACTTATGTCCTAAAGGATGCATCATTCAATTGGGGAAGGTAATACAGTTTTGCAGGACTGTGTAGAGGATAATCAACTACATACTTTACTACTTAATAATCCCAAGGGACATCAAATTGACCTTTAAAAATTTGTAGAACATCTTAATATTTTTCTCATCATTAAAAAACATTAAAATGTAGATAACATAGGAAATAAAGAAGTAAACGAGTCACTCATGTGTCACTACACGGGATTAGCATTTTTGAGCTTTTCCTTTCATTTAAAGTTTTTTACTGTCTAACCCAACAAATCCTGAAACAAATATGCAAACAATGGATAGGGTCTTACATACCACACAAAAAGGCACATCCTATAAACTTTTAAAAGATAATATCATTTTCCTAAACTGCAACCTTCTGGCTTCAAGAGACAGAAACCCATTCAAACTAGCTTAAGCAAAAGAAAAAAAGTGTACTCAATGACATGGGGGTGGGGGTCTATCACTGAACCAGTGTAAGATCAGTGCCTCATAAGGGGCTGGAATCTGGAACTGGAGGCTGCTTTGAAACCAGACAGTACATACCTCTCTGACTCTGTCTCTATTTCTGACTTTTTCATTTATTGGTCTCTTCTTTTAGCTTTGCATTATTCATCTGCTGCTTTCTTCTTTCTTTTGAGTTGAAGTAAAATGTTTTTTAACTAATTTTCTCCATACAAATTGATGATTTTTTTCTTTTCTTTAATCTATTTTTAAAAAATTATTAGTTTTATTTATTTTTTGGCTGCGTTGGGTCTTCGTTGTTGCGCGCGGGCTTGTGACTGGGGACCACTCTTCGTTGCAGTGCACAGGCTTCTCATTGCGGTGGCTTCTCTCATTGCAGAGCACGGGCTCTAGGTGCGTGGGCTTCCATAGTTGTGGCTCACAGGCTCTAGAGCACAGGCTCAGTGGTTGTGGCGCTCAGGTTTAGTTGCTCTGGGCTTAGTTGCTCCGTGGCATGTGGGATCTTCTTGGACCAGGGCTCAAACCTGTGTCCCCTGCATTGGCAGGCAGATTCTTAACCAGTGCACCACCAGGGAAGTCCCAAATTGATGATTTTTAACATTTGTTTATTTTTAAGAATCAGGAGCAGTTAACTTCAGGGTTGGAAGGGCATGGTGTGAAGCTATAAACGTAAAATTTTTCTGGCTGACAAATTCGTATTTAAGCATCTTAAAAATGTTAAATTCTCTGATGCAGTAATTTCATCTCAACATTGCTAGTAGTGCATTGAATCTAGGATCACAAAAATCTGAACCTGAATTCTAGCTTTGCACTTCCTTGCTATATGACTTAAGGCAAACTACTTAATTGTCTTCTCTTAATGTTCCAGTTTCTTCACTTGAAAATTGGAACCACAAGAATATCACCTTTCGGATCATGAAGATTAAATGAGATAATATATGAAATGAAGTCAGCAGATTGTCTGGCATATAGTATATGCCCAATTACTATTATCCCAAGTGAACAAATGGACAAGTGTGTAAAGATCTATATAAAATCATGTTTGTTACAGCACTGTTTATAAGAGTAAAAAAATTATAAACAATGAATATCAAAAATATTTGTTTTGTTTACTGCCATATATCTAGTCTCAAGATAGCTCTTGGAATACATAGGTGCTCAATAAGTACTTGTTGAGTGGAGTGAACAAAAAACTGAGGATTGGTTAAATAAGTTGTGGCACAATCAGATAATAGAATGCTATTCAGTTATTAAAAATGACATATAAGTATTTTCATTGAAAGTACATGTATAGTATATTCCACTTTATTTAAACATACATGTGTACACATTAATAGGAAAAAACCTAAAAGGGCATACATCAAGATGGTTGATATTTCCAATGGTATGATGGTGGTAGTATGGATGTTTTTATTATCTTATTTTTGCTTAACTGTATTAAATATTTTTTCCTATAAGGATTACGTATTGATTTTGTAACAAAAAGCTATTTTTAATTAAAAAATATGTTTCAGTGTACAAATAAATTGGAATCAGGGGACACAGATTTGAATCTTGGGTTAAATTTAGTTTTTTAAAAAAGCGTCTTGTTAGAGTTATTCATTTATATGCCTATTTTTCCATTAGACACTGAGATCTTTAACAACACAGAATATGTCTTCATGTTTCTAACACCTGCACAGAACTTTACACATAACAGCGCTCAATAAATGCTTGTCAGTGACAGGTGATACACTCCATCACAGCTCTTGGCAATGGTGTTTTAACACTTTGGTTACAGGAGAAAAGTAAACTCTCCCAAAAATCTCTACCAAGAGATGGTAGATGGTGATGGTTCCAACAGTTTCAAAACTGATTCTGAAATACTACAAGTGAAGAAGTGTCCTCTGAATTCCTCTTCCTTTGAAACGTAAATTCTGTCACAGGATCCTAATTTTTCAGTAAATAATTCAGAGATCAAACCAACTTGTGGTTATAGGAGAAGGTCCAAGTCTCTAGTGTTACTTGTTTAGGTAGAAATCTATAAAGAACCTGTTGATAATATGAATCGGCATCCTCCCAGCTTCAAATCTATCTACAGAAATTCAAAATGCCAACTGTTTTCTAAGCTCTAAACTGCACTCTCTACAAAAAAAACTAATGTCCTGACTTTGTCAGAATTATATTATTACCAAAGCTCAGGCATCATCTCGGGTAGTAATGAAACTAACAGCTGCCACTAGTTAATCAAGTTAGTCATTTTTATCCAAAGGGCAACACTGTCTTAAATCTCATTCTTAATTATCTCTGGATGACAGAAATCTTTAAACAAAACTAAATGATTCCTTACTTTTATACTGTTATTTCCCTGCTTTGGTTTACAATATTTTTTAGTAGGCAGAAAGCTTCACATATCTTCCATTTGATAAAAACGTATTTTGCTATCTTGTGACATTTATAAGCAAGGGATTTAAAAAAATTATAGCTAGGGCTTCCCTGGTGGCGCAGTGGTTGAGAGTCCGCCTCCTGATGCAGGGGACACGCGTACGTGCCCCGGTCCAGGAAGATCCCGCATGCTGTGGAGCGGCTGGGCCCGTGAGCCATGGCCGCTGAGCCTGCGCGTCCGGAGCCTGTGCTCCGCAACGGGAGAGGCCACAACAGTGAGAGGCCCGCGTAACGCAAAAAAAAAAAAAAAAAAAAAAAATTATAGCTAGATAAATCTTCCTAAAATATTATTTCAACTGAGTGCCCAGACTGGAAACAAACTGAGTTCAATTCCAGTTTTGCCACTTACTAGCTCTATGACTTTGGACAAAGTACTTAACTACTCTTAAGTCTCATCTGAAAAATAAGGTTGATGATAATAATAAAAATACCTACCTCACTGGGTTGTTATGAGAATTAAATAAAAATTTAATGAATAAAGCAGCACTATCCAATAGAAATGCAAAGCAAGTCACAAATGTGAGTGGCTATGTAATTTTAAATGTTCTAGTAAGCACATTAAAAAGGTAAAAAGAAATAATTAACATCAATTTTAATAGCATATTTGTCTTAATCCATATATCTAAAACATTATCAACTTAAAAAATTATTAATGAGATATTTTACACTTTTTGTGTACTAAGTCTTTGAAATCCAATATGTATTTTATACTTGTGGCACACCTCAAACTAGACTAGCCACATTTCAAGTGTTCAATAGTTACAAAGGCTAGTGGCTACATTTTGGATAGCATGGGTATAAAGTATTAAAACAGTGTCTAACACATAGTATATGGTAAATAAATTTTACTTCTTAGTGTCATCATAATCCCCTCTTAGGAGTTGCTATGGATCAGTGTTTCTCAAATCATGTGCTCATAACACCAGCTAATATCTGGTGGTTCTAGGGCATGTCACTAAATAACACTGAAATACATAGTAAGAAAACTATTTCTTTTTATCTTTCTATCTTTCTAACCATATCAAGGAAAAAATGTCAGTTTGGTACTACAGTGCTTTGTTTTTTAAAATTTTAATTTTTTAATTGAGATATAATTCATAGGCAATAAAATGTACCACTTTTAAGGATATCATTTGATGATTCTGACAAATGTATACAGTCATGTAACCATCTCCTTGATCAAGATATAGAACACTTCCAACACCTGAGTTAGGGCTTCTAAAAAATCAAGAAACTAAAAAAACCCCTCAATAACAACAAGAGCCATGAAGTCAACCCCATGCCCTTGAATATATAACGTCAGATTGCTTTCCAGAAAAGTTATGGATTTACACTTCTACTAGCAATATTTGAGACTGCCTCACTGTACATTTAACTTGAGGAAATATTCAGAGATAGGACAAGGGTTTATCAATATACAAGATGCTTACTGCAGTATTTATATCAAGCAAAAAACTGTAAACAATCTAAATGTCAAATGGTAATGGTTAAACAGAGATACATCCTTAAAATTGAAACTATAGAGCCATTAGGATCATTTAAAGTAATTTTAATAACATGGTAAAATGTTCTCAGTATAATTAAAAGTGGGCAAAACAAGTATAAAACTTTATAGACAATGTAATGTGATCCTTATTATGTGAAAAACAAACATAACACACACAAAACTCAAAAACCTTCAGGTAAAGAAAAAAACACTAGGAGAAAATATACCAAAATATTAACAGTGGTTAGCTCTGAGTTGTGTGGTAGTATGAACGATTTTGACTTTTATATTTAATTTTTTTTATTACAATGAGCATGAATTATTGGGTGGGGGAGCCTATTTTTCTTCATCTGTCTTTGCTAGTTAGAGAGGAAATAACTGAAAAATGAGACCATTAATTATTGTGCAGGCTTGTTAATGAGGGTTTATTTGAATCCAGTAGTGTTATAGAGAACCTACTATGTGTAGTCATTATTATTGGTTTGAAAGAGAATCTGGCAGTAAGAGGACTGTTGATCTAGGGTTACTTTTCCTCCTCGTCAAAAGTCTTTTTTTTTTTGCGGTACGCGGGCCTCTCACTGTTGTGGCCTCTCCCATTGCGGAGCACAGGCTCCGGACGCGCAGGCTCAGCGGCCATGGCTCACGGGCCCAGCCGCTCCGCGGCATATGGGATCCTCCCAGACCAGGGGCACGAACCCGTGTCCCCTGCATCGGCAGGCGGACTCTCAACCACTGCGCCACCAGGGAGGCCCTCAAAAGTCTTAAGAAAGTACTGAACTGACTGACAGCACTGGGGAAGACTAAAGAGCTCTCTTCATCCACAGTTCAGGCAGGGCTCAGGTAATGCTGGCAGCACTACTAATACATTCACCTCACCTCCCTTTTCTACTCCACTTCTATCCTGTTTCTGAGAAGACAGAGGGATTTCTTCTATTGGGAGAACAATTCCATCCGTACTGATCTGGTTCTTGGCCTCTCAGCTCACACAGCTAACCTAACATGTCAACTGCTGCCAGCAAGGACCAGAACTCTTTAACACTGATTGACTTGTGAAGTGATAAGGCAAGCCAGCTCAAAACCCAAACCAAGATGCTCATTTATTTGCAAGGTACGATCATGTGCTTCAGAAACACAAGAATAATGACTCAGTAGGTGAATACATAATGGGTATAGTTCATTTATATATGTCTAGGAAACTTGCATTTTTATAATAACCCATATTCATTCTGAATATTTTAAGATAAATAATACTTCTCAATTCATATTAACTTGATTGCCAGGGTGATCCTGCTAAAATATAAGTCAGATGCCATGGTTCTACTCAAAACTCTACAATACACACAAAAACTTGTACACAAATATATATAGCAGCATTATTCATAATAGCCAAAAGGTAGAAATGACTCAAATGTCCATCACTGACATATGGATAAACAAAATATGGTATTTCATTTCACACAATGAAATATTATTCATCTGTAGAAAGGAAAGAAGTATTGATCTAGGCTACAACATGGATGAACCTTGAAAACATTATACTAAGTAAAAGAAGCCACTCGCAAAAGACTATATATTGTATGATTCCATTTATATGAAATGTCCAGAACAGGGAAATCTATAGAGACAGAAAGTAGATTAGTGGTTGCTTAAGGCTGGGGGATTCTTTCTGAGGTGATGAAAATGTTCTAAAATTGACTGTGGCGGTAGTTGCACATATCTGCGAATATACCAAAAACCAATGAATACTTTAAAGGGGTGAATTGTGTGGTATATGAATTTTACTTCAATAAAGCTGTTAAAAAACCCCCAATGTCCTACAATGCTCTCTAATTCATAGTGAAAACCAGTCCTCAAAAGAGTCTACAAGGCCCTCCACAATCAGGTGCCTGATACTTCCCTGACTGCAGCCCCAGACTCTTCAGTCTCCTTGAACACACTGCATGATCCTGCCTTAGGACACAGCGCTGCTGTGCCTGAGAGTCTCTTCCCCGTATCTGTTTTTGGCTCATTCCCTCACCTCCTCCAAGTCTTTGCTCAAACCTCTTCTTCATGAGGCCTGTCCTGATACCATACTGAGTAGTGTGACGGAACCCTACTGCCTCTATGCATTACTGATTTCCCTTCACCTTGCTCTGCTTTTTTCCCCCCATAGAATTTATCATCTTCTGATTTACTATAAAATATACTTATTTATTAAGTTATTGGTTATTTCTGTCTCTCTCTGCATTCAAATGTAAGCTTCTTGAGGATTAAGATCTTTGCTTTTATTCACAGAGGTATTCCAATATTCAGTAAATATTTGCTGAAAGAGTGAATGAACTATTGACTATGTTCTTCTCATTTGTTCAATAAATGTTTATGTATTCTAGAACTCATAACTAGGGCAATATTACTTCTGACTGTTTCACAAAGACTTTGGTGAAAATATTTGTGGTGAGTAGAACAACCCATGTCATATATAATTTCAGAAGTTGAAATTTGACGTATTCCCCGCTAACTGAGGATCTATTAGGCCAGTATGACTAATGAGACAAATGAAGAGGGAAGTAGTAAGGGCCAGGGGGAAGTATATCCATAAGATGTGCAAATACTGACACGGGAGATGACAGTCTGCACACTGCAAACCTGCATGGACCCCAGAGACTTAACAGACTAACTGCTTAGGGCAAGCACTTGCATGTGTTCAGGTCACTGCTGAATCTATTTACCTAGATCCTTTTTCAGGGCAGGTTCTCTGCTTTGAAAAAGGCATGAAAATTATGCCTGTAAAGAGGTCCCTGTGATCAGTTACTATATTTTATTTCTTTGATTTCATTATGTATAAAAGGAGAAGGGAAAGCAATACAAAATTCATATTAAACTTCATATGACTATGGAGAGAGAAGAAAATATTGACTACCTCCCTTCATTCAGAAGGCAGTTTTATTAAGAATGTTGCTAAGGAGATAATTAGTTTCTGCAAAGTTCCTTGGTGTCTTAGCAGCAAACACACACCATCTATTTTAAATAGTGTTTAAAGCTAAACAAAGATAATTACAATTACACATCATCAGAGCAGGTCCTATAGAAACAACTCATCTAACTACAAAAGGCCTGTAGAACTCTGTTTCACTGTGATCAGTGCTTGAAGCACTGAACAGTATTGTCACAAAAGAACTATTTTAAAGAAATAAGGTACTTAAGAGAGAGCAGCTGAAGTTAGAACTCTAAATGGCAAGTTGAATTTCAGATTCAACTAATGTGTATTTCCTTTCAAAATCTAAGGGACGTTTTAAGTAGAACAAAAAACTTAAGAAATAAAAAATGTTAGAATTTTCAATCCTTTCACAGAGAATGGCAACCACATTTAACATGGAATAATAGTCCTTTATTTTTAAAAATAAAGCAGATATTTTATAATAAACAAAAAACCTCTAAGTGACATTTATCTTCAGGTGCCTTCTGGCTTAAAACTTAGCTTACTTATACACAGGCCCTATTCTCTCACCAAAAGTTACTTTCATTTCTGGAAATATGTCAGGGAGGGAAGGAAAGAATTGCTTTTTATTTTTTGGTTTTGTTTAAAACTAAGATTTTGTTTCAATTCACAGTGAAGGCAATCTCAATGTATTTTAGAAACAGAAGGTATCCCAGGATGAAAGCTGTTCAAATTGCTACATGTGAGGTTCATGTGATTTTCTAGGATGCAAGAGCCAAGTTTTGACCCATCTACCTATTACATTAAGTATCTTGCTCCAAATCATAAACTAGTAAGTGGTAGTGCTGGGATCTGACTGCAAAATAAATCTGTCATAATCTCAGATTTTATTTAATACACCAGGGAAATCAAGTGTCACAGAAGTATCTTGCAATAGGCATTTCCCACTCTGGAAGGATAGTAGCTTCTATATCAGCATATAACACTCTGAGCTACAAGATATGATTTCTTTTTTCTTTTTTTTTTTTTTCAGTTGCACCGCAGGGCTTGCGGGATCTTAGTTCCCCAACCAGGGATTGAACCCGGGCCATGGCAGTGAAAGCGCAGAGTGCTAACCACTGGACCACCAGGGAATTCCCAAGATATGATTTCTTTTCTGCTTATTACAATGCTCACCAATCCAGATCTTTGTGGGGCATATCATATTTTACATAATTCCAAGTATAAAAAGAGGACACGGAGCTTCCCTGGTCGTGTAGTGGTTAAGAATCCGCCTGCCAATGCAAGGGACACAGGTTCGAGCCCTGGTCCAGGAAGATCCCATATGACGTGGAGCAACTAAGCCCACGAGCCACAACTACTGAACCTGCATGCCACAACTACTGAAGCCCGCGTGCCTAGAGACTGTGCTCTGCAACAAGAGAAGCCACCGCAACGAGAAGCCTGCGCACCGCAACGAAGAGTAGCCCCCACTCGCTGCAACTAGAGAAAGCCCGCGCACAGCAGCGAAGACCCAATGCAGCCAAAAATAAATAAATTAAATAAATTAAAAAAAAAAGAAAAGCTTAAAAAGAGGGCACTCATCGTGGCACATCTAAAAGTATACTCTGTTTCCTGGTTGCCATAGTCTCTCAAAATAATACTTCTGTACGGTAGAGTTTCGAGGTTAAGGCTGTGTCTTTGTCACTTATTCCTTTGGACTTTTAAGAAATAATCCATGTATTACATAGGAAATTGCACAGACTCCCACAAAAATTAAACCCTAACAATTCACAGAAACAAATTGTTCAACTTCTCCCCCCCCATATTTTATTGCTGCTCACAGCAGCCCTACTATATCCAGGTATAAAACTGAGTTTTAAAAAATATTAACCTTCCCATTTACTGAGAGTCTGGGATTTCAATATGTATTAAGAGTTGTGAACTCTTAATTACTTAACAGTCTAGTAATACCCAAGGTAATCCACATTCATCATGAAAATTGAGCCTTTCCTCTAAAAGCTGAAACTGTTGCTTTTCAATTACTTAAGCCTTTACAATAACTGGACTCTGAAATACAAATTGCACTATGTTCTTACTGATAGTGAAAAATTTCACTATTTACTTATTGCTGGAGGCTATATGTTTATGAAAGTAAATTAAAAAACCAGATTTTGGAACATTTATGTATCGCAAACATTAAATTTTTTCCAGGTTGGTAATTATCATAGCAACACCCTCTTCCTAAAAATTTCATTGATTGGGGACCACTGAACAATCTCATTCAAGATTTTATTGACCTTCTATTGCTTAAGGATATCTGCTCAAATGTAATTTAGCGTACTGCTTAGCATATTGTTAGGTCAGACAAAGAAATACTGAGCTGGTTAGCCGGAAGAATCTAGTATAAAGCTTTTACAAAGCTGCCATACTTTTTTTTTTTTCTGCCTTTCCTAATTTTACATTAAAGATTATTTTCTCAGGACCTGGGACACTAATTTAAGGAAAAACCTAGATGTTTAGGTTCCCCCCCCATTTTTTTTTTTTTTTTTTTTTTCTTTTTGCGGTATGCGGGCCTCTCACTGTTGTGGCCTCTCCCATTGCGGAGCACAGGCTCCGGATGCGCAGGCCCAGCGGCCATGGCTCACGGGCCCAGCCGCTCCGCGGCATATGGGATCCTCCCAGACCGGGGCACGAACCCGTATCCCCTGCATCGGCAGGCGGACTCTCAACCACTGCGCCACCAGGGAGGCCCCCCCCTCCATTTTTAATAGTAAAATGCAGTTTTATTCACAGCACTATTAATTAGCCAAACACATGTGAAAATATATGCATTTTTATTTGTATGTAATATGACTAAATTACAAAGAAATATATTAAAATCTTTGCCAATCTATCTTTCCATCTAAATCCAAAGTATTTTCAAAATTGAGATACAGATGTTTAGCTTTAAACGTCTAATGTTTCAAGTTAAAGAGAAAATGCTATGGGCCATGGGGCTACTAATACTCAATGGGAAATATTAACTCTCAGAAAGATCATTTAAAAGCCAATTAGTCTTTCTGAATTCTGATATTAAAGCCTATTTAAAAGCAGATAATTATATATACATTTATGAGAGAACTTATTTAGATTAAGAAAATAAAATCCATTATGGCTATCTAGTAATAAAACATTTTGAACACTAAATTATTAAATATTATTTAGAGAACAATAGAGTGTCAAGCATTCAAGTAATACTTATGAAGGAAATGCATAGTGATTAAAAGCATGGACTCTGGCTTTGAGTCTTGGCTCTATCTCTTAGCAGCCATGTTTACTTGGGCAAGTTATTTAATCTCTCTGCCTCAGTTTCCATATACAGAGTGGAGATAATAATGTACATACCTTATATGAGGATTAAATGACTTAATATATGTAAAGTACTTAGTGAAGTGCCTAGCACATAGTAGATGCTCAATAAATATTTATTATGATTATGATTATGATTTTTATTTATTTATTTATTTTTGCGGTATGTGGGCCTCTCACTGTTGTGGCCTCTCCCGTTGCAGAGCACAGGCTCCGGATGCGCAGGCTCAGCGGCCATGGCTCACGGGCCCAGCCGCTCCGCGGCATGTGGGATCTTCCCAGACTGGGGCACGAACCCGTGTCCCCTGCATCGGCAGGTGGACTCTCAACCACTGCGCCACCAGGGAAGCCCTATTATGATTATTTTTATTAGCAGCAGCAGGAACAAAGGGAGAAACTTGCATAAAATAGTTGTGATAGTATTGTGTCACTCTGTGCTCAAAATTATTCAATGGTATCCCACAGACTACTGAATTAGGTACAAAATCCTCAGTCTGACATTTTAGGATGCACGGTTAAGCTTCCAAATACTACCTAAGAGTTTTCAAATTAGAGTAAACTTCGCATAATGTCACTACCATTTTAAACTTTTCCAAGATCATAACCACACTTATACTTTGATTTCTGAAATCAAGGCCAACTAGATAAGGCGAAATTAAATAAAACACATAGAAATGCTGGATAAAAAATTACCTACATACTTTTAAATGAATAGCTTAACCTATTAAGAAATTCAGGGAAATCTCCAAGAGTCATCACAAAAAGGGAACCAAATTTTAGGTTGATAAGTATAAACCAATGCTTGTGACTACCCAATAGGTATATGCCAATGTTCATAATATGCCAGTGTTCATAAACAAGGGCACTGTATTTTAACAGCCGCAGAGGGTCAGGAGACAGGGCTTAGGCCTCAGTAAGGAAGGGAATTAGAATTAAGACTCTCGTATAATGTAGAGGCCCTCACTGAAAAGAGAGAATAGAAAAACAAAAATCTTCTATCTGCACAGGAAGATCACAAGGAAACTTGAAAATAAACCAGTATAAGCTCTGCATGGTTCAGGAACCCTTCAGTACAGAAATTAACATTAAAAAAAATTCTGAACTGATAATACCCTTTGGGTACCTGGCCTAAATGAAAGACAGACTATGCAGAAGAGATATATCTTCAACTTAGGCTCCTCATGAGCCCTGTGAGTCTTCTTTAAGATAACTTGTAATACAAAATTACATGCAGAAATGAGCCATCAGGAGCTAATGTCAGCAGACACAACAGCAGAATTAGACCTCCAAGTACTTCAGATTATAGAATTAATGTGGTTAAAGAAAAATCTGAAAAGGCTTTGAAAACATGAGAAGAGAAGAAATTAATGAAAAATCAGGCAAATTTGAAAAAGAAGCAAATAGAAATTACAGGCATAAAAATATTACCTTTGAAATTAAAAACTGAATGTACAAATTAAACACAGATTATACATAGCTGAAGAGAGAATTACTGAACTGAAATAGTAATGTGAAAAAAATTACACAGAAGGCAGCACAGAGAGATAACAGGTGGATAATATAAATAAGAGGTTAAGAGACATGAAAAATAGATAAATGCCTAACATATAGCTCCCAGGAGTTCCAGAAGGAGAGAACAGAATAAGTGGGGAAAAAATGCAATATTCAAAGAAATAATTTCCAGAAATTATGCCAAACACGTATTTTCATACTAAGTAACATAAATAAAAATAAATCCACATTTAGATACATAATACTGAAACAAGAACACCGAAGACAAAAAGATAATCTTAAAAAGAGCCAGAGGGCTCCCCTCCCCTGGTGGCACAGTGGTTGGGAGTCCGCCTGCTGATGCAGGAGACATGGGTTCGTGCCCCGGTCTGGGAAGATCCCACATGCCGCGGAGCGGCTGGACCCGTGAGCCATGCCTGCTGAGCCTGCGCGTCCGGAGCCTGTGCTCCGCAATGGGAGAGGCCACAACAGTGAGAGGCCCGCGTACCTCAAAAAAAAAAAAAAAAAAAAAGAGCCAGAGAAGAAAATATTGCCTACAGACGAAAAACAATTGTATCGAGAGTAGATTTCGTTAAGAAGTCTACTAAGACAGCAACAATTGAAAATAGTATTATTCCCTTGTCTTCTTTTTTTGGGGGGCGGGGCCACACAGTACTGGCATTCGGGATCTTAGCTCCCCAAGGGTCGAACCCACGCCCCCTTGCAGTGGAAGCACGGAGTCTTAACCACTGGACTGCCAGGGAAGTACCAGTATTCCACTGTCTTCTGATTTCTAAGTGCTGAAAAAAACTATCAACCTGAAATTCTAAACTTAGCTAAACTAAGATATTTTTAGACAAAAACGTCAAGTTGACCAGAACCTGAAAGGACTACTAAAAAGAGGTTCTTTAGTAAGAAGAATACTGGATCAGAAACAAGGGCCAGGATGAAGAGGGGGGAGAGGCAAATATGTAGGTAAATCTAAACAAATATTGACTATTGAAAATAATAATGATTCATTTGGGGATTATAAAAACAAAGTGGAACCAATATGCTGGACAATGACAGCTTGTAAGTTGGAAGGAAGGTGATTAGAGATTCTTCTAAGGATCTGTTTGTGAGAAAGGCAGAAATAGATTAATTTTAACCACTGTTTCTTCATTCATTCAACAATTATCTTTTATGGACAGGTAAAACTAATCTATAACAACAGAAGTCATAATAGTTATTATTTTGTGTGGAGTTGTGCAAAGGAGGGGACATGAGGAATAAGGGAGGCTTCTAGAGATACTGGTAACATTCTATTATTTGATCTGTGTGGTGGTTACATAGATGTATTCACTTTGTGCTATTTCATTGCTTATCATTTGTATACTTTTCTGTATGTAATGAAGTTATGTACATGTAATATTTCTGTAAAATTTATAAAAGGAAACTACTGCACAGTTTACACCAAAATAAAATTTTGATAGATTATAAATATAGAAGTTTAAATACAAGTCCTAAAAATAATGGAAAAAATAGAGGTTAGTATTTATATAATCTTGACTGGGAAAGAACTTTCTAAGCATGACATCAAAGGCAGAAATCACTAGTAACTTTGATTACATAAAAGTAAAAAAAGAAAAGTTTTATACAACAAAACACTGTGAATAATATAAAACAAAAATATCAAATAGAGGAAAATATATTTTGCAAATATATAATATTAGAAAATGATCAATATCCTTAATTATACAGATATAATTCTTGCAAAGAATATGAACTGGCAATTCACAAACAGAAATATATAAATGGCCAGTGAGCTCTGGAAATTGACAAAGAGGTTAACTAATCTGCCTAAATTCACAAAGATAGTAAGAGGGAAATATTCAAATCCAGCCAATCTTACCTTTCAATTAATATTTGTTTAATGAATGAATGATTATATATTTAAGACTATGTTTTTATCACAGACTACAAAATACAGGTTATAAAACAGAATGTACAATGAGGCAAATAATAATACAAAGTGAAAAAGTACACAAACACCTCTAATGCCTCCCTGTTTATCTATGTATACATGGCTCAGCATGGATCTCTCAGGGTCCCCAATCATTAAATTCAATTATCATGCCATCGGTCTCTAGTTTCCTCCTCATCCTCTGTCTTTCCTACTCTTAGTTTCCAAATTAATCTTCCTAAAATACTATGACCTTCTTGTAATTTTACTGCTTAAAACTTTCAATGATTCCTCATTTTCTACACAAGAAAGTAGAAAAAGATTCCTCAGCATGGAATTCAAGACCTTCTACAATTATGGCATTCAGTCAACCTTTTCACTTATTACACACATTCCAGCTAACTGACTACTTGCTGTTCTTTTTCTATGTATGTTGCCTATAGCTTTCTGTAGCTTGTTCATGTGGTTAAATCCGCCTAGAATGTACTCTCCCTCCATATGTCCATTTTTTATCCAAGGCTCAGGTTATACACTATCTTCTCCATGAAACATTTGCTAGTTTCTCTTAGCCACTCTGAGAATCCATGGCTCTTTTACATCTCTCTCCAGGCACTTATTTTCTTATTTTTTATGTTCTATCTTTCCTAATAGACAATGACTTACTTGAGGCAGGATTTTTATCTTCTTCATCTTTGTATTCTTCTTACTAAATATTTACTGAATGAATGTACTTAATCAGCAAAACAGAAAAACTCACAGAATTCAGTAGTATTATGTTTGGGTATCTTTAAAATGCCAGTCTGTTCCTTGAACATAGGAAACAAAACTGTTAACAGTGAAGGTTGGTCATTACTCTCCAGGTATTTGACTGAATTAAGTGATTTATGAACTTAATAGAGTATACATCCTTCATCTCACACAAACTCTAAATTATTCTATGAACTGATGCATTTTGGTCTACAGCAGTTTGGTCAGCACTGACCTTACTTTTCCTACATAAAGGGAATTTAAGCCTTCCTCTCTGGGAAAGGGGAAAGAGTTATAGGACTGAATGTTCTCCCTTACCTTTTCGTGTTATGCACAGTGGTTCCCCCCAGGACAATCCTCACTCCAGGAGTGGTACGGTTCAGGTTATAAACTGTTAGAGCCTCTTCATAGGTGGCTCCTCCAATTATAAACACAATGATATCCTGAGGTCTACAATAATGAAGGAAGTTAATATCATAGGATAAGGGGGAAAAAAGGCAAAATTTGCTGTTACTATCATATACACAGTTTTAATTTCTGAATCTTTCTTTTTTGGTGAAGGAAGCAGAATTAAAGCAGAATAGAATAAAAGGTTTAAAAAAAGTTTTAATTATCTGAAATTGGCAGGAAACAGAGCAGGAAATGCTGAATAGTGATTTGCTTTCTGTTTATGAGCGGATGTCATAATTTCTGTGCTGTGGATTTCAGAATAGCACAATAGTGTTTGCTGGAACCAAATGTAGGAATATTCTTTTATATTCAAGAGACTGAAGAGTACTTCACTGTGATATGGTATCAATATAGCAGTAATTTATGCTTGTACTACACATCTCCTTTCACATATAAGCCCTTCGTCAAATACTTAGTACAGTGTCATTACAATGGCTTCTGTCCAAGGACCTCAAAGTATTTTGTAAAGTACTGGTATATTTGGATGTCCCCATAACACGGGAACAAGAAACATTTAGTATTTTGAGTGCAAAAAAAGAATGGGATACATAAATTAATGACACTTCTAGAAATCCACCTCTTCTTAAAATCTTTGTTCCTCAATCCTTTGATAAACCAAGAAAAAGAAACCATGGAAACAAACAAAAAACCCGTGGGTGTAGTTTTGATACTGGACATGCTGACGCATCAGCTCAGTCACTAGACTCATTTAGGTTGCACTGTGTAGTTTTACGGTGTTTCAATCTTTATCAAAACAGCTTTATAACAAAAGTGAGTGGTCCTCCTATTAGATCCTTCTGAAGATATGAACAAGAAGGAGATCACATTATTTTCAAAACTGTTAAAGTCTGCCTTGTTTTTCTTTTCTCATGCCACCAAGAGAAGATAAAATTACTTAATCTTAGTAGGCAAATAATTTTGTTACATCACTTACTGGCCATTATTTAAAATGACATCAAGCAGAAGCAACCATTTTGGAGGTTATAGCACAAAACTAAATAGAAATATCTTTAGTCAAAGGATGTACATGCTTATGTATAAATCATGGGAAAAAAACCAACAACCAACCCTACATTTCCTTTCTGTTTGTCTCTCTGTCTCTTTATAAAACACCTTGAAGGAATCACTAACTGAGAGAGTATTTGTTCTTGTGGGACTTCATGAAAACAGAATCAGATGTTGTGGCTATTTAAAAATGTTCTGGTGCAGCCACTATGGAAAACAGTACGGAGGTTCCTCAAAAAACTAAAAATAGAGTTGCCATATGATACAGCAACCCCATTCCTGGGCATATATCCAGACAAAACTATAATTCAAAAAGATACATGCACCGCTATGTTCACGGCAGCATTATTCACAATAGCCAAGACATGGAAACAACCTAAATGTCCACTGACAGATGAATGGATAAAGAAGATGTGGTACATATATACAATGGTATACTATTCAGCCATAAAAATGAATGAACTAATGCCACTTGCAGCAACATGGATGGACCTAGAGACTATCACTTACTAAGTGAAGTCAGAAAGAGAAAGACAAATACCATATATCACTTATATGTGGAATCTAAAATATGACACAAATGAACTTATCTGTGAAATAGAAACAGACTCACAGACACAGAGAACAGACTTGTGGTTGCCAAGGGGGGGAGGGGGGATGGGGGAGGGATGGACTGGGAAGTTGGGATTAGTAGATGCAAACTATTACATATAGAATGGATAAACAACCAGGTGCACAAGGAACTATGTTCAGTAGCCTGTGATAAACCATAATGGAAAAGAATGTATATATTTGTATAACTGAATCACTTTGCTGTACAGCAGAAATTAACACAACATTGAAAATCAACTATACTTCAATAAAAAAAACTTAAAAAAATAAATATAAGAATGTTCAGATAATCTCTGAATTGCAGAGATACCCAACAAAGGCTCCCAATAATGAAGGGGTGGTTATTTTGCAACTGATTTAGCAGAGTCAATTATGACATTTCTATGTGAACTTGGGACTTAAAATCATGCCTTTGAAATGCTACATTTTAAGACAAGGTAAGCTTCATTTTAATCTACCCACCTGAAACAATGTCATTAGCATCACGATGCTTTAAGTGTTCTATAGTGTTATATATTCTACAATCATTTTTTGTTACTTTAAAATATACTGTTTTGGGGAATTCCCTGGCAGTCTGGTGGGTGGGACTCTGTGCCTCCACTGCAGGGGACCCTGATTCCATCCCTGGTCACGGAACTAAGATCTTGAAAGCCGCGCGGTACAGCCAAAAAAAAAAAAAAAAAAGTTATAAAGTAAAATATCTGTTTTTGACTATATAAATGTTTGCACATGGTATAATATAAAAAAAGGGCATATTGTAAAAAAAAAAAGTAAGTTTCCTTCTCACCTCAGTTCTCTTGCACCCCAGTTTCTCTCTAGAGGCAAACTCTATTACTCATCTCATGAATATCCTCTCAGAGATACTATCTATGTGTATATACATATATTTACAAATTTACATATTCATATTATAAGATACATGCATATGTATGTATATATTTAATATATATTTTATATACAGCCTATAAACTGCATTTTATATACAGTTGTGTGGACATACTGTGCATTTTAAATTTTGGTATGTATCTCCAAGGTGTTCTACAGATGTCATTCTACCAGCAATTCAGGAAAGTGCCTATTTTTCCACATCCTGTCAGTACTGTGTATTATCAAGGCTTTTGGTCCTTTTAAACTAAGTTGATCACTTGCTCCTCCTCAATACTTTCTTTACTTGGTTTCCAGGACATCACATTCTTTTGGTTTTCTTCTTACTTCATCAGTTGACATTTTTCAGTGTCTCTTGATGGTCTCATCTCATCTCCCTGATCTCTTTATTTCTTTTCTTTTCTTTTTTTTTTTTTTTTTCCGGCTGCGTGGGGTCTTAGTTGCGGCACACAGGATCTTTCGTTGTGGCACACTGGCCCTTTGTTGTGGTGTGCACGCTTCTCTCTAGTTGCGGTGCATGGGATTCTCTCTAGTTGTGGCATGCGGGTTTTCTCTCCCTAGTTGTGGTGCGAGGGCTCCAGAGTATGGGATCTGTAGTTTGCGGTGCGTGAGCTCAGTAGTTGTGGCACGTGGGCTTAGTTGCCCCGTGGCGTGTGGGATCTTAGTTCCCTGACCAGGGATCAAACCCACATCCACTGCATTGGAAGGCAGATTCTTTACCACTGGACCACCAGGGAAGTCCCTCACTGAACCTCTTAATGGTAGAGTGTCCAGAATCCATTCACCGGCCCTCCTTTCTTCTTCTTTTTTTTTTTTTTTTTTTTTTTTGCTGTACGCGGGCCTCTCACTGTTGTGGCCTCTCCCGTTGCGGAGCACAGGCTCCGGACGCACAGGCTCAGCGGCCATGGCTCACGGGCCCAGCCGCTCCGCGGCATATGGGATCCTCCCAGACCGGGGCACGAACCCGTATCCCCTGCATCGGCAGGCGGACTCTCAACCACTGCGCCACCAGGGAGGCCCCCTCTCCTTTCTTCTTGATCTACACTTACTCCCTATATCTGTATAATGTAGTAGCTAGTAGCCACATATGGCTATTTAAATTTAAATTTAAATTAATTAAAATAAAATAAAAAATTCAGTTCCTCAGTGGAACTAGCCATATTTCAAGTGCTCAATAGTCACATGTACCTAGTAGCTACCTTATTAGATAGATGGATATAGTACATTTCCATCATTGTAGAAAGTTCTATTGAACTGCACTTCCCTAGATGATCTCACCCAGTTTTGTGGTTTTTAAATACATTTATCTGCTGATGACTCCCAAATCTCTATCTCCAGCCCAGACTGCTCTCCTAAATGCTAGACTTAAGCATCTGTCTATTCGACATTTCTACTTGGCTGTTTAGTTTATTTCTGAATTCGGCATGTCCAAATCCCTAATCCTTTCCCCCAGGCTTGTTCCACATATAGCTCTCCCCATCTTAGTGGATGGCCAACCTATCTTTTCACTTGCTTAGGACAAAACTTTGGAGCCATTCTAACTTTTCCTTTATGGCTGCAGATATAGTGAGAGGAAGAGAGGGAGAATCTTGCATCTTATAGGCCATGGGGGGATCACCGAAGGGTTTTAACAGGTTACCATGATCAAACTTGCTTTTCTGAAGGATAATTTTGGCAGCTATGTGAGAATGAATTGGGGGTTGCTGGTGGGAAAACCTGGAGAACAAAAGTCTACTGTAAGACTTTTGGGAAGATATGATAAAAGTTGGAACTAAAGAAATACCAGAAGTGGTGGGGAAGGACTGGATATAGAAGACACAAAAAATGTAGACTCTTCATTCAGTAGTTGGTCAATGATTAAATGTGAAGGATCAGGTTAAAGGAAGAATCTGTGATAACTTTAAGTATTCTGGTTTTGGTGACTAGGTATAGTGGTTTAAGTTTGAGAACAAAGAAAGCAAGACTGACTGACTTAAAGGAAGACAAAAACATGCTGTTTTTGAGATACCTGTGGAACATCCCAATGGAGATGTCCACCAGACATCTGGACATTGAGACCTGATAATGTCCCTGAATACAGGTGGCAGCTGAAGCCGTGGGAATAGATGAGTTCTACCTAGGGGGATCATGAAGAATGAGAAGAGAACCAAAAGACCGAGTTTGGGAGGATTCTTTAACATCTACAGGATAGGCAAGAAGAGTAGCTAGCAAAGGCAATTGAGAAGAAAACTGTCAGAAAGGTAGGAGGAGAACCAGAGGGAGAGGCCAAGGGACAAGTGAGTTTGAAGAAGAACAGAATGGTTAAGTGTTAAATGCAGTAGTGAGGTAAATAAGTGAGGATTGAAAGAGACCACTGTGCACATTCCTGCAATGTGATTTTGCAAGAAGAGTTTCAGTGTATTATAGTGGAGCAAGAAGCCAGGGTACATGGATTGAAGAGGTGAGAAGTGAAGATAGCGACTTTATCCAAGAAGCTTGACTGAAGAGAAGACAGGTTAGAGGAGGACCCAGGCTCAAGGGCTTTAAATACATTACTTAACAGGGGAAACTTGAGTATGCGTGTAGTCTGTGGAAAAGTAATTAGAGGAAGACAAGCTGAAAATACAGAAGAAGGAAGGAGGAAGAGGAGAAGAAGGGGGAGACAAAGAGAGAGAGGAGAGAAAGTGCAAATAATTACAAATAATTACAGAAAGTGCAAGTAATTACAGAGAAAGGCTTCCTTCGATGATGGTAGGAGTCTAAAACAAGTGTTGGCAGAGAGGTTCGTTCTGAATTGGAAAAGAGGATGTATTTCCTTTAGAATGAAGGAAGGAGATTAGGTAGATATATGTAACTAAGTTTATAAACATGGGGGCTAGACACTGAGGGAGCTAATGTCTGACAGACTCAATTTTTTCCACTGTGAAGTAGGAAACACTGGTGTGGGTTAGGTGACTTAGACATTATGGAAAACATTCTAAACTGATGTAGTGAATGAGACAAAGAGAGAGAACTACTAAGTTTGAGCATCCCTGAAGGCCCAAGTGAAGTGAGAAACAGTGAATTTGTAGTGGCCCTAATCTATAATTTGTATGATTTCCTCTAGTAGCACAGAAAAGAGATATGAGCCTTAAACCTAAATTATTAATCCAATATTAATCTGGTGCTTTAGGCTGCAGGGAAAGAGGTTCTTTATAAACTTATAGGAAAGCATTACCACTGTTCACAAATGACTAAAATTTTCTATACTATCAAGGTTTTTTCCTTCAAGTATTTGCCTCCAGTTACTGGCCAGCTTTTTCTTGCTGAAAAAGGTCATTTGCTTAGGATGAGTTGTATAATTGTGATAGCAATATTTTTCTACCAAGTATGATAAACTCTATTTGGGGACTGAATATTCAGGCAAAATACAGGTTCTTGTCTTTTTCTACATTTAGTATGTGTTGTTTCAATTCTTACTAATATTTCTACAGAAGGGGAAGGGGAATATGAACATCTAAAACTCAAGTTCAGTTCTTGTCAGGATCTTTAGGGGTGTATTTCATAAGAAAGAGATCAAATAAACTACAATTGATTGTAATTTTAAAAACTGATATGAGTCCCTGTAACTTCTACCATAGTATTACCCTCAAGAATATACACTAAATTTCTAAGGATATATATATTTAAATCTTCCCACTATATTGGTTCTAGAGGTACCAATGATCTGAGATAATAATGGCTTCTGAAGTGCAGTCCCATCTGGTTTAGTATTCATTAAAGGATGAGTTTTTTGGAAAAAAAATTCCAGTGTTATAAGAATGTGCCATCAAGGAGACAGAGGACACTCTACCAATAGTTTGGCCTGTGTTGTAACTATCTAGGGTCAGCCTAGGTGGAAAACAGGAGGAAAAAAAAAGTATGTAACAGTATTCAGAAACAATAAAATCCTCAAGACTGAAATGAGTTTTTTTGCCAGAAAATGAGTATTTTTTACAGTAACATTCCATAAGCAGTGCTCTTGATGCTGAGGGACAAACCTAGCTTGAGACCCATTATGCAGCTTATCTTGAGTAAATACTCACGAATTACACAGAATACTCCATTAAGAAGAAAGGAAGCAGGTTTCTCCCTTACAGGGGTACAGTGACTGATGAGAAGAATTAGACAGTAACACTTTTGTTTTGAGCTCTTGATCTGGTAAGTAAATTTAAAAAGCAGCTGAGGGACTTCCCTGCTGGTCCAGTGGTAAAGAATCCGCCTTCCAATGCAGGGGACGCGGGTTTGACCCCTGGTCAGGGAACTAAGACCCCACATGCCACAGGGCAACTAAGCCCATGCACCACAACTACTGAGCTTGTGCGCCTCAACGAGAGAGCCCACGTGCCGCAACTAAGACCCAACGCAGCCAAAAATAAATAAAATAAAATAAATAATAAATAAATCTTAAAAAAAAAAAAAAGAAAAGCAGCTGAGTGGAGTAATAAGGATCACCCTGGAAAATGATGTCGCTTTTCCATAGCTGCCCTCTGCCTATCACCTGCCTCTAGAGTATATATCTTTCTTATGGAAAAGAAAGGCAAGAACTGGGAAGGAATAAATTCAAGCAAGTTTCTAACATAGCCAGAGAACACTATTCTTTAGTCTGATAATTTCAGGGTGACACAGTATTTTCGTACTGATGGAGAGGGAAGAAGATGCCACGGGTGGTAACTGTGGGTGTAGGCTATATCAATGTAATGACAAAACTTACATGTAGGGATAGGCTCTTAGAGCTTGACTCAGTTGTGTACCTAACAAAGATGACTATGTCACATTTGGTTATGAAAACATTAATAAATGTTTTCCTGAGCCTCCTACTACTTAGTCAGGCTGGCTTAAGGAGGAACATTGGTGAAAAAAATTTTTTTTAAAAATCCCTGACATTTTTCCTTTTAATTCCTTCCCCTGGTGAATTTTAAAAGTAGATGTTCTGATGAGGCCAACAGTAAAACATACAGCAAATCATTTTTATATGATGGTTGAAGCTACGTGGAATACACAAGTTCAATTCTTTGTACACATCTTCCTGTGCTCTGTAATTCTCCATAGCAACCAAAAGCATTAATTAATGCAGATAGCAAACATTAGAAAACAGCAGTCTGTTCATGCTGTGTATATATATATATATATATATATATATATATATATACACACACACACACACACACACATACATACAAGGACACCTTGAGAACCTAACCAATTTATATCTTATTGTATTAGAAAAATAAAAAAAATTTCACACATAGTGTTTCTGGAAATCATTACTTTAATCGTTAATCATTCAGTTAAGCAGAAAAACAAACTTTTAAGAGGCAGTATTTTATCTACTTTGTGGACTGTTACACTTATGGCTAAAATTCAAATTTTTGAATCTAGTACTTACAGGTAGTAAAGATCATATGAGCATTGACTATAGGAAAAAAAGGCCAATGAGAAAGGACTGCTGCTTTCATAGAAACAAAAACTACAAGATTCTACTAAATTTGTATAAATGTGAAAGAGTACTTCCTTTTTGAATTGACTAATTCTGGAATGCATGACCAGATAGCTCCCTTTTCTCACCAAATGTTTAAGTTGCTTGTTTTTATCAGGGGTAAGAAGCAATTCTGGAGAAAAAAAAAAATCTAGCCTGATAAATAGGATATGTGGGAGTCCCATCTTCCGAGAAAGAGCAAACCCAATTTGTGGATATAGCTATACTGCTAAACAGGTTAACCACTAACTTAAAGCTAAGGGCTAAAACATCCCTACAACTGTTCCTGGTTTTGCAGAGTTGTGTTCTTGCCAGATCTCCTTTGATATCTTCTAGTATGACAATAACAACAAAACCAAGAAGTTCTATCATGATGAGACTTAAGTTAACCATAAAGATGACTAAAATCAATGACTCTTTTAAATGTGATAACCCAGTGTGAAGAAGGTGCCTAGAGCTGAGGGTGGGTCTAAGTGAATACAGAGCCAAAATACTGTACAGGCAAACTGCAAAAGTCAAAATTGTCTGGTAACATCAACCAAATTTACTCTCTAGTTTATACTTCCCAACTGTAAATCTTGTCATATCAACTACTACAGATGCCTACATAAGAAATCTGACAATATCTATTGAACATCTATATGTAAAGCACTGTGTTAAATATTGTGAAAAACCCAAATATTAATAAAACATAGTTCTTACTTCAAGATTACAATACTTAATACAATACCTAGTGGGAAGGATAGATATGTATACAACTAACCACTGTCTCAGTATCCAGAGGTAACCATTATGAACAATTTCTTATTTATTATTTCAGAAATATTTACTGTATACATAAACATATACATACTTGCACATATATATTATATATATGTATAGTCAAGCACATTTATATACACATATGTACACAATCACGTTTATGCTTATATAAAGCTTTTTTTTTTACACAAAAGGGATATTATAGCATCTTAATTTTCTATCAAATATATCTTAGAAAGTTTTGATATTATCCCATGAAGAGTTATGCCATTTCTAAAGAAGAATGCACAGTAATGTATTGTAATCTAGGTAACCAGTTCTCTATTGACAAATATTTAGCTTTTTTGTTTTTTTACCATTACAAATAATGTTTTGGTAAATATCCTTGTGTACATGTCTTTGTGTACTTGTGCCCGTATATCTACATGGCAAACTAAGAAGTGAATTGTTTAGTAGGTCTTTTCAAGTCCTCTGTGATCTTCTTTCTGTTAAACAGGGCCAGGAAGTGGCATAGGTATCCTCTGTGCCCCCTACTATGGTTTCATAACCATTTCTCTGCCTTCTTCAAAATTTCCACTATCTTAGAAGCTTATGATATAGTTGTACTGTTTTCTCCTGACCTCCTTTCCTGGTCACTTTCTTATTCCCTGAAGACTTCAGCTCTGGTTTACTGTCCTCCTTTTCATTCCTGCTCCTTTCAAGATTTTCAGTGACTTTAACACCAATGTGGATTACTCATCTCACATCCTGGTCTCCTCACCCACACTGATTCGTTCTTTCATCCCTCACAGCCACCAATATCCATGATTATAACATAAACTTCTGCATTACAAGTATCCACAATATGAAATCTTGAAGACTTCTTTCTCTAATAGCCACCCCCTCAACTTTTAATTCACTTATGCTAATGCCTCTACTGTAATATTTCTTTGACCTCATCAATACCTCCAATTCATTCAACAATATTTTTTTCACTATCCAATACCCTCCTTCTTTTTTTGTTTCCTAAAATCCTGGTTGGACCCAGCTATCAGCCTTCTCCTCATTTAATCTAGTGCAGCTAAAAGTTGCTAGAGAAAACCACACAACTAGGTTCATGGGCTGTATTTTAAATTAATGACCACAGAACTCCAGTGGGCACTCAGTCATGCCTAGAAGTCCTACTACATTTCCCTAGTAAATATGATTACAAGCCTACAAGATAACAATTTCACAATGTTTTCTCTTTTTATCCTGTACTTTACCTGATAACTTGACATCATATTTTACTGAGAAAACAGAAGTAATCAAACAAGATGGCTCCCATGTTCTCAACATCAAAGCTGTTACAGTGGGGCTTCCCTGGTGGCCCAGTGGTTAAGCATCCGCCTGCCAATGCAGGGGACGTGGGTTCGAACCCTGGTCCAGGAAGATCCCACATGCTGCGGAACAACTAAGCCTGTGCGCCACAACTACCGAGCCTACGCTCTAGAGCCCATCAGCTACAACTACTGAGCCCATATGCCACAACTACTGAAGCCCGTGCGCCTAGAGCCTGTGCTCAGCAACAAGAGAAGCCACCGCAATTGAGAAGCCCGTGCACTGCAACAAAGAGTAGCCCCTGCTCGCCGCAACTAGAGAAAGCCCACGTGCAGTAGTGAAGACCCAATGCAGCCAAAAATAAATAAATTAACAACAAAAAAAGCTGTTACAGTGAAAGAAGTACCTCTGCTCCTATCAAAATCTTCTCTGCTTGTGTTCTAGATCTCCTAAAGACTTCACTTCTGCAACTCTTGCCCTTTCTCTTCTGCATTACCTATTTCTCCTTCTTTAGGATAATTCTCATCAGGTTATAAGTATGCTCTAGAATCTCTCATTCCCCCGAGCTTACAATCTCTTCTAGCTACAATCCCATTCTCTGACCGTTTCAAGCAAAACTTCTTAAAAAATGTTACATACTGTTTGTTATCTCCATTTTGTCTTATCTCTTGTAACCCTCTCTAATTTGGCTTCCAAACTCATTGAACCTGGGGAATAGTCTGATGGATTTTTCACTGTCCTCACCTTTTTTATGTCTCAGAAGACTGGTCTCAGGTAACCACTCACTCCTTGATATTTATGACACCAAGTTTTTCTGGTTTTCCTCCTATCTTTCTGTCTCTTCTTCAGTCTCCCTTGCTGACTCCAATCCTCTATTCAGTGCTTAGTCCTGCATCCTCTTCTTTTCCCCTAAGTGATCTAGTCTAGTCCCACGGCTTTAAATCACCAAAATCTTGTTGACTCCCAATTTAGCATCGAACATTTCCATTTGATTATCTACCAGGCATCTGCAATTTAACAATAAAACTCTTGATTTCCCCCCAAAACCTGAGAGTTATTCTTGGTTTCTCCCTTACCCTTGTCCCATTACTCTACTCCATTAAGTCTATTGATTCTACCTTCTCTCCTAGGTTCCTTATCCAAAGCACTTTCATTTCTTACCTGGACTATTGCAGCCACCTCCTAAGTAGTCTTTCTGCTTCTAACTTTGTCTTCAATAATCCATTCTCCCCACAAGGTGATCTCTTAATACATAATTCAGTTTATGTCACTTGAATGATTAAAGCTCTTCGGTGGGTTCCTATGACATTTAAACATTTAAAAAACCTCTTTACCAGCACCTATAAGACCCTATGTGATCCAGCCCTACTTATCTTCTCAACTTCTTATTTTCTTACTTGTTATGCTCCAACCACACTGGACTTCTTTCTGTTCCACGAACTTGCTAAGTTGTCTTTCCTCAAGGACTTTGTTCTGGTGTTCCCTCTGTTTGTGATGTTTTTCCTCCTAATCATTATGAGATTGGTTCTTTCTTGTAATTCAAAGCTCATCTTAAATATCACTTCTTCAGAGAGGTTCTCTCCATCTAAAGTAGCCCTCCCCACCTCTACAAAGTTACTTTGTAGCTTATTACCCTATTTATTTCCTCAATAGCACTTATCTCATTCAAATTATATTCTTTATTTGTTTACTAGTTTACTGTCTGTCTCCTTCATGTAAATTCCTTGAGGGCAGGTGCCTTGTCTTTCCTGTCACTTCTATTTCCCCAGCAGTTCTTGACATATTGAAGGCATTCAAATATTTGTTATATAAAAGGATGAAGTAACTGAATTATTAACTATATATATATTTAGGTAATAGTGACAAATGCCAACAGATGCTGACAACTGATAAATGTGTGTTTTGTTGGAAGAGCCTCATTTTGAACTTTGTTTGGAAATGAATTTCCCAAATTAGAAAGGTTTGCTGTCATGAACTAATCATCCACAATATTATTCTGGTGGTCTATTATGTCCCTTTAGCAATAAGTGGCTAATTTCTTATTCAATAATTCTTATATGAAATTCATAAGAAAATTAACATTTTTACTTTTATCATGTTAATTAGAAGGCTATTTAATAGAGTTATACTGTTTTTCAAAAAGCCTTTCAGATAGGTGAATAGCTTTGGGCTGGTTTTCATTCTTACCACTTAGCTGACATTTCTAAATTTTGATGCCAAATGAGTATACTCTCTGAATTTAACCCCAGATGTTCTGCTTCTCAACCTTGGATCTTTAAAAAGATTTCTTTTTTTTTCTTTCTTTCTGTTCTGTTACCAAATTACAGTTTTTTTTTTAAAGGAAAAACGTGAAAAAATATATTTTATCATACAAGAGTTATTTATGTACCTCAAATATTTTTCTCCTTTCAGAAATTCATTACATTTATAAAACACTATTATTCCAAGGCCTTAGATTATGATTAGCTAAAATAATATAAGAATTATACCAACAGTAACAATTCTCACATTAATCTACCCAATAGGACTCAGCTACATATATTAGGCTCTTTATAATATGTGGTCCCAGTAAAAAATACACAAGAATATAATTTATAACTAGGTAGAATTTGTGTACATTTAAAATTTCAGGTTGGCCTATGTAAGTTGTTCTGGACAACTTTTGTTTTTATTAAAACTAACAAACCACTGGATTAAAATGACAATTAATTGTTTCCTTTAGTTAATACCCAAAAAGAAAGCCATCCTTTTCTCCTGTGTGACAAAAGGCCTTTGTCAATTAGGTCTCAGTTTATATACTGGCCACATTTGGCAAAGTCCAGTCCTCACCAAAAATAGTAACAACCTGCTCTGGATGGCAATCAAGCAGCAAATCTATTTTCAGCCTTAATGTTTGAAACTCCAAATGCTAGATACCATGGAACTGAACCTTAAATGGCATAAGTAAACTGGTCTGATACTAAACGACAGGACACAGTATTTGGTGCTCTCCAAAACATCTGTTTCTTTATTCCAAAAGAAACAATGTTTCAGGCTTAGTAGGGGAATTTAAATCTAACTTTGACACATGTAAAACCAAAACAATCTTAGAACTGAAACAACTGGGGAAGGGAGATTAGAATGATATAACCTTTGTTGTAGTCTCTTACATTACCCTAAATTTCCTATTTTCTTAGTGTCTCTGGTTTTTATTATTAATATCTTTGTTATCTTACCTGTCTCTGAGTGTGCTGGGGCCTAGATAAGGATACAGGTTTTCCTTGAGCTTTCCTTTGATGAGATGGTCCAGGGTCTCATGTAAGAAAGGCTGATGCTGAGTATATACATTTTCTACTCCCTAAGACAGGGGGAAATGGTTCTTATGTCATTTTTTTTGGAACTTGCAATATAACAGTTAATGATACTCATATCAGAAAAGGACATGCACTCAATAGAGATTTCATGGGACAAGAGTCAAGCAGGAATTTTAGGAGAATTTTATAGTTAATTATTTTCATCAATTAGAAATGTTCTAATCTTATGAAAAAACTCTGTAATTTAAGGTTAGCTATTATAAAGGAATTTTTTAAATGCAGTTGCTTAAATCCTTTATTATCTCTTCACTGACAACCTTCCTTTTGTGGAAATATTATATGATATGTAGAGCAAATAAAAGGACTATGTAGCAAAGGAGACTAGAAACACTCAGGAAAATGGAAACATTTCAGGAAACATAAGAAAGGCTAGCAGATTAAAACTAATTTTTGACCATTTTAAGAAAATAGGTTAGTATTTTTAAAAGATCTACAATTGTTTGCTTCATCTTTAATTTCCGTCAGAGAAAAAAAAACCAACCTAACAAATCTTAAACAAATGGAGTAAAATAGCTATGACTAACAGAACTGTCTGCCTTTTTACTCTTGGGTATTTCCTGGAAATATCTCATTATTCCCTTCTCAGCTATTTGGGCCAATGATGATGCTGTTCCAATACAGAAAGTATTTAAAGAAAAAGCTTTCAAGAGGATGTCTGCTTTAATTTCATTTAACTGACATAGTACTAGATCAGCAGCAATCCTGAAGTTACTTTGAAGATCATATTCATTCACTCTAAGCTTCAGGGGCTTCAACTGTTTCTCATTTAGGAAAGCATAGAGATAGCATACCTTCAATCCTTTGAGGAACTGTTTGGTAATAGCCACAGCATCTTTGGGGCTGAAGAGGTCACTTCCTCTGATCCGTTTACCACCATATTCAACAACTGTAGACACAAGCTTTTAAAAAAAAAAATAGATAAACAACCTCTTATTGCTTGTGGAACAGGAAGAAAATAACTTTATTAAGGAAATGAAAACATGAGAGGACAGAATTATACATTTCTGTGAATAAAAACAGTATGACATAATTTGTCAGAGTTAAGGCTATAATACTACAGTTTGGTTCCTGTTTGATGGGATTAATATATAAATCTGGTTACCTTTCGATACTTCTCAGAAACACCTTTATTCCTAAGGTCCATCATTAATCCTGGTAGGCTATTGCTGCTGTGTCGCTCATAATGCAGAGCATAAAGCATCACCAGGCGCGCAGCATCAAACTCTGTCACTTTGGGGTTCTGCAGGAGCCTCTTTACATTCTGAAAAAAGAGAGAACTAATATTTATCCTCCCTTCACTTGGGTGATGTATAATATCTTAGTTCTAATAATTATTGAATGGTAGTGATACATCTGACTAAAATACATATGACTAAGATCACTACTATGGCAATGTACAAGTCGTAGGTTTAGCAACTGTTTCAACTACAGAAAATCAAATGCCTTTTGCCTAAGATAAGAATTAAATAAGGACATAAATTCTCATTGTAATTGCTTTACGACAAATATGAATTTAACTATGGTTATTTCCCCTTTTCTTTCCTTTGATTGAGATGGTCCAGGGTCTCATGTAGGAAAGGTTGCAATTTCCTCACTGAAATAAGGAACACATACTATTTCCACCACTATTTCTACCACTTCAATCAATACAGCACAGAAGAGAACTGACCAGTTGACTTGTAAAACTCTACTGCCTTTTCTTAGTGTCAGTGACCGACCAGTGAAATGGAGACAATTTGGTAGAATTTTACATAGGAGGACTGGGCTTAATCTCCAAGAAGCATCATATATAACAATATGTCTCAACATGGCTTACAGAGATATGAATATGTAACAGCATATAATCTCTAAACTGAATACGTAAGATCTTAAGAGGGCAGGTACTGACAGCAAAGGAAGCTAGACAAAATCATGTTTAGGTTGTATCAGTCCTCACATTAAGGGACTTCCCAATACTATAGATTTATATTTATTATGCAGCAGAACAAATTAATTAGAGCCAACAAATACTTTTTGATCACTCTCTAAGCAAAAGGCACTATGCCAGGCACTGGAGGGGACACAGAGATGAGTTGGAGACAGTTTCTGGCCTCAGTGAGTTCACAGACAATGGGGTAAAGGGGATAAAACAAGTATGTTCCATTCTGCTATAAAGTATGTTTCTTAATACACTTAGCTCTATGAGATTGGTAACTATGGGAATAACATAGAAGGCATATTGGTTTACATGTAAATTTTTCAGCAAGTTAATATTTAGAAAAGATCAGGCACAAGTTTCCTCTTTAAAGAGGAAGCTTTACCAATATGTTAAGGAAAAAAGATGAAAATCCTACAGAAGTGTTTTTTTTAGAAGTAACTGGTTTTGCAGCTTTAAGAACTGCTGTGCTTTCCACAATGTTAAGCTATGTGGGGAAAGGGCAAGTGCAAATGAAAAGGATGCAAAGATATTTCTGTGTTAAAAAGCAAAACAAAACAACACCCCCAAACTGACTGATATTCCCATATTGTATTTTTAATTTTGATGACACAAGTCTCTATGAGAAGCAAATATTTTTGAGACCTTATATGTCGAAGAATAAAACATGAGCCCCAGGAGTAACCACAAAGGATGGTCTGAGTGCATCTCTAGGTACAATGCCAGCGAAATTTAACTGTGCTAGCATTTTAATTAGGATTATTATTTTATCAGGGCTCTGATTACAAAGTTATATAGATTTTTCTTTCTCTTTTTTAGTTATATAAATTTTAAGTGATCTGCTTATAACCCTATTTTCTCATAACCTTTGTTTATTTTTAGTGCATGATTTTGCAGAATGTGAGGCTTTTTCAGGAACACATACGTGGTATTATAACAGAAGCATATGCATGCAAAAACCAAAAACTGAAAATCAGTGTAATGGGGGACAAGGGACACTAAGTGAAGAGAAGTTCATCTGGTTACTGAGGGATCAATTGTAAAAGGTCTTAAAAACTAAATTTTGGAATTAGTTTGAGACACTGAAAGAGATGCTATTAATAGGAATATGGAAATCAGAGAACGAAATGAGTTGGGCTGAAAGACTAGTAAGAGCATTGGAGCCTTGGAGGGCACTGGATTCTGAGGACATAACAAACAACTAACATCTGTATAGTATTCTGCAACTTACAAGATGCATTTACATACATTGTCTTTTTAGTACTTCACAACAACCAGGTCTAATGGCTAAGAACTCTTTTTTTCACACTAAAGAGGGACTATGATGAAATGGGGAACCTCCCAGCTAGCTTTCAAGTAGAAAGTTCTCTGGGTAGCATTCTTATTGTTGCTTTTTAGGTGAACATTTCACTACCATCGTCCTTACAGGATCAAAAGGAAATAAATTTCTCTTGTACAGATTTAAACCCTGCAGTTATAAAATTTTCCTTACCTCTTTTTCCTTTTGTGGTAACATTTCCACACAGCAGTGACTAAATACAGACTATTTAGAATATTTGTTTAAATGTTCCACTAAGTTCTACTATAATATGGAGAAAGTTCAGGATACAAATTAATTATCAAGTAAAAATACACAATTTCATATGTATCTCAGTCAACCTGGCATAAGTTTAAAACATCCATCTGGGATCTCTGTTGTCGCTTTTCTTATAGGCACAATGTTTCATTTTCTGCCCTTGCAGTCACACTCTTTTTACCTCACATCTACTCAACTTCTGACTGACCTGTCCCTGTACTTCTAAGCAAATCTGAGATACTCAAGTAACTGTAAACCCACAAAAACTGGTATGGGGACAGTCAAAGACTATTTGCAGCAATCAGTTTATACCCTTCCTATTTGCTCCTTTCTAATTACCTTTCCTTGAATCTTGACTCTTGGCTCTGTTTCCCATTTAAAAAATCCACTTCTAATCCTTGAGATTTGGTACTGGTATTTAGAGTCCCCAGCTTGACTCTTAGCTCTCCCTCAATGGGAGGCCTTCTGATCCGATAGCCCAGATCTGGTCCAAGACTACGCTGAGTAGAGTACTTTACTTACTTTTGAGCCCTTAGGACCCAACCCATGGCTCAGGTCAGTTTCCAGTTAGACTTATCTATTCTCTCATGAAAAGAAACCTGTAGATACAAGCTGAATTCTTTCTTCTTTTTCAGCTATGTAAGTCCTTGAAGAAGCAGGGTCTTTTTGTCTGCCTGGATCCCATGTTATCCTTTGACTTAATTTTGAACTATTTCCCTCACGGCTACTTGACTCATCAACTTGACTGACAGTGACATACATTATATTGAGATTCCAGTGTACTAACCAGAGAAGAGGAGAAAAAGAATCTGAGAGACTTTAATTACATAGGAGGTATGTGTTACACAGTGGTATTTATATGTTGGAAATATGACTGAATTATATAATGAACTTTTTGGTATCTCTTTTCTTATTAAATTTCCCGTAAACCTTGAGATAATCAAGGGAGAAAAGTATACTGTTACATAATAACAATGGCTGAATAAAAAGTGAAACAGAAAACTATTGTCCACTTAAGAAGATGGGATTCAAAAATCTTCCACTGAATTCTAACATTAGTGTAGGCACAATGAAGAAATAGGAAAAGAAATGCAAAAACACTAACTTTGAAGGTCAAGTTTCAAAAAGGAGCTAATGTTCATTCAAAAGACATTGATTAAAAAACAATTCTTCTCTTCTGATATTTAGAGATTCTTCCATTATTTTGGGCTGACTACTTTTATACTTTTCTGTTTTTTTCTACCAAAACTATGATATAGCAGTACAAGAAAAAACTTTTGTAATGACATGCTTATACTTTAAGCCAGTGTACAAATTATAGTTGAAGTCTGCAATTAAAGATAGTCCCGGGGGCTTCCCTGGTGGCGCAGTGGTTGAGAGTCCGCCTGCCAATGCAGGGGACACGGGTTCGTGCCCCGGTCCAGGAAGGTCCCACATGCCGTGGAGCGGCTAGCTCCGTGAGCCATGGCCGCTGAGCCTGCACGTCTGGAGCCTGTGCTCCGCAACGGGAGAGGCCACAACAGTAAGAGGCCCGCGTACCGCCAAAAAAAAAAAAAAAAAGATAGTCCCCATTTTTTTTTTTGCTTTAATTTAAACTGAAGAACAGGATCTGTACCTTGTTATCAACTATCACAGTAATGTAGTAAAACACTCAATGAATAGCATTATAAGCCAACAGATTAGAACAGCAAGATGAAATTGGTGGAAGTCTTCAATGTGCTGATATGATTAAATAATGAGTCTAATCTAACAGTTTGAGAGAACAGTGTTATGGGACTATAAAGAGCTTATCTAGGAAAAATGATAGAAAGTAGGCAGGACCCAATTCCACTAACTGGTAAATACATGAATCAGTATTCTTTTACTTAATGACTAGTCAAATTTAGCTTTGGTGTAGGTCTTCTGCTGGTCAACACTGTTTCTGAAATACTAGTCAAATGATAGTTTAGAGAGAAATAGATCATTTTTACTCTTAGTTGGTAAAAGTAAAATTGTCAGCTCAATGTATCCAAAACAATTTTCTTACAATTTTAATGAGAAGCAAAAAAACCCTTCTAAAATCAGGGAGAGTTCCAAGATCATGAGTGAATTAAAAAACATGTCCTGGATGCCATAAAGAAAAGAGAATGTACCATCAAACAATAATACTGAAAATAGTGATAGTTAATATTCATTGAATGTTATAAGTACCAGGTACCGTATTAAGTGCTTTACATGTATTAGCTCATTACACCCTCACAAAAATCTTTGAAGTAAGTACTGATATTTCCCCCTATTTTACAGACAAAGAGACTAAGACTTGGAGTGGTTAAGAATCATTTTCAAACCCAAGGCATCAAAGATTCAAGCTATTAGCCACTATTCTATACTGCTTCAAACAGAACTCTTTATCTTCATTTCTCTAATGAGTATTTATTGTCCTTACTACACGTTATTAATGGGATGATTTGAGATCTTTTACCCAAGGTGAGGAAAGAAGGATATAAAAAGACTAGATCCTCCTTCCAAATGAAAAGCTGTAATATGACAACAAAAGGGGGAGAAATTATTTACTTTCTGAAGATTTTTCTCTTTATGGTATGAAAAAAAATCTTCCTTACTAATCAAATGAGTCTTTTCCAAGGCTGTGCATATGTCTCAATGATAGTATATTGCAGTTTGGTTCTAGTGAAATTCTTCTGAATCAAATTTTTTGTTACCCTGTAGGGTAACTGGTTAGAAGTGGCAGCAATTTATAGGTTAATTTTTAGCAATGTATGAGCTTTTTTTGCCCCACCATGATACAGTTACTATTCAATAAAGCAAACCTCATCTTTACTCAAAAGTCAATTAATTGCTTATTATCACCTAAGGTCAAGCCAAGGAATGCTGTAACCCATCTAGGGATCAGGCCCCTGGCATCTACTCATTATTAAAAGTTCTCTTTGGGGGCTTCCCTGGTGGTACAGTGGTTGAGAGTCCGCTTGCCGATGCAGGGGACACGGGTTCGTACCCCAGTCCAGGAAGATCCCACATGCCGCGGAGCGGCTGGGCCCGTGAGCCATGGCCGCTGAGCCTGCGTGTCCGGAGCCTGTGCTCCGCAACGCGAGAGGCCACAACAGTGAGACGCCCGTGTACCACAAAAAGAAAAAAAAAAAAAAAGTTCTCTTTATTGACTATTTAAATCATGTTGTCTAAGAAATCCTTTATGATGGGGGAGTCCAAATCAACTGCTCACTGTAAAACCCTAATACCCTGGGCAAGAAAACCTTCAAAAGATAATTTTTAAAAATATAAAGTGGATCACAAATGGAATTCATATTTTAAAGTATCTGTTTTTCTTTTAAAATGAAAAGAAAATAAGATTTCAGGCAAGGAATTACAGTAGCCTTTTCTAACTGTTTTCCACATGGTGAGATACAAATAAAGATACTAAAATTGGCTAGTGATTAAGTTTGGTTCTATTGTTTTAAAGGGAAAAATAAAATAATAAAGAAACATAAGGAAATTTAAATTTAGTTATAGGACACAATTCTGTTTTTACTTAATAAGAGAAAAAAATTCATTTTATTAAGAAAAATAAAAAGTTTTCATAGGAATACTTCTATTAGGCCCACAAACCAACTATAAACTGTTATTAATAGTGTTGTTTAAAGTAAGTTGGCCAAGTTAAATAGATTGTGATGCATCTTTACAAAGGAATACTATTTAGTGATTTAATAGAATGAGTGTTTAGGTTCTGGTCTGGAACAATCTCTGAGATACACAGTTAAGTGAAAAAGCAAAATGCAGAGCTATGTGTACAGTATGGTATCATCTGAATTTTAAAAAGAGAGAGAAGGAAATATACACACTCATAGAGGCTTGCACACACACAGAATAACTGTAAGGATGCAAGCGAAACTAACAGACTCAGTTTTTACTATGTATCTCTTTCATCAAGTACTTATATTATCTATTTAAGAATTAGAATTTATGATAAACCATAATGGTTTATCATAACAATGATATAAAGAATATAAAACAATGTTGATATATGTATAACTGAATCACTTTGCTGTACAGCAGAGATTAATACAACAGTGTAAATCAACTATACTTCAATAAAAAATAGATTTTAAAAATTAGCATTTAATACAACTAAAAATATAAAGTCAGCCTAAAAGTTCTTTGTGAAGATTTAAGAACACAGAGATAAAATTAAGTGTTGACAGAAGTACTTTTCATAAATATAAAGCCAATAGCATCTTTATGATTTTCAAAATGATGGTGTTTTCAGAGGAACTCTTGATAAACATTTTAAAAAATTAAAAACCAACAACTATCAACATAAATCACAGTGAAGACTTTGGTATAACTAGAGCAACCACAGGTGGGTGAATTTCTTTATTTTGATTGTACCATATCTTTAAAAAATTATGCTTAGAGGAAGGAAACTAACCTTTACAAAGTAACTACCATATAGGAAGCATTTTATATCTCATTAAATCCTGATAACAACCTAAAAGTTTGAAATCATTATCCCTGAGGCTTGGGCAAAATAAGTAACTTTCCCAGAGAAACTTTGATACATAGAGATAGGACATAAGCCAGGACAGTCTGGCTCCAAAGCCTGTGTTGTTTCCATTATACCATGCTGGCTTTATTTTATAAAGCAGAATTGCAGCAGGGAAAGAGAGACTAAGTTTTAGAATATAGGGTCCTATTAATAAGGAAATGTGCTTCTTATAATAAGTGGCTTAGAAACAGCTATTTCCCAAAGGACTCTCATTCCCAAGTTACTTACTTTCAGTGATACCACATTTTGCCACTTCTCAGGAATTTTGGAATTATCTCTGATTTGTTCTGTCTTGTTATCCTTATATCTAATCTGTCACTAAATAGTTATTTTCTCCCTTTGAAATGTCTTTCATATTTGCCCTTCTGTACATTTTTACTACTATCACTATGAGTCTTCTAGCCTCTCTGGCATTAATTTTTTTCATCTCCAAAGCATCCTTACTGGATTAAATTTCCTAAAATACTGCTTTCATCATATCAACTTCTACGTAAGACTCTACACTGGATCTCTTTGCCTACCTCAGCAAGTACAAATCCCCCTTACAAGCGTCTTCGTAAACTAGTTCCTATTTACCAATTCAATTTTATCTCCTATGTCTCTTGCACACCCACTCTCAACAGGTCATGCTGTTTATTATTTTCTGCATAGTTCTGCATCTTTTCTTTGCTGAAATCCTCCTCCAGATTCTATTCATTCTTTATGGTCCATCTTAATATCACCTTCTCTAAGAAACCGTCCCTAATAACCTCAAATCTTTAATTATAGTCAGTACCACAATTTTGACTTAATTAAATATTAATTTGAAACACTGCCTAATTGTTACTCATGCTTTAGTTTTGTCTCTTCAACTTATACTGTAAATTTCATGAGGTTAGGGTTTGATTATGTCACTTTTTCCTAAAATCCTCTGATAGCTCTCATCATTTTAAGATTAAAGCCCAACCTCCTTTCAGTGGCCATAACCAGGCCTCAATCTGTCCTTCTGGCTTATCTAAGACCACTCCTCATCTTATATCCAGCACTGGCTACAGTGAATTAGTCTCTGTTCCCTTAAAAAAAAAATTTTTTTTTTTTTTCACATCTCCATGCTGCATTCCCTCTCTGGTTGGTGCACTTCTACTTAATTACTTGTCCAGAACCAAACCTAATGTCATTGTCTCTAAGAAGCTCTAAGAAGATTCATCCTTAGGGAAAACAGTTGTCCTTCCTCTGTATTTTCATATCCCTTTGTAATACCTCTAGTATAGCACTTATTGCATATATTATAATTCCTGGTTTAACTTTCTTTCTCCCCTACTAAAATGTGAACTTTTTGAGGAAAAGGATGGTATCTTATTCATTTTTGTACCACTAGATCCTCACAGCACCATGAACATGGAGCAGGCATTCACATGTTTGTGGAATAAACAGCAGATGTTCAGTAATAAAAACCTAGATAATGCATTTTAATATATTATACCTTTAAAATCTTCCTAACAACGCTGTGAGATAAATATCATTATACTTATTTAACAAATGAGGAAAATGGCTCAGAGATTAAGCCAACAGCTCCAGGTCACAAAGCCAGCAGTGGCAAATCAAACACTGAAATTCAGATCTTCTGATTTTAGTCCAGCATTCTTTCTAGTTGACTAGGCTGCCCTCCTAAACACTCAATTAATTGCCTGAACCCTTTGAGATTGCACATTTTTCTTCTACTGTCCCTCTTATCATACATCTATCTTAAATAATACTAATTTGTGTTCTGTCTCAACTCCCTGTTACACTGTAAATTCCATGTTGGTTAAGAAGGATTACTTGCCTTTGTATCTCTTGCTCTGCCTGGCACAGTGCCTTACACATAGTAGGTGCTCATCAAATTGGATTGAATAGATACCTGGAGAGCACTAGAATGGTCATTTTGACAGGCGAGTTCTTGCTCAACCTCCGAAACCTCCAGCAGATTCCGCTCACTGACCAACCGAGACAGCTCTCCAACCACTGTCACATGCTTTGATACAGTCCCAGACATCTTCTTGAATTGTGGGTAATTCTCAACAAAGGCCTGCCATGGGAAAAACATCAATTGGGGGTTCTGTTATTTCTTGATGAGGATAGGCATGTATGAAGAAGGAAAAAAAAAAAAAAAAGGCAGGGATTATTCTTCTGCCCAGACTAAGGCATCTAATACTTTCAATCACATGGCATTTTGTTATGCTTAAGAGAAGAACTAGTATATGTCATTACACTGAGTCTTTAAATAGTCCAAATATGACTGATGAATGGAAAGAAGTACATAGCTTATTATGAAGTTTTCACTATATTTTTTCCTAAAGAGAAGTATTACAGAAAATAATCTCAAACCAAACAAAAGGAATCAAGGCAGAAATCAGACCCAGAATATTCCAGAAATGCTGCTTACATGAATAGTTCCAAAGTCTTGCATGTTAATCATCCATGTACATGTTCAATTTACCTTCATGTCTGCTATTGATTCTAGTTTTTGCTGTTCTTTTGGTTTCTTCTTCTGAAAGTCTTCCATGAGATTCTTTATGTTGCTACCAATCTCAGCAAAGTTCAGGTACATATTCTGTGAAAAAGGAAGTTGGAAACACAGTTCTATCAACAAGTCTGACTTTCAGACAATTTAAAAGAAGTAAAAAAGAACACTGAATACAGTGAGAACTGAAGGGCAAGAAAATTTCATTATCATTACCAAATCTGGATATTGGCCAGGACACTGGTGATGAATAACATTACCATTTTCACAAAGGGCTAAGGACAGGACGGAAGTAAATAAATTGGTAAATAAATTTTAAATAAATTTTAAAAGTACAAAACTAAGTATGTGATTACTGTGAAAAAAATATTGTTAAAGGATCAGAAAAAAGTCTGCCTTCCCTTGAGATGCAGTTTATCTACAGGATGCCTCTATCATCCTTCTACATGAAATCCCAAACCTGCTCTCATTCTAACAAATCAATATTAACCTTCTTACATAAAAACAACTAAAAAAATTTAAAAGAATTTTAAACCACTTACATTAGCGTAGAATTCATCATTTTCAGCAGATAGGACCACCTCTCTCAAGTCTTTACTGATCCCTGGCACTCTGGAAAGATCAATCCGATTGTTGTTTATGCCTAGTAGTTCATGGACCATGGCCTGATATGTCCACTAAGTAAAGAATTATGACAAAAAAAAATTGGTAACTGACAAAACATGGAAATAGTAAACGTTCAGGAAAACAAATAAAAACTGATAACATTCTTAGTAACTAGTCTTGTTTACATGGAGGTTCTCTATTTAGCTCAAATTTTATTAATACTTTGCGCTATACTAAGCATTAAGATTGTCATTTTAATTGGTTAAACATCCGACAGTCAAAATACTTTTAGATTTCACACTTTTGGAAGAAGGGCAGTCAGATTAATATTCCTGATAGAAAGAAAACAAATTAGATCTATCATTAGCTCCAATTTTTGCCTGTGAATTAAGAGTATATTTTTGGCTTCATAGATAGGGCTATATTGGTACTGCAGTTACAAGCTGTACCATTTCCTGTACACTTCTGTGGTTTTCTGCAGCATGAGAAGTGTGTTCTTGTAGATCTCAGTGGTGCTATATTTATCCTGGGAACACTAATATTACCAGAAAAAAACCTTGTGAGTTGATCAAAACACACATATTCAGAAGCTTGCCTCTAAATCCATTTTACTTTATATTTTTACTTAATATGCATTGTGAAGAAGGACCGGTTTCCATTCTTACTTATTTTGTAAAACTGGAAAGGAGAAACCTCCAAATTTGCCTTCTCACCTTTTATGGAGAACAGGTTACTTTTAGTCACAGGTCCATTAGAGAAAATTAAGTATTTTCCAGCAAATTACCCTCTAAATCTAGAGTCTAAATACTAGATTTGTTAAAATAACTTCAGAGGTTATAAAAGTAGGTGCTTTATTTCCTAAAATATTTGCCAATGAGTCCTTGAAAAAGCAAGTTTCATTACAGCATTTAAAATAAGTACAACAAAATGCTTTATGCTTCCACAGACAGCATCCTGTGCATGCTTTTGCCATTAGCACATACTTCATAATTAAAATGATGTTTACTTTCTCCTCATTGGATGATGAACTCTTTGAGAGCAGAGACTGTATCTTTTAACCTTTTATCTCTAGTACTTAATACAGTACCTGGCACATAATAGGTCCTCAGTGAAATCTGTTGAATGAATGATTGCTTTTCTTTGGGAAACTAAATTATAAGCAATTATTTTTCTTTCTACTTTTTTATATCATCAAAATTTCTTTAGTTATATTATTAAAATGTATATAAAATATGTAACATATAATATGTAATATATAGAATATATAAAGTTATATTACTTTGAATTTTAGGAATATAAGGCTATCATATCATAGAGAAGTTGCATTCCACAGCACAGATTTCCCCTAGCATTAACATTATTATTACCACACACACACACAAAAAACCAAAAACAAAAAACATTATTATTATAAGCTGGGATGGAACTGAAATATAGACTGTGCCTTTTCCTATAAATTTAAAGTCACTATTAATAGAGTATCTACAAAGTGTAAGGCACTGTGCTTGTATTCACAGAAGAACAAACATTAGTAAGACACAGTCTGCCTTGAAGGAATGTATAACCTAGGAGACTGTGAAAACAATCAAAGGTACAACATAGAAAGTGCAGCATGAGACATAAGATGTTTCAAAAACACTTAAAAATGCTTCAAGTGGTTTTAAAGGATAAGAATTTTGAGAGGTGAAGATGGGAAGAGAATGTATTCCAAACATGCCAGAGTTCAAAGAGAGGTTACAACATGAATAAAATGATGGCAGGAAATCATGAGGTATATCTACACAGTAGTGAGCTGCAGGTTTTCTATAACGTTGAGCCTACATTGTGAAGGCTCATGGATGCCAAGTTCAGGACTCTGTATTTCATCCAGTAGGCAAATGGGAAACAATTAAGATTTTTAAGCCAAGAGTAATAGGATCAGAACTGTGCTTTAGTAAAAGTAATTTAACAACATTGTGTCCATGAGATATATTTGAGTGGAGAGAAATTAAAAGTGGGGAATCAAGAAGATGACTATTTGAGGATTCCTATAAGAGATTAGATACACCAAGATAATGGCAATATGAATGGAAAAGAACTGACACTGGAAAAGTAGAATCTACAGACCCAGAAGTTGCCTTAATTAGGGATGGTGGCAGAAAGGGACAGGAAGGATGAGGCAGAAGAAAGAGCTGAAGATGACTGTGGCTGGAAGAACACTGATACCAGAATGCTAGGAAACACAAGGCAAAAACAAGAATAGCTGAAAATAAGGAGGCAAGTAAATGGACCATGTTGTTCATTTCCACATCTGCATTTTGGCGAATACCACTTGAAATCATCCTTTCATTATGCTAACAAAGGGCTCTGCACCTGGTTTAGCAATGGGGTGATGGCATCATCGCAGCGATCTAAAATAAGTAGCAATGGAGGAACCTCAGTTCGCCGGAATTCAAACAGTTCATATTCTTTAGTTATCACTTGCTGTGGGTAAGAGAGAAAGACGGTTTGGTGAACCAATTAGTAGCAGACAGAGATGATATAAATAGAAAATTAATACACAAAAACCACATTTAACGATAGTTTCTTGCACTTTCATAGGCCTTCCATAAAAGGATTCAAAAGCTTGACAAAGTTTAGTAGCTTTCTGTTTAAGGGGTTAGGATTTGAAACTCTATTTTACAAGCGGTTTAAATTAAGGATCAAAAGAAGTTAAGTAGCTTGCAAATGTTTCTTGGGTTAAGCCTAAGAATCTTAGCTCTAATTTGTTGCTCTTGGTCTTGAATTACAAATGCCTACCTCTTTGCCAGTAAACCTAACACATCATCTCCTTAGTTTTAGATAAAATATTTCTTTAATTTCTGAAATATGAAAAAGAAATGAATGGTCTTGATGTTTTGGAACTGGAGATAGAGAATGCCATACCTTAACACATTCTGCAAGTCTCTTTGCTGCCTCTGATGAAAGCTGGTAACGAATCATGGGACATTTCTTCAGAGATAAAAGGAGAGCTGTCAGTCCTTGAGTTGCTCTGGATAGTTGGACTGGATCCCAATTTCGACCCTTTTTGTTAAAACATATATTCAGAGAAAATATTTGAATTTTATCTTACAAGTCCAATTACTTACTGAATTAACTCCTACCTGATAAATAAACTTAAAAAAAAATCCTTTCTTTCCATACCTGGCAGCAACCCAGAATATTGAGGGAAAACAAATGTGGATTCACAGCAATGTAATCACCATAAAATTCCTGTGAACAGAGCACCAAGATCAGTCAGTCATTCCATAAACCCCTAACTGTATCATGCAATAATATTTTTCATGTGTGATATAATACTATGTGATACAATCAAATTTGAGGAAATGCAGGTATAAAAGAGAAAAACTGATCAATTAACAATTGAGTAACAATAGTCAGTGTGAGGGAATTAATAAGATAATCATAAAATAGTAGCAATCGGGCCTCCCTGGTGGCGCAGTGGTTGAGAGTCCGCCTGCCGATGCAGGGGATGCGGGTTCGTGCCCCGGTCCGGGAGGATCCCATATGCCGCAGAGCGGCTGGGCCCGTGAGCCATGGCCGCTGGGCCTGCGCGTCCGGAGCCTGTGCTCCGCAACGGTAGAGGCCACAACAGTGAGAGGCCCGCATACCGCAAAAAATAAATAAATAAATAAATAAATAATAAATAAAATAAAATAGTAGCAATAATAATAAATCTTTAACAAAAAACCCCAAAAAGCAAAGTTGTTTAAATATACATATCATACTTAAGGAGACATCAATTAGTAAAAATAAAACACTGCTAAAGATATACAATGTTACACTCAGTTAGATGAATAAGAACTTTGCTGTCCAGTGTATTCTCATGAGGGAGAATATGATTTAAAATAGGTCATTCTTTTTTCATTCATTTATCACCTAGCACATCCTCCTGAAAATCCAAAACTTGTTTATTTGCTTCCCTGAGGACGATATTCTTCACTTAGGTGATAAATGTATTCAAACATCTGTGATAAATGTATTCAAGAACACTAAAGGGTTTAAGAAGGAAAAGGTAACATGAAATGTTCTAATGTGAAGTATTACTTAGCATGCAGAATAAACATTTAGGAGTTGCAAGTTTTAACCTAATGACAAATCTGCTTACTACTTCCCAAAGCAAGATAATCACAAACAGAACTTTAATAAACCTCATTCACATCCTTTACTTCCTATTCTCTCCCAATCAGACATAAACTATAACTGTGTAGATGAATAATCTTATAGTATAGCTCATAAAACTAGCATTAAGACATATCTGGCTCTGTCCCCAACCCTGTGAAACCATCCCTACCAATCCAGTCCCTTTCCAATCTCCTCATTCCCACTGCCTCCTTTAATTCTATTCCCACTCAATTTGATACCTCTTCCAAACTTTCTAAATATGAGTATAGTCTGGTGCAATGCATATTTATTGTGTCTGATCAATAGCTTCCTTTCTTATGAGACAACACCTTCCATATTTTTAGACTCAAATCTTTAGAAAGGGCCAATATAAGATATGTATTAGAGGACCAATATGTTTACCTGAACCTCAGCCACCACTTCCTGTTCATCAGCTTCAGCTAATGACTTCACATCACTCTTGCTGATCACATTACTGAAATCTGAAACAGGCATATAAGTTGTGGTTGGCTCAGAGGAGATCACCTCTGCTGCAATTAGACATAAATGGGCCTGACAGTTAAAGGCTAAAGACTAAGTGAAATTTAGTATACATTGTGGTATATGTCAAACACCTTCACATTGGAATGAACAGCACAAATATGTTTAAATCTGTAAATTCATAATACTTAAAAAAAAAAAAGAAGGGAACCATCATTGTAGGCATTGGAGGATGCTAGGGAACCAAATCATTATATTGAAAATAGCAAATACTGGGAAAGAAGTAAGCTTTTATCCTTTTATATGCAAACTGTACCACCAGATAACCAAACAGTAGATGAGGGGAAACTCCACTTTAAAGAAATTTTCCAGCTAAAAAAGCAAAGGAATGATAATGATAGAATTAAAACACCATCATTTTTTTCAACCCCTAATGAATCAATGGATGGAACTAGGCATTGGGCATTAACCTCTGCTAGTATCACAGTAAGAGACAATCAGTGGAAGCACACAACACTACCTATGAAATATTCTCGTCAAAAAGAAATCAAATCTGAATCTAATTAAGCCTCTGTATCCAAGTACCAATTTACAAGAACTAGAGGACAGAGGGAACATTTTAAATTGCAAAGAACATGTTAAAGTACCCCATGCAGACGCAATCAGCAAGATCCAGGCTGTGGGAAACTTTAATAGGACAATGTAGTTTCTTCAATAAATAGACCGCATGGGGGTTGGGGTAGAGAGAGGACTTATAGAAGATTAAAGAAACTTAAACAACATATCAACCAATAGCAATGTGTGGACCTTACTATGATCCTGATTCAAACAAAGAGTGGTGGAAAAAAAAGGCATGAAAGAATTTGAAATTTGAACACTGAATATTTGAATAAATAGGAATTTTTTCATTATTTGGATATAATAATGGTACTCTTTAAAACAAGTCCTTGGGGCTTCCCTGGTGGCGCAGTGGTTGGGAGTCTGCCTGCCGATGCAGGGGACACGGGTTCGAGCCCTGGTCTGGGAAGATCCCACATGCCGCAGAGCAACTGGGCCCATGAGCCACAACTGTTGAGCCTGCGCGTCTGGAGCTTGTGCTCCGCAACAGGAGAGGCCGCGATAGTGAGAGGCCCGTGCACCGCGATGAAGAGTGGTCCCCACTTGCCACAACTAGGGGAAGCCCTCGCACAGAAACGAAGACCCAACACAGCAAAAATAAATTAATTAATTAATAAACTCCTACCCCCAACATCTTCTTAAAAACAAAAAACAAAAAAACAAGTCCTTATCATTTAGAGATGCACATGGAAATATTTATGGATGAAATCATGTGATGTCTTAGATTATCTACAATATAATATTGATGGGGGAGTAGATAGCAGTATAGCTAAAACAAGATTGGCCATGGTACGATAACTGTAGAAACTGGGTGATGGGTACATTGGGATTTATTAGACTATTCTGTCTACTTTTTACATATTTGAAAACTTCCATAATAAAAAAGTTTTTTTAAATAAAGGAAGGGAGGAGCCTGTTATACAAGATGTTTAGTAGACATAAGAATATACAAAAATAAAATTAAAAATGACATGAGCAGAAGGCCAGTTTTGTGCTAATTAATATAAATTGTGCTGAAAGTCTGTAAAGAATAACATCACTATATATACTCATTTTAGTTTATTTCAATCAAATAAAATTGTGAAGTTGATTGCTCCACCCAAGACATTTCAACAGTCCATTTTTCCTAGGCTTTAGTGCTAACTACTTTAACATATATAATTTTTTTTCGACTTCATAGATTTATAGCCGAAATCAAACAAACTTTACAACCAGAAGAGTAAATATGAGACTTATTTTTGGTTATTAATCTCAACCACTGCATCAAATAACTCTTTTCAGAGGAAAAGGGAGTCTTTCATCTCATGATCTATTCAATTTTTAGCTAAGAGACTCAGCAAAACAGTAATTCTTTTGGATGTCCAGATAAATTTGACAGCATGGGGAATCAATCTCTCTCTCTCTATAAATATATGTGTGTGTGTGTGTATCTATGTGTGTCATTGAATACAAAAGTTTTTATACTTTCCTGTCCTCAGTACCTAGCTTGTAATCAGACTTAAAAAATACTGGAATGACTACACACCTATCAGGATGGCTAAAATGAAAAACAGGGACAACATTAAATGCTTGTGAGCATACAAAGAAATTAGATCACCTGTACACTGCTAATGGAAATGTAAAATGGCATAGTCATGTCAGAAAACATTTAGCAGTTTCTTAAAACACTAAGCATGCAACTACCATATGACCCAGCAATTGCTCCCTGGGTATTATTTATTACAGAGAAATAAAGACTTATGTTCACACAAAAACCTATACACAAATATTTATAACAACTTTATTTGTATTAGCCCAAACTAGAAATAACTCAGATGTCCTTCAACAAGTGAGCAGTTAAACAAATTGTGGTACATCCATACCATGGAATACTACTCAGTAATTTAAAAAAAAAATAAATAAATAAAATGAGGACTTCCCTGGTGGCGCAGTGGTTAAGGATCTGCCTGCCAATGCAGGGGACACAGGTTCGAGCCCTGGTCCGGGAAGATCCCACATGTCGCAGAGCAACTAAGCCTGTGCACCACAACTACTGAGCCTGTGCTCTAGAGCCTGTGAGCCACAACTACTGAGCTCGCATGCCACAACTACTTAAGCCCACGCACCTAGAGCCCATGCTCTGCAACAAGAGAAGCCACCACAATGAAGCCTGCACACGGCAATGAAGAGTAGCTCCCGCTTGCAGCAACTAGAGAAAGCCCATGCACAGCAACAAAGACCCAATGCAGCCAAAGATAAAATCAAATAAATTAAAGAAAAAAAAGAAAAAGAAAAAGCTTAATTGAAAAAGAAAACCCGTGATTATTAGCCAAAAATAAAACAAAAACAAAAGTAGGATGACAGAAGAGAATAAAATTGCCTGTTTTTACCTCCTGGGGTTGTTTTAAGGGCTGAATAAAATATGACAGAGTTCTTATAAAGTACAGTGTCTTATCACAAATGTTAATTTTTTGTACCATTATTAAATTGTAGTATATGCGGAAGAAAGTATATATCTTAGACTATAGTTTAAACCCTAAAACTCCAAAGCCTTCAAGTAAACAATACAAATGCTATGAAGATCAATAAGGACATCTAGAGGAGAAAAGATGTAACTTCCAAAGCAGAATGTATTACATTAAAAGAATCCATATAAATTGTATAGTAACCACAAACCCAGTTTATTTCCAGGCCTCCACCCCTTTTCCCCTCCCCAAACGTTATGCAAATAGGAGATATCTACCTGATGACTTGTACTTTCAAGTATTACATAAAGTTGCAAAGAGAAGTAGACTGTTTTCATCTGGTATGTAAAGTAAATCTCTGCTTTTCCAACAAACTCAAGTATATCCTCCCTCCAAATAAATAAATCAGCTTCTATAGCTCAGTTCATAAAAGTGTAAAATAGAAATAAGTATACATACTTTTTTGGCAAAGGTGGAATGTGAAAGTTGACTACTTACAACTTTTGACTTACAAAGAAACTTGAAGGGCAAAGTAAAACTTAAAAAAAAAATTTGTTTTTAACCTAAGCAGTCTATGATGAGTGGAAATCACATTTAGCTCTCAGAAACAGAATGTTGGTCCAACACTTTTAATACTTTGAAATGACAAAAAAACTCACCAGACTCTTACAGTGATGGATTCAATTAACTTACTGATGATATGAAGTACCCAATAGAACATATTAGCTAGGATTTAGTTACATGATTGAACAGGTGAAATAACATACTTACAAATAAAATATATACTGTATTTGGGCCTTCGGAGCTCCTGAATCAGATAATCCACATTCTCCTAGAGAAGAAAAGAACAAACAAATAAAATATGAGAACTGCTTAAGTGAAAAAGTAATAAATACGTATCATCCACTGATTTATTTAAGTATTTACTGAGTGCCTACTGTGTGCTGAGGTCTAGGTTAAGTGTGTGTATGTTGGGAGGGGTGAGGGCTGGGGATAAAAAAGAGCCACATTGAATATAATGATCAGGAATCATATGTAACATTAACTAGCTGCATTGCCTTGGCCAAATTAAGATTAAAAAATATAAAGGACATAGATGTTGAAATACAACATAAAATAGATAATAATTCTGAAAATTTGCCTCAGGCTGTTTGTTTATAAATTTTATTCATCTGATCAAAATTCTTATGTGGAACATCAAAATGTGTCTAGTCCTTTAAAAACCAACATTCAAGAGAAAATATAGTTAAATATATTCACTTGGGCTTTTAACTAATTGGGACCAGAGGCTGCAGAACTGCAATATTTGTGAAGTATTTGCAAACAGTAGGCTAAGACCTTTTGTATAATTACATTATTTAAAAATAAAACATGAAATTTAGAACTAAAAAACAGTTGATTTTCAAATGGTCAAAACATAATAATTCCAATTACATACAAACATAATGCAGGTCTTATCTACTTTTGATACTATAACATATGGTTAAATTTCAGTATAAAGTTGATTCCCAAATTATACATAATATAAAATATCATTTTTGAATGTTAAAAAACCATACATTTCCTTACAGAATTAAAAGTAATGTAAGTAATACATATTGCTTGTTAAATGGGAAAGAGACTTTAAAAACTGTCATTTAAATTTAAAAAACACATTAAAAATTAACTTTATAATGCAATCTTAAGGAAAAATTGTTTTTAACAACACATTTTGAGTTTGAGAGAACATACATATGGCGTTGAAAGAGCTTCTCTAATAAAAAATGTTAGGAAATGATGGACTGATAATCTCTAAGATCCCTCCCGGAGCCAAAATTTCATGACTAATATGAAACAATTGGAAACTACTGTATCAAAGAATTAATTGATGTATTAATTAATTCAGGAACTATTTACTGAGTATCCATTATGTGGTAGGCACTGGGGACATAACAGTGTGAAAATATGGACATTATCTCTGCTCTCCTGGAGCTTACTGCTGGTAGGTGAGACATATTAATTAATCACACAAACCATATAAGACTTCAACCAAGACAAGTAATAGGGAGAGGAAGATGGTGCTATAAGTGTTTATGAGAGGGGAGTTTGACCTGGTCAGCAAGGCCAGGAAAGATTTGCTTGAGGGAGTGAAAACATTCCAGGCAAAGAGAAGAACCTGTGCAAAGGTCCTGAGGCATGACAGAATACAGTGGACTGAAAGATTAGTGTGGCTAAGAGCAAAAAGGGGAATGGTTTGAAATGAGGCTATAGAAATAGTAGGAACTAGACCATACAGGGCCTTGCAGGCCACACTTAATGGAGTTTTGTCTTTATCATAAAAGCAATGAGCAATCATTCAAGGATTTCAAGTGTGGTGACACGGTCAGATTTGTATATTGGAAAGTAGATAATGTACAAGCACTGGAGTTAAGAACGTGAATATAAAACAAGAGAACATAAAAAATAAGATTGAAATAGTAAAGGATTTTTAAAGGAGGACTCAAGTTAGATTTAGAAGATGATGGCTGAAAACTGACAGAAGGTTAAAGAATCTTTAATCTGGGGAAGAGAACAAACAGAGGACAGGAATGAGCATGTAAAGGGATCATAAAAAGACCTATCTGGCTGCAGTGGAGGAGCAGAGGTAGGACATATGAGGTTGAATACATAAGGGCAGACCAGACGAGCTAAAGGAGGGCTCTGAGGGCTGCGAAATATAAATTTAATCATGGAAGTAAAATTGAGCCATTAAATGTTCCTGAGCATAGATGTGAATAAAATGATAAAGACTCAAAACACTGATATAAGTATGCAAGATTAAATGGCAATGGTGGCCCTGAACCAAGATGGTGGAGTAGAAGGACGTGCTCTCACTCCCTCTTGTGAGAACACCAAAATCACAACTAGCTGCTGGACAATCATTGACAGGAAGACACTGGAACTCACCAAAAAAGATACCCCACAACTAAAGACAAAGGAGAAGCCACAATGAGATGGTAGGAGGGGCACAATCACAGTAAAATCAAATCCCATAACTGCTGGGTGGGTGACTCACTAACTGGAGAACAATTATACCACAGAAGTCCACCCACTGGAGTGAAGGTTCTGAGTTCCACATCAGGCTTCCCAACCTGGGGGTCTGGCGATGGGAGGAGGAATTCCTAGAGAATCAGACTTTGAAGCCTAGTGGAATTTGATTGCAGGACTTCAACAGGACTGGGGGAAACAGAGACTCCACTCTTGGAGGGCACACACAAAGTAGTGTGCGCATCAGGACCCAGGGGAAGGAGCAGTGACCCCAGGGGAGACTGAACCAGATCTACCTGCTAGTGTGGGAGGGTCTCCTGCAGAGGCAGAGGGTGGCTGTGGCTCACCATGGGGGCAAGGACACTGGCAGCAGAAGTTCTGGGAAGTACTCCTTAGCGTGAGCCCTCCCAGAGTCTGTCATTAGCCCCACCAAAGAGCCCAGGTAGGCTCCAGTGTTGGGTTGCCTCAGGCCAAACAACCAACAGGGAGGGAACCGAGCCCCACCCATCAGCAGTCAAGCAGATTAAAGTTTTACTGAACTCTGCCCACCAGAGCAACAGTCAGCTCTACCCACCACCAGTCCCCCCCATCAGGAAGCTTGCACAAGCCTCTTAGATAGCCTAATCCACCAGAGGGCAGACAGCAGAAGCAAGAAGAACTACAATCCTGCAGCCTGTGGAACAAAAACCACATTCACAGAAAGACAGACAAGATGAAAAGGTAGAGGGCTATGTACCAGATGAAGGAACAAGATAAAAGCCCAGAAAAACAACTAAATGAAGTGGAGATAGGCAACGTTCCAGAAAAAGAATTCAGAATAACGATCATGAAGATGATCCAGGACCTCGGAAAAGAGTGGAGGCAAAGATCGAGAAGATGCAAGAAATGTTTAAAAAAGACCTAGAAGAATTAAAGAAAAAACAGAGATGAACAATACAATAACTGAAATGAAAACTATACTAGAAGGAATCAATAGAATAATTGAGGCAGAAGAACGGGTAAGTGACCTGGAAGACAGAATGGTGGAATTCACTGCTGCACAACAGAATAAAGAAAAAACAATGAAAAGAAATGAAGACAGCCTAAGAGACCTCTGGGACAACATTAAATGCAACAACATTCGCATTATAGGGGTCCCAGAAGGAGAATAGAGAGAGAAAGGACCCAAGAAAATATTTGAAGAGATTATAGTCGAAATCTTCCCTAACATGGGAAAGGAAATAGCCACCCAAGTCCAGGAAGTGCAGTGAGTCCCATACAGGATAAACCCAAGGAGAAACACGCCGAGACACATAGTAATCAAATTGGCAAAAATTAAAGACTAAGAAAAATTACTGAAAGCAGCAAGGGAAAAATGACAAATAACATACAAGGGAACTCCCATAAGGTTGACAGCTGATTTCTCAGCAGAAACTCTACAAGCCAGAAGGGAATGGCATGATATACTTAAAGTGATGGAAGGGAAGAACCTACAACCAAGATTACTCTACCTGGCAAGGATCTAATTCAGATTCGATGGAGAAATCAAAAGCTTTACAGACAAGCAAAAGCTAAGAGAATTGAGCACCACCAAACCAGCTCTACAACAACCGCTAAAGGAAATTCTCTAAGTGGGAAACATAAGAGAAGAAAAGGACCTACAAAAACAAACCCATAACAATTAAGAAAATGGTCATAGGAACATACATATCAATAATTACCTTAAACGTGAATGGATTAAACGCTCCAACCAAAAGACACAGGTTTGCTGAATGGATACAAAAACAAGATCCATATATATGCTATCTACAATAGACCCACTTCAGACCTAGGGACACATACAGATTGAAAGTGAGGGGATGAAAAATGATATTCCATGCAAATGGAAATCAAAAGAAAGCTGGAGTAGCAATACTCATACCAGATAAAATAGACTTTAAAATAAAGAATGTTACAAGAGACAAGGAAGGACACTACATAATGATCAAGGGATCAATCCAAGAAGAAGATATACCAATTATAAATATATATGCACCCACCATAGGAGCACCTCAATACATAAGGCAACTGCTAACAGCTCTAAAAGAGGAAATCGACAGTAACACAATAATAGTGGGGGACTTTAACACCTCACTTACACCAATGGACAGACCATCCAAAATGAAAATAAATAAGGAAACACAAGATTTAACTGACACAATAGACCAGATAGATTTAATGGATACTTATAGGCTATTCCATCCAAAAACAGCAGATTACACTTTCTTCTCAAGTGCGCACAGAACATTCTCCAGGATAGATCACATCTTGGGTCACAAATCAAGCCTCAGTAAACATAAGAAAACTGAAATCATATCAAGCATCTTTTCTGACCACAATGCTATGAGATTAGAAATGAATTACAGGGAAAAAGAAGTAAAAAAACACAAACACATGGAGGCTAAACAATGTTACTAAATAACCAAGAGATCACTGAAGAAATCAAAGAGGAAATCAAAAAATACCTAGAGACAAATGACAATGAAAACACGATGATCCAAAACCTATGTGATGCAGCAAAAGCAGTTCTAAGAGGAAAGTTTATAGCTATACAAGCCTACCTCAAGAAACAAGAAAAATCTCAAATAAACAATCTAAACTTACATCTAAAGGAACTAGAGAAAGAAGAACAAACAAAACCCAAAGTTAGCAGAAGGAAAGAAATCATAACGATCAGAGCAGAAATAAATGAAATAGAAACAAAGAATAGCAAAGATCAATAAAACTAAAAGCTGGTTCTTTGAGAAGATAAACAAAATTGATAAACCATTAGCCAGACTCATCAAGAAAAAGAGGGAGAGGACTCAAATCAATAAACTTAGAAATGAAAAAGGAGAAGTTACAACAGACACCACAGAAATACAAAGTATCCTAAGAGACTACCACAAGCAACTCTATGCCAATAAAATGGACAACCTGGAAGAAATGGACCAATTCTTAGAAAGGTATAACCTTCCAAGACTGGACCAGGAAGAAATAGAAAATACGAAGAGACCAATCACAAGTAGGGAAATTGAAACTGTGATTAAAAATCTTCCAACAAACAAAAGTCCAGGACCAGATGATTTCACAGGTGAATTCTATCAAACATTTAGAGATGAGCTAACAACCATCCTTCTCAAACTCTTCCAAAAAACTGCAGAGGAAGGAACACTCCCAAACTCATTCTATGAGGCCACCATCACCCTGATACCAAAACCAGACAAAGATACTACAAACAAAGAAAATTACAGATCAATATCACTGATGAATATAGATGTAAAAATCCTCAACAGAATACTAGCAAACAGAATCCAACAACACTTTAAAAGGATCATACACCATGATCAAGTGGGATTTATCCCAGGGATGCAAGGATTCTTCAATATATGCAAATCAATCAATGTGCTACACCATATTAACAAATTGAAGAATAAAAACCATATGATTATCTCAATAGAGGCAGAAAAAGCTTTTGACAAAATTCAACACCCATTTATGTTAAAAACTCTCCAGAAAGTGGGCATAGAGGGAACCTACCTCAACATAATAAAGGCCATATATGAGAAACCCACAGCAAACATCATTCTCAATGGTGAAAAACTGAAAGCATTTCCTCTAAGATCAGGAACAAACAAGGATGTCCACTCTCACCACTATTATTCAACATAGTTTTGGAAGTCCTAGCCACGGCAATCAGAGAAGAAAAAGAAATAAAAGGAATACAAATTGGAAAAGAAGAAATAAAACTGTCACTGTTTGCAGATGACATGATACTATACATAGAGAATCCTAAAGATGCCACCAGAAAACTACTAGAGCTAATCAATGAATTTGGTAAAGTTGCAGGATACAAAATTAATGCACAGAAATCTCTTGCATTCCTATACACTAATGATGAAAAATCTGAAAGAGAAATTAAGGAAACACTCCCATTTACCACTGCAACAAAAAGAATAAAATACCTAGGAATAAACCTACCTAGGGAAACAAAAGACCTGTATGCAGAAAACTATAAGACACTGATGAAAGAAATTAAAGATGATACCAACAGATGGAGAGATATACCATGTTGTTGGATTGGAAGAATCAATATTGTGAAAATTACTATACTACCCAAAGCAATATACAGATTCAATCCCTATCAAATTACCAATGGCATTTTTTATGGAACTAGAACAAAAAATCTTAAAATTTGTATGGAGACACAAAAGACCCCGAATAGCCAAAGCAGTCTTGAGGGAAAAAAACGGAGCTGGAGGAATCACACTCCCTGACTTCAGACTATACTACAAAGCTACAGTAATCAAGACAATACGGTACTGGCACAAAAACAGAAATACAGATCAATGGAACAAGGTAGAAAGCCCAGAGATAAACCCATGCACATATGGTCAACTAATCTATGACAAAGGAGGCAAGGATATACAATGGAGAAAAGACAGTCTCTTCAATAAGTGGTGCTGGGAAAACTGGACAGCTACATGTAAAAGAATGAAATTAGAACACTCCCTAACACCATACACAAAAATAAACTCAAAGTGGATTAGAGACCTAAATGTAAGACCGGACACTATAAAACTCTTAGAGGAAAACATAGGAAGAACACTCTTTGACATAAATCACAGCAAGATCTTTTTTGATCCACCTCCTAGAGAAATGGAAATAAAAACAAAAATAAACAAATGGGACCTAATGAAACTTCAAAGCTTTTGCACAGCAAAGGAAACCATAAAGAAGACAAAAATACAACCCTCAGAATGGGAGAAAATATTTGCAAACGACTCAATGGACAAAGGATTAATCTCCAAAATATATAAGCAGCTCATGCAGCTCAATATTAAAAAAACAAACAACCCAATCCAAAAATGGGCAGAAGACCTAAATAGACATTTCTCCAAAGAAGACATACAGATGGCCAAGAAGCACATGAAAAGCTGCTCAACATCACTAATTATTAGAGAAATGCAAATCAAAACTACAATGAGGTATCAACTCACACCAGTTAGAATGGGCATCATCAGAAAATCTACAAACAACAAATGCTGGAGAGGGTGTGGAGAAAAGGGAACTCTCTTGCACTGTTGGTGGGAATGTAAACTGATACAGCCACTATGGAGAACAGTATGGAGGTTCCTTAAAAAACTAAAAATAGAATTACCATATGATCCAGCAATCCTGCTACTGGGCATATACCCTGAGAAAACCATAATTCAAAAAGACACTTGCACCCCAATGTTCATTGCAGTACTATTTACAATAGCCAGGTCACAGAAGCAACCTAAATGCCCATCGAAAGACGAATGGATAAAGAAGATGTGGTACATATATACAATGGCATATTACTCAGCCATAAAAAGGAATGATATTGGGTCATTTGTTGATACGTGGATGGATCTAGAGACTGTCATACAGAGTGAAGTAAGTCAGAAAGAGAAAAACAAATATCGTATATTAATGCATATATGTGGAACCTAGAAAAATGGTACAGATGAACCAGTTTGCAGGGCAGAAATAGAGACACAGATGTAGAGAACAAATGTATGGACACCAAGGGGGGAAAGCTGTGGGAGGTGGTGGTGGTGGTGTGATGAATTGGGAGATTGGGATTGACATGTATACACTGATGTGTATAAAACTGATGACTAATAAGAACCTGCTGTATAAAAAAATAAATAAAATAAAATTCAAAAATTTAAAAATAAATAAATAAATAAATAAATGGCAATGGTGTTCAGTGTGATAGGTATGGAGGTTAATCCAGGAATAAAGTGATGTGGGTCTCTGTTGGGATAGTTAGTGGCTTTGGAAGTAGCTGAGAACCTTAAAGACATCTTGAAGGAAAAACTGGCTGTAAGCGGTGACTGAGATGTGGAAAGGAGGAGAGTCATGGTTATAACTCTGATAAACCAGGATAATTATGATGCCACAAATGATAATATAAATTTATTTTGCCTTAATAATACTTCCAGATCATAGTGTGCTGTATTTGCCTAAGCAGACGGCAGCTGTTTACGTAGTACCTTTGCAGGTCGAAGAAAACAAATTGCTTTCAGGTGTTTCATGACCTCTCGATTTTGAGAATCAATGCGTTCAAAAAGGTACACTTCCTTCTGGAGAATTTCCGATTGTGTGTATACCATACTCACTATGCCGGTCTGTAAAGAAAAAGAATTAACTAATATTATGCTAGTCCAGAATAATAAAAACAAGCAGCCATACCTAAGCCTTAAATTTTTTTTTCATTAATACTACTTAGTTGGATAACTTAAATACTAACATATGTAATAACATTTACTGAGCATCTAAAATAATAAGTAATGTACCAAAATGAAACGTTCTCTCTGAACACGAACAACCCATAAATTTCCAAATAAAAAATTTCTCATCACCTTAAAGAGTTCTTTTTTTAAATTTTGTGACCAATAAATAACAACCTGTCACCTCAGTTTGAGCCCTGACAGCTTTCCTTTAAAAACATAACGCTGAGTGGAAATAACAGGACCATCCCAAAGTCCTCCAAGTGCGCTGTCTTATATATTATTTCTTGGCAGAGGCATTTAGAAAAACGATTTCTGATTTCAATAAATTGTTCTGGGTACGAGAACCTCTGGCAGTGGTTAGAGCCATTCAGACTGAAAACCTTCTAGGCAAGCTTTATACAAGCTTTCAGTTCCACACTGAACTGACCCTCACTTATAAATCTTTAATTAAATACTAAATCCTACAGTGGAATGGGACCAGCTATTGCAAGGGAGGAGGATTCCCTCACAAACACTGAGCAAAAGCAAACTCACCGTCTCTTTATCCATGAGAAGTACTTTCATGCCCGGTCCGCTGTCCTCTATCATTTTGGAAATGTACTGCTTCACAGCAAAAACCACGTTCATGGTAGCGAATTGACAGGTTAGCACTATAGCTCTTCCCGCCCCCCGTTTTTCTTGCTAAATTAACCCCCGGCCTCTTGTCCGGATCTCAGCAGCTTCCTCCCCGCCGGGCTTTGGTTTCCGGAAGTCCGGTCAGCTGTGATCCTGGGAGTTGTAGTTCCGCTACGCGGTTCGGACACCCAGCCTCCCGGCTGCATGGAAGAATTCGGCTGAGACACCCTAGGCCGCCACGCCCGGACTTGATTCTCGATCCACCTCCAGCCCGGAGGTGTTTGAGGCCCGGACGCTCAGATCTCTCCCGGCCCTTGGCCCGGGGTCCGGGCCTCGGCCTGACGCCCCTCCTGCTGGCTTGGGGAGAGGGTGGCGCCTCGCGGTGTGGAGGAACTTGGCATAATGCTGGCTCGGAGGCAAGAACAGCAGAGCTTGGCCGTGGTCGCTATTTGCCATTAACGCTTTCTTGGGAGGCAGTGAATGATGGAGGGAAGGGAGATGGCCTTGTGTTCCCGGCAGATGCTAGGGACTCGGAGGGACGGCATTTGGTAAATCTCACGCGGTATTTGCTAAATAGTGGCCGAGATTCGTCTTTCCCGGCATATTTGTGTCATTAACAAGGCGAGGACACAGTTCGGGCAAAGTGAGGCCCGAATTGCTTTTCCGAAGAATGAGGGGCATCGGAAATTGAACAAATACTTACTGAACGAATAAACAGGGAACGCCCTTTAGGAATGTTCTGGGAGAGGCCTCGGATCTCCCAGGAAGGCCTGGAGGTGGGGTCTGCCGCCGGAACTCGCAGGCCGTGGGTCCAGCGGAGCCCGGAACCACCCAGTTTTCGGCTCCCTGGGTGTTTGGACTCCGTGGGCTTAAACTCTCCCGGGTTGCTGGGGACTTGCGATGCTGAAACGGCGGCAGGAGAAGAGTTAACAGAGTCAAAAATGGGTAGGGGGCATGTATTCGGTGGGGCTAAAGCAAAGTAGCGCGGGGATTTTAAGGAAAAACTCAAAATTTTAATTTAAGAAACGACAAAAACTTAGCAACAAAATGAATCTTAAAGCCATCAACTTCCACATGTCTGCATTTGTGTTTATACCCCGCAGGTCTTCTCTCCATCGTGCCATTTCTCGAAAAGGATGGTAAATGTTAGTTTTCTGCACCTTTGCGTTGGGGAATTGTAAAATCAGGAAGGCAACAAGAAACAACTGCAAGAAATCAGTGACTTTAATTGCTTGTAAATATTTCTACCCAAAAAATGACCAGTGTTTGTTGTGTTCACAGTTTAATCAATAGGTTCAGCATTACCAAATCAATTTTCTTTCATTACATTGTATGAAGTTTACAGTTAAAACTAGACCCAGAGCACGTCAACAGGAATCTGGCTGTTAAGATCACTTTATAAAACTTTGTATACAATTTTCAAATCCTTTAAGGGAGATCAGAAACCACTTGAAATACCATAGGTTTTTGTCACCTCTGAAATTGTGAAGATGTGTTTATTTTCTTTCCTTTTCAATTTTTCTACCACATAAATAAAACTTTCCTTTGGGCATTTTTTTCTATTTTTGAGATACATTTTGCAAGAAAAGTTGTATTAAAATGAAAATGAATCTTTAAATGGATACAAATGAGAAAAATCTTATGTTATCTGAAAATTCTATTCTTATTCATTTAAAATGTTTTTTTAAATTTTAAATACATTAAATATTTTCTTCAAAGTATATTACAATTTAAAATATAGAAAACAGCAAACCAATGCTAATGAAAAATTAAGTAACTGCAAATCCTGTAAGTTACCAATATTTGAAAATTAATTTCCACTCTTGTGTCATTTGGTTTTTGTTTTTTCTTACCTATAATTTGGATTTCAGTATAGTATAAGGTTGTTTTCCATTTTATGCATTTTTTAGAAAGAACAAGGAGAGAGAGGCTTGTCTATGAACTTTGTGCTTTTTTTAGACAATTGTCAATCTGTAAGTAATACATGGAAACTGCATCCTTTTAAGTATTTATATTTGGACAATTATAACATTTTAGAGGAGTAAGAAAAATGCCTATTTTGACAAGACTTACAGACTCATTCCTTTGCCCATGAAATTCCACTGATGTCAGTGGCAGTGTTATTTTACACGTGGGTGAGATACAATGTTTAATAGAATGCAAACATTTTGTACAAAATATTTATTATATATTTAATGGATTCTATGATGGTCCTGAAGTTTGGCAGCCCATTTCCTTTCTGAAGAAAACTAAAAAAGCCATTTTAAATGTCTCCAGATTAAGAACTTCTTTTGTATTCCCATACCTCTAAAAATAGGACTGAAACCAATGATCAAGTCCAAACTCTTGCTTTGTGACTCATTCAGGATAAACCCAGTGACTTGTTTTGTTGTAGGCAAGACAGCAAATCCAGAAGCCAATATGAAGCACCTTACTTATTTTTTTAAAAATCAAGGGTGTAAATAAACCATAATAATAAGAAATATTTTTAATAATAGAAACTTCAAATTTAAACAATAAATACTTCAAATATAAATGATTACATTAATTATAAACTTTCTAATGCAGTTACTTGAAAATTTTTTTACTAGGTTCAAGGAATCAGTGTTTTAAGGGTGGAAAACAGGAAGTTAAAAGTTATGGTGTTTATATCTGTACATTTTGTTTAGACTTGTAAAGATGTGTGTAAATGAAGTAATCAAGAATGATTACCTGAATACTGACATGTGCTTCAGCTTCTTACAAAGTGTGTACTATTTAGAGGTTTAACTGTCCATTTTATATTTAATCAAAATCATGTTTCTCCTCCATAAGAACTCAGAGTTTGATATAAAACAAAGGATATGTAAATAAGTTTAGTATAATTATAATAACAATATGGCCAACTCTTAATTATCTTAGATTATTAATTATTTACCATTCTCATTGTTGCTATGTGTTAACATAGCCCTGCATAGGAGGGAAGTGAAGATGAAAGTCAATGAAACTCAAATTAATTGGATTTTCTGCTTGTTAGCAATTGGAAAAATATTTAGAAAAAGAATGACAGTATTGCTTGTGTCAGACAACCCATCCTTATGCAGTGTTTTTAACCTTTCTAGCCATTTACTCATCTGAGAAGTGGTGGTAATATAATCTACCTTATGAAATTGTGAGAATTTAATGAAATAATGTGCAAGAAAAAATGTGCCTGGTACATAGTAAAGGCTCAATAAATATCAGCTTTACTTATTTGAAATCAAAAGGTACACATAACTTTTATTTTTTTACATATGGCATATTTCAGTTTCCTTTGTCAATAATATTTAAAAATAGAATGGATTTCAGAATTTGTAAACTATCTTCCAAATATAATTTCCATAATAACTGTATCTTGCATTACTATATGATAATAGAAATATTAATGGGAATATTTGGCCTGCTCCATCATAATTTCTTTAAAGCATACAGTTTTCACGAAGACGAAACTTAAGAAAAATGCTTCAAGTGATTTCAGAGACTTAGTGCCTACCCAGCCTCAAATCAAACAGAATTTGTTAAGTTTTTGTCACAGTTGGTAGTTTAGTACCAAACTTTATGGTAGCAAAAACACTGAAGAGCTTTAAATCATTAAGTAAAAATTATTTGCATGGAGGGTTCTGTCTGTACATTCAGTAATTAAAGTGATTCCACCTTTCTGGTGGTGATGTTAACTTTGATCACTTTATTTAGGTTGTGTCTGCTGGGTTTCTCCACTGTAAATTTACTATTTTTCTCCTTATAATTAATAAATTAAATAAATAAATTAATTAATTAATAAATATCATATGGAGAGATGCCTTGATGAGTTGCAAATATCCTATTCCCATCATGCACCTGTTAGTTTTAACTGGAATCTGTTGATGGTTCTTCCTTGCAACAGTTGGTGTTTACTGAATAGTAATTATTTTCCTCATTCCTTCTATAGTTATTATTTGGAATTCTTCTGTAAAAAAGTGATCCTTTTCCCCCATTTAGTTATACAATCATTTATGTCAGACTCATGGATATTTAAGAAAATTGTCACTTTTAAGTAATAGAAAGGTATAGATAGAGGTTGAGAGTGCAGACTCTGGAATCAAGCAGCCTGGATTTGATTCTGCTGTGTACTAGTTACAGGACATTGGTAAGTTACATAAGTGATTAGTGACTCAGTTTCCCCATTTATAAATGGAGAAAATAGCACCTATATCAGGTTAATGTGAGATAATACATGTAGTCTTTAGCCTAGCTTTAACTATTTTTTCTTAGTGAATATTTTGTACTGTGCTTAGTTTTGCTATTTATGTTTCCCCACCTACAAACTGAATAAAAATTTTTTTGTTATGTGCTTGCCCCCCCCAAGAAATTATTAAAATTCACAAAATAAATTTTAAAGTGCTTTGTAATGTTAAGGAGATGCATAAGTTCTTATTTCTAAAAAGAAAAAAAAAAGATTGAACTAGAAATTGCTAAGATCCCTTATATGATCATGATTCTGTTCTTGGGCTGCTTTTATGTTAGAAATGTAGCTGATCATGAAACGCAATGAAGTTATTTTCAACATTTTAGATATTTCAAGAGAATAGGCAAGGCATATGAAATGAGTACCAGAAAATGCATGTTCTTATGAATCCTAAATTTCGGTAGTGGTAAAGGAGTCTTAACTATATTTTTTATACTGAAATAATTCCTTTAGAAATGCCTAATTATTGATTTAATCAAGCATTTGATCAGGATCACTTATTTTTCTTCGCTAGAAAGAATAATGTTGAAAAAGTGAGATATAAAATATTTTGTTTATGCATCTTTCCATTTGAAGCAAGTGAAATTTAATGTAGGATGCTGTTATTTAAGATTTCTCTTAATATTAATAAATAAAAACAACCACCTTTTACTGAGCTTTTACTATATGCTGAGTCCATTGCAAATATCTCAGTTAATTTGTGCAACTTTCCTTTGAGTTGAGTATTATCTCCATATTACAGATAAACTGAGGTTCAGAGAAGTTGAATAACTTTCCTGAGATAACACAGAAAGCAGCACTGAGAGAAGCATATCTTTTCCAGTGGACATCTTACCCTATATTTCTTTGTTCACATCCTTATTAAGAAAGTAGATTGCCATTTCTTTGAGGATAGAGAATTTTTTCCCCATCCTTTTCACCAAGTACAGTGTCATGTACACAGAGATGCCCAATAAATATTTAACATTGGTGATACTCATTACTGTGCAAACGGCTACAATGGCATGTTAAATAAAGTATAGAGTTTTACATGGACAAGACAAACAAAGAGATCAATATACTTATCTAGGTGGTCTATGCCAACAGTTTTATTGAACGATGTAGAATAAATTCTGGGGAAAATAGCATGGGTTTTCTTTCCAATTCCCAGGTAAATTATAGGGATGTAAGACCTAACCATTCTGGTACTCTTGTAACAATGACATTGTCTTTTCTGACAATACGTTTGCAGTGATTAAAGAGAAGTTTAATTTCATAGACTTGTTAAGAATTTACTTGAAAAGCATCAGCTTTAAAAAAGTAATTTAGCGTTGAACTTTTTCTGCATTCAGACAGAGGGCGCCCTTGGACCACTAAGAAGGTATCAATAATTTACAGGATCTTTTCTTCTTCCACTTACAATGGGGTTAACATCCCAATAAACCCCATTGTAAGTTGAAAATATCATAAGTTGAAAATGGATTGACTATACCTAACCTACCAAACTTCATAACTTAGCCTAGCCTACTTTAAAAGTACTCAGAACACTTACATTAGCCTACAGTGGGGCAAAATTATTGATCACAAAGCCTATTTTATAATAAAGTGTTGAATATCACACACACACACACACACACACACACACACACACAAACTTACAAGATCTTTGTAACATTGGGTGCTGGTTCACCGAGTAATGATTACACGAATGAGGGAAAAATGCATTTTTTGGCCAAAATAGATCACAAAATGCTTTAATGTTGAGTTTAATCTGTTTTGGTTTTAAATCTTATTGAACTGTTACATGAATTGACTGCTTTATAATTTTTTCATTTCTTGAGGAACTAGACAAAACTAATAGCTACCAGGTTCAAATCAACAGGCATTCAGTTTGGGAGATTATTTTAATAAATATAAAGTCTAAAATTTGAAGGGTGGGAATCTGATTATAACTTCTATTCATGTCTGACTGCAATTGACAGTAAATCTATCAACATGAATATGTATGTTTTAGGCCATGTGCTGGGTACTTTCCATGCAACTAAATACAGCATGTGGTCCTTTTTTTTTTTTTTTTTTTTGCCATGTGGCTTTCAGGATCTTAGTTCCCCAACCAGGGATTGAACCTGGGCCCTTGGCAGTGAGTGCAGAGTCCTACCCACGGGATTACCAGGGAATTCCCTGTTTACTTCTTTTTTAAAATGAGAAGATTGAAGCTTAGAGAGGTTAAGAAGATTTCTGCTAAAAAGTGACAGAACTGGGATATGAACCTGGGAGGTGTGAACACCAGAATTCATACCAGAAAATTTATACCAGAAAACTATACTGCAAATGACAGTTTCCTCTGTTCATGGCAGGAAATATGCAATTAATTGTGAAATTAGTTTTTTTCCAGTTATTGTTGAAAGACTACAGCAACATCCAGGCCCACCAAAACTTAATTTAGACATAATATTGGGAAATTAGGCTTTTAATTTCCTGGTGATGTAGTAATTTAAACTCAGATGCTATAGAACTCCTGGTCAAGGAACACTCAAGTTTAGAGGGTACCATGATAGAATGAAAAGAGTAATGAATTGGGAGCCAAGTAATCTGATTTATAGTATGTTTCACTACTAATATTTAGATGAGTTTCAGAGATGATTCAAGCTCACTAGACCTCTGTCTTTCAAATGAAGGAAATGGACTAGAAAACCTCAGTTCATAAATCTTTGAGTTTTATATTTTGCATATGGAAATTGTTTTATATCTTCATATTATACATCTTTTTCAATTTCTGGGAGCAATATATTAATAGAAATCTAACAGTGTAATGCCTGCTTTAGCACTGGTGTGGAGCCAGCCCCCAGAATAGTTCTACATAGGCATCTAGTTCTCAGCACTGGTTACTAGAGGATTTGTGGAGGGTATTTATTCTATCAACAAGCATTGAACACCTACTATGTACTAGCCATGGAAATATAGTCATTTGTCTTTGACATTTCTTAGGACATGCTGTCATTTTCTTTCTTTGCATAGGTTCCTGGGGATAGCTTGTTCTTGCTTTCTTAAATGTTGGTTAAAGCATTTCCTGAAGTGTGGGAAGAAGAAGGATGTATCTCCTTAAACTCCTGGAGGGGGGTGTGGATTTTATCAACTTTTTGAGGAAAGACTGTGTAAATGTAAGGGCAGAGTATCTCTATTAATATTCTTTTGCTTTCTCCTGCAGAGTATTTAGGAACTGTTCCTTTCTGGAAGTAAAGTAATGGCATCCAGACTTAAGGTAGGAAAGAGGTAAAGGGAATGGTGGTCTAATTTTTATGTGACTATTTAATGCTACTATTTTTTTTTTTTTTTTTTTTTTGCTGTACGCGGGCCTCTCACTGTTGTGGCCTCTCTCACTGCGGAGCACAGGCTCCGGACGTGCAGGCTCAGCGGCCACGGCTCACGGGCCCAGCTGCTCCGCGGCATGTGGGATTTTCCTGGACCAGGGCACGAACCCATGTCCCCTGCATCGGCAGGCGGACTCTCAACCATTGCGCCACCAGGGAAGCCCTAATGCTGCTATTTTTAATTGAGTTAAAACACCTAAATTGAATGACATTTAACTTCCCCAAAGTCATTTTTCTGTGTGGTTCTTAGAGAAAATTGTCTGGGTTACCTATAAAAACATCTAGTTCTCAACTCTGGTTACTAGAGGATTTGTAGAGTGTATTCATTCTTTCAAAATGCATTTATTTAATACCTACTGTGTGCTAGCTGTGGATATAAGCATTGCAGAAATTCCCTGGCGGTCCAGTGGTTAGGACTTGGCACTTTCACTGCCGTGGACTGGGTCCCTGGTCGGGGAACTAAGATCCTGCAAGCCATGCGGCTTGGCCAAAAAAAAAAAAAGAAAAGAAAGAAGCATTAAACAAAACAGACAAAAATTCCTAATCTCATGGAGTTTACAATCTAGTGAGGACAGTCAGACAAAGAAAATAGGTAAAATTTATGGTAATTAGATGGTAATAAATTCTATAGAGAAAACCAAAACAGGTTTAAAGAAGGGAGATGGAGGAGTATTTATAGATTATAGATAAATTATAGATAAATCTATAAATTATAAAATTATAGATAAATCTATAATTTATCTATTTTAATACTGTGTCTCTTTTTTATAAAGTTCACAGTTATAGATAGGGTGGTCAGGGAATCACTCACTGAGAAGTGGACATTGAGCAAAAACCTCAAGGAGGTGAGAGGAGTAAGCCATGTGTTATCTAAATAAAGAAACTTCCAGGTATCAATCAACCATACTCCAATAAAAAAATTTTTTTTAAGATATTTTCACTGGGTATAGAATTCTAAAAAAAAAGAAAAGAAAGAAAGAAAGAAAAGAAACTTCCAGGTAAAAGGAAGAACAATTGCAAAACCCCTGAGGTGAGAGTCACCTGTTCATAAAAGAGCAAAGTGGCCTGTGTAGCTGGAATTGAGGCCGGGAGGGGGAAAGATAGATAATGGGAAACAGTTTGTGTAGGACCCTATTGTGAGAGTGTTGACTTTCATTTTGAATGAGATGAGAAGTCACTGGAGAGCTTTAAGGAGTGGATCAATCCAGCTGCTGGGTTGAGAGTAAACTGCAGAGAGCAAAGGCAACAAGCAGGGAGACTAGTTAGCAGCATTTACAATAATTCAGGTGAGAGGTAGGAGGTCTTAACCAGGGAGATGGAGATGGTGAGGAAGTGGATAGATTCTGGAGACTGTGACAGAATTAGCTGGTGGTTTGGATGAAGGATATGTGAGACAGAGAGGAGTCCCCACAACATACCAGGTTTTTTTTTTAGCCTGAACAACTAGCAGGATGAAGCTGCCATGAACTGAGATGGAGAAGACTGCAGGAAAAGAGGTTTTGTGAGGGAAGACTGCCCTTCCCCCTTCAATTTCACTGTTACTACATCATTCACATGCTACACACCAGGAACTCTGCAACAACAGATTTTTAGCTTCTTCCTTTTCCAATCCACCCTGTATGCCATAGGAATTAAGATTAGTTTGTTTAGATTGGGGAAAAGCAAATGCTGGATCAATAGCTAATGCATTTATTTTGTTTCTATAACAAGGATTTGCCTTTGTATTTGTTTTTGAAGTTTTTAATTGTTCAATGAACGCTAAATAGAACTACAAGCAATATAATTATTGCCTCTGGTTTATTAGAGATGGTTTATAATCACGTTAATTATGTTTTAACTAAAAAAGGATTGCATCTCTTCTTTATAATTGATGTTTATACCTTCTGTAAGATAAATATAAAGCCTGTTCACATTTTAATATTCTTGAGGACTTGCTGTAAGATTGCAGGGAATTTAAAAGTTGGCAATGGAGTGGATTTGTATTATTAGTCTGATCTTAATGTTGTAACATACTGATCATGTAAAATATGATCAGTTTTTGTTATGTTATATGATATGTTTTTGTTATTTCACATGCAGAACTGTAACAACACAAACTAGAGAAGATAACATAACGTACAAGAAAGCAAGTAAATTACTATCTAATTAAAACATTTAATTCTAATATTAGCAGAGTTCTCTAGAAAATGTTATCTTTCTCAATGCTTTTTTGTCTCCTTTTCCCCAAAACTTCCCTCAACTCTGGAGGATGACAGTTGAGGAATATTTCTGACCTTAAGAGCTTAGCTTAGTTTAAAAACAAATAAAATGTTATCTTTTTTTCAACTAGAACTTGAAATCTGAATTAACACTTCTTGATACTATTACGATCCCCTTGACACCGCTGGACAATATTCTGTTTAGGGACCTTGGCTACAACTACTACATAAACATAGTGATATATAATTTATCTATTTTAATACTAAGTGTCTCTTTTTTCTATTAAAGGCGCACAGTTGAAGAACCATTTTCACAGATTAATACATCTTGTCTCTGCTTTAAATTTTAAACTCATTTTTTCACCTTATATAGATGGAAGGAGTAGATGAATTATTGTGTAGATAGATTATAATATTGGCTTGTTATATATAGTTTTCTTTGCCATATTTCCTTGACTTTCAGGTAAGCAATGAATGAGTTTATTTGTTCATTGCACACCTGATTTTGATAAGAGTTTTGTATTTTTAGCTCTTAGGTTGGGATTAGCCATCACATATATATACACAGAAATATGATCTAAACTAAACCTTTAACAACTCTTAAATTTGAAAAAAACATAATTGTGTGAGATTTTATTTACTCAGACCAGTTTTTGTATACATTGTATTAAACCACCAAATGTATTTGAATGCTTGATTATGGAGAAATAGGCTTCCAGTATAGTCTGGAAGTGTTATAATGATTATAACTCTTACTGAGATCATGAACCTAAAATTAGAGAATCTTAAGAATCCTAGGAGTTGGAAGGGAATGTAGAAATCATCTGGCCTGATGTAAAGTCTCTCTTCAATATCTCTGGTACAAAATCATCTGTGATCTGCTTGAATATGTCCAAATAGAAGTGAACTCACTAATTCACAAGAAGGCTATTCCATTTTTGAAGAGTTCAAATTGTTAGAAATCTGTCTACCTCTATTTTTTGCCCTTTGGACTTACCCTCTAAAAATTATATGGCATAAATTTAAAGTATCTTTCATATGAGTGCCATCTCTTTTGTTCTTCCTATCAAGCTTTTTTCTAGCTTTAAACATCCCAGGTTTCTTCAAAATTCTTTATGTGACATGGTTCCTAAGACCTTCCTACCTGGTTGACTTGCTCTGAACTTACTGAAGCTTATCAGGGTTTCATGTAAAGCAATAGTTGTTAAATTTCAGTGTGCTAGAATAGACTCATATGGGGTGCTTGTTAAAAATGTAGATTCCAGGCCTTCCCTGGTGATGCAGTGGTTAAGAATCCGCCTGCTAATGCAGGGGACACAGGTTCGAGCCCTGGTCCGGGAAGATCCCACATGCCGCGGAGCAACTAAGCCTGTGCACCACAACTACTGAGCCTGTGCTCTAGAGCCTGTGAGCTGCAACTACTGAGCCCGTGTGCCACAACTACTGAAGCCCATGCACCTAGAGCTGGTGCTCCGCAACAAGAGAGGACACCACAATGAGAAGCCCACGCACCCCAAGGAAGAGTAGCCCCCACTTGCTGCAACTAGAGAAAGCCTGCGCACAGCAATGAAGACCCAATGCAGCCAAAGTAAATAAATTTATTTATTTAAAAAAATGTAGATTCCTGGATCCTATTACCCAGAGATTCTGACTTAATAGATCTGAGATGGGGCTGTAGAAGCTCTGCTTTTAATTAGTACTGCCTGGTAATTCTGATGGGTGAGGTCTCTGGGCCTCCTTTTGAGAAATATTGTTTCAAAATGTAGTACTAAGAGATCTCTGAATTCCTTACCATAAGGCCTCAGCTGGTGAGAAAGATGAATGTGTAAAATGACCCTTAGAAGGCAGAACAGGGTGAAATGAACGTTGGGGACCACAGGCTGGACAAAGCTTGCTGATCTTTAGCTAAATTGATGGCGCCAGTCTTGGGGGCAGTCTTCCCTGAAGTGGGTGCTGGTTCTCTGGGCAGATATATGGGAGGGGAGGGTGGGAGGAAAAAAATATATACTGCCAACAAGTAGCTAAAAAGTAACTATCTGCTTGTAACATAAGAAGAACTCTTGTAAATAACTTTTGGGTTGAAAAAAGCAAAATTGAAATTGAAGACAATACTGAGAACATTACATAGCAAATCCTATAGCATACAGAAAGTAGTATTAAAAAAAAATACATAGCTTTAGAAATGCACTTAGAAGGCTTCCCTGGTGGCACAGTGGTTAAGAATCTGCCTGCCAAGGCAGGGGACACAGGTTCGATCCCTAGTCCAGGAAGATCCCACATGCTGCAGAGCAACTAAGCCCAGGTGCCACAACTACACAGCCTGCGCTCTGGAGCCCGTGAGCCACAACTGCTGAGCCCGCGTGCCACAACTACTGAAGCCTGTGCGCCTAGAGCTGGTATTCTGCAACAAGAGAAGCCACCACAATGAGAAGCCCGCGCACCCTAACAAAGAGTAGGCCCTGCTCGCTGCAACTAGAGAAAAGCCTGCATGCAGCAGCGAAGACCCAATGCAGCCAAAAATAAATAAATTAGAAAAAACACCAAAAAAACTCTATACTGTCCAGATTACACCCAGAGTATCGACTTTTTATAATTAGCAAATATTCATGTAATTTTTTAACTAAAAAAAAGGAAAATATATGATAAGGCCTGAAATCTGTGAAATAAGATGTGAAGTCTGTTAAAGTAGATACTTATTACCCAACTTTCAAGATTTTGTTGCTGTCATCTTGTCTCTCATTCTATTTGTTCCAGAACGCATATGTTTTTATTGCCATTTTAGTGGGGTTTACACAAGGTAAACACTTGAATCCACTGTCTATAGTCTTTTTCTTCAGATTAAAAAATGAGCAATAAGATAAAAAAAGATTTTATTTTAAAAGGGAGGTGGTAGTATTTTGTGCTACTTGTTGAACATTTTGAGATCTATTCTACCACGGACAGCTAGCATACATTCTTAGAAATTGATCTTCAGTATCACTTTCATTAGATAAAATTCTGAGTTGACTGGACCATATCTGACCTAATTTTTGCTAACTCTTATTTTCTCATATATGCTTGAAAATATGCGTAACTAAAGAAAATACCTAATGTAAAAATTAACTATTGTCTTTTGTGTCTATAGGATGAATATGAGCAGTGGAAAAGCAGTTTACCATTACTTTTTAAAGGCCTGGACCACAGAGTATTTATGTAGCTTTAGTATAAATCTACCTGATGAATAATTCAATTCTAGGAATGAATTAAGACATACATGAGCTCAAATGATTCAGTTTTATGGCTGTTGTTGTTAAATTGTTGTGGGGCAAATATTTGTTAAGTAAGATGAGTTATTTCAATCAATATGAAAATCACCCTAAAGCATATCTTAATTTCACAATATTTTTCTGGATTCATTCCCTTGTGGATTATTCCATTGAAATGATTTTTCTTATATTCACCATAGCTTTATTTATGATCATAAAAATTTCAGCAGTGGAAAAATGATTGATTACATAATGATGGCTGTCCTCCTTGGAATACTGAGCAGTCATAAAAGTTATGATGAAGAACACACTTACATGGTAAATTCTCACAAGAGAACAATGTGTGAGCAAGTAGCAGGCAAAGTTATTTCATGCGGGAGGCAGTGTGATGTCATGAAAAGACACTGACTTTGAGCCCAAAGCAACCAAGGTTTCAACCTCAGCGTAACCCCCTCACAAGTTGTGTGCTTGGCTCCCTGGACCTGTGTCCCCGTCTATCCAATGGGATATTGTTAGCTACTCTGCAAGTTTATTGTGAAGATGAGAATTAAACCCCTACCTAGCACTGCCCTTGGCACACAGTGATAACATTATTTGAGCACCTACTACTATTGCAACCATAAAACAGACTTAAACCTAAGGGAGATAGTAGAAACATACAAATATGGTAACCCCAGTGCTAGGGATATGGTTGGTATGTTGCTTTTCTAGAACTGGAACCCAGGCAGTTGACAGTTCTGTGTAAGAGGATATTAGATGTTCTAAATGTCACTGTATTTTGTAAGTGAAGGCACCCATGCCACACACACCTGCACCCTGTGTTCCTCTCTCTGAGGCTTTGGCCTCAGGGACTCAGGCTGCCTTTTTCTTCCCCAATGCAACACCATTGGGCTCAATCTCTTCCAAGCCTAGCTCTGGATTGGAAGACTGTATTTATCATTCCTCCCAGACTTTTTCACTTAAAAATTTTTATTACAAACCACTTTGGGGAGTCACAAAGAGCAAACACTGGGAAATTACAAAGCACATGAAGTTCTTGTAATAGTGGCATTGGGCTATGGCACCTGCTTCTCTTTGGGATGGTAACTCAAGGGTGGAGCTTACTATAGTAAGCTGAATAATGCCCTCCGCCTGAAAGATTTTCTTATTAGCATTAGGATACTTGGAACTTGTGAACATGTCATGTTAGATGGCAAAGGGGCATTAAGGTTGCAGATGGAATTAAGGTTGCTAATCAGTAGACCTTAGTTAGCAAGAGTATTGCCGACAATAGTAGTTGGTGACTACTATAGTAGTATAGTATATTGGTGACTATAGGAGTTGCAAGGTTAAACTATTTTCAAAAAATTTTTAGACATAATGTACCCTTTTCCCCCTCTGTTGATATTACACTGATGGTGCAAAAGCAATTGTGGATAAAACTGTTAGTCCCTTAACACAAATTAAGCAAGGCACCAAACTATACTATTTGTAGTCATTATATTCTTCACTGCCAGGCAATTGCAGAAATAAAGAGGGGAGAGGGGAGGAGAGGAGAGAAGGAGCAAGGAAGAGAGGGTGGGAAAGAAAGGAAGGAGGGAAGGAAGGAAGGAAAGAAGAATAAGGAAGGAAGGAAAGAAAGAAGAAAAAAGAAAGAGGAAAGAAGGAAGAGAGAAAGCAAGGAAAGAAAGAAATGCCAGTTTCACTTAAGACTGCTGATGAAGCAGGAAATTTTATTTTATAAAACTTCGACCACTGAGTACATGTGTTTTTGATATGCTGGGTGATGAAATAGGTGAACATAAGCACTCCTGCTGTATACCATGGTATGAAGGTTGTTTTGTGGAAAAACATTTCTGCAATTGTTTGAATTGTGAGTTGAACTACCCAGTTTTTTTGTCATGGAACACCATTCTACTTGAAAGAATGTCTGACAGTCTATGGATATTGAGACATGGGTATATGGCAGGTATTTTCTCAAAAATGAGCAAAGTGAGCCCATCACTTCAAGGAAAACAACTGACCAAATTTGTTGCCAATGATAAAATCTGGGCTTTCAAACAAATACAGGAATCTGGAGAAAGTTGTATCTGCCATTGTAAACTTGACAGCTTCCCACACTTAAAGATTTTCTAATGAGATTATATTCATAAATGTAATATATTGATATTATACAATGAAGTGTGTTAACACTTGGAAGATCTGCATAATTCAGTGGCTCAGTATTTTTCAAATGACCAGTACAAAATAAGTGCAAGATAGAGTAATGGGTTTTAATGTAACAGAGTGTGAAAAATTCATTGATATGCTTTCAGATTCCATATTGCAACTAGCCTTTTAGAGACTACTACTTGTTGAGTTTTGGTGTAGTATCAAAGAAAAATATCCACAATTATTTGAAGAAACCCTTGAAATATTCCTCGTTTTTATAACTATACATCTGTGTGAGGCTGGATTTTCTTCAACTATTTTAACCTTTTAAAATAACATATCCCAACAAATTGAATGGAAAAGAGATATGAGAGAGAATCCAGATGTCTTCTATTAAACCATATATTAAAGAGATTTGCAAAAATGTAAACCATTGCCATCCTCCTCTATTTTTTTATTTTGAAAAATATAGTTATTTTTCTTAAAACGTTGTCTATGTTAACATATAATGGGTTTATTTTAAAATGAATTAATAAGTAGTTTTGACCAGATGGACAGTTGAGGTATCAGTATGGTAGCACTGTGTTCAGGAAACTCTTATTTGACTTAAAAATGGCCCCTAACTGCAAGAGTAGTGATGCTGGCAATTCAGATATGCCAAAGAGAAGCTGTAAAGTGCTTCCTTTAAGTGAAAAGTGAAAATTCTCGACTTAATAAGAAGAGAAAAAAAAGTCGTATACTGAGGTTACCAAGATCTATGATCACGTGCAACAGAAATGACACACTTACAGAGAGTTGGCCTCATCCTCGAAGTTTCTGATGTTTTCTCCAGCATTTGCTAAATAGGTAAACATTTATAGAGCTCAAAACTTATTACAAGTTATTTTAAAGGTTTGGCGGATACAGATTTTCCACTTGAACTGGTAGTGTGACCTCCAGTTAACAAAGCATCTCAGCTCATGAATCTCTCCTGCCACTCATCCTGACAAGTTGGAGAAGAAGAGGCTGCCTACAGATGGTGTTTCAACCATGTGGTTGACAGAGTCTTGGTGCTCCGGCTGGGTATCAGGCCTGAGCCTCTGAGGTGGGAGAGCAGAGTTCAGGACATTGCTCCACCAGAGACGTCCCAGCCCCAGGTAATATCAAACAGAGAAAGCTCTCCCAGAGGTCTCCATTTCAATGCTAAGACCCAGCTCCACTCAATGACCAGCAAGCTACAGTGCTGGACACCCCATGCCAAACAACGCAAGACAGGAACACAAGCCCACCCATTAGCAGAAAGGCTGCCTAAAATCATAACAAATTCACAGACACCCCAAAACACACCACCGGATGCGGTCCTGCCCACCAGAAAGACAAGATCCAGCCTCATCCACCAGAACACAGGCACCAGTCCCCTTCACCAGGAAGCCTACACAACCCACTGAACCAACCTTACCCAGTGGGGACAGACACCAAACACAACGGGAACTATGAACCTGCAACCTGTGAAAAGGAGACCCTAAACACAGTGAGTTAAGCAAAATGAGAAGACAGAGAAATACACAACAGATGAAGCAGCAAGGTAAAAACCCACCAGACCAAACAAATGAAGAGGAAATAGGCAGTCTACCTGAAAAAGAATTCAGGGTAATGATAGTGAAGATGATCCAAAATCTTGGAAAGAGAATGGAGAAAATACAAGAAACGTTTAACAAGGACCTAGAAGAACTAAAGAGCAAACAAACAATGATGAACAACACAATAAATGAAACTAAAAATTCTCTAGAAGGAATCAATAGCAGAATAACTGAGGCAGAAGAATGGATAAGTGACTTCAAAGATAAAATAGTGGAAATAACTACCGCAGAGCAGAATAAAGAAAAAAGAATGAAAAGAAGTGAGACAGTCTCAGAGATCTCTGGGACAACATTAAATGCACCAACATTTGAATTATAGGGGTCCCAGAAGAAGAAGAGAAAAAAAAGTGACTGAGAAAATATTTGAAAAGATTATAGTTGAAAACTTCCCTAATATGGGAAAAGAAATAGTCAATAAAGTACAGGAAGCTCAGGGAATCCCATACAGGATAAATCCAAGGAGAAACATGCCAAGACACATATTAATCAAACTATCAAAAATGAAATACAAAGAAAAAATATTAAAAGCAGCAAAGGAAAAGCAACAAATAACATACAAGGGAATACCCATAAGGTTTACAGCTGATTTTTCAGCAGAAATGCTGCAAGCCAGAAGGGAGTGGCAGAACATATTTAAAGTGATGAAAGGGAAAAACCTACAACCAAGATTACTCTGCCCAGCAAGGATCTTATTCAGGTTCGACAGAGAAATTAAAACATTTACAGACAAGCAAAAGCTAAGAGAATTCAGCACCACCAAACGAGCTTTACAACAAATGCTGAAGGAACTTCTCTCGGCAGGAAACACAAGAGTAGGATAAGACCTACAATAACAAACCCAAAACAATTAAGAAAATGGCAATAAGAGCATACATATCGATAACAACCTTAAATGTAAATGGATTAAATGCTCCAACCAGAAGACATAGACTGGCTGAATGGGTACAAAAACAAGACCCATATATATGCTGTCTACAAGAGACCCACTTCAGACCTAGGGACACATACAGACTGAAAGTGATGGGATGGAAAAGGATATTCCATGCAAATGGAAATGAAAAGAAAGCTGGAGTAACAATTCATATCAGATAAAATAGACTTTAAAATAAAGACTATTACAAGAGACAAAGAAGGACACTACATAATGATCAAGGAATCAATCCAAGAAGAAGAAATAACAATTGTAAATATTTATGCACCCAACATAGGAGCACCTCAATACATAAGGCAAATACTAACAGCCATAAAAGGGGAAATCGACAGTAACACAAGCATAGTAAGGGACTTCAACAGCCCACTTTCACCAATGGACAGGTCATCCAAAATGAAAGTAAATAAGGAAACACAAGCTTTAAATGATACATTAAACAATATGGACTTAATTCATATTTATAGAACATTCCATCCAAAAACAACAGAATACACTTTTTTCTCAAGTGCTCATGGAACATTCTCCAGGATAGATCATATCTTGGGTCACAAATCAAGCCCTGATAAATTAAAGAAAATTGAAATCATATGAAGTATCTTTTCCAACCACAACGCTATGAGACTAGATATCACAATTACAGGAAAAATCTGTAAAAAATATGAACACGTGGAGGCTAAAAAATACACTACTAAGTAACCAAGAGATCACTGAAGAAATCAAAGAGGAAATAAAAAAATACCTAGAAACAAATGACAATGAAAATATGATGACCCAAAACATATGGGATGCAGCAAAAGAAGTTCTAAGAGGGAAGTTTATAACAATACAATCCTACATCAAGAAACAAGAAAAAAATCTCAAATAAACAACCTAACCTTATATCTAAAGCAATTAGAGAAAGAAGAAAAAAAAAACCCCTAAAGTTAGCAGAAGGAAAGAAATCATAAAAATCAGATCAGAAATAAATGAAAAAGAAATGAAGGACACAATAGCAAAGATCAATAAAACTAAAAGCTGGGTCTTTGAGAAGACAAACAAAATTGATAAACCATTAGCCAGACTCACCAAGAAAAAAAGGGAATACACTCAAGTCAACAGAATTAGAAATGAAAAAGGAGAAGTAACAACTGATACTGCAGAAATACAAAGGATCATGAGCGATTACTACAGTAACTATATGCCAATAAAATGGACAACCTGGAAGAAATGGACAAATTCTTAAAAAAGTACAACCTTCCAAGGCTGAACCAGGAAGAAATAGAAAATATAAACAGACCAATCACAAGCACTGAAATTGAAACTGTGATTAAAAATCTTCCAGCAGGGCTTCCCTGGTGGTGCAGTGGTTGAGAGTCTGCCTGCCGATGCAGGGGACACAGGTTCGTGCCCTGGTCCGGGAAGATCCCACATGCTGCGGAGCGGCTGGGCCCGTGAGCCATGGCCGCTGAGCCTGCGCATCCGGAGCCTGTGCTCTGCAACGGGAGAGGCCACAGCAGTGAGATGCCTGCATATGGCAGGGAGAAAAAAAAAAAAATCTTCCAGCAAACAAAAGCCCAGGACCAGACGTCATCACAGGTGAATTCTATCACACATTTAGAGACGAGCTAACACCTAACCTTCTCAAACTCTTCCAAAATATAGCAGAGGGAGGGACACTCCCAAACTCATTCTATAAGGCCACCATAACCCTGATACCAAAACCAGACAAAGACGTCACAAAAAAGAGAACTACAGGCCAATATCACAGATGAATATAGATGCAAAAATCCTCAACAAAATACTAGCAAACAGAATCTAACAGCACATTAAAAGGATCACACACCATGATGTAGTGGGGTTTATCCCAGGAATGCAAGGATTCTTCAATACACACAAATCAATCAATGTGATACACCATATTAACAAATTGAAGGAGAAAAACCATATGATCATCTCAATAGATGCAGAAATAGCTTTTGACAAAACTCAACACCCATTTATGATAAAAACCCTCCAGAAAGTAAGCATAGAGAGAACTTACCTCAACAAAATAAAGGCCGTATATGACAAACTCACAACCAACATCATTCTCAATAGTGAAAAATTGAAACCATTTCCACTAAGATCAGGAACAAGACAAGGTTGCCCACCCTCACCACGATTATCCAACATAGTTTTGGAAGTTTTAGCCATAGCAATTAGAGAAGGAAAAGAAACAAAAGGAATCCAAATCAGAAAAGAAGAAGTAAAACTGTCACTGTTTGCAGATGACATGATACTATACATAGAGAATCCTAAAGATGCTACCAGGAAACTACTAGAGCTAATCAATGAATCTGGTAAAGTAGCAGGATACAAAATTAATGCACAGAAATCTCTTGCATTCCTATACACTGATGATGAAAAATCTGAAAGAGAAATTAAGGAAATGCTCCCATTTACCACTGCAACAAAAAAGAATAAAATACCTAGGGATAAACCTACCTAAGGAGACAAAAGACATGTATGCAGAAAACTATAAGACACTGATGAAAGAAATTAAAGATGATACAAATAGATGGAGAGATATACCATGTTCTTGGATTGGAAGAATCAACATTGTGAAAATGACTCTACTACCCAAAACAATCTACAGATTCAATGCAATCCCTATCAAACTACCAATGGCATTTTTTACAGAACTAGAACAAAAAATTTCACTATTTATATGGACACACAAAAGACCCCAAATAACCAAAGCAATCTTGAGAAAGAAAAACGGAGCTTCAGGAATCAGGTTCCCAGACTTCAGACTATAATACAAAGCCACAGTAATCAAGAAAGTATGGTACTGGCACAAAAACAGAAATATAGATCAATGGATCAAGATAGAAAGTCCAGAGATAAATCCATGCACATATGGTCACCTTATATTTGATAAAGGAGGCAAGAATATACAATGGGGAAAAGACAGCCTCTTCAGTAAGTGATGTTGGGAAAATTAGAACACTCCCTAACACCATACACAAAAATAAACTCAAAATGGATTAAAGACCTAAATGTAAGGCCAGACACTATACAACTCTTAGAGGAAAACATGGGCCGAACACTCTTTGAGATAAATCACAGCAACATCTTTTATGAACCACCTCCTAGAGAAATAGAAATAAAAACAAAAATAAACAAATGTGACCTAATGAAACATAAAAGTTTTTGCACAGCAAAGGAAGCCATAAACAAGATGAAAAGACAACCCTCAGAATGGGAGAAAATATTTGCAGACGAAGCAACTGACAAAGGATTAATTTCCAAAATATACAAGCAGCTCATGCAGCTCAATATTAAAAAACCAAACAACCCAATCCAAAAATGGGCAGAAGACCTAAATAGACATTTCTCCAGAGAAGACATACAGATGGCCAAGAAACACATGAAAGGATGCTCAACAACACTAATCATTAGGGAAATGCAAATCAAACTGAAATGAAGTATCACCTCACATTGGTCAGAATGGCCATCATCAAAAAATCTACAAATGATACATGCTGGAGAGGGTGTGGAGAAAAGGAACCCTCTTGCACTGTTGGTGAGAATGTAACTTGATACAGCCACTATGGAGAACAGTATGGAGATTCCTTAGAAAACTAAAAATTGAACTCCCATATGACCCAGCAATCCCACTACTGGGCATATACACTGAGAAAACCATAATTCAAAAAGAGACATGTACCACAATGTTCACTGCAGCTCTATATACAATAATCAGGATATGGAAACAATCTAAGTGTCCATCGACAGATGAATGGATAAAGAAGATGTGGCACTTATATACAATGGAGTATTACTCAGCCATAAAAAGAAATGAAATTGAGTTATTTGTAGTGAGGTGGATGGACCTAGAGACTGTCATACAGAGTGAAGTAAGTTAGAAAGAGAAAAACAAATACCATATGCTAACACATATATATGGAATCTAAAAAAAAAAGAAAGTTCTGATGAACCTAGGGGCAGGACAGGAATAAAGATGCAGACACAGAGAATGGACTTGAGGACACAGGAAGCGGGAAGGGTAAGCTGAGATGAAGTGAAAGAGTGGCATGGACATATATACACTACCAAATGTAAAATAGATAGTTAGTGGGAAGCAGCTCCATAGCACAGGGAGATCAGCTCATTGATTTGTAACCACCTAGAGGGGTAGGATAGGGAGGGTGGGAGAGAGACGACAGAGGGAGGGGTTATGGGGATATATGTATATGTGTAGCTGATTCACTTTGTTATACAGCAGAAACTGACACACCATTGTAAAGCAACTCTACTCCAATAAAGATGTTAAAATAAATACATAAATAAATTAATTAATTTAAAAAAGTAAAAAAATAAGTAGTTTTGAAATATCTCAGTTTTAATTTTTAATATGGTAAATATCAGTAGATATAACCCACATAATAAAAAAACTGTTTGAAGTCCTCAATAATTTTTTAGCGTATAGTGTTCCTGAGACCAAAAAGATTGAGAGCACTGAAACAGAAGTTTAATATGACATTTTTTTAAAAGTTTTTTTTACATGACATTTTATTGTGTGTTGCTCTTATGAAGAAAGCTGCTAAAATTAAGTATGCAATGAACCTTGTTATTACTCTAAGTCATATTGACATTTTTTAAAGGCCCCTAAGTAAATTAAAAAAATAAAATATGTTATTTTGTACAAGTCAAAGCTTGCATTTATATTTATATTTTTGGCCTAATCTAATGCCATAACAGCCCCCCAAAATTTATAGTAAAAACCTTAGGAACTTATATACAAGCATTGGAAAACAGATTTCTATATTATTCTGACAGAGTCCTATTATGCTAAAAGCCAGAGGGCTGAGCCGCTTCAAATGTTTGCAGAAATGATTTCTTTTTTTAAAGTAGCTCTGTCAGCTGGAGAACAGAAAAAGAACAAACTTGCTGAATGAGGATGGTTTGGAGTAGGCCAGAACTCCTGTCATAATTCTGTAATTGGCATTCCTGCTGCCGCTAGGAGAAACCTAATTGTGTGGGAGATCTATAAGGCTGTCATCTACATCTAACTCAAAGTGCTGATGTGAGTAATTTTTAAGTTCTAATGCAAGTATAGAACTGGTTATGACCTTAATGGAGAGCAATGACCATGTGAGATGTTGTGTTTCTTGTTATCCTGCAACAGACGTCTGCAGTTACCTAATCTGTGAACTGATCACGAGGTCTCTTCATTACGTTCCACAGACTTATTATCATCAGCACCAAACTATATATGTGAAATCCTTTTGAGAAATTAAAAGCATTTAATGGAAGAGATTTATTTTTGATAACAATATTCTTAGAGACATTTTAGTATAGTGGTTTTGGAGTTAGACTAGCAAGGCTTGAATTCTGACTTTGCCACCGATAATCATGTAACTTGAAACGAGTTTCTTTAACCCGTGTGACCCTCAGTTTTATCTGTTATAATACTTAAAATAATACTTATCTCCTGGGCTACTGTGAAGATTACTGAAATTATATTACAGCCCCTCAATAAAGTGTGCAGTAGATGATAGCTGCTGTTATTAATGATTACAATAATAATTACACTGATGGTAATTTCATACCATAATGACAGAGGTTAGGAGAGACTGAAGATATTCCATATCTTACTCCTATTATTTACCGCTGGCAAGTTCTTTGAGGCATAGAGACATCTGGGTAATGTTGATATCAGTTAAGGACATAGCTAAGATTCTTATCTTCTTCTGACCATTTCACTTAGTTGTCTGGACAGCAAGGAAAAGAATGAGGTTGGCCAGCTGGAGGAAAAAATATTTTGTCCTCAAAGGCCATGTTTAAAAGTTGCTTATTATTGTTTAGTAGACCTTTTCTGGGAAGTATCAATAGCTGTTCAAGGAAATGAGCCAGTGGAAAGGTAAAGCGGTACAATATTTTGGTCAGGCAATTCAGCAGTATGTATTAAAGATTTTTAACCCAGCATTTCTATTCTTTAGGAAATTTTTCTAAGGAAAAGAGACAAGGATGTATAAAAAGATATGTGTTTATAGATGTTCTTCACAGCATTATTTACAATAGTGAGTTGGAAACAAGTTAAAAGCCTAACAATAGAAACAGCTTATGTAAAGTATGGCTTAGTCATAGAATGAAAGAATATGTAACTGCTAAAAATCACGTTGGGTATAAAAAGCTTAGCCAGTAAACTAAATGTGTGAATCATCTGAGTATGAGACTCTAGCAAGTGGTGAGGACAATGATAAACTGGAGAGTTCGTGCACCACTCTAAGGCATTAAAATTCAAATTATAAAACAACATTTTTTGGCCAAAAAAGGGTGAAGTCTGAATTCTGCCCATAAGTTTACCAGCTTGAGACACCTACTGTTGAAGAATATTAAAATGTGGGAAAATATTCATGGCATACTTAAAAATTTTTTTACTTTACTGAAGTGTAGTTGATTTACAATGTCATGTTAATTTCTGCTGTACAGCAAAGTGATTCAGTTATACGTATACATACATTCTTTTTCGTATTATTTTCCATTATGGTTTATCACAGGATACTGAATATAGTTCCCTATGCTATACAGTAGGACCTTGCTGTTTATCCCTTCTATATCTAATAGTTTGCATTTGTTAATACCAAATACCCCATCCATCCCTCCCAAACCCACCTCTCCCTTGGCAACCACAAGTCTCTTCTCTATATCTGTGGGTCTGTTTCTGTTACCTAGATAAGTTCATTTGTGCCATATTTTAGATTCCACATAAAGTGGTATCATATGGTATTTGTCTTTCTCTCTCTTTCTTTTTTTTGGCTGCACTGTGCGGCTTGCAGGACCCTAGTTCCCTGACCAGGGATTGAACCCGCGCTCCCTGTAGTGGAAGCATGGAGTCTTAACCCCTGGACCGCCAGGGAAGTCCTGTCTTTCTCTTTCTGACTTACTTCACTTAGTATGATAATCTCTAGGTCCATCCATGTTGTTGCAAATGGCATTATTTCAATGCATGGTATACTTTTAAGTGACAAAAGCAAATAAGAAAAGTGGTATAGTAAAGGATGATTCCAATATTTTTTAAAAAACATGTTTTTATAGACCTATCCTTTTCCTGTCTGTTGGTTGGTCTTATCTATCTGGAAGAATATTTGCCAAAACAACAATAGCAAACACTTACATAGAACTTACTATTTGCCTCGGATTGTTTTGAGCACGTTATACATGTTAACTCATTTAATCCTCAGGGCAAAAATAGATTCTATCACTATCCCTATTTTATAGATGATAAAGCTGAAATGCAGAGAGGTTAAGTAATCTGCTCAAGGTCACACAGCTAGAATGTAGTAGAGATCGGATTCAAGCTAAGGCAGTAGAGTCTGGGCTCTTAACTACTATGCTATACTAACACAAAAAAGTTATGATTTCTTCTCTGAGATTTTTTTTGTGTTTTTTATTTTCTTTATGTTTTTTGGTAGTTAAAATGTCTTCCATAAAAAATATGTATTTTACATTAGAGAAATGCAGATCAAAACTACAATGAGGTATCACCTCACACCAGTCAGAAAGGCCATCATCAAAAAATCTACAAACAATAAATGCTGGAGAGGGTGTGGAGAAAAGGAACCCTCTTGCACTGTTGGTGGGAATGTAACTTGATACAGCCACTATGGAGAACAGTATGGAGATTCCTTAAAAAACTAAAAATAGAACTACCATATGACCCAGCAATCCCACTACTGGGCATATACACTGAGAAAACCATAATTCAAAAAGAGACATGTACCACAATGTTCATTGCAGCTCTATTTACAATAGTCGGGACACGGAAGCAATCTAAGCGTCCATCGACAGGTGAATGGATGAAGAAGATGTGGCACATATATACAATGGAATATTACTCAGCCATAAAAAGAAATGAAATTGAGTTATTTGTAGTGAGGTGGATGGACCTAGAGACTGTCATACAGAGTGAAGTAAGTCAGGAAGAGAAAAACAAATACTGTATGCTAACACATATTTATGGAATCTAAAAAAAAATAAAATGATTCTGATGAATCTAGGGGCAGGACAGGAATAAAGACGCAGACGTAGAGAATGGACTTGAGGACACGGGGAGGGGGAAGGGGAAGCTGGGACGAAATGAGAGAGTGGTGTAAACTTATATATACTACCAAATGTAAAATAGATAGCTAGTGGGAAGCAGCCGCATAGCATAGGGAGATCAGCTCTGTGCTTTGTGGCCATCTAGAGGGGTGGGATAGGGAGGGTGGGTGGGAGGGAGACGCAAGAGGGAGGAGATATGGGGATATATGTATAGCTGATTCACTTTGTTATAAAGCAGAAACTAACACACCATTGTAAAGCAATTATACTCCAATAAAGATGTTTAAAAATATGTATTTTATAATGAGAAAAAGCACAATATTTTATTAAAAGTGCACATTTATTGCCTAAGTGTGTGCTCCTTTTGGCTTCTCTAATTACTGTTCTCCATTAATGAAAATTAGTTTGTCTGATTTGCTGGCTGAAACCTTAGGCCCTGAGGAAATAAAAAATAGGACAGGTAAATTTTATGGAGGTGAAAGGGAAAGCACATCAGTAACAGGTTCTTTGGGACAGCAGAAGAGCATTGAGCAAGAAAGAGCAAGACTAGGTTAATGAGGAATGCAATGCGGGTGGCTATTGCTGGAGAACAGTTTTGTTTGGGCCTGCCCCTATACCTCATCTAAAATATGTTACAGTGCTCTTCCATGTCACTTAAAATTTTCATTGATGTATTTAACAAATAATCATTAAGTTCCTCCTTGCTAGACACAATTGAGCACACAATTAAAAATTGTTTAAGGAGTCTATACCTTAGTAAGTGAGATTAGGGAGTACTAGAAAATGATCACTACAGTAAAAAGATACTATGTACCTTGAGAGGTCAAAGTGGAGAGAGCTTTATTGTATTTTTCCAGCTTTATTGAGATAAAATTGATATATAACTGTATAAATTTAAGGCATACAAGGTGATGATTTGACACACTTATATGTTGCAAAATGTTTACCACAATAAGGCTAGTTAACACCTCCATCACCTCACTTAATTACCATTTGTGTGTGTGTGTGTGTGTGTGTGTGTGTGTGGTGAGAACACTTAAGATCTACTGTCTTAGCAACTTTCAAGCATATAATACAGTATTGTTAACTATAGTCACCATGCTGTACATTAAATGTGCAGGGAGAGCTTCCTTTATCCAAATTTTTTTGAGCCCCTGCCACCTATTAAGCACTGTTCTTGATACTGGGAAGATTGCAGATGACGAGACAAACACAGTTCCTGCTCTCACTGAGCTCATATTCCCACATTGAAGACAGAGAAATAATTATAACTTAGCCTAGTGTAAAGGCACAAAAAAAGAAAGAAAATGCTCCAGTTCACTTTATAACCTGGCAAAGCCAGGATATCAAAAACATACAAATTAGCACCAGAAAAGAATATTATACCCCATTTTTACTTATTAACACAGTGCAAAATCTTAAATATTAACAAATAAAGTCAATAGTGTATTTTTTTAATGAATTTATTTATTTATTTATTTATTTATCTATTTATTTATTTTTGGCTGCTTTGGGTCTTCGTTGCTGCGCATGGGCTTTCTCTAGTTGCGGGGAGCAGGAACTACTCTTCCTTGTGGTGCACGGGCTTCTCATTGCATGGCTTCTCTTGTTGTGGAGCATGGGTTCTAGGTGCATGGGCTTCAGTAGTTGTGGCTCATGGGCTCTAGAGTGTAGGCTCAGTAGTTGTGGTGCATGGGCTTAGTTGCTCTGCGGCATGTGGAATCTTCCTGGACCGGGGCTCGAACCCGTGTCCCCTGCATTGGCAGGTGGGTTCTTAAGCACTGCACCATAGGGAAGCCCAAATAGTGTATTTAAAGAATAATCCATCATGACCAAATAGGATTTATTCCACGTTTATAGAATAGTTCAATATTAGAAAGTCTATAAATATAATTCACTAGATTAATGTACTAAAAGGGGAAAGATCATTTCAGTAGATGGATAAAAAAGATTTGATAAAATCCAACACCCATTCCTGAATAAATAATACAAATTCTTAGCAAAAAAGGAATAGAAAGAAAAATTCTTAATTTGATAAAGAGTTCTTAATGTATACACAGACATTATACTTAATAGTGCAGCTTTAGAAGAATTTCCAGACAGGGGAATTCATCACTACTATTCAACATTCATTGGGAGGCAAACAAATATGAAAACATAGAACAATAAAAGGCATACAGACTGTAAAAAGAAAATTGTTTTTATTTGAAGATGACATGATGATCTACAGACAAGAAAATAAATGGGCAAACTATTTTTAAAAACACCATACACAAAAATAAACTCAAAATAGATTAAAGACCTAGATTTAAGGCCAGACACTATAAAACTCTTAGAGGAAAACATAGGAAGAACACTCTATGCCATAAATCACAGCAAGATCCTTTCTGACCCACCTCCTAGAGAAATGGAAATAAAAACAAAAATAAACAAATTGGACCTAATGAAACTTAAAAGCTTTTGCACAGCAAAGGAAACCATAAAGAAGATGAAAAGACAGCCCTCAGAATGGGAGAAAATATTTGCAAACGAAGCAACTGACAAAGGGTTAATCTCCAAAATATACAAGCAGCTCATGCAGCTCAATATCAAAAAAACAAACAACCCAATCCAAAAATGGGCAGAAGACCTAAATAGATATTTCTCCAAAGAAGACATACAGATGGCCAAGAAGCACAAGAAAAGCTGCTCAACATCACTAATTATTAGAGAAATACGAATCAAAACTACAATGAGGTATCACCTCACGCCAGTTAGAATGGGCATCATCAGAAAATCTACAAACAACAAACGTTGGAGAGGGTGTGGAGAAAAGGGAACCCTCTTGCACTGTTGGTGGGAATGTAGATTGATACAGCCACTATGGAGAACAGTATGGAGGTTCCTTAAAAAACTAAAAATAGAACTACCATACGACCCAGCAATCCCACTACTGGGCATATACCCTGAGAAACCCATAATTCAAAAAGACACATGTACCACAGTGTTCACTGCAGCTCTATTTACAATAGTAAGGACACGGAAGCAACCTAAGTGTCCATCGACAGATGAATGGATAAAGAAGATGTGGCACATATACAATGGAATATTACTCAGCCATAAAAAGAAATGAAATTGAGTTATTTGTAGCCAGGGGGATGGACCTAGAGTCTGTCCTACAGAGTGAAGTAAAGTCTATCCTACAGAGTGAAGTAAGTCAGGAAGAGAAAAACAAATACCATTTGTTAGCACATATATATGGAATTTTAAAAATATATAAAATGGTTCTGATGAACCTAGAGACAGGACAGGAATAAAGATGCAGCCATAGAGAATGGACTTGAGGACACAGGGAGGGGGAAGGGTAAGCTGGGACAAAGTGAGAGAGTGTCAATGACATATATACACTACCGAATGTAAAATAGCTAGTGGGAAGCAGCCGCAGAGCACAGGAAATCAGCTCGGTGCTTTGTGCACACCTAGAGGGGTGGGATAGGGAGGGTGGGAGGGAGACGCAAGAGGGAGGAGATATGGGGATATATGTTTATGTATAGCTGATTCACTTTGTTATAAAGCAGAAACTAACACACCATTGTAAAGCAATTATACTCCAATAAAGATGTTAAAAAAAAAAAAGAGTACCTGCCACTTGCCACAACTAGAGAAAGCCCGCACGCAGCAATGAAGACCCAATGGAGCCAAAAATAATAAATAAATTAAGTCAAATTAAATTAAAATTCAGAGACGACCATGTGGTGCAGTAAAAAGAGCAAAGACTTTGGAGAACACATTGCATTTCCTGGTTATCTGACCTAGGATGACTTACTTAAATCACTCTGATCCTCTGTTTCCTTATATGAAAAATGGGAAGCCAGAAGAATACTAATACCAAATTGCTTATCTTCAGGGACTGTGGAGCCTGAAAGAATGAATAACCTCTGCTGGAGGCAGCTGTAAATAAATGTGTTCCTAGATTTGCTTTGGGTTAAATTCTGAAACTTCTCCTGGAATCTTTAATAAGTTCTACTTATTAAAGTATCTTAATAAGTAGAACTGAGTATACTTATTAAAATACTATCTAAGCTATTTAGTAGTACAAATCTAAAGCAATCTCAAGGGATAGGGTCAAACTTCAGTTACTTCTCTGCTGGAAATAAGACTTCACCTGAGTCACAGTTCAAACATAGACCTCACACAACATTATACTAGGCCAAATGATCTTGATAGGATTTACTCCAGTGGTTACTATAGTGTAAGCCAGGCTCTTTAGAGCTTGCTGCTACCTGCTTGGTTCCTTGTGCTTAGTTTCACGGTGTCTGTGGAATTAAGGACACAGTTGACAACTGTATCCTAGAGCCTTGCCAAACCTGTTTGATTTAAACAAATAACGCTTTTGAGCAGAATGGTTATGTACAGATCACCTAATGAAAACAAGAATATCATTGAAGATTACCTACTATCTAATAACCTAATTTTTCTATCTGAAGGAATTCAACTTAAATTTCTGGTTTCATTATTTGGATATTAATATATTATTTTGGCTATTTCAGAAAGCTTTTTTTCTAGTATTTTTCCCTGTATTAAAAATGTCTGAGGACTTCCCTGGTGGCACAGTGGTTGGGAATCCGCCTGCCAATGCAGGGGACATGGGTTTGAGCCCTGGTCTGGGAAGATCCCACCTGCCGAGGTGCACCACAACTGCTGAGCCTGAGCTCTGGAGCCTGTGAGCCACAACTACTGAGCCCGTGTACCACAACTACTGAGGCCCGTGTGCTTAGAGCCCAGGCTCCGCAACAAGAAAAGCCACCACAATGAGAGGCCCGCGCACTGCAGCAAGGAGCGTCCCCCGCTCGCTGCAACTGGAGGGGGCCTGCGTGCAGCAACGAAGACCCAATGCAGCCAAAAATAAATAATAAATAAATAAAATTTGTAAATGTCTTCTGGTCTTGGCTAATTAATCATCTTAATAATTTGAACTCGTCAAATTAGTTGAGGAAGTTTCTTTTCTACTTGAAATCTCTCATGATAGAATAGAATAGAATTTATATATTTCATAGGGAAGGGATAAGGAAAAGAACTATTTCTAATTTGGAATTTTAAGAAAATGCACTTTGTCTTAGCACTTACTCTTTTAGCACTGGAGGAGACTAGTAGAGTAGTCAATTAGTTATTATAAAGAATCCTCTTTGATAAATAAAGTTGGAAATGTCCAGCTGATCACTCCTTCCTTTGTACCATTGCCCACCTTTTACTTATCTCTATACTATTGTAACTATTTATTTCCTCTGCCTCCCCTACAGAGGATAGGGATAAAGGCATAATCTTATATCCCTGGAACCAACCTATCAGGATGCCTATCACATATAGAAGGCACTCAGTACAATACTATAGAACACAATATATTTGATTTACATTATCTGAAGCCTGAAAGTTAAAGATTATTTAAGCAGGAGCTCATCACACCATTAATGGCATACACTGTATATGCATACAGTATAGCTTTGTCTAGAAATTAAATTTTTTTAATATTTTAAATTTAAATACAAATATACTTTTGATTACAAATTACAGAAAGTCAAATGGAATGAACTTAAGCAAGAAAGGGGATGTATTGGCTCGTATTGCCAAACTGAAGAAAGGGCAGGAGTCGAGTTGTTCTCATAGCTGACTGGCTCCAAGATCTTAGATATCATCCAGGGTCTCCTCATTTCTTTCTTTTCACTTTTCACCTCTACTTCTTTCTCTGTGTTGGCTTTAATCTTTTAAGTTGCTGTCACCATATTTCAAGCATAGCCTTAAGTAGCCCTGAGCTATATCCTTATGACCTCATAACCTAAGAACAATCCAACTAGAAAATTCCAGGGAGGGTCTCTGATATGTTGAACTTGGGTTATGTGTCATCTTTCTGCTAATCACTGAGGTCAAGGTGGATGGTGATGTTACATTTGAAAGAACTTGGGTCAGCAGCTCATCTCTGTGGCCAGGGAAGTGGAATATTATTATTGGCAAGTCCCTCCAATATCACATGGTTACAGTTGGAGAGAAAAAGTTCCCCGAAGAAGATAAGTACTGTTATAATCAGGCAAAATAGTAAATATTCATTGCATGGCCTATATTGCTAGTTTTCTTCTACTATTCCTTCCGATCTTCTTCCTTAGTAAAAGAATTTCTCATTTTAACTTGGCAAACGGCTACCCAGAATAAATAATATATTTACATTTATGAACTTTCTCTGCAGCTGGGTGTGGTCACATGACCAAGTTCTGGCCAATGATGTAAGCAGAACTATTGTGTGCAGTGTCCAGGAAATGTTCTAAAAGAACATGTGCTTCTTCATTTTTTTCCTCCTCCTTTTGAGGAACACTGGAAAGCTCTCACTCAAGGCCACTGTTGCTCCAGAGCTCTCCAGATCCCCTTGCAGCCCTATAAAACTCTCCCACTCTGCTTCCCCTATACTGTTTTGTTCCAAGTATGAACATAAGCCCCTGACCACATTGCCTTCTCCAATCATGTAATTCTTATGGAGGCTTCCATGTTCTTTTTTTTTTTTTGGCTGTGCTGTGCTGCATGCTGCAGGATCCCCTTTCCCCAATCAGGGATCAAACCAGTGTCGCCTGCAGTGGAAGCATGGAGTCATAACCACTAGACTGCCAGGGAAGTCCCGGCTTCCATGTTCTTATATGACTCCATGTAGCTGGCCATGCTCATTGGTCTAGGGCCAGACACAGGACTCAAACATAATATTTCACTATCCCCAACACTAGACATAATTCATTGGTCTGATGATGGGCACCAGACCCACTGTGGTTCAATAAAAGCCCTTCTTCCAGATTTTTTAACTTGGCCAGAGAAAGCTGGTCTCAGATCTTCTCTGGTGGTGAGAGCACTGTGAGACGTGTGGCTCTTGGAGTTGTTACTCCCTCTTGTGTGAAAGAAGCCAGTCTGTGCTGGGAGAGAGTAAAGCTCAAACGTAGAGGAGAGAGTAAAGCTCAAACGTAGAAAGAACTTTACTCATGATGAAGTCTGCAGAGAATCCTGGAAACATTTGAGTCCTTGGTTTCAGTCACTCCTTCCTGAGGTCGCTCATATGTTGGACCTTCCGCAACTCAGCTCAGGTTGTGGTGTTTTATAAAACTTCACTGAAGACTTGGGGTTAAAAGAAGAATTGTTGAGAGGATTAAGTGAGAAAACCATCATCAGTCTTTTAGTTTTCTGTGCCTGGCATACAATACACTCTAAAATGATAGCTGCAATTATTTCTATTTATTGAGATATTTGTTCTCAAATCGCTATATTTATGTCTTTACAATTCTTGTCATATAATGTCATTCAGGCTAAACTCCTAAAAGATCAAAAATAATTTTTCTAGCTTTTGTGAAGAACATGGAAAGCAGCATACAGATCAATATCTTTAACCCTCTTTAGTGTTCTTCATCAAGCCGTCTGTTCCTAGGCTTTATCACCTTGTACTCAAATCCCTTATCCTCTTTATTGTTCTCCTCCTATTTAAGCTAATGTCCCCTCATAAGCCTGTGAGATCCTTTATTCCCCAGAGTGCCTAGGCAATAATCAGGGACAAGCTCCTGCCAGAAAAACTGTTACCTCAGACATTATTGTTTGCTGTGGTCTCATCCTTGACACAAAAATGAAAATGGGGCCTCCCTGGTGGCGCAGTGGTTGAGAGTCCGCCTGCCGATGCAGGGGATACGGGTTCGTGCCCCGGTCTGGGAGGATCCCATATGCCGCGGAGCGGCTGGGCCCGTGAGCCATGGCCGCTGGGCCTGCGCATCCGGAGCCTGTGCTCCGCAACGGGAGAGGCCACAACAGTGAGAGGCCCGCATACCGCAAAAAGAAAAAAAAAAAAAAAATGAAAATGGCTCTGTTTGAAGGGACTTATAATTTGTGATCTAAAATAGATCATAGGGGCTTAGAAAAGCTAAGCAGGAACTAGATTTGACTTGTAAAATGGAATATTTATTCCATTGCCTTATGCAGATAAATGTTTGTGAAGTATTTTTTATTAATATGCTAAGTAGTGGTGCTCCACTGAGAAATAATTGCCTTTCATGTCTCTAGAACCCACCACTAACTGATGTGTCACAACTAGGAAGGAAATAGTTCTCAGCTAAAGTAGTTAAATTCTGTCATCACTCACTAACACGTGTAGAAGGAAGCAGGAAGTATGGATGTCACTAGGTCAGGTTACAATACCTTTCTGTATTTAAAGTCAATAGCCCTTCCTGATTCTGCTTTCACACTATACACCAGGTAAGAGAAGTCTCCCAGTCTTTTCTAGTGCCTAGTTCCCCACAGCCAGGTATCATTTAATTGTATAAACCTCTTGCCACAAAGATGGCAAACAATAAAATCTTATTGGATACTAATGTCCCTTAGCTGAGGCTCCTGCAGATAATGTTCTGGCCTTTTAGTAAAGAGACTCCTTGGGCTTTTTAGTAATAGGGCACTTTGAGGTGTTTCTTTTTTCTCTTATGTTCTTAAAAATATACCTACCATTGGACATAAGATGAATCCAATGAAATATTAGATAGCTGAATAAAACTGAAGGTAAATGGAGAGTGACTCCTGACTGACTTGCCCAGGGGACAGACTCCCATCCGTTGTTTGTGGTTTGCAGACCCTGTTTTAGAGACATGGTGATAAGATGTCATTATATGGCCTGTGGAATCTGTCTATGCCCACAAGTCTACTTTCCAATGAACTCCCAGGTGATGTACTGTTGCTGGTCTGAGAACCACATGAAGTACGTGCTCTGTTCACGTGAGCATGTGTGGACGTGGCTCTTTTACACAGTTCCAGGTACCAAGGGCTGGAGTTGCTCCCTCAGCCAGATCAGCTGCTTCAGACTTAGGCATGAGGCTTTATAGTGTTGGTTAGAGTTGAAGACTGTGGAACTAACTCTGACTCATTACTACTTCCATTCTGAGTTCCAGAAGCTGGGGCAGGGAAGCAGGAAGAATAGTTTTTTTTTAAAGAGAGAGATATGCTAGATTTTTCTTCATTTTGGAATAAGAAACTGTTGTTTCTTAACAACTGTTGAAACTGTTGAAATGACTGGGTTAGATGTTGTATTTGGTGGCAAGAGAAAGTCTAGTGTAACCACTGTGTCTATAATGTTACTGAATTTTAAATGTCCACGTTCACACCTTTTTCTCCCTTTTGCCTCTCTTCAGGAAAGCTGCTGAGTTTGCTGGCCATAGGCTTATTTTAATACATCTTATATATTCTTCATACATATTGTTGACTAATTAATAAATGGATTTCCTCATCTGAAAGTATCCATTGAGCACAAGAGCCTGGATTCCATTGGGCTGCTGCTGTCATGTCTTCTTCACTAAACCTGACCTGGGCTTAGCCCATGTTTGCTCATCTCATACCGGGGAGCTCTGGTGCTCAGTCTATTTCATTCTGTACTGGGCCCTTTTACCTCATACCTGCCTTAATCATGGTACTTGAGTTTACTGAGTTCCTGCTCTCTGACTTCATCTTCTGTTTTTGGCTCTGAATTTGCCCCTTGGACTTGATGACAAGATTTTGCTTCTCCAGATTAATAATTAACCCCTGCCAGACCTCCCTAATATAGTTTTACTCTCACCCTCTGGCTTCATTCACTCCCAGCGGCTGTGAGTAAATACCTTTCTCAAGTCCTTCTAGCCTCTGGGACCCTGCCCAAGGCTGGCCTGCCTTCCTCCTCACCCCCACTGGAAAAAAAAATCAGACATCAAAAGCCTTACAATACACTATTAGAGCAAAATAGAGCATTTCCTACTAAAAGTATATGACCCAAAGGGGGAAATCCTGAGTCACTGAAAAAAAATTGTTAGATTTTTTTTCTTTTGAGAGAAAGGAATACAAAAGAGTCGATTCATTTGCTATTGAATAAAAAGTCTTTTAATCTATGTACTTAAAAAATATGTGACTTTCCTTTTGTTAGAAGGCTGATGGAAGTGGAAAGAGGGAGACTGAGGCCAAGCAGAGGAGAAAAGGTGGGAGCAGCAGCCCCAGCAGAGACCAGATAAGGCAGACTAGGGCCAGGATCCAAGCCCTTGTTTGGAAGCTAAGAAATCAACAAGTGCGCATAATTATTTTGTTACACGAAACATGTGTAGGGAAAGTATAATTTTTAGATACAGACAATTATTTGATAGGGGTCTACTTCACCTTAGAAAAAAATTTCCAGATAAATCAGTAGCTGTAAATAAAAATCTAGGTTTGTAGTCAAGTTTTAATCAATAGCGGGGAAGCATATTTTCTCTTAAATATATAGTTCTCTAGTCCCAAGCACTTTATTTTAAATAGGGTCACTTCTAACATTCATAGGCATGGGGCAAGAGTACAGATAGAGGCCCATATACCATAAGCCTAAATATTTAAAAGTTATGCATAGAGCTAAGAAGTTATTAGATAAAATATGTTTTATCTTCCTACCTTAACAAATATATTTGCATAACAACTTGGAAGGCAAGGCTCAAATTTAGAATTATTGGACTCCTGGGGCTGTGGCCTGGGGTGGTGTGGCAGCGTGGGAGGAGCTGGCCTACTGGTGTTGGTGATCACCCTCAGGAATCTTGACCCGGAAAGAGGCCCACACAGGACCTGGAAGTGGGCTCAGGAATTCCAGATTCCCGAGCACCCAGAATGTGCTCTAGAAGTGGGTCCCAGGCTCCAGATGCGTATGTCTCCTGATTCTACAGAATCCTATGGCCATCAGAGGAAGGTTAGAATGGTACCTTTTCAAGTTCAGGGCTCAAAGCAGAGGCCCCTTGCATGAGCCCAGTGGGTGGTATAATCTGTCACCTGGGAACCACCCTTTATAATTCCTACTCTACTACAAAGCCCCTGTCTTTTGCTTCTTTTCTTGTCTACTGTCTTCCCTCCAAATACACAGAGGTTACCAACTGTTCTGCTCAGATACTAGTTTTACTAAATAGGACACAAGGATGGTATCTTCCATTATTTCTCTCTTTGTTTCCAATTCCCTCTACTAATTATCTGGGACCTTTCTTATTAGCAAAGTTAACCCAGGGGAGGAAAGAATGTGGGTGGCAATAAGTCTGGGGAAGAGACATGGCGTTTTGTTTTCACTGAGGAGAAGGCCTTAAGAATACTACTGTTCTCAGGGTTTGTGGCAGATTCCACCCCTGGGTAGAGGAGCGGTGGCCCCTGTAACAGTCACACTGGGAGGGAGGGAACACTGCTTGCTGACCACAGCTGGAGGAACAGAAAATGCACGATGGAACAGGCCTCTGAGCAGACCATTTTGAATGAAAGGAAAATGAAAAATGTCAACACCATTATCAGATAGGTATTTATTTAGTACTCATGTAGTGGGCACTGAGCACACACTGGGCCCCCGGAATACTCACAGGGAACAGGAGTCAAAAGGGAATACACATCTCTCATCAAATCATAACCCATGTTTCTGTGAAGGTTCCAGTGTTTTTGTACAGATACCAGTGAGATTCAAAGGAAACTGCCTTAAGCCCATTCTCCTGTATGGTAAGAGACCTCAGTCTCTCCTGGAATTCTGGAGGTGGGGGTGTGCCTTATGCCTTTCCTTGTTACTGATTGGTTCAATGGATGGATCGGTTCACCATCTATAGTGGGCTGTTGCTGTTTTCCACCACATTGCCCCAAGATGTGAAATGACCACTTTCATTTTCCCCAGAAAATACTCCTCGCACAGGATATTTGTGTATGTGTTAAGCTTTGCTGAAGATTTGGAGGCAATGAAGAAGTTTTATATTGCCATATTGCTTGTTCCTTTCTCTTCCCTTAAAGACGCCTTGGGAATTCCCTGGTGGTCCAGTGGTTAGTACTCTGCGCTTTCACTTCTGAGGGCTTGGGTTCAATCCCTGGTCGGGGAACTAAGATCTCGCAAGCCACACAGCACAGACAGAAAATAAATAAATAAATGAAAAAGACTCCTAATTTTCCTGATCCCCTTCCACGGGGCTCCCCTTTTATAATTTTATTTTCCTTTTTTTGTTAGAGCCAAGGACTCAGTAATGTGTCATGCCAATTTGTGGATCATCAGTTCTAGTTCCCATCCTGAGACTCAGAAGGACCAACTGAGGCTTGCAAAGGCCACCACTCCCTTCTTCCATTTCTGTGAGGGGAAACAGGCAGTGTGAAGAAATTTTTGTTTGCTATATGAATTACATCATTGCCTTTAAAAGGCAGCAGCTGTAGTCAATTTTGGTTTTAAATAACATTACATATTTTCTTTCTCAGTTTACGCAATGATCACAAAGTAAGCTACGAGCTCTTTGAATTCTTTTAGTCCCTCAGGGATGTATAGTGTCAACCACATTGACCAAAAAAAGTATTCTATAAGTATATGATAATATGATTATAATATAATAATATATGTGCAATAGAATTATAATATTTAATTTAATATTATAATATACCTATAATAATTATTATCATCATTATTATTATTGGCAGTAGGTACATTTTGCTCCAAGGATAATTGAAGGTTTTTGAACAGAGGAATGATGTGACCAGACCTTAGTTTTAGACAGGGCATGAAGGATAGTAGGAGAAGAGAGAGATGAAAGGCAAGAGACCAGTGGTGGAGTTATTTTACAGTAGCTTAGGTCAGAGGTCATGAGCTAGGATTATGGCAGTGGGAATTGGGTGAAAGGAATAGATTTAATGATTCGATGTAGAGGTATTGACAATAGATTCAGACATTAAATGAAAACTAACTTGGGTTTAAGCGGGGACACTAGTGACAAACTGAGTCTGTGGTGTAACCTAACTGTAGACGTGTGTATGTCCAGTGCTAGGGGTATCCCACAGAATAGGCCAGAGCACTGGGCTGTGCTTCAGTGTTAAGAAGTAACCACCATTATCTGAGTATTAGAAGCAGTTTGCTGCATAAGGGCCTATAAATAGTATTCATCTAGAGAAGGAGGCGAGGAGGAAACTAAAGATCAAAAGGAAGTCATGTAGGAAGCAGGAAATCAATGACAGAATGTACAGTACGGGCAGTAAGAATTGGCCCTTTCAGCTTCTTTTAGAAATGAATGTCTGTAGTCAAAGGCCACATTGTCCTTTTATAGTCTACATCACCTTCCTTTTTAAAAAATATTTATTTATTTATTTGGTTGTGCCGGGTCTTAGTTGTGGCACGTGGGCTCCTTAGTTGCGGCAGGTGGGTTCCTTAGTTGAGGCTTGAGGGCTCCTTAGCTGTGGCATGCAAACTCTTAGTTGTGGCACGCATGTGGGATCTAGTTCCCTGGCCAGGGATCGAAGCCGGGCCCCCTGCATTGGGAGTGAGGAGTCTTAACCACTGTGCCACCAGGGAAGTCCCACCTTCCTTTTTTTTTTCTGGATTAGGTGAAGGCTATGTGTCAGAGAAGGATTTGGACTTCTAATGCCTGGTCTTGCTCATGAAATCTCCTTAAAGACTATGATTGTATTTTTGCATGCCTTACACATGGTGGGTACCTAAAAATAGCAAAAGAATTCACTGAATGGTATTAATTCCCATTTTGTTGCTCCTGTAGTGGATCTAAATAAGGAGGCAAGCGTTCTGGCACTATATTCAGTATCATTTACTGGCAAGTAAGAGCAGAGCTGCCACTTGTGTGTGATCTCTGGCCCAGGGGAGGAGAAAAAGGACACTGCTTGGGGGAAGCTAGCCCACTTAAACACTGTTGCAGGGGCAGCATCCCTGATTAGCACTTGTAACCTTCTTTGAGCAGGTCTCATTTTTCAGTGCCTCAGTTTTCCTTCCTTTCTTTTCCTATAGTCAATGCTTTCTCATAATCAATGTCCCTCAGGCCTTACACTTTTCTCTTGGGTGCTCCTAGAGTACTTTACTCATCCATGGATCTCCCTAGTTCTTGGTATTGTTCTCATTTCTTCTGACCTCAGGATTTCATCTCTTCTTTGACTAGGAACGTTACCTAACATGCTAGGGTAAGGGTAACCTAAGGTAACATTTTGATGCTTTTCAAATCCAGATTTTTTTTTCCAGCAGACAAAACTATCATCCATTTACTTCTCTATGAGGAGCTGCTATGATCTGCAGGCTTGTCTACAGACCATAAGTAACATGGGAAAAACCCTAATGCTGATTCAGTTCAGTAACCTGGAAAGCGGTAGTCAGAGGGTACCTATAGTCACTCAACTATACCACTTATAGCTGGATGGTAGCTCTCCAAGTCAGGAAATAAGCACATATTTATAATTTAGAAAACATTCCTAGTGTTCAGTACACATAGAGCTCAATATGGGCCATTTGTCTCATTAAAAAAGGAGAGTTTGGTGCAGTCTCACATCTCCTATCCCTTGAATGCTCTGTCAGTTTCCAGTAGCCCGAATTTGGCCTGCCTCCCAGGGCTGACCTACTCAGGGGACAGAGTGACTTAGTCACTCCATTCCCCCGCCTTTCCTCATTGCCTCAGCCAATGTGTTGGCAGTCTAATTATTTGCTTTTCCTCCAAACCTAAGGGTGTGTCACCTGTGAGGTGGAGATGAAGCTGATCCACCTGGATGGCATTCCAATCAGGTAAGGTAGCACTTGCTCTCTTCAAAGCCTCAGGAACTGGCTTCTCTTCTTTACCTACCTGTTGCTAGGCCTCTGATGGCCTTAAACTCCCATTCTTACATCCTCAGGGGATTTGTCAGGACCAGAATAGGAACAAGCCCAAATCTTGCCAACAGCCTTGTAGTTAATGTCCTAACATAGCTCTCCTGGGGACCAGCACTTGCAATAATTGAGAGCTGATAGGTTCTATTTACAACAATGTACCTCCAGTGATCTTTACTACTTCTAGGGCCTGGAGGCAGGATCTTCTGCTTAGTATTTCCCCTAGTGTCTAATCTTAGGAACCCTTTAGAAGATGTGGGAATGTAAATGGTATCACTGAACTCTTCTCTCTTGCTGTTTTATTATTCCTAGGTTCTTAACTTAATTGATTAAATAGTTGACTGATGAGCAAATGCTTGTGAAGACTAACAGTTCAAGGCAATTGTTAGATTCCAATTGACTGGTAAAGCCATTTATAGTTTAGGATTTTATGGGAAGTCTTCAAAAGGACATGATACAGGTTGGGCCTTGAACTCTAGGGAGAAAACTTATAGACAGATGAAAGGAAGGTGGGTAGTAGCATGGTAGAGTCCTCTAACCGGCTTGCTAGTGCTGCTTGCATGTCTCTTCCCGACTCTGTGTTCAGTGACGTCATATTAGTGGCATGAAATTATCAGGAGTAGAAATATTTACACAATGGAAATTGGTAAAGGCTATAAATCAGGGCCTTTTCCACCTGGAGAGCTGGTTGTTAATATTTACCATTGATGTAAAGAAAGCAGAACACCATTGGAGAGATGGAAATTAGCAAGTCACATTCTGGAGTTAGTACTAGACTGGGGTCAGATTGTACAGGGCAGACTGAGGAATTTTGGCTTTATCCTATAGATATCGAGGAATTGTTGATGGCTCTATATTAGCTGAGATGCTTTTTGTTACAAGCAATAGAAAAACTAAGTTCAATATTGTTTAAACAATAAGGAAGACGTATTCTTATATAATAAGAATTTCAAGGAGGACGGCTGAGGGTTGGCTAATTCAGCAGTTCACCCAAGACCCAGATTCTTTTCATTTTTTTTGCTCTGCCATCCTTAGTATGTCACCTTGTCCTCCAAACAGAACAGCAGTTCCAAATCCAGCAACACTCAGCAGCAAAAGAGAATCATTTCTTATTTCTCTTTGTCTCTTTGTAGGAGCAAGCAAGTCCATCAGATTTCCTCAAATCTCACATTGGAGAGAATTTTATCATAGTCCTAAACCAAGTACTGACAAGGGGAATGGAACCCCATGATTGGTTTAGATCCATCAGTGTTTCACCCATCTCCCTCCCACTCAGCCCCCACCCCTCCACTGGAGTCAATCTCCCCTGAAGCCCATGGTCACATAGAGAAGGATGGCTGCTTAAACATGATCAGGATTCTATAAGCAAGGGAGGGGAAGGGGGATGGACAGCGGTTAAGCAAGCAACATGTTGCTACAGCTTTTGAAAAGAGAGAAAATATCAGTGAAACATTTTAGGAAGCATAATCTAGCAATGGTATGCGAGCAGATAGAAGGCCTGGAAATAGACCCAGTTATATTATTATGAGTCTAGATGTGACTCTATTATAAAATAGAGTCTGATATGTACTACCAAAGCAATGGTTCTCAACTGCCAATTCATTCATTCATTCACTCAATAGATATGTAATGAATGACTGCCATGGGTAAAGCATTATGCTAGGTACTATAGATAAAACGGTGAACATATCTGGTGGAGCTTTTTAACTGATGAATCAAATATCGATGAAATAATCTACAAGTAAATGTAAATTTATAACTTGGTTAAGTGTTATGAAGGAACCCAAGATGTTTGTTTTCTACTTTTTAAATTGAGGTAAAGTTCACATGGTGAAATGTGCAGATCTTAAGTACACAATTTGATGTACATGTGTAACAGCTACCTCATCAAGATATAGAACATTTCCATCACCTCAAAAAGTTCCCTTATGCCCCCTTTCTATTCAATCCCCACTTCCCCCCAATATGCAACCATAGTTCTTTTTTTTTCTTTAATAAATTTATTTATTTATTTTTGGCTGCCTTGGGTCTTTGTTGCTGCATGCAGGCTTTCTCTAGTTGCGGTGAGCAGGGGCTACTCTCTGTTGCTGCGCGCGGGCTTCTCATTGCGGTGGCTTCTCTTGTTGCGGAGCATGGGCTCTAGGTGCACAGGCTTCAGTAGTTCTGGCACTCGGGCTCAGTAGTTGTGGCTCGCAGGCTCTAGAGCGCAGACTCAGTAGTTGTGGTGCATGGGCTTAGTTACTCTGCAGCATGTGGGATCTTCCCGGACCAGGGCTCGAACCCATGTCCCCCTTCATTGGCAGGTGGATTCTTAACCACAGTGCCACCAGGGAAGTCCCTGCAACCACAGTTCTGATTTCTATCATCATGGTTACTTTTGCCTGTTCTTGAATTTCATATAAATGGCTTCTTTTTCTCAACAAATGATTTTAAGATTTATCCATGTTGTTGTGTTTAAAGGGAGTTCATTTCTTAAAAATTGTATTCCATTGTTTGATTAGTGTATTTGTCATTTCTCTGTTGGTAGACATCTGAGATGTTTCCAGTTTGGGTTTATTATGAATAATGTTGCTATGAACATTTACGTAAAAGCTTTTTGTGGACATCTGTTTTCATTTCTATTGGGTAAATACCTACGAGTGGAATTGCTGGGTCACAGAGTAGGAAAACGTTTCACTTTATAAGAACAGTGGATATTTTTTAAAAATATAGATTCATGGTCCTCAGTCCTAAGAATTCTGAGTTAGTCATCTGAGTTTCCTAGGCACATACGGTATGTAGTTTTTAAGACTCCACAGAACCACTGGTCTAAATTATAGTGGTTGTAGTGGAAAGGAAGTTATTTTGGTTTGATTTTCTTCTCTACCACAAAAGCATATAAATGCAAACAATTGCCGGGTGGCTTTTTTGTTTGTTTTTTGTTTTCCTGGTTAGCTGCAAAATAGCTTTCTCTGAACATTTCCCCCTACTCTATCCATTAGCCCAGGTGTTGAAATAATCTCTCCTTTTAGTTTCTCTGCTGAAAGGCAAAGCTCTGTTTTTTCTGCTCTTGCTTAAAGTGAAGTGAAAACTCAGGGAGCTCCTTGGAGTAGCCCTTAGAATTGCTAAAATGAGTAAACAGGCCTTTAGGGTGGAGGAGAACTTTGTACTGAATGGCAGATAAGGCTGTGTGGCCCTGTGTATACTGGTAGTGTTTTCTCTGCTGTTTTTACTTTCCTTCCTGTTTTTCTACCTGCCAGCAAAAAATAATCACCTGTGTTCTGACTTCCCACAATGACACTGACAGTTGCTTCTGAGCATTTAGCATAGTGACAGCCTGAATGGCTGCACATCACTACAAAAGAGGTCCCCTACTTCTAGGCAGAGAACTTGACACATAGGAATAGGGAATCACTTAATGGATTAGGGGCTGGCTGAGCTGGGACCAGGACCCAGGTGGCCTGGCTCCCAGCCCGGCTGACCACACTGCTACCCATACAGCCTGGGCTGACCCAAAACAAGCAGCCCATTGAGCAACTGCACAAACAACAATGAGTGATGGATGGTCACAGCAAGAAACAGGCACAAAGCAACTGCAACCCCATCACTTCCTGGCCCCTAAATTTCCAGGCAAGCCTATAAAGTGTGGTCACTTAAATGAGTTTGACCAGCAACTTGGCCCAGCTTTCAAATTTGGAAACTTTTTGTAGTCACTGCCAAAAGTAAAAGTCGGCCTTGTACTGAGGGGTGGAGAGGACCTTTGAACGTCATACTTGGTCATAATAAGTCTGCGGTAGTGGAGTTAAGACTAGAAAGACATAGTTAACAGATGGGCATAACCTGGTCCTGGGAGGGCCTTGGTGAAACAAGGCAGCTTTAGATTTTTGAGGCTCCTCATCTGTGGACCTTTCCTCCTACCTCAGATCTAGCTGGCAAGGGATGGGTGTGATCCACGGAGTTCTGTGACCAAGTCTCATCCTACTCCTCCTCAAATTTGCCACTGAACAGTATCCAAAATTTGTAGTCCCCACATGCTTGTCCCCCAAATGCCTCTGCCTGCCAACCTGTATTGTTGGTCCTGGATGTGCCTCATGCTAGGTACTCTGACCTGCTTGACCTTGGTATAGCCCTAGGCCCTAAATCTTCAACTCTAAATCCAGGATATTCCCAAGAGATACAGTTGTCTAGGAAGTTTCTTGTTTCAGATGTCAATTTTCTAGTCTTGAGCTGGATAATTCTAAAGTGTCTATGCTCCCCTCTTTCCCTTTAGAAACTGAAGACTTCAGAAAGTAGTGAGGGGACAGAAAAGTTGACTGTAATGTTTGTTTTTAAATAGGCCTAACGGGCACAACATTTTGAAAACGCAAACCAGTTGCCACAATGTTAGGAATCTGAATTAAAATTTAGCATTTCTTGGGCTTCCCTGGTGGCGCAGTGGTTAAGAATCCGTCTGCCAATGCAGGGGACAAGGGTTCGAGCCCTGGTCCGGGAAGATCCCACATGCCACGGAGCAACTCAGTCCGAGCGCCACAGCTACTGAGCCTGAGCGCTAGAGCCCACAAGCCACAACTATTGAAGCCCGCGTGCCTAGAGCCCGTGCCCTGCAACAACAGAAGCCACCGCAATGAGAAGCCCTCGCACCTCAACGAAGAGTAGCCCCCGCTCGCTGCAACTAGAGAAAGCCCCCATGCAGCAACGATGACCCAACACAGCCAAAAATAAATAAATAAAATAAATAAACTTTAAAAATACTTAGCATTTCTTTGGTCAGATTATAGCAGGGGCTGGCTCCGCTTTGTGTTTGTCATAAAGAGGTATTTATTAAATGGCTCTTCTTACTTGAAACTGTCCACGTTCATCTAATATTTATTCATTCAACAAATATGGAAGGTCTGCTAGTGCCAGGCAAGGCTTATGTTCCCATAGCCATAGGTCCTTGTAAATCACACAGCACATATGTGAGTTCTGCCTTATACAACACAGTTTTATGTGTTTTACTAAAGCGTAAGACCCTTGGTGCCTGGAATTATGTCTTATTCATTTTTGCGTCCCCAATATCAATGAGCACAGTGCCTCGCACGTAGTAGGGACTCAATATTTGTGAATTGAACTATGCTACAGCATAGTTGTTGTACAAGGCTGTTAAAAGGTATTACCAAAAAAGCACTACATAACTTGTTTTGCTTGCGCTAACAGTCTAAGGCAGATATGTCAATAGGGTATCATCATTATGCAAATAAATAAATACTGAGTATTTACAGAGAAAAGTATTCGATTGGCCAAAAAGTTCGTTCGGGTTTTCCCCTAACATCTTTCACTATGTTCACTGCAGGAGTGAAGGAGGGAGAGTGCTTAACTGGGTGAGATTGGTCTGGAAGAAGTGTTAATTTTCCTCCGGTCAGTCCAGAATGATCGTGTAGAGTAACTAGAATTTCAGTCTTCTCATTCTAAGTATTTTCATCCCTCTCACCTTTCTACAACTACCCCGCCTCTTTCTGCTTCTTCCCAAAGGGCTGTGTCCAACTGACTACACCTCAAAGTCTCAAGAGTCCACCCAGTAGCCCTCCAGCTCCGGTTCAAGAACTCTCCAGAACAGGAGCTTTAGGTACACGGGCCAGGAAAACACGGGGTCACGCGCGGGGCAAGCGCCAAACTGGCCGTAGCTAGGGGAGTGGCGCTAAGGGCGGGGCTGCTACGGGGTGGGGCGGGGCGGGGTGGGGCGGGAGGAGGCCCGGGGGCCGCTTGGGTGTCACCACCAACCCGCTCCGGCCGGAAACTGGCGCTTGTTTCCGGCCGGACGGCCGAAAACCACCGATCCTGAACCAGCAACCGGAGTCGAGTGTGGAGCAGGCAAAAAGCCACTGGGGGAGGCCAGTCCAGATCAGTCCCGTCTGGCTCCAGCTCCTGATCCTGTGCGGAACAACAGCCGCGGTCTCAGTCTCTGCCACCGCCTCCGCCTCCATCGTCGACGGGGGAGGGGCCGGCCGGACCCCGGGGTCACAGCAGAGGAATGAGGAGAGGCAGCCGGGCCCCGCGCTCCGCCCCGGCCTAGGGCCTTGCCCCGGGAGCCGCGAGGGTAACGGAGCCCCCGCCTTGTCACCCTCCCCCGTCTGCTCCCGCCCCTCCCGCCTCTTCAGACTCCTAAACTCTGACCCTCTGATCGCCACTGTTCCCCATCTCCTTTCTGATTATATTTCACCCTGAGCCATCTCCTCTCGGCACCCCCTCTTCGCCCTGACTGTTCCTTGCTTGGCCCCAACCTTTCCCCGGTTACTCCTCCCTTTCACCTGCGTCCCGCCTTCCCAGCCCCCCTTCCCCGTTCGTGGCCTCCCTTCCTCAGCTGTGCTGGGCAGTTTGGACGGTCCTCCCTTGTCAGCTAGACTTTCGGGGAGGGATGGTGGAGTTTTAACGTGGCTAGGAGTGCAGGGTACTACCCTCATTGTAGGATAAAGTTCATTTTAAAGTCTCAATATAAAAAAAAGGAAAAGAAAACAAGCTGTTCTCCCCTATCGATAGCCAAACTGAGGTGCTTCCAGTAATGGAGGAAGGGAGCGAAAAAGAAGTGTGTGTGTGTGTGTGTGTGTGTGTGTGTGTGAGAGAGAGAGAGAGAGAGAGAGAGAGAGAGAGAGAGAGAGAGAGAGAGAGATTGATACTAGGGCAGGCTTATGAACTTTAGAAAAAAGAAAAGTTGCCATGAGCCGATGGAAACTTTAGAAGCTGATGATGAGTAAGCCGGGGGCTGCGTGATCTCACTCCTCTTCTCATAATTACTAGGTTAACGGTGTGGCTCCGGTCGGGATGGAACGGGATTTGTTTACTGGGCCGGCGTATTTTTAGCTTGTCGGCTCACAAGGACCAGCGCTCTGAGTCTCTCTCTCCGCCTCTCTCTTCCCCTCCGTCTTTCCTTCTCTCTCTTCCTCTCTTTTTTTCTCACCTCTCCCCCCCCCCCCCCCACGGTCTAGATAGTCTCTCTGGAGCCCAGGTGGCTTCTCTGGGCACAATACAGATATAAAAATTAAGTTCAAAGAAATTTTCTGTAAGAGATTCTCCCCAGCTCTTCAGGGAGTTTTCTTTTCATGAATGCAAAGGCAAAAATTAGTTGACTTTTAGTACATATATGTATAAAATACTTTCTAGAAAATCCGAAACGGGTAATTGTTCAGTCTTTGGCTTCTCATACTGTATATTTAGATCTTAGAGGACGCAGGATCCCTTTGTCTTTCAACCTATTTCTAAAGTGGGAAAGGACAAAGTAGAGAGAAGAGGTAGTGATAAGGTGGGTCCAAAAGGGTAGCTAGTCCTAAATCTTTTAAAAACATTTTCTATACTGTATAACTTTAAAAAACAGAAACTTTCTTTCCTAATAAATGAGATTGCATTCTTGATGGCATGGAGAAGACAGCAGGGGCTTATGCTGGGTGCCTAGGGAGAATCAGACTTGTAATTAAACATTTGCTGTGCATAATTTACAAATGAATACATTATGGGCAAACAATTATACTCTTTGTCCTCATTGTTTTTCGAGCCTTTCTTTTAAAGGTTAGTAACCAACCTGCTGTGCTAGTCTATTGATATTTTGAAGGCTGGACAGAACTGTAAAATAAATGAAATTGATGTTGCTCATCTGGAAGCTGAATACCAGTCTGTTCTAATTTCCACTAGCTACCCAGCATGCCTCAGAGCACCTCCCTGAGTTAGTGGCCAGTTACTATGTACTTAGAGATTACAAATGAATACACATATTAGCTCATGCTAGGAATAATTGAAATGATAAATACGCTGAAGAGATTTTCCAAAACTGAAATAGATTAGTTTTCGATTTTTTCCATTTCGGATTATCAGCACCTTTCTACCGATAATCATCCATTAACATGAATAATTTAGAGTTGAACAGATATCCACTTTGGACAGTACGCATTCAAGCAGGAAGGAAAGATGGAAGGAAGATAGTTTCCAAACTATTACTGTTTTTGTTGTTGTTGTTGCCTGCTTTGACTTATCCCTTTCATTTAATGCCAAAGACTCCCTTGTGAAAAAAAAAAGTAAACCTTTGCCAAAGAAAGGGCTGTTTACCGACTTGTATAAGGCAGGCTGACCAGTAATGAATGTTAATTACTAGTTGGACTTTGTGTACTTAGTTACCAACAACGTGGACATTTTCCTGAAGCTTTATTTCGTTAATCTCTTTCTTTTGGGACTCCTATTGAAAATGATTTAATTTGAAGGGTAATATCTAATTTTTAAAAACCACACATGCTGTTCCAGAGTCTGTTGACTATCAGTATTGTTTTAATTTATGGGTTAGTTCATGCCAATATTAGTGATGATATCTGGCAAATTCAATTCATATCTGTATTTAGCAACTTCCCCTAGTTGAACTACACATGTTATTCCAGGGGTTAGGGGTGGGGATTGAAGGAGTGAATAAACTCTAGGAATAAGTGTAGGGCAGCCCAATAGCCCATCACTGTTTTCAGTTCTCAGAAGGCTTTGTTTGGAATTTTGAGATTCAATATATATGTAACCAAGTGAATTATGCTGGAATAACTCAGTATTAAAAATAAGTTTTCAGACTGTTACGGGGGCACTAAGTGCCACTTGTTGAAGTTTTAGAGCTCCTGAATGTCTCAAGCATGCTAAGTATGCTGGCAGAGGACTTTATAAGGGAGCACACGTTCTCCTTATGCCAGACATTCATCCCATCAAGGGAAAAATCCTGAAACAATGCTTTGAAGTGTGACTTCAGCAGTATCTTTCCTATGCAAACTTAGGAGCTGTGGAATGGCAGCCTGGAATCTTCTCAACAGCCCCTGATAAATCAGACAATTAAAATCTGTGTAACTAGAATGCAGATGCAGGACAGTTTTATCATGAATGCCTGAAATTAGTTGATTTTTTAATATGATAGAAGAAGGAAGTTGATTTTTTTTTTAAGTAATAAATGCTTGCTGCATAATGACTGAACACTCCTGTGGATAAGGCAGTTTCCAAGTGCCAGTGACAGGCTTTGGGGAGATATAAAAGATGTAAAAACAGGTGTTCTTGCCCTTGGGTCAAGGGTGATGTTGGAGAAGGCAGTATGTAAATGAGAAAGCAGACTATTATAAGCTTTAACATTTAAGAAAAAACATATAAACAAAACCAAGTTTAATGTGCTACAAATGAAGTATGTAGAGACTAGAAAATTCCAAGTAACAAATTATGAATGAAGTAAATTAGGGAAGATTTCTGAGTCAGTAAAATTTGAAATGGACTTGGGAGGCTATGGATTAGAGTCATAATGAGGCATGGGCTATGGAGTTAGATGATCTTGGTTCAACTTGTGGTTCTGCTTTTTACTAATGTGACCTTGGGCAATTTACTTCTCCATCCTTATCTATATAATAGGTGTGAGCATTCAACTAAATAAAATAGTTATTCTGTGTTAGGAGTAAAAGGAGATAAAAGATCTTCTGGGCAGAAAGTATAGAATGTGCAGTGTGCAAGGATGGTATGAATGACTAAGTTGTGTATGTGGGGAGAATAAATGAGAATGACTGGAGACAATGTGGGTTGGTCAAGTCATGGGTAGAGCAGGCGAGAGGGTGGAGGGGACTCAGAGGCCAGACTCTGTTGGGTGTTGATGAAAGGGTCAATAGAGTCATTGTAGGTCCTTGAACAAAGGATGGATTTAATGAGAAGTATTGAGCCCTCTGATCCAAGAACTCAGGGACAAGGAGTCAGGCACCGGTAAATTGTGACTCTCCTACTTCTCCTCTGGACCATCCTGGCCTAAAGAGGTCAGCCAGGAGACATAAGATTCATTGGAGAAATTTTTGTATTTACACACCTTACTCACCATGTTGAGCTCTGCTTGTGACTGTCTGATGTTGTACCAACCTGTGGGGAAGTCTCAAGGCTATGGCTGGATTCTCTTCAAGAGCTTATGGTAAGGGCAGTGTCATGTTTCCAGTGCATTGAACTTTCAGTTATCTCTGCTATTGTAAGGAGCACTAGTTTAGGTAATTCAGAACTTCAGAAAGCAATTTCTTGGTTTGAAAATGCATTATTTTAAAAACCAGACTTATTTTAGTGTTTTGGGGATCATACTGATGAAATGAATTGGCATTTCTAAGCCTGAATTACCTGATAGTGAGGAAAGTATACTGATGGTGAAGAAACGTCAGTCTTGAATTAAAGATTTTGCCTCAGAAATTCATAAAATGAAAAGTCCATATGAGGGTAATTAAGACTGGGCTATACTGAGTATGTTAATGAAGACCAATTTCTTTTCAAAATCTGTGTGTGTCCAATGGGGCCGCAGGCTGTCTGCCTTATTCCTAAGAGCTATTGGTAGAAGATGCCTATGTTGCAGCCTGAATAAGTCTTTACTCACAATATCTGGAAGAGTCCTACTGGGTGATACTGCATTGTTGAAGATTAAGCTGGCTTTTTTGAAGGACTTGGGCTTTGTAGAGGCTCTTCAGATATTAGCTCCTTTGAAAATCTATTAGATTTTTCCTCCTGAAGTAAAGTTGTTTGAAAATGTGGCCAATTTAAGAAAAAAAAAAAAAGAAAAAGGAATGAGGAGAAGTCCACACTTAAGAAGTAAACAAAAAAACCACACAGCTGTTCTCCCATCCTTGTTCTTTCAGTTGACTTGCTTTCCTTCATCCTTGCCTACCCCCAGCCTTCTCATAATCATTACCAAACTATGTGCTTGTGATGTCATGGGCACAGGATTATTATTTACCACTTAAGTCAGGAGATTGAAGTATTTCTGAGCTAAAATTCAGAGGTGGAAAAATCAGGCATCTTAATTTATACAGTTTAGTTCAGGATTATTTTTAACTGTGTTTTTTAGGATTATCGCTTATGCCTTATACTATAAGAAATAGTTTTTGATAGGAGAGACTACTAAGCTGTTATTTTTAGTGACCTGCTGTGAATTTAGTTCTACTAAGTGGTATGGAAGATTAGGAAAAATGACAGTTTTCTGCCCTTGAAGAATTTACAGCCTAGTTGGGAGTAAGGGGAATAGGAAGGAATGAATACCTTTTGAGCCTCTTTATGTCAGAGAAAATTTTAAAATGTGAAAGTGTATTATCATTTGCATAATACAGACCTCATACGATAGGTGTTTTGGGAGAAGAGTACTCAGGTACTCTTCTCATGTGTGATGTCACAGAGGAATTGTCACTTACTCCAGATCTCAAAAAAAATTGTATTAGGTACAAGAAATGAAAATGAAGCAAATAACAAAAAAAATCATTTAAATTTGGAGCTGAGAGGGATCAAACAGAAGCCTGGGCACAGGAGTGTACTTGGAATGTTCTTGGGGCAGTGATGAGACTGACCTGAGTTGCAGTGAATAGTAGTAAAACACAGGTGGTTAGGATGGTCTGGAGCTATGTTTATAGAGGGTCTTAAAAGGCGGGCTTATAAGTTTAGATCTTAAACAATGGAAAATAGCTAACCACTGAGAATTTTTTTATTAGGATTGTAATATGATGATATTGGGAAATAGATTGGCTTGGAGGGAAGGGAGATTAGCAGCTGGGATGTGTGAGGTGATAAGGCCTGAGCTAGAGTTGTGGAGGGTGGGTTAAGGAGGGGAAAGAGTGACAGAGATTGTGATGGAAAAAATTGAAATCAGTGCGGGCTGGATGTGGAAGATGATGGAGAGTGATCAATCAAACATAACGATGGCATTTTAAGCCTGGGTTTCTGAGACACTGACTGGGGTAAAGAAGTTAGGGAGGTTTCCTCATTTCTTAGGGAAATATGATGAGTTCAGTTTGAGATGTTTTGGATTTAAAATGGCAATGAAACATCCAAATGAAAGGTGTTCCAGTTGTTAGAGAAGAGCCTACAACTGGTGGGGAGGTGAGGGTTAATCATGCTTGAAAGTGTGGTTTTGCAGTTCATCAGCATAGATGTGGTAGCTGTAGCCAAGAAGATGAATAAGCTCTCTGAAGACTAGAGTTTAGGGAAAGAGCAGAAGGCCAAAGATAGTGGTACTGATAAATACTGCTATTCTCCACTCTTCAGGCCATCTTAATTGAGGTTTTCTGTCTCCTTTCATGTTTTCCGTTCCTCTGCTCCCCACTCCATCGAATATCCCTTGAATGTCTCTTGTAAGCGCTGTCTTAGGCACTAAGGAAGCAGATGAGTCAAACAAGATCTCAACCACAAGGGGGTTATGGGTCTAGTGGGAGGAGAGAGATGTGTCAGTATATAGATGGAATGAAGTGTGATAGGTATTGTGATAGAGGTATGTCGGGGGCAGAGTGGGGGCCTAAAGGTCAGTTCTGCCTTGGACATTCAGAGGTTGGAAAGTGCCTCCCAGAGGAGATGATATTTGAGCTGAGTCTTGAAAGATGAGTTAAGGATATACCCTGCAGATGAGAGAGGGAAGTACACTCCAGGCTGAGAAAACAGCATGAACAAAAGCTTAAAGGAACGAAACAGTCAGGCTTCTTCAGGTAACTTTTAAGTAATTATTATGGCTGGAGGACAGGGTTGGAGGGGAGGGAAGAGGCTGGAGAAGTAGGTAAGGCCGATCATGGACAGCTTTATCTTGTGCTACACTAAATGATAAGCCATTTAAAGGTTTTTAAGCATTGGGTGATAAAGTAAGTTTCATGTTCTAGAAAGATTATTTTGTTAGTGGTATATAGAGGGTGTATTGGAGAGGAACAAAGCAAAAGACTTTTAAAATAACTTTATTATGTTTATCAGTAATACGTTTGTTGTTGAGTGATCATGTTTGTGGAATCATGGAATCAGAACTAGAGGGACTGTTACGCTTTCTTAGTCTCCCTCATTGATTTTCAAATGGAATACCTGAGATTTACTTAGGATCACAGAAGTAGTGAAGTGATAGCTTGGTCTGGAATTCAGTCTTCAGTGGCTGTAATGTGGTAGGTGATTAATAAATGTTAGCTCACTTCTCTCATTCCCTCACAAGTCCCGTTGCAGTGTTTGTTCCATTCTGCCACACTGCATTGAGCGAGAAGACAGAAAGACTTCTGTCGTTGCACTCCATTGTCCTTTTTACTAGTCCAAAGTGAACAGTGGTATTTTCCCAGGTCTGACTGAGGAAGATCTGTCCTGAGAGTACCATGGAGAATAGGGACTTTGACCTGGGGCAGTTGGATGCCCTGGAGTGGAGTGAATAGGATGTTAGGATTCTTCAGCGATAGTGATTCAGGTGTAGAAGAATGTCAAGGTATTTGTGTTATTGTGTGTGCAGATGTATTTATCTCTCCTGCTAAGTTGCCTTCAAGTTTTCTTTTAAACTTAATTTTAAATTGTACCAATGAAACTTTGGTAAAAGAAATAAGCTATGATAAATTGGGCACCGACAAAAAGTATATCTAAAAAACAAGATTTGTCATTATACTTGGATTCTAAATCTTTCTTCCTCATGTTTTTAATTTCATTGGATTTTTATGAGGGTAAATTATTTGGGTTTAAAGTGCGAAGTGAGAGTTTGGATTTTGTGTTTTAGTCTTTTTTGCTGGAGAAGAACAGAACAGGATAGAGGACATCTTAGAGGTCCTTAGATTCCCCTGGGGAAAGTTGGGACATGAGGGGATGTGGAAGGATGGATGCCTTCCACTGGTAATTCTTCATCGAAACTTAACTGAATTATTATTTCTCTACTCCTTTCTCTGGGCTCTGTCAACATCTCCAGAGAAGGGCCTTGGATTGGATACTGTCCACTTTAGCAGAGCTGCCAATTCTTAATTCTTTCTCAAGTGGGCAAGGGTACATTTCGTTTTTGTTTATGAGTGTTTGGGGGAGGGGTGGGGAGAGAGGCGGCATAGAATAGCTACTCACAGTGAGTCTTTATCTGAACTCCTGTGTAACTGGAAGTTTCCTTGGCTTTGTTTTGGGGCAGATGACTTGGTTACAGGGCATTTAAGCTACGTGGGAAGGTGGTTCTCTCTCCCTTCAGTTATCTGACCTAGGATGGCAATAAAAACTTCCTTTCTGTCCATATATGTCAGCCTCCACCTCACTCTGTTCTAAGTGCCTTTTGTGCACACTAGGTGGGGGATCTGAAGGACCCTCTTCAGTCTAAAACTGAGCTTATCAACTGTTTGCTTAAAGTTTAGGGGAACCAACCTGCTCCTGATTATTTTTGTGTTAATGACTCCCCTATTCTTCCAGTCACCTGGCCCTTTCTTAATTAAAAAAGTTTGAATACTAAGATATTTTAAATATTTAGAAAAGTTCAGGGGAAAAAACCCTAACACAATTTTGAGCCCACAACCCAAATTTAATGGATATTAACATTTTGTCATATTTGTTTTAGATCTCTCACTGTCCTTAAGATATAAACTGTTAGGTATTAGATGTAGCCAAAGTCCTACTCTGCATCCTTATCCCCTTCTTCTTTCTTGGGAAATGAATCCTGTTCTGAATTGTTATGTATCATTCCATTTCATGTTTTATACTTTTTAAAAAAATGTGTAATATAGACACAAACAACATATAGTTTTATTTTGAAATCATAAATAGAGTCATATTGCATGTATATTTTTGCAACCTTTTCTCTCAACATTGTTTTTCACATTTGTGTACATGTAGATCTAGTTCATTTAATCACCTAATCTTGAAGCCTTTTTCCTCCACTGCCCTCCCCACTTGCCTCATGAAATAATCCTACCCATCAGAGTCCCAGTTTAAACCCTGTCTTCCATGAAAACTTTCCTGTTTTTTTTTCTCCTGCAGGCTGTGATCTTTCCTACTTCTGAATCCGCCTGTCATTTTATTGGTACTGATCTGGTAGTAGTTGTATATTCTTGTATTTTAGTTTATTTGTGCCCTTAGCATGGCTCTTCTACTATACTGTGAGCTCCTTGAGAGCAGATAAGTAGTTTCTTTAATCTTTGTATCCCTCAGGGGCTTGCCACAGTAACTTAAACATAGTAGGCATTTAGTCGCTATTAGTGACTAAATGGTTAATTAATGAATAAAAAAATAAAGACAGTCCTTTGAGTTGGTGAACTGTTTAATTATGAGCGATATAGTGGCCCTAATGAAAAATAAAGCTTATAAAGAAACATTCAGCACTGAAAATTATATAGAAATGCACATAAAAGTTGAGAGCAGTCAAGACTAACTTCCTGTAGGAGATGAGAGCAAACATTCCCTGAAAAATGAAATAGGAATTGATTGGTGATATCATTCCAATGAGGAAACTCCTGGGAATTGATCCTGATGGCATTTGAGGCAATGTGCTCCTGTGGCCAGACTCATTTCACCAGCTATCAAATTCTGCTATTGTCATCAAGGTCTTGACACCTTCACTGGAGATTTATATTGGCATTGGGAAAAAGTAGCCCATCTGTTCACCTTATAAATACTGCTGAGAAACAGGAATTCTTAGGCCTCTAAAAAAGAAAGCCTAAATAATGTACACATTAGTACATATATATGTACTTATACTTTTTTTTTTTTTTTTTTTTTTTGCTGTATGCGGGCCTCTCACTGTTGTGGCCTCTCCCGTTGGGGAGCACAGGCTCCGGACGCGCAGGCTCAGCGGCCATGGCTCACGGGCCTAGCCGCTCCGCGGCATGTGGGATCTTCCTGGACCAGGGCACGAGCCCATGTCCCCTGCATCGGCAGGTGGACTCTCAACCACTGCGCCACCAGGGAAGCCCTGTACTTATACTTTTAACAGCACCTTTTTTATTGATGAGACCAGATTGTATCTCAGCACAATATTTTTAAGCTTTTAATTCTGGAATGTGTAGTACCAGTATAACATTGTTTAGGCCTCACGGAAGCCCTTCCCTCCCCCCACCAGGAAGAAATTAAATGTTAAGTTGAACTATAATGAAATTGCAATTTTAGAGATAAAGTAAGTAAAATATCACCAATGGTTATTGCTTAAACTTATGTTTATGTTGTTATGTTAAACGGTTATTATGTTTAATGGTTATTATGTTAAATGGTTATTGCTTAAGCTTATACTTAATGGTTATTGCTTAAATTTAAACTGTGGTTAAACTTAACATGTCACGTCTTGATTTCCTATGGGGGTTCTGAAGAACATTATTATGGACCTTTCTGAGGGCTAATCCCAAATCTATTTATAATTCTAAAATGCACTTCTGAACTTTAATTTACAACCGATTATCTTTTGTAGTTATCTTTAGCTCAAATTTTTGATAAAATGTTCTTATTTCTCAGCACACATTTAGTATATTTGGGAAGGTTGTAGGGGAATGTGTGAAGGTTATAGGCCAGAGTACCTGGAAGATAAGGCTGAGATGAAAACTTATGCTGTCAGTAGCTACGTATAATTGATTGAATTGGCTTTAATGAGCTTACAGTTCCTTTGAGTGGATGACTACCCCACTATCCTTTCCTGCCCCCCTCATGTCTCGTCTCTAGTCTTGATAAGGGAGATCTGGTGGTGGGAAGAGAAAATTGCTTGTGGCCCTTGATTTTACTGATATTTGGAGACTTAACAGGGAAGAGGGTAAGAGCCCTCGCTCCTGGCATCAGATTCTTACCCATGGTTCCCCAAACAGTTCTTAGGATAAGAGCGAGGAGGAATGCAGAAGTCAGGAGAAAGAGCAAAGAAACAGAGTAGAGAGCGAGAGTTAGCAGAGGAACAGAAATGGGAAAAAGGGCTATGTATAAAAATTTAAAGAGGTTCTGTTTCCTCTCATCGTTCAAAACCGCTTAGAATTCTTTATAAACCTTGTACCTAAACTATATCAAAGTTGTATCCAGGCCACATACCTACTTGGAAAACATCATATATAGACGTCAGCTTTGAAAGTATCAGCTTTGTGTTCTAAAATAATTCTTTGAAAAGTTAGGTCATTTTAAATGAGTTGGTCTGCTAGTGCCTTTTGAATCATTAATAACTGACTTCAAAGGAAAAGAAAAGAATACTCTGAGGCTTTAGAATGAGTAAGTCTTGATATTTACATGAAGATATTCCCAAGTGAGGAATGGAGGCAAGACAGTGGGAAAATATAATGCTACTAACAAAAATATTTTGGATAGCGTGCTCTCATTTTAAAACTTTACTGCTCTAAGGAGTTCCTTTGTGAGTGTTTGCTTTTATCTTCTTTGAACCAGGAGCTCACCTGGCTGAGTGTTTGGACTCTTCATTTTCTGAAATTTTCCATCAGTACTAAGGACAGTATTATCTGATATGAAGAATACTTGGTCCCTGTTTACTGTCTAGGGATAGAGACTTCACACACTCCTCAGAATTCTGAAAATAGAATTTGAGAGTTAGACTTAAGATTTGCTGCATCCTAGTTTCTTTGGATGCCTAAAATAAATTCCTAGCTATTTGACACAAAGTGACCTCTCATTTTAATATTAAGTTCCTTCTCTCTCACATCATCTTTGTAATTTTTGGTAATATACTAGTTCATTATGGAAATTAAGATTGAAAAAAATCATCTATGCAGATTTCCCTTGATGTTTGCTGTCTGGCTGAGACTATAAATTCCTTTCTACTGAACACCTGCTGTGTACTGGAATTTGGACAAGATGCTCTAAGGAGATGCCAAGGAAGTGTTACCCAGTAAATAAACTAAACAAGTAGTAGGAGACTTGGCCCCTTGGGAATTTATATTCTGGGTTAAAATAGGACATAGTGTTATATATTTACACACACATATTTAGAAAAAAAGAAATACAGGCTATGTAGTATTATGTATAATCTCACATAGCATTTTAGAATGGAAAGGAAATTTACATATTGTCATCATTGTCTGGGTGAGGAAAATGAGGCCCAGGATATTTAAATGACTTGTTCAAGGTAGTTACCCTCAACAACAAACATTTTGTTAGATATCTGCCCTCTGAAAAGTTAGGCCTCAGGTATAGAAAGAGTTAAAGTCATCAAGAAGTTAGTAAGTTATGAAGACTGAACGTTTGCATAAAAAGATAAATAGTAATACAAAGTCATGGGCATTACGTGTCAAGTGAGGGGTACAGTTATATAGAGTTATACAGAAGTTTAGAGGGAGTGGGTAGGGAAAATTTTTACCCTTAGGATAATCTAGGCCTTAGAGAAGAGAGAAGACTGGGTAGTTACAGAGGGGAAACACTCGAAGTATGAGAACTTTGAGCTGAGTCCATCTTGCTTGGGAGGCAGAACAAGTAGACATAGTGTTTCACCTAGGAGAGCAATGAGATTAATAAAGTTGGAGAGTTAGGTAAATTGGAGAGGGCCTTAAATCTCAGGCCGGGGAGTTTGGTTTATCCTTACAGTGAAAAATTCCTGAGCAGGGAATTGTATATATAAATTAGTATTTTAGGAAAACTGATTCAGCCGTGTGGTGTGAAATGGAGGAAGAGAGAGCAGTTAGAGGACTGTTACAAAAGAGTCTCTACAGGGGTGATGGGAATGGAGAAAGGGGAGAGATTCAAGTGATTTGAAGAAAACTAAATAGAATTTGGTAACTGCTTTTATGGGAAAGGGATAGATGAGAACAATGCTCATGTTTTTATTCTGGGTTATAGCAGTAGGGGAGCTGGGTTTGGTTGGTTTCTGATCTACTCTCCAAAGGGATACCCTGGTGGAAGCAAGCACTGAGTCTAGCCCAACACTCAGATAATACTGAATGCAAAGAGTTTAAGTGGCTGGTGTGCATGCCTTGTAAGTAGTGGAACTTGGTGTAGAGCCCATTCTTTTGACTGTTGTTCAGTGCTCTTTCTGTTATATCATACGGCTTACGAGGAGGTGGGTCAGGTGGTTAAAAACACAGAGCAAATGCCTGGAAGTGAAATGGGAAGTTGAAGACCACATTATGATGAGGTTTAACCACAAGCTGTTTCAGTTCTGCATAGATTTTCCTTATATTTAGGTGCTAAATGTGTATACTTCTGTCAGGCTCATAATGTAACAGTGATCTAGGTTTCTTAGAGCTATCTTCTTCTGAGTTTCACTTCTTCACAGTCAAGGAAAAGGGTTCTTTCAGATTTTGGATTTAATTGCATATATTCTCTGACCACCAATTTTCAAGATAAAATAGTCCTTCCCCCTGCATGTAGTTAGGTTGCTTTGGTTACAAACTATAGGTGAAGTAGCCTCAAAGGCCACATTAGTCTTTTTGGAGGAGGAGAGTTTTGGACCCAAATCTTTCAAGCTTATTTACCCTGTCAGCAGTTATGAACAGTTTCCTTACACAGATCTTATTACCTAAAAAGTGCAGTAAATACTGTGAATCAATAGGGTATTTTTGCTAATGGTGTGTTTTTAGAGAATTGAATGGCCTTCTGAAGAATTCTTTACGTTTTGTTTTTAAATATGTAGTCAGGCATATTTAAGAAGTGACTCCTTCTTACTCCCTTTTTTTTCCCTTTCCTTTCCTTTTCCTTTCTACCAGGCTTTTATCTATCTGGTAACAGATACCTGCAGATGCAAAATAGCATTTTCTGGATCAGCTAACACTATGTATCTACTATAAGGGTCTGGCACTGTTATGTAATTTCATCAGCCAAGATTAAATATTCCTGGATTTTATGTTAGCTCCCTTGTAGTCAACATATTCCATGGTTTGGCTTCTACAATTCTTATCCCATTTTAATCCTTACCATGACTACTCTTCTTTTATAACTTGTGACCTGCCTGGGGAATAAAGGGAAGAAAACTTTGCTATTTAATAGTGAAGACCCTACCCTGAGCTGTACTAAGTGTTTTATATAATCACCTCATTTAATACTGATAACAATTCCGTAAGTTAGGTAGATATTCTTATACCTGCTCGCAGGTAATTCATCCAAAGTATTTATTACTATGTTAATAAAATATTAATTCACCAGAATATTTAGGCGCTGTTTAAGGTGCTGAGGGATATCACAGTGAATATCAGATGAAGTCTCTGCTAAGGCACAGAGAAGTTAAATAAGTTGCCCAAAGTCACATAGCAAGAAAGTGGCAGATCTAGGATTTAGGTATAGAACCGATGGATTCCAAAGGGAATGTCTGCAACAGTTATTATCAGTACAATATGCTGCTGTTTACATATACAACATGTTCTCTGTAATTGCACAAATCAAGCTATAAAAATAGGTGGGTTCCCCCCGTATTTCTTTTTAAAAAGGCTCTTGATGAATCTGAGAAAGAAATCTGCCTTGGTGCTGGCAAGCACACCTGCACAGTAATGCTTTTCCTCTCTTCCCCTCCCCTCTACCCACTCTCTCTGAACCCACTCATACCTGGGCATGAACTGGACAGTGAGACCTGCTTTGGCATTTGGATGTGTTTGTGCTTTGAGCACTGGTAGAGTTTTGTTTGTTTCCTTGACTTCCTTGCCTGCTTGCAAGTTCTTTCTTGTAGGACAATGATGAGTAATGTGTTGTTAACCTTGTGATGTGGTCATGCCAGTTGGAATATTTTTTTCTTTTTCCCTTGGTTCTTTCTGATGAGTATGTGACTCTTGGGTCACACTTGCTTTTCGCAGTTCATTCAAATAGAGAAGATTTTCTGTATTCAGAGGACTAGAAAATAGTCTCGAGGTTGAGAAGACTGTTAATATTCAATGTCTTCTGCCCAGCTGAAATCCAGTTTTGTTAGCATTTTAGGTTTATTCTTTAGCAAGTGTGATCCAAGAGAATACTTGTTAGATTATGGCCATTATCACCATGTGCCATATCTGGAATGAGTGGTATTCTGGAGTTAGGAGCTTAAAAACAGGCACAGGGAGTTTTTTCATGAGCATTACCTAGCAGAAAGCATTAAAAGATGCTTAAGTCTGTGAGAGTGATGAGCTAAATTCCAGTAGGAGTTGAATTCTAGGGATTAATAAGGTGGGATCAAGGCTGTAAGTGTCAAAACTATTTAGTATTGGGGATCCAGTCAATTTAGTATTTGGATTCCAGGAATATCTGGGCATGGCTCATGAGGTTAATGAGATGATTTATGTGGGTGTGTCTAGCCTAGTGCTTGATACTTGATTTGGTGCACAATAAACGTTAGTTAAATCTTAAAAAGGTACTTGAATGCTGAGTATTATCACTTTGTCTTCCTAGGGCAGCTTCCTCATCATTAACTGTTCCTTCTTTAGAAGAGTATTTGTTGAGCCTTTAACTGTGGGTAAAGCATTTGGGAAAGGGATTGGGGTAACAAAGATTTATAATATCAGATTCTTGCTGAGACTTAACATTTATAAATTGAATCAGTTAGGCCTAACATTTAAGGGGGTATTTGTGATTTTGCTTTGCTAGAGTCAACCCTTTGCTTTTTTGATAGAAATAACTTCTTGGCTCTTTGGTAGAATTAAAAATGCTTGCTTTTCAATTCCAGTTAAACTGGGTTTGATTTTTGATAGTTGCCTATGATGTTTCCTTTTATCCCCTCTCCATTTTTTTTAGTAAATAAGATAATATATTTGAAAGTGTTTTGTGAACCACAAAGCTAGTGGTTGCTATCACCACCACCATCATTACTAATAATAACATTAAAAATATTAATGGAATGGGATTCATTTTTACAGGGGTTGGTTTCCTGGATTAATTTCAAGGAGAAGAACTCAGAGGACAATGGGATATTTGTCAGGTGACTTGTGTACTAATTGATTCCTTTTGTAGTTTTTGTGGAAGGGAGAAGGAGAAGCAGAGACCTGACACCCTGAAAACTTGGCCTGGTGCTATGTCTTCGTGAAGGGTTACCTATACTACTTTGATGTGCTCTGTGGTGGCAAGAAAATTTAACAGGATTTATCATCTGTTTGACCGTAGAGGCTTATAGTACATTTTACTGGAAGCATCTGTCTACATAGAAAACAACTCATCCCAGTTTATTGGTAAGATCAACCACATTCCTATATTATGGATCTTATAATGAATAACAAAATTATGTTGGTCCAGGATAGTATCTGCCTGGCCTCCCAGTGTAGGAAGACTGAGGAAACAGTGCCTTTGACCAAAATATTTGGTTAGGTGTTATCATTAAAAGCCTTTACAGTCGACTTCTGATGATTGGTGTTCTTAGAGAAGAACATGTGATTTTTATAATCCAAAAGAGGAACTTGTTCAGTAAATTTTGAAAAGACCTCTTACTTTTAAAAATTTCCTTGCCATCCTTTTCTGTCTCTAGTGCCTGGCACTCAGTAAATCTTTGTTGAATAAAGGAAGTTAGCTGATACCGATCTTAGGGTTTTCTCTGGAACCAGCCCATTAGATGAACTTCTAGAAAGCAGGGATAATGCCTTATTAGTTGATGCATGATGTGTCCCCTCCACTTAGCAGACTGCCTGGCACTGAGCGGGTCCTTCATAAGTGCTTATTGAATGATTGAGTCAGGAGGTTAAAGTTTTCATAAGGGGAGAGTTGCGTGACCTCGGTGCTGCTGTGCTGATGGTGGCCCTTCCTAAGAGGAAGAAGAAATGTAACTTTTCTGCAAATAAACGTGAATAAATGTGAATGCGAGGAAAGTGGTTGCTTTGATGCTTCCAGGCATTTTACATTTTTGGACAAGGAGAAGTAATGTGTTAAAGGTTGGTGCTTTCTCTCTTGGTTTTTATGTTTTATTCTGTTCAAAATTTAGTTATTGCTGTGATTTCTTAACGTATGAGAAGTGTATTATAGCTTCAAACTATCAATAGAAAAGAAAAAGAAAAAATCTCTCCCTATGTCATACATAATTTTATAATTTTATAAAACTTAAATTTTACAGAACTTCAGACCTTAGGGATATAGGCTAGAAGAATACAGTATTTTCAAATCCATTTATATTTTTAGTGGTGACGATCAAAACAAAAATGATGATTTGAGCATGTTTTCATGATCTTCTTTATAGATGATTTCCCTTATCCAATATGGTTTGCTTAAGTGATTAAACTTCCCAGGTACACATTTTTTTCTTTGATATACATCTGTAGAAGTAAGAGATTTATCTGGGTGGCAGGAGGAAAAGACGTTTTCATATATCAATCCACAGTGCAGATTACATGGAGAATTGAAAGTTATCAATATATATGAAGTCAAGTGAAGATTTCTGGGATGGGAGTTAACAGATTTATGTTCTACACACAGTTTTCTCGCTAGTTAGCTGTGTGGCTTTGGGCAAGTCACTTAATCTCACTCACCTGGTTCTCAGTGTTCTTATCTGTAACTTGAGGGCATGGAATGAAATGATCTCTGATATCCTAGTTCTAAAGTCCATAATTCTAGAGTGCCAAACAAGGAAAATAGACTGACTTTCTGTACCTTACCACCAGCCTTGTTCCACATAAGACCTGAATGTGAAATGTTAATTATGTACATATTAGAAGGGTATAACCTATATTCCCAGGTAGACTAGACTTGTCAGATTGTATTATATGCTTGTAACTAATTTTACGTGCATAAATATGAGGCTTGCTTGCTTTTTTAAAAAATAAATTTGTTTGTTTGTTTGTTTGTTTGTTTATTTTTGGCTACATTGGGTCTTTGTTGCTGTGCGCAGGCTTTCTCTCGTTGTGCCGAGCGGGGGCTACTCTTCGTTGCGTTGCGTTGCGCGGACTTCTCATTGCTGTGGCTTCTCGTGTTGTGGAGCATGGGCTCTAGGCACGTGGGCTTCAGTAGTTGTGGCGCACGGGCTTAGTTGCCCTGTGGCATGTGGGTTCTTCCTGGATCAGGGATCGAACCCGTGTCCCCTTCATTGGCAGATGGATTCTTAACCACTGTGCCACCAGAGGCTTGCTTGCTTTTAAAAGAGAAATTATTATCACAAAAGGTACAACCTATACAAGTGAAAGAGACCCAAATAATGCTCAGGATACCCTGGGTTGGAGTTTCTGCTTCTTAACTCTAACGTGGAAATAGAAATAGGTGTGTGTTGGCAGGATTGCTGGGGGATGGGGGGTGTGGCTAGAAGACAGTGTGGGTGAATGTGGATAGTAGTTATAAAAGCAAAGTATTAAAGAGTTCTTCAGCTTGTGGACTTTGCATGGCTAGACTGATTTCATTTTGCTCTAAATCCCTGGAGAACTGATATGAACCCTGTATTCAAATTCAGAATATGTAGGTCCAAGCTCCTTGCTATCTGGGTATCACTCAAGCTTTGTAAGCTTCTCTCTGTGTATGTGTTTTCCATCAGAAAAGAAGGGATTAAAAATCTCAAAGGGTATATAATTTTTAAAATTGTTATTAAATGAGGCCATATTTGTGAAAGTGCTTTAAAAACAAAAAATTACAGTGAAAGAGAAGCTATTCTTAGTGAACAGACAGCTGTACAAATGTATTTGTTCATATAGACCTTTATTTTACATATCTGTGGGGTGAATGGTGACATTTGAAACCCGTGAATATTCACCAGCCTATTTTAGGTATAGATGAGCTCTTAGTTAACCACACACATGGACTACCATGAATAATTTAGAACCACAGATATTTGTTGGGCATCTACTATGTGCCAAGCAGTTTGTTAGGCCTGTTTAGAATTTTTAAAAGTATAAAAGAAAGGTGCCAAGCTCAAGGACCTTAATTCTACCTAGAATGTATCCTGTCCTCCAGCCTTACACATCCTAAAGACTAAGTTTGAGAAACTTCCCTAACCCATCAAGGTGAACTACTTGCTCCCAAGACCTCTTCCTACCCCTCTGGGCACTAAAACGTGTTTAGATTTCTCACAGCAGACTGGAGTGCCTTGAAGGTAGGACTCTGGCTTCTCCTTCATTTGTATCCCCAGGCTGTGGTGGACCCGGCTTGGTAAATTTTGAATGAATGACTGTTAGTCAAATTGGCGAGGTAAATATCCGGAAGGCCAACTAATATGATAAGGCAGTATATGATAACAGCAAGTGCCAGTGAATTTTTCACATATTGTACCTATGGGAGTTCAGTGAGGTTTAGATATAGCCAGGAAAGATGGAACAGTGGAACTTGCAGATGGAGAATTAAAAATAATAATAATAATAATAAAAAGTGTCTTTCTTTGAACTGAATTATATCATTTTATAAAAGGCAAATTACATTTTCTAATTGAGGCTTTTATAAAAATTAGTAGTTGTATGCTGAAGGAAGTTAATTTATCAGAAGGAATTTACAAAGTGAATTAATTTCCTGTGGATAACTAATCTCAGATAGGATAGTAATTGGAATTTTTTTCCCTTCTGCTATTTCTTCCCTTGAATGGAAGTTCTGTAATTGACAGTGAAATGACCAGTAGTTAGGAATCAAGAAGGGGAGAGAAGGTTGTCAGCTACTGAATATTTGAGGGTTGATTCTAGAGAGATAGTGTGTTTTGCTATTAGACTAGCTTCTGTTGATTTGTAGTATTTATTTTTCTCTCATGTCTAAAGTTCAGTAATGAGAATTTTTAAAAATAAATTTATGTATTTATATATTTTTTATTTTTGGCTGCATTGGGTCTTCATTGCTGTGCGGGCTTTCTCTAGTTGCGGTGAGCGGGGGCTACTCTTTGTTGTGGTGCACGGGCTTTACATTGTGGTGGCTTCTCTTGTTGAGGAGCACGGGCTCTAGGTGCACAGGCTTCAGTAGCTGTGGCATGCGGGCTCAGTAGTTTTGGCTCGTGGGCTCTAGAGCACAGGCTCAGTAGTAATGGCACACCAGCTTAGTTGCTCTGCAGCATGTGGGATCTTCCTGGACCAGGCTTGAACCCATGTCCCCTGCACTGGCAGGTGGATTCTTAATCACTGCACCACCAGGGAAGTCCTATTTTTAAGGGCTCAGTAGAACTTTTGTTTTTACAGGCTATTCTTTTAAAAGTTGAACTTATTGAGAATCAAACCTTGGGCTATCCTTGACCTTAGCTGAAAGGAAAAAGAAAAAATTCATTGTGTGTGGCAAATAGACATACTGGTCTGGATCTAAAAAAAATAAACATTAACATGGTTTCTGTTTAAGTTACTCTTGTGCCAATATTATAATAGGCTTTCTCTGTGACTGTCTCTGCCCTTATTTTTCCAAAGGTCACTTCCATTGTACAAGCCTTCCAAATTATTAAATTTCCCAAATAACTGTAATCCAGGGAGCCTTTTATCAGTAGCACCGAAAAGACAAATACCAGTTCATAAGGAGTTCTCTGTGAACTTCTGTCTCATTTGTATATTAGCATTTGGCTATTTATGGGATTTGTCTCTTAGAAATTTATTTTGCTGTTTGTAGCCTGATAAAAACTAGAAACTTTTTTTTGCAGTATGCGTGCCTCTTACTGTTGTGGCCTCTCCCGTTGCGGAGCACAGGCTCCAGACGCGCAGGCTCAGCGGCCATGGCTCACGGGCCCAGCTGCTGCACGGCATGTGGGATCTTCCCGGACCGGGGCAAGAACCCGAGTCCCGTGCATTGGCAGGCGGACTCTCAACCACTGCGCTGCCAGGGAAGCCCCAAACTAGAAACTTTTGAAAAGAAATAGATAAGTCTTGTTCTGACTCATACACATAACCAGTTGTAGTGATAAAGTCCAGGGGCCAATTCTTGAGTCCTTACTGGTGTGTATACACAATAGCATTGTTTTGGGAGTGGTAACTTATATGATCGGGTTAAGTTTTTTTCTCTTAAGTTTGTTTTTGGGGGAGAAAATAGACATTACCCAAGTATACACTGTAGTGGAGGTAGAAAACATCTCAGAATTGTGCAGGGTGAGTAGGATTATTCCTTCCAATAATCAAAAAAATAGACATTGTGCATGAGATTAGGTGAATATTATAGAGTCTTTGAATCTGGAATGAGGAGAGTAGTAAGGTGGGGAGATAGGGCTGGTAGATAAAGGCATTAGAATTTCGGTCAATATGTGTGAAATTGCTGTTCCTGGAGATCTGGGGATGAAGGAGCTCTTTAGCTATGTCTGTACCTCTAGGAGAGGACAGACATTTTTCTTTTGCTCTTTTTTTTGAGGGACCATCTGGTAGAGGATGCAAGTAAGGGAGTTCCCTTTACGACGTTTTCTTGAGGACTTGAGGAGTTGAAAGACACTGAAATGGGAGTCATAGAGCATGTACAATGTGTATATGTTAAGACTGTGCCTTGGAAACAGTTGTAGGACTGGAGGGTTTGGAGAAGTAGGGGGAGCTTCTGAAGGAGAGATACAGAGGCTGTGTTGGGCATACAGTGGAGTGAGGCAGAGGCAAGAAAGCAACTGACATGTTTTGAGGACTTACTGTGTGCTAGGCACTGCCCTAAAGGCTTTTCATATCTTAAGTTATTTAATCCTAACGAGAGGTCTGAAGTGTAGGTATTTCCCCCAATTTAACATGAAGGAACAGAGGCACAGAACAGTCATATTACTTACCCATGATTGCATCACCGTTAGTAGTAGATCAGGGATTTGAACCTAGATCTGTCTGAATCCAGAGCCTATTCTCTCTCTCCAGGTGGAGTTGAAAGGAGTTGAAGCAGTGAGGGTGGACTTTCACATGGTGGACTGCCTGTGTTTGCTCAGTCCTCCTCCCTGGACTAAGTGTGATTTAGTGCAAGTGTCTGGTCTTGGGAGTCAGATTGGCTGGACTCATAAAGATTCTGGTTCTACCACTTTTTCAAACTGTATAACCTTGGGTAGATTATCTAACCTTTGTGAGCTTTAGCATCTCCATCTATAATATGGAGTTAACAATACAGACAAACCTCTAAGAGTTGTTTGGAAGTTTAAATGAAAACAATGTCTAAAACTTTAACACATATTACTTCCTTTTCCTTCTTTTCTTCCATTTAGACCCATCTTATTATCTCTGGGTTATAACATTTAGTGATATATAGGTCTCTTTAGTATGGAACTTGGTCAATTATTTTTTTTTCTAAGAAGGTTATATTCTGTTTCTTTCACTTGGAAGGATGTATGTTAATTAAAAACAATCTGCCAATACAGTCTTTCATCTCTCCCGCCCACCTAGTCAAGAATTGTGTGAAAGTCTAAGGGTTTCTGTCCCTTCTCTTTCTCCCTGTCTGGATTCCTTGGGACTGACATCATAGACGTGGAGGAGTTGCTGACCTTTGAAAATTCTTGACAGTCTTGAATGTTGTGGTTTTCCAGTGAGTTTGGGGAGGAGTTGGAGAGTACTCAGACACAGCTGTAATGCATCAGTGGGACCAGGAGAGTGGGTATAGTGTGAGAATGTGGACACTTCGGGGGATGTTGTAGATGAGAGAATGTAGGGTCAGTAGTTTCTCACGCATTTTAACATAGCTGTATTATCTACAGTCAGTATTTAATTTTAAGTCACTTTTCTCTGTTACTACGTAGTTGGGCACTCAGATCATGCAGACTGGTTTTAATATTAGTCTGAGCTAAATGTTTAGGGAGAGAAATCTGTTGCACATAAGATCATATTACAATCTTAAGCAAATGTGTTTGAGATGAGCAGCGTTTACAATACTGTAAACACTTTGAGATGACTTGCCTGTTTACAACACTGATTATCTGATTATCGACAATACTGTTTTGTGTGTGTGTGTTTAGTGGGATACTGTACAAGTAGAATTCAGATCATCTGAACAAAAATTGAATACCTACCAGGTGCTTGGATGCTAGGAATACAGGATGAACAAGACAAGATTCCTGCCCTCAAATTGCTCATGGTTTAGTGGGGAGACAGACATGTAAATAAACACAAATACTGTGCAGTGTGATAAAGAATATGATAGAGGTAGAGTACAAGATGTAACACCAAGGAGGAAGCAGGCACTTTAGCTTGAGAAGCCAGGGAAGATTTTGCAGATGAGGTAGTACTTAAGTTAGCCTTAAAGAAGAAATAAGAATTCACCTGTTAGGCCAGGAGTCATTCCAGGCAGAGGGAACAACATTCACAAAGGAACTGAAATGTGAAGCACGTAGTATATGCTTGGGGAACTACCAGTACAAGGAGGGGAATGATGGGAGGTAGATAAGGCTGGAGGGTTAGGTAGAGCTAGATCATGAAGGGCCTCGTTTGTCATGTATAGGAATTTGGATATTAAGCTTTAGTCACTGAGGATCCAGTAAAGAATTCAGAGCAGTGGGATATAATACTATCATATTTGTATTTTAGATTGATCAGCCTCTACAAGCAACCACTGTGAAAAGTGGCTGGAGAGAGGAAGAGGGAGAAATTAGGAAGCTACTTACTGGGGTCCAGGTTATGAACATCTGAAGGTGTTGGATGGATTTGAGAATTTTTTAAGGTTAAAATTAGTAAACCTTAGTAAAGGACTATTTGTGAGCGAGAATAAGGCACAAGAGAAATCCGGGGTGGTTCCCAGGCTTGTGACTTGAGTGATAGGAGGGATGGTGGTACCACTTGCTAGAAGAGACAATACCAGAAGAAGAATAGCTTCTTCTTCAAAGGGTGGGGGACAGAGATAGAGAATGGGCTCATGTTTTTATGTGCTGAGCTTGAAGTGCCTATGGGATTCCTGGGTGAGTTGGAAAGAGTCGGGGACTACGAATGCATTTTTAAAAATTAATGAATGCATTAATTAATTTTTGGCTGCATTGGGTCTTCGTTGCTGCGCACGGCCTTTCTCTAGTTGCGTTGAGCGGGGGCTACTCTTCGTTGTGGTGTGTGGGCTTCTCATTGTGGTGGCTTCTCTTGTTGTGGAGCATGGGCTCTAGGTACACGGGCTTCAGTAGTTGCAGCACATGGACTCAGTAGTTGTGGCTCATGGGCTCTAGAGCGCAGGCTCAGTAGTTGTGGCACATGGGCTTAGTTGCTCCACGGCATGTGGGATCTTCCTGGGCCAGGGCTTGAGCACCACTGCACCACCAGGGAAGTCCCTACAAAGAGATACTTTAGATAAGCAGTAAGGAGGATGATGTTAATCTTATCTATAAGACAGTGGTGCCATTGTCTTTCTATAGACGCCCATTTTAGTAGGTCGAGGACTGACCATAAGGTGAGAAAGTAGCATCAGTGACTGTAGTCTAATTTAAGGAGTTTTGCAGGGAAGAAGAGAATAGCAGCCAGCAGGTAGGGCAGAGGAGGAAACCTGAAGGAACTCCTCTTGCTTCGTTTCATTATTTTTTCTGTGAAGTCAGAGGGAAGGTCATCTACCAGGAGTAAGGGAGGTAATAAGGTTTTGGTGGGAGGCTCAGAGAGAATGGCAAAGGTGTGGGGTAGTAGCTGAGAAGACTGGTGAGGTACCAAAGTCAAGCAAAAGACTGCAGTGTTTCATTGAAAGGAATGAGATGGAACACCATATATCTGTAGTCACGTTGCTCTGTAGTATTATGTGATCTTGTCTTGTGCAGTAGCCCTATTTAGTAGCAGAGAAGTTGAATGTGGGGTCCATCCAGGTTGGGCCAATGAAATGGAAGGGTAAGGATAGGTTTTTACAGGAAAATAAAGTCATCACTCATTGTGTTTATGTTCAGGTAGGTAAGAAGGAACAAAGTGGAATCTATCTGTTTTTCTCAGTCTTCTCCACTCTCATCCTAGTCTAGCTCACCATCATCTCTTTTCCAGTAGTTTTCTAAACAAGTCTCCCTAAATCCACTTGTGTTCCCTACAAACTGTTCTTCCCACTGCAACCAGGGTGATCTTTTTTTCCCCTTCCATCTATAATTTCTTTTTTTTTTACGTCTTTATTGGAGTATAATTGCTTTACAATGGTGTGTTGGTTTCTGCTTTATAACAAAGTGAAACAGTTATACATATACACATGTTCCCATCTCTCTTCCCTCTTGCGTCTCCCTCCCTCCCACCCTCCCTATCCCACCCCTCTAGGTGGTCACAAAGCACCCGAGCCAGGGTGATCTTTTAATGATTTAAATCTGATCATGTCCTATCCCTGCCTACAACCCTTCAAAGCCTTCTCATTACTTTTAGGATAAAATCTCAATTTTCATTAGGGTCCACTAGGCCCTTTCTTCATCCTCATTTTGCACCATTTTCACTTCTGTGTTCCTCCTTGCCACAGAACATTGATATTGTTTCCTCTGCTAAGAGCATTCTTTCTTTCTTAGTGTGTCTCCAATGCCTACTCGTTCGTCAGTTCTTAGGTGTAATGTCACTTTCTTGGGAAAGCTTTTCCTGACTCCCTATAGGCTGTAACACTCCTCCCCCCAATATTTTTCCCTATTATGATTATAATTGTGAATTTTTTTGTTTTTTTCCCTCCATACTGGAAGCTTTGTGAGGATAGAGATTATGTCTAGTTCATGGTTGTGTTCCTAGTCCTGACCGTAGTGCCTGACACAGAGTAGGCACTCCATGAATTTTTGTTGAATCAGTGAATAAGGTGGTTAAGGAATTGGATGTCTTAGTCTGAGGTGAGGATGTCTTGAGGTGAGATAGCAGGTTTAGTAGTAAGGAAGAGCTGGAGGGAGATGAGGTTGTAGCCAGAGTAAGATGTTGGGAGTTGAAGATTTAGAGGTGGAATGGTTTCAGGGCATGGCAGGGTCCAGGACTGAGTTGTTGAAGTGGAGATGGAGGTCTTTGCATTTGATGAGATTATGAAACTCTAAGGCAGAAATGTTGGATGGATTATGCAGGTGGGGGTTGAAATTGCTCAGGAAGGTGGTAGGATTTGAAGTGAGGAAAATATAAGGCAGGTGTCTAAGTCATTAATAAACACTGAGAGATAGGCACAGCCCTTTCCTATGGTGAAAGAATTGAATGGATAAGAATCAGTGCAGTTCTGGGAATCAGTAATGACTTAGTCCCTAGGGAAGCATCATAGTACAGTAGAGAGAGCATGTGTTCAAAATATCTGGGTTCAGACTTTGGGTAACCCACCTGACTTTTCAAACCTTATACCTTTCTTTACTTGTAAACTGGGAATAATAAGCCTGCTCTAGGGGTTTTGTTGTTAATGAATAAGATAGTGTTTTGAAAGTGCTTACTTAATATTAACTTGTTAGTTTTTATTCTTGATTGCTGTCATCACTTCAAGAGGGCATGAAAGTGTGGAAGTAGGGATGAGAGGCAAAGATAGCAGCAGAAGTGAATTTTGAACAAGGTACATGACTTGATTTATTCCACTTGTTGAGTTTGTACTGTAGGGTCAGCATAAACAGTTATGAATGAATACAGGTAAAAGCAAGTATTGATATAAGGAAGAATTTAGTAAAAGAAAAAAAAGGCACTGGCTGGCTTATGATAACATTGCAGTGTTGACCTACAACAAATTTTTATGGAAAGAAATGCTTTATCTGTTCCTTTTCCATGAAAATTCCATCATTCCTGGGAGTAGATTTTATTGTTCTAGAGAAGACATCAAGGACCATTATGTGAGAGAGAGAGGGGGGCTGGTGATTTAGTTTAAAAAAGCATTTTCTAACAATTAGAGCTGTGCAACAATAAAATGGACATTGTGGCAAAGAAATGAGTCTCCATCAGAGCTTGTATTCATGTGGAGACTGGATGATTTATCTGTCAGAGATGTAATAGAAGGATTCTTGCATTGGGGCAGATATTGGTTTAAATAATCGCTAAAGTCCCACCAATTGGAAGGTTGGAGGATGTTGACTCCAGTTTAGATTTGTCTAAACACCATTCAATCAACAAATATTTGAGTACCTCTTCTGTTTCATTTGAAAGTTTGAAAGCCAGTGTTTTGTTTTCTTTTTTTTTCCTTCCTGTGTGCTGAGAGTCAAGGACTGTGAGTCTTAGTCATTACCTTGGATAGTCCCATTTGGAATTTAAGAAGCTCAAGCCAGGTGTTGGTAGTGACGTAACAAAAACTGCAGTCCTCACCTGTTGGGTGGGGTTAGGGTGGAGTCCATGGCATGCACCTGGATACATCAAATATAAGAATGGGCTGCCAAGAAGTTTGGTTTAGTGCTTCGAATTTTTGAGCAAGTCATTCTAGATAATGTTGGACCTTGAAATTATTTATTTATTAATTTTTCAGATGACTTACTCAGAATTAATTCTTTTTTTTGGAAATTATTTTTAAAAAATATTTTTTAAAAGAATATCCTACTACGTTGGCATATGAGGTCTATGATGCCATGACATTGATGGTTTTCATTGGCTTCTCTCACTCAAAAGCCTCTGGCTGGCTGGGAAATTGCCTATAAGCCTGTGGCTTAATCAACTTCTCACTTCTGCTGAGTACCTTTTTGTTGATTGTTATTTGTGTACTTACTGTATATTCCCCACATCCTTTCAGTAAGTTATTAGAGTGGCTTTACCAAGTTCCTTTTCATGTTTTTTTAAGAGAGAAGGTTGAAATTCATTTTGCATCTGTGCTCTTGGTTTTGGATTATTCATGTGTTTAAGTTATTTGGGCTGCTACCATGCCCTGTGATCTAAGACAGTGACTAAAATGGGCTTGAAGAAGGAATTCTTGTCTGTATTAGAGGAAAGGGAAACCACTCATTCATCTGTGAATTTTGAAGGAATTTAATTCTTAAGTATTTTATCTGAGGAACTAAATTGTTTAAAAACAACAACATTTTGAATTTGAGGTATCTTAGGCCAGAAGTTCTTTATGTAATGGTAGTCTTTTCTGACAGTTGTGATATTAAAATGGAAGTAAATTAGACATTGGTAATATGCAGACCAAAAGAGAATGTAAGGATCATAAGTTTCTGAGGTGTAGTGAAGTAAAGACGTTCATTTTTTAAACCTGGGAAGGATCTTAGAAGTCATCGAATCCAAGTCTAGGATATACAAGACGCAACTGACACCCTGTAAGTAATTTGACCAAAGTCACCCAGCTAATATATATAAGTGTAGGTAGAACTCTTCTGATATATGGGTTGTGGAAGTGACAGTATGTTGATGTCTCTTTAGAAAGGAGAGTTTGTAAAACTTTGAGAGATGGATTGGGACTGGGACAGACCATTAGAAATAGTGGGGTGATGTGAAAGATGAAGTACCCTTGAATTTCTCTTCTTTTTATTTTTTTTTAAATTTATTTTTGTTTTTATTTATTACTTACTTATTTTTGGCTGTGTTGGATCTTCATTTCTGGGTGCGGGCTCTGTCTAGTTGTGGTGAGCGGGGTCTACTCCTCGTTGTGGTGCGTGGGCTTCTCACAGCGGTGGCTTCTCTTGTTGTGGAGCACGGGCTTTAGGCGCGCATGCTTCAGTAGTTGCAGCTTGCAGGCTGAGTAGTTGTGGCTCGCAGGCTCTAGAGTGAAGGCTCAGTAGTGGTGGCGCACAGGCTTAGTTGCTCGATGGCATGTGGGATCTTCCCGGACCAGGGATCGAACCCATGTCCCCTGCATTGGCAGGCGGATTCTTAACCACAGCGCCACCAGGGAAGTCCCACCCTCACATTTCTGATCTTCTGAGTTAAACCTCAAATTGATTTGTTTGGTGGTGGCTGATGTGGAGGTTCAGTTAGTCATTTAATCATTTATTCATCAGGCATTTATTGACTGTCGACAGTAATGTAGATGCTGTGCTAGACGTTGCGGCTACAAATAGGAATTAAACATGTCCCTCTGCTCCTGGACCTCTTGTACTCATGGAACAGTATGAGAAGGAATGCTTTCTATTTTGCCATCTCTCTCCAAAAAAAAAATTCTACATGAAGTTATTAAGTTAGTGGCCTACTGGTTTTATAACCCACAAATCACTGCTGTTTATTTACCTTACTATTTCTAAGGAATTTAGCTAATTAGGATCTGATGATCACACCACTAAAGAATCTGTGTCTTGGGGTCAGGGGAGGTGTGATGAAAAAGTACCTGAGAATCACCCTTAGAGTTTAGGTTGTTTAGAAGGAGATGCTTCTGAAGAGACAGTCACCTGAGCCACCCTGTTGCCTTTGAGAACTCTACACTTTCGGCATTCCTCCAAAGCAGGGGACTGGTGGGTGTGGTGGGGCAGGTATGTGCCTGGTGACTTTACCAACAAGTCCTCTTTTACAGAGAACTGTAAACCTGTCTGAAGTGGCAGATTTTGGTGAGAAGTTGTTCTTCACTCGGTTATTGCTCCCTCCTCTGGGACTGCTAACTTCAGAGGAATGTGGATTGGTGCCAGGCAGACAGGTCAGGGACATAGTTTCTGCCAAAGTCAAGTCTGAAAGAAGCGATCTTTTTCAGGTGAACTTACTTGGTGGTCATTTGTCCTGAGTGGAGAAAGGCATGTTTCCTGGGTTCATGAAGTTAGTGGACAAAGATTGACCTTTGTTATGAACCTTTGGGATCTCCACTCTGCTTTGCATAATCACAGATTGTTTTATTTTGAGTAGTCTTATTTAAAAAAAATTTTTTGGCCACGCTGCTCAGCTTGTGGGATCTTAGTTCCCCGACCAGGCATTGAACCTATGCCCCCTGCAGTGGAAGCGCAGCGTCCTAACCATTGGACCGCCAGGGAAGTCCCTATTTTGAGTAAGTTTAGATATCAGTTTGCTCCTTCCATTTCCTCAGAGTACTAGACAGCTCTAAAGTTATTCAGTGTATAGTATTCATTCATTCATTCAGTAAAATGTTTGCTGAGAGCCGTGTGCCAAGCACTGTGCCAAGGGATACATGCTGGGGATACATTAGTGGACAAAACACACAAGCTCTGTACTTTGAAGAAACTTTTATGTTGGAGGAGGAGGCTAGACAGCAACCAACTAAAATAATTTCAGGGTATATCAAGTGCCAAGAAGGAAATAAACAGGCGCTATGTAAGAGAATAATGCAGGTGGGGAATTCTTCAGGGTGGTAGTCTGTTGCTTCCTTCCATTAGTTTGGATAAGCAAACTGATGGGTAGAAATGTAATACTCTAGAAAGGTAGAGGAAGAGCATTATTTGGAGTGGTATTATGGTTTTGTGGTTAATGTAGTAGTTAAGAAATTAATATAGGTGAAGTGGGTGAACTGTATGTAATGGGTGGTAACTAGACTTGTGATGGTGATCACTGTAGTGTTTATAGATGTTGAACTGTAATGCTAGACACCTGAAACTTATATAATAAAAGGAAAAAAAACTAATGTTAATGAGAAATTAGGAAACTAAATGTTACTCTTTATAATAAATTCTACTGAAATGAATGAGCTAGGATAATTAGTTTCCCCTTTTGGTTAGGAAGCTGCTGACATTGGGCTATGATCATCCCATTCCAGTGTAATTTGGGCCTTATGTGTTTATTTGCTCCTCAGGTGGAGGCCTGAATTTTGATCTATGTCCTCCCTACATCAGCTGCCTGGAAGTACTTAATGATCACATGACCCTGGACATGGACGCTGTCCTGTCCGACTTTGTCCGTTCCACAGGAGCAGAGCCAGGGTTGGCCCGAGATCTCCTGGAAGGTAAGGAGCCTTTGGGGGAGAATGAGAAGAGAGAAAATAAGATGTGATATTTATTGTTAGGATGATTTGGAACATTTAAGGTGATCAGAAAGACACTTTGTGTATGGTAGGCCTTACATTTAAGTTACTTCTCATAATCTACCTTGTGCATGACCCACCATAATTTTAAAATGCAAAATTCCCTTTTCACCTTGAATTTTTGGGTAGCTTTCTCCACTGTCAATTTAAGCTCAGGTAATGCAAGTGAAATTTGATATTAGTCCACTAAAACCATAATTTTAGATCTGTAAGACTTCCTTTTTATGTATAAATGATTAGATTTTCATATTTGGGATCATTCATGTTTTTTATCTTTCCTTCCCTAACTTGTATGGGTCATTCTATATAGAGTGGATTAATTTAATGTTTTCATTTAGCTGCTTTTGTTTACTTATTTCTGTATGTATATGTAAGTGTGAATGTTCTAGATTTTAAGGTCCTTTAGGCTTGGCATCATGTCAGTAGGATTCTTTGTTTGGAGTCATAGTTAACAGATGCTTTTTGGTGAAAATATATAATGACGCAAATAGGTGAGCCTGTGGGGGAAGGAGCAAGTTCTTAGCACACATAGGTAATTTTCTAGGTTTTCAGCCCTTAGTAAGGTGTGGCAATACGACATTTACTTAGGCACCTGTGAGAATAGTGTTGGTTTGGAAACGGAAGATCAGGGTTTAAATTCTAGTTTGCTAATTCAGTATGGCTTTGCCCTTAACTTGTATTTTCAGTTTCATCTCCTACTACCTTCTCCCACAGTTTCTGTGCTCCAGCCAGGCCTGACCTGTTTCCTTTCCCTGATCATATTAAGTTGTCTCCTAAGTTTGCAGTGTCCTTTCCTCCATTATTCTCTTGAAATTCTCCTCATCCTTCCAGATTCAGCTCAAATGCCTTCTCTTCCTCTTGTAACATGTGTTGAACACTTCTATGTGTTCAATATGTGTGAGGCACTTGAAATATATTACTTTATTCTCACAACCATTCTGCAAAATATGTTTTATTATCCCAGTATTACAGCTTAAAAACTGAGGTCCAAGAAGTTAAGTAGGATTTGAACCTAGGCAATCTGGTTTCAGAGTCTGGCTTTTAACAAGTGTGTTACAAGTTAATTCTTGCATGTCGTCTCTCTTTCTCTCACACACACCCATGTGCACACACACTCATACTATGAAAGAAAAGTTGAGGGTGCTGTGGAAGTTTAAGAGAGAAACCTAATTTGAATATAGAGTGCAGAAAGGCTTTTTCTGAAGAAGTGACATGTGAACTGAACACAGAAGGATGCACAGGAGTAGCAAGACAAAGGGTTGTAGCACAGAGTGTTTATGTAAAGAAAAGTAGCTTATACAAGGACCTTGAGGTGGGAGAGAGTTTGGCACTGATAGTGAGCGAGGTAGGAAGAGTAGTACAAGAAAGAGTGGTAGGAAGCTGGTTAGATAAGCAGGAAGCAGAATATGGGGGGCCTTTGTAGGCCATGGTAAGGTTTGTGCATTTCAGTGTGTTCGGTGGGAAGCTGGTGAAGGATTTTAATCAGGGGAGTGAAATGATTGGGTTTGAGTTTCTGAACAGTGTACTGATAAAAGATATGGAACTGATTGGAAGGTGGCCAGAGATGAAGTGGTAAAATCAGTTACGAATGTTGCCATAGTTCAGGTGAGAGGTGATGGTGACTTGGACTACAGTGGTAACAGCAGAGTGAGAAGTGGGTAGATTTAAGGTATAATTTAGAAAGAGAACCAAAGGACCTGATCCTCATTTTCTGTCTCCATCTTTCTGTCTCTTGCTTTTTCCTTTGAAAGTTAACTCTGGTTGTAGTGTAAAGAACAAATTATAGAGGGGAGGGACTAAGAGTAGAGAGACTAGGGAGCCCCCTCCCAAAAGACCAGGTGAAAATATGAGGACCTGAATTGGGGTAGTGACAATAAAAATGGACAAGAGAGAATAGATTTGAGAAATGTTCCAAGGGTACAAACAACCTTGAGAACTCAGTAGATAGTGAGGGAAGAGGAGGAGTGGGGTCTGAGGAATGGTGAAGAGCTGAAATGACTGTAGTTTCTGGCCTGGAGGGGTTGTGATGCCATTACTGATTTAGGGACTGTAGAAGAAGGAGAAGAAGCAACCTTTAGGAGGGAAGATGATGGACGTACAGTAGACATGTTGACTGTTAGGAGGACCTGATTTTAAGGACTTTAGCAGACAGTTGGAGATAACTATCCAGTGCTCAAGACAAATCATTTATTCATTCATTGGTTCAGAACAAAAGTCCTCCATTCTTTAACAAATATTTATTGAGTACCTATTATGCACTAGGTTCTAGATGCTTGAACAAAACAAAACAAGCAAAAATCTCTGCCCTTACATTCTAGCCTGAGAGATCGTCAATGAACAATAAACATGATAACCAAGTAAATTGTAAAGTACATAGTATAAGGTGTTAGATGCTGTGGAAAATGGTAAGGGGAATGATGAGGTAGGTTGTGATTTTTAGTTGGGTAGTCAGGGTAGGCCTTATTAAGAGTGTGACATTTGAGCAAATATCTGAAGGAGATGAGGAATTGTGTAGATATATTTGAGAAAGAGCCTTCTAGGCAGTAGGAATAGTTGGTGGAAAGGCTGTAGGTGGGAGCAGTCTTAGCACGTTTCTGGGAACAGCAAAGAGGCCAGTATGACTGACGCAGAGTCCAGAGTGAGCAAAGGGAGTTGGAGCAGGTGGTGAATCTAATGGCTCAGAAGTAAATTCATCTGGCGTGGATGATTAATACAGCTTAACTGGAGAATTATAATTATAACAAGAAGCATAACAGCAATGGCAGTAAATACATATATAATGCTTTCTGTATGCCAAGCACTGTTTTGAGTGCTTTCAGTTAATTTAATCTTCTTAACAACCCTATGTGGTATCACCTCCACTTTCATAGCCAGGGAAGTTGAAGCACAGAGGAAAGGTTAGAAAAGTAGGCTAGGTCATAGAAAGCCTTGAACGTCAGACAAAGGAGGCTAAACTTTATTCTGTAGGCAGTGGTAAGCCACTAAAAATTTGATTATGGAACTGAAATGATCAGAATTGTGCTGTAGAAAGATTAATCTCATGGGATCCTTTAGAGTAGATTGGAGGTGGGACACTAGGAATATAGTGATATAGGAATTGAATTAAGGTGGTGACAAATGGAATAGAACAGAAAGAAGTGTGAACAATTATGCAATATGTTATTTATTGACTAATTTAACTGGAGAAAGCAACTGAAAAATCTGCTGTGACAACTGTATCCTTCGGGTGTTTTCTTCAGCAGAGTAGTGATTCTTACATTTGAGGGGAATTAACAATTCCCTTTGATAACCTGATGGCAGCTATCAGCTCTTTCTTTAGAAAAACGCACATACCTATAACTTTGTATACAGTTTCAGGTGGTTTAGGACACCCCAGAGCACATCTAGGCTCAGAACTCTCTGGATCTCAGAATTAGGAGACCTGGGCTTCAGTCCAGCTGAGGGCCTGGTGTGAACTACCCATGACTTTGGGCAAGTAACTCTACTTCTTTAGGCTTCATTTCCTTTATCTGTAAAATGAGGTTACTAGGTCTCCAAGGGCCCTTTCAGTTCAGAGAGACAAATTCTGTATGCACACGGGGCTTTCTTAGGAAATAGACAATAAGTAAACAAAGAAGTTGTGGTATTCCAGATCGAAGTGTTATGAAGGAAATTAAAGTAGGGGAAGGAAAAGGAGAATGACTGAAGTGCACATGAGTATATGCTCGCTGGTTTTGATAAGATGCTTAGAATGATGGTTCTGTATCTTTCCTCAATTTTTCTATACTCTCAGTGCCCAATTCACTTTTTGCTTTGTGTCCTGACAGGAAAGAATTGGGATGTGAGCGCCGCCCTCAGTGATTTTGAACAGCTACGTCAGGTCCATGCTGGGAACCTGCCTCCACCCTTTAGTGAGGGGAGTGGTGGCTCCAGGACCCCTGAGAAAGGGTTTTCTGATAGAGAGTCTACTCGCCCTCCCCGACCCACCCTACAGCGGCAGGATGACATCGTTCAAGGTATTCGGGTGCTGAGGGCTGTTTCCGTATGCGGAGTAGAAAGAAAGGGAGGCAGCTGCTGACCAGTCAGAGAATTTAGTGATCTTTTGGAGATGATTCCTTTCCTCCCCCACCTCCCCAGCCAAATGATCAGAGGTGACCTCAGTCTGTCCAGATGCTGGGACCCCTCACTTTCTGCATCTTGAGTGCCATCCTGTATAAATGCCTTCTTCAAAGAGATAGAGGAAGAAGAATAACGATCTAATTGTTGAGATAAGGTACACATAAAGATAGAATTCAAAGGATCACTATCATCTACCCCTTTGGAGGACATTTTGTTAATATTTATTAGTATCTGTCAAAATTTTTAAATGCATGTATACTCTATCTCAGCAATTTTGTTTCTAGGAATTTATCATATATGTGTTGTGTGTGTGTGTCTGTGTGTGGTGTGTATCCTTTTAAATAAATACATACATACCTAATTCATAAATAGACACAAAGACATGTAGTGTAAAGCTTGAAAGTTAAAGCTTGAAGACAACTTTTAATTATCCATTAGTAGAGGAGTGGTTAAATAAATTGTAATCATCCATATTATGGAATACTTGGCAGCCTTTAGAAAGAATTAAGTAGATCTTGATGTGCTATTTTGGAAAAATCTCTAAAATCTATTGAGAAAGGTAAGATGCAGAACAGTATATATAGCATGTTCCTGTTTATGTTTTTAAAAATTATTATAAAAGTTATTTGTGCTTCTATGTGCATAAAAAATTCTAGGAATTCCCTGGTGGTCCAGTGGTTAGGACTGCGTGCTTCCACTGCAGGGAGGCATGGGTTCAATCGCTGGTTGGGGAATTAAGACACGGCACGGCAAAAAAATTCTAGAAGGATACAAAACGTCGCCTCTGGGGAAGGGATCAGGAATTTTGAATGAGAGGGACATTTCTTTGTAACACTTCAAACCTTTTGGTAGTATTTTGATTTTTTACCATGGGCATGTGGTACTTTTAAAATACCTTTAAGAAGAGTTTAAAAAATAACACTATAAAATAACTTTACACTACTTACTTTATGCATCATCCCTGGCAGATATTGGATTAAGACCTGATACCCAATATAATTTTTAGCTCTTTCTGATAGTCATTATATAACTCAAGCCATGCAAATGAATTTTAATACTATGCTGAGCAAATTATGATCACACTGGAATATCTGCTGGAGAATTATAAGTGCCATGTATTCAAAACAAATGAACTAATTTGGGGCACTATCTATATTACCGCCTTCCTCTGTAGTATGTTAAGTAAGAATTGACTGTACCTATGAATTTCTGATAAATATGAGTATCAAGAAAAGTTGTAGTAAATAATGTAAATAAAGTTATTGATGGTAGATAAGAAAGCTCCTGAATGTGTAAGATTTGTCATTAATTTTCTATAACGGAAATCCTTTTCTACATTCTCCAAGGCCCTGAAAATTATCAGAGCGATTATTTGACTCAATGTAGCCAAATGAAACTCCATTTCCCTTATTCCGTCTTCCTCCCACCAAGCAATGACTAAGTTGCCAAATGAAGGGTCCCTATTATGTTGGGAAATGGAAGTGGAAGAAGACAGTGTCGTGGAGAGAAGTTCAGGCAAAAGGGTAGAAAGAGGAATTTATATTTGGTGCTAATGTGAGTGCCTGTGAAAATGCCACTTTCTATGTTTCTCCAACTGTATTTGGCATGAGAAAGAGGGTCATGAAATTTGGTAGCCAGTTAGACTTACAGTTTTTCCCTGACTGGAAACCTTGTCAAGAGGTTTCCACTCATCACCTCATGAGTGGAAAGTTTTCTGAGTGGGTTGTGTTTGTTCTAAGGTGACTCCATTTCTCATTGCAGAAAAACGCCTGTCTAGGGGCATCTCCCACGCCAGCTCCAGCATTGTTTCCCTGGCCCGGTCCCATGTCTCCTCCAATGGTGGGGGTGGGGGGAGCAGTGAGCACCCCCTGGAAATGCCCATCTGTGCCTTCCAGCTTCCAGATCTCACTGTGTACAATGAAGACTTTCGCAGCTTCATAGAGAGAGACCTCATTGAGCAGTCCATGCTGGTTGCCTTGGAGCAGGCAGGTCAGTGAGCACTTCCTTTCCCATGCTCTTCCCTCTGCTCTCCACCTCTAGGCAGCCACGCGGAGGGGCTGGGCTTGACAAGCAGCTTCTAGTCTAAGCCTGTGATCTGATTGATTTCAGTCAAACTCGGCAGTCAGTCAGAGAGACATATACTGAGCTAGGTGCTTCTTCAAGTTAAAGAAAGGACACAAATAAGACACTTTCCTCTGGAAATTTCCTGTTTGATTGAAAGGAAACCAGATACACATGTGAAAGGCCTACAGATCAATACCTAAAAATCAATACATGAAAAAAATACAAATGAATTATAATTGGCTCTGGAACACCTTATGGACAGAAAGAACCAATGCTGTAGATGATGCACAGTGGTGATTAAACTAAGTCACATTTATTTATACGAACCTTTCCCAAAAGATTTATTTACCTTTACAATTGTTTGTCTTAAATTATATTTAAAATTTGTTAGTATGATGGGGTGAGGCAGCTGAGAATTCTGGGAAAGCTAGTCAGTTATTAAAAACCTCCCATGGAAGAAGAATTGGGTGTGGGAGGTGGGGGCACAGAAAGGAAGGTCTTGCTTTTCATTTTGTGCCCTTCTATACTAATCGTGTGCATCTATTTACAATTTTTTAAGTAGTAAGCATTTATCTGACTGCTGTGTTTTAGGCCAGTTTTTCTTTCAGTAGACTGTCCAGTAATTCAAAACAACTTTTAAGTATCATTCATAAAATATTTTCCTTATATAAGTAATGGATCAGCAATTGTAGGATGACTACAGAATTGAGACTCATTTTCTTGGGTATTTTAAGTACTTTGTCTTATTGCTCATGTCTTTAAAGTCGTACCACATACATGGTGACATGCTTACTGTCATATATGCAGATGATACTTGCATGACACTTTGAATATACGTGTTGGGTTGTTTTTCTTTTACTGATGATGGATTTGTGCTGACCTTGCTTGCTACAGTGTCTGCTGGTCTCCTGACCAGAGTGAAGAAATCAGAGCCAGACCAAGTAGCCAACACAGATTTCGACCTATGACCTAGGCCTCATCATCCAGCCCAGGGTTGTTCAATCTTAGCACTACTGACACCTAAGACCAGATGATTCTTTGTTGTGTGAGCTGCCTTGTGCATTATATTGTGTTTAGCAGCCTTCCTGGCCTCTACCCACTAGATGGCAGTAGCATCCCCCCACCACTTGTGACAACCAAACATATTTCCAGACGTTGCCAAATGTCCCTTTGGGGACGAAATTGTCCCTGCTTAAGAACCACTGATCTAACCAGTTGTGCTCACCAGATTCTGATGAACCAGATATAAGTGAAGAAGATACACAGAGTAATAGAGTGATGGTTTGATTTTAGATAGGCTTCCTAGAGGAGGCAAATTTGGAGTCTGTTTTAGAAATAGGGAAGTAGGGAGAACTTTATGCATCATCTGCTCCTCTCCTTTTCCTCCTGTTTCTGTAGGGCGTTTGAACTGGTGGGTGAGTGTGGACCCCACCTGTCAGAGGCTCCTTCCTTTGGCAACTACTGGAGATGGAAACTGCCTCCTGCACGCAGCCTCTCTTGGTGAGTCTTGAAAATGGCCCTTCATTCCCTCATAGAAAGGAAGCAGTAGTTAAATCTCATGTGAAGGACTTGATCCAACTATTCTTGATCTCACACAGAAGTGATGGCTCAGAGCAAGGCTATGTGTGTGTGTGTGCGTGCACGCTCACTGGCGCAGGAGGAGATGGAAGAGAGCCCTGCCCTGGTTTTTCAGTCTTGCTGAGAAATCGTATGGAGTACATAGGATTTAGCACAAGTCCCACTCTGAGAACTGGCCCCCAGAAGTAATGCGCAGCAGTAAGCAAGCAGTATACTCTACGTGTATGCATATAATTCCACTAAGTATTTATTCTTTTGGTATATAAAAAAGATATGTTTTCATCAGTCCCCTGTGAAACTTGTTTATTATTATTTTTTAATGTATGTCTAATCTAGAATAATGTATTTTTCTTTTTCTTTCTTTTTTTCTTCCAGTTTTATTGATATAATTGACATACAGCACTGTATAAGTTTTATACAGCATAGTGATTTGACTTACATGCATTATGAGATGATTACAGTAAGTTTAGTGGACATTCATCATCTCACGGATACAAAATTAAAGAGATAGAAAAAATTCTTTTTTCCTTGTGATGAGAACTTTTAGGATTTACTCTCTTAACAACTTTCATATATAATGTACATCAGTGTAATTATATTTATCATGTTGTGCATTGCGCCCCTAGTACTCAATAGTCTTGTAAATGGAACTTTGTACCTTTTAACTACCTTCATCCAATTCCCCCTGCCTCTGGTAACCACAAATCTGTTCTCTTTTTCTATGAGTTTGTTTTTGAAGTATAATTGACCTACAACACTGTTATACCCTGGCACACAACATGGCGATTCAGTATTTCTATATATTTCAAAATGATCAGCATGTTAAGTGTAGTTACCATACAAAAATATTACATAATTATTGACTTGTTTTCTTTAAATTGTTATACCTATTTATAATTCAATATATTATTTGCCTTAGCTTTTAAAAAAAGTCCCCATTTTCCAACCACCCCTCAAGCTTTGATGCTGATTGCCATGTGCCAGACCCATCTTATCTGCTGCTACTCTGTATTTTACTTTATTTATTTTTAAAAATTTGATTTTAATTGGCCGCACCACGAGGCTTATGGGATTTTAGTTCCCCGACCAGGGATGGAACCCAGGCCCTTGGCAGTGAGAGCGAGGAGTCCTAACCACTAGGTGGCCAGGGAATTCCCACTCTGTATTTTAATTTGTTAGACTTGGTATCACGAGTAAAGGCGTCTTGTCAGGAGTTTGAAGGATGTGGTATATACCCCACTTTCAGGTTCTCAAAGTTTCTGAACCTCCAGAATAGGAACATCTTTTCTTTCTTGATTACCTTTCCCCCAAGTCACAGCAGGGGTTTCTCTGAACCTGGGCTTCAGCCTGATTTCCTTCATGCCAGGGTCTGTGTATCATAATTAATAAGTGGAGTTGAGTCAAGGTAGGGTGTCTTAACCATCATGTTTTCTTGCCATAGGGATGTGGGGTTTCCATGATCGGGACTTGATGCTACGGAAAGCTTTGTATGCACTAATGGAGAAGGGAGCGGAGAAGGAAGCATTAAAACGGCGCTGGAGGTGGCAGCAAACTCAGCAGAATAAAGAGGTGAGGGAGCTTGGGCAGGAGAACCTTGTTTCCCAAAGTTACCTAGGGGAAATGCTCAGTGCCTACCAGTAGGAAATGTCTCCTACTTAGGTGCTTAGGTCAGTGTTACTCCTCTTGTAATCCTGGAAATGGTTGAAAATTCAGATACCACCATAGGGTACATGCCTTCTGATAGAGTTATGAGAACTGGTGTGGGGAAGTGGAGACTTGTAGAGGAGGTATCTAACGTTGTGCTTTTCTACCCGATAGGCACTCAATAAGCCTTTAGTGGCAGTGTTTTTTGCAAAATGAAATACGACAAGCTCATAGGATTTTTGTGTTGTTTTGTTTTTTTGCTTATAATAAGGCTAGACCAATTTTTAAGGACTTATGTTTTCAACCATTATAGAAATGTTAATGCATAAAAATAGTTTTGGCCATATATACCGTTTGTTTTTCGTATGTTCAGTTTATCTGTTAAAAAATTGTAAAGGCATGAGTTTGAATGGTACTTCTTAGAAGTTCAGCAGATGTTGAGTTGAGTTTAATTGGTACTTCTCAGGGGTTTAGTAAATGTTGAGGCTGCTTTCGTATAAGAAAGCAACACTGGGAAGTTCCCTGGTGGTCCAGTTGTTAGGACTCTGGCGGTTTCACTGCCATGGCCCAGGTTCAGTCCCCACCACCACGACGCAGCCAAAAAAAAAAAAAAAAACAGAAAAAAAGCAACACTGGACTGTTTGTACTTTCCACCCCTATAAACGGGCTGGGCAAAATATGGCCTGTAGGGCTTCCCTGGTGGCGCAGTGGTTGAGAGTCCGCCTGCCGATGCAGGGGACGCGCGGGTTCGTGCCCCGGTCCGGGAGGATCCCACGTGCCGCAGAGCGGCTGGGCCTGTGAGCCTGCGCGTCTGGAGCCTGCGCGTCCTGAGCCTGTGCTCTGCAACGGGAGAGGCCACAACGGTGAGAGGCCTGCGTACCGCAAAAAAAAAAAAAAAAAAATATGGCCTGTGGGTCAAATCCCACCAACTGTTTTGTTAAAAAAATATTTTTATTGGAACACGGCCTCCCCAACTCAATTCATTTACATGTGTTTGTGCTACAGCAGCAGAATATAGAAGCTGCACATTGCCCCACTGCAAAGCCTAAAATATTTCCTGTCTGGCCCTTTACAGAAAAAAGTTTGCCAATTCCCTTCCCTTTAATAATGACGTTATACAGTTAAATAAAGATAATGAGTCTTCCTATTTCCTTTTGCCCTGGTTCTCTGTCTTCTGTGTTTATCTCCTGCTCTTCATATATCTTTTTTATTTTTGCCATGTATATAAAGCTGGGTATTTCTGGCATTAATATGGGAATATCTCTTCAGAAACTTAATTTCCAGCTTCTTTTCCCTCTCTTTTTATTGCTCTATCATAACTGGCCATAATATAGAACTAACAGATTTTTGTTTGTTTCAGTTATTAGAATTTTATGTTCTCAAGATTTGAAATATGGAAGTAGAATGTGTTATGTTTCTTTCTCAAAAATAAAGAACTCAACCTTAAAATTAGGATGATATTAAGATCAGAATCCGGTCTTTGATCAGCCAGTCTGCCCCAGAAGATTCCTGAGGGAAAGAAATGCACAGGGGCAAGGCCAAGTAAACAGCATTCTTTTTTTTTTTTTTTTAAATTAATTAATTTATTTTTGGCTGTGTTGGGTCTTCATTTCTGTGCGAGGGCTTTCTCCAGTTGTGGCAAGCGGGGGCCACCTTTCATCGCAGTGCGCGGGCCTCTCACCGTTGTGGCCTCCCTTGTTGCGGAGCACAGGCTCCGGACGCACAGGCTCAGCGGCTATGGCTCACGGGCCCAGCCGCTCCGCGGCACGTGGGATCCTCCCAGACCAGGGCTCGAACCCGCGTCCCCTGCACCAGCAGGCAGACTCTCAACCACTGCACCACCAGGGAAGCCCCAAACAGCATTCTTTATTGACATCAAACCCCCTGGCAGTCTGGTGAGCTGAGCTGGACTATGTGGAGAGCTTTTTTTGCCTGAGCTAGAGCTAGCCTAGAGTTTGCCTTCCTCATTGTTGAATTCAGGCTATATCTGAACCTTAGATTTGACCACTTTAGAGACAGGAAAACACCAAACCAGATCATGCCAGCTAGTAAAGTAGACATGAGAGCCACAGTCAGAGGATAGGTAGGCCCAATTCCAGCTATATTAAGCTGTTATAGTTACTATTTTAAAGGTGAGGTTAGATTATGATGGTATTTAGCCAGGAGACCCAGAAATACTCAAGTCCTGTTCTTGATCAGCCATCTATTCCCTCTCAAAGTCCTCAAATGGAAATACATGCCTGGAGGATAGTAGATATTGAAGGAGCGATCTTTTTACTCCTTTTGCTCAGCACATTGAAAGTTCCATATGGAAACGAGATAATTGTTTTAGCTCAGACCATTCATAGCATTATAGTGGGGTGGGGAAGTGGGTGACGGACTGGGGAGCTACTTTTAGCCAGTACCAAACACCAAACAAACTAAATTGGTTTTGATTTCCCAGGCCTCCTTGTTTTGTTGTTAAAAATGGTGGTAAAACACAGTAAGAACATTTTCAGCCTAGGAGGGTACACCACCTAGTGGCTGTGTGTATAAAAACAGCAAACAAAAATAGGTGAGAGCAAGAGGGAGACAGATCCTCATGAATGTGTATCAGGGACCATTTATCAGAGTGACCAGAGCACCCCATATATAACCTGTGCATTGTTCTTTTGTATTTTTAGTTGAAAAAATCTGTGATAGAATTTTACACATTGAAAATAGCTTTGTCTTTTTTTTTATTGTTAAAGTAAAATGTGGTCACAATAGCTCTTTAATTCCTGTTAAATTTGTTCTGATACCTCTCATGTTTGCAGTGTGATTCTTTCTACTATGTCAATGTGTGTTTAAAGTATAAACTCATTTTAACACTTATATAGGCCAAATATAATTAATAATATAGAATTTCTTCCAAATCATCATATACATCCTAAAGCCAATATGGTATTTTAAGATTGTTTGTACTACTCCTTCCGCTCCTTTAATAAAAATTAATAGTTTTACTGAGCATGTATTTACTGATTACTGATCACATAGTAGGTACTAGGCATATTGCATAAAAACATGGTCCTGGTTCTTAGGAGTAGTAGTAGGAGATGGACATGTAAATACATAATTGCAACAAATTAACAGGTTATGACTTCTATGATAGAAGTCTACATAGCAGTTGAGGAGGAAGGGCACAAAGGAAGGAGTGAGTGGTTGATGTACCAGGGAGATTTAGGAAGGGCTTCATAGAGGAGTGATACTTGAGTTCTTTTCTGACAGTTGAGAAATTATTCACCAGGTGGATATGGAGTGGGCTGCTCCAGGCAGAAGGCACAACCTAGACAAAAGCTCAGAAGTATAAAACAACACAGTGCATTCAAGGAACTATGACTAATTAAACAGTATTAGAGAAGTGGGTTGGGAGCCAGGAAGTGGAGTCTATGCTATGCTTAAGGAGTTTGAACTGTATCTAATAGGTAACGACAGGTCTTAAAAGAATTTGTAGCAGTAAGCAAACATCATCAGATTTTAATTTTAGAAAAATCTTTCTGGTAGCATTGTAGAAAATGGATCATAAGAATGTATGACTGGAAGTAGTAAAACCAATTAAGGGTCCATTGCAGTAGTTCATGCTTAATAATTGTTGACTAAAGGATCCAGGTATGGGATGGGTGAAAGGAGAGGAGTCGTAGATAACCCCCTGGTTTCTAGTTGGGTGTTTGGGTGATAGTGTTGTTTACAAAGGTAGGAAAACAGGAAGAGAGCGTTTTTGAAGAGGTAGAAGTTCAGTTTTGACTGCACAGAGTTTGAGGTAGTCATGGGCTGGTGGCAGTCTTCAGTAGGCAGCTGGATGTGAACATAGAAATTAAGAGGAAATTTGGGCTGGAGAAGAAGGTTTTTGAATCCTGAGCATGTAGATAGCAGTAGATGAGATTATAGTAGTAGAAAAGATAACCTAGAAAGAACCAAGGCTAAAATCATTGACGCAACATCAATATTTTTGAGGTAGACAGTTCAGAGAGGTAAGAGAGAGTAGTGTTGTGTGAGCTAAGCGAAAAGAAAGTTTGAGGAGATCAAATGCCACATGAAGGCTAAGAAAGATGAGAACTGAAGAGTTTGCTGAATTTGGCAATTAGAAGGTAATTGTCTTTGCTAGAGTCAGTTAGGTGAAGTAGTTTGTGGGGGTGAGGGAGGGGGCATAGGCTGGAGGGCAGATACAGAAGCTAGACTGCAGTGGGTCAGAAAAGAATGGAAGTGTGAGCGATCATAGACATTCTTTCATGGATCCTGACTATAAAAGGGAGAAGAGATTGGACTTTGTAGTACAAATTGTTAGCCAAGTGGTAAGAGAATAGGGAGTGGAGTAACACGAGTGAGTTGGAATGGCTATTGCCTCTTGAACCTAGCCTCTAATTGCTTGATATTCCTTACCTGTCTTTCACACAGTCGGGGCTGGTATACACAGAGGATGAGTGGCAGAAGGAATGGAATGAGCTGATCAAGCTTGCCTCAAGTGAACCCCGCATGCATCTAGGTACCAATGGAGCCAACTGTGGTGGGTAAGTATGTCTAACTGGAGGAGCAGGAAATAATCTTTGCTGAGTCCTCAGTGTCCAAAGAGCTCTGTGCTAAGAGGATGTTAGAAGGAGAGGAAAGAAGCCATGGCAAGGGCACAGAAGGGTGTAACAGCATGGTACGTACTAGGAAATACAGGTAGTTCAGCGTTACCAGAATATAGAGTATGTGGCGCAGAATAGTAGATGAGGCTAGGCAGTCCAGATTTGTGTGTGCCATGCTAAGGAATTAAAATTGTATTCTATCCAGACTTTGGGAAACTGCAGGACAAATGACCTGGTTTCCTCAATAAATAAAGACAAAGAAAAAGGGAGAAAGAACCTAAGTTTAAAGACACTTTAGAGACACATCAACCAGCTGGAATATATGGACATTTATAAGACAGTTGGGGAAATGTGAATAATGTCTACATTATTGTTAAGTTTTTAAAGTGTGGTATTGATGGTATTGTGGCCGTTTTTAAAAGGAGTCCTTTATTTTTTAGAGATTGAAACTGAAGTATTCATGGATGAAATTATATGATGTCTAGGATTTGCTCCAGAATAATCTGGTGGGGTGGCATGGGTGTGGGGGCCATCCCTAGGAAAATATATCAAGGTCTAGGTGAAACAAGATTGACCATGTGTTCATAATCGTTGAGGCTGGGTGATGGATACATGAGAGTTTAGTATAATATTCTTTCTAGTTTTGAATATGTTAAAATTTTAAATTTTTCTATAGTTAGAAAGTTAAAAAAAACTATAACCTATCCAAACTTTATTGGACATAAGAATAATCTGGGAGGATTGTTTAAAATGCAGATTTTTGGACTTCCACCCTAAGGAAGTCCAGTTGAGTTGGACTGAGGTGAGGCCCAGAAATCTGCATTTGTAGCAAGCACCCAATGTTGAATAACATTGCTTTAGGGGGCAGGAAGCCACTAAATTGTGAGTTTGTGAGTGACGGGAGCAAATTCCTGTATTTGAGCACACTGACAGCAGAGTGGATGATGAAGCGAAGGGGAGTAGTAGTAATGGGTGTGAGCAAGAGTGGTGGGTTGCAGATAGGCCAGAGGAGACAGTTACAAGAGACACTTAAAAGATGGAATTGGTCAAGCCAGGTGATTAATTGAAGATGAAATATAAAGAACAGTAAATATTTCACAGATTTCTGATTAGGCTACTAAGCAGATGGGTGAGGCTGTTCTTCCAGTAAGTGAACATAGAAGGAGGGATTTTTGTTTCTTTCCTGTTGTGTTTTGTTTTGTCCTTTTTTGATAGGACACGGTGAGTGTGATGTGTGGGTGGTTGTGGTGTGTAAAGTGATAAGCAGGATGAAGCTACGCAGCTGTACACTGAGCTACTGGACAAAGAATTGGGGAAGGTTGTTGAACAAGATGGGTATTAAGAGAGGGATTACATGCCGATTCCTAACACTACTCTTGAACCTTCATATTTCTTTTCTTGTATTTCCCCATCTGTGAAACGGAAGTAGAAACAGTCATGGTAGCATAAAATAATCAGCTGTGTGTGTGGCAGCCTTAAGACTGGAAAACAAGGAAGGGACGTTGTTTTTTCCTCTTTGCAGAGCTGGTCTTCATGAGTCTCTTGCTTTGTTTTCTTCCCTCTCCCTTCCACTGCACCCCTTCCACTCTCTCGCCTCCTGCAACTCTAGGGTGGAGAGTTCAGAAGAGCCTGTGTATGAGAGCCTAGAAGAATTCCATGTTTTCGTCCTTGCCCACGTGCTTAGGAGGCCCATAGTCGTTGTGGCAGACACCATGCTGAGGGACTCTGGAGGGGAAGGTGAGTCAGTCAGTCCTCACTCTACCCTGAGCAGCCCTATTTGCAGAGCCTTGGGCTAAGCACTGGAAGGAAGGCAGGAAAGGGGTTATATAGACCCTTGGGAAAAAAACAAGGTATAAATTAGAACAAGGCAAAATTCTCATGAGATTCAGAGTAAAGCAGCTGAGGTTAATTGATGTGGCTTCTTAGGAAAGAATTATTAAACATGGGTTGGAATGAGAGGGGGCTCAATTGGCAGAGTGGGGTGGAGGGATTTCCCACTAGGCAAGAATATAGCCTTAATAATAATCTCCATGGTTTCCTGCAGCATTCGCCCCTATTCCCTTTGGGGGAATCTATCTGCCCTTGGAGGTTCCAGCCAGCCAGTGTCACCGCTCCCCTCTGGTGCTCGCCTACGATCAGGCCCACTTTTCTGCACTTGTGTCCATGGAACAGAAGGAGAATGCCAAGGAACAAGGTGTGGAATGCAATGTCTGTGTCTCTGGTGTCTTTTGGTCTGCTTTATTTTCGCTTCGAAAAACTGAAATGAGAGAGAATGTAGGAGGAAAGAATTAAGTGACATGCAAGCTCAGACAGTGCATGCTGATACTGTTTTACTAAGCTATAAGATATACAGAGGTTTTAAAACTAAGAAAAAAAAAGGTTTGGAGAAAAACACAGCCTGTATTCCCTGCTCTGGAGTAAAGAGCTAATACAGTAAGGTCATAGTACCTTCCAAATGATGCTTTGCTATATTTGTCTTGATAATGACTTTGAATTCCCTGAATCTCTGTTAACTGGCAAGAACATCATGGGTGCTAGCTGACTGGTGGGAAGTCATGGAGATCAGTGGCCTAAATTGTATGCTGGGTTACAAGGGAAAACCTCCCTGTTAAGTTTTTAAATGCTAAGGTAATTCACATGTTACGCACTGAGAAGTGACTGCAGTTAGAGACCTTTGGTATGGTTCAGCCTCCTTTTCACTGAAGTCAGTCTGTGTTCAGTTGCCTTCCTCTCTCCTCAAGGAGACTCCTTGATCATGTTTCTTTCCTTCCCAGCTGTGATCCCACTTACAGATTCAGAGCATAAGCTGCTGCCCTTGCACTTTGCTGTGGACCCTGGAAAGGGCTGGGAGTGGGGCAAAGATGACAATGACAATGTCCGATTGGCCAGGTGAGGCAAGCCTAGCCTTTCTGTCTGCTTTGTAGCTGCGATCTCTTCCACATACGATGTCCGATGTCCGTCTCCTGGGGACTTTTCCTCAGCTCAGAGGCAAAGACAGTCGCATCCTAGTTCCAGTGTCTTTGGGAAGATGGAGAGGAGGGAGACAGATTGGGCACCAGGACTCTTGCAGCTGCCTTTTCTCCCTGTGAAAGACAAGGGAATCCTGGGATCTCCTTATAGTATGAGGAGTGTTCTTGCAGAATCCCCAAAACAGTGATCAGAAAATCAAGATAATCAAATCACACTTCTTCTCCCAGCCCAAATGAGAAGGGTTTTTTAAATAGCTGACCAAAACAGTTTGCTCTGGGCTTTTGCCTTTCTGGAACTTAAACAGCAAGAAAAATATGTTCTCCGCCCTCCTGCCACCTCCCAGAAGTTGGCTTCCTCCTGCCTCCAAACTTCCTGTAAGAGCTTATGAATATAAAAGCTCCTCCCTTACCTCTTAGCCAGTGCCGCCTTCTTCGGGCTCCTAAAACTGAACCCAACTGGGACGGTTTGATTTAAAAACCCAGCGCTTATGGCTTTTTAAATAAGTTCTCACCTAATTATGAAAAGCTCCTTCAGAGTAATACTTACAGCAACGACAATAATAGTGGCTGCTGTTTAGGAAGTATTTCCTGGTTTCCAGACACTGTGCTGGGCCCTTTTCAAATACTATTTTAACCTTCACAGCAACCTTGCAGGATAGATATTATTATCTATACCCATTATCAACCCCTCCCTGAGTTTCAGGGAGGTTGAAGTGACTTGCTCAAGGTCATAAAGCTTAGTAATTGGTGGAGCCCTAATTCAAACTCAGTCCTGTCTGAGTTCCCAGCCATGTAGCCCTCTCCCACCCTACCTCCCAAATGGATCACACTGCTCTGCCTTTTAAAGGTCACAGTATTTTGAAATTCTTTTTTTCTCCTTTTCACAGTGTAATCCTGTCCCTAGAGGTCAAATTGCATCTGCTGCATGGCTACATGAATGTGAAGTGGATCCCAGTGTCCTCGGATGCACAGGTGAGGACTTCTCCCACCCAACCCTTGCATGTCCTCATTTTCATGTCAGGGAGAACAAGGAAATCTGGTGGTGGTTCCTTCTGAGTCTCTTCTGAGTAGTGGCTTATGATTCAAGGTTAGGAATAACTAGAAAATATCAGATAAATTCCAAACACTTTTTCTTGCCTTTCTACCTGTTAGTGCCCTTTGTTTTCTATATCTTCTCACCGGCCAGGCTCTTCTTTCTGACACTAAAACACATTCTTCAAGAAAAGTTTTCTGAACTTTTTGGTGAACTTGAGATTGTTATTACTTTGTTCCAAGCCCTCTGTACATAGACCTCTGCGTTGGGCACCAGAGGAGACAGAATAGCTTAAAGAGCTCCTGATACAGTAGGTTCTGAGGATGTTATAATTATCCATAGAACAGGAACACAGGAGCAAGGGCCAACTGGTGGACTCCAGTGCTGAATGTCTAGAACTTGAGGGGATGCAGAATGGTTAAGACTTGGGGTGGTTATTCAAGACTTCCTTGAGATTGATTTTGAGCAGAATTTGGCATAGAGAAATTTATAATAAAGGCCATTCTAGTGTCTATAGAATATTCTCCCTCCTCACCCAGAGGCCATATATTTGTATAGTTGCTCATTGTTCTAGAAGAGCAAAATCCAGGCTTCATTTTGGTATCTCCTTATTACAGAAGGGCATCAAATTGCCGGGGGTGAGATAAAAGTTAGATATTAGATACCTCTTTCCCTGGTTCATGGGAGAGCTGATGAGCTGGGGAAGGACAGTGCCCTCCTGGGTGACCCTTCTCCTGTCATGACAGCAACCCTTCTCTGGAACTAGGCAGTCACTCCAAGGAAGGAGTTCATAGGGATGTTACCACTCCTCTTCCACATGGCTAATTCCTATAGCAACAGCTGCAGGGAGCCCCGTGAGCCAGATGGATGGGCTGGAGGTACCTGGGGGCTTCCCTCAACCCAGACCAATGGGATAACTGTCAGTCACGTTCTTTTTTTTTTTTTTAATTAAAAATCATTTTTTTATTGAAGTATAGCTGATTTACAATGTGGTGCCAATCTCTGCTTTACAGCAGAGTGATTCAGTTATCCACATATACACATTCTTTTTTAATATTCTTTTCCATTATGGTTTATCACGGGATATTGAATATAGTTCTCTGTGCTATACAGTAGGACCTTGTTGTTTATCCATCCTATATCTGTCAGCCACGTTCTTGTCTCTTCCAGGCTCCCCTGGCCCAGCCTGAGTCCCCGACAGCCTCAGCTGGAGATGAGCCCCGGTCCACTCCTGAGTCTGGGGAATCAGACAAGGAGTCAGTTGGCAGCAGTTCTGCCAGCAATGAGGGCAGCAAGCGGAAAGAGAAGTCAAAACGAGATCGGGAAAAGGACAAGAAAAGAGCAGATTCTGTGGCTAACAAACTGGGCAGCTTTGGCAAAACCTTGGGCAGCAAGCTCAAGAAGAACATGGGAGGCCTGATGCACAGCAAGGGTTCTAAGCCTGGAGGGATGGGAACAGGGTCGGGGGTAAGCAGTGGCACTGAGACACTGGAGAAGAAGAAGAAAAACTCACTGAAGAGTTGGAAGGGTGGCAAGGAGGAGGCAGCTGGGGATGGGCCTGTAACTGAGAAGCCCACATCTGAGTCTGTTGGTAATGGAGGGAGCAAGTATAGCCAGGAGGTGATGCAAAGCCTGAGCATTTTGAGGATTGCAATGCAAGGGGAGGGAAAGTTTATTTTTGTTGGAACCCTGAAGATGGGTCACCGTCACCAATATCAGGAGGAGATGATCCAACGCTACCTTTCTGATGCTGAGGAGAGATTCCTGGCAGAGCAGAAGCAGAAGGAGGCAGAGAGGAAGATCATGAATGGAGGGGTAGGGAGTGGGCCTCCTCCAGCCAAAAAGCCAGAGCCAGATGGCGGGGAGGAGCTGCTGACTGCCCCTCCAGCAGAGTCCAAGGCGGTGGCATTGTCTACTGGCTACCCTGGTGGCTTTACTATCCCTCGGCCTTCTGGGGGTGGAGTCCACTGCCAGGAGCCCCGGAGGCAGATGGCAGGGGGGCCATGTGGGGGGGGCCTGCCACCATATGCCACCTTCCCCAGACAGTGCCCTCCTGGGCGACCCTACCCCCATCAGGACAGCATCCCTTCTCTGGAGCCAGGCAGTCACTCCAAGGATGGAGTTCACAGGGGTGCATTGTTACCACCCCACTTCCGCGTGGCTGATTCCTATAGCAACGGCTACAGAGAGCCCCCTGAGCCAGATGGATGGGCTGGAGGTCCCCGGGGGCTTCCCCCAACCCAGACCAAATGCAAACAACCGAACTGCAGCTTCTATGGACACCCTGAGACAAACAACTTCTGCTCCTGCTGTTACAGGGAAGAACTGAGGAGACGGGAACGTGAACCGGGTGGGGAGCTGCTGGTGCACAGGTTCTGAATGGGGAAACCCTGGAGGGCAAGGGGGCTAAACAAAGAAAGTTAAGCTCAATTAATTGGCTCATAAGACCCAGCCCCCATGTTGATGGGGCAAATGCAGTAATGTTTGTGTGAGCCTGGCCAGAAACTTTTAAGTGTGTATGCTCTGGAGAGCTGCCAGGCTGGCAAGAGCAGGTCAGGGCTGGATGGTGCCTCAAGGGCTGTACTGGTCCTTTGCCCATCTTGACTTAATGGTACTGAGGAGGTACAAGGGGGGAAAGATGGTAATTCTGTGTCATAACCCCTTGGGTCCATCCCAGGACCTAAGGGAAAGTGTAAGGGAAGATTTGATGTGAGGGGGTGGGGAGGTGGGCAGAAGTCTGGGGGAGGAACTGGCAAAGGAGGTTCTCAGTCAATAAAAGAAAAAACAGACCAAAGTTCTTTTAGGTTGGAAAAAAGCACATGGTGGTGGAGTTGGGAGTGTGGAGGGAAACTGGGAAATTAGTCAAATTTGCTATTGAGTTGAATTAAGGTAGAAATTTAGTGTTGGATAAATTTTTCCTCCTGAAGGATCTGGAAAGACAAGGCAGTAACGTGTGCTTATGGATGCTTATTAGGAGGGGGCTGGCTTAAATCAGTTTAGTGAGATGGGAAAGGGAGGAACTTAAAAGGGGAATCTTCTTCCTCTTGAGTTTGATTTCCTTCTAAACAGCTATCTGTCATCCCTTCTAGTTCGAGAGGAGATTGCCAATTGCCCCCTATCTTTTTCTCATCCTTTTTGAGGGCTGAGCTAAAAAGGTTGTGATTTTTTTTAAGACTTTAATTTTATTATAAAACAACAACAACAAAAGTTCCCTCTGGGGAAGGCAAGAGAATGATAAGAGCAGCTGTGTGTGTGGAATTTTCTCCAGGTGAATTGGTGCACAGGTGATCTTTTTTTAACTACTAGCAATAACCACATATTGGGGTTTGAGTGCGCCTTGGGAGGGGGGTGGGAGGAGGACAGACTTTTGGCCAGACTGTTTCAAACAAAACCAAAAACCTAAATAGAGCACTACCATCCTCTGCTGCTGTGTTTCTGTAGAAAGCAACTTATTTTTTGGAATTTTTTTTTTTTAAAGAAAAGAAACAAAAAGACCCCAGCAAGCAAAAACATTTTAAAAAATATTTTTTTTCCCTCCTATTTAAGTGATTCTTTCTCCTTCCTCTCTACTTTTGGAGAATGAACTTAACGTCCCGGCTTCTTTTGTTAAGCCATAGCTGACCTTAATCTGTGGTTAGTTTATTAAAATAATAAAAATACTTTGTAAGAAGAGATATTTTTGATAATAGGACTGATGTTGAAACTTGGGGTAGGGTTAGGGGCAATTTATAAAAAGGTAGAGAAATATATTTTAGTGAACTATAACCACAGATCACAGATTACTCCCAATGAGCTGATCTGTCTTTGGATTTCCCCCTCCCCCCCCGCCCCCCCATCCTTTTCCCCAGAGGGTGGGAGTGGGTCTGTGGACACAGTAGGGGGGAGCTCCTTTGCATTTTGCACAAAGCACAAGTCTGGACAGCCTATGCTCTGGCCAGCACCATTTCTAAGAGCTTTAAACTGGAGGACCTATCCTGGGCCAATTTTCCCTTTTTGAATTTTTTTTTTTCTGGGGGAAAAAAAACTCAACTATGCAATTGTATACACTCCTGGGTGCATATGAGGAAGGGGAATAAGTGTACTTAAGTGTCCAGAGTGTTAATTGGGGCTATTTTTCTGTATTTGGATTTCTCTTTTGAGGTATGTACTCATAAACCATCCTGTGGAATGTAATCCCCACATTTGATCCAAGGCAGACATGGGCTGGGTGTGTGTGTTAGGGGGAATCGTTTTTGCCCTGTGTTGCTTCTGCCCAATCAGGAAAGTTGTCATCCCATCTCCCCGTTGGTAACAAAGCCAGCCAAGACTGTCCTATTCATTGGAACTGCTCACAATTTAGAAAGTTTCCTTTCTCCTCAACAAACTTGAAAAGTCACTTATTTTCTAAATCTGATTGTTGATTTAATAATTTCCATGGCTGTTAATTCTTAGGCTTTTATTTGAAAACAAACCTGGTGTTAAGGAAGCAATGAGGTCAAAGGAGATAGGTTCCAAAGGAGGGTGGAGGGTATGTATATATTTCTGGGCAGGACTGGGACTAGTGTGAGACAAGCACGCCCCTCAGGTTCAAAACTTAAGGAGATACCAAAAACTTAGTAATCAAGATAAATACTGTTTTAATGCAGTATTTTAAAAAATTAATGCAAAAAATCCATGATGAGCAAAATATCAGAATCTTAAAAAAGACAGAATCCAACAGGACTGGGGTTAGAGTGAGGGAAGGAACACTGAATTGAGCAAGTACGGGTTGAATCCTGTCTTTATTTAAAATTTTGATACTTTATTCATTGTGGATTTTTTTACATTAGTTTTGATTTTCAAAATATACTGTGTTAAAATAGTATCTTGGTTACTGGGTTTTGGGGCACCCCTTAAATTTTGTGCCCAAAGTGAGTGCCTTGCTCACCTTACCCTGTTTCCGGGGTTAGAACAACACTGGTGAGACCACCACCTTATGATCTTCGTCCCCTAACATGCACCCAAACAACAGGTGGCTCAAGCTCACACCGAGAATCTGCGTAGCTCACCTAGCTTTCCCATAGGCATCCATCTATATCATAGGATTTTGGCCTGGACCAATAGAAATGGAAACAGACCAGGGATTTTCCCAGAGAATAAAACCAGGAAAGTTGATTCTCCACTGGACTGCTGTGTTTGGATTTGACCTGTTATTAGATTCTAGTTAATACTTCTGTTTTTAAAAACTGAGGACAAATGAACAAAAACGGAAACCTTGTGTCATGTTTGCTTTTGTTCTGATTTATAAATGAACCAATCCCAATTGCTCTTGACTTCTTTTCAAATAAAAACGGTGGAAATTCTGGTGGGTGGCCTAGGGGTGAATATGGTAAAATAGGGCTTTATTTAGGCCCTTAGCTTTTTCATTAAGAAATAATTTTTTTTTAAATTTGGGAAGGTAACTATTTATTGACACATTAAGAAAAAAAAAAAAAAACCACCCTCTCTATTCTAAAGATGAGGGACCCTGAGTCAGTGGATGTTTTTCCATAGGGATGAGTAAAGTTTGTTTTGCTTCATCCTTTGAGAGGGCTGTGGAATGGGAGGGTGGTGAAAAAATAATGCCTGCAAAATGAAGACAGACTCTGGTTGGTTTATGGTATTTGGGGAGGATGAGGGGGTGGAAGAGGCAAGCTCATGCAACTACTGCGTTGGGGAAAAGGGAGGAGAAGGGTACATGATGTGCACTCAAAATGAGCCAAATTCCTTAGTTAAGGAGGGTGTGGGTGAAGGGGGGAGGCAGACCCCTCAACCCTGGTTGAGGGATGATATCTCTCAGGCTTAAATAAGTGCACCTAGTTCCTTTAATCCAGGCACTGGGGTACCTACTGAGGTTTTAATTGGAGAGGGAAGATTTTTCAGGGCTCTTATTTTTCCCCTTTTGATTTAAGACAGTGCTACCCCTCCACCCTACGTTCTCCATCTCAGCCCTGATGGAGCAAGTATACTATAGGAGAGGCCTCCAGATTCCTCCTTTAATCTGTGCTATTTTTATTGAGAGTTACAAGATTTAACCAAACGTTTTTTCCCCTCACACTGGATTCTACAACAAAAGTAAAAGATTATATTAAAAGTTTTTTTTTTTTTTTTTTTTTTTTAAAGATTCAGTCTCTTTATGGAGTGCGGATGGTGTTTAACTCAGTGCTGTACAGGGCCTGGAGGGAAGTTCCTTCCCCCTCCTGTTGGCTGTTTCTTCTCAAGTGAAACTAAACCTCACAGACCAACACAACAGAAATTAGCAATGACTTTTTGTTGTATATTTGGGAATGATACAGAGCTGGAAAGAATGGAGCTGGTTCTGAATGACTTCTAAGAACCTAGCTTTTGCTATTCTTACTACTTTCTAAACAGCCACATGTCCAAGGTTCAATCACATTTTATCTTTCCCAATAAAGGAGGTTCAGAGATAACTGTCCCCAGTTACTCGGACACCTCTGGACTCTGTGTCCTCTTCTAAGGAGTCAGTGCCCCAGACACACAACCACAGGTGAGAAGACAGAATCAGAAGCCCCTTCTCGGCCTGGAATCACCTGCACCCCAGATTTTTCTAATTTCGTTTTCCCTCCAGGCCCTTCAACAACAGATTCAGTGACTCATGTAGGCAGTCTGTCTCTTTCACTCTGTAGATACCTGGTCTGCAAATTACAGGCTGTTTTGCCCGCTGAACTTAAGTTGACTAGCAAAATATCGTGACATCCCCCATGGAGACTTTCTCCACGCCACCTCCCTTCACCAGCCACTTGGGTAAGGGGCAGTAGAAAAGAGAAAGGGAAGCTGGCTGACAGTGGCGCAGAGAGGAGTGGGGGTGGGGAGGACCTTGGCCTCTTTTCTGTGCTTATAACTGGATCTGTGACTCATCTTGTGAGTCACTCAGCTCCACCTCCTTCCTCTAGCTGCCCCTCCCAGCAGCCTTCACTCCTGGCACAAACCTGCAACCAGACCAGGATTCTGAAAATGGAAAAATCTGATACAGCCCCTTGCCTCTTCATCCTTCCTTTCATCCACTAAACCTCTACTGGGTGTGTGTAGAATGGACAGAGGGGGTCCTCCTGCTACTTAACCCTCAGCTGCTGCCCCCTTTGCATTCCTGGTGAGGCGCTGATCCAAGTCACCCATCTATTTTCTGCCTCTGACCTTCCACCATTTCCCTGATGTTTTTTCTCTGTATTCCTCTGCTGCTCCTACACCTCAAGTATTAAAGAATAGAATGAGGCTCTTGAATGAAGGGTGGTGGGGAGAAGGAAAGTGGATGATGGATTTTTAAATTGTGGTGCACAGCTCTTCCTATTGCCACAGACCTTGGGAAATATTTTCTTCCCCCCAAGAGATTGAGGCTGATGGAATGCAGGTGGGGGTGGCGGGGCTTGGTAGCTTTTAAGACTTCTAGAATCAGGCTTCTGGGCTACCTTCCTAGCAGGTGTATGCCTCTGTTCCAGACTGACTCCCTGCCTCAGAATATCTTCACTATTTCCACAGTTGCAGCCAAGACAGGGAACTTTTAAAGCTGAGGCCGGAAGGGTGTGTGTGCTGGGGTGGGGGAACAGAGAGTTGTCACTGGAAAACGGGGGCCCCCACCTAAGAATTGCTGCCTCTGTACAAACTCAATAAAACAGCAGCTCATGAATTCATTACTTTGTATTTTATTTTCTGTCTTTTTCATACTTAAAGTTAGATTTTTGCACTCCTACCCCGTCACCATTGCCTACAGTTCCTTTACTTCCCTCCTAGTGCCCTCCCCACCCATCTTTGCTTCTTGGGTTGCAAGAGGGAGGGTGGGGGGAAGGGACTGTTGCACTTAACAGAGGTTTCCAATCCTCAGCCTTCAAAGTCCTTAACATGAATCATTAACTTGGAGATCTGATGTCTGGGCTGGAGGGAGGGCTCCTGTACCTGGAATGGGCTCTAGTTTCCAGCTGGTTGGTTGTGTGCGTGTGTGTGTGTGTGTGCGTGTGTGCGTGTGTGTGTGTGTGTGTGTGGGATTAAGTGGTAAGATCTTTTCCTTGAGCCTCCCACCCCCACCACTAGAACTTGCATGTAAACATACCTGTACCTGTGTCTGTATCCTGCAGATGTTTCAATTTCTCTCCCTACTTTTCCACTGGACCCTTCACATGAGATATATTTCGTGCTCTCTGGAGAAGGATACACAAAAACACTTTAACTCACCCCCCTCCCTAATTCCCTCCCCACGCAAAAATATCCTGACGGCCAATTTCCATTAATAAATTTTTTCTCAACCACTTCTGTTAAGTCTGTAAGGGGAGGCAGCAAGGAAGTCTGCACTACTTTAACATTCCCCCCACCCCCACCCCCTTTAAGAAAATAAAAATACAAAACCAGCTTCCCAGGGAAGCCATCAGTGAGAGTCCAGGGAAATGGCCCAGTGATTCCAGTTTAATACTTGGCACTGCTGCTCCCCTCAAACAGTCTCCAATGCTCACGAACAGGAAGACAACAGGATCTGGGTTTGGGGTAAAGCGGGGAATCTGGGTATTTTCTCACTTCCCTATTTTTTCCTCACCTTTCTTAGGCTCCTCCACTTCCTCTCCACTTTTCTAAAATTGTGTGTATTCTCCTTTAAGGGGCTGGGCATCTCTCCCGCCCTCTCCAGAGTCGACTGAAGTTTCCGAGGAGCCTTCTCTAGCTGGGCTGGACACACCTTTCAAAAGACCCCAAAGCGTGCTCCTTGCACCTCAAATGCTCCTTTCCCTTGAATCTTCCTCCTGCCCCTCTCCCTGACTTCCCTCCTCCCATCTACAAGATTCAGCCTGTCCCCAAGGGGCTTGAGCATCCTCGAGGTTTCCCACCCTTGACCGCTCCATCCCCGGATGGAGCCAGAGAAATGTGGTGGGGGGGCCGGGGCCAGAGTTTCAACGTCGCCCCCCAGAAGGAGGAGCCAGAGATGGGGGTAAGGAGAGGAAATGGGCTTGCGCGAGGGGGGCGTTGGCAACAGGGTGTGAATGGGGATGGTGTGGAGAAAGAGGGAAGAAAAGGATCTAGAGGAGGAGGAGGGTGTGTCTCATATCAACCTCAGTTGATGGAGCTTGGTCTTTTTTGCAGTTTCAAGTTCATTGTCTCATTATCCATTAACCAGCCCCTCCCTTAACTATCTGCCAACCCCCCCCCCCGCCCCGTGCTGAGCTCCCCACAGCCACTGATCTCAGTTTATCCTGAGTGTCTGAGGGTAGGCCTCCAGAGGTGGTTGCTGAAGTAACCCCAGACCCCAGGATTGGAGAGGCCTAGGGATTAACCCTACACTCTTCGCAGCTCTCCGGACCAAAGTCTGTCCAGGGGAGTGGGATGCCAGAGCCCAGGAGTCATCAGCTTGGCAGCTGCCTGGCCTCTGGATGCCTCTCAGGTAATAATGCCCTTCCAATACTTCTGATCTCCAAAGACTCCTCCAAATTTCATGCTCCTCAGACCTTGTTTCAAACCTCATCAAAGGTACCTCTGTACTCTTCTCCTGGCTCAAAGTGCTTCTGCCTGAGGTTTGCTCTCTTCTCTGTCCAGGGCTGGCTGGCAGCTTGGACCTTGATGGTCCCTCTGTTTCCTTGACCCTGTTACTCCTCTCCTCATTTACTTATTCAATAAATATTTGAGTGCCTACTATGTCCCAGGCACTTTCTAGGCTCTAGAGTAAAAGAATATAAATTCTCTCCTCCTAAGCTTTCATTCTAGCGGGGTTAGGGGAGGATCTTAATCTTCCCTCTTTAGATCCTCCTGTCTGAGAGGAGTGGGTGTATACAAGTGTGGTCAGCACTGGGAACAGTCATAACCTGGCTTCCCTTCTTGCCCTGCAGGGGAGCAGATCCTAGCATGGGCCCCAGGGGTGAGGAAAGGGCTGGAACCTGAACTGCCTGGAACCCTGATCTGCAGCAACCTGAGGGTCACCTTCCAGCCCTGTGGATGGCAGCGGAGTGAGGTGAGAAGGTAGGGCAGTGCAAAGGACAACTAGTGGGAAGTGGGTAGGTGAGTCTAGAAGACGTAGACAGGAAGTGACAAAGTGAGAGTTATGCTGAAGGGCTGTCTTCTGAGAGTATCAGGGATTGTCCATGGGGACCATCTCTAGGGAGGTTAGGGCTGCCAAGGTAGGACAAAGAATGAGACTTCAGATGTCTTTAGCATCAGTTCATGTGCTTCCTCTAGGAGACTCCCCTGAGCAGTGAGTATGATTTTTCCCTGGCCAACATTGGGCGATTAGAGGCTGGTAAGTGTGGGAGCTTGGTGAAGGGGCTCACTGGGGGTGTCGGAACCCCTCCTCATCCTTCCTTTATTTTCAGAGGACAGCCTGAGTGGATGGAGTGGGATGGGCTGGAGGAGTTCCTCCTAGAGGGACCCTGATCCATGGCTATACCGCTCTCTAGCTCTTTTTTTTTTTTTTTTTAACATCTTTATTGGAGTATAATTGCTTTACAATGGTGTTAGTTTCTGCTTTATAACAAAGTGAATCAGTTATACATATACATGTTCCCATATCTCTTCCCTCTTGCGTCTCCCTCCCTCCCACCCTCCCTATCCCACCCCTCTAGGTGGTCACAAAGCTCCAAGCTGATCTCCCTGTGCTATGCGGCTGCTTCCCACCAGCTATCTATTTTACGTTTGGTACTGTATATATGTCCATGCCACTCTCTCGCTTTGTCACAGCTTACCCTTCCCCCTCCCCATATCCTCAAGTCCATTCTCTAGTAGGTCTGTGTCTTTATTCCCATCTTACCCCTAGGTTCTTCATGATTTTTTTTTTCTTAGATTCCATATATATGTGTTAGCATATGGTATTTGTTTTTCTCTTTCTGACTTACTTCACTCCGCTCTCTAACTCTTGACTTTAGTGAATGGCCTGTCCCGAGTCCAGCTCCTCCGTCCAGGGTCCCTGCTTAAATTTATCCCTGAGGAGATTCTGATTCATGGCCAAGACTTCCGGCTACTCCGAGTTGGTTTTGAGGCTGGAGGACTAGAGCCACAGGCCTTTCAGGTAAGAGGCCTCCAGCCCAAGGACCCCTCTTCCCCTTAGAACCTTGGCATCCTTTCCCTGGAAATTCCCAATAGTCCCGTCTCCCAAGATCCCTCTCGTCATTCTCTCTGCTTCTCTTCTCAAGGAGTGACTAAAGTGATAGTATAATGAGAGTAAAGGCCTGAATTCTAGCCCAGCTCTGCCAATTATCAGGAGTGTAACTGCAGACAACTTTCTTCCTTTGAAAAACAGGGAGGGTTGCATAAGATTATCCCCAAGATTCCTCCCAGAATTACCATTCTGTCATTCTGTGGTCCTAAACGTGTTCCCCTGACTCCAGTCCCCATGACCTGTGGAAGCTCCCTTCGTTAGGGATTGCCTTCGCTTTTCTTCTCTATTGGCAGCAAAGACAGTGGAGCAACACATGAGCCCTATTTCCTTCTTTCACTTCAGTCTGAGACAAAGGATGGGATGTCCTTTCTTCTACAGGTGACCATGGCCATTGTCCAAGCCAGAGCTCAGAACAGTCAAGCCCAGCAGTATGCAGGGATAACCCTGAGCAAGGCTGGTAAGTGTGGGGGCTTTAGGATAAGGAAAGGGTAGAGTCTGAAAAAGCAGAAGCTGGCTGAAGACAAAAGAGCTGAGCTGGCTCTGGTTCTTCTTCCTCCTCCTCTGTGCCTCCCTCCTGCCCTAGGCCAGAGTTCTGGTTCCAGAAAACCACCTATTCCCCTCTTGGAGACATCAGAAGACTGGGAGATTGAGCGGAAAAAGCAGGGGGCCAGGGGCTGGAGGGTCAGCACTGTGAATGAGAGGTTCGACGTAGCCACCAGGTGATCCCCCAGTCCACCCAATCCCTCCTGCACCCTCAATCTTCCCACACTTCTCTGATCCTCTAAAACTAGGACTTCCCACAAACTCCAGCCTTCTAGGACATCCGCAAAGCTATCCCCTTTAACTCCTAGATCTCTAAACTTGAGATCCCTTGGAATGATCCCCTCCTAAGCAGCTTCCTTGTAATAAAAGGAGGTCACTGAGCCAAGCTGTGACATAACTCTCAATTTCACAGCCTCCCCCGTTACTTCTGGGTCCCTAACCGAACTCTGGACAGTGAGGTCAGGAGAGCATTTGGCCACTTCCATCAGGGCCGTGGACCGGTCAGTGTGAGGGTGAGGGTAACGGTTGGGAATTAGAGGGTCATGGGAGGTTATGGGTCATTGTGGAGGGAGGGGATCCTTGTGAGGTCAGCGTGGGGGCAAGGGTAGGGTGGGGCTAGGAGTTTCTCCCTCAATGATCCTTCTCTCATCCACGTGAAGCGCCTGTCCTGGCATCACCCTGGGGGTAGTGATCTTCTCCGCTGTGGTGGCTTCTATACAGCCAGTGACCCCAACAAGGATGATATCAGGTGAGGGGAGGTTTGATGAGAAGAATCAAGCGTTAGATATTCAGGGCAGACTCCTTCCCTTACTTTCTGACTCTCTCCCCTCCAGAGTAGTGGAGTCGATGCTCCAGGCTGGGCATTCAGACGTTGTCCTGGTAGACACTATGGATGAGCTCCCCAGTCTTGCAGATGTCCAACTTGCCCACCTGAGACTGAGGGCCCTCTGCCTGCCTGGTGAGATAAACTTTGACCCCTTACCCCATCTCTAGGTCTGCTGACCCTAACCTGGTTTACCCTTTTTGCCTGCTGTGGATGAGTACCCCTTCAACCCAATGATCCTTAGTTTTCTACTCAACTCCCATCTCCCACAGACTTACTGATTTCCTGTCTTCTTGACCCCGAGATATTCTTTTTTTTAAACAGCTTTATTGAGATATAATTTATGTACCATAAAATTCACCCTTCACCCATCTTAAGTGTACAATTCAATACATTTCATTATATTTACAATGTTGTACAACCATCGCCACAACTTAATTGTAGAAACCTCATAGCCATTTATAGCTACTTCTCATTCCTATCCCCAGACCTAAGCAACCACTACCCAACTTCTTATTAACCCTCCTTCATTCTGGATCCTGAACCCCCAGCTCTCCTGATCTCTTTGCCCTTCTGACTCCTCTGCTCTCTCTCAGATTCATCTGTGGCTGAGGATAAATGGCTCTCAGCTCTGGATGGAACACGATGGTTGGACTACGTCAGGTACTCCCTCTGACTCCTAAATGGTCTTCCATTAACTCTTCTCCTTGGTTCCCCAAGAAGACTGTTATTTGTTGCTCCTTAGAAGGAGAGGGGGCAGGAATTAGGAGTCTGTCTCTATTGTATCCCCTGACCCATCATTCCCTTCCTCCAGGCTTGTTCTCCCCCTCTCTTCCTCACCCACCCCTCCAGGTCTTGTCTTCGAAAGGCCAGTGACATCTCAGTCTTAGTGACATCCAGGGTTCGCTCTGTAGTACTTCAAGGTGAGTTTCTTGGGCCAACCCACTCCATTCCTCGCTTTTTTTCTTTACTCATCTGACTGGATTCTGCTCAGGGAGGGAGACCTATAAAGCTTCCTTGTCCCCTCTCAGTGCTAGCACCCTCTCATTTTGCTAGGAACTACCCATCAGCTCTAACTCATCCTTCAGTGCTACCTCTGCCTCCCCAGTAAGCTTGTGGTCCCTAACAGAGGGGTTCTCAGCCCTCTGTTCCTGTCCTTCCATCAGTGGATGGGGATTGGGGTTGGGGTGGGAAGGAAAATGTGGAAGCTGGTTGGACATTTATGCTTCTGCTTCCTACATGTGAAGCTGGGTATTTCTATCTCGGTGGAGTGTATGAAGTGAATCACTCAAAGTCTTTGTTTTCTCTTCACTTTTATGTGCCCTCTCAATCCTACCTACCCCAAACTTTCCCCCTCTGTGCTGCTCACTTCCTCTTGCCATGTTTCTTTTTCTCACTCTCTTCTGCCCTAGTTTCTTGGCCTTCCTTCTTTGTCCCTTATCCCTCTTTATCACCCAGAGCGCGGTGATCGTGATTTCAATGGCCTCCTCTCTTCACTCGTCCAGCTGCTTTCAGCCCCTGAAGCCCGAACACTGCTTGGCTTCCAATCACTAGTGCAGCGAGAGTGGGTGGCAGCTGGACATCCTTTCCTGACCCGACTTGGGGGAACTGGGGCCAGTGAAGAGGTGAGAATGTTTGGGGAGGGTACTGGGAGAGTATTATTAAGAAGTACAGGGATGAGAAAATTAAATAGTAAAATCCATCGGAGGTGAATTAGGTCCAATGGGTTCTGAGATTGGGCTAAGCTTGAAGGGAGACCCAGATGAGTGAGGGACCACAACCCCCTACCTCAACTGAGATTTCCACTCCCTGACCTCCTTAGTGTCCTCTGTTCCTGTGCCCCTCATTCTCTGTTATTTTGTCATCCTCCCCATTTAGGTCCCCATAACCCCTTCCAACCTCTTAATTTCCCTCTTCTCAGGCCCCAGTGTTTCTCCTCTTCCTTGATTGCGTCTGGCAGCTCCTCCAGCAGTCTCCAGCTGAGTTTGAATTCTCTGAGTTCTTCCTTCTTGCTCTTCATGACAGCGTCAGGGTTCCTGATACCCTTACATTCTTGAGAGACACTCCCTGGGAGCGTGGAAAGCAGAGTGGACAGGTCAGTGAGTTCCATTTTTGACTTGTCTTTTTTTTCCCCCATTAAGAAGAACTCTCTGGGAGTTCCCTGGTGGACTACTGGTTAGGATTTTGGGCTTTCACTCCCGTGGTCCAGGTTCAATCCCTGGCTGGGGAACTGAGATCCTGCAAGCTGTGCAGTGCGCCCGCCCCCCCCACCAAAAAAACCCAAAAAACCCCACTACTCTCTGAAGTTTAGTCTTGATTATGAAAAGTGAGGTCTGTGGATGGGAAAGGGGGAGGTTGGTGCTCACTTTCAGGACTGGACTTTCACCCTATATCTGATTCTTAAGAGATGAGAATTTCATGATTTCTCTCTAGACTTGGGAGAAGGATTATATATTTTTGCTTGTTTAACCATCCTTTTCTTGTTTCCTCTATCCAGTTCAACACCTATACACAAGTCTATACTGCAGGGTACTCCCAGCCCCCAGCTGGGAACTCTGTTAACCCACAGCTATCTGTCTGGGACTGGGACTTACGCTACAGCAAGGAACAGATACTACAATTCCATAATCTTGGCTATGACCCAGAATACTGCCCAGATTCATGGCTCCCTAGACAGCAGGTGAGGTGTCTAAAGTTCCTAAATTCTTCTGACTCTCTCACAGGCTCATCTCACTAGATGAGAAGTGAAGACAGTGTCTGAGTTCCTCACTCCTCTTCTGTTAGCTGTCATTTATAGTCCCTGACTGTGCCCAGGAAGACAGAAATCCTAAAGTTAACATAGGCATCTTTTTTGTCCTCCTCATCCTTATTAGTCTTCCTGTCTCATGCAAACATTTTTATGTTTCCCTAAAATCAACGTTAATCAGTCCTGAAGCCTAGTCTGAAGGCTAATAAGGAGAGCAGATAAAGAGTTCTCAGGTAGAGGCTTGTAATTTGATTACACGTGCAGTGTTGAGTGGGTGGCAGCTGGACATTCCTTCCTGACCCAGTTTGGGGAAACTGGGGTCATCAGTTTTCCAGGTTGCCAGTTGATTTCCCTTTCCTCCTTAGCCAAGCTTCATGGTTCCTGGGCCCCCCAGTTCTGTGTGGCTCTTCTCTAGAGGGGCCCTGACCCCCCTGAATCAGCTCTGTCCTTGGCGGGACAGTCCCTCCCTGCTGGCAGTCTCTTCTCGTTGGCTCCCTCGACCTGCTATCTCCTCTGAAAGCCTGGCTGATCAGGAGTGGGGGCTCCCCTCACATTGGGGAGCTTGCCCTTTACCCCCGGGGCTGCTGCTGCCTGGATATCTGGGACCCCAAATCAGGCTCTGGAGACGCTGCTACCTGAGGGGAAGGCCTGAGGTCCAGGTGAGAAGGAAAAACAGGGACTGGGAGTGGGAGAAGGGGCCTGACTGCTGAACCAGAAGTTCTAGGAGAAACCAGATGTTTCCAGGAGCTGGAAAGGGAAAGAGCTGGGGGTCTGGGAGGTGAGGTACCATTCTTGTTGGTATCAAAGTGGATAGGTCTGGGAGTGTGGGGAAACTGCTTGCGACTAATATCAAGTGGAAACTAGGGCATAGTTGGAGGGGGAAAGAGAATTAAGGATGCCAGGAGCAGAGAGCTACAGCTAAAATAATATTCCTCTCTGCCTCTCTTCACCCCCTCCCCAGATGGGACTCTCAGCTCCCACGATCTCTGGCCTTCAGGCTGAGCTAGCCCATCTTCAGGAGTTATTAAGGAAATGGACACCAAGAATATGTCCTGAGGATCACTCCAAGAAAAGAAATCCAAATACCGTTCTCTCCCAGTCCCGTTGAAATTGCTGACTTTCTCATGGGCAGGGCAGAGGGTGGTCTGGGGTGAGGGAGAGTTTTGTCTAATCCTTCAATTTTTCTTACCTGGTCTTTCTGCCTCAGCTTTCATACACCAGCCCTTAAACAAGCTCACTGACTTGAGTTTCCATTGCAGATGGGTGGTGCTAACCGTATCCAACTCTTACCCTGCCCTGTTTGGTTTAAATAGTTTCTTGTGATTTGAAGAATTAAGAAACAAAAACAAACAAAAACAATCCAGAATATGATCGCATCTTTTTTTCAGGGCAATGCCATCCCTTTTGGATGGAAATTTTGGATACTGAGCTGGTAAATTGTGAGATCAGAGACACCATTTATCAGTGTCAACAAGATGGCCTACAGACCTCCTTCTCACCTCCTCTTGCTGCTCCTTTAATTCCGATTTCTACTTCTTCCTTTACAGTTTTCTATGGGTATGGGAGACACCCTGTCTCTTCCAATTGTATATATATTTTTTTGTTGTTGTTGCGGTACGCGGGCCTCTCACTGTTGTGGCCTCTCCCGTTGCGGAGCACAGGCTCCGGACGCGCAGGCTCAGAGGCCATGGCTCACGGGCCCAGCCGCTCCGCAGCATGTGGGATCCTCCCGGACTGGGGCACGAACCCGCGCGTCCCCTGCATCGGCAGGCGGACTCTCAACCACTGAGCCACCAGGGAAGCCCCCAATTGTATATTTTTGTCGTGACATTTCTATTTAAGGAGTTCATTAAAGCACAGTATTTATACACGCTGCTGGTATTGTTTCTTGTGTCTGAATAAAGGAACCTAGGTAAGAGAGTGGTGGTGGGGGTGGGCGAAGGGGGTGTGACCCAAGAGAGGAAGGTACCGACCATATTATTGCTAAGGAAATAAGCGGATGGGTCAGGGGAGGCTCTGCAGAATTCACAGGCAATTTGGGTTCTCCCTTCCGTGCAGATGGGGCAAAACACACTCAGAGGTTGCTGGGCGTCAGGGTGCGCGCTCTGGACGTTGAGACGGAGGACTCTGGGCTTCTGTGTCAACCACCCTTCAGCTTTGCTATCACTCCACCTCTGAGCCTCAGGTTCCCCTCACTCTCTATGCAATAACGCCTAGGCGAGCTCAGACCTTCCGCAATCCCCTCGCTGAGGAAAAACGAAATACCTCAAGCCCAGGCCGGGGCTGTGAGGCCGCATCTGTCCAAAGGCTGCGGGTCGGGGTGGACAGCTGCCTCCACGCCTTGCGTTGGGGGGTTCCTCAGCACACCCTTCTCTGGGAAACGAAAGAAGGCTACAAAATACATGAAAAGTGAAGTTTTGTTCTCTCAGCTCTTGAATTGACATTTTCGGGAGCAGTGTGACCCTTTAACGTCTAGCACTGCCTTAGGAGGGTCTGAGCGTTTCCGTTCGCCCGCCCCGCCCTGACAACTCCCAGACGCACTTCAAACACCGTCACCTCCGCCGCTTCAAGTTTCAGCTGCTCCTAAGATGGCCGCGGCCGCTTCCGGCTCCTCCCCTGACTAGGGCCCGCCCACCGCCTCTAAGTCAGCTTTCGCCCCGGAAGTGGAAGTTGTGACTGAGGTCAGGGGGCGGGATCGTTGTCTGGAGACGGCGGGAGCTCTTTCACCATGGCGGCCGGGCCGATCTCCGAGCGGAACCAGGGTGACTGGAGGGGACAAGCCCGGAATGAACTCAGGGAGTTTGGGAGGCCCCGATTAGGGTCAGCAGTGTTTCCTCCGGGGAGGGAGATTGACCGTTCCGAAGGGTGCCAGACCTGCCCCGATGTCTGCTGGGGACGGGATGGATGGGTGCAGGTTGAGGCCTGTAGGTGTGCTGCTATGTCCAATCCCCTGCTGCCTTCCCACTCAAAAAAAAAAAAGAAAAGAAAAGAAAAGAAAAAGAAAAATTACGAAGTGAATTTGCACTATAACTCTAAGTTAGACTTAAGAAGGTTATCTATTTTCTGGAAAGGAGGAGGTGTAAGGGCTTAAGCTAACGTCTTTTTTTTTTTTTTTTTTTTTTTCTCTCTTTCCCTCTTTGCTCCTATACCCTGTCTCAACCCCCAAATCCCCCGCCTGGTTCCATCTTCATGTTCCCGTCCCCTCCCTACTTCCTCTCATCTCTGCCCTAACCTAATCCTGTCCTCCAGATGCCACTGTGTATGTGGGGGGCCTCGATGAGAAGGTTAGCGAACCACTGCTGTGGGAGCTATTTCTCCAGGCAGGGCCAGTAGTCAACACCCACATGCCAAAGGATAGAGTCACTGGTCAGCACCAAGGTGAGTACATGGCAAGAATTGCAGTTATGTTTTGAGGGGACAGGCTGCTCCAGGAGGCCCCCAGCAGTATTCATAACTGTCTTGGAATGAGCAAACTAAGGATTTTTTTCTCTTAAGCCTAACTCACAGTTTGTTTCTGGAACCATTCTCAGTTGAAGTGAGATTATTATTGCTTGTTCTTTGTGCTTCAGAAGGCAAATGAGTTATACCTCATTTTGAATCACTTGTTAACCTCTTCTTTCCACTCCCCCAGGCTATGGCTTTGTGGAATTCTTGAGTGAGGAAGATGCTGACTATGCCATTAAGATCATGAACATGATCAAACTCTATGGGAAACCAATACGGGTGAACAAGGCATCAGCTCACAACAAAAACCTGGATGTGGGGGCCAACATTTTCATTGGGAACCTGGACCCAGAGATCGATGAGAAGTTGCTTTATGATACTTTTAGCGCCTTTGGGGTCATCTTACAAACCCCCAAGATTATGCGGGACCCTGACACAGGCAACTCCAAAGGTTATGCCTTTATTAATTTTGCTTCATTTGATGCTTCGGATGCAGCGATTGAGGCCATGAATGGGCAGTACCTCTGTAACCGCCCAATCACCGTGTCCTATGCTTTCAAGAAGGACTCCAAGGGTGAACGCCATGGCTCAGCCGCTGAACGACTTCTGGCAGCACAGAACCCACTCTCCCAGGCTGACCGCCCTCATCAGCTGTTTGCAGATGCACCCCCTCCACCCTCTGCTCCGAATCCTGTGGTATCATCACTGGGGTCTGGGCTTCCTCCACCAGGTAAAGCTTTTGATAAAAAATATGTTTGGGGGCTTCCTTGGTGGCGCAGTGGTTGAGAGTCCGCCTGCCGATGCAGGGGACACGGGTTCGTGCCCTGGTCCGGGAAGATCCCACATGCCGTGCAGCGGCTAGGCCCGTGAGCCATGGCTGCTGAGCCTGTGCGTCCGGAGCCTGTGCTCCGCAACGGGAGAGGCCACAACAGTGAGAGGCCCGTACCGCAAAAATATATATATATATGTTTGTCTTGGGTTGGGGGGCTGGCAGGTAGGGAGAAGGAGAAAGAACCTGGAAAGGGAAGGACATTGAGTCAGTAAGTGATAAGAAAGGGATTGAGGGGTGATGATTGTGGAGGGAAGCAAGTTGTTGAGTTTCTCCAGAAGGTGTTGTTTGAGTCATCTAGCATTGCTTCTGACTTTAGAGAGCTGGGAGGAGGGGGAAAGAGCTCATCATTCCTGGAGAGGCCAGATTGGAACAGGCTCTCTAAAGGCACTCTCTTCTCACTGTCGTTAACTCTTTTTACATTTTCTCTATAGGCATGCCTCCTCCTGGCTCCTTCCCACCCCCAGTACCGCCTCCTGGAGCCCTTCCACCTGGGATACCCCCAGCCATGCCCCCACCACCTATGCCTCCTGGAGCTGGAGGACATGGCCCCCCATCAGCAGGAACCCCAGGGGCTGGACATCCTGGACATGGACACTCACATCCTCACCCATTCCCACCGGGTGGGATGCCCCATCCAGGTGAGTGTTCTTTGCTGGGAAGGAGAGGGATGAGCTTGGTAGAGGAGCTCTATCACCACTTATGCTGCTGCTCTTTGTCCTTCAGCAATAATAAATAGTCCCAGAGTTCTCCTTTCTTTCAGACATTCTTTTGTAAAAGTAAATACAAGATACTTTACTCTGTTTACTGTAACAACTACCACCCTGTCTTCATTTCTTATTTCAGTTTTACCAAAGAGTATAACTATACTTGCTATTTTTTGTTTCCTTAACTTTTACTTCCATTCTCTCCTCTGAATTCCACCCAAAAGCAGTGACCTAATTGCCAGGTCTAGGGGACACTTCTGCTCCTTATCTGGTTTGACCTTTGCTATACTTGAAACTGGCCATGTCCTCCTGTTCGAAAATCTTGTCTCTTTTGATTTTTCTGGATTCTCCATCTATCTCTGAATCCTCAATCTCATCCACCTTAATAGGCTCCTTTTTCTCTGCTTGTACCTAGGTTTTTGTGTTTGGCTCTCTTTTCTGCATAGTTCCATTATTTGTACACTGATGCCTCCGAGATCTGTATCTCTGTTCCATGGTTATTAACATTCCATACCCTTAATCTTGCTGTTTAATGGGCAGCTCCATTCTTCTGCCCTTCCCCTTCAAACTTATTCTTTCTCCAGTTTTCTTTGTTTTCAGGTGCTTGATTCAGAAATCTAGGAGTTATGTTTGACTATTCCCTGTCACCCCACTCGTAATACCAAGTCTTATTTATATCTGGCATCGACCTCCACTGCCAGTGCCCTAGTTCAGGCTCTCATATCCTCATTATTTCACACCTAATTTATTGTAGTAATATCCTGACACTTTGACTCTAATTATCTCTACCTTTCATCGACTTCCACAGGGTAATTTTTCTAAAATACAGATGTTCACACACCCTTGCTCAAAATTCTTCTGTTGCTCCCTTTTATCTACAGAGTGAAACCCAAACTCACTGCCGTAGCATTCTAGGCTTTTCACCATCTGACTCCTGCCCCTTACTCCTATGACTGCGCGCTGCTCCTGATTACTGAGTTACTGGATTTCCTTTCACATACTATGCTTTTGATCATGCACGTGCTTTGCACATGCTAATCTTTTCTGCCTGGAATGTTCTGTTCCCATTCTGCTGTCCACCTGAAAAATTCCTTTTCATCCTTTAGAATTAGACCTTCGCTCAGACAGCATCTTTGTTACCTTCGCAAATCCTACTCCGTAGAATAATCGCGCCATTTGTTATGTACTGTTGCAGCACTACTACAGTGCCTAAATCATGGAAGGAGCAAGTGAGCTGCAGGGGGCAGCGAGTTGATTGGGTAGTTGGTTGGTTGGTTCTCTTGGAATGGAGTCAAGGAGAAGGGCACTTTTTACCAGCCTTATTTTCCATGCTCTTCTTCCTGATGTCACTTGCTTCTCCATTTTCTTCTCTTCCTGTCTCGTTTCCTTTGCCCTCTTGTCTAACTTCCTTTTGTCTCCTTTCTCTTTGTGTCTGTTTTGTTCTCATAGGGATGTCTCAGATGCAGCTGGCCCACCATGGCCCTCATGGCTTAGGACACCCCCATGCTGGGCCCCCTGGCTCTGGGGGGCAGCCACCACCCCGACCACCACCTGGAATGCCTCATCCTGGACCTCCTCCAATGGGCATGCCCCCCCGAGGGCCTCCGTTCGGCTCTCCCATGGGTGAGTAGGCTCTAGCCACCTCCCTCATCCTCACGTGGCATTCTTGCAGCTTCTTTTGTCACACCTCTTATCCACTGCACTTCCTTATTTTTCTTTCTTAGATTTCTTTTCACTGTCTCCCTGTCTGTCCTCTCTGCATTGTCCCAGTGTGAACTGTCTCCTGTTTCTTGTTTTTACTAAGTTTTCCTTTTCTTCCTGTAGGTCACCCAGGTCCTATGCCTCCGCATGGTATGCGTGGACCTCCTCCGCTGATGCCCCCCCATGGATACACTGGCCCTCCACGACCTCCACCCTACGGCTACCAGCGGGGGCCCCTCCCTCCACCCAGACCTACTCCCCGGCCTCCAGTTCCCCCTCGAGGCCCACTTCGAGGCCCTCTCCCTCAGTGATTTCTCATTGCCTTTCCTCTTGTTATAGCCTCCCAATATCTGTTCACTTCCTTGGACCAATCAGAGTTGCTGTAGCTCCCAGGGGCCAAGGCGCTAATCCCTCTCCGGCCTCCTTTTGTAAGTGTAATTTTTTTCACAGGAGGTTTTATTTTTTTCTGTGTTGGTCCTAAGTGTTTTGCAAATGCACAGAGAAAATAAAACTAAACTCCTTGTTTATTCTTTGTGGTGTTTAACTTGGCAAAATAACTTCTTTTTCTCTAAGAAGAGGCGTATATTGGGAGAAGAATGGTAAGGTGGGAGTGAGGGTGTTTGTTCCATGTTTTAAGGGCTTATTCTGTAATGTGCTGTTGCGGTTGCTGGACTGCTGTGTACTACAGCAGTTGTTTCCTTACATCAAGCTTATACACAAGATGGAGACCCAGTATCCATGGCATTGGTTATTGTGAGTATTAAGTGAGAACAGAAGTAAAGTTCCTGGAGATACGATGGCAAAAATATAAAGTAACGTGCACAAGGCTATTCATTGCCGCAGTATTTGTAATAACAGTAGATCAGAAACACCTCACGTATCCATCAGTAAGGGAATGGTGGAATAAACTGGTAAATCTATACAGTAGAGTACTGAGCAGCAGTAAAAAAGGAATGAGGGAGACTCTACATTACTGTTTGGAGAGAGCTCCAGGATATGTTAAGTGAAGAAACTAACATGCAGAACAGAATGTATAGTGTGTTTCCTTATCTGAGGGGTGACACGTAATATATACATTTGTCTATATTTTAAAAATGGAAGGATAAACCAAAGACTAATGGAAGTTGTTACCACTAGGGGAAGGGAAGGGATATGGAGGAAACTGGATTTCTCTGAGTGTACTATGTTAGTGTGGTTTTCTTTGGAACCATATAAATGGCTTAAATGATTGCAAAACAATTGAAATGGGACAGTAGGAGCTCAGTAAGCCGTCATTTTCTTTCATTCTTCATACCACCAGGTATCTTGGGTAAGGGATTTGTATCTTATTCCTATTTTTTCCTCATTCTCAGTCCTTCCAGACCTGATTTCCATCATATTTAAATCTGTGCTCAGACTTTCAGTAACTAGAGCAGTAACTAGACCAAATCCAATGGCCTATTCTGTTCTTTGCCACATTTAATCCTGTTATATCACCCCCTTCTCTGAAGCTCTTATGTAACCACGAACTAAACTCTAGGAAAGAAAAGGTGAGCCTAGCTCTCTTGTTCTTTTGCATCATTCTCATTCATGTAACATGGTACATACAAGGGCTCCGTGCTGGTGGCCGCTGAAGATGCAAAGATGAGCAAGGCGGTTCTGCTGTCTGATCATTACCAAGGGCGTACACTGACACATAGGAAACAAAATATTTTGGGGACCGTAAGGAAGGGTATCTAACCTGGCATGATAGTCCATGAAAACTTCCTGGAAAAAAAAGTGATACTTGAATATAATCTTAAAGGAAGGTTAGAAGCTTCTCAGACAAAGATGAAGGGAAGCTCATTGCAGGTGGATGGGATGTTTCTGAGCAGAAGCGGAGATTGACGAGTAGCATGATATATAATTCGCTAAAGCTAATAACACTGTTCGGTGCTGGAGGCAGGAGGAGGTCAGAGGCAGTTAGGGAGCTCCCAAAGATCAGTGCTTCTCAGCCCTTTTTCACATCAGGGCACAGAACCATTTCAAACAACACAGGTAAAGAGAGGAGGGTTCTTCAGGCTTGAGGCTCTTGGCTTAAGAATTCTAGCTATTCCAGGCTCTGCCTAGCAGTCCAAAGTGCTGAGGGAATTAATAACTGAGCATCATTGTCAAGGCACACTGGTTGGGAAGTTGCTATCCATGATGGGAAGCCACAGTAGGGATTTAAGCAAGGGGATGACAAATTGGTGTTTTAGAACCATGGTTGCACTGTAGAAAGTAGATATGGGGGGAGATGAAGACTGGGGGCAAGGTCACAAGTTATGCATCTGGCAACAATTCAGGTGAGAGATGAGGGCTAAGTGAGGGCTGTGACAGAAGTAGGGAAGAAAAGGGAGAGATGCAGTGGGGAGATATTTAAAAGGCAAATTAGGACTTGGTATTAGATTGGATACAGTGAATGAAGGGGAGGGTGGCATCAAGGATGAGAGTATGCAGCAGGAAGAATTTAGGGGGGCAGGATAAAAACGATAGGTTCAGTTTTGGATATGTCGACTTTGAGGTGTGTTGTGAGATATGCAGGTTGGGTTGTCTAGTGGATGTCTGATTCCATATGTCAAAAGCTTGGGGGAAGGACTTCTCTGGTGGTCCAGTGGTTAAGACTCCCCGCTTCCACTGTAGGGGGCATGGGTTCAATCCCTGGTTGGGGAACTAAGATCCCGCATGCTGCGTGGCACAGCCAAAAAAAAAACTCGGAAGATTAGATGTGATGTTTCACATCATGACTGGATGCCAGTCTTCTGAGTCATAATGGGACGAACTGACCTCTTAATTTCAGAGTTCTGCTGTATGTGGTCATAAGCTGAGGTCCCAGGAGCACTTGGAATGCAGCACAGCACTGAAGCAGCCCCAGGTGGTGGGAGGCTTTTTTCAGTCTCTGTGTCCTTTCTGTCTTCAGGTTACCTATCAAATGAATGGACTCTTCTGAGATCTCACTTCCCCGACCAGGGATTGAACCTGGGCCACGGCAGTGGAAGCCCGGAATCCTAACCACTAGGCCACCAGGGAACTCCCCCATGTGGTATTTTCTGCTGTTATCTGATATCGTGTTGATGAATTCACACCATCATAGAATAAATTAGTGCCTTTGCTGAATTCCTTACTTCTCTCTTTGGAGCCACTTTTTTTCTCAGGCATTCATTCTCAGAATCTCTGAGCTTTTCTTCATTCTATGATTCTTGAGTGCCTCCTCTACTCACTGAGTTTGACTCCCCTAAACTCTCCTTTATCTCTCCGCCCTCTGGTTCTTTCAGACTCTAGTACTCAGCAATTCTCTGAACAGAGCTAGTATTGCTTGTACACTTAGGTACTTCAGTTTGCACACCTGTTTTTTAGTTTTTGCGCATCCTCTGACATTTTTTCCTAATTGCCCTCCCCCTATGCATGAAATTTTAATATCACCAATATGCTGTGTCTCTGCATATGTACTGTGGCCCTTTGGAAGGACATAACATTGTAATATCTAAGATTCCCATCCCTGAGCCAATTTTTGACTTCTTGTGTGTGGGGGGGCGATACCACCCCCATTGAGAATGCATGCTCCAAACGATGGGTCCTCAGTGTTTTGTAGGTCATGGGACAGTCCTTTGAGAATATGACAAAAGCTGTGGACCCTACCCAAGAAAAAATACATACATGCATATATATCCAGTATCCTGAAGCAAAAATTCCAGAAGTTTCATGGATCCCGGTCTAAGTATCCCTGCACTAAACTGAATCCCTTAAGAACCTTTAATGAATCTCATTCTATTAATCTGTATCTCCCGAGAGTGTTGAAAGGTGCCTAACATATACAATAATTGTAAAAATAATAATGGCTAATATTTATTGAACTCTTACTATGTGCTAGGTACTGTACTAAGTGTTTTGTATGCATTATCTCAATTAATCCTCAAAACAACCCCTTAGGTAGATTTTGCTGTTATGCCAATTTTAAGATCAGGAAACTGATACTAATTTACTCGACCAAGGTCACATGCTAAGAAGTGGTAGATGAAGTAAGATCTGTCTGAACTCCAGAGCCAATTGCTTAGTCACATTATACTATTTTATATTTACTGAATAAGTCCTTGTTGAATGAATGAATGTTTTGCCTTGCGACTTATTGGCTTTATATATAAGCTATTCCCTCTCTTTAACTGGATTATAAGCTCTTCAAGGATAGGAATTTTGGTGCTTCACTTGTTAGCATCTCTCACTGGAACTTTATGGTATCTTAGAGGGGCTGTCACTGACCCTGTTTTGTCCCTCTTTACACTCCCCATTCTGACAGTCTCGTGTACTTGGAGTGGCGTGCGTAAAAGCAGTGATAGGATATAGATGGGTGGCTGATGTTGAGGAGTAGCCATTTAAAAAAACTTTTTTTGCCATGCCACACAGCATGTGGGATCTTTAGTTCCCTGACCAGGGATCGAACCCATGCTTCCTGCAGTGGAAGCACAGAGTCTTAACCACTGGACTGCCAGGGAAGTCCTAAGGAGTAGCCAATTTGATAGGTAAGTGGTGAAAGAAGCTACACCAGGAAGTAGTATAAGGCAGTGGTTAAAAACCCTGGAAAGCTCTTAAACCCAGAGCTATGAAGCCAGAGACCTATATACCATATGAATCTACTTATATAAAACTCTAGAATAGACAAATCTAATCTACGGTGACAGAAAGGAGATTAGTGGTTGCCAAGGATGGGGAGATTGACTGCAGAAGGGCACAAGGGAACTTTTAGGGGCAATGTTCTTTATCTTGATCAAAAGGTTGCTTACATGGGTGTATACATTTGTTAAAACACATGGAACTATACACTTAAAATGGATGCATTTAAAAAGAATAAGAGCTCTGCATCTGTATTGCCTTGGTTCAAATCCTAGTTTTGCCACTTTTGAGTTGTGTGATTATATCAAGTTACTACTTAACTAATCAGTGCCTCAATTTCATCTGTAAATGGTGATCATCTCATAGGTTAATGAGGAGGTGGGGTGAGTTAATGTAACGTGGTCAGAAAAGTGCCCAAGTCAGGTAAATGCTCTAACAATGTTAAACATCATTACTATACACTCATTGATCACCTTCTACTCCATAATCTTATTTACCACACCCAATTTAAGCCATTTGTGGAGGAGAGCTGTCTGGTGGGGGGAGGTAAGAACAAGTCTAGACTAGTTCCCGGCAGTGGCAGCAGGACCCCCATTGCCCAGGTCCTCAGAGGTGGGCATGTTGGAGGCACAGCAGGGAGACCAGTGAAGGTAAAGCAGAGTTGAAGCCTGGGAGAGACCTAGGAAAGAGGGTTGGAGGGAGCAGGTAGGGGCCAGAACATGCACAGCTTTTTAGATCTTGGTTAGGAGTTTGGATTTAATTTTTAGTATAATGAGAAGCCATTGGAGGATCTGAGGAAAGGACGGTGGAAAAATCTCATTAAAGCTTTTTTTAAAAAATTACAGTATAAAATACATTCAGAAAGACACACAGATCTTAAGTGTATTTTTACATCTGTATGCACCCTTTTAGCCACCATTTAGATTTAAATGTAGCACATTCCCACCATGTAACCACTATTTTCTCTCACAGTAGATTAATTTGCTTTTTTTGCGGTACGTGGGCCTCTCACTGTTGTGGCCTCTCCAGCTGCGGAGCACAGGCTCCGGATGCGCAGGCTCAGCGGCCATGGCTCCCGGGCCCAGCCGCTCCGCGGCATGTGGGATCCTCCTGGACCAGGGCACGAACCCGCATCCCCTGCATCAGCAGGCAGACTCTCAACCACTGCACCACCAGGGAAGCCCTGGCTTCTTTTGTTCAATATTTTGTGAGATCTTTTTATGCAGTTGTATATAGTAGTTCTGTCTTTTAAAAGTTTGTAACGTAGTATTTCCTACATGAATATACCACAGTTTGTTTATCCAGGTTTAACCATTCTTTGGCTGATAGACATTTGAAGTTTTTGACTATTATGGATAAAGCTGCTATAAAAATACTTGTACTTGTCTTTTTATGGGACATACGCACTCATTTCTCTTGGGAGCGTATTTGTTGGATCAGATTTGATTTGTTTTTAAAGGATCACCCTGACTGCTGAGAATAATGGTTTTTAAGTAAGCAAGATTGGAAGTAGGGAAACCAGTTAGGAGGCTGTTGCAGTAGCTAAGGAAGGAGATGATGGTGGCTTAGACTAGGGGGCAGTGGTGGAGAAGTGGTAGATACAGAATAGATTTTGAAGGTAGGGCTGACTAGACTTGCTGATATAGGGATAAGAGAAGGAAAGGAAACAAGGATGACTGTAAGGTTTTTGGCCTGAACACCTTGGTAAAAAGATGAGGAACTCGTTCAGAAGTTTGTTTATAGTCTGTTAAGTTTGAGATGCTTTTTAGATACCCATGTGATGATGTTGAATTGACAGATGGTGATTCTGAGTTTGGGCTTGGTGGAAAGGTCTGGACTGGAGATAGAAGTGTGGGAATTAATAGCATATAGGCAGCATTAAGGTCATGAGTCCACCTGAAGTGATCAAGGAGAAGAGAGTAGGTGGATGCAGGGACGGGCCTGGGACTGAGCCCCTAAGGAACTCTAATGTTAATGGACCCAGAAAAGGGGCCTGTGAAGGAGTAGCTGGTGAGGTGCATGGGTCCTTGGTTCTAGGGGAAAATGATGGTCTTTCCTCAGAACTTGAAAAATATATACAACCTTTCTCTCTAAGAGTACAAGATTTCTATTTTAGTAATGGATAAGTAGAGAGTATGCAAAATTACCTTAAAGAGAAGAGATGGCTCCCTGCCAGCAGGACTTGGCTATAACCTAATTGAAAATATTAACGTATTTCAATAAAGAATATGTCAACCTGAAGAGAGGTCAGCAGTGAATGCTAGCCAGTAAAGGGAGAGTCCATGAGGCCCACGTGGGCACAGCCTTTCCAAGAGTCATCCTGGAAAGAGTGCCTTAACCAGCAGAGTTAGAGTAGTCCAGGAGCATTGGCAAGGCTGCCCATAGCTTAGAGATGGGGGTGGAGAACTGTAGCCAAAGAAGAGTTTTCTGAACCCATTGGCACGACTCCTTGCTGGGGATGGCCAGATGCCATTAAAGATACAACTACTCCTGTTCAGTTATGTCATTGTGCATTTATATGTTGACATTATTATTCTGATTTGGTTTAAGGGAGAAAATGTGCTGGACATGCAGACATGAGTTTTCCTTCAGTCTGAGTGACGGTTAAATTTCTCACTGTAAATTAATGCTTATGTATTATGGTTTTATATTTTAGTAAGTTGTAAAGTTTGTTGGCACAAAACAGTATTTCCAAGATGTAGCTTTGGAGTATGCAAAACTCCAAAGGCCCACATCCTTGTCAGTGGTAAATTCAACACCACAAATGCCATCTGTGAGGTTGCTTGGGACACAGCCTGCCAGCCCTCTCCACGTAACATATCCCAGCATTTTGAAACCTCCATGTTTAGGAGAACAGAATCACATACTATTAAATATAAAAGGGATCCGATACAGCATCTAGTCCAAGCCCCTCATTTTCCAGATGAGAAAACTGAGGTTCAGAGAGGCAGAGAACTGGACCAAGAGCCCACAGCTTATCGGAAGTGAGAACCCAAGTCAGAGCCCCTGGTCAGTGCTCTGTGTAGATAAGCCAAGACCTTACCTAGAATAGGTAGACACATTCAGTATGAACATCCCCAAAGCACCCTGCTCCCCGCACCTCTGGAGCAAAGATTTCAACAAGTGGTATGTCTTGGATCTCTAAGCCCAGGTTACTGGTACAGGGGCAAAGGAAAGATAAAGGAAAGAATTGAAACCAATTCACTCCTTCTTGCCCTGGAAGCAGAAGAGAGAGAGAGAGAGAGAGAGAGAGAGAGAGAGAGAGAGAGAGAGAGTGTGTGTGTGTGTGTGTGTAGTAAGAAAAAGTGGGGAAGAGTACTGAGGGAGTTCTTTTTTGAGTCATTGGAGCAAATAAATGGAAGGGGAGATGCCCACTTGTTCAGGCCTGTTAAACCGACCTCTGCTGTCGCCAGCAGAATGGAGGAGGACAGGGAGGTCTGCATTGGAAATAAATAATCTGGACTGTTTCTGGAAAGAGATGGCAGGGATCCAGGAGTTTCTGCCTCTGGCAGTTCGGGATAGAAACCACACCTTGTTATTCCTGCTTCCTCTAAAACAGCCAGGTAAACTTGGAGTGTGAGCACTCCGGATTTGGGAGAGGGTTGTGCAAAGGAGTTTGGCTAGGAACCGTGAGGAAGGGGAAGGGAGGCGACCTGAAGGAAGAGAGAGCCCCTGAAATTCGTCGGTCCTGCCATTCTGGGATTGGGCCGCTGAGGAAGGGGCTGCCTTGTTCACCATCTCCCTTTTTGTCTTCCCACTTGCCTCCCTGATATCAGTTTTACTTTCCTTAGATCCTTTAGTCTTTAACTAGAAGGGGCTGTGTGTCATCTCCAGCTGTCCCTGTGACAGCCCCCCTAGCCCCGTCAACACTTCTCCGCGGAGCCCCGAGTCCCTCCCCATCCTCTTTTCTTCTTCCACCCCCCCCCCCCAACAATGGTCTCTCCCGATGCTCAGTGGCGCTGGGGGGTGGGGGGGGAGGGCGGAGGCGGGGCCGGAGGCTGCTGGGGGGCAGGTCTGCGCTGCCGCTTCCCCTGGTACCCAGAGCAGTCGCCGCTGCCGCCAGCCCCACGGCCGGGACCCCCGCCCTCACCCGGACTCCCTTATCCGGGGGACCCAGCCCAGGTAAGACCCCTCTCTCAGTCTCTCGGCTCTACCCCGCCCCGGACAGAAGCATCCTCGCCTTGCCTTGCAGCCATTTTATCCTCCGATGCTTTGCTCGTGGGAAGGGTGACCGTCCCTCTTTAAGGCTGAGGGAATTGGTGGTGGTTTGAATGGACGTTTATTGTGGTTGCTGTGCTGATCAGAGAAGGAGAGAAAAAAAAACACATTGTGTATATATATATATATATATATATATATATATATATATATATATATATATATATAGGGAGGAGGGGTGTTTTTCTCTACCTTAACCAAGTCCCTACCACCCTCCTCAGATATTAACAGGCTGGGGGGTTGTAAGGTGGAACAGGGTTCCTTCAAACTCCAATTCCCAACTCATCTTCCCCCGCCTCCTTGCCTCCCCCTATGAGTGATAAATGACCTTGGCTGGGGCCAGAGAATGGATGCTGCCTCAGTCTGTGCGCCTGGACTCGAGTTGCGCGGTGGCGGGGGTGGGGTGGGGGTGGAGGAAGGGCAGGAGAAGGAGGGAGGGAAGGGAATGATGAACGGAAACGCTGGGTAGGTAGAGGTGGTAGATGAATAAGCTTAGGGGCACGGATGGTGGGGGATGGAGACAGTTGCTCCGAGGTGGGGGGAAGGGGTGTTGAGTAGGCACTCGTCCAGCAGCAGAACCAAGGGTGAGGGGAGGCGCTCAGAGAATCGGTTCAGTCAGTTCTAGGGGCTCGTCTCTTACACCAGAGCGGAGCGGGATGGGGACGGTCGCCACAGATGATGGCAGGGGCAGTCTCTGCGCGTGTGCGCGTGGAGTTCTCCCCCTGCGCCCCTGCCTTTCCGTATTTCGTCTTGGGCATTCTCAGCTGACACCTTGATCTTCTTCCCTCAGATACTCCATCTTCCTAACCCTAGGGTAGCATGTAGGGAGGGGAGGTGCAGCCTTGGCTGTCCCGGGGTGGGGACCGAGGCTCAGTCACCCAGCTGTAATGGGGAGGGGTGCTCCAGAGCCTCCCCCTCCATGGATGTTTTGATAAGTGACTGCTTCTTAACGACCTTGTCACCTGGGCTAGGGTGGGTTGGGGAATCCAGGTGGCTTCCAAAGTCAGGGGTTTTGATGGGGGGAGGGGTCTTCTGGACCCTCCTCCACTTATCCAGGGCTGATTCAGTTATCCTGAAAGGAAGCTTTTGCTCAGAGTCTCCCCGCCCCTCCATCCTCTGCAGAAAATCTCCTGGGCACATTTTCCGGTCAGGTGAAGCCAGTCAACCTTAAAGGGCCCTGTAACCCTGAATCTTGTCTCCTTTAACCCCCACCTCTCTGAGTCCTGTCTCCTCTCCCACAGGCTTAGCCACCCTGTGCTGCTTTTGGGGCTAAAAATAACACCACTTCCTCACCAGCTCAAAGAATTTGTCTTCCTTCTGTCCCTCCTGACCTCCTGGGCTTGTTGGCCCTGGAGGAGCTGGCTGTTGAGCCATCATATCCTGCTGTGGCTCTGGGGGCCTTCCCTACCCTTCTCGTAAGTCTCAGGGGTGGATAGTGTTAACAAACAAGGGGCATGGCTCCTGGTGGGTCCATCTGCCTCCTGCAGGGTTTGGAGGGAGATTCTAGTTGGGAAAGAAAGGAGAGGCAAGCAAATTGCATGCATGAAGGGGATTCCACTGTTCCCTTTCTTTCATGGGGGATGGTTTGGGTCCTGAACCACAAAGAAAAGGTGATGTAGGGGTCACTGGTTCTGGTCATCGTGGTCCAGTGCCCACATCTGACCTGAGGGGTAGGACTCTGCTTGCCAGTGCTTCTTTCTGAACTACATAGCATTACTTACCCCCTTTGCCAGGGCCTGTGTGTGTGTGTGTGTGTGTGTGTGTGTGTGTGTGTGTGATATTTAATGAAGGCCCTGGATGGGTGGGAGCAGAAGGAGGCAGGATGTTTTTAGGGGAATGATCTCTGATCAGAATCCAGTCCTGCTTCCTCTGCTTCTATGAAGGAAGAGGGGGTTCTCCTATGCCTGCCTCTGGAGGATGTCTTTTGTGGTGGGGAGGTCCAAGGCCCCCTTCCTTCTACATCAGCCTCCTACGCAATGCGGTATTTATGGACTCCCTTTTCCTTGGCTCCTGGAGGAGGAGCAGAAAGGATTAAGGGGGATTAGGAAGGGAGGCCATGGGGGAATGAGGTGCAACTATAGACCTTAGACCCCCATGTTGGAAATGTATGTGTTTGATCAGTCATTTCAACTCCCACCCCCACCAGTGAAAGGGGGGCCTATTTATGATATCCTGAAGGAAGGTGGCAATAGCCAGTCATCACCTCTTTCTTAGATTTTGATCTGCCTTTTTTTCCATGACCTTAGGTTCGAGATCTCCCTTTTTGTGAGTCTTCCATTGTTTGTCTGGAGGGAGACAGTGTGGGTCCAGCTGCTGGAATTCGTTTGCACACAGACAGAGGGGTCTTGGGACTCTGTTTTGGGAGGATACAATAGCATCCAAGTATGACTCCCCTGCTTTGCCCTTGCTGCTTGCTGCTTCTTTCACATTTTTCAATCTAATAGGAAGGAAGGAAACTAATAGAATGTCTATTGTGAGATTAAATTCTCACATCAACTTGGAGAAATAGAGATTGTTATCCCCAATTTAAATATAAGGACTCTGAGGCTTAGAGATGTTAAGTGACCTTCTCAAGATCAGTTAGTAAATGGCAGAGCTGGGATTTCAACTTACGTCGTGTAACTGTCATGTGCTTTGCACTGAACCAGCTTTCTCCTTGCCAGTATCCCTTTCTGTTGCTCACCCTAAAGAGCATCCACAGGGCTTTTGTTCTGGCACCTTGTGAAGGAGTAGAGGGCATCTCCGTACATTGTTATCACTGTGAAGAGTAATAACTAATATTTATTCATCAAGTTTTACGTGCCAGATATTATGGTAAAGAGCTTACACACATTATGTCATTTAATCCTTACTTTTCCCTGCTTAAATAAGAGGCAACTAAGGTTTGGAGGTTCAGAGACATGCCCATGGTCACTTAGCTAGTAAGTGCTGAAGCAGGAAGTCAAACCCAAGTGTGTCTGACTCTGGAAGCTGAGCTTTCACCCACTGAGCTATGTTGGGAGAAGACCCCTCCCTGTGAGGCCTATAACATGAAACCTGAGGGAAGGACTGTGGAAGCCCCACCTTCAGATGCCATCAGTGGGCTGAAGGCAACAGGTTGGAGGACTCAGTGCTCCTTCTCTACCTTCTCCCCAAGCTCTACCCCCAGTAAGAAACCCAGACCAGACTGGAGTAGGGAGTTCTGGTTTCTCTATTTCCTCTGGTGTTCTTGGCAGGTTGGTGGTAAAGCAAAAGGTCTGATCTTGATGTGGGGCAGGGGGTCGTGAGAAGGGCTCTGGGTCGATGACTGTAACTTTGGAGCAAATCCCATGGGTTTAGTCTCCAAGGTCAAAGTAAGAGGGCTTATACTGAATGGCCCATAGTAGGCCCAGGTAGTCATCCCTTTTTACCGAGTGGGACTTGAGGCAAGGAGACCATCTCTGTAACACATGGCCCAGGTGGGGCTCTGTGTCAGCAGGAGCTCTATGTTGGCCTTCTTCAGTGTCTTAGGCCTCACAACCTTCTTTTTCTCCCTCTTATTTTTTTCTAGATCTCCAGAAGCTCCTGGAAGAGAAGTAGCAGCCTTTTCTGAGTTATCCTGGCTCCCCAGCTTAGCCTCCGCAACCTGGCTCCCCCTCCCCTTCTTGTTCCCCCTCTCCCCTTCTCCCTTCCCAATGCACCCAACTGAAGTGGGTGTGGACCAAAGCTCCTCTCCCTCCTTTCCCCTCCTAAACACACACTGGCCAGGCCCTATATTCTCCTATTCTGTGCCCAAAGATACTCAAACACACTTCATCTAAGTAACAGGGGGACGGGGTCTTTCTGACGCCACGAGTCCTTGAGCAAAATCTGAATAAGGAGTGTAGGAGATCTGGTGAAGTGTTCCCAAAGCCCCATCATGGAAGAGGGTTTCAGAGACCGGGCAGCTTTCATCCGTGGGGCCAAAGACATTGCCAAGGAAGTCAAGAAGCACGCAGCCAAGAAGGTGGTGAAGGGCCTGGACAGAGTCCAGGATGAATATTCCCGGAGATCCTACTCCCGCTTTGAGGAGGAGGAGGATGATGATGACTTCCCTGCCTCTGCTGACGGCTATTACCGCGGGGAAGGGGCCCAGGATGAGGAGGAAGGTGGCGCATCTAGTGATGCCACTGAGGGCCATGACGAGGATGATGAGATCTACGAGGGGGAATATCAGGGCATCCCCCGGGCAGAGTCTGGGGGCAAAGGCGAGCGGATGGCAGATGGGGCACCCCTGGCTGGAGTGAGGGGGGCCTTGGGTGATGGGGAGGCCCCCCCTGGGGGCCGGGGAGAGGCACAGCGGCGGAAAGAACGGGAAGAACTGGCCCAGCAGTATGAAGCCATCCTACGGGAGTGTGGCCATGGCCGTTTCCAGTGGACACTGTATTTCGTGCTTGGTCTGGCGCTGATGGCTGATGGTGTTGAGGTCTTTGTGGTGGGCTTCGTGCTGCCCAGTGCTGAGAAAGATATGTGCCTGTCTGACTCCAACAAAGGCATGCTGGGTAAGATTCTCAACGAGCACTCCAGCCCCATCCTGCCCCAAACTCTGGAAACACTCCTGTTCCTGAGAACTGTTCCTGTCCTCACCACTGGGCTCCTAAGGACCCTGCTCCCAAGATGTTCCCAGAGGGTTCAGGGTTCCTCTGCAAACTCCCCACCCCCACCCCCTCCTCTGGAGGTTGGGTCATGGTGAGGTTGCTTGTGCAAGAGAGGCCTGAGGGAGGGCAGCTGGGCTGGGGCTTGGGCCAGTGGTTGGGTAGTAGTCTGCTTAGTTCTGCAGGAGGTGGCCATGGTGGGATGGGCCCCCATTTAATGTTTCTTCAGAGCCTTCCCTCTTGTTATCCTGATCCATTCCCCTTTTGGGGGGAACAAGAAGTCAGTATCCAAATTTCTTGGTTTACATGAGGAGAGTCAGTTTGGGGTGGGGGGGGGAGGGGAAGAATCCTCGGCCTTCAGGCAGAGAAGCTGGTCACACTTGCTCTTGGTTAGTCTTGGGAGTGCTCAGGGGCCAGCGACTGGTCTTTAATGGCCCTTCCTGATGGGGACCTGGATGGAGGAAATCCCCTAGATTCACTCAGAAGGGATCAGGTCTTGCTCTGTCGCCAAGTTGGCATGAGATCTTGGGCAGTTCCCTTCTCCCTGGGGCTTGGCTTGGCCCTGGGTCAAATGCAGAGTTTGGAGTAGATGACTTTTAAGATCAATTCCGACTCTGAGTTTATGAAGGAAGGAAGAAACAGGAGAGTTTTAGGACCAGAAGTATTGGAGCTGGAAAGAGTAAAGGATGGATTTTGTGGGTGGGATTTCCTGGGAAGATTGAAGCAATGGAGCCTCTTTCCCAGGGAACATAAGAGACACCTGCTGCTTTGAGGGCATCACGGCAGAGAGAATAGAGGGGACCCTGGGAGGGTCTGGGAATCTAGGCAGATCCATTCCTCATTCCAGGCAAGCCAGAGATGGGGGTGTCATGTATGTGTGTGCGTGTATGTGTGTGTGCGTGACAGCAAGAGAGTGAGAAGTAAGAGCGAGCAAGAAGGAATGAGGGAAAGAAAGAGGAGAATTCTAGGGATCTCCCATACCTGCATCTCTGCCTTTGAACCCCTGGCCTGCAGAGATGGCCTTCCATTTTTGCTCACATAATTCATCTTCTCTCACTTGCTCTCATCTCTGGGTAGACTTAGCTTCTAGAGGTCGGTCCTTCAGATCCTCCAACCATGCTCCTGCAGTTTCAGCTCATTTAAATATTTGGCAAGTGGAAGAATTGAAATGTGTCTGCTCATACCCCTTCTGCCCCTGTTTTCCTCCTTCCAGGCCTCATTGTCTACCTGGGCATGATGGTGGGAGCCTTCCTCTGGGGAGGGCTGGCTGATCGGCTGGGTCGAAGACAATGTCTGCTCATATCACTCTCAGTCAACAGCGTCTTCGCCTTTTTCTCATCTTTCGTCCAGGGTTATGGCACTTTCCTTTTCTGCCGCCTCCTTTCTGGCGTCGGGTGAGTGTCCACTTCCTAAGCCCCTGGAGAGCAGGGCTGGGTCTTGGTCACTGTTATATCTCTAGGGCCCAGCACAGTGCCAGGCACACCAGATGCACCTCAAATATATGTGAGTTGAATGAATGAATTCCTTTCTCTTCCCACCATCTTCAGGCCAGCTTCTCCCTGTCCAGGACCTATCTACTGCCTGTCCAGAATGCCATTCCATGTGTGGTTCACTCCTGAGTCTTCCACCCTATGCTTTAGTTCCATTCTGAGCCTGGCTCCATGAAGAGGCCTAGTGGGTCTCAGCTTCACCCCTGGGTACCTGTGGACCCTTGAGTTATCCCCTTCCCAGAGTCTAAATATTTCCTACATTCAATAACAGACCTTGTTAATACCCCCACCTGCCAGAACTCTGAAGTCTTGACCCACCCAACTCCTACACTTCCTCAGCCACCTGCATGTACTCTCTGCATTGTCTCCAAGCTCTTTTCTGGCCTGCTCCCATATATGTGCCCTCAGATGCCTCTTTGCTCTTTTTCCTTTGGGGATTTCCCCTCTTTTCTGTAATTATCTTCCCTCCCTTCCAACTCTGTAGTCATCTTCAAGATTCAATGTTTGTTCCTTCCCATTCCCCAAGACCTGCCTGCCTGTTTCCCAGATTCCCAAGGATGAGTGCTTGATGGCTGGTGGTGAGGGAGCTTATAGGGCACGTGTGAGAAAGAGTCTCTTTAAAAGGTCCGGAAGATGAAAGGGACTTGGGGATCCAGAGCACTGGGGCAGGGAGGGGATCAAGAATATGGCCATTTTCCAATGCTGAATTCTTGCAATGCCCTCCAGGATTGGAGGGTCCATCCCCATCGTCTTCTCCTATTTTTCGGAGTTTCTGGCCCAGGAGAAACGTGGGGAGCATTTGAGCTGGCTCTGCATGTTTTGGATGATTGGTGGAGTGTACGCAGCTGCTATGGCTTGGGCCATCATCCCCCACTATGGTGAGCAGCCCCCAGAAGATGCACCCCAGACTCCCTCCTCTCCTGTGCTCCCTGTGGTAGGACCTTTCAGCCTCTGGCCTCTCTGCTGATGCTGTGACTCTATCCCTGCCAGGGTGGAGCTTTCAGATGGGGTCCGCTTACCAGTTCCACAGCTGGAGGGTCTTTGTCCTCGTCTGCGCCTTTCCTTCTGTGTTTGCCATTGGGGCTCTGACCACACAGCCTGAGAGCCCCCGTTTCTTCCTGGAGGTGAATGGGTCTGGGACTGGGCTGGGGGAAGGGCAGCAGGGGCTCCTGTATTCAAACACCCACTGTGGGTTTGGTTTGGTCCTATGTGGCTGCTTTCCTTCCTCACAGAGTCCAAGGTCTGGGGGACTTTATCTTGCTTCCTTTGTCTTAGAATGTATTTCCAGAGGAGTTCTGTGGGTGGAGAAACCATGGGACCTGCTCAACCATGGGTGGCTTAAGGTTTTGCAGGCAGAGGTCCTGGCCCTGGCCCTGACTTTACAGTTCAAAAGAGGATCTACTGCCTACTCCTTCCCCCTCCAACTTTATCTTGATCCAGCAGGGTTAGGATGCTGCCCCTTCTCTGATTACATGCTTGCCCACCATCATCATTTCCCTTGTTTTCAGTTTTCTCTTTCCATTTGACCAGGGGATTCCCTAAGACCTGGGTTAGGACCCTGGATTCCCCCACTCTTGCCCAAGTCTGATGATATCTTGCTGTACTCCCGCTTGGGCTCTTTCAGAGTGGATGATGGATGTGCCCATAGGTCACATAGGGGCACACAGGGGTTGGGGGTAGGAGCCTTTTTGTGTCCTGTGATTCCATAAGCCAGGTTGAGGGAGGGGGTCTATAACTCTGGGTCAGGGAGGGGCTAACCTGGATGTGGGGATTGTGTCTGTGGCTCTAGAACGGGAAACATGATGAGGCCTGGATGGTACTGAAGCAGGTCCATGACACCAACATGCGAGCCAAGGGGCATCCTGAGCGAGTCTTCTCAGTAAGCCACAGTCCTCCCCCTCAGTCCTCCAAGCCCCCACCTGGCCCCTCTTTGGATACCTCCCGCAGTCCCCACCCACCTTCCTAGGCAACTCTGGCCACACTCTCCCTCAATGAGATCCCTCAGGGTATCATGTCCACCTCCTGCCTCCCATTTTGCTACTGTGGGAGAAACTGAGGTACCTGGAAGGGGTGGAAAGTACAGACTGTGTGACTGCTCGCTCCTTCTCTTGACCCTAGGTAACCCACATTAAGACAATTCATCAGGAGGATGAGTTGATTGAGATTCAGTCAGACACAGGGACCTGGTACCAGCGCTGGGGGGTCCGGGCCTTGAGCCTGGGAGGGCAGGTAACGGGGTATGGGATGGTGGAGAGAAAGAAGGGAGTGGGAAAGATGGAGAGGAAGGCAGAGCTTGAGCCTGGGTGTGGGGGTGTTGCGTGAACTGAAGGGAGGTCGTAGGGCAGAATAATGGGGATCTTTAGGTGCTAAAACTACTGGCTAGCAGCCACTGTCTGGCTTTGTCCTGTTCCACCTAGGTTTGGGGAAATTTCCTCTCCTGTTTTGGTCCAGAATATCGCCGCATCACTCTGATGATGATGGGTGTGTGGTTCACCATGTCGTTCAGGTGAGGAGGTGGGTGGGGTGGGCGGTATGTGGGGGATGTGATGGTTTGTGGGTTGGGAGGGAGGTGGAGAGAATGGAAGTGAAGGGGATGAATAATGAGGAAGGTGCTTTTCAGAGCCCCTCTTATCCTCCACCCTATACTTCACTCATTAATCCAACAAACTTATATTACAGGCTGAACAGTATTAATTTCTGTTCTGTGCCAGGTACTCTGATGGGATGGAATAGATATGGTCCCAGTCCTCATGGAGTTTACATTTTGGTCCGGGAGCTAGAGAAAACTAGCTGTAAAGCAGTGTGATGGGTGCCACGGTGGGGGAAGTACTTCTGGAACACATGAGCAGGCTTTCCAGCCCAGATCTGGGGTGGGCTGGGGAGGGGATCTAAGTCCTAAAGAATGAATAGGAGTTAGATAGGCTGAGGGTGGGATGGGGAGACTGTTTTAAACAGAAGGAAGAGCAAATGCCTGGGAGGTAAGAAATAATATGGTGGGAGGGTTAGAAGAACCTGAAGTCCCCCAGAACCACAGCAATTGGTGAAAGATGAGGCTGGGGAGGTGAGCAAGGTCCTAACATGAGCTGACTCCTCTATTTCGCCCTCTTCTGGACTGCGTGGCTCTGATCCTGGAGCCCTGATTCCATTGCCCTTGACTCTTCAGCTACTATGGCCTGACTGTCTGGTTTCCCGACATGATCCGCCATCTCCAAGCAGTGGACTATGCAGCCCGCACCAAAGTGTTCCCTGGGGAACGTGTAGAGCATGTGACTTTTAATTTCACCCTGGAGAATCAGATCCACCGAGGGGGACAGTACTTCAATGACAAGTATGTGGGGACCTTTACACTTCACTCCTTCCACCCCTCTACCCTTTGCCTCCTTTGTGAGTCTGGGGATTTGGAGACAAGGTGTTTGGGGGCAAAGAGCCATGGTTCTCCTCAGCGCTGCAGCTTCCTTTACTTCACTAAGGAACTGAGTCTTGGAGGAGGGTATAAGGATGAGGGGAAAGTGGCTCTCATCATCCTGCCCTTACAGGTTTATTGGGCTGCGTCTGAAGTCAGTGTCCTTTGAGGACTCCCTATTTGAGGAGTGTTATTTCGAGGATGTCACATCCAGCAACACTTTCTTCCGCAACTGCACGTTCATCAACACCGTGTTCTATAACACTGGTAAGGTGGGGTGGCTAGTGGCTGACAGACTAAAGGGTTGGGTGGATCTTGAGCCAGGGAAAAGGAGCCTTCTTCATTTCTTAACTCAGTGTTCTCAAGCTGAGCTCTCTGGAGCCTTGGAGGTGGTATGGGGACCTATTAGCTACTACCAATAATTACAAAAATCTAATGGAAATTGAACATTTTTCTGTGATAAATAGAACATCTGACAAAAACATCAAGTTTCTTTGCCTTTGGCTAGAATTGAAACAGCTCAGTGTAGTGATATTAATGGATTTTTTTTTTTTTTGCGGTACGCGGGCCTCTCACTGTTGTGACCTCTCCTGTTGCGGAGCACAGGCTCCAGACGCGCAGGCTCAGCGGCCATGGCTCACGGGCCCAGCCGCTCCGCGGCATGTGGGATCCTCCCGGACCAGGGCACGAACCCGTGTCCCCTGCATCGGCAGGCGGACTCTCAACCACTGCGCCACCAGGGAAGCCCTTAATGCATTTTTGAAGAGGGCAAAAATCATTCAAAACAGTGTCCTTGGGAAGCAGAAAAACAATAAAAGGGATATTTGGTGGAGAAAAGGGAGTCAGTGCCTTAATCCATTTCCTTAACAGTGATTCTCAAACTGTATGCACATGAAAGGCTGGTTTTGTGAGCTAGACTGAGGTTTCCCACCTCTAAAATGGAGTACTGGGTGAGTTTTTCCACCTTGCAGGAAAAAGTAATGGATAGGATTTTTAATGATTTTAAATATTTTGCTCAGTAATTTATCCTAAACTCATGGCATTGCTACTGCTTATAGTCAGCTAGAGCAGACAAAAACAATGAACGGGAAAGAAGCAGACACCATTAATGAGAAAACTGGGAAACAGCCAGCCACACTGTTTCATTTGGTAGACTATGGTCATTTTGTGCTGTAAAGAGTTCTAGTTCGTATGGTGATGTTATCTGATGCTTTGTCATGAGTGCCCTGAATGATTCTGAGAGCCATCCCAGCTAAACCCCTCAAAGGCAGAGCCCTGAGCATAAGCAGTAGCAGCCTCCCTCTCACATCTGCCCTGTCCGCCTGTCTTGGTCTTTGTCCCCAGACTTGTTTGAGTACAAGTTTGTGAACAGCCGTCTGGTGAACAGCACATTCCTGCACAACAAGGAGGGCTGCCCACTGGACGTGACAGGGACAGGTGAAGGCGCCTACATGGTGTATTTCGTCAGCTTCTTGGGGACGCTGGCTGTGCTTCCTGGGAACATTGTGTCTGCCCTGCTCATGGACAAGATTGGCAGGCTCCGGATGCTTGGTAAGGCGGGGAGGCTGGCTGGTGGTGTGTTGTAACTGTTAAGGGGGCTGGGGGAAGGGGAAGGCTGTCACTGGGCTTCTCAGCTTAGTCTGTGGAAAGCTTAGCCAGAAGCTAAGACAGAAGGTTCTGTCTCTCACGTCTTCTGCTTGGGGGTGGCTGCAGGACAGGGAGGGGTCTGGTGGGGAAGCTCTTCTGGGGGTAGGAGGTGGGCAGAATAGCAAGTTCAGGGCACAGGCTTTGAGGTCATCGGTTTTGAATCTCAGCTCCACCGCCTACCTTGGGCAAGTCACTTTACCTCTATGAGCCCAGCTGTCTCATCTGCAACATGGCAGTGATGATAGTACCTGTCTCACGAGGTTGACTTATTAGCAATGCGTGTAAACCATCAAGTTGCTTGGCCCATAGCCTGCACTGAAGAAACGGTTGGTACTGAATTGTTAATAAGACAATTATAAGGGAGGTTGGGGATGAGTGGAAAGCCTTTCTTTTGGGTACCTTGGCAAAAAGAGTCTCATCCTGGGCTGCGCTCAACGCTGGTCAACAGGACAGTGTGGGTTGTGGCCAGGCTCATGCTGCTTTCTCCTTCCCCGGCTCTAGCTGGCTCCAGCGTGATGTCCTGTGTCTCCTGCTTCTTCCTGTCTTTTGGGAACAGCGAGTCAGCCATGATCGCTCTGCTCTGCCTTTTCGGGGGGGTCAGCATTGCATCCTGGAACGCGCTGGACGTGTTGACTGTTGAACTCTACCCCTCGGACAAGAGGTAGTTGGAGTGTGGTAGGGGCAGGGCAGCAGGTTTAGTGCTCAGAGGACAGGACAGAAATGGGTTGAGGAAGGGGGCTGATTGGGAAAGGCATCTTTAGGGGTAAAAGGGTACATATTCCCCTTGAGTTTCTCCTCTACAAGTTGGTAGCTTTTATACTCACTCCTTGAAGTCTTAACTATTAACCTAATTTTTTGGTGTCCTTTGCCCCTTGCCTCCCAATTTATCTGTATTCCCTGATGTGATCCCTCACCTCTCTAACCTCTCCATCTTTCCTCTCCCTCTTGGACACTGCCTGCCTTTTCTCCTTCACTTTCCCACCTACCCACCCTTCCCCCACAAACCCTCCCATGCCTCTTCCCTTTGTCTCCCTCCTGGGCCGGGCCCCTGCCTCCTGTGTGCTGTGCTGGGGGACTCCTGAGCAGGACCACAGCCTTCGGCTTCCTGAATGCTCTGTGTAAGCTGGCAGCTGTGCTGGGGATCAGCATCTTCACATCCTTTGTGGGAATCACCAAGGCCGCCCCCATCCTCTTTGCCTCAGCTGCTCTTGCCCTTGGTAGTTCTCTGGCCCTGAAGCTGCCCGAGACGCGGGGGCAGGTGCTGCAGTGAGAGTCTCTGGGGCTTCGGGGGTGGCAGGCACACTGTGAGACCACCAATTCCTTCTTCCCCTGCCCTGCCCTGCCATCCTGGCCACAGAGCCCTCATTCCCCGCTCCTGTTTGGTGTCTTAGCCGTGTGTGCGTGTGTGTGCGTGTGTGTGTGCACGTGCGTGACCCCCTGGGCAGGGACTACAGGGAAGGCTCCTCCATCCCAGGTTTGGGGTGCAGCCCTGTCCCCCACCTCCTCCCACCTGTGACTTTGCCCAAGAGTAGCCTTGGCCCCACACTTCTCCCCAGTGTTAGTGAGAGGCCCTTGCTCTTCCCGGCGCCTGGGACTCTAGAACAGGCTTCCTGCCTTCCCCCTCATTCCCTCTGCCTGGGCCCTGGTGAAAGCACAGGCGTGTGGCTATGCCGGCGGTGGGGGCCTAGTGTAGACCACGGACCAAAAGAACTTAGAGTCGGAAGGGCGTAAAGTGCCCTCTCATGCCTCCTGTTGGTTGCTGGGGGAGTAGCAATAAACCTCAGCCCCCTGGCCTCCATTTCCTTCTCAATTTAGGCTACAAGTAAGAAGCCTGAATTTTATGAAATTAGCTTTCTGATTCTTATTTATTTATATATTAAGTTCTGAGGCAGCTCAGCAGGACTGTGTGTGTGAGTGCTTGTGTACATTTATGAGTGAGTGTGTGTGTGCGTGCTGTGAGGTGGGGGTGTCGTTATACTGTCCTCAGATACAAGCCAAGGGTAACTTCAGTGGACACACACACAACCCTGCCTCCCACAGTATTTCCCCTAATCTTGTTTCTGTGCCAGGCCTGGGTGGGAGGAGCCCTAGGCCAGGCTGGGATAAGAGTCCCACAGTCTAGGGAGAGCTGAGGGCACCTGACAAGGTCCATCTCCTCCCCTCCTCTCAAGAAGCACAGGCCTCCTCTGGAGTGAGAGGCTCTACCCACTATAGCACAGACAGGCACAGCACAGCAGCCCTCCTACCTCCAACCTGTCCCCTCACAGGCAGGGGAGCGGTGGAGGGTAAGAAACCAGTCATATGGTCCAACCAGCAGATCAAAAGCACAAGGAGCTGGGGCGGGGTAGGAACTGGGGCCTTCCCAGCAACTCCTGTAAAGTGGGAAGAGTTTAGGCAGTAAGCCAGGGACTCCTAATGCAGGGACCAGAAGCCTCAGTCTCCCCGTCTCACCCTTTCCACAGGACAACCCCTGTAGGTTAAGCTGCCCCTGCCCCACCCTACTCTGTGTGGCTGCTTTCTTTGGTGCCCCCTTTCCCCCACCGTAGCTGTGATGTGTCGTAGTTTTTAGCTGTTTGTAAATGTTTAAAAAAAGTTAAAAGGAAAAAAGTGAAAACAATAAAAAAAGAAAATCCAAATTCACTTTCCTCATGCCGTGTCTGGTGCCCCCCACCCTATGGTCACTCCCATTTTGTAACACTGAACCAGGTGGTGACTGTTTAACTCTTTGACGTCTGTGCTCAAAGGACTGCCTTCTCCAGTGCCCAGTGTACGAGTGTGTGCCCTCTTCCCTCACCCTTCACTTGCTGGATGCAGCCCTCTCCCGTATGCACCCCCCTGGAGGGACCCATCCATCTCCCTTACTCTCCTGGGGAACCCTAAACCCAACTCTGTTGATGTAAAAAATGAAAATATTGATGAAAAATAAAAAGGAAACAAATCCTTAAAATCTATGTCTGCTTCTTTGCCTCTACCTACGTCCAACTCTGAGACAGTCCTGGGAGGGGAAGACGTGAGATGGAAAAACAACTCTTCTCTCTCTAAACTGAAGGCCAGAATAACATGATGCATCACATTTACTTCCTGAGTTGGCCTCTCTATCCTGACCTTTCCACTTCTACAGATGGAGCGCCCCCTCAGTCTCCTAGATTTGAAAACTTGGGGTAATGTCCTACAACTCAATAGCAAAAAAACTAATAACCTAATTAAAAAATGGGCTAAGGACTTGAATAGCCATTTTTCCAAATAAGACATAAAATGACCAATAGGTATATATAAAAAAATGCTCAATGTCACTAATCATCAGGGAAGTGCAAATCAAAACCATAATGAGATACCACCTCATACCTCTCAAGATAGCTATTTTATATATATATATATATATATATATATATATATATATATATATATATATATATATATATATATATATATGGTGTTGGCAAAGATGTGGAGAAACTGGAACCCCTGCCCATTGTTGGTGGGAATGCAAAATGGTACAGCCACTCTGGAAAATATGGAAGTTCCTCAAAAAATTAAAAATAGAACTACCATATGATCCAGCAATCCCACTTCTGGGTATTTAACCCGAAGAATTGAAATCAGGATCTTGGAGAGGTATGAGCACTCTCATGTTCATTGCAGAATATCACAATGGCTAAGATGTGGAAACAACCTAAACGTCCATTGACAAATGAATGGATAAAGAAAATACAGTATGTACATAACAATGGAATACCTGCCAGCCTTAAAAAAGAAGGAAATTCTGCTATGATAAACCATGAGGACATTATGCTAAGTGAAATAAGCCAGTCACAGAAAGACAAATATGCATGATTCCACTTTATCTAAAATAGTCAAATAGAATCAGAGTGGAATGTTGGTTACTAGGGGCTGGGGGAGAAGGGAATGGGGAGTTGCCAATCAACAGGCATAAAACTTCAGTTAAGCAAGATGATTAAGCTCTAGAGATCTGCTGTATGACATTGTATCTATAGTCAGTGATAATGTATTGATTGTACACTTAAAAAATTGTTAAGAGGACAGATCTCAAGAGTTTTTGCCATAATAAAATAATATTTACAAAAACATTAAAAAAATCTAAGAACTCCAAAAATGAAAACAAATAAACAAAAACTTGGAGTAATATTTCTTGAGAATAGAACCAACTTTCCTCCAAATCCTTGTGTGTGTTTTTTAAAAATATAGATTCCAGATTCCATTCCTGACTTGTGGAATCAGAATCTTTTTTTGGAAGAAAGTTGACCTAGAATCCACATTTTAAACAAGCTCCCGTGGGAATTTTTATCTGTGAGGAAATCTGAAAAGTACTGCCTGAGGTTTACCATTGACGCTCCTCTCACTCTAGTCCATTTCTGTTCTAATCAAGCCGTTTTCTGACTTTTTAAAAATGGTAGCTCTCAAATCAACTCCTTCCTTTCCATTTCAACAGCTGACCTCTAGGTCAGGGTTCCGCCTTCACCATTGGTTTATCTCTGTGCCTCCTATTTCCTATGCCAAACCACTTACACATCACTGCCAGATCAATCTGCCCTAAAATGCTCTTTGGCATCTTTCCTCAACACCCTTCAATGACTCCCTACTGCCCAACCAGATGCAGTCTAAACTCTTTAGCCAGAAATGGTTGATACATGTTAACCAAGCTTTCTCTTTACTAAGTTCCATCTCCATATTGAGATCATCAGAAAGTTGCTTATCTAGACATTACTTAAGCTTCCCTCAGAATTATGACATTTGGAAGGCTCATAAGAAAAAGGGCTATGTAAAGTTTTCTCTCCCTTCTATACTCATTTCCCAGATTATAATCTTTTCACTGCTTTAGTGTTTTTTTTTCTCACAAACAAATGTAAATCCTTTTGGAAATGGACAGGTTGATAGAAAGCCAAACATTCCCCAAGTCTGAAGTTCAAATGTGTCTTGTCCAATAACTCTCTGCCCAGTCCAGCTACTATGCCTTTGCTTGGGCTCTTCCCCCTGCCTGCAACAACTTTCCTTTCCTTTCTGGTTTAATGAAGCCCTTCCTGACTATGCTAGGCTTCAAGTATCTTTCTTCTCCCAAGAACATCTGTAGCACTGGTTCAACACGCCTTTAACAACACAGCAATTCACCTCATATGCTAATTTCTCTTTTAATGTACAGGATTACTTGCAACTCATAAGGTCTAGTGGTTCCTTAGTCACAATTTAACACGAAACAACTGGGCAGCTTTTCCTTAATAGTCCAGGGCAAGAGCAGTAGTGAGTGATTGTATGCTTTCCTTAGGCTGACCTTGATATGAGATGAATTGCTGTCTCCTGAGAACCTGTATATGCCGGTTGAATGGGGCCCAGGTCCTCAACTCTTACAAATACCAGACTGTATTGAAGGGAAGAAGGCCGCAGTAGTTTATTCTCACCCAACCCGTTTGGATCCCGGTCCTCCCTCTCTCTCAGGGTTCAGGGAGTTCCTCGAGTTTTCTTGCTCCCGCCCAGGCAGGGGGGGCTCGTGTCCAGTTGAGGGTTCTCCCTCCACTGGGCGGGGGTCCGCGCTTGTATGGCCAGGGCGTGGACCGGCCCAGCCAGCTCTTCTGACAGCGCCGCGTGGACCAGCCGATGCCGTTGCAGGGGGCTCAGTCCCTCGAAGCGAGAGCTCACCACGGCCACGCGGAAATGGGTTTCACTGCCTGGTGGGACCGCGTGGCCGCCGCTCTCATTACGCAGCTCTAGGACCTCGGGGTTCAGCGCCTGCTCCAACTTTGTGCGAATGGCAGCCTCGACGGGACCGATGGCCCCTGATCTGGCGCTGCCCCGGGACACACAGACGCGGCCAGCCATGGAGAACAGGCTTCCGACCAGCTGCCCACTCAGCATCAGCTACGGCAGAGACAAGGACCGGAGCAGTGAGGGTCAGGGCCTCGCTCTTGGTGAGAGACCAGTCTCTCAACCACCCCAGCCCCCACCCCCAGGCCAACGTCCACACTGGGAGCCCGCCTAGACGCGACAGTGAGACGCGAGGCACCGCCTCTTTCCTCTGTGTGACGTGGGGGAATCTGGCCTCCAGCCGCGAGCAGCTGAAGGGAGGCGGTGGATTAGAGAGAGCCCGCGCGCGAGGCACATTCCTTACTAAGGGGATTCGCAAAGAATGAGCTGGAGGTTGCAAGAGTAGGGTATGTGCAACTCCGGGCTTTTGGTTGAACCAATGTCCCTGTGTCCCCTCTGAACCCCAGGCTGTGCCCTTTCTACCTTGCACTCAGTCTTCGCTACCGCAGCTCCCACTCAGGGCCGGACTCCTGACGTTCCGGGAGAAACGCAGACTTCGCGTCCTGAGGCACGCTGGGAAATGGAGTCCTCGCTACGCAATAGACCGGGCCGGCACCACGTGGTGCCCTGAGGGTTCTCGGGAACTGTAGTCTCTACTTCCCCCGACTCGTGAGGTGGTGGGAGGCTCTGAACCTGAGGAATTGTAAAGAAAACGGGAACTTCTGTGCAATTGATATTGAGATTATTCGATTCATTTTATTGACAATACATCTTGTAGATCATCTAGCCCAACACCCTTATTTTACATACAAGAAAATGGAAGTCCATTTCATTTATTGAATACATAATTATTGTGCGCCAGACCAGTCCTGGAGGCTGGGGAGGTAAGACAGGCCCTGTCCTCAGGCAGTTTACAGAACACTGGAGAAGATGGATCAGTGAGCGGACAGTTGCAATACTGTGTGCTAAGGGCTGTGATGGGACTAAGAGCAGGATGCTAAGGAGGCATGTCGTCCAGACTTGGGGGAGAAGAGAAAACTTAAGGAAACAGTTTACAAGAGGCACAAAAATCCCTTTCTCAGCCCGTCCTAGTGTGGTAGCTGTACGCGCAAAGGCCAGGAGGAGAGAGAACTTTGGGGGAGTGGTTCCTTTGGGTGTAGTTAGATATGGTTGGAGCCCACGGGGCAGAGATGATGGTCATGGGAAGCTGAGTGAATGTATAGGCCTGTGGGGAGAAGGCCTCATTAGGCAGTTTTGTTTTTATCCTAGAAGCAGTAGGAAGCTAGGGAAGGTTTTCAGTGGGGATATAACAGGATGAGATTTTTCCAAGATGATATATAACTCGTCAATTCAACCAGTATTTTATTTTGTATCCTAATATTTTGTAGATTTCTCCATATATGTATTTCCCCAACTCTTAATTTTGAAAAATTTCAAATCTGCAGAAAAGTTGAACAGTGCAAAACAGCATTCTCTACCTTTCACTGTTTTTTACATTTATATATATTATATACTTATACATATATACTTTTGTGTTTAAGTACTTTATGTATACCTATATACTTTAAAAATGTATTTCTATACTTTTTTTGAAAATAAGTTGCAGATAGCATGACATTTCACCCTTAGGTACTCCAGTATGTATCTCCTAAGAACAAGGATATTCTCTTATATAACTACAATACCCTATCACATTCAAAAAATTTAACATAATGTCAATTGCAAGGTTAGTACAATGAGCACCCCATTTATTCTTCACCTATATTTACTGACATTTTACCAGATTTGCTTTTTAATCTCTTTTTTTTTTTTTTTTGGTACGCGGGCCTCGCACTGTTGTGGCCTCTCCCGTTGCAGAGCACAGGCTCCAGACGCACAGGCTCAGCGGCCACGGCTCACGGGCCCAGCTGCTCCGCGGCATGTGGGATCCTCCCGGACCGGGGCACGAACCCGTGTCCCCTGCATCGGCAGGCGGACTCTCAACCACTGCACCACCAGGGAAGCCCTAATCTCTCTTTGAATGTGTGTATATAATAAAAATATTCTTTTCATTTTTGCTGAACCATTTGAGTTGCGAAAATCTTTACATTTCATTGCTATATAATTAAGCGTATATCTCCTAAGACAAGGATATTTTCCTACATAAGCGCAATACCATTACCACACCTAAGACGTTTAATATTTGTTCAATACTATTACTAATATATAGTTGACATTCAAATTTCCCCAGGTGTCTCATTACTGCCTTTATAATTTTTTATTTTTCGAAAGCCAATCAAGGATCATGCATTGCATTTAGCCATCTTTAAATTTTTATTTTGCAAAGATCCCTGGCTGCAGTGTGCAGAACTGTAGAGGAGGTAAGAGTGCAAGCAGGGAGACCAGTTGGAAGGTTAGTGTAGCAGTCTAGGTGAGGGATGATGATGACTTGGACCACGCTGGTGGTCATGCAGGTGAAGATGGAAATAAATTGTGGCTATAAGATATACATTGGGAGGGTAAAACCCACAGGATGTGGTAATGGGCTAGTTACGGGAGGGAAAGTATGAAGGATAACTATCAGGTTTGTGCATCTGGATGGATGGCATTTGTTCCCTAAGATACAGAATATTGGAAGCAGCACAGGTTTGGAAGGGTGGGGAAGGGAAAGACTAGGTGCCCAATTCTGTTTTGGACTTGAGTCTGAAGTGTCTTTATGATATCCAAGAAGAGATGTCATGTTGGATGTATGGTTCTATGTGTGTGTATTTTATTTTTAACTTTTTCTTAGGTGCTTTCAGAGTTATAGAAATACAAAAATAGTACAAATAATTCTTGTATACCCCTCACCCTGATACCCAGATTATCCAAATATTGACATGTTATCATGTTTGCTTTGTTTCTTTTTATGTATCTAACTACACATATATAATTATTTTTCTGAATCATTTGAGAGTAAGTTTCAGAGGTAAGTCCATTTACCTCTAACTACCTGTGATGGTTAATTTTATGTGTCAACTTGACTGGGCCACAGGGTGCCCATATATTTGGTCAAACATTATTCTGGGTGTTTCTGTGAGGGTGTTTTTGATGAGATTAACATTAAAATTGGTACACTGAGTAAAGCAGATTGCCCTCCCTATTGTGGCTGGGTCTCATCCGATCAGTTGAAGGCCTGAATAGAACAAAAAGGCTAACCCTCCTGGAAAAAGAGAGTTCCTTCCTGCCTGACTGCCTTTGAACTGGGACATTGGCTTCTTTCCTGCCTTCAGACTTGAATTGAAACACTGGCTCTTTCTGGGTCTCCAGCCTGTTAGTCTTTGACTGGAACTACAGCATTGCTTCTCTTGGTTCTCAAGCCTTCAGACTTGGACTGGAATTACACCATCAGTTCTCCTGTGTTTCCAGCTTGCTGACTCACCCTGCAGATCTCAGGACTTGTCAGCCTCCATTGTCATGTGAGCCAATTCCTTATAATAAATCTCTCTTTTTTTCTCTCTCTCTCTCTCACTTGTTTGCTCTTGCCCTCTCCATATATATCCTATTGTTCTATTTCTCTGAAGAGCTCTGACTAATATATATTTGCTAATATGTATTTAGTAAAAAAAAAAAAAAAAAAAAAGACATTTTCTTATATAACCACAATGTAATTGTCAAATTCTGGAAATTAACATTGATACAGTACTATAATCTACAGATCTTATGCAAAATTTGCCAATTGTCCCATAATGTCCTTTATATAAAATGAAAAAAAAAATTCTGGGCCAGGATCCAATCTAGGATCACATGCTGTATTCAGTTGTTATGTCTCTTTGGTCTCCATTAATCTGGAATAGTTCATTAGTCTTTTTGTCTTTCACGACTTTGACATTTTCGAGTACAGACCATTTATTTTGTTAAATATCCCTCAACTTGGGTTTGTCGAATATTTCACTCTGATTCAGATTTAGGATATACATTTTTGGCAGGAAAACTGCAGAAGTGATATTGAATCCTTTCACTGAAGCATATAGGGGGCATATAATTCAATTTGTCTCATTGTTAATGATAATTCTGATTGATTAAGGTGGTATCTCTCAGGTTTCTCAATTGTAAAATTTTTCTTTTTCCCTTTGTAGTTGTAGGAGATACTTTGAGTCTATGTACTATTCTGTTTTTCATTAAGCTTTTGTCTACTAGTTTTAGCATCTGAGAAGTGCATGTGAAGAGTCTCATTGAAGATGAAATGAGACCGTGGGCTGGGGGAAGGCGGGGAAGTGGGTGAGGGGAGTGAAATCACCTGGGAAAAAAGAATAAAGTGAGAAAAGAATCAGATTTTCTATTAGAAGATCACTCTGGCTAGTGTATGAGGAATATATTAAGGGAATGGGAAGAGAGAAGCAGGGAGAAGAGGAGAAAAGCCTTTGGCAGTAGTCTGGTGCAAGATAATCTGAGTGAACGCAGGAGACAGGCTAGAGAGAAGTAAATCAACTAGAGTGCTGTTAAAGAGATGGAATCTCTAAGAAGGACTTGTTTTTGGCGATGGCCTTGTAATTTGCTAATCCAGTGACAGTGGTGGGGAATGGTGGGAGGCTGTGGTCAGAGAAGGCCTTGCTGTGGAGGGGACATTTAAACAGAGATTTGAATGACTAGAGGAAACCAATCATGTGGAAAGAGAGATCTGGCCAGAGGCAATGTATTCACTGCATGTGTTATGCCAGACTCACTGTTGGCATACTTGGGTGTTCGGTAAAATGTACCGGGTGGATAGTGAGCTAGTATGTGCATAGAGAGGGCCGACATTATTATTCCTGTTGCAAAAATAAATGAAAGCTTTGTAAGTTGCAAGCTCCCTAGGGCAAGTTTAGTGTCTTTGTTTCTAATAAAAAACATAGTCATGACAATATTTACTATTTAGTGAAGGTTTGTCATGGTCAGATTAAGAGTCTTAGAGGCTTTAAGCACTGAGACATTATGGTGGCCGCCTCATGTGTAATTAAAGAAAACAAAACGGAAACTAATAAACACTAATCTGTAATGTGAGGAGTAAGATGCCCAACAAAGTATTCATCTTTTTCCTATGATGATTACTTCAGTATTTGTTCATTAAAAAATTAATTTGGGGGCTTCCCTGGTGGCGCAGTGGTTGAGAGTCCACCTGCCGATGCAGGGGACGCGGGTTCGTGCCCCGGTCCGGGAAGATCCCACATGCCGCGGAGCGGCTGGGCCCGTGAGCCATGGCTGCTGAGCCTGCGCGTCCGGAGCCTGTGCTCCGCAACGGGAGAGGCCACAACAGTGAGAGGCCCGCATACTGAAAAAAAAAAAAAAAAAAAAAAATCCCAGAGGTGTTAAAGGAGATAAGATCCAGCCTGTTTGTGATGGTGTATGACTTTTACAAATGGCCTGCTCTGTTACATATTTTAATAACTCTGGTAAGAATGCTGGGAAGGGAGGTCTGGGTGGCAATAGATAGTAACTGAACCTGATAAAATTTGTAGGATATTGGCCTATCTGGACTTATCTAATAAGGTTTTATAGCTAGATGGAATTTAAAGTATTAAGTCTAATTCCATCCCTCTCTCATGCTCTCTCACTCTCACTCTCTAACTCCCCTGCTCTCCAGCTCTCCCTCTCTCTGTAACAGAGGGAGGAAGCGAGGCTGGGTAAGTTAAGTGACTTCATGAAACCCATAATCTAGTTAGTGAAGTAGTGTGCTTGGAGGGATGACGAGCACAGTCTTTGAGTCAGGCAGACCTTGGTTCTAATCATGTCTTTGTAAGTGGCTGTGTGACCTTCAGCAAGTGCTTAAACGCCTCTGAGCCTTGGTTTGCTTATCTGTGAAACAATTACAGTCATCCTTCAGTATCCATGGGTTCTGAATCTGAGGGTTCAACCAACCGTAGATGGAAAATATTCTAAAAAAAAATCTGGAAAATCCCCAAAAAGCAAAAACTTGAATTTGCCCTGCCCTAGCAACTATTTACATAGTTTTACACTGTATTTACAACTATTTACATAACATTTACATTGTATTAGGTATTAAAAGTAATCTAGAGACACTTCATCTGGGAGGATGTGCTTAGGTTATATGCAAATAGTACACCATTTTATATAAGGGACTTGAACATCCTTGGATTTTAGTATCCACTGGGGGTCCTGGTACCGAGGTACAACTGTATATCTACTTCATAGGTAGCCCCTAACATAGGGCTTATCTCATAATAAGGGTTTAAGGTAATCTCTTTTCCCTTTACCCTTCCTAACAGCACAGGCTCACTGTGATAGAAGTAAAAAAGAGATCAGGAGGTCAGCTGGCCCCTCAAGCAGGGCCTCGAAGGGTACCAGAGCTGTCGTGGGGTCCCTACTACTGTATTTTGTTCTGTGCTCTGTAGGGCTGAAAAGTTGACACTATTAGAACTTCCAGAGCTGATTGCCTTCTTGGGGAGAGAGTTACACTAACAAAATCACAAGAAATTGATGAATAGGTCAGAATTCAAATTAATTAACTTCTAGTGATAGATATATCTTCCCATACTGGTTCTCCCCTTCTCAGTCTCATTTTTATCCTAAAGTAGAATAATTGGAAAGTTGTTAATTGAGAGCAGAACCTGAGCTAAGAGGGTTGGATAGTCTTCAGAAACATTTTACCCAGACTATGAGAACAAGCTGATGCTTTCACCAGGGAACCTTCTATAATAGCCTAAACCTTTGTGTCTAGCAGACACATACTCTTAGTGTTAGAGAAGCACAACACATTCCTACTGTAATTGCCCCATTTAGATGGTATGTGGACCATATCTTTCTATTAACATGTGCATCTTCTGAAATACTATAATCAGTTTGGCTAGAATTATCTTCAGTTGCATCCTACTATTGAGGAAACACTCCCATTACTTTTGACTGTACTTGGGTGTTTCACAAATCTATACCAGCATCTTACCAGGGGTAAGCTCTACAGATAGCTGATGTTAACTAATTTTAACTTACAGAGTTCACCAGATTTCCTCCATTTTCTAGAGGCATCTCATTACAGACCTCTTTGTACTAGTCTCAATTATCTGTATACCCATTGCCTGATAGGTAGCATGTACTCAATAAATGTCAGTTGAACACAGGTGAGGATAAAAGAGGAACACTAGAAAAGAGCTCAAGGAGAAAAATTTAAGTCTATTCTTTTCTCTATAGCATTCTACCTCCTGTCTTTGATAGGGACATAGTGAAGGGACAAAGTAGGTAATTAAATAGTTAATCCCACTAGGGGATTGTAAGTAAAGAAAAAGCTATGGGAGACCACTCTAAGTTAATGATCACTCAATCAAGCAGGCCTGCGTAGCAACAAAACTATGCAACAGAAGCATGAGACATACCCCAAAACAATAAAACAATGGTGGCATGAGACCCACATCCTGCCCAGTGAGCTCAGTAAGCTGATTCCAAGGGCATGCTTCTCTGCACACACTAAAAACAAAAAATAGAAGGAAAGGGTGACATTATACTGAAACCTGAGATGATTTACCATTTTTAGTAAATGAGAGCCTTTTTGCTCACTTCCATTGCACCATGACAGTCCCGACTTGACCAAGAAGGGACAAGAACCTCCCTCCCCCCCTCCCCGACGTGGAGGAGGAGCTGATGCTGGAAGTTTGACGTCTACTCAAGAATGAGGAAGAAGGTGCTCTTTTCCCCCTCCCCACTTTTCCTTTGATTATAAAACTGTACCCCACTAAGTTCTCGGAGCACAGCACCCTCTCACCCAGCCGCTTGGGAAGTCTCACAAGTGTCCTATTCTAATAAATCACTTATCTGTCACTTTGCCTCTCGCTGAATTCTTTCTGCGCTGAGACATAAAGAACTGAAGATCCCTGGAGACCCCAGATGCATTTCAGCGGTTTCAGCTTTATGGGATATTCAGAAAAGGGTGAAAATGGGGTGGGGATGTAAAACTCCCAGGGATGGGAAGCTGAGGAGAAAGAAATGGAACTTTCAGGAAAAATTTCTATGGAAGGTAGGTGGAGGATTACACAAACGAGTCTCTAGGGGCTGTTGCTGAAGTCTAAGAGAGGCAAACAAGAGGATCATGGAGGAAAAGGCTGAAGTTAAAGAAGTAACACTGGATATGCTGTTGAGATGCAGGGAACAGTGGATTCTGGTTTAGGTACCTGGAAGATTGTTGGTGCCATTCAGGTAAAGAGAGCAAAGAGGAGGGGGTGTGTGTGGGGGTGTTTGGATGAGTTTGCTTTTGGATAGGTCGAGTTATTGGGACAAACAGGTTGAAGTATCCAGTCAGCAGTTACGTATATGGGTCTGAGCTTCTGAAACAAATTTGAGTGTTAGTTGAAAGCATGGATTTGGGTAAGGCTCTTCGGGAAGAGTGAAGAATGGAGGAGTGTGGGGGAGGGGCGAGTAGGGAGGCAGAGCCCAGCTGGACACCGGGATTTAAAGACGGGCAGAGGAATTTGGTGTTGCCAGAGTTGAGGGGTGGGGGTGGGGAGAAATAAAATTAAATAAATAAAATAGGTTAAAAAAAAAAAGGGCAAAGGAACAGAAGCAGGATGAGGAAAGACGAAGGGCGACATTTTGAAAGCCAAGGGAAAGCCGCCTTCAGGTTCAAGGCGGTTTTGGACGCCGCCCGGAGGTAAAGAGGAGGATGACTAATTCTATGCTAGCCTCGGTCAAACTGGAGTCCGAAGAGCAGTGGCGGGTGGCAAGGGGCTAAGCCACACCGCAGGCAACGGTAAATTGAATGGGGGAGGCCTTAGTAGCACTATATTCTTTAAGGAAGTTTAGCTTTGACGAGTCAGAAAGGGAGGGACTTGGAGGGTAATTTAGGGCTCAAGGGGATAATCAGCTTCAGAATTCGGTACCCTTGAGTGGGAGTAACTCTACATCTGCCGGAGGCTCTCTGCAGTCCTTTTGGGTCCTTCTTGGGATTTCCCTTGGTGAAAAAAAACCTACCACTCTTAAGCTGGAAAAAAATTGCCACTCAATAAAAAACAAAACAGCGTGTTGCTTGAAAGCCTTCGCTTTAGAAATCCTGGCATGCAAATAAGGGGCTTTAATGTGGCTCACAGCGATTGGTAGGTACTTACCAAGGCCGTCATTTCCTCGTAGTACAAGATGCAAACGAAGAGTCTGCTTTCCGCTTTCCTATTGGCTGTTCGATCGGACTCAGCTTTTAGCCAATCAAACCACTTCGCTTCACCCCTCCCGGTAGCTCTTATAAATTACATCAAATGGGTTATCCTTGCCACATCCTTCTCGTTGAAAAAGAAGCTGTAACTGCATTTTTAGCCGTAATGTCAGGACGCGGAAAGCAGGGAGGCAAAGCTCGGGCCAAGGCCAAGTCGCGCTCATCCCGCGCTGGCCTTCAGTTCCCCGTGGGGCGAGTGCACCGCCTGCTGCGCAAAGGCAACTACGCCGAGCGAGTGGGGGCCGGCGCGCCAGTGTACCTGGCGGCCGTGCTGGAGTACCTGACAGCGGAAATCCTGGAGCTGGCCGGCAACGCGGCCCGAGACAATAAGAAGACGCGCATCATCCCTCGCCATTTGCAACTAGCCGTGAGAAATGATGAAGAGCTCAACAAGTTACTCGGGGGTGTCACAATTGCCCAGGGCGGCGTCTTGCCCAATATCCAGGCAGTCTTGTTGCCCAAGAAAACGGAGAGTCACAAGCCTGGCAAGAATAAGTAATTAGGAGGCTTGACACCAACCCCACTCACCCCAAAGGCTCTTTTAAGAGCCACCAAAGTGTCAAATGAAGGGCTGATCACGAAATAGCGCATTAGCTCTTTTTTTGAAAACTTGGGTGGCTCTAAAAAGAGCCTTTGGTCTTTGGTTCACTTTGTCTGGATTCATTTGCTTTTGGCTTTGTGGCTTTCGGTTTTCTTTGGTAATAGAACGGCCTGGATGTTGGGCAAAACGCCACCCTGGGCGATGGTGACTTTGCCCAACAGCTTGTTCAGTTCCTCGTCGTTGCGGATGGCCAGCTGCAGGTGACGAGGGATGATGCGCGTCTTCTTGTTGTCTCGGGCCGCGTTGCCCGCCAGCTCCAGGATTTCGGCGGTCAGGTATTCAAGGACTGCCGCCATGTACACGGGGGCACCAGCCCCCACCCGCTCAGCGTAGTTGCCTTTGCGTAGGAGACGGTGCACTCGCCCCACCGGGAACTGCAGCCCTGCGCGGGACGACCGCGACTTGGCCTTGGCGCGGGCCTTGCCTCCTTGCTTTCCGCGGCCAGACATAACTGAATACAACGCTACAAGGCCTAGAGCTCAGATTCTCGCAACAACCAGGATTGAAAGAGCAGCAATTGGAAAGCTTTTATAAGCTTTCCTAGGGGTGGGGTCAGGAACGAATTTTTCATTGGTCCTAAATTGGCTCCAGAAATGGCCAATAAGGTCAAGAGTCGGTGTTGTTACGTAGCTATTACTGATAACGCAAGGTCTCTACATGTACCAATGGAAACGTAAGACTTTTGGAGCCTTAATTTGCATACAGTGGTTATAAAAGGATCAGGCCCGCCCATTCTCATACTACTTTTCTTTGCTAACGGGTGTTGTATTCTACAATGCCTGAGCCGGCAAAATCTGCTCCCGCGCCCAAGAAGGGCTCGAAGAAAGCTGTCACCAAAGCTCAGAAGAAGGACGGCAAAAAGCGCAAGCGCAGTCGCAAGGAGAGCTATTCTATCTACGTGTACAAGGTACTGAAACAGGTGCACCCGGATACCGGCATCTCGTCCAAGGCCATGGGCATCATGAACTCGTTTGTCAACGACATCTTCGAGCGCATCGCGGGCGAAGCGTCGCGCCTGGCGCATTACAACAAGCGCTCGACCATCACCTCCCGGGAGATCCAGACGGCCGTGCGCCTGCTGCTGCCCGGCGAGCTCGCCAAGCACGCCGTGTCCGAGGGCACCAAGGCGGTCACCAAGTACACCAGCTCCAAGTGAGTCCCTGCCGGGACGCGGCGCTCGCACAAGTCGCCGAGCCGCTTGATTTTCCAAAGGCTCTTTTCAGAGCCACCCACCTAATCACCAGAGAAGAGCTTTGTTCACTTGTTTTCCCTCAGTCTCTTCTCACAAAGTAAGTTGCAGTAGTTGGATAAAAGTAATGGCAAGTGGCACACGTAGCTTTTTAGGCCCTTATGACTTGAGGTTCCTGGCGCGTGATTGGCTTTGCTTTTGAATCTAGGCCGAGTCAACTCCTCACTGTGCTGCTTAGATTTCTTATGAGTCAGTTCTAAATTAGGATACTGAGACTGCTCCTTCCCACCCTCTGCTCGTAGACTGTTGTGTCCTGGTGGCTCTGTTGCGTACGTTTCATCGGTGTTCTAAAACAAAGTGAGTGATTTCGGCCATCCTCATTTAAGAAAGGACCCCAGGACGTAAGTAAGCCCGGGTTATGCGAACACTGCATCACAGCCCTGAAGAATTCTCCCGAGAGTTTGGCAGCTGCTTGGGTGCCCAGTCACCAGTTATGCCCTGCGACGTGACCTCCTGTGGATACCAGTAGTTCGGGGTACTTAGGACTGAACCCGCGCTGCCTGGTCTCAGCCTTTCCCTGATTGGACGACATGAATATTCAAAATCTCGCGCCGCTCCAGAATTCATAGATTCCGGTTTCCACCGCTCCCTTTGGTGCTTTGGAATCCCTGTTATTTTTTGGTTTGTGGATCATTTTTGCATTTAATTCTCTTATCTTGGAATGTTTCGGCCTCAAGTAACTGTAAGGCACTAGTCATTTTAGTCTGGGCTCAAACGTCACCTCTCAGAAACCTTCCCAAGTCATCCACTCAGGAGTTTGCGCCTCCTTCCTGCCTGTCCTGGGCCCTCACTCTATTTTATCTTCCTCCTAGCAGCGGTCAGAAATTGTCTTGTTCGTTTATATTCTTGTTTATGGTCTTTCTCCTCAAGCCCTTGACAGAAACTTTGGTGGTTTGGTTTTCCTCTATATCGTCAGTGCCAACCAGTACTGGGCGCACAGAGGACACTTCAATACTTATTGAATTAATATTTGTTGAATTAATTTTTCTGTCCCACTCCTTTTTTAATCGCTTCCGTGGATGGATGGGTGCGGTTCATTTTCATTAGATGTATGTGAAGAAGTGATGAAAATGGAAATGCTTTTGGAGCTCCTTCCCCAAGTCTGTCCGTGGTCACCTCAGGGCAACAGCTGGGAGGAGGACTTTGTTAAGATTTTTTTTTTTTTTTTTTTTTGCTTTAAGGGGGAGGTGGCAGTTTTGTCCCTCCTTTATGTTTCTCAGTTTGGCCTAATCTCTTGGATTTTCATTAAATTCAGAACATTGGTCATTGGAAATCCTTTTCCTTTCTCTATTTATGACATCCTCCTTCCATCCTGATCCTTTGTTCCTCACGGAGATGAGCTTTTAATTTATGTTCACCATCTCATTTGCTCTTCAGGAGACCGTATACAATAGACAAGATTAATATCCCTTTAAAAACGAGATTGAGAGAAGCAAAGTGATTGGTCCACTGGTCATGCAGCTAACCTTGTCCACCTTTGTATCCTCAGATGCGAGGACAATTGTATTTTAGTTTTACTTCATGTAATTACAGAATGTTGAATCTTTCTGTCCAAGCCTTGATTTTGCTGATAAAGACACTGATGGTCTGATGAGTTATTCAACTCTGCTTTTGGATAGGGGTCCTGGAGTTAACTGCAGGGGTTTCATGAATCCAAATGGACTCCAGACATTATCAGAGACTGAATAAATCTATGTTTCTTATATGTGTGTTTTCAGATGTGTGTAGATGCTATTGTTATTAATAAAGTTACCAGTTAATTTAAAAGCTTGGCTGGATTATTGTATCTGCAATATAGTTTTTAACTAAATGAAATGAACAGATAAAACCACTACTGGGTCTGTGGAAAAGCTGAGTGCCTCTGACTTGGAAGATGAATATTTATAAACCATCAACCAAACTTACTTCTACTCCAGAAGTGCACTGGGGCAGAAATAGCCTGTTATGAGGACACTGTTAATGCTCAGTAATTGAAAAATACATGACCACAAAACCAAACAAAAATCACCACAAACAAGAAGCACTATAAACAAGATAGAAGAAATAAAGTCCTTAAAGTCCTCTGATACCTGCAGAGTACTTACTGTATGCCAGACGATGTTCCAGGTCCTTTACACATATTGACTCATTTAATCCTCACAAGAACCTTATGAAATAGTTACCATTATTATGTCCCATTTTACAAATGAGGAAACTGAGGCACAGAAAGGCTTCTTCTCGGAAACTCTCCAGAGAATAAACTCATAGTTCAATGTTTAACGGACTTGAGAAAGTAAGACCCCTCTCCGAAAACCTGGATTTTGGGGAAAATATTTATGCTTTAAAATTAAAATAAAAAGAAATACCGCCTGCTTTATTTTCAGCATGCACCCTGGATATAAGTCTATGGTGGTGGCTGAAAATCTTGGGTGGTGTGCTCTCATTCTCCATTCCAGAGACCATAGTTCAGCTCAGTTTAATTTGTCCCCATAGTTGTAGGGCTCACCAGCTGAAATACTTTTACTAATGTGAGAGAGCTTTGGTTACTGACCATGGGCTCCTCCGGTGTTTACTAGGCAGGAAGTTACAGAGTGAGAAAGGGGACGGAGGTGTTAGAGTTTGGTATTTTAACTCTGGAGGGGAGGTGATTAGTGATGGTGAGATTTATCCTCCTAAAGAACCTCTTTGGGGCTTCCCTGGTGGTGCAGTGGTTGAGAGTCCGCCTGCTGATGCAGGGGAAGTGGGTTCGTGCCCCGGTCCGGGAAATCCCACATGCCGTGGAGCAGCTGGGCCCGTGAGCCATGGCCGCTGAGCCTGTGCGTCCGGACCCTGTGCTCCACAACGGGAGAGGCCACAACAGTGAGAGGCCCGTGTAACGCAAAAAAAAAAAAAAAAAAAGAACCTCTTTGATCTTTCTCCTTCTCAAACATCTGTATACATTTGCTTAAGTTGGAGTTAATAACAATACTTGTTATAATAATAATTGCTTCTGCTTCTTGAGCACATAAATATTTACCTTGTCCTCTGCTAAGCGGTTTACAAGCATTGCCTCATTTAATCTTCACAACCACCACTTAAGATGGGTTCCATCCTTATTTTATAGGTAAAGGAGATTGAATTTCAGAAAAGTTAAAGAACTTGTCCAGGATTGTTTAGGAAGTAAATGGTGGAACTACAACCCAGTGCACACTTTTAAAAAGCTTGATGTTCAAGGCCTTCCATAATCTGCCTCTTCCTTCTTCCACAGCTCTATCTCCTACTGCTATACAGGATTTCTGCTCTAGTTAACATGGTCTAGTCACCTTCCCCTAAACCCGTTTGCTCTTTCTCAGGGCTAGACTGGACTGCCCCTTCTTTCTGGCTTGGCCAGAGCTTTCTTTCAAGCCAAGGCCATAATCTTCCACCTCAAATGACATCTCTCAACTAATTTCTGTACCACCCTCATCTCTTCTTTGAACAAACAAACAAACAAAAACAAAAAAAAACTTTACTGAGGTATAATTGGCATACAATAAACTGTACATGTTTAAAGTATACTTTAAGTTTAGACATACGTATATACCTATGAGAACATGAGTACAATCAAAATAATGGACATATCCATCCACCCCCCCAAAAAAGGGTTTCCTAGTGCCCCTTTATAATTCTTCCCCCCTGCTCCCTTCACCAATGTCCTCCTTTGGCCCCATCCCTGCCCTCAAGCAACCACTGGTTTGCTTTATGTCATTATAGGTAGTTTGTATCATACAATGTATCATTTGTATCTGGCTTCTTTCACTCAGCATAACTGTTTTGAGATTCATATATATTTAGGTGCATGTATCAGTAGTTCATTCCTTTTTATTGCTGAGTAGTATACCATTGTATAGCCGCAACTGGTAATTCAGTTACTTGTTGATCGATAGTTGTGTTGTTCCCAGTCCTTCCTCCAGTTTTTTTTCTTTTTTTTTTGGCTGCGCCCACATGGCATGAGGGATTTTAGTTCCCCGACCAGGGATTGAACCCGCGCCCCCTGCAGTGGAAGCGTGGAATCTTAACCACTGGACTGCCAGGGAAGTCCCCTTCCTCCACTTTTTAATGCACTCCAACTTTGTGTCGTGTTGGTTCCACAGATGAGCACAATAAACTTTCTGCCTTCAATTGGGAAGGAACTCAGATGGTGGATGAGCCATATACACAAATACTTATTCTATTCAAGTGGGAGAAAGTATTAGGGTTTCACTTTTGTTCTCCGAGGCTCAGAACGTCTCTAATCCATTTTATGTCCTGTGGCCAGAGTAGTCATCTAAAGCACAGACGGTGGCCTTCCTCGCTGACTCAGTTTGGCCTTCAAAAGACAAACATGAGAGTAAAAAATGTAAAACTATCAGCAGTTCTTATACCATATTTGGTCTCACAACATGGTCTGGGGAGCTCCGCTCCTTTAAAAGGGAGGCTAATATAGCTCACAATATGGCTAATCAGTGGTTGTGGAACAGGGAGGAAGCCTGAGGGGCAGCTCTGTTCAGGTTTCAGACACTGACCCTTAACTGGAAGACTGTCCCTGTGGCTTGGGAGACTAGGTTTAATCATTCATTTAATATGGGTGATTGAAAATCTGTATCTGCTAACTTAATAAATAATTATTAAGTATCTATTAATATTATTAAGTTCTGTAAGAAAGGCTCTCTAGGACCACTCTGACTCCTGAGCATTGTTAGGTATGATATAATTAAGTCATTCTTTCATTCAGTGATTTATTGAGTATCTGTTAGATAGCAGGCAATCTGGTTTAAGGTTAAACGGAACAGAGTGGCTTCTGCCTTCCTGGACTTTTAGTGGCTAGAAGGGAAGATAGACATTATACAAGTGACTATAATAAAATGTGACACGTGTTAAGATGGGAGAAGTACAGGTACAGAGAGTGTAATGGAGGGAGGCCTAACTTAACACCGATGGGGCTAAGGAAGGTCTCTCTGAAGAAAGACTTGAAGGAGAGTGAAAGACAGCAAGCTCAGGGAGATAGGAGGAACTGCAAGAAATTTAGTATGGGTAGTATTTAGGGGGTGAGGGGGTAGGCAGGTAGAGCCAGACCTTGAGGGATTGGCCCAGACATATGGAAACGGACTTTAAAGAACCCAATTAGCTTCTGGGCCAGCATGACTGTGGAAACATCTGTACCCGTTCAAGCAACCTCTACTGCAGATGACACCTTGACCCTCGAAAGAGTGTCCATTCATTTCAGTGGCTTCCCTTAATGTGGAAATGGCTTCATCAGGCCATGAAGGCTGATGTCAGCCACCATCATGCTCTGAGGGGACCATGAGGTTCTGAGGGGGACTGTGAGATTCATAATTGGCCAAATGCAAAGGTTTGCCAATACCCAGAGCTGGTTGGGCTAGAGAAATGAGGTATTCTCATACACTAGTAGTGAGAGAAGAATTTGGTGCAAACTTTTTAGTGGGTAATTTCACAATAACTATCAAAACTCTCTTTTTATATACGAATACAAAACAAAAGCCCCTAGCAAATCACTCAAAGATATTTGTGCAGGGATTGTAAATAGCAGCTTTTAAAAAAACGTATTTTTAATTCTTGATAATTGAGAAATTAAAACATATACACAAACAGATGCCAATGTACCCCTTATCCAACTTCAACAATTATCAACTCAAGGTCAATTATCAGCTCAAACCAATTATCAACTCAAACCAATTATCAACTCAAGGCCATCCGTCCTGTGTCATTTTGAAGCAGATCCCAGGCACCATATTATTTAATCCATAAAAATTTCCTTATGTTTCTCTAAAAGATAAGGACTGTAGTACCAAATCATGTCTAAAATAATTAACAATAGTTCCTTAATTTATCAAATATCTAGTTAGTGCTCAAATTTTTAATTTTAATCTACCTATCTAATCTAATCTATATGTTTTTAAAGTACTTTATCTGAATCTGAATCCAAATAAATCTACACACAGTGGTTGGGTGATGCCTTTTAACTCTAATGTATGTTTCCCATCCATCTCTTTATTTCTTGTAGTTTCTTTGTTGAAGAAACTGGGTTGTTTTTCCTGTAGAGTTTTCTCAATTCAGATTTTGCCAATTACTTCCTGATGTAGTTTATCATGATCTTCTGTCTCTATATTTCCTGTAAATTAGTAGTTGGATCAGAGGCTTGATTAGATTTAGGTTTACTTCTCCACTCCCTGGCAAGACTACTTCATAGATAGTGCCATATATATATATATATATACATACACACACACACATATATATATTTTTTCATATCAGGGGACATAATGGCTAATTGCTTCTCTTTTTGTGATAACAACACCTATTGATGCTTAATACTTAGATCCTTTAAATCACTAGGGGCTGCAAAATAATATTCTAGCACTTCTCTTTTATTAGCTGGAATTAAGAGAAAGCAGTATTATTTTTAATAATAAACACATAGAAACTACTTAGATATCTATTAGCAGGTGAAAAGAAAGTGGTAGGATCCCTTTTGGTATAAGTAAAAAAGGATATGTGTGTATGAATTGGTGTGTCTGCACTGGTAAGTAAGTAAAACATTTTTCTGGAATTTCATATATTAAAGCTAATAATAGTGGCTACTCATCAGGAGAGGAATTTGGTTAGTCCAGAAGGAGGCTTTTACTTTTTCCTTACATCTTTCAATATCATTTGAATGTTTGATTAATGTGCACTTAAAAACACTGTCAACAGAAGTAAGTTATTTGGGCAGTGTGGGATTATTGGCCATAAAAAAAGCCCAAGTGATGTGATAATAATTTTGGTGAAAATAATGTATTTCAGATACCTATCCTAGTGCCTGGCACACAGCAGATCCTTAACTTTTTTAGTTAATTGTAAAAAACAGTTTTTAAAATCTTCAATAATATAACCTAAACAGTAATAACAACAACAACAAACTCCAAAAGTCCTTGGGATTTATGAACTGACCTACAGTTCTGGGGCTGGGACTCCACTAGTCCCAATCCTGCGAAAAAAACTATCACTTTAAATTGTGAACATCCACTTTAAAGAAGGTATTCTCTGAAGCGATTTTCCTGACTGGTCAACTTCACTGATGAGGCTTCGGCTACAGATTTGGTCCTCAGCCAGGCTAGGAGACTGGGTCACAGAGCGAAACAAAATCAGGTGAAGACAATACGTAGAACGTGCCTGGGAGAGTTGGTGTGGGTTACTGAGCAAGTCAGGAGCAGTATTTTGGGAGGATTATTCTGGCCTTTAAATCTTTATGCTGACTGAGACTTGCAGGATAAATTGATGCTCCTGAATTTTACTCAAATTTTTTTCTAAAATTTGCAAATCACAAACAATCTGAGGATCTCTTACTGTATTTGCTGTATGCATTTAATAGAACCATTTCCCCTGTTCTTATTTATTATTCCTTTTTATGTTCATTATTTGCTCCCTTTCAGACAATCATTCTAATTTCGCTTCTTTGTGTTCCTGCAAAAAGTGTATTGCTTTCTATGCATTAAAAATTATCCTCGCATACTATATATTCCACTTATGTGGCATTCTCGAAATAGCAAAGCTACTGAGATGAACAGATTAGTGGTTTCCAGGGGGTGGGTGTGAGGTAGGAGGTGGTTGGGAGTGAATTGTGGAGTTCTTTTGAGGTAATTGAACAGGTCTGTATCTTGATTGTGGTGGTGGTTAGAAGAATTTATACATGGAATAAAATTGCACAGGATTACATGGACACACACACACACATATGAATGCAGTTTAAAGAAACTGTGAAAAGTAATTCAGGTCTGTAGACTAGTTAACGGTAATGTACCAATGTCATTATCCTGGTTTTGATATTGTACTACAACTCTAAATCATGTCACCCTTGGGGGAAGCTGAGTGAAGGGTACATGGGATTATACTATTTTTGCAACTCCCTGTGGATTTATTATTATTTCAAAACAAAATTTTTAAAAAGCTGCAGAACATACTTTACTACTAACTAAATAGATGCAAAGTTAAACTAGAATGGCATATGCTTTTTCTGTTCCTACTGCTTATATACTCTTCTTTGGTACCAGACAATGTTTTAAACACTTTACATGTATTAAGTCATTTTATCCTCACAATAACCCTATAGGTAGGTAGTATTATTATTTCCATTCTACAGATGTAGAGATGGAACCACAGAGAGGTTAAGTAATGTGCCCACAGTCACCCAGTCATATCAGCAAGAATCATATCCTATCAGCCAATTGACCAAGCCAAGATAAAAATTCAGTCTCCTTTTAGTCACTGTACTACACCACTAATGTCAAAGAAGCAAGATGTTGATGCAGCATTTATAGCAGTTAACAATGTTAGAAATAATCAACAATTTAGGAATGCTGAAATAAATTATATCAACTCTAAGGGAAAAAAAATTATTAGTTAGACTTAGTCTAACAAGCCCAGTTTATTGATTTGTTTTCAAGGAGGGAGAGCACACACCAAAAAAACTGTGAGGTGTCTCACTAACAAAAGAAAAACATGGAGTTATTGTAAGCTGTGAGGAAGGATAAACTATAGAGTTTTGATGGGCTTAAAGCAAAACAGGGCTGTGTGAAAGGAGGGACATCAGAACTAGGCTTTCAAGTGCATTCAGGGTCCTGTTTCCTTGGAAACTACAAAGTATTGATGAAGGTGGAATGTTGTGTTTAGAAATCTCTTGTTTGAAGTTTTGTACCTGGGTTGAAAACCAAGGCTGCTTCTCTGTGTCAGAGTGATTTAGGTCCTCTGGGCAGGAGGGGGATATTTCATTCTTACTGATATGATTTCACACAGCAAAAGTTCTGATAATCTACGATTTTTAAGAGAACAAAGTTTCTCAGTGAATAAGAAAGCAGTGGTCCCTCAAAGAAGGGGATTCTGACTCTTTATAGCTACAGCATGTCCTTGGGACTTGTGTTTCCTGCTAATTTTTGACTAATTCTTTGACGTTCATCGCAGCCTGATGAATGGCAGAACAGATTTTTTACTTTCTCAGTCCTAGCAAATGTCTACTTTCTCAGAATGCATTAAGTGGTATTGTGTTTTATATTTTATTCTATTTTTTACTTTCCCCCTTTCTAACGTATATGTTAGAAATTGGCCTTTCTTTCTCAACTCCCACAAAACCCTGCATCTCTCTTTTGTTATCCATGTTGTGATGTGAACATGCACTCTATTGACTGAAGTGCTGCACTGAACTCCAGGATGTGCAAACACCACATTTTACCCCCCACTCTCCCACTGACAGACATCCACATTTGCTCCAATTCCCCATCATCACAAACATGCTGTTATAAATAAACATCATTGTGCATTTCCCTTATGGACCTATGTAAGAATATCTTTTGGATAAGAACTCTCATTACTAGGGTCATTTATTCTTTATTGAATGAAATAGTACCAGGCTCCGCTCCAGAATGGTAGGCTCAGACTTCCAACACCAAGGCATCAGGACTCCCATGAGACCACTTCCAGGTTAACGCTTGGGTCATCCAACTTTCTAAGTTTGGCCAGACTATCTGGTGTAGAGTGATATCTCATCTTTACTTTCATCTTCATTTCTTTGATTATTAATGAGTTCAAGCATCTCTACATGAGTTTGATAGCTTCTGTGTTTGCTTTTCTGTATATTGCTTACTTATAGACTTTTCCCAACATTGTTTATGGAGTAAAACCTAGCCACTCCATGGTTTGGCATTTGAGGCCCCTAAAACTGGTCACTGATGTCCCCAGTATGAAGAGCTCATTTCTCATTACTGCCCTTTGTCCAGGCTACCTGTGGTCCAACAACAATTCTTCTTTGTTTTCACTTTCCCTTCTGCCTGGGTTACACCACCTTCCTTAGCTCCCAATCTAAACATATCTCAGATCCTAAATATTCCTGAGAACCCACCTCAAATATCACCTCCTACAGGAAGGGTTCCCTTGTTTGCTCAGCTGGAATTGACCTTTCCCTCTCAGCTCCCACAGAGCTCAACCTGACTCTCTTTATCATCCACTACAATAAGCCTTCCACTTTTGTTATTCATGTGGGCATCACCTCCCCATAAAGACAGGCATCAGGTTATGTGTGCAAGAACAGAAAGATTCATAAGGCATGTTCAGAGAAATATTGACTTTAAAGAATAAGTACGATGATTTTTACTTTATTCTTTGTAGTTTCCTCTAGCCAGTGTTTTTCTAACTATAGGTTGTAACTCATTAGTGGGTTATGAAATCGGTTTACTTGATAGAGAGCACCTTTTTCTCCCTTTTTTTAAGAAGAAGAGAAGAGAAAATATCAGAGTATATCACAAATAGTAAGTATCATTTTGCAAAACCTGTTGCAATTTATATTCTTTTGTGAATGTGACTAGGAGGCCATGTAAAATGTGTTTCTAACTGGGGGTTGAGGTCAGGAGAGGTCTGTTCTACTGTACTGAAAGGGTCATAGAACATGCCATCCCAGAATGCCACTTTGGCATATTGATCATTTTGAGCTGTAGGCACTTGAAAAACAGGAAATGCAGGGACAGACTTTCTTTGAACTCCCCTTATCTGCTAAAGGACAGATTCTCCAAAGGAACTTAATTGTCATAAATGCCCTCCCCAGAGAGTTTCACTGACCAGGGAACATTGACTCTTCACAGGATAGGAGACCAGAAGTCGAGACCACACTCAGACAAACTTTGTCACAAACTATCATACCTCCCATCTATTCTTCATTTCTCCTCAAAGTCATTTCTTCTCCCCTAATAGGCTTGTGTCCCCTGTCCCCTTTCCCTATTAAGAAAGATATTTAAGTCTGAATTCTAAGCCACCTCGGTGTGTTACTCATTTTTTTCCTGAGTATCTACCATGTATACATGAGGTATACATTGTTAGTAATCTTCTGTTTGCTTTTTTCTTGTTAATTTCTCTTTTTATTATGGGGGTCTCACCTAAAAATTCAAAAGGTCAGAGGGAAAATTAGTTTTCCTCCCCTACAGTACATGTATTGATGTTATTTGTATCTATTGTGTATATCACTTTTCCTTGAAACACTGACTCTAATACAAAAAAAAAAAAAAAAGTAAAACACAAAACTTTGTTTTTCCCCCTGGCTTTAATGGAAGCAAACTCATGAATAATATTTTCAGAACCTATTTCTTTGCTTAGTTCATTTTCTTTTTTTTTTTTTTTTTGAATTCTTCCAATTCATCACACCCCCACCCCCACCCCCACTTTCCCCACTTTGGTGTCCATAAGTTTGTTCTCTACATCTGTGTCTCTATTTCTGCCCTGCAAACCGGTTCATCTGTACCATTTTTCTAGGCTCCACATATATGCGTTAATATACGATATTTGTTTTTCTCTTTCCGACTTACTTCACTCTATATGACAGTCTCTAGGTCCATCCACCTCACTACAAATAACTCAATTTCGTTCCTTTTTATGACTGAGTAATATTCCATTGTATATATGTGCCACACCTTCTTTATCCATTCATCTGTTGATGGACACTTAGGTTGCTTCCATGTCCTGGCTATTGTAAATAGAGCTGCAATGAACATTGGGGTGCATGTGTCTTTTTGAATTATGGTTTTCTCAGTGTATATGCCCAGTAGTGGGATTGCTGGGTCATATGGTAATTCTATTTTTTAGTTTTTTAAGGAATCTCCATACTGTTCTCCATAGTGGCTGTATCGAGCTACATTCCCACCAACAGTGCAAGAGGGTTCCCTTTTCTCCACACCCTCTCCAGCATTTGTTTGTAGATTTTCTGATGATGCCCATTCTAACTGGTGTGAGGTGATACCTCATTGTAGCTTTGATTTGCATTTCTCTAATAATTAGTGATGTTGAGCAGCTTTTCATGTGCTTCTTGGCCATCTGTATGTCTTCTTTGGAGAAATGTCTATTTAAGTCTTCTGCCCATTTTTGGATTGGATTTTTTGTTCTTTTAATATTGAGCTGCATGAGCTGTTTGTATATTTTGGAGATGAATCCTTTGTCTATTGAGTCGTTTGCAAATATTTTCTCCCATTCTGAGGGTTGTATTTTTGTCTTCTTTATGGTTTCCTTTGCTGTGCAAAAGCTTTGAAGTTTCATTAGGTCCCATTTGTTTATTTTTGTTTTTATTTCCATTACTCTAGGAGGTGGATCAAAAAAGATCTTGCTGTGATTTATGTCAAAGAGTGTTCTTCCTATGTTTTCCTCTAAGAGTTTTATAGTGTCCAGTCTTACATTTAGGTCTCTAATCCATTTTGAGTTTATTTTTGTGTATGGTGTTAGGGAGTGTTCTAATTTCATTCCTTTGCATGTAGCTGTCCAGTTTTCCCAGCACCACTTATTGAAGAGACTGTCTTTTCTCCATTGTATATCCTTGCCTCCTTTGTCATAGATTAGTTGACCATAGGTGCATGGGTTTATCTCTGGGCTTTCTATCCTGTTCCATTGATCTATCTTTCTTTTTTTGTGCCAGTACTGTATTGTCTTGATTACTATAGCTTTGCAGTATAGTCTGAAGTCAGGGAGTGTGATTCCTCCAGCTCCGTTTTTTTTCCCTCAAGACTGCTTTGGCTATTCGGGGTCTATTGTGTCTCCACACAAATTTTAAGATTTTAAAACACAAAACTTAGGCTCAAATTCCATCCTGGCTGCTTTTTAGCTTGGTGATCCACATACCCAGGTGTCTCATCTTCACCAGAAATTTTCTTAACTGTAAGACAGGAAAACAAACCTCTTCTTCCTTTCCTGGGTTCTTGTGGAATCAAATGAGAGGACATAAGTGAATGGCTTTTGTGATTCATAAGGCACTCAGGAACCCAAGTATTCTTAATGTCTGGGCCACAGTCTAGCAGAATCTCAAGATGCTAATCATCTAGAGATTAAATAATGTACCAATTGTTTCCTATGTATTAGTTTTTCTTTCCACAACATGATTGTAATGTTCCCAAAGGAAAGATTTAGGACTTGTATCAATTAGTGTTTATCATAATGTTAATTAAATTGACTAATAATTATTAATTTATTGCCATGTTGAAACCCTGCTCTAAGTCTTTTGCATTACTTGTATTTATCTCATTTTATCCCTATGGTAATCCTATGAGGTGTCTACATTTATTGTCACTATTTTACAGATATTGAAACTGAGACATTGAACTCCTATTCTAGCTCCATATCTTTTCTCTTCCAGCTTTTCCCAGACAAATGAATCCGGGAACATTCTACTATTGCCCAGACAGTTCAGGCTGTCTCATTATTACCAGAGGCATCTAACCAAGGGTCAAAGACATTTCCCTGCACTGCCCCTGAAGCCTGGACTTCCCCAAGTGGAGATACAGCCTCTCCTCTAGGCTCCACACTCATGGGCACAGAGAGCATTAGTAAAAATGCAAAGCTATTGCTCTTAAGTTTTAATACTCAGGTGCAAGTGACTGACAGATGGCCTTTTGGAGGTGGAGAGTTCATGGGCACCTAGACAGGGGGAAACCAGGGGAAGTCTGGGCCTGCTTCCAGAGGGCCCTAGGGGCTCAGGGCTCAGCATCCGTAGTGGTTTGAATAGTGTCCTCCCCCCAAATTCATGTCTACCCAGAAGCTCAGAATGTGATTTTATTTGGAAATATGGTCTTTGCAGATGTAACTAAGGGTCTTGAGATGAAATCATCCCGGATTGAGGGTGGGATAAGTGAAAGGAGAGGGAGAGTTGGACACAGAGATTCAGGGAAGAAGGTCATGTGGAGACAAAGGCAGAAATTGGAGTGATGCTGCCAGAAGCCAAGGAACGCCAGGAGACACTGGAAGCTGAAAGAGGCAAGGAAGGATTCTCCCCTAGAAGCTCTGGAGAGAGCATGGCCCTGCTGATACTTTGATTTCAGACTACTGATCTCCAGAACTGTGAGAGAATAAATTTCTGTTGTTTTAAGCTAGCAAGTTTGTGGTAATTTGCTGTAGCAGCCCTAAGGAAACAAACACAGCATCCTTGCAACAGTTTGGGTGTGAGCTGTCCTGAAGAGCAAGAAGAGTTTGCCACTGCCGCAGACCACAGAGGAGTCAATCTGGGTTCTTCCTTCCCTGGTATGGCCTCAGGGAGCCCTACAGACCTCCATGGATGGGAGAGGTCAACCAGTGTCTAGAGGCCCTCAGTGCCGCTTGCGAAGATGGAGATGCCCTGAGGAACTCTGGGTTGAGCAGGTCAAGGGGCTCATGAAGGGGCCAGTCTGATAGCTTTGGAGTACCAAGTCTCCCATTCTTGAGGCATTTTCTTCTCTGCCATCTCCCTTCCCTCCCTCCCACCTTTCCTCCAAGTACACTGCATACTCTGCTTATCACACTCAAATCTCCCTTCCCACAAATAAAAAGAAACTAGTGTCTTTCATGAATACAGGATGGTGTATTAGTTTCCCATTCCTGCTTTAACACATTACCACAGATTTAGTGGCTTAAAACAACACAAATGTATTCTCTTGTAGTTCTAGAGGTCAGAAGCCAAAAATGAATCTTAAGGGGCTAAAATCAAGCGCCAGAAAGACTGATTCCTTCCGGAGGCTCTGTGGGGGAGAATCCACTCCTTGTCTCTTCTAGCTTCTAGAGGTTGCTGGCATTTCTTGGCTCCTGGCCTCATCGCCCCATCCCTGCTTCTGTCATTACATCACCTTCTCCCCACTGAGCCTCGTGCCTCCCTCTAATAAGATCTGTTGTGATTACATTTAGGGCCCACCCAGATAATCCAGGATAATCTCCCTGCCTCAAGTCCTTAATTTAATCACATTGGCAAAGTCCCTTTTGCCATATAAGGTAACATATTCAGAGATTCCAGGGATTAGGATGCAGGCATGCTAATGGGGGGCTGTTATTCAGTCTACCACAAATATGAACCCCTCCCTAAAGCACCTCCCTTCAAGCACTGATCCCATTAAGCAGGTCACTAGTGGTGAACTCTGCCCTCAGCAAAGTTCACCAGAAGCAGTTTAGTGGTTGGCTTTAGCCATCTGTGGGCAAGGGTTACAGCCCAGGGAAGCTACCTTCTGCCCTTTTCTGGAGCCAACCTGCAGGAAATTCCTTCCAGACATGCTGTTGGCCTGCAAATTCCTGAGAGTTCCCTGAGAGCTGGGAGGGGCCTGGATACTGGGTCCTTTTGAGTGAGGATTCAGAAGCCAGGGTTTCTGGGTAAGCAGGAGGAAGAGAGTCCACTGAAGCAATGAGGCCCTCAACCCTGTGTTCAATCAGGCACCTCCTGTCATTTCCCTTCCCAGCTTCCAGTATGTGCCCTTTACTTGGTGTTTTCTGCTTAATATGAACTTTGGAGTCCCAGCACTTTGGTCAGAATCCCTGGCCCTGGCACTCACTAGCTGTGAGAGCTTGAGCAAAATACTCAAAGCTTCCCAGTCTAAAATGAGGATGATAGACCATCTACTTGCCTTGCAGGGTTGTCATGGTGATTAAAAGAGATATAAAATATAAAGCATAGTCAGAAGAGACTGAGCTTAATGCATAAGTGGTTGTTATTTCTGAACTTCAGTGTACAATATGTCCCTATGATGATCACAGTTGCCCCTTGGGACACTTTCTCCTGGTGGTCCTCTTCTCTTTCCAGCTCTCCTTCTGCCTCTTGGTGTTCTCTTCATCTACCAGCCCCATCACTGGTCCTGCTTGCCCAGGATGCCTGCCTCAGTCCTCTTCTCTTCTCCTTGACCCCTGGGTAGATCTCATCTCATTCCTTGCCTTCTGTTACCCTTATCTATCTGCTAAGGGCTTCCCCCAAAGTAGCTCCAGCTGAGCCCCTTTGCTGTTTAAATTAATATTCCTAACTCTTAGTGAATGTATCCTAGATGGATAACAGGAATCTCAACTTCAATGTTGGAAGGGACTTTATGCAGCTTCTTTGTTCCAAAAGCAATTTCTTCTCCTTAAATTCTCCACCTTAGTGAAAACTACCATTATCTCCTAGCTTCTCAAGCCAAGGAGAGGCTCCTTCCTCTCTTCCATTCTCCAAATACCTAAATCTTATCAAATTTACTTTCTACAATTCCCTCAAGTCCATCACTGTATCTCTGTCCACTCCTAGCCACTGCCTTAACTGAGGCCCCCAACAGCTCTGATTAAAGGACACAAAGTCCAATAAACAATCCAGTTCCATGGCCAACTTTTTCTGGAAACAGGCTGGACATGATGAAACTTTTAAAAAGAATGTGAATTTCTTTTTGCTTGATTTTCTTTTTTGTAATCTGAAAGTGGAAGATTACTTAAGTACTTAAAATAATTAAATTTTGATATTGACATTAAAAAAATTGGGTACTACTTCACACTAGGTTTTTAAACCAATGAAGACATTCCAGAAGTTTCCTATTAGGCCTAGGAAGTTTGACCTTCACAGAACAGTGGCAGGAATATCATCTTTGTCCTATTACCCAAAAGGTGTCAAAGCTAAAATGCCTGTGGCAGTTTGGGAAGCCCTGAAGGCACTGGAGAACTCCTCACGCCTCCCAGAACAGGCTCAAAGTGAGAACCAGCTTCTGTTGTCTTGGCCTTGTGCGGCAAATCCCCCAAACAGCTGCTGATTGGTGGGGCAGCAGTGTTTTGCCAAGGTCTGACTCTCCACTGGGTGAGAGGGAGTGGGTCAGACAGGCCCACTTCCTCAGAAAGTGAGTGTGTACACACCTGTTTCCACTGCCTGTTGTTTCTTGGCCCCATGTGAGGGCAGGGGGCTGTCAGCTGAGTAGAGAACACTTCCATGGTTGAGGCCCAGAGCCCGGCTGTGTAGCAGCCCTGGAAGAGGGATCAATGATGCAGACAAGGCCCTGCCTTTAAGGGGCTCACCTTTGACAGGAAACCAGGAAAGACCAACCAGGGAGGGCCTCCCCTGTTCCACCAGCAAGAGACCAGTGCTCCTCCCTCTCTGCTTTCTTTCATTATTATCCTTCCACACCCTGCAAACGTTGAGTTTGGTAAGTGAGCAATCCACTGCTGTGGCAGGAGGACAGAGGTGGGTAGAAAAATGAGGAGGGGGTGAAGGCAGGATATAGACATTCCTGCTAAGCTAGGAACCCCTGACCTGCCTTAGCCATGACAGATGCCCAGGCTGATCCCAAATTTCAGGGCCACGGGGAGATCTTAGATATCTGCTTTTAAATCTGATGTAGTATCCCTTCAGGGAGTATGATCCTGGGGAGGAAGAGCCCTGACATGGAAATCTATGTGCTCAGGGGTCTGCTGAGCCACTAATGGCTCAGACATGCTGGAAAGTCACTCACTGTCTGAGAACTTCAGGCTGCCTCTTTGAAAACAAACTACAGTGGATGAGATGCTGGGTGCAAATGTGCCATCCCTGCACAGCCCTGAGTCACTGCTGCTTCTGCTTATATCTCACAGAGTATAGATCCTCAGGATCCCATCTTGCAGTGTTGGTCTGAGCAGGGAATGAAACCCTGGGTCTGTATTAGTTTCCTAGGGCAGCCATAACAAAATACCACAGACTGGGTGGCTTAAACAACTAATTTTATTTTCTCACAGTTCAAGAGGCTAGAAGTCCAAGATCAAGATGTGGGCAGGTTGGATTTCTTCTGAGACCTGTCTCTTTGGCTTGCAGATGGCTGCCTTCTCATTGTGTCCTCACATGGATATCCCTCTGTGTTGTCTGTGTCCTGATTGCCTCTTCTTATAAGGACACGACTCATTTAGGGTCCATCTTAATGACCCCATTTTAAACTTAATTGCCTATTTAGGGGTCCTATCCCCAAGTACAGTTACATTCTGAGGTACAAGGAATTAGGGCTTCAACATATGAATTGTTGGGGGGCACAATTCAGCCCATAACAGGCCCTATTCTGAAAATCTCTGTGAGCCTGGGGCTGCAAACTGGGGACCCACTGTCAGGAGAAGCTGCGGTCCACATTGCTCTTCTTTTTTTCCCCACACTCCTTGCAAAGGGCAAAAAGGTTTTCAAAAGTATGTCTACTTCAGTTTCTATTCCCCTCAGTGAATTCTCACCCATCTCTGGTAGTGCTTTTATCTATCAACTGTGCTGAGACAACAAAAACACAAACTCTGGCCTCTTCCAGGTGCAAACAAGCGATGATCAAGGTTAAAAAGAGATGTCATCTGAGACCCACATAGTAGCTCCTATCTGAGTCTTGTGTAGTGTGGGCTCTACAAGATACTGTCCCACTCCCCCAGTTGAAGAGGTTCATTCCTAAAAGACAGTAAGAGACCTTAGACTTCTGCTCTCATCTGGTGCAGGAATTGCCCCTCTGAGACCACGTCAAATCTCTGCCCTTACAGATCCTGGGGCCAGCAAATGGGTGCAAGGGAGAGGAGCAGGGTCTGTTCTGCCTTCCATTGGTTCACTGCCTCCCACAGCTTGAACTCTGAGCGCCTTGACCTGGATAACTTCTCATATAACTACACAGAGGTCACGCCTATGCCTCTCGGGATGTCTTCCGGCAAGAATCACTCTCCTACCGTGGAGCCGAGAACAATACCGACAAGACCGAGTCCCCGGGGAGTGGCCTAGGTTATGGCGGCCCTTGAGCTCCCGGCCGTCTATCCTCTTCCCCACAGCTGCTCCTTTGGGCTCAGGCTGGTCAAACCCACCCGACTGCATGAACTGAATGCCAGGCCGCAGACACCAGATCCTTCCTCGTCCTCTGGTCTATTCCTGCACAGAGCTACCGGCACTTGTCTGAAGTGGGGTTGGCATTTGAAAGAAAAGGAGCAAGGCTGAGGAAAGTGAGAATGTCAAGGGCTTAAAATAACAGGCGAAATCGTTCAGGCCCGCGCGGGAGTTTTGAGAAAGAGAGGGTGGAGTGAGGGGATGAATGGCCTCCGCTAAACTCTTCGCTGAGGAGTGACGCCCGGGCATTATCGACATCCAACATGCAGCCAGGTTGCAGGAATCCCTCACTTTCCCCGGCAGAAAGGGGGCGGGAACGACCGACGTGGCGATTTCCCTCCGGAGCCGGAGAGCCACGCGGGGCGGGGCCCTTTCCGGCGCGAGTGAGGAGGTCAGACCTGCGCGCGGCTCTCAGCTGCCTGAAGGCCAGCGCCCGCGCGCTCAAGCCCGCGAATCCTGAGCGTCCCCTAGTGACTCCGCCTGGTCTAACCTACCCCCCCCACTCCCCACCCCCCAACTCCCGGAACAGATTACAGTTCTGGGCCAAGGTCGAGTACGAAGACGCCCTAGAAGAGCCCGACCCTACGGGAGGACCCGTGGCTGCCTCCAAGAAGCGAAACTGGGCGCCCCGTCCGCGCCCAAGAACGCAGCGGCAACCTCGCCAGTCCAGAGAAGCCGACTGACCAAACTCAAAGATCCTGACACCCCGGAAGGCGGCCAGTAAGCAGGGGACCAGGCCGGATACCTGGCCTTTCTTTAGCCTATCTGTTGGAGCCCAACGCTCTGCCCGCTCTAACGGCCTCTCCTCCCGGGGCATGCGAGGGTCCGCCGGGAGAGCACGGACAAGTGGCACAGCTTCTTCCAAGTGCAGTTGTGGGTGGCTCTGAAAAGAGCCTTTGGATATGATGGAACCTCGAGCCGAGCGCACACCTCTTAAGCCCGCTCCCCGCGGATGCGGCGGGCCAGCTGGATGTCTTTGGGCATGATGGTCACGCGCTTGGCGTGGATAGCGCACAGGTTCGTGTCTTCAAACAGCCCCACCAGATAGGCCTCGCTCGCCTCCTGCAGCGCCATCACGGCCGAGCTCTGGAAGCGCAGGTCGGTCTTAAAGTCCTGCGCGATCTCGCGCACCAGCCGCTGGAAGGGCAGCTTGCGGATCAGCAGCTCGGTCGACTTCTGGTAGCGCCGGATCTCCCGCAGGGCCACGGTGCCCGGCCGGTAGCGGTGCGGCTTCTTGACGCCGCCGGTGGCCGGCGCGCTCTTGCGGGCCGCCTTGGTGGCCAGCTGCTTTCGCGGGGCCTTGCCACCGGTCGACTTGCGGGCAGTCTGCTTTGTACGGGCCATAGCGAGCCGACACACGAGCTCACCGGCGCAGCGATGCGCAAGGAGAGGAACCGGGATCCGGCCCGCCGCAGCGGTCTTTATAGGCACAGTCTTTTTCCCGATTGGGCGGGACAATAATTGAAAGTCCCGCGCTGGCTGTCCATTGGCTGTGACGTCATCGGCCCTAGCGCCACTGATTGGCTTGGGCAGAATCCCCCCTACCCCCGCCCACCCGCCTCCCTTTCTACTTTCCGGTTTGCCAACGGTTTTCCCTGCCTTGCTTTTCCTTTCTTTCAGGGTGAGAGTCAGTTTTGAGCGTAACTGTGTCAGAATGTTCCTCCTCAACCCTTCGCTCCCTTGGAACGCGCTACCCGCGAAACCCTCTTTCTACGCTTTCTAGCTCCCGAATTGAACCTCAACCTTCTGTTTGGCCCCGCCGCCCCCGGAACGCCTTGTTGCCTTCTCAGAGCCCCCTAGCTTAGTTGGCATGACGGATCGTTGTGGGGTTTTTTGTTTTGTTTTGTTTCCGCCTTTCGGTGCTCTTCGGATCGGAAAGTTATCTGCGCACCCCTCCGGGCGCAAGATTCCGCCTCCGAAAGCCTAAGTGGGTACCTGTATCTCCGCTGCGAAGGCGCCTTTTTTTCCCCCTTTGAGACAGTCGACTCACTTAAGCCAAACCCCAGGTCCGCCACACTCCCGAAAACTGTCCGCTCCCCTAACCGACTGGGGTGAACGGGGCGTGTACGTGTGTGAGAGAGAGGGAACGTCCCCTTGGTACTAGACCTCAAGTGTTGGGCAAAGGCCTGGGGGACAACTATACTATAGAGTTGCTCACTAGGCATCCGACTCCGAGTTAAGGCATCGCGGGTCGCCTGACGGAGTACCTAGAACTGAGTCGACCCTGGCGCCCAAGAGGCTTGCTCCCTTCACCTGAGTTAATTACCCTCCCGGATTTACAACCCGTCGCCACCCACCCACGCATAACACCGGTAAGGTACTCAAAGATTCCAGAAGGTGGGTGAATGGCACTCCCTCCCCCTCTGTACCCCTGGGCCGCACGTCTACTACTGAGAAAGCTGAAATTGAGCAAACTAGGTGTTGGAACAACCCTTTTTATTTGAAAAAGTGGGTGGCTCTGAAAAGAGCCTTTGATTTCACAGGTGCCCCTTCGAGTAGGGGGCTTGAGAAGGCTTCCGGAGACCAGCCTCACTTGCCCTTCGCCTTGTGGTGACTCTCCGTCTTCTTGGGGAGCAACACGGCCTGGATGTTCGGCAAAACGCCGCCCTGGGCGATGGTGACTTTGCCCAACAGCTTGTTCAGTTCCTCGTCATTACGAATGGCCAGCTGCAGGTGACGAGGAATGATGCGCGTCTTCTTGTTGTCTCGGGCCGCGTTGCCCGCCAGCTCCAGGATTTCAGCGGTCAGGTACTCGAGGACTGCCGCCATGTACACGGGCGCGCCGGCCCCCACCCGCTCGGCATAGTTGCCTTTACGCAGCAGGCGGTGCACTCGCCCCACTGGGAACTGCAGACCTGCGCGGGACGACCGCGACTTAGCTTTGGCACGGGTCTTACCTCCTTGTTTGCCACGACCAGACATGACAGCCACTGGCAATACAAACCGCTCTCGCTTGACGGCTAATAAATTCGCTCTCAACAGCGCCGCTTCACCCCTTTATAGGCAGAACGGCGATTGTCTACGGAACAATTTGATTGGCTAAAACACCTCTTTGTCCTGATGGCCAATAGGATAGCTCAACCAGAATCCTCTCATTTACATAACCTCGTCCCCCTCGCAAGAGAGCCACTGAAAACTCGCGAATCGCAACGCGGCGTAATCCGAACCTTAATTTGCGTACAGCCTCTATAAGTACCGAGTCGCTTCCGGTAGCCTCGGTGCCGCTGCTGTGTTTGCGTTCGTGGTGGTCTTTGCAGCTCGTGCTTCCCGTTATGCCTGAGCCGGCAAAATCCGCCCCGGCGTCCAAGAAGGGCTCGAAGAAAGCTGTCACCAAAGCCCAGAAGAAGGACGGCAGGAAGCGCAAGCGCAGCCGCAAGGAGAGCTATTCTATCTACGTGTACAAGGTACTGAAGCAAGTGCACCCGGACACCGGCATCTCGTCCAAGGCCATGGGCATCATGAACTCGTTCGTCAACGACATCTTCGAGCGCATCGCGGGCGAAGCGTCGCGCCTGGCGCATTACAACAAGCGCTCGACCATCACCTCCCGCGAGATCCAGACGGCCGTGCGCCTGCTGCTGCCCGGCGAGCTCGCCAAGCACGCCGTGTCCGAGGGCACCAAGGCGGTCACCAAGTACACCAGCTCCAAGTGAGTCCCTGCCGGGATGCGGCGCTCGCACGAGTCGCCGAGCCGCTTGACTTTCCAAAGGCTCTTTTCAGAGCCACCCACCTTCTCAGTGGAAGAAGCTGTCATGTTGTTTTACACGGGTTTTTTGTAGTCCTACTTTGCTTTTTGGTTTCCTCACCTAGTTAATGTTAAGAGCATTCACAGTCGTTAAGTACGAACACAGCCATTTCTTCCAGATAAGTGACGGAGTATTCTTACCTAGTTTGGGAGGACCTAATAGGGTATAGATGTGCTGCGTTTTGTCAACTCTTCAAACGCTGTTTCAGTGATGTTGCTTTTTATGAACTTATGTATGCAAGGTAAAGTTCGAATATCAAAGGTGCGACCAATGGTGTTCCCAAGTGGTAAAACAGTGGTGGTAATTAATTTTTTGTGTTGTGTGCTCGGTGTTGTTTACAAAAAAGGGATAACTCAACCTTCACTTACTACTAACAAATTCCTTGCGTTTGTGTATCTTGCATTCACAAGCACCTGCGTACCCAGTTTATGTGTAGATTCCCCAATAGGGAAATTGGAGCTTGGTCTTGATACCTAGGAATTAACTATTCTGGTGGCTTCTGTCTGCCTCATCTTAGGTCAAATCACATAAAACTTGCCCAATACTCGGTGATAGTGTTCTCCCCAGAGAATTACTTCTTAGAAAAGCTTGCCCAATTTAAAAGACATGTCCATACAATGGAAATAAGATATGCATAATTTCCGAAGCAAGAAAATATTTGAAATTTCGAGGAGCAGAAAGCCCCAATATAGCTAGGAATGCAAAGGAGACTGGCTTCAGAGGTTAGTGTCGGTGCTTTGGGAACCCTTGGATTGCTTTCTGTAGGGACATGAATAACAGGACCTCATTAACCTTAAAGTAGATCACTCTGGTTGCTACGGTGAATCAAAGATCCTAGATTGTCCATAGTAGAAGCAAGGGAACCAATGAAAAGGGCTATTACAGTGTTACAGGCTAGAGCAGTGACTCAATTAAAGTCTCTTTTCCAGACCAGTAGTATTAGCATTACCTGAGAATTTATTAAAGGTGGAATTTTCAGACCCTAATAATTTGTGTTAACGAGCCCTCTGGGTGATTCTGATGCATGCTAAAGTGTGAGAACCACTGGGTAGTCTAGACATGCTGGATTGGAGAACAGTGATAATAATGGAGATGGTGAGAAATGTTGCGGTTAGGATTATATTTTGGAGGTAGTACTGTGAATAGGAGCAAAACCCCTAGGTTTTTAGCCTGAGCAACTGCGTAAACAGTGGTGCTGTTGATTAGGATTGAATACTGGGAGGAGGGATAGATTGGGGCATTGAAGGGAGATCCAGAATTCTGATTTAAGATTGAGAACCTTCAATATATGGAGTTGACATTCAACATTCAACTCGATAAATGGAGTTGGCAGTGTGAGAGATGCATCTAGGGCTCAGCGAAGAGAACATGAACCTGCTTTTAAAAAAAAGTGCACAACCTAAAAATTGAGAAGTATGTTTTATTCGGTGGACTTAGCTGAGGACTTAAGCCTGGGATACAGCCTCTCAGATCCAAGGGACTGTTCCAAAGAGGTAAGGGAGGAGCCAGGATATATAGGAGTTTTTGTTGAAAAAAATAACCAAACATATAGTCGAACATCAAAAGATTACTGCTAATCACAAAAACAGACATCTCAAGTTAATGATTTTAGTGCTTTCCTAGGTATGGGAAGATACAAGAGTTTGGGCTTATTGAAACCATTTCTTTGATATGCACCTTAACTATATAGGGCCATTATCTTGTTTCTCTCCATCCTGAATATCCTCAGGGTGCACCGTCAGGGATGGCTGCAGTGGCTGAGGGCTTTTTGGCTACAACATCTTTTGTTTACTGAAATGGCAGGCGACATTCTTTGTCCACACTCTAAACACAGCAGTGGGGATGAAGGCTATCACCTTATTCTTCTAGACTTTATTTCTCCTTATATGTTTCCTTAATGTATTCTTTGAGATTTGATTTCGTATGTTTATGTAGTATAACTTAGTAGTTGATAGCCCTATAATATATGTTATTGACTATGTAGCATTTTTCTTATTCTGTTTTTCTAATATTATGCTGATTTTCATTAAGGAGCTCACCTAATCCCTTATGTAGGTGGAGCTCAAACTTGACTGCCCACAGGTACCTGGAGAACTTTTAGAAATACTGATGTCTGGGTGCCATCCCCAGAAATTCTGATTTAAGTGATTTGAGACACAGTCATCACTTGGAATTTTAAAAAAAAGTTCCCCAGGTGACTCTAATGAGCAGTCAAGTTTGAGAACCATTGCCACATGTTTCCCAGAAAACAGATCTTATCTACAGTTCTTAGCATGATTGGCATGATTGGTTTAAATGTAGTCCCAACCACTTCCCACACTGATTAGCTCAGGAATCTAGACCAATCTAATCAGCACAAACATTTCAGAAATTGAACTACTGGGAATGTAGATTGCTCTTATCTTTTGGTAAAGAATCTTCTTTGTTTTCAAGAGGCTGCAGCAGAATGTAGTGTTATGTGGGTGTGAAGGCAAGAATGATTGTAGACCACAGGAGGGCAACTGCTGAGAGGAAGAATTGGAAAGCTGAGCCACTCATGGAGTTCAGCCAGCCTCAGAGCCCTACAGAGCCCTACTTGGATCTTGAAATATTTGAGAAATAATTTCCCAGAATAAAAGGAAAGATGATAGACCTTTTATCTTGGAAGGTCTCAAAGAGGCCAAATAGGGTAGATAAGGAAAAATAGAGCTGCTCCAACTACACATTTGGACTAAATGTCCACGTTTTAAAATCAATATTTGACCAGGGCTAAAGATTAATATTACCATTAAAATGAAGGACAGTCTAGGATTTTTAAAAGTCTGAAATTTTATTTAAAAATTAAATAATTCTATTATTAAAATTTTTAGTTTGCATTAGTTTCTTAGGGCTGCCATAACAAATTCCCACAAACTGAGTGGCTTAAAACAACGGAAATTTATTCTGTCATCATTTCTGGAGGCTAGAAGTCTAAAGTCAATGTGTTGGCAGGCCCCTGTCCCTCTGAAGGCTCTTCTTGGCCAGGATCCTTCCTTGTCTTTCAGCTTCTGGTAGCCCCAGGTATTATTTGGTTTACGACAAACCCTGACATTTGTCTCAGTTTTTTCCTGTGCATTTCTACATTTTGTTATAAGGACACCTGTCATACTGGATTAGAGCCCACCCTAATGACCTTATTTTAACTTGATTACATCTACAAAGACCCTATTTTCAAATAAGGCCACATTCTAAGGCACTGGGGAGTTAGACTTCAACATATCTTTTGAGGGGACACAATTCAACCTGTAACAGTAGTCAACAGCTGGGGTAGGCTGAATAGGGCTCCTAAATACGTCCACATCTAAACCCTAGAATCTGTGAATATTACCTTAAATGTCAAAGGGGACTTTCCTGGTGTGATTTTGAGATAAGGAGATTATGCTGGATTATTTGGGTGGACCCAAATGTAATCATCAGTGTCCTCATGAGAGGCAAAAAAAAGCCAAGGGAGGAAGAAGGTGATGGAAGCATAGAGAGATTTGAAGATGGTACGACGCTGACTTTGAGAATGGAGGCAGGAACCATGAGCCAAGAAATGCTCCTCTAGAACCTGGAAAATGCATGGAAAAGGATTCTCCCCTAGAACCTTTGGAGAGAGCAGTTTTGAGACCCGCCTGGTGAAACTAATATTTGTGCTTCTGATCTCCAGAACTTTAAGAGAATAAATTTGTGTTTTAAGCCACCAAGTTTATAGTTATTTGTTACAGCAGCCGTAGGAAATTAATGCAACACCTTTATAGCAGGGGTCCCCAACCCCCGGGCAGCGGACCGGTGGGGGTCCACGGCTTGTTGGGAACCGGGCCGCACAGCACGAGGTGAGCGGCGGGCGAGCGAGGGAAGCTTCAAATGCCGCTCCCCATTGCTTGCATTACCGCCTGAAACCGCCCCCCACGCCCGTCGTGTAAAATTGTCTTCCACAAAACCGGTCCCTGGTGCCAAAAAGGTCGGGGACCGCTGCTTTAAAGGATATTTTTTTGACAACTGGAGAAATTTGAATATGGATTGCATATTGGTTAATATTACTGAATCAATATTAAATTTTTGGCGTAATAATGGTACTGTAGTTATATAGGAGACTGTCCTTATTTTTAAGAGAGACGTAAAGTATTTAGGGAAAAGAATGAAATTTTGCCATTTGCAAGAACATGGATGGACTTGGAGGACATTATGCTAAGTGAAATAAATCAGAGAAAGATAGTGTATAATATCACTTATATGTGGAATCTAAAAATTACAACAAACTAGTAAATATAAAAGAAGCAGACTCACAGATACAGAGAACAAACTAGTGGTTACCAGTGGAGAGGGGCAATTTAGGGGTGGGGGAGTGGGAAGTACAAACTACTGGGTGTAAGATAGGCTCAATGATGTATTGTACAACACGGTGAATATAGCCAATACTTTGTATAACTGTAAGTGGAAAATAAACTTCAAAAATTATATTAAAATTTTAAAAAATGTTAAGTAAGGAAAAATGTCAAGATGTTTACAACTGATTTTCAAATCGTTCAGAAAATGCAAATGCAGCAAATAGTAACAATTGGTGAAACTAGATGAAGATAATGCTGGTCATTGTACAGTTTCTTTCAACTTTTCTATAGGTTTAAATTTTACAAAACAAAAAATTGAGAAAATTTAAAAAACTTGTAATCAGACTTAAAAAGCTACTACAGAAAACTTTCATAGACGTTAATTATTCCATTTTATTTTTACAGTATAATGTTAACTGATAGAATTTCAACATATGAACATATAAGATTTTTTTACTCCATTATATTTAAGTCTTATGTATGTTTGAGAGTGATCATCTATATATTAACTAGAACTCTTAATGATATCCTTTGTTCATATTTTGCTACACTTATTAGAGGTAACAGTGATTTATGTGGTTGCAATAGCCAAGGGATGCCCAATTAACATTGATTTAGATGTTTCATTATTCTGCCTTCTAAGGTTGGAGGTTGAAACTGATGTTGGATAGGGGATTTTAGTGAAACACTGAGACCAAAGCTAGATATCGAAAAAACCATATCTAGACATGTTATAGCGATTCTAAAAGCATCCAGAAAAAAAAACGATAGATCACCTACAAACGAGCAAGAATCGGGGTTTTAGAATCTACCCCTTTGTCCTTTCTCTTCCTTGAACTCCAGTTCTCATATTTCGTATTCCCAACCTGGGAATTTGGTATTTCCTATTTGATATTTCCACCTGGATAGCTACCAGTAGTCTCAAAATTTTGTCCAAGACATTACTCTAGGCTTTCCCCCTCCAAACCTACTTGCCTCTCGTATCAGTAAATTGCAGCTCTTTCCAAGTGCTCAGTCCAAGAACCTGCAATTAATCCTTGATTTCTCTCTTTCTGTCATAATCTATATACAATTCATGTTTCATTTAAAATATATCTTGACTACTTTTCATCATCTCCATGGCTACCACCCATCTCTCTCCTGAGCTATTACTGTAGCCCTTTTGATATTCACCCTGCCTCTACTCTTGTTCATCTATAGTCTATTTTTCAACATAGCATCCTGGGTGAGCTTTAGCGTAAGTCGAATAATGTCATTACTCTGATCAAACTCTCCAAAGGCTCTCTAACCTACTTAGAATTAAAGACAAAATCTTTGCAATGGCCTAGAGGCCCTTCAATGGCATACATAATGACTCTCAACTACCTTTCTGATCACATCTCCCTGCAGATCTTTCCTTTGCTCACTGTGCTTTAGCCACAGTGGCCTTGCTTATTCCTTGAACTCCTCAAACTTGTGCCTGCCTCAGGACCTTTGCACTTGCTGTTTTTTGTTTTTAGAATACTCTTCTCCAAGATATCCTATGGCTCACTTTCTTCATTCAGGCCTCTGTTCAAATATTAACCAGAAGGAATAGCAAAGTGAGACACGACGTACGTCTAGACTAAAATTTGTCTAGATGAAATGTGGATGAAAAATGTCACCTGCCATATCAGTAATCAAAGGATGTTGTGGCCATCAAGCCATCAGCCGCTGCAGCTACCCCAACTGTGCACCCTGAGGGGATTCAGGATGGAGAAAAACAGGATACTGGGCCTAGACAGTTAAGGTGCATATCGAATGAATGATTCAATCAGTCCACTCTTTCACCTTCCCATAGAGAAGTGCTAAATTCATTAACTTTAGTTTTTTTTTCATTAATTAGAATTCTTTTGACGTTCAACTACCTGGTTTGTTTTTGCAAAACTGGTATATATTCTGGTTCCTCCCATACCGCCTTGGAACAGATCCTCAGAGGTATCTGAAAGGCTGTCTCTTGGGCTTAGTCCTCAGCAAGTCACCGAATAAAACTTGATTCTTAACGCAGATTGTTTTCTTTTTTTTAGTCGACGTATAGATTTTCTATACGTGCTGGGGCGTGGTCTCAAAGTATTGCTTTTTTTTTTAATAGTAACATTAATTTGGTTTTCTGAGCTCAAGAAAAATGCATTTACAAAGTATTGACCCAATCTAATTGCTGCAGAGCAACCACTGCTTAACTTTTTACCCCATCCTCCTGAGTAGATAGATTTACACTGATCATCACCCATCGCTAACCGTTTCACTGGAAAAGGCAAGTTACTTGCATGAGAATGAACAATTACTCTAGCTAGTTCTTGATCGATAGACAAAATCTGGTCCTACCTTGGGTGTTGCCCTTCATCCTAAGGAAAATGGCAAATTTACACCACGAAAGGAGTAAGTGGTACGGAAAAGAACCATAACAGAAAATGAAAATAAATTGGATAACAGCTTCTTCCACTGAGAAGGTGGGTGGCTCTGAAAAGAGCCTTTGGAAAGTCAAGCGGCTCGGCGACTCGTGCGAGCGCCGCATCCCGGCAGGGACTCACTTGGAGCTGGTGTACTTGGTGACCGCCTTGGTGCCCTCGGACACGGCGTGCTTGGCGAGCTCGCCGGGCAGCAGCAGGCGCACGGCCGTCTGGATCTCGCGGGAGGTGATGGTCGAGCGCTTGTTGTAATGCGCCAGGCGCGACGCTTCGCCCGCGATGCGCTCGAAGATGTCGTTGACGAACGAGTTCATGATGCCCATGGCCTTGGACGAGATGCCGGTGTCCGGGTGCACTTGCTTCAGTACCTTGTACACGTAGATAGAATAGCTCTCCTTGCGGCTGCGCTTGCGCTTCCTGCCGTCCTTCTTCTGGGCTTTGGTGACAGCTTTCTTCGAGCCCTTCTTGGACGCCGGGGCGGATTTTGCCGGCTCAGGCATAACGGGAAGCACGAGCTGCAAAGACCACCACGAACGCAAACACAGCAGCGGCACCGAGGCTACCGGAAGCGACTCGGTACTTATAGAGGCTGTACGCAAATTAAGGTTCGGATTACGCCGCGTTGCGATTCGCGAGTTTTCAGTGGCTCTCTTGCGAGGGGGACGAGGTTATGTAAATGAGAGGATTCTGGTTGAGCTATCCTATTGGCCATCAGGACAAAGAGGTGTTTTAGCCAATCAAATTGTTCCGTAGACAATCGCCGTTCTGCCTATAAAGGGGTGAAGCGGCGCTGTTGAGAGCGAATTTATTAGCCGTCAAGCGAGAGCGGTTTGTATTGCCAGTGGCTGTCATGTCTGGTCGTGGCAAACAAGGAGGTAAGACCCGTGCCAAAGCTAAGTCGCGGTCGTCCCGCGCAGGTCTGCAGTTCCCAGTGGGGCGAGTGCACCGCCTGCTGCGTAAAGGCAACTATGCCGAGCGGGTGGGGGCCGGCGCGCCCGTGTACATGGCGGCAGTCCTCGAGTACCTGACCGCTGAAATCCTGGAGCTGGCGGGCAACGCGGCCCGAGACAACAAGAAGACGCGCATCATTCCTCGTCACCTGCAGCTGGCCATTCGTAATGACGAGGAACTGAACAAGCTGTTGGGCAAAGTCACCATCGCCCAGGGCGGCGTTTTGCCGAACATCCAGGCCGTGTTGCTCCCCAAGAAGACGGAGAGTCACCACAAGGCGAAGGGCAAGTGAGGCCGGTCTCCGGAAGCCTTCTCAAGCCCCCTACTCGAAGGGGCACCTGTGAAATCAAAGGCTCTTTTCAGAGCCACCCACTTTTTCAAATAAAAAGGGTTGTTCCAACACCTAGTTTGCTCAATTTCAGCTTTCTCAGTAGTAGACGTGCGGCCCAGGGGTACAGAGGGGGAGGGAGTGCCATTCACCCACCTTCTGGAATCTTTGAGTACCTTACCGGTGTTATGCGTGGGTGGGTGGCGACGGGTTGTAAATCCGGGAGGGTAATTAACTCAGGTGAAGGGAGCAAGCCTCTTGGGCGCCAGGGTCGACTCAGTTCTAGGTACTCCGTCAGGCGACCCGCGATGCCTTAACTCGGAGTCGGATGCCTAGTGAGCAACTCTATAGTATAGTTGTCCCCCAGGCCTTTGCCCAACACTTGAGGTCTAGTACCAAGGGGACGTTCCCTCTCTCTCACACACGTACACGCCCCGTTCACCCCAGTCGGTTAGGGGAGCGGACAGTTTTCGGGAGTGTGGCGGACCTGGGGTTTGGCTTAAGTGAGTCGACTGTCTCAAAGGGGGAAAAAAAGGCGCCTTCGCAGCGGAGATACAGGTACCCACTTAGGCTTTCGGAGGCGGAATCTTGCGCCCGGAGGGGTGCGCAGATAACTTTCCGATCCGAAGAGCACCGAAAGGCGGAAACAAAACAAAACAAAAAACCCCACAACGATCCGTCATGCCAACTAAGCTAGGGGGCTCTGAGAAGGCAACAAGGCGTTCCGGGGGCGGCGGGGCCAAACAGAAGGTTGAGGTTCAATTCGGGAGCTAGAAAGCGTAGAAAGAGGGTTTCGCGGGTAGCGCGTTCCAAGGGAGCGAAGGGTTGAGGAGGAACATTCTGACACAGTTACGCTCAAAACTGACTCTCACCCTGAAAGAAAGGAAAAGCAAGGCAGGGAAAACCGTTGGCAAACCGGAAAGTAGAAAGGGAGGCGGGTGGGCGGGGGTAGGGGGGATTCTGCCCAAGCCAATCAGTGGCGCTAGGGCCGATGACGTCACAGCCAATGGACAGCCAGCGCGGGACTTTCAATTATTGTCCCGCCCAATCGGGAAAAAGACTGTGCCTATAAAGACCGCTGCGGCGGGCCGGATCCCGGTTCCTCTCCTTGCGCATCGCTGCGCCGGTGAGCTCGTGTGTCGGCTCGCTATGGCCCGTACAAAGCAGACTGCCCGCAAGTCGACCGGTGGCAAGGCCCCGCGAAAGCAGCTGGCCACCAAGGCGGCCCGCAAGAGCGCGCCGGCCACCGGCGGCGTCAAGAAGCCGCACCGCTACCGGCCGGGCACCGTGGCCCTGCGGGAGATCCGGCGCTACCAGAAGTCGACCGAGCTGCTGATCCGCAAGCTGCCCTTCCAGCGGCTGGTGCGCGAGATCGCGCAGGACTTTAAGACCGACCTGCGCTTCCAGAGCTCGGCCGTGATGGCGCTGCAGGAGGCGAGCGAGGCCTATCTGGTGGGGCTGTTTGAAGACACGAACCTGTGCGCTATCCACGCCAAGCGCGTGACCATCATGCCCAAAGACATCCAGCTGGCCCGCCGCATCCGCGGGGAGCGGGCTTAAGAGGTGTGCGCTCGGCTCGAGGTTCCATCATATCCAAAGGCTCTTTTCAGAGCCACCCACAACTGCACTTGGAAGAAGCTGTGCCACTTGTCCGTGCTCTCCCGGCGGACCCTCGCATGCCCCGGGAGGAGAGGCCGTTAGAGCGGGCAGAGCGTTGGGCTCCAACAGATAGGCTAAAGAAAGGCCAGGTATCCGGCCTGGTCCCCTGCTTACTGGCCGCCTTCCGGGGTGTCAGGATCTTTGAGTTTGGTCAGTCGGCTTCTCTGGACTGGCGAGGTTGCCGCTGCGTTCTTGGGCGCGGACGGGGCGCCCAGTTTCGCTTCTTGGAGGCAGCCACGGGTCCTCCCGTAGGGTCGGGCTCTTCTAGGGCGTCTTCGTACTCGACCTTGGCCCAGAACTGTAATCTGTTCCGGGAGTTGGGGGGTGGGGAGTGGGGGGGGTAGGTTAGACCAGGCGGAGTCACTAGGGGACGCTCAGGATTCGCGGGCTTGAGCGCGCGGGCGCTGGCCTTCAGGCAGCTGAGAGCCGCGCGCAGGTCTGACCTCCTCACTCGCGCCGGAAAGGGCCCCGCCCCGCGTGGCTCTCCGGCTCCGGAGGGAAATCGCCACGTCGGTCGTTCCCGCCCCCTTTCTGCCGGGGAAAGTGTGGTATTTCTGCGGTTCAAGTGTCGGTAATTTGGGGCCTCACTCCCACCCTCTGCTTCTAATCAAAACCCGGGGGTTGGATGGAAGGGTGTTTGTACAGATCCTAAGGCCACTTTGGTGAGCTGGGCGTTAAACATATTGCTTCTTTCCTGCCGAGTTTACAGTGAGACTCACTCTACTCCGCGAAGTAATCTCTAAAAGCTTCAACCTGTGTTTGGATTCTCTGCCCAGATTTGGTAGTGTCTCTACATATTTTATTCAGCCATGTGGGAAGTCGGCCCTCAGGTTTTGGATTACTCAGCGAAAGAACAGAAGTGGGGCTCTGAGTTCAAGTTTGGAAGAGATCAAACAGGCAGAACATGGTCCTTCTTTGGGGAGAGGAAGTTACCCACTGTTAGGAAACAGTGAGAATGGAGGCCTTAGAAATGATTCTTGTACCATTTGGGAGGTGGAAGTGCAAGGCCTCTAGTGGGCAGTGGCGTGGGGCAAGGTCTTGTAGAGCCCATCTCCACAGAGCTCAGATACAAAGGCTGTACAGGTCTTAGGTGACACCTCTTCTTAACCTTCTCAGTCACTTATTTGAACTTGGAAAAGGCCAAGACTTATGTTTTCTGCTTTGTCTCAGCACAGTGCCAGGTTAAAAGCATTCATTATAGAGATCAGTGAGAATTCACAGAAAGGAGAGGGAAGAGGAAGGATATTTATTTTTGTTTGTTTGTTTTTTAAGCTTTAGTTATGTCTTTTGAGATGTGTCAGAAAAGGAGGGAGCAGTGTAGGGACTGCGGCCCCTCCTGCTACAGGTTGCAGTGTTCCAGGGTCACAGCAATTTCCAGAGCATGCCTCTGGGTCTCTGCCTAGACCCTTATTACCTGCTTAGGCCCCCAATGCAGGGTGGATCCAGGGCCTGGGTCTGTACTCTGAGTTAAGAAGTAGTGAATTCAAGGGGTGTTTGGGGCACCAACTTTGCACCCGTCATCTCATCCATCCTCATGGTAAAACTTTCAGGGACATACAGACATAGGGCGCTCTGAGGTACAGCTTGAGGTTCTCTGGTGAGTGGCTTGTCTAGCATCTCAGGTTCAGGAGCAGCCGAGCAGACCCTGGAAACTGCAATTTCGTGTCAGGTGTCACTGCTCCACATACTCTGCCTGCCTCTGAGATCACATTGCTTTATTTTACCAGTCTGGGCACCCTTAACATCCAGGAAGTCTTTCTGTATGAATCTCAAGGGAAGTTTAGTGGCATTTTTGATATCCAGTCAGGAATAGCATAAAATTTTGTGTTCCTGTCACTGTAGAGGCCTACCCTCACAGCAAGCTTTCAAATCTATTTGTTTGGGAGACCAGCATAAAAGAAGTTCATCAATGCAAGAGAACAATTTAAAATGTAAGTCTTAACATTTAATCATTTCTGTACTTAAATCATTCTCTACTCTCAGATTGAGAGTTAAAGGAAAATTAAGGGCAAGGTAAATAAATGCTTTTCCTTTAGTGATTAGGTTCTATGTCGTTAGATTGGTTTCAGGGCAAGTCTGCCCCAAACCTGGGATTTTTAGGAATAGAAAACAGTATTTGTTCAGGTTTAAGTCTGCCTTAGTGAGGGTAGTGGGGGACAGGTGCACGGGTGTGTGCAGAGAGAAACTACATGCCCTGTTGATTCTACCTTTGCTTCCTTGGAAGAGCACTTGGCCTTCGGGTTCATACCCTCTCCTGATCATCCTTCTCCTTCTCCAGGTCCTCATCTCAGCCTTCTCATGTTCTCTTTCTCTTCCAGGCCGCATCAATATTTCTGGTTGTTTCACCCATGCTGACCTTGGCTGTTTTTTTTTTTCTTCTCTCCTTGAAACTAAAGTGAGATCACAGCTTCCCTGCTTTCCATATCTCTGCTCTCTGCCAAGTGCTCCCAAACTGGTATCTTCTGAGAACCCTGTCCTGAGCTCTACACCAATATTTCTAACTGCCTGATGGCCAGGTCCTTCTGGATGGATAATAGGCACTTCAAACTCAGCTTCTTTCCAAAACTGCATCATCTTGCTTCCCAAAGCTATTTTTTCCCTCCTATATTCCCCATCTTACTGAAAGGCACCTTCACTCCCTCTCCCCCATCTGTTCAGGTCAGCAGTTCCTTTTTTTTTCTCATTTGTCCAAATTTCATGGGTCAGCAAGTATTATCAAGTCCTCTATCTGACTTTCAAGTCTATTACCCTCTCTTCATCCATCTATGGTCCCTGTCTTAACTGACACCCTCACCAGCTCTGTTCTAGAGGATTAAATGTTCAGACTTGACTCTGCTTTGCTACTAAGCATCCACTCTGTGTGAGAGCTGTCTTTTTTAAAATGCATTTTTTTTGAGACTGTCACTTTCATTCTTAAAAATTTTCTGCCTCCCTCTCTATTCCCTTCAGAATAAAGTTCACCTCCCTTTGCATGGCAGTCAGAGCAGTGCAGGTTAATAACTGATAGGGACTCTGGAGTTAGACAAACCTGAGTTTGAATCCTGGTCTCGCCCATATAACAGGTATCTGACTTCAGCAAGTAAATCTCTGTAAGCCTCATTTTCCCATTTGTAAAATGGGGACAACAGTATCTTGCTAATAATGTTGTTGGAAATATTAAAAGTGACAGTTCCTATAAAGTAGCTAGCACAGTGTCTGGTCCAGAATAAGTATTCAATTACTTTTAGTTACTCTATTAATAGTTATTAAATTTAAAAATCCCAATAAAAATTATTTTAATACACATCTAGTTCCTGGTATTTCCCAGAGCCTCCCCAGGTTTCAGGTGCCCTGCCAACTGAACAGAAGGTTCTAGCCCCTCAGAACATCTGCAATCCCCAAGAATACAATGTCTTCACACACTCCATTTCTTCTCTCCGGAATGTCCTCCCCTTTTTCGGTAACGCTGAGAATCCCTGCTTATCCTTTCTTCCCTTTCTCCTCTTTGCTTTTATCTCTTTAGGCCCTCCTCCTTGTTCTCCCTCATCCTATCCTAACACCCCTTCCTATTCCTTACCCTTGGCATTAGGCTGGCATCATTCCTCAGGGTGAGGACTGGTCCTTGTTCATCTCTGTGGCACCAGCACCCAAGCAGTGCCTGGAACACCATAGGTGGTCAAGAAATGCTTGATGAGGGACCAATTCTCCTCGTCTTCAACTCTTTGTCTTATATGAGGGAGCTGAGCAGAAGATGCTCCCAGTTCTTGGAGTACTTGAAGTTACAGCTCAAGAGCTGGCCTGGACTGGATATCTGGGAAGAACTTTTGAAGTCCTTGGTGGTGGTGGTGGGGGGGGTTGTCCCAGAACATGGGAGCAGGAAACTGTCTGTGGGCAGGATGCCTGGAAAGCCCAGGTATCCCTTGCCCATGAATGGCCACAGTCCCAGACAGCCTGCTCCTGGTGACAGGAACTGAGAGAAGAGTTCACTGAGCTGCATTCCCGCCAGTGCCCCCAGGCTGTTCCTGAATGCAGAGCATCTGGGGAGGAGTATCTGTTTCTATACCCACAAAGACATCAGATTCAGCCCTACTGACAGGATTTTTGGGGATATGGTATGGGATTGGGATGTGGTCAGGAGCAGAGAGTGAAGTATGTATAAAGAGCAGTAGGAAGGGGAGGAAGGATAGTAGAGGAGAGAAAGGAGTTGGGAAACAGAAGTCTAGGGTCCTCACTGCAATGAACTGGGGCTGATACCTGAGACCCCTTACAGGGTAGGGCCAGGGCTCCTGACCCTTAACCAGGAAAAGGCTCCAAAGAGAAAAGACTGCAATCTCCATTTCCTCATGTGTAAAGCAGGATCCTAATTGCACCCACTTCAGGATTGCTGTGAGAATGAAAAGAGATAATACAGCCCATGCAAAGTGCTTAGAACAGAGCCTTACATATGGTCATAAATCAATATTAGTATCATCATTAATATCAGTGATGTAAGTATTAGTGACATTAATGTGAACTGATGTAAGTCACAGTAATAATAATGTCATGGAAAAAAGAAAGACACTCACACACACATACAAATTGGTGAATAATTTTCAATACACAGCCAGCTTCTAGACTGTACACCCCAGGAAGTAAGAATACCCAGGTTCCTAGATGGCTTATGGCTCATCTTTCATTCTCATTCAATTTCACAGTATCCCAGGATGGGAAGAAGGGCGTTTAAAATTTCTGTTGAATAGCTGAAGAAACTAAAGCTGCTGAGGGAGAGACACCTGGGAACGTGGGTCATACAGCTGAAAGCAGATGTGGAACTTGAGCCTGGGTCTTGTGTTTTCTTTTTGTATTAGATTCATTGTGTCAGAAGAAACACACACACACACACACACACAATAATTACATGTAGAGATACACTATCACTATATATGTATAGTAGCTCTGATTTCTGCTGACTCCAAACTATAGAAAGATATAATTTTATATTACTACCTGCTGCACATTCACACATATCTAAAAAATTGAAACAAGTTATACAAAAGGATATGTTCTTGGTTTGGGATGCACCTTGATATTTTCAATCCTATTCTGTTTCATTAATAAAAGATACTGGTTCCCATTCTCTAAATTGATTTTATCATCTGCTCATGGGTTACAACCTGCAACTGAAAACCACTGCAATAGAGAAAATTACAAAGAATAAAGTAAAATCATCACTCAAGTTAAAAAATTCTTACTGTTTTGTTCAACAAGAAGCCTGGCTGGGACTTCCCTGGTGGCCCAGGGGGTAAGACTGCGCTCCCAATGCAAGGGGTCTGGGTTAGATTCCTTGTCAGGGAAATAGATCCCACATGCATGCCACAACTAAGAGTCCCCATACTGCAACTAAAAAGGTCCTGAATGCCACAACAAAGACTCGGTGCAGCTTAATAAACAAACAAACAAACAAACAAACAAACAAGAATCCTGGCAACTGTTCTTAGCTGGAGTCATGTATATGAGTTTGCAGGAATGGGAACCAGGTTCTTAAGCTCTGTGAGAAGACGTGCACTATAATGAAGACGAGCCGTGGTAGGCAGTGGAGAAAGGTGCAGATGAATTATCTGGAAGGTCAGAGGGAAAGGTCAGTTTTAACCGAGGGATCCACGGAACTCTTCTTGTAGGACAACTTGAGGTGGGGTTCAAGAAAAAGACAAGGAGAATTGTGAGTGGTGGCTGGTCCACAGGATCCAAGGCCAGAAATGGGAAATGACTTTTCAGGGGTGGGATTTTGAGGCCGGCTTATTGGGGGTCTTGAATGCCAAACTGGGGAGGGGGTAAATTTTACTCTGTAAACAGTGTAGGGAGAGGGATTATAGAAGAGGAAGCAACAAAATTAACATACATATGTAGAGATGCTCATAAATACTAGTAATCAGAGAAAGACAAATTAAAGCAATAATGAGATAATCACTTTATACTCGATACTCTGGCCAGTCATGGAAAGTTGAATAATGCTAAAGGTTGGCCAGGATGGCTTAGGTGGTTGGTGCCCAGCTGGTGGGGTGTGACCTAGGGCAGCCATTCTGAAGAGCAGCCTGGTACTTCTTAGGCCAATTAAGGTTATACATCATGGGAACCAGCAACTCTGTTTCTAGGTATTCATCCAAAATAAATTCTCACACAGATCTATCAGAGACCATGACAAGTATGATGGAACATTAGAAACAATGTGGGCATTCATCACTGGAAGAGTTGATAGAGAAAATGTGGTAGACACACTCCATGGAGCGCTCTGCAGCAGTAAGAGACAGTGGATTATATGGACACATAACAATAAGGACAGATCTTAAAAACATAGTTCTGAGAGAAATAAGGAAATGAGATCTAATAGAATATTATTTATGAAAATTTTAAAAATTAATAGATTTTGCAATCACACACAGAAATTAAAAGATACTTTAAACATAGTAGAATGGTTTTCTGTGGGGGGTGTTGGGGAAAAGATAGGGAAATGGGGACAAAAGAGTAAGAAAAGTGGGGAATGCCCAAACAGGGCAATGCCTTAAGCAGGTGGGTAACATAATCAGGGCTGTGTACACAGAGGGTTAATCCATAGTCGGGGTGCAAAAGGAGTCAGAAGTGAGCAGCAGCCAAGGAAGGCGGCCAAGTCCCAGGCCTCAGGGATGTAGCAGATGAGAGGTGCTGAGCATGAGGAGAACAAGGCAAGCAGCCACAGCAATGGACTGGAGGGAAAGTTTTTTTTTTTTTTTTTTTTTTTTAAAGGGCTTTTTCTAGCAAAGGATGCCTAGGGAAAGGAGGCTTTTTTTTTTTTTATTTTTTTAAAGAAGATGTTGGGGGTAGGAGTTTATTAATTTATTTTATTTATTTTTGCTGTGTTGGGTCTTCGTTTCTGTGTGAGGGCCTTCTCTAGTTGTGGCAAGTGGGAGCCATTCTTCATCGCGCCGTGCAGGCCTCTCACTGTCGGGGCCTCTCTTGTTGCGGAGCACAGGCTCCAGATGCACAGACTCAGCAGTTGTGGCTCACGGGCCTAGTTGCTCCGCGGCATGTGGGATCTTCCCAGACCAGGGCTCGAACCCGTGTCCCCTGCATTGGCAGGCGGATTCTCAACCACTGCGCCACCAGGGAAGCCCTGGAGGGAAAGTTTTGATGTTGTTGCAGGTAGAAGATCGCCTGAACCTGGATGGGGATAGAAGGAGGTGGTTATGGCAAAAAGTAATCAAAGGTGTCTCGAGGCCTTCCTGCCTGAGCGACTGGGAGGATGAGGCCACCATCACAGGAATAGGCAGGCTGGGACGGGGAGCTGCTGAAGCGTTCAGGCCACACTGGGTCAGAGCTGGCACCGGGAAGAAGCAAGTGGCCATGTCCTTCAGGCAGCTGGGATTGTGGATCGGGAGGTGGAGCTAGAGACCAGCTGGATTTTCCTATCTGCCCAGAGGAGCTAGAGGAACCAGTGGGAGTGCCTGGGAAGAGCTTATAGGGAGATCAAAGGAGGGGCCTCTCAGGAATCTACACCACTTAGGGATCTGGTGGGGAAGGGAAGATGAGTAGAGTTTTGTCCTAAAAGCAGAGGAAAAATATCATGAGGAAATTGGATCAGATGATTTCTTGGGTCTTTTCCAGAATCAATATTATATGGTTCTATTAAATAAATGTAGCAAATGTATTAAAGATCCTCAGATTATTTTGGGGTTTTCAAATTTTAGGCAAATATTTTAGTAAGATTCAGGAGCATCGTAATGTATCAGAGAATGCCAAGTTATTTAAAGTGCACGAACGTCAGTTACTTGCTTTGAAAATGGGGATAACTACCTTTTGGTGGTGTTCTGAAGATTTGTAAACTATGAAAACAATATAAATGGTACATAGTAGGTATTCAATAAATGGGAACTATTACTTATTATTCTCTTGTTTAAAAATTAATTCAGGGACTTCCCTGGTGGCACAGTGGTTTAAGAATCCACCTGCCAATGCAGGGGACACAAGTTCAAGCCCTGGTCCAGGAAGATCCCACATGCCGCGGAGCAACTAAGCCCGTGCGCCACAACTACTGAGCCTGTGCTCTAGAGCCCATGAGCCACAACCACTGAGCCCTCGCGCCATCGCTACTAAAGACCATGCCCAGAGCCCATGCTCCACAAAGAGAGAAGACACTGCAATGAGAAGCACGCCCACTGCAACGAAGAGTAGCCCCCGCTTGCTACAACTAGAGGAAGCCCGCGCGCAGTAACGAAAACCCAACGCAGACAAAAATAAATAAATTAATTAAAAATAAATAAATTAAAAAAATAAAAATTAATTCAAATCAAAGAGTGGTATCTAAATTCAACGTCAATGGCCACTTCATGGCTAGAGAAACCAGAGGTTACTGTGCCTCCTTCCATCTCCATCTATTTTTCTCCTTCAATCATCTGCCACCATTCTTGTCCAGGGCCCTATAAGGCTTGCAACAGCCTCCTAACTCATTTCAATTTCTAATTCTCTGTCCCCTTCAGTCCACCTTGCACACCTCAGCCAGACTAACCTTAGCAAAATATCACCCTCAACTTGCTCAAGAATCAACAGAGATCTCCAGGCTCTATTCTACTGTGTCTAATCTCCTCTGCCTGATTTCAAGGTTCTCCAAGATTCATCTCTTTAGGGTGTGGTGAGCCCAGCTGAGAAGCAGACCTATTATCAGCCCTCATTAACTAAAAAAAAAAAAAAAAAAAAAAAAAAGACTGGTATGGAAAATCACCCAGAGGATTGCCTGCTGAAAAATAGACATATGTGTAGTGAATTCTTTTCCTTTTCAATTTATAAAATTGAATTCTTTTTAGCAAATTCTTTTCCTTTTCAATTCATAAAATTCTATTTTTTAAGATTTAACTAATATTTATTGTCTGCCATGTGCCAGGCACTATGCTAGCCATTTTGAGATGGTTTATCCCCCTTCCTATATTTTTAAAACATTGAGTGTTTTTTATAATAAAGACTTACAAAGGAAAAACAAAATGGCTCATAATCCTACTCTTTAGATTACTTCTGTTGATACACACACACACACACACACACAATAAAAGTGATACTTTACTTGAGAGAGAATCTAACAGTATAGAAAGGAACAAAATGAAAAGTAAAATCCTCCTCTTCCCAGTCTCCTACTTTATTTTCTCTTCATAATGGTAATAACTATTACAGATTTCTTATATGTACTTCCAGAAAAATGTTCTATTTATTTACCAATACAGTTCTATTTATTTACCAATGTTCTTTTAAGACAATTTACACAGAAGACACACTATTCTGCCCTTTGTTTTCTTTTTCCTTAAAAATATATTTTATCTATAAGTGAAATATATAAGTGAAAAAAGTATATATATATATATATATATTTTTTTTTTAATATAAAAGTGAAAAAAGCAAGGGGCATGACCTTGAGATACATATATGAAGTCCTTCTATCTCAACCCTTACAGATATAAAAGTGTCTCTGAATCAATCTGCTTTATTCTTTTTAAAGGATGCACAGCTTTCGTTTAATGGATATTTCTTGATTTATTTACTCAGACTCATATTAATTAATATTTAAGTATTTTCCAGAGTTTTGCCACTAAAAACACTGTTACAACTTATTATCCTTGTGCATATAATTGGGGTACATTTTCAATATATCTGAAGGGTTTTTTTTTGATAGGTATTGCTAAACTGTAAGCTTCCAATCTAAAAGTTTTGGTACAACTGACTCTGGACATTAGCAATTAAACTTGGTCAGTTTGTAATTTAGTTTTGAATCTCACGGTCCCTCTTAGACAGGATGAGCAAAATGTTAAGTGTTTCCTGATCTTGCAAAGTTTCTTTCTTAAGGCCATGGGCCCTCTCCAACCAATCAGAATCCCTGCTCAGGGCTAAACTTTGCGAACTCACGATTGAATTTTCCTCAGTCAGGTTTTGATTTTGGATTTGTGTTTCTTTGATTGATTTCCCCCCCCATCTCTTCCTTTGCTACTTGGATTTTGTGTTTAATGGTTGGGAAGTTATTGCATTCAGTCTTATTGCATTGTGAGGTGGTAGAAAAGGAAATGAAAGGCTGGTGGCCACTCATATGAGAAAATTGAACTTTGGCAAAGTTAAGATTTGCCATGGTTCATATAGCCCAGGCTATCTTCCTATTTATCTATGTATCATCTATCTATCTATCTATATTTCTGATTGTCTGGGGTGGGGGGAATTGTACATTCTTTTTTTTTTTTTTTTTTTGTACATTCTTATTTTAAGACATCCAAAAAATTCAAAATGTTCAACGAATATAACAAAAACCAACATCCATAAATCACTCAAATTTTTGTGAACATTCTTCCTGATAATTCTCTATACATCCATACATATTTATATATACTAGTAATATTCTGCATTAATGATAATTCTATCCTTTTGGCTCAAGTAGAGAAATAACATGTTCATGAATAGATAGAATATAGAGTTCAGAATAAATGGTTTCAAAGGAAGAAAATAAGAATGTTGTGAAAGATGACAGGAGCATCCAGTCTTCTAGAGGATAATGCTGCTATTCAGAGAAACAGGGAGCCTGGAAAGGAAAGGTAAGACTTCAAACTGGTCCATTGTGAAGTTTGATTAGCCAGTGGGACACTGAAGTGCCTCTATGACCATGGTAATGGAAGTAGACATGCAGACTGGGCAAGAATCATTTGTATACATATATCCTAGTGGAAGTCCTGAATTCACCCAGGGAAGGAAAGACTTGGCAGCCAGGGCTGGCTTACAGAGAGTATTTGAGCCACTCAGGGGTAGAAATGGGAAGGAAATTATTTTGTTAGCAAATAAGAGCACTGGGACTTCCCTGGTGGTCCAGTGGTTAAGACTCTGTGTTCCCAATGCAGGGGACACGGGTTCAATCCCTGGTAGGGGAATTGAGATCCCACATGCCCCGCAGCACGGCCAAATAAAATAAAATTAAAAAACAAACAAGCAAAACAAAAAAGCAAATCAGAGCATTAATTCCTCACTGTTACAGATAGTTAAGAACAACAACAAAAAAGCCATTTACTAACACAAAAATATGCATAATGCATATACTGTAATTCGGCAATATTCACAGGCTGGATATGGCTAACAGAGGATTCGGTCATGTCCTATTATAATAGTATTTAGTGGAGTAGACGAGGTGGGAACAGGGATCACTATTAAAATCACTGTAAAGAAGATGTATAATTAATGGTTAAAGTACAAGATCTTGGAGAAATTTAGGAATAAAAAAAAGAAACATATCCACTGATTACAAAATTGAATACTGTCAAAAACACAAACCAGTAGAGAACAAACTTATGGACAGCAAGGGGGGAAAGCAGCGGGGGTGGGGTGGTGGTGTGATGAACTGGGAGATTGGGATTGACATGTATACACTAATATGTATAAAATGGATAACTAATAAGAACCTGCTGTATAAAAAAATAAATAAAATAATATTCAAAAAAATCCCACAAACCAATAATATTTAGTAAAACAAGCTAACTACATTTTTAATTCATACTTCTTTTTTGTCCCAAATGCTTTTAGGAAATAAGCTATTTTAACTTTTTCCTCCTGTAATATTTTGTGCTACAAAAATTTTATTAGGATCATTCACCTAATGTTTTTCTTTTCCATCAAAAAAAGCAAAATTTAACATTATGGTAAAAAATTAGGGTAATATATACTCAGATTTTAAATATTTTTGTTTGATTTAAAGAAAAACTGTTACCTAGATCAGTCATTCTCAAACTTTAATGTGTTTCAGAATCAACTGAAAGGTTTGTTAAAATACAAATTGCTAGGTCTCACCTCCCAGAGTTTCTCATGCAATAGGTCTGGGGTGAGTCCAAGATTTTGCATTTCTAACAAGTTCCAGGTGATCTGATGTTCCTAGACTAGAGACCACACTTTGAGAACCACTAGTTTAGATAATGGACATGTTCCCCCACCCCCTTCCTTTATTCTTTGGTTTCTTTTCAAACTTTTGGTATCTCCTTCTCCAGAGTATCTCAGTGAGGATCAGATATATTCAATCTGCATTGCCTTTAAAGTTAAAAAAAAAAAAATCACAGTGATATTTGAAATACAGATGCCATCAGTTGCAGCTGAGATTTTAATTTAAAGGGACGAAGAAACATCTTGACCATTGAATCCTCTTATTTATTTCTCAATTGGACATCTTCACAAATGTTCTTCTTGCCTCTCACCCCCTGATCCTCCCCCTCACCTTTACTGTATCTCTTAATAGGATACCAGGCATTTGGTTCCTTCTTTTTTTTTTTTTTAATATTTATTTACTTATTTATTTGGCTGCGCTGGGTCTTAGTTGCAGCATGTGGGATCTAGTTCCCTGACCAGGGATCGAACCCAGGGACCCCCTGCATTGGAGTGCCGAGTCTTAACCACTGGACCACCAGGGAAGTCCATCGGTTCCTTCTTAACAGTCTGACACAAGCCCCACCTCCACAGCCAAGCTTGCTCATGTCCCAGCAGCCAGTGACTTCTGTAGTGTTAAGACTCCTATAGTAATCATCGGCTACATATCTCATCATATCGAATATGTGCCACCATGTACTTTTGGGCTGTGTATGTTATTATGTATGTATGTATATGTATGTATTTATGTATTATTTTTATCCCCTATTCTGATAATAAGCTCTTACAGGCAAGTCTCACATGCTTTGACTTTCTGGCATCTCCATTGCTAAGCACTATGTTTTAAACCTAGCTCACCAAGTGTTTGGTGCTAATGAGAGCTGCCAATGTGACCAATAAAGCAATAGCTGGCTTATCTTTTGGGAGCTGACAGAATTTCTTCTGTAGAATTTTTTCTTGGCTACATATAAGCCAAATTTAGCTGTAAAATCATAAGCCTAGATAGAACACTAAAAAAAAATCTTTTACTTGCAAATGTAATAGCTGCAAAACTATAATTAGGTTTAAGGATCAGAGGCGTGGACCTACATTTCAATTCAAATCAAGGCGATTTAGAAGTGAGAGTATAGAGAATGGCTTCACATATATATATAAAGGAGAATTTACTTTTGCCTCGTCAAAAATTAAATTGTGCTTTCTGTATTGATGGTGGGTATGTTTCTGCTGGTCTCTTACTCTAGGCTACAACAGGTCCTGATGGAAAAGTTACATACCCGAACTGTTTCTTGAAGACTTGCTTTCACATTAAGGTTATATAGTTTGCTCAGATTTTGTATAAGGTTCATACTTAGTTGCTTCTGCATTTGTCTCTTTGTAATGTTATCACTGAAAGACAAACCTCATAAACTAAATTCTCCCTTAAATGTAGCGTACGCCTGCATGCACAGGCACTACTCTACTCTCAGCAGATAATTGGGAGGGGCCTTTAACACCAAAAACACAGGAAACCAAAAATGCTTTTCATATACTAGCCAGATAATTTCCAGATGTACTTAAGTATTGTAATAATGAGCTCATCTCTGGTCTAACAACCTATATTTGTTTCAGTTTTGAATGGTTGGTGACTGGATTTGGTTTTGCTAGTGCTTTTACACCTTTCCAAGTGAGGAGACTGTAATGACACAATTACCCAATGTGCACACAGCGTTAAGCCGCCCAGCCCACTCCCTCACTGTAGACCTGGTAAGTGAAGCCCACACACACCACTTTCCGCAGTCTGGTCCAACGATTACAAAAGATACACGCCCAAAAGCAAACTGAAAAATGCTTTAAATCTGGAGCACGTATAGCCTTTCAGGCTGGCAAAAATTGACGCAGGCAAGTGAAAGGCAGCTTTCGGTAAGTGACTCGGGTTTTCAGGGCTGTTAGCACTTTTGGGCATCGGTACCTTAGACTCCTGATCCCACTACTAACCAACCCCCAAACTCAAAGTTACCTATACTTCAGGCAAGTGTCTAGCTCTTCTGATGACTGTGTGGTTGGCCCTAAAAAGGGCCTTTGAGATTGTCACGTAGCACAGAAGCTGCAGCTTAGCCTCCGAAGCCATACAGGGTGCGTCCCTGCCGTTTGAGCGCGTACACCACGTCCATGGCAGTGACCGTCTTGCGCTTCGCGTGCTCCGTGTAGGTGACCGCGTCCCGAATGACATTCTCCAGGAACACCTTCAACACACCTCGGGTCTCTTCGTAAATGAGGCCGGAGATGCGCTTGACCCCCCCGCGCCGAGCAAGGCGCCGAATGGCGGGCTTGGTGATGCCTTGAATGTTATCTCTCAAAACCTTGCGGTGGCGCTTAGCGCCACCCTTGCCCAAGCCTTTGCCGCCTTTCCCTCTTCCCGACATAGTGAATGAGGTCTGAAAGCACCTTTGAGACAAGCAAGGTCGGCTTTTCCCCTGATATACAAGAGTAGCGGACCAGATTGAAAACCGAAAGCGCGCGGGCGGGAAGCTGTCTAAATGGGCCCAGCCCGCTCGACATTTCGTCATCTCTTTTCTGCTGTTTCCCTATCCCTCCTTCACCCTCCACAGCTCCCTCCAACGGACTCTCACCGTTTATTTTTATTTATTTATTTAACTTATTTATTTTTGAAGTATAGTTGATTTACAATTTTATATCAGTTTCAAGTGTATCGACAGCGATTCAATATTTTTATAAATTAGACTCCGTTTAGGTATTATAAAATACCAGTTACATTCTCTGTGCGGTACGATATATTCTTCTAGCTTATTTATTTTATATATAGTAGTTTGTATCTCTTAATCCCCTAACTCTTATATTGCCCCTCCCTTCTCGGACTCCAATCTTTTAAAAGATCTATTTGCCAGAGTCCCCGGGGGAATTTGGATCCCAACTTCCGGATCCCGTCGCTGTTTTCGCCTCTGTCTCTCTCCCTGTGTGCCCCCAGAAGGCATTAAATTTAGGCTAGGAAGAAAGGAATAGTGGAGATGACCAGAGGAAGAGCAAATGGAATCCAGAGACAAGGAGAACGGAGCACCAGCGCCGCGTACAGCACCGACAGAAGGATCCCAGGCTTCGGAACCACGGTTACATAAAACTGCAGCAAAGGTGGTTCCCACAATTAGACTGACAGACCCAGTAGGCAATCTCAAGAGCAGCGGCACCTTGGATGTGCGTGGAGGGGGAAGCAGGGAGAGCGCCGTAATTCCCGAGTCTCGTCTCTGTTTTGTTGATATGAGGCATGGAATTTCACCTCACCTAGGTGAAATCAGATCCTAGGAAAATTGGTCTGTATACTGCAGGACTTCTAACATGGAGGTCAGTGAATCCAACTCACTGTCATCCAAAGCTCTGCTGAAAGAAGCAATATATATAGAAAGAAGACTGAAGGGCCTCTGTACCTCCGTTTCTACAGATCCTCTAAATCCGACCCTTGTTTTCAGCTAGAATTCAGTGCCCAAATTGAGGCCCTACATGGAGCTAGCAAAGTTTGCTGGATTGGGTTTCACAAGAGGACATCTGCTCCATGTTGAGAGTCATTACCAGAAACTTCCTTATGAAATCGGGATTCTACTGATAACATGTACATTACCAGGGCCTTCTGTAGAATACAGGAGGAGATGTGGTTTCTGCATCAGAAATAATTATGTTTTTCTGTGACATTATTTTTTTGATATATTTTTTAAAATAACGACAACAAAAAACAATTTATGTTCCTTCTTTCAGCTCTTCTTTAGCTCAACCTTCTATATGCTAATGAATCTTAAATCTCTATCTTTATCCAAACTTCTAGGCTCCAGACATGTAGATTCTCCTGGTTGTTCTTTAGTCATTTTAAACTCAAAATCTCCAAAGTCAAAATGTTTAAACTTAAAATCTCCAAGGTATGACTCTCATGGGGGCTGAGGGAATATATTCTCCTTCCCCCACCCCATAAGAATGGGGTTCTCTCTCTGCTCTTCGGATGGTGCCACCATGCATCACATGCCTAAATCAACACCCTGGAATTCACAATAGGTGTTGAAGGGTAGTAGCATATGCCACCCCAAAACATGACTGTAGGAATTCAGGACATGCTACCTCAAAATAAGCTGCTTTGGTGTATTGATTATTTTGAGCTGTAATACTTTGAAAAACAGCAAATGCAGGGACAGACTTTCTTTAAACTCCCCTTATCTGCCTAAAGACAGATCCTTGGAAAGGAACTCAATTGACAGAAATCCCGTCCCCAGGTGGTTTCATCAACCAGGAAAGATTGACTCTTGTCACAGGAAAGGAGACTAGAAATCAACACCAAACTCAAACTTTGTCACAAACTATCATACCTCCCATCTATTCTAAGGGTCCATTCATCTTTCCTAAAAATCATTTACTCTCCCTAAGAGGCCTACCTGACCCCTCTTTCCTGCTAATCTGTCTGTTAATTTTCAGACCCAGCCAGGGACCCTAAGGGGGTCAAGGAAAATTTTTCCTCCCCTACACAACCCCTCACTGTACAGTACAGGCAGTAGTGTTAAGGACTGGTAGAAAAGAGGAAGTGTTTATCAATGAGTAGGATGTTGGGGGAATGAGTTTAGCTCAGAATGGGGTAAGAAAAAAAGCTCAAAATCATGACTTCTCAATTTGGTCTAGGGCTGCAGGCTACTCAAAATGAAAGGAAAGCAGACACATGGCCAGACTAACCCACAAACCAAAGATTCAGTCTCAAAATGGGGTACTTGAAGCCCTGGCGGTGCTTGAAGTCAAAAACTAAACACAAACTGTCGTCCTGAAACATATATTTTAATTTAGTTCATTACTTTTGTATTAAAAAGAAACACATGCGCATATAAAACATTATATGCCTAATAATTCACTTACTAACATTTTCTCTTGCCTGTTTATTCCCTATGGCAAAATTTAAGCTTCTCATCCCTGTTTTCTTCCCCTCCTCAGTACTAAATAGTGAAATTTCAGTGCTGTCTCAAAACTGCAGATTCTTATTATTTCTGATGAAAGAAACTTCAGAAATTTTAAAGGAGAAAAATATTCCGTCTTCCTCACAGCTGCAGCAAAGCAGAGGTTCTTCTTTATTATAAACTTGCTTCTGATAAAGTGGTGTATTGAGAATGCTCACAGGAGTATCACTCTATTGTCCAATGTGGAGAATAGGTGAAGTTGAACTAATATGAATCAGAATTCTGTTATTAAAGGTGACTTCTAAGGCAACCATATATCAGATTGTTATATTCAGAGAAATGTTACCTACGACCTATAATGATATACTATTCTGATTATCTTATTTGATTTGTTGCCCCGGAGTTAATATTTAAATTGGCATCACTGTTTTTGAGTAGAAATTCTTATCAATTTCTTTATTAAACCAGAGGAAGACTCTTGGAATTTTCTTATTCTCTGCATTATAAAGGTAATATAAGTCCCATTACTGTTAGATTCTATATAAATAGCTTGAGAATCTTTTTCTTGTTTAAATGAACACATCCATACAGCTTGGCTAAGAGTGTATACATTAAAAAAAAAAAAAAAAAAAAAAGAACATTTCAAAGCAATGTGTCATTTGGTTGGGCAGCTTTGGGCTGTCATCGACACCTGCCCTGGGGTAGTTTCCTCTTCTGATGGGAATAGTTCAGTTGAGTAATTCGATCATATGTTGTGAAGATTCTTCAGTGCTTTAAAATATACCCCAAGCCTGATGAAACTGGAAATCCATTATAATTTCATTCTTTTGCTTTAGAATATTACGCAGGCCTTGTTGCTTATCCAGGATGAGCCATAACTTCTCTGAGACTCAGTTTATTTATCTGTAAAATGAGGAAAATAACATCTATTTCACAGAGTTGGGATTAAATGAGATAGTGTATGTAGAGAGTTTTACAATACTGAGTAGTGCTCTGTATATGTAAGACATTATTACAAAACCACCACAGGACGGGGTAACAGTTGTTCACATCAGCTACTTTTGCGCTGACAGTTTAGCTCTTCTCCCTAGAGCAGGAGATTGATGCTGCCTAAGGAGACTTCTAATATGAATCAGAATTCTCTTATTAAAGGTGACTTCTAAGGCAACCATACATCACAGGTTGCTAGAAAGATAAGTTTCTACCTTGTGTTTAACGTTCAGGAAATCCTTTCAAAATCACTTTTATTTTATTTTGACTTCAGGAAGATGGTCATTCATACTGACACCACAGAGGTAAGTTTTGAGCCTCTTGGGGCTGCTTTTGTTCTCAGGCTTGAGTTTTTATAAGATTTGGATGCAATAATGTTTTTTTAATCAAATAAGCATACGAGTAAAAGTTTTTATGTCAGTTATTACAATTTAAAGCATTGGTAACCTTACATAACTGCTGTTTTATTACATGTAATTTTCCGAGAAATTCTTCAAAGCATATGAAATAAAAGGCAAAGGATCTTCAATTTCCTTACCGAGAATAGAAAAGATATGAAACTTTAAGCGTTAGAAAACACTTTATTGAAGAAAATATGCTAGCAACTCAGTAATCAACGAAAAATGTATTTGCTTTGACACTTTAAATTTAAATCTGACTGATAAGCAACTTTATTTAAAACTCTTCACCATTGTAAAGGAGAAATGAATATTTCTGGTCTTATCATCCGTTGCTTAAAGCGTTCCATCTATAGGACCAAATTAACCATTGATGGATTGAGGAGGAGGAAACCGCATTCCAAGGGGAAAAGGCTGAAGGCTCTACTCTGTAAATTGGTACGGGTCAGCACACAGCTTTGGCGGAGATCCGAATCAGGTAAACGTTAAGTTTAGTTTTTGGTTCCTTCAACCACATATTTTGTTGAACCTCAGTCATAATGTAACTCTAACTTGCTTAGCTCGGTGTCAGAAGCTAAATAAATGTTAGCTATGGGAGGGGAGTTACAGTAACTAGTAAGTGGAAATGCAGGCTGAAACCTAGGGCATGCTTGTATTTCAAAAGAACCTGCTAATATATAAATCCCAAGCGTGTAAAAACACTTTATAAATTGCTCTTACAAACGTTACAGCAGTTTAAAGAAAAGGTCTGAAAAGAAAAATCTGTGATCGATAAGATTATAGAAAAGTACTGGAAAGGGGAGGTTATAAAAGATTAGCATAACAATCTTCTGCCCAATAAATAGGATTGATTTCTAGCCAATGAGATTACATTTTCGGAAATTCCTAGTTTTTCTGGCCCAATCAAGACGAGGCTATGTCTATAAATAAGACTGCCTAGGGGCCGGTGAATAAAACCAGTGAAATATCATGGCCCGTACAAAGCAGACTGCCCGCAAATCGACCGGTGGCAAGGCCCCGCGAAAGCAGCTGGCCACCAAGGCGGCCCGCAAGAGCGCGCCGGCCACCGGCGGCGTCAAGAAGCCGCACCGCTACCGGCCGGGCACCGTGGCCCTGCGGGAGATCCGGCGCTACCAGAAGTCGACCGAGCTGCTGATCCGCAAGCTGCCCTTCCAGCGGCTGGTGCGCGAGATCGCGCAGGACTTCAAGACTGACCTGCGCTTCCAGAGCTCGGCCGTGATGGCGCTGCAGGAGGCGAGCGAGGCCTATCTGGTGGGGCTGTTTGAAGACACGAACCTGTGCGCTATCCACGCCAAGCGCGTGACCATCATGCCCAAAGACATCCAGCTGGCCCGCCGCATCCGCGGGGAGCGGGCTTAAGGCACGCGTTTTAAACTAGGCGACCTAAAGGCTCTTTTCAGAGCCACCCACGTTTTCATAAAGAGCAGCTGTGCCAGCTTTAAGTTTGGTGAGTTCCTAATGCACAAGTGTTAAGGGTGAAGTGGGTCGGGGAGTCTCGCACGTGTTGGGTGGTGAGGTTATGGAATTAAGGCAGACAGACGCTAGAGGGACCACCAGAGCCAAGGTCTGGGTCGTGTCGGTCAAGTACTGCTTTTACTTGCTGGCTTGATTTCTTAGTCCAGAGCGCCAACCTTGCTAAATTTTGCAACAGGATGGAATCTGTTCTAACAGTCATTTGTAACGCGTTCCAAAATGCTAGTACAAAACGTTAGCACAAATCTGAATACTGAAATTAAGTGACACTTAATTTCATTATGTGGTAACTGTTGGGATGGCAATCTGGGTTTTCAGCCCGATTGTACAGTTACTAGAACTAGGCCGGATGTTAGATAAAATCCTCGATCCCCAAGTAGTTACTCGGGATTTCAACTAAGAAGAATGGGGGCAAGAATCCCGAGATGTGTAAGAACCCATCTTCCTCGTTGCATAAGACAGAAGGCGCAAACCGCGAAAAAAAAAAAAGAAAAATAAACTGTGGGCTGAGATGTTGTTGCAAAAACCAGAATCAAACTTCCACAAAGTAGTACAGAGGAGTAAAATGATGCAAAAATAAGAGAAAGTTAACTTGTCTTTAGCTGGCGCTTCAGATCTCCATGTAAAAGTGAAAACCAATTAACAAGAAAAGACCACAAACAGGTTAAACTACTTTACATAATTTAGTGGTTAGTGTGAAATGGAACATTTTGATTGGTTAACAAGACATTTGTTCTAAGGGCCACTGAGGGAGCGCAAGCAGAACCTTATTTACATGGACTCCGCCCCTCTATGACGACACTGTTGGATATTAACCAATAAAAACGTAATACTGTGCTAGTCTTCATTTGCATACAGGCTCTATAAGTAGCGCCTAACCAGGCTGCTTCGGTGTAGTCGGGATCACTTCTACTGGTGTGTGGGGATTCTCCTGTGTGAAGATGCCGGATCCAGCAAAATCTGCTCCTGCTCCTAAGAAAGGTTCCAAAAAGGCTGTCACGAAAGTGCAGAAGAAAGACGGTAAGAAGCGCAAGCGCAGCCGGAAGGAGAGCTATTCTGTTTATGTATATAAAGTGCTGAAGCAGGTTCATCCGGACACCGGCATTTCGTCGAAAGCCATGGGCATTATGAACTCCTTCGTGAACGACATCTTCGAGCGCATCGCGGGCGAAGCGTCGCGCCTGGCGCACTACAACAAGCGTTCGACCATCACGTCCCGGGAGATCCAGACGGCCGTGCGCCTGCTGCTGCCCGGCGAGCTCGCCAAGCACGCCGTGTCGGAAGGCACCAAGGCGGTCACCAAGTACACCAGTTCGAAGTAAGCGTGCAAGAGACGAACTAAAACATCTGTTTTACCCCAAAGGCTCTTTTCAGAGCCACTTAAGTTATTGGGGAAGTGGCTGTAAACACTTGAGTAAAAGGTGGGTTTAGTTGTTGGTTGGGTAGGGTGGGTTTTGATCACAAGTGCTTTTGGATTTGGGGCTAGATTGGGACAGTGATTGAAGGTTGCCCTGTTAAAATCTAGGACCTCCTATGGTCCAGTGGTGCCACCTAGTGGTATGTGTCATGTTGCTGGTAACAAGTGATTGGTCCTTAAGGTGGTTCCTACCTAGTCCGAGTTCTCAATGGGAGTTTAGGTACAGAGGAGCGGGGAAGGGCTGTCCCTTATTATTAAATTAGTAAGCGAGCTGGGTTTTATTTCATTCTAGCGTACAGATAGCCCTATAGTTTACCCAGTTCCCTCTGTTTCTTAATGTTTTAATCTGTTTTTAACATGTATCTCCAGGTGTCTGTCACAAACTTTCAACATCGCCAGATGCTTTAGTACGTTGGTCTACCTGTAAATCCCAACCTAGCCCCGTGACCCTCAACCAGATAGATTTCCCACCCCACCCCCTCCATCACCCCCCCATGGGATATTGGCAATATCTGGAGATATTTTTGATTGTCATCACTTGGGGAGAGGGACACTACTGGCATCTAGTGGGTAGATGCCAGGGATGCTGCTAAACATCCTATAATGCCTAGGAGAGCCACTACTACCAAGAATTATTTGGTGAATGACGTTGACCCTTGTGCCAAGGTTGAGAGACCCAGTGCCCAAAGACTTCCCTTCCTTCAGGATTTTTTCCCTTCTGGGTTTAATCCTCATTTAGGTCAAACCTTTCCCCACTCCTACCCTGCTTTTGGTGAAAACTGAGCAGCACTTAACTTACTGTGCTTGTTTACACTCCTCCACAGGAAAATTATCTTCTTCAGGGCAAGGACCTTGTCTTGGTTCTGTAACTTTCCTGGTTATAAGGCCCACCTCCAAGCTTGCTAAACATACTTCCAGGTGCCTCTCCTGAAGTTCCCTGATAAGGTCCTGTTGGAGGTGGGGGACTGGTGAGGTGGTTTTTATGTTCTCAGGTGTATATTTTTAGAACAGATTTTGGGGGCAAGGTGTACAAAAGGGCAGTTAACATGTGGGATGAATTTCTAAGGCCCTCTCAGTTCAAAACTTGCATAACTCAAGACCAATCCCGAAAAAGCCTGGATATTCTACCAAATAAAATATACCCTTGAGGCAAAAGGAAAAATCTTAGCTTCCAATTCACTTGACAGTCGACTTTTGAAATTAAGCCATTCCTGGTTAAACTTGGGGGAATTTAAAATGAATTTTTTAAATGCTTAAGATGAATTTTATTCATTTATAATGTAGGAGTTCGTATTTACATCTAATTAAAAGTTGCATAAAGTGGGCTGTATGTGATTTCTTTCTTTCACTGGGAAATTAAGATTCTCAGTGAGTCATCTTTCCCTAGAGACTATCAGACAAGAGACCAGGGAAAGATGACTCAACTGAGAATCTAAAATTTCTAGTTGAAAGAAAAGAAATCATTATACAACATACTTTATGGTAGGAAAAATCACTCTATAAGTGAGAATTTACATGTGCCAGACCCTGTGCTAGGTGATGGGGATATACAGGTGCTTTCCTTCCCAAGTCCATGAACTGCACCTGGAATTTTATTTGCGACCAATATATCAAGTATCCTCTGGGAAGTTTTTTTTTTTTAAGTTTTAGTTTTACCCAATTTTCACTGTAACATCTTTCAACTTTTTAATCATCTGACTTTTGTAAAATGGAATTCTTCATCGTTCCATTTAAATTCTGTGACTAGATGTCATTATTTCTGTACTCCTCATCCAGGTTGTAACATTTTCTTTTCACTTTAATATGTCTCTTTAAATTTAAAATTTTCACATAGACTTCTTTAGGGTTTTTCATTATATTGGAAAGCTCTGGCTGTCCCACTCTCTTGCCCGCAAAGCAATTTAAGTCACGTTGTACTTGGCTCCCAGCATCTCAAACCTGCTGAAGCTTTCTTTGTTCACCATGATCCTAGCTTGAGAGAAATTTTATTTTCTTGTTCCCTGTGAGATTCATTTTCTTTTGCAGGGGGTATGACTACAGTAAAGCATGGGAATAAGCCTTTCTCAGTCATCCCAAATAAAATTTATCAGAAAATATTGTTGGCTTAAAATGTCCCATATCCAACCATACTTGACACTTTCACTGCTGTCTTCCCACTCCAAGCCACCATCACACCTCCCAGGTATTTGCAATGACTTTCTGACTGGTCTCTTTGCTTCTGCCTCTACCCTCACTCTATTTTCCACAAACCAGCTAGAGTAAACTTTCTGAAACCTCTAAGTCAGATCATGTCACTCCCACACCATCCTGCCCAACTGAAAATCCCCATATGGCTTCAGAGAGAAGGTCCACACTGATAGAATGGCCCACATCCACCTCCTCTCTTACCACTCTCCCTTTTGTTTGTTCTGTTTCATCACACTTGTCTCCCTGCTCTACCTCGAATACACCAAGGCCCTCCTATCTCAGGGTCTTTGTGCTTGCCATTTCTTCTGGAAAAGCTTTCCCCCCAGATATTTATATGACTGGCTTCCTCATTTCTTAGGCTTCTGCTCAAAACTTCCATTACTCTTCAGTCCTTCCTTGACTTATGTAAGATAGCAAGCCCACCTCCCTCTCTCCCCCCATTTCTTGGTACTCCTTGTCCCCATACCTTGCTAAAATTCCTTCCGTGTATCATCTGAATACTAATGTATTTATTTACTTATTTGTTTATTACTGAATCAGAGACTGCTACTCATAAAAGCTGTTCTTCTTTGCTTACTTTAACCCCCTGCTTTATGGGTGCATGGCTTCTCAGTTAAAAGGCTAATTTACCAGCTTTTCTTGCATCTGGGTTTGTTCATAAGACAAAGTTCTGAGCCAATGAGATATGAATGGAAGTGATACATATTATTTCTAGTTTGTGTCCTAAAAAGGAATAGATATGTGCTGCCCTTGCCTTTTTACCTTCTCCTCTGGCTGGGTTACAGATACAATGGCAGGAACTATAGCAACCACTCTGGGCCCAGAAACAGAAGCCATGTGATGAGAATGGCAGAACTGTTCTACTAACCCTGGACGTGAGAGATGAATAAACTTGTATTTTGTTTAAGCCACTTTTTTTTTTTTTAATATTTGGCACAATAATTTAGACTGTTCTCCAACCAATACATTGTCTGACTCTCCTCCTACCTTCTCAGAGTAAGTCCTATGAAGGTAGGTACTTTGTTTTGTTCACTGCTCTTTGCCCATCATCTCGAGCTGTACCTGGAATAGAGTGGGCACTCAGTAAATACTGATGGGATGAATAGATTGATGAGGGAAGGAGTGGTTTAGAGGGAGGGCAGTGGGATTGGATTTATGAGATGCAGAACTCTAAGAGTTGGCTTAAAAAAAATGATTTTAAAAATCTTTTGCCCTCTCAATGGGGAACAGCACAATACAGAGTGAAGGTCTAGGTGAAGTTGCAGACACCGTGGTCCATAAATCAGTTTAGAAGCTTCATAGTGTAAGTTGTTGGGTATTTAAGGATACTTACCTACACTAACTCAGAAGCAGTAAGAGGGTAAAGGAAAACTTTTGTTTCCTCTACTATTCTCAATACTTCTGGCCACCAAGTATGTGGGTTTTCCACACCAAGCAATCCTGACATTAACTACGTGGAGTTAGTGCAGACCCCACGGGTTAAGGGCTCAGTCCAAAAAGATTGCCCCTCCACCCCCTATACCAACTTCAGACGCAAATCACAAGTAGTGGGTCCCTAGGTTACACACACCTCTGTCAGTCTTGGCTACAAATCAGGAGTTCCCACAACCCCCTCCTCAGATTCAATAATTTGCTATAACAGCTTACAGGACTCAGGGAAACACTTATGTTTACCAGTCTATTATAAAGGATATAGTAAAGGATACAGATGACCAGCCAGATGAAGATGTACATAGGGCAAGTGTCCTGAGTGCAGGAGCTTCTGTCCCCGTGTAATTGGGGTGTCCATGTGGCTTCCTGGCATGTGGATATGTTCACTGACCCAGAAGCTTTCTGAATCTCATAGTTTAGGGGTTTTTATGGAGGCTTCATCAAGTAGGCATGATGGATTATTAACTCAACCTCCAGTCCCTTCTCTCTTCCCTGGAGGATGGGGGGTGTGGGGTTAACAGCTTCAATCTTCTAATCATAGCCTGGCCTTTCTGGTGACCAGCCCCTGTCCTGAAGCTACCCAGGAGTCCACCAAGAGTCGTCTCATTAGAACAAAATATGCTCCTATTACCCTGGAAATTCCAAGGGATTTAGGAGCTCTATGTCAGGAATTGGGGTCAAAGACCAAATATTAGAACAAATGATGTTCTTAGCACCCCTATCACTCAGGGAATTACAAGAGTTTTAGGAGCTCTGTGTTAGAAACTGGGGGAAGAGATCAAACATACATTTATTATGTCACAGTCCAGCCCCTGGTCTCTGGCCATGGACCCCTTATAGCAAACCAATTATAAAAGTCAAAAGATACTGGCTGAAAGGCAGTGTACTGTAGTAGTGATGGGCATTAGCTTTGAGTCCCAGCTAACCCACCTAAGAGCTATATGACCTTGGGAAAGTTTCTTTACTCTTCTGAACCTCAATTTCTTCATCTGTAAAATGAGAAAAATAATGGAACCTACCCTCAAGACTTGTGAAGATTAAATGAGATAATGTACTTAATGCACTTAGTACAGCAGCTGGAACATGGCAAATATTCGATCAGTGTTTCTCCCATTATTGTGGCTGGGAAGGCACTTGCATGAGCACCCTTGAACCTCCAGAGCACATTTCCTTCCCAACAAGTTGTGCTTTAAGAGATTTCAAGTGATTTGAGAGTCAACTCCCTAAGCATCTTGCAGTAGAGCAGTAAGACCTTCTTTATCTTAAAAACATCCAAGAAGGCAATGCCACAATTTACTTTTTGGGCCTCTGATACTGTAGAATCTTTAAGTATCTGTTATGTGTCCCAAAAGGGGAAAAAAAAATGAATTAAATAATAAAAGACCTTATTTCTAGTGTCTGTTACTAGTGCTCTGTAAAGACCAATATAATCTTTGGCAAATACCTTTAAAAAAAATATCAGATGATGTTTGCAATACTTCCCATCAATGCTTTTGGAAAAAATTGAAATACTTTCATCTCAATACTTCTTTCTGATTTCTGAGTTGAAAGCTCTGAGTTTTGAGGATTTAACACAAGAGCAAGCCAAATGAATAGAAATGATCTAGGCATACTATCAGGTAGCACAGAAGGACACACCTTATAACCAAAAGGAGAATGTGCAGATATTTGGGAAATGTTTAATTAGAAATTCAAAAATGGGCTTGGTGGAGTCAGGTTGATGACTTCTTAGTTCTTCATTTCTGCTTGTTAACGTACTTCATGTTTTTCCTCTCAGTATTTTCAAGATGAAGCTCTTGTTCCTGTCACTATTCAGGAATGAAAGTTTCCCCAAGAATATAAGATTTTCTTATTCAAACTACAGTCCAAGGAGTGGTAAACAAGTAAGATGCCAGTCCCAAGACCTCAATATTTCTTTCCTTTGACCAAGAACTCATTACACAATAGATATTTCAGATGGTTCTGCTAAAAAGAAGCATAAGAATCTAGAGAGTATCACTATCAACCAATCCAAGGAACTTTGCTTTAGATGGCCAAAACCAGAAACAGAGAGCAAAGTAAGAGAACTAATAGAGCTTGAGCAGTTCTTTAGCATTTTGCCTTGAAGGATCCAAACCTGGATGCTGATGTATTGTCCCAAGGATGGTAAAGAGGTAATGGCTTGGGACTGGCTGAGTATTTTGAGAGAGAGAGATTGACAGATCAAGATCTCAGTTGATCTTGGGACTGAGGCAGCACAAGGCACCCAGAAGAAGGAATTCTTGTGGCAAAAAATGGAGGATGCAGATTTGTGAAATGAAATAAGGAACAATTTATCTCTGTTGTTTTACATGATCAAAGGCAATAATTTTAAATTATCAGAAGGTAGGGGAAAATCCATATCACTCTTTTGATATCAGTGTTTTTAACATTCAGGTGAACAGAAAATACCTAAAGATATCAGCTTTATTTTTTGTTGTTGTTGGCAATGATGTTTGAGCTTTGTGTAGGTCTTAGTTTCCAGTTAGTGGGATGATCATTTTGAAATGCATTGAAGGAAAACTCCTTAAGCCAAGAGGGAATGTGAAACAGAGTTCAGACACACCACAGATATAACCCTGGACAAAGGTTGTTCAGTGTTCGTAATAAAAATCCCAGTCCTAGGGATGGGCCTTAAACCACTTGAATTTCTCTCTGGAGATGTATATTTCCTATAGTTTGGCATGTCTACTTAGTCAAGACCCCTATTATAACATGTAGAATAAGCAGGAGAAAGGCATACTGATTAACTTGTATATGCATCAACCATAAGATTACTTCCAGCGAGGGAGCATATCCTTGTTTTTGTAGGCTTCTTCCTTCTCCTCCCTGCTGCAATATGAAAATCGAGTAAGAATGATTTTGCTTAGGGCTTCCCTGGTGGCACAGTGGTTGAGAGTCCACCTGCTGATGCAGGGGACGCGGGTTCTGTGCCCCGGTCTGGGAAGATCCCACATGCCGCAGACCGGCTGGGCCCGTGAGCCATGGCCACTGAGCTTGCGCGTCCGGAGCCTGTGCTCCGCAACGGGAGAGGCCACAACAGTGAGAGGCCCGTGTACCGCAAAAAAAAAAAAAAAAAAAAGAATTTGCTTATATAAGCTTCTTTCTAGGGAACTTTTCCTGTGATGTCTTTTTAAGTATTTGAATTTTGATTTTCACAATTTTTTCACAAAATCAAGGAACTGGGCAACAGAAATTATTATTATTTTAAAATTTTATTTATTTATTTATTTTGGCTGTGCCAGGTCTTAGTTGAGGCATAGGTGATCTTGTTTTTTTTCAGTTGCCACATGCAGGCTTCTTAGTTGCAGTATGCGGACTTCTTAGTTGTGGCATGCATGTGGGATCTAGTTCCCCAACTAGGGATAGAACCCAGGTCCCCTGCATTGGGAGCGTGGAGCCTTACCCACTGGACCACCAGGGAAGTCCCCAGAAATTATTCTTAAGTGAATTTTTTTTCAGAAGCAGCAAGTATGCATAGAGAACACAATTTTAGGATTAGCAAGAAAGTTAACCAAGGTAGAATTGGAATTTCAATTCTTAGCCTGGGGAAAAAAAAGGAAGGAATCTTTTCATTTGTCTAAGGGAATTTCATTGTATTTATGATTGTGGGATGTGTTTAGGCAGGAAGGGGCATAATAGATAAATCTTTCTGGATTAGTATATGCAAATCATTTATAATGGGAAATAACAAAGCCCCAAAGATCATAAGAGTAAAACAAAACAACTCTGACTATTCTTCCTGACAGGAGAAAACAGTAGTATATATACGTACATGAATTACAAGCATGACTGAGTCTTCTAGATTGAGTTGGTGGATAACCATGTAGCAGGGTCCCACAACAGCACAGAGGTGTCAAAGTAAATACATAATCTGGCAGTGCAGAAGGATGATGTGTTCTTAAAATCTTCTGAGTATGCCATTGTATTAGTAAAGAGCACAGGCTCATAAAACAGATCACCTGGTTTGTAACCCAGCCTTGCTCTTTATCAATAGTGTGACTAGGGCAAGTTTTTGAACCTTCTATGCTTTTTCCTCATCTTTTTTTTTGGGGGGGGGGGGTGATGCCGCACAGCATGGCTTGTGGGATCTTAGTTCCCCCACCAGGGATTGAACCTGGGCCCTGGCAGGGAAAGCGCTGAGTCCTAACCACTGGACGGCCAGGGAATTCCCTAGTTTCCTCATCTTTAAATTGAGAATAATAGTAATGCTTACTTTATAATGTTTTTTTGAAAGGTGAATGAGTAAATACATATAAAAATTCTTAGACTGATGCTTGACACAACATTTCAATAACTGTTAGTTGCCGTTGATAGTAGGGAACTCCTGTTGAGTGCTATGTAAGTTTTTCATCTCTAATGTACAGTGAAATATCTACTAATTCAAGATAGTGTCCCAAACATATGTTGCATTCTTCCCATTTTGCACCCCAAGTTCCTTAAATGATAGAAAACTGACAAAAAAGATGGCAAATCGGTTAAGAGTGAAGAGTGCAAGAACAGGGCTTCCCTGGTGGCGCAGTGGTTGAGAGTCCGCCTGCCGATACAGGGGACACGGGTTCGTGCCCTGGTCCGGGAAGATCCTGCATGCCACGGAGCGGCTAGGCCCGTGAGCCATGGCCGCTGAGCCATGGCCGCTGAGCCATGGCCACTGAGCCTGCGCGTCTGGAGCCTGTGCTCCGCAACGGGAGAGGCCACAACAGTGAGAGGCCCGCGTGCCGCAAAAAAAAAAAAAAAAAAAAAAAAAAGAGTGCAAGAACAAACATCTTGGAAATTTAAAAGTTGGTTATTGACACAAAAATTCAACAGTAGGACTGAGTCCAGAATAGAATCAATACAGCTGGGAGAAAATAGGGGAGCTGAAAGATGAAGCCTAGAAATTCCCCCACAATGCCATATAAAAAGATATAAAGATAGAAAATATGAAAAAAAGTTAAATGACATGGATGATAGATTCAGATGTTCCAAAATTCATCCAATAGGAGTTTAGAAGGACAGAATAGAAATAATGTAAAAAATAAAATACAGGTCTACCAAATAAGGTTTGCTGATTGTACACTGCACAGCTTCAGGAGCACCATTTAAATTATAATCTTTGTGAATGGTATCCCCTGCAGTTGTGCAGTGCACAACCCAAGTGTCATACATGGTGGTCCTGAGGAAATAAAGAAAAGGAGACTTTCACAGAATATATATCTTCAGACTGCAAGGTCCCATTAAATGCAGAGCATATAGATATGAATTAAAAGTATCTTTACCTAGAGACATGGCAATAAAATTTCAAAACACAAGAGTTAAGGAGATGATTCTAGAAACACCCAGAGAAAATTCTTACAAAGAAATAGAAATCAAATTATGTCAGACTTTTCATTTGGACAACACTGGATATAAGAAGACAATCGGTATTTTTTTAAATCTAGGGAAAATAATTTTGAAACTAAAGTTCTATATCCAGCCAAACTATCATCTAAGTGTGGGTGACTTTTCAGGCCCTCCCTGAAAGAATTTCTGGAGTTGTATTCCTGCAAGAATCAGAAAAGATTCTAAGGGGAAGATGTGCGATACCAGAAGGGGGCCATGTGCCCAGTAAAATATATTGCTAAGTCTAAATAAGTTTAGATTCTAGAAAAATTTCTTTAAGGCTTAGAATACTTGGTATTTATTCATCCATCTAATTTCATAATTAAATAAATTTATTGAGAAATTAGAAATCAGGTGATAGGAGAGAGATGAAATAAATGAAGCAGAAAAGGTTCAAATAACAAAGAAATATAATACATATACCAAGTTACCTGTAATACAAATTTAAAAAGAAATGTGCTATAAATGATAGATACAAAATACTGTGAGGTTAGAGATACAGGTGACATTGTTCATGATATCCTGGGTCATACATGAAGCATTAATTTATTGTATCCCATCATGTCTGTATTGAAATCTCCCTCTGTTTTGATTACTGATTCAAGTTTGGATTTTAATATTTTTGTTTAAGTAACTCTGATTACAGAGTTTTTTACATGTATGGTTTCTGCTCCACATTTTGTCTACTATTTTGAAGAAACAAGAGCTCAAAACTGTTAGTGACTTCAAATATATACGTCTTTTGGTATAGATCCTAAAAAATTGAAAAGAAAATCTGGACTTCAAATTCCAGATGATATTGATATGGCGAGAATGAAGAGAAATAAAGTAAGCTAACTAATATTTATGTTATATTTAGGAGGAGGATATAGATATTATTCTAGAAGTTGTTAGAAAAGTGTAAGTTTAAATATATATATATATATATACAAAATGTATATGTATAAAAGCTGACTATAAAGCACTAGAAGAGGGATATTTCATATTCAGAAAAGCAGAAATCCATTAAGCAGTGATCAAGAATTGTTCGCACTTGAAAGGCGATTATAGGAAGAAAAATTCCAGTTGAACTAATATGAAACCCATTTGCTAATTGTGGGAGGGGAAATAAAGCTTTTAAATTATACAATGTAAAAAAAAATGTTTGCACCTAACAGGTACACACACATGCATAGACTCACACGTGTGTGCATACAACAAAGATTTTTAATAAATCAACAATAAGTCAACAATAAGTCAACAATCATAGTGGTGATTATGTTAACACAGACACATCTTTCTCAAGAATTAAAAGACCAAGTTGACTAAAACTTGTTTGAAGATATAGAGGATTTGAAGAACATAGTTAACAAAAGTAATCATAAGTATAAGATTATACCTACACCATCTTGTATCCAAAATGGAAGAAGTACATTATACTGAAATTCACATGCAATACTGATTCAAAACTGACCATGTGTGAGATGACAAATGAAAACTCAACAAGTGTTGAATAAGCTGAAACCATACAAGATATATTTACTAATCATAATGCAATGAAATAACTAAAAATACTTTCCTTGATCTATACTGTTAGGGAAAAGCACATGGTTAAAGAAGATATTGAAATAAAAATTATATAGTCTTTAGAAATAAACAAAGTGAGCACTATATATTAAAACCTATATGAAGTGGTCAGAGGACCTCTTCCTAGCTTTAAATGCATTTATGAGAAAATAAGAACAATTAAAAATAATGAATTAAGCTTTATATTTAAAAGCTAATAAAGGAACAATAAAACCTGAGGAAAGTAGAAGGAATAAATTAGGATACAAGCCATTGGAACAGATCATACTTCCCCACTCTGCCCAAAACAGAATTAATCAATAAAATCAAAATCTGGTTCTTTGAAAGAAAATTTAAAAGTTAATCCTTTGGTAAATTTAATATTGAAAGAAAAAGTACACAAATAACATCAGCAAAATTAGATATTGAAGTATTAAAATGGTATGTATATTTTGATACAGATATTTACAAATGTAGACAACTCATTTTTCAATACAAATGATCAAAGTTGCCTTAAGAAGAGTAGAATACCTGAATAAAAAATTAGCTATAGGAGGAACTGAAAAGATAGGCAAAGATCTACCCTTAAAAACAGCACCAGGCCCAGATAGTTTTACCAGACACTAGGGGAAGAAACAATACTTATTATATAAATTGATCATGATAATGGAAAAATATTAAAAACCACCTAATAATATTATGAGGCAATGAGAGCAACAAATATTATTAAGATTAAGTGAAATAACCCCTGCAAGGCAAATGAAAGAGTATTTGGTACATAAAAATAATCCATAAAAGTTAGATATTATGAGCCAGAATATAGATTTCAAAGTAGAGAGGTAATTGGGATAAGAAACTGCAATACAAGGAGTTATTAAGTGTAAGGTTAAGATTTGAATTCTAGTTTATTGTGCCCAAAGCCTGTGAAATTTCAAGAAATTATTTCTTTAAAGTTAGAAAATATTATTTTCTAAAATAAATATGATACTTACAATCCCATTGTACATACCTATTTCTTTTCTTCAAGGCTTTTTTCCTGCCCGGGCAGAAGTTGTTCTCAAAGCTACAGCCAGACTCCAGATGATTGCTGTTTCACTGGAGATCATGCCATTGCTTCCTCAAAATTAAATTATCTTTTCAGAGAACACCATATTTGGGGAATTTATTTCTCCAGGATGTGTAAGCCAATTATTTATAGCCTTTCTTAGAGATTTTCTATCTCCATTAACTCACATACCATGTTTTGGCATCGTTCCCTTTCACATATGCTCCTTCTCCACAATTTATTCTTTCGTATTCTAAGCCAAAGGGTTAAGGAATAATACGTGCTTAGTGTGACAAGAAGATGAAAGGGGAAGGCAGGAAGATGAACTTCTTACCCTTTTGGGGTTTTGACCTCATATTTAGAAACAAACAAAGATATGAGGAATAAAGGGCAGCAAACAATTTTATTGGCTCCAATTTTACTGCCAGTGTGCATTAACAAAGTAGTCTATACCTAAAAGACCTTATGGGGGTCCAGATTTTCAACTTACTAGCATTTTCTTTTTGACATCCTGCTTTCCATTGCTAACCTTAATATACAGCTCTCTTAGGTAGGGTCTTTCATTTTTTATACTATTATCACTGTGAGACCTTTTTCTGTTTTTTATTTGTACTTTCCACTTAGATTGTCCCTCTGGTCCCATGGCTCTGAATACCACATATATATGATGATTCTCAAAAGTTTATCTCTAGTTCAGGATCCTTCCTTGAGCTCCACACATGTATCCATTGCTTTCCCAACATTTACACTTAAATGTCAAATAGGAATCTTAACATGTTCAATACAAAACTTTTGCTTCTTGCTACTCCTCTCTCCCCTGCTCCACCAATTTGCTCCTGCTGTTTCCCAGCTCAGTCTATGGAGTCAGTTTATTGCTCAGGCCCCAAATCTAGGATTTGTACCTGATTCCTCTCTTCCCCATATTCCCTACATGTAATCCATCAGCAAGCTTTTTTTTTTTTTTTGCACTTCCTACAAAGTACATTCCAAATACCACCACTTAACACCTCTACTGCTACCACGTTAGTCCAAGCTACCGTTATGTCTCCCCTGAATTCCTAACTTTTTCTTGCTTCCACTGTTGTCCCCTTACTACCCCTGAGGGTCTGTCTTCAATTAACTCTAGTGGCAATGAGGACTGCCAGACACTTTCCAGCCAGCTATGCCTCCAGTGTCTAATTCTTAGACTTGGAATTACAGGATAGGTCTGGCTATCTTTGGCTTCTTGGGGGAAAATTTCTAAATCCAGAAGGCACTGGTTTTTCTCCCGGCTGAGTTTGGGAGCCAGGAAAGACCCAGAATGGAACCAACTCTTCCTGTTTTACCCAAAACCAGTCGATACACTTTGGGGATTCCTTCTCAGGCTAGGAAACTTCTGAGTGTTCTGAAATGGGCCTGGACTCTTGTAGAAGCTCCCGTGGTCCCCAAATGAATTTAGGGCTCATCCTAAAGAGGCTGGAAGGTGAGAAACGACCACTCTCCTCACACCCAGTTTCCTGTTCAGCTCCGTAACTGTCTACTCTGGAGAGTTGTGCTTAGGTCTGGAACAGACCTGGGGATTACAGGATGGGTCCAAGAGCTTCTCAGATGAAGCTCTAAACTTCTAAGATGAAGCCTCGATAGGTCCAACAGGCCCTGGGTGTTGTCCCTGCCGAGTCTGAGGGCGAAGGAAGGGAAACCCCACCTTCCTCCTCTCTCCCAGCCAGCTGCATCAATCCCCTCTGGGCCCTTGTTCTCAGTCCTGGAAACTTGTCTTCCGGGATAGGACAGGGCTTGGACCCTTGAGGGAGAAGTTCCATGGTTCCCAAATGCATTTCAGAGCAGCCCGTGAAGAGTCTGGGGGCTCCCTGCCCACAGGCCTGCAGGTTCTGCCGGCCCGGAGTCCCTTTCTGGCTCTTGATGGTGGTGGAACCAGCAAGGAAGTCATCAGGGCTTGACTGGACAGCCGTCTCGTACTCTCCACCTTCTCCCTCCCTGCTGCTACCACCGCCTCCAGCCGCCTTTATTCTTGGGGTCTCGCCCAGACGGCCAGCGATCCTCCCCTTCCGGTGGTCCCCTTAACCAGGCCTCCGCGGAAGCCACCGCCAGCCGCAAACTCCCGCGCGCCCCGCGCCTCCCGGCAGCACCTGCGCTAGGCGGCAGCTGAGGCTGCAACCACAACAGGCGCCCATGGGGTGGCGCCGCCGCCAGGTCCGCGAGCGGGATCGAGCCCTCCCTCCATCCCCCCTGACCTACGAAGGGGTTTCTCAGCTGCGCGGTTCCGCTGCACCACCCGGCTCATTCGGGAGTCGGGTTCTCACACCTGCCGGCCCCGAGCAAACAGTTACGTCGGATATGAAGGAGCAGCCCCCGAGTTGGGTGCTTTTTTTGGGTACCGGGGCGAATCTGACACTCACGACCCCTTTCTCTCCTCTACCCGCCCGCCGCCTCTGCCGCCGACCTGACCAGAGCTAATTTCTTGCCCCGGCCGGCTCTGGGGAAACAAGTATTTCTCACGGGGCTCTGGGGGGAGGTTGCAGAAAGCTTGCACCCCGCCAGCCTCCGCGCCGCTGGGTCCGCGCGCACTGGCGGTTGCGGCTTCTGTGGAGAGCTAAGGTCGCAATGTGCACAGGAGACCACAGGGTGGCGCCAGCGGCCTTCCGTGGGATACGCACAACGCCGCCTCCGCGTCGGATCCGAGAGCTACCGCCATGGTCTGTCCATCCGGGAGCCCGGTTCTAGCCAGTAACTGTGGAGCTAAAAAAGTGTATTAATGACCGTTGGTAAGTAGCTGATTTACAATAGAATCTACTAACACGTCCCAGTTAGGAAGAGAAATGACTGATGAGTGATAACAAGCAGATTTGCAACCAAGTAAAAATATAAATATGGATTTACGCTATCTAGTACCCCCCCCCCTTTTCTGGCAAAAGTTAATGAAACAATCCCTTCTAAATTGTTACAGAAAATGGAAAACACACCAATTTACCTTCAATACATTCCTTTTACTTGAAGATATAATGTTGATCTGTTAGAAGTAAAAGGGCTTTTCAGGTTTTTTTGAAATCATGCAGACTGTTCAGCTGAGAAACAGACTGAGTCATGGATGAAAGAGATCAACCTCTTTACTGAGGATGGTGATAATGCAGGAAGACTGCTCTTTGAAGTTAGTTGATATTTCCCAGCATGCTTTTTGCATATCACTCTTTGTGATGGCATTTATGCTGTTCTCACAATATTTCCAGCTTCTTGCCTTAGCTTACTTTAGGATTTTACATCCTCTTTGTGTTTGGGTGGAGTTATGTAACCAGTTCTGACCGGTGAGTTGGAAGTGGGAGTGTTGCGTGTCACTTCTGGGCTGGAGCATTTAATTTCTGGTTTGAGATGCTCCAGAACTCTTTTTCACTCTGGCACAACAACTGGCCTTCTTCCTCCCTCTCAGTTGACCCTAGTGTAATATAAACAACAAAACTTTGTTGGTGTAAGGTGCTGAGATTTTGGAGTTGTTTGAGCCTTAACATACCCTAGCCTATTCTTATACAGCCTAATTCATAGATGAATAGACCAGGTATAGAGCTGTGCATGTTTGTTGTCCTAGATAAGGTGCGGTTGTTATCAGTATTTCTTTCTTTTTTTTTTTTTTTTTTTTTTTTTTTTTAGTATTTCTTACTTACAATTTCTTTGCCTTGCTCTCAGAAGACTTTCACCTCAGAGCCAAGCATTTTTTTTTTTAAATAACAGAGCAAGAGGCAAGGTCTTTAAATAAAAATTGTCATGAAATTTGCCCTACTTCTCTACAGTATACTAGGACTCAGAACATCTCAACATGGGCTAACATATCCATTTCTAATACCTCACTTTGCCCCTAACACCCATAAGTATAAAATAGAGAAAGACACAAAAACTTAACTCTGGTTTATAGTTCCTTTGTCTCTTTGGTACACTCAGAGATTTTTTTTTTTTATTCCCAGGGTAGTGTATCATGATTTGGGATGGGTGAGATATATGCCTTTCTTTTGTAAACTGGGAGAAGGGTGAGTGGGAAAGAGGAGGTGGAAAATGTGAACCAGCTTCAAGCATTTACAACGGGCATGTTCTTAGGCTGCACAATGTAATGAAAGAGTGCTTATGGAAGTTGATGTTTGGGGGTTGATTCCCTTAAACTATCATTGCCAATGTACCTGTTAGAACATCTTTATATATCCCTGTGGGTTCATACACTCTTGGGGGACACCTATGCCGGTGAGTAAAGCAATCCATATGTGTGACAATAGGGAGTGGTGGTGATTGTAGAATAAACTGCTGTATGGTGCTTGTTTCACCAGTGTTGAATAAAATCTTATTGACCCATTTCTTGATTCTACAAATAAAATTAGCAGGCTTGCATTTTGCTTCTAGTGTTAACTAGCGAAATTGCAAATCCTGACCTTAAAATGCAAGCCTTCATAATTCATAAAAGTACGATTAGAAACAAATGAAGATGTTCCCTCTCCCTTACAGACAGAGGGAGAGAGAACATTTTGCATCATAAACCAGCTCAAAAAATCTGATTTGATAAGGTTTTAAACCAAAAACATTCACAGGAATATCAAGCTTATTCTTCTGTGCACAGTGGAGCCGTGGTGCATATTTTCTGATGTTAACAACTTGTTTTGTTCTCTGTTAAAATAAATGTGTCCCTAGAAGTGTTATTTGAACAGTCTTATAAGACTCCAAAGACTTTATAAATTGTTGCAGTGGCATACAAAACGCTCAGGTTGGACTTTCTGGAAGCAGAGGCTGAGACAGAGTTTAGGGTACAAGATGATTATTAGGGATGAACCCTTGTGAAAGGAAGAATGAGGACATAGGATTGGGCAGAGGAAGAAATCAGACTGCAGTGAAGGCCTGACAGCCTTGATCGACCTGCTGAGGAGCTCTGGAGCAAATACTACTCCTGATAATTTGTTTGAAAAAGGCAAGGTGCAATAGTGTGTATATTATACTAACATTTGTGTACAAAGGGAGAGAGAGGGAAGGATGTCTCCCTTTATTTGCCTATAAAAGCATAAAAATCTCTGAGATGACAGAAAACAACCAATAGTAATTATCTTTTGGAAAGGACATTAGAAGGTGCTATAGACTGAATATTTGTGTTTCCTCCCGAATTCATATGTTGGAATCTAGTTCCCAAAGTAATGGTATTAGGAGGTGGGGCCGTTGGTGAGTGTTGATTGAGTCATGAAGGTGGAGCTCTCATGAGTGGTATTAGTACCCTTATAGAAGAGACCCCAGACAGCACCCTCACCCTCTGCATGTGAGGACACAAAAAGAAGATAGTCATCTGTAGATCAGGAATTGAGCTCTTACCAGACACCAAATCTGTAGCCACCTTGATCTTGGACTTCCCAGCCTCCAGATCTGTGAGAAATAAATTTCTGTTGTGTCCAAGTGACCCAACCTATGGTATTATTTTATAGCAGCCCAAACAGACTAAGACAGAGGGCTAGGAGTCCAAGATGGAAGGAGATTTTTAACTGTATATATTTTTTGTACATTTTGGATTTGACCATATATTCAAAAAGAAAAACAAAAACATTCTTAAAAATACATAATGTGATGTTAAATGTTCAATAACTGTTCTCAGCTATTCTGAAAAGAGCATTGTGTTAAAAACATGTAAGAGCTTGATTTGTCCTGATGATACTAAGATGATGGATATTTTTGTTTAAATATTAAGTTTTAAAAGATTTAAGTAATATTATTAGAATTTTTGTTCTTATGATGGCAAAAGACCAATTAAGCTTGTTTAACAAGATACATCTGATTATAAATCTTGAACATATAACCATGCATTAAGTTATCATTAGTGGACAAGATGGTGGTCAGATGAATTTGTTGCACATAATCTGGAGCCTAAACTTGGTTTTCAATGCATTTACTGAAGGGGATTCGTAAAACATACTTCTCATAGCCTCCAGTAAGTAAAAGCTGCTACCAGCTTTTACAAAAGCACTTCTGGCTTTCCCTGGATGCTAGTTCACACAGCAGAGGAGACTTCAAGAATCAGAGGCATTTTGGAGAACTGCCTGCAGGTGGCATCTGGAGTATGCAGAGGGGGCACAGGACTGACATGGTGGCACACAAAGCACAAGAAACAGAATGGCTCTCTTCCAGTGATCATGCCTGCTCCAAAGGCTGGGGGGAGCAGCCATTTCTGACTTTTTTCAGCTGTGCCCCTCCCTGCAAACTGAAAAACTGGTGTAAAGATTCAGGTTAATTAGTGCATTGTCTTTGTGCCAGAAACAAATTGGATTTAGTGATTCAAAAAATGAGACCATGAGGTAAAGTTTCCCTGTGGGTACCTGTTAATTTGTCTCTAGAGCAGACCTAGAGAACCTTTCACTTTCCTTCCCATGGTTTCCTGGTCCCACCATGGAGTCTACCGCCCCCACCCCAGCCCACATACACAGGCTTTCCCCAAAGGTGGAGTATGGTGAGCAAAGAAGGGATCAGGGATCCTTTGGGCCTCTCTCCTCAATGGATCCTGTGATTTCTGTGTGTTTCCACACACTGGATGGAATAAAAATAAAGAGGATTGAGCTCTTAGATAGGGCAAGTGCCAGGGAGAGGGCACTCAACCCCTGTAGGGAAACAGGAGGGCTGGACACTCACCTGGAGAAAGGAGGAGGTGGTACCAGGCCTTGACCAGACGCAGCACCAAGGCTTGGGGAACTGGAAGGTAGGCCTCAATTTGGGGGACCCCAAGAACCTATTTCCGGCACAGCTATATGCCAGAAATAAGGGTAGATGGAGGTGCAAATTGTTCAATCAAGAAACTGACTTAATCAAATCAATTATTAAAGTATATTAAAGTACATATGAGAAAATACTCTGACAAAGATACAAGTGTAGAAAAATCTGGAGAGGAAGCACAGAAGAAAAGCATGGGGAAGGAGGAAGTACTTCCTGATGCGTTAGCAATGACTGGCTCCATTACAGTTTACCCCAGGTCTATATCCATGCCTTCCCCCAACCTTCTGTCCCCAGGGAGCCCTTTTCCTGAAATTCTATCCACCCAGTATGGGTAGGATATAACTGTCTCCTCTGAGTGTGACTGTCACTCCTGCTTCAATTCCCAATTCCTTAGGCTGGAGTCTTCTACAAAGAGTCCCTCTATAGAGGGCCTTTGGGCCTCTTTCCTATGGAACTAATTCCCTGCAATTCTTCTCATTTCTGTTTCCCCAGTCTATAAGGTCAAACATGGGAAATCAATAAAGCTCCTACTATAATATATGACCATTTCTTTTAATACAAATGTTGGAGTTGTTGCATTTATATTGAGATGATGATTGTACTTTTTCTTTTTTTTGAACATCTTTATTGGAGTATAATTGCTTTACAATGTTGTGTTAGTTTCTGCCGTATAACAAAGTGAATCAGCTATATGTATACATATATCCCAATATCTCCTCCCTCTTGTGTCTCCCTCCCACCTTCCCTATCCCACGTCACTAGGTGGTCACAAAACAGAGCTGATCTCCCTGTGCGATGCAGCTGCTTCCCACTGGCCATCTGTTTCACATTTGGTAGTGTATATATGTCAATGCTACTCTCTCACTTCGTCCCAGCTTTCCCTTCCCCCCACCCCGTGTCCTCAAGTCCATTCTCTACATCTGTCTCTTTATTCCTGTCCTGCCCCTATGTTCGTTAGAACCATTTATTTTTTTTAGATTCCATATGTATGTGTTAGCATACGGTATTTGTTTTCCTCTTTCTGACTTACTTCACTCTGTATGACAGACTCAGGGTCCATCCACCTCACTACAAATAACTCAATTTCATTTCTTTTTATGGCTGAGTAATATTCCATTGTATATATGTGCCACATCTTCTTTATCCGTTCATCTATCGATGGACACTTATGTTGCTTCCATGTCCTGGCTATTGTAAATAATGCTGCAAAGATCATTGTGGTACTTCTCTCTTTTTGAATTATGCTTTTCTCAGGATATATGCCCAGTAGTGGGATTGCTGGGTCAAATCGTAGTTCTATTTTTAGTTTTTTAAGGCACCTCCACACTGTTCTCCATAGTGGCTGTATCAATTTACGTTCCCACAACAGTGCAAGAGGGTTCCCTTTTCTCCACACCCTCTCCAGCATTTATTGTTTGTAGATTTTTTGATGATGTCCATTCTGACCGGTGTGAGGTGATACCTCATTGTAGTTTTGATTTGCATTTCTCTAATGATTAGTGATGTTGAGCATCCTTTCATGTGTTTGTTGGCAATCTGTATATCTTCACTGGAGAAATGTCTATTTAGGTCTTCTGCCCATTTTTTGGATTGGGTTGGTTCTTTTTTTGATATTGAGCTGCATGAACTACTTGTGTATTTTGGAGATTAATCATTTGTCAGTTGCTTTGTTTGCAAATATTTTCTCCCACACTGAGGGTTGTCTTTTTGTGTTGTTGATGGTTTCCTTTGCTGTGCAAAAGGTTTTAAGTTTCATTAGGTCGCATTTGTTTATTTTTGTTTTTATTTCCATTTCTCTAGGAGGTGGGTCAAAAAGGATCTTGCTGTGATTTATGTCACAGAGTGTTCTGCCTATGTTTTCCTCTAAGAGTTTTTAGTGTCTGGCATTACATTTAGGTCTTTAATCCATTTTGAGTTTATTTTTGTATATGGTGTTAGGGAGTGTTCTAATTTCATTCTTTTACATGTAGCTGTCCAATTTTCCCAGCACCACTTATTGAAGAGGCTGTCTTTTCTCCACTGTATATTCCTGCCTCCTTTATCAAAGAAAAGGTGACCACATGTGCATGGGTTTATCTCTGGGTTTTCTATCCTGTTCCATTGATCTATATTTCTGTTTTTGTGCCAGTACCATACTGTCTTGATTACTGTAGCTTTGTAGTATAGTCTGAAGTCTGGGAGCTTGGTTCCTCCAGCTCCGTTTTTCTTTCTCAAGATTGCTTTGGCTATTCAGGGTCTTTTGTGTTTCCATACAAATTCTGAAGTTCTTTGTTCTAGTTCTGTGAAAAATGCCGTTGGTAGTTTGATAGGGATTGCACTGAATCTGTAGATTGCTTTGGGTAGTAGAGTCATTTTCACAATGTTGATTCTTCCAATCCAAGGCATGGTATACCTCTCCATCTGTTTGTATTGTCTTTAATTTCTTTCATCAGTGTCTTATAGTTTTCTGCATACAGGTCTTTTGTCTCCTTAGGTAGGTTTATTCCTAGGTATTTTATTCTTTTTGTTGCAGTGGTAAATGGGAGTGTTTCCTTAATTTCTCTTTCAGATTTTTCATCATTAGTGTATAGGAATGTAAGTGATTTCTCTGCATTAATTTTGTGTCCTGTTACTTTACCAAATTCATCGATTAGCTCTAGTAGTTTTCTGGTAGTACCTTTAGGATTCTCTACGTATAGTATCATGTCATCTTCAAACAGTGACAGTTTTACTTCTTTTAGGATTTGGATTCCTTTTATTTCTTTTTCTTCTCTGATTGCTGTGGCTAAAACTTCCAAAACTATGTTGAATAATAGCGGTGAGAGTGGGCAACCTTGTCCTGTTCCTGATCTTAGAGGAAATGGTTTCAGTTTTTCACCATTGAGAACGATGTTGGCTGTGGGTTTGTCATATATGGCCTTTATTATGTTGAGGTAGTTTCCCTCTATGCCTACTTTCTCGAGAGTTTTTATCATAAATGGGTGTTGAATTTTGTCAAAAGCTTTTTCTGTATCTACTGAGATGATCATATGGTTTTTAATCCTTTGATTTGTTAATATGGTGTATCACATTGACTGATTTGTGTATATGGAAGAATCCTTGCATTCCTGGGATAAACCCCACTTGATCATGGTGTATGATCCTTTTAATGAGCTGTTGGATTTTGCTGGCTAGTATTTTGTTGATGATTTTTTGTTCATCAGTGATACTGGGCTGTAGTTTTATTTGTGACATCTTTGTCTGGTTTTGGTATCAGGGTGATGGTGGCCTTGTAGAATGTGTTTGGGAGTGTTCCTCCCTCTGCTACATTTTGGAAGAGTTTGAGAATAGGTGTTAGCTCTTCTCTAAATGTTTGATAGAATTCGCCTGTGAAGCCATCTGGTCCTGGGCTTTTTTCTGTTGGAAGATTTTTAATCACAGTTTCAATTTCAGTGCTTGTGATTAGTCTGTTTATATTTTCTATTTCTTCCTGGTTTAGTCTCAGAAGGTTGTGCTTTTCTAAGAATTTGTCCATTTCTTCCACGTTGTCCATTTTATTGGCATATAGTTGCTTGTAGTAATCTCTCATGATCCTCTGTATTTCTGCAGAGTCAGTTGTTACTTCTTTTTCATTTCTAAATCTGTGGATTTGAGTCTTCTCCGTTTTTTTCTTGACGAATCTGGCTAATGGTTTATCAATTTTATTTATCTTCTCAAAGAACCAGCTTTTAGTTTTATTGATCTTTGCTATTGTTTCCTTCATTTCCTTTTCATTTATTTCTGATCTGATCTTTATGATTTCTTTCCTTCTGCTAACGTTGGGGTTTGTTCTTCTTTCTCTAATTACTTTAGGTGTAAGGTTAGGTTGTTTATTTGAGATTTTTCTTGTTTCTTGAAGTAGGATTGTATTGCTATAAATATCCCTCTTAGAACTGCTTTTGCTGCATCCTATAGGTTTGGGGTCATCATGTTTTCATTGTCATTTGTTTCTAGGTATTTTTTATTTCCTCTTTGATTTCTTCAGTGATCTCTTGTTTATTAAATAGTGTATTGTTTAGCCTCCATGTGTTTGTATTTTTTACAGTTTTTTTCCTGTAATTGATATCTAGTCTCATAGTGTTGTGGTCAGAAAAGATACTTGATACGATTTCAATTTTCTTAAATTTACCAAGGCTTGATTTGTGACCCAAGGTATAGTCTATCCTGGAGAATGTTCCATGAGTACTTGAGAAGAAAGTGTATTCTGTTGTTTTGGGATGGAATGTCCTATAAATATCAATTAAGTCCATCTTGTTTAATGTATCATTTAAAGCTTGTGTTTCCTTATTTATTTTCATTTTGGATGATCTGTCCATTGGTGAAAGTGGGGTATTAAAGTCTCCTATTATTGTGTTACTGTTGATTTCCCCTTTTATAGCTGTTAGCATTTGCCTTATGTATTGAGGTGCTCCTATGCTGGGTGCATAAATATTTACAATTGTTATTTCTTCTTCTTGGATTGATCCCTTGATCATTATGTAGTGTCCTTCTTTGTCTCTTGTAATAGTCTTTATTTTAAAGTCTATTTTGTCTGATATGAGAATTGCTACTCCAGCTTTCTTTTGATTTCCATTTGCATGGAATATCTTTTTCCATCCCGTCACTTTCAGTCTGTATGTGTCCCTAGGTCTGAAGTCGGTCTCTTGTAGACAGCATATATACGGGTGTTGTTTTTGTATCCATTCAGCAAGTTTATGTCTTTTGGTTGGAGCATTTAACCCATTTACATTTAAGGTAATTATCGATATGTATGTTCCTATTACCATTTTCTTAATTGTTTTGGGTTTGATTTTGTAGATCTTTTCCTTCTCGTGTTCCCTGCCTAGAGAAGTTCCTTTAGCATTTGTTGTAAAGCTGGTTTGGTGGTTCTGAATTCTCTTAACTTTTGCTTGTCTGTAAAGATTTTAATTTCTCTGTTGAATCTGAATGAGATCCTTGCTGCATAGTCATCTTGGTTGTAGGTTTTCCCCTTTCATCACTTTAAGTATGTCCTGCCACTCCCTTCTGGCTTGCAGAGTTTCTGCTAAAAGATCAGCTGTTAACCTTATGGGGATTCCCTTGTATGTTATTTGTTGTTTTTCCCTTGCTGCTTTTAATATTTTTTTCTTTGTATTTAATTTTTGACAGTTTGAGTAATATGTGTCTTGGCGTGTTTCTCCTTGGATTTATCCTGTATGGGACTCTCTGTGCTTCCTGGACTTGATTGACTATTTCCTTTCCCATATTAGGGAAGTTTTCAACTATAATCTCTTCAAATATTTTCTCACTCCCGTTCTTTTTCCCTTCTTCTTCTGGGACCCCTATAATTCAAATGTTCATGTGTTTAATATTGTCCCAGGGGTCTCTGAGACTGTCCTCAATTCTTTGCATTCTTTTTTCTTTATTCTGCTCCACAGCAGTTATTTCCACTATTTTATGTTCCAGGTCACTTATCCATTCTTCTGCCTCAGTTATTCTGCTATTGATTCCTTCTAGAGAATTTTAAATTTCATTTATTGTTTTGTTCATCATTGTTTGTTTGCTCTTTAGTGCTTCTAGGTCCTTGTTAAACATTTCTTGTATTTTCTCCATTCTATTTCCAAGATTTTGGATCATCTTTACTATCATTACTCTGAGCTCCTTTTCAGGTAGACTGCCTTTTTCCTCTTCATTTGTTTGGTCTGGTGGGCTTTTACTTTGCTTCTTCATCTGCTGCATATTTCTCTTCTTCTCATTTTGTTTAACTTACTCTGTTTGGGGTCTCCTTTTCACAGGCTGCTGGTTCGTAGTTCCCATTGTTCTTGGTGTCTGCCCCCAGTGGGTGAGGTTGGTTCAGTGGCTTGTGTAGGCTTCCTGGTGGAAGGGACTGATGCCTGTGTTCTGGTGGGTGGGGGCTGGATATTGTCTTTCTGATGGGTAGGGCTGTGTCTGGTGGTGTGTTTTGGGGCGTCTGTGAACTTAGTATGATTTTAGGCAGCCTCTCTGCTAATGGGTGGTGTTGTGTTCCTGTCCTGCTAGTTGTTTGGCATAGGGTGTCCAGCACTGTAGCTTGCTGGTCTTTGAGTGGAGCTGGGTCTTAGCGTTGAGACGGAGATCTCTGGGTGAGCTCTCGCCTATTGATATTATGTGGGGCTGGGAGGTCTCTGGTGGTCCAATGTCCTGAACTTGGCTCTACCTCAGAGGCTGAGGCCTGACACCAGGCCAGAGCACCAAGACCCTGTCGGCCACACGGCTCAGAAGAAAAGGGAGAAAAAAACGAAAGAAAAAAAAATTTTTTAATAATAATAAATTTAAAAAAACTGTTAAAATAAAAAAAAAAAATTAAAGAGAGCAACCAAACCAATAAACAAGTCCACCAATGAAAACAAGTGCTAAAAACTATACTAAGATAAACATAAAAATCAAAAACAAATCAGTTGCAGATAGCAAACCCCAAGTCTACAGTTGCTCCCGAAGTCCACAGCCTCAATTTTGGGATGATTTGTTGTCTAATCAGGTATTCCACAGATGCAGGGTACATCAGGTTGATTGTGGGGATTTAATCTGCTGCTCCTGAGGCTGCTGGCAGAGATTTCCCTTTCTCTTCTTTGTTCACACAGCTCCTGGTGTTCAGATTTGGTTTTGGCCCTGCCTCTGCATGTAGATCACCCTCAGGCATCTGTTCCCGCCCAGACAGGACAGGGTTAAAGCAGTGGCTGATTAGGGTGCTCTGGCTCACTCAGGCCTGGGGGAGGGAGGGGTACAGTAGTTATAATTGCAACGCGGGGCTGGCTTGACATTGCAACAGCCTGAGGCACGCTGTGTGTTCTCCCAGGGAAGTTGTCCCTGGATCATGGGACCCTGGCAGTGGTGGGCTGCACAGGCTCCCAGGGGTGTGTGGATAGTGACCTATGCTTATACACAGAATTCTTGGTGGCTGCAGCAGCAGCGTCAGCGTTTCATGCACGTCTCTTAGGTCTGAGCTGATAGCCGCGGCTCGCATCCCTCTCTGGAGCTCATTTAGGCGGTGCTCTGCCTTCTGTGGGCACACAGGGAAGGAATCCCATCTCCTCGCGCACCCCAAAACAATGGTCTCTTGGCCTCTTAGGCAGTTCCAGACTTTTTCCTGGACTCCCTCCCAGCTAGCTGTGGCACACTAGCCCCCTTCAGGCTGTGTTCACACAGCCAATCCCAGTCCTCTCCCTGGGATCTGACCTCCGAAGCCCTAGCCTCAGCTCTGAGACCCCGCCTGCCCCGGCGGGTGAGGAGACAAGCCTCTCAGGTTGGTGAGTGCTGGTCAGCACCGAACCTCACTGCAGGAATCTCTCTGCTTTTCCCTCTACACCCCTGTTGCTGCACTCTCCTCCATGGCTCCAAAGCTCCACCCCACCCCCCGTTCTTTTGTCTCTGTTTTTTCTTTTTTCTTTTGCCCTACCCAGGTACATGGGGATTTTCTTGCCTGTTGGGAAGTCTGAGGTCTTCTGCCAGCATTCACTAGGTGTTCTGTAGGAGTTGTTCCACATGTAGATGTATTTTTGATGTATTGTGGGGAGGAAGGTGATCTCCACGTCTTACTACTCTGCCATCTTGAAGGTCTCCTCTGTACTTTTCCTTAAGATGAAGGGGAGAAGAACATTCTCATTGTCCACAGACTAGTAAAGCAGTGGGCTAACATGCTTTTCCATCTGCTTCAAGTCCCAAGTTGCTTGAAGGTGCTTCTAGTTGCAGGGGGTGTGTTAAAGGTGAGTCCTGCCATGTGGAACCAGGACAGAGGCTGGGCAGGGACGCATCCTTGTTTGGCAGATAAGCTACATTTTTTTAAACCAAATAATCTAAGAATTATGTTGCTAGGTTTGTTTATACCCTTTCTGTTTTTTTCCTAAGCTTTAGCAAAGTCTTATTCACATATTTCATTTTTTTCTCAGCTGTGTTATAGAGTAACAGGAAAATATTTTGTCCAAGTGGGAGAGTAGTAGATCTTTAATCATCTATAAAATCAGAGGGTAAAATAACTCTCTGGAAGGAGGAGCTGGGGCTTTATGATATCACTGCCCCTCCCCCATGTGCAGTGCCATACTTGGAGAGCTGGGTTTAATTTATTAAGGAAAGCAGCGGTTACATTCTGCCTTCCTATGGGGCAGGGGACTCGGACAGATAAGCAGGACCCCTGGTGTCTCTGTACACAGAGAGGTTATGAGAAAACCTCAAATGAAAGGGCAAAAATAATGCACTCATTTCTCATCATGAGTTACTTCCTTGTATCTCTGTAAGATGTATGGACGCCAGTGTGCTAAAGAGAAAAGCCATGAAAGGATGATCCTGAGCACCAAGAGGTGTGAGCTCTCTCATTCTCAGTCACTCAGAATCATTTGTGGATTATGTTTCCTCCTATACTAGTCCCTCTTGTCTCCCTCATATCCTCCCTCTCTTACTGTTTCCCTCTCTCCCTCTCATTCTGTCTTTCTCTGTTTTAATCTCTAACATATACACACACTTACCTTTCCACCCTGTCCCCAGAAATAAATTATTGCTCAGACTACCCTAATAGAATAATCAGGCTAGACTTGACTTCCAAGTTTTTAAAAAATTTCTTTAGAGTAGGTCTCACTTCAAATCATCACTGATTACCAAATTTTCAAGTTTATCTCCATTGAAGTCACCTCATTTGTTTGCTTTATTTAAGAGTTAGATGCCATGGGACTCACAGTTCTAGTGTTTTTCAACTTTTGGACGTTTGTGCCCTGTGCTTATACACAGAGAAGAGGGGTAGGGACTGTCTAAATCTGTGGGTACCCACTGCACTGCTGCCACTGCCTACCCTCCCAGGGCCTCTCCTGGTGTGTCCTTTCTTGCAGTTCTTCTTGTTCCTGACATTTCAGCTCTTCTTCTAAATATCTATCATTTTGAAGGTAGGAAGTTACCTTCTTCCCATGATCAGAACCCAAAGAGATTTCTAAATTCCACTTTTTCTTTCTTTGTAGTTCCTTATGTATTATCATACAAAAAACAGTGTCCACCAAAAATATTATCCCTACTGCCAGATAGAAAAGAAAACGAAACTAGACAGGAGTTGGTAACTGGAGGCCTGCAAAAGAAAATGACAGAGAGTAAATGCTATTTAGAAACCAGAGGGATCTGGCTGAGTTATGTTTGGAAGAGAAGGTTGGCTGAGACCTGATATGTCTGTACCCAAGGCAGACACTGGTAATTTTAGGGGCAGGAGGGAGCTGATGGTAGCTCCAGCTGGGCTATATGGTTATAGACAGGCGGTGGGCTCCTCCTAAGAGCTTAACTGCCAGGGCCTTGCTGGTGGACTTACTCCCTAGTTTCAGAGACAACTGCTATTTCTATGCCATTTAATGACTAGAATTTAGGTTGAAGATAAACTTTTTTTCCCAAAAAGTCTTTGTTCTGGAGCTCACAATCCCTCCACCTCAGCCATATATAGACAGGCAAGTATTTATGTGCAATCCACAAAATCCCTATCTCGCTAATCTACGGTATGAGCTCCCTGAAGTAAAAACTGCACCCCAATGTCTTTATATCCCCATACCTATGACAACAGATAAGAGGAAGTCAGTATATTGTTGATTAGATTATTGGTGAGAGAGGAGGAGAGAGAGGGAGGGAAAGAAGGAGGAAGAGAGAGAGGAAAGAGAGGAGAGAGAGGAGAATGGGAGAAGGAGAAAGAGGGAGGGAGGGAGTGGGAGAGAGAGAAGGCAGGAGAAAATAAAGAAGGAAGGACAAAAGGACAGAAATAAATGGAAGAAGGAAAGAAAAGAAAGAAAAAGAAAGGGAAGGAAATTTAAGGAAGTTTATGAGGAGAATGCTGAAGTTTTGAATCAAGAGTGGAAAGACCTGTTCATGGTTTTTCCTAGCTGAGCTAGGAAAAAGGTGTCATGAGACCTCAATCCCATAGGAGATAAGGGAGCATCTCCTCATGTGCCAGTCAGTTCCCATCATTCTCACTCACCAAACACTTGAAGCTCCAACTCAGGGCGGTGCTTGATGACATTTCCATCTTCTGTGGTAGCCTCACACCAGTATAATCCGGAGTCTTCTTTTTTAGCAGGTAGTATCTGGTATCCAGAGGATATGTTCCTGCTCATCAGTGTCTTGCTTCCCACGTAGAAGGAGAAGTAAAGCTGCAAACCAGGCTTTTGTGGGAGCAACTTTGTTTCACAGCTCAGGTTGACCAGATTTCCCTCTAGGAGGGGGAATGACGAGGATGCTCTCAGCACTGGGGCTGGAAATAGCTCTAAAGAAAAAGTTGATAGGGATAGGGGGGCCTGCTTCAGTGTCAAGGTTTTTTGTTTGTTTGTTTGTTTTTTAATAGAAGATATATTCCCACCCCCTTTGGGAAACCTGCCCCTAGAGAATGCATCTATAAGGCATAATTTTCCCTACTTCTAGCAGAGAGTCATTCTTGGGGTTTCCACATAGACATACTTACAGTTGACAGTTTACCCCTATTCTACTGGGGAGAACACGTCTACACAGTCCATGCTTCCCTGAATAGCCATGTTATTATATGACCATGCCCTTTGGTAATGGTTGACCAGGAGTGGACACTGACCCCTACACTAGCCAGTTCAGTGACTCATTACTTGTGTTTCTGCCTTAAAAGATAATCTGGGGGAATTCCCTGGCTGCCCAGTGGTTAGGACTCCTCGCTTCCACTGCAGGGGGTCCAGGTTCGATCCCTGGTCGGGGAACTAAGATCCCAAAAGCCATGCAGTGTGGCCAAATAAATAAATAAATACATACATAATCTGGGACAAGAATTTCTTTCCCATAGGAATGAACTATTTTTCAGACAGAAAAAAGTTGCTAGTGGTTATGAGTACTAAGATAAAAGGCCATGAGAGAGTAACAACAAGGGCCACATGCAAACTGGGACAGAGGAAACTGCTTAGTTAGCATATGTTCAGAGAGAAGTGGAACCAGAGAGGCCACGGGGTCCCTGAGAGATAGACAGGAAATATAACCACATCCTAATGTCTTCCTGGCTATGGAGCTTTTATGAGATTCCATTGAGTTATTTTCTAATAACTCTCCTACCTACCTTGAGTGAGTCACTACTCCTTGCAACTAAAATAAAATTGATGAAATGGATTCTCACTATGCCATGGCCTTGACATTAGCTGGCAACAAAACTGGCCAAGGAATGTCATTTTAATATTATAGCATAGCCTTCTAAAGTATGTGAGAACATGGCATAAAATCAGTTAATTTCAGGGCTACACTACCTAAGAGGTTACCAACACCTTCCCATTATATTTCCCTTCTTGAATTATAAATAATTGCATTACCTGTCTATCTATCTATCTATATGTAAAATATATACAAAATAGTATGTATTACTACATATTTGAATATACTCAGCAGGTAATGTTATACAGTGGGCAATACATGACAGCATAAGCCAGCTACATCAATGTTAATAATGTAAGATGTGAAATCTTATTATTAAATTTTATTGTTATTATCACCATTATAGTACAATTTTTTATTAAGTTTCCTTTAGATAAATAACAATATAGAAAAATTAATGATCCAATAAAGAAATTTCCCTCCACTAATGTCCTCATCAAAATAGATAAAGTGGCCATCAAAATGAAAATTAAATTATGAAAGCAACACCTCTCTGGTTTTAAAAAGTCTGCTGTGGATATAAACTACTATATATAAAACAGATAAACAATAAGGTCCTACTGTATAGCACAGGGAACTATATTCAATATCCTATAATAAACCATAATGGAAAAGAACATGAAAAAGAATATGTATATATATGTATAACTGAATCACTTTGCTGTACACCAGAAACTAACACCACATTGTAAATCAACTACACTTCAACAACAACAACAAAAGTCTGCTGTGGTTCCAACCAGTCTTTGGTCTTCAGAAGCTGTTACTTTTATTTCTGGTGTCTATTTCTGCCAACACTTCCAAAGACAAATCTAGGGATCCTCTGATGTACCACGTTTGTGAAGTTCCTAAAGGTAAAGTACACCCATGAAACTATCCAAGCTACAGCTCCATATCCACAAAATTTAGAACCAGTGAGACCACTGCAAGCAAAAAGGCCAGGCTTACATTTTTTATTGCGACTTATCTTACCTGGAAGGGTGAACACCAAAACAGAAGAGAACAGAGAAAGAGTCTTGAATTCAAGTTTGCTGAAATACTAGGCAGTTCTTTTAGTTTGTCTCCTGTGGACTTAAAAGACTATGGGGAAATTGACTGTGAAGAGATTGATGGTAAATAAAGTTCAAAATCATATCTAAAAGACTGATAATTTCTAGTGTTGGTTTTAAATGTGGGAGAGAAAATTGCCTCATACAATTTGGGGCATGTAATTGGATTTATACTTCGGTGGTGCCCGCATATGGGAGTTTTAAATTCATACTACATTTCACCTACCTGTTCCACTTTCTGGAATGTATTCTCGGTAAACAGTTAACCCCATGTCTCCTCCAGTCGTGGAAAAAACGAATGATAGCGGTTAGAAAATGCCAAACCTAGTAGGAAACAAAGCCTCCTTCCCTGACCGGGAATCAAACCCGGGCCGCAGCAGTGAGAGCACCAAATCCTAACCACTAGACCACCAGAGAACTGCAAATTGCCAGCTCTTCTCCTTGCTTCTGACTAGAGTGACCTTTTCCCTTTGCTCTGGAAGGCCTTGAGCCTTCCGGAAGGGTCACCCGTCGTTCCAGAAATCCTTTCCTAAGGTCGTTCCCTCCCTGCTTCGCCCAAAAAAGGAGCCCGCGGGTGACGCTCCGAGCGCCCGCGAGGCCAGCCGGGTCTGCAAGTCCCGAGCGAGTTGCCTCATCCTGGCAGCACCTCAGAACCGGCCTGGTGACGCGTCTTTGCGAGGTGGCTGCGTGTGGAGAGAAGGTCACCGGTGACCGGGGAGCGTGCGAGGGGCCCAGTGGAGGCGGGAGGGAATGTGCGCGGGGTGAGAAGGGGCCGCGCACCGAGACCCGGCATCTCCATCGTCCAAATGTACTCAGGCGGATGTAGCAATGGAGACGGCCTGGATGGAAAACGCTTTTAAATCAGGCTCCAAGGCCCTGAACTGGATTCCGGATCTTCCCCATACAACCGGCTGCACCTGCAGTTTTCTTACCTTAGTTGAGGGCAACTCCATCCTTCGTGTGCTCACGCCAAAAAGCTTGATGCCCGTCTTTCACAATCCACAACCTAATCAGTTAAGAAATAGTTTTTCCTTTCTGGTTAATTGCGCACTTTGATCCACACAATCTTCTTGGTCTGATTTTGGCCCTTGACTCTCCTGATAAAGGCGCGGAAATCGATTCAACTCGCAACGCTCGGTCCGCTAAGACTTCAGGGTTTGAGACCTTTAACCTCGGGAGCGTGGGGTCGGGCCGCGGTTGAGACTTTTCTTGGCTCCGCCGGTACAAATCGGCCTCTTCCGGGCCTGTCCTCGAGGCCCGGGGGCAGGGCCGGGCCGCCTCAGCGGGGCCCCTCTTGATGGGTCGGGACCCCACACCTCGCGTGGCGCCGGCGGAGAAGCTTCCGGCGGTGTTGATTCAATTTGCCCGCGGTCTGTGAGACGCAGGGGCGCGGTGCGCGCGGGCGCACGAGGCGACTTTGTGGTTCTCGTGCACCCGCTGCCTTCCCGGCTCCTCTCGTTCTTCCTCACGGGCAGTAACGTCCGGGCAGGAAGAGACCTGTAGGAGAGAAAGGCAGCCTCTGCTTTAAGTCCTGTCCACTCAGGATCCAAAAACGGTCCTGAAGAGACAGAGGGAGAGGTGAAAACAGATTAAGGGAAAGGAAGAAATCCCATGCGAATTCCTCATCTAAACGCACCCTGAAATTGAAGTCGGCGTCCGCAGCGACCCGGTCCTCCCGGCGCTGGTGAAGGTGAGTCGAGTTCCCGTGAGCAGCTGGAGCCAAAGCTGACAACTGGCCAGGCGGCCAGTGAGTAAGCAGCCCCTTTGCCTCCCCAGATGGGCAGCACTTGAACTTGTAGCACTTGAACGTCTCTCCCTTGGCTTTTGATGGATTCCAAGGATGCAACAGATAGGTCAATTTTTAAAATGCACTTACTTGGGGTAAGAGTACTTTAAAATCTTTTAGCAAAGGAAACGGTTTATGGCTGGTATGAACGACGACTTTCAGGTGTGGGGGAAATACGAAAACCAATACACTAGGGAAAGCAACTACTGTTGATGACAGAGACCCAGGAACGGCACTTCAGCCAGGTAGGTTTGTCCCTTAGGTTGGGACCACTTTGTTTTAAGTGCACTGTTGGTAGAACTTAAGATAAATCTAGGACGTTCACAATGAATATTTTAATTTTAATAGTTTTCAATGGAAATACTCATTCCAGAAGTCATATAACAAACACATAAGGCCAGCTTTATGCCAATTTTACAAAAACGAAAAGGAAAGATGATATATAAATGACAAGGCCTAATAAAATGACTTTAAATATTGTTTTTTTCCACCAACATTTTTTCCGCCTTTGGATAGGTAGCATCTAACTCCTCTTTCTACGAAGTCTGACAATCACTGCAAGATCCTAATATCAGGCCCCAGGTTTATGTCTGGGCCCGGCTTACAACTGGTGGCGGTTTACGTCTGGGACCCAGGTTTACGTCCGGGCCCGGCTTACGACTGGGGGCGGTTTATGTCTGGGCCCCAGCTTTACGGCAGGGCAGGGTTTACGACTGAGGTGGGTTGCCTCTGGGCCACAGGTTTACGTCTGGGCTCAGCTTGCGACTGGGGAAGGTTTACGGCTGGGCAACAGATTGACGTCTTGGGCACAGGTTTACCACAGGGCTGGGTTTACGACTCAGGGGTGTTGCATCTGGGTCCCAGGTTTACGTCTGGGCCAGTCTTACAACTGGGGGCGGTTTATGTCTGGGTCCCAGGTTTAGGGCAGGGCCGGGTTTACGACTCAGTGGGGGCGTTGCCTCTGGGACCCAGGTTTACATCTGGGCCCGGCTTACAACTGGGGGCGGTTTACGTCTGGGCCCCAGGTTTACGGCAGGACCGGGTTTACAGCTCGGGGGAGGGGCGGCGGTTGCCTCTGGGCCCCAGGTTCATGTCTGGGCCTGGCTTATGACTGGGGGCGGTTTACGTCTGGGCCCCAGGTTTACATCTGGGGGCGGTTTACGTCTGGGACCCAGCTTTTCGGTAGGGCCCCAGGTTTACGGCAGGACTGGGTTTACAACTCGGGGGAGAGGTGGCGGTTGCCTCTGGGCCCCAGGTTTATGTCTGGGCCCGGCTTACAACTGGGGGCGGTTTACGTCTGGGCCCCATGTTTACGGCTGGGCCCCATGTTTACGGCAGGGCCGGGTTTACAACTCGGGGGAGGGGCGGCGTTTGCCTCTCTGCCCCAGGTTTACATCTGGGCCTGGCTTACGACTGGGGGCGGTATACGTCTGGGCCCCAGGTTTACGTCTGGGCCCAGCTTGCGACTGGGGAGGGTTTATGGCTGGGCACCAGATTGATGTCTTGGCCCCAGGTTTACCACAGGGCTGGGTTTACGACTCAGGGGTGTTGCATCTGGGTCCCAGGTTTACGCCTGGGCCCGGCTTACGACTGGGGGCAGTTTATGTCTGGGCCCCAGATTTAGGGCAGGGCCGGGTTTACGACTCAGTGCGGGGGTTGTCTCTGGGCCCCAGGTTTACATCTGGGCCTGGCTTACGACTGGGGGCGGTTTACGTCTGGGCCGCAGGTTTACGTCCGGGCCCGGCTTACGGCTGGGGGCGGTTTTCGTCTGGGCCCCAGCTTTATGGCAGGGCCGGGTTTAAGACTGAGGTGGTATATGCCTAGTAGTGGGATTGCTGGGTCATATGGTAGTTCTATTTTTAGTTTTTAAGGAACCTCCATACTGTTCTCCATAGTGGCTGTACCAATTCACATTCCCAACAGCAGTGCAAGAGTGTTCCCTTTTCTCCACACACTGAGAAAAAAAAAAAAAAAAAAAAAAGACCCTAATATCAACTTTCTAGTTCCAGCTTACTCTTCCCTAAGCCTTTCCTCAGCATCTCCGCATCATCTTTTCTATACAATAAAAGTAAGTTCTACTTCAGCCTTTAATTTGCAACCCCACACTGTTGTACTAGGCTGCAACAATCAGCCTAGTAAATTAGGATAGGCCCTCCAGGGGACTGTCCCTACAAAGAATAGATAATTGCAAATCAAACATTGTATTCATGGGTGTAAGGAAAATGACCTTTTTTTTTCCAAAAAAATCTAGATTCATTGTTGAATGTTGCAGATATTTTGTCTCTCAATCAGCTCTGAAGGTAACTGGAGATTTTTCTCTGGAGGCTGCAATAGAGGATCTTTGGCTAACAGGTCAGCCATAATTTGTGAACGCACGTATCCTACAATTAAGTGAGAGGGATTAAGTGACAGCATTATCTGGATGTGCATGGTGGCTACTTTAGTATATACACGTTTCAAAATTTATTGAGCTGTGTGAAAAAGTCAAACCTGGAAGACTTTAAGATTTACTATCAAGCTGTTTATTACTACAAACAAGATAGTATGGGAATGGCAAAAGGATACATGTATAGATAAATGGAACTGAATTGAGACACCTAAAACAGACCCACCTTATATGGTCAAATTATTTTTTTTAAAAGACACTAGAGCTATTCAATGGGGAAAGGAATATTATTTCAATAAATAGTGCTGGAACAACTGGATATCTATGTAGTGAAAAAACCTACAATCCCTACCTCACAATATACACAAAAGCTAATTTGAGTTGGATCATAGATCAAACCATACAAACTAAAGCTATAATGTTTTATAAGAAAATACATGAGAATATCCTTGTGACCTGGTAGTAAGCAAAGGTTTTCTAAATATGACACAGAAAGAAGTAAAAAATACAATGATACATTAGGCTTTAACAACATTAAAAAGTCTTCTCATGAAAATATACCATTAAGTAAGTGAAAAGTCAAGTCACAGATTGGAAGAAAATAGTTACAAAAGATATCTGACAAAGACTATGTCTCCAGAATATATAATGAACTACTACAGTTCAGTTTAAAAATGGAAACACCCATTTTTTAAAACAGGCAAAAGCTTAAACACACTTCAAAGAGGAAGATATATTAATGGCCAGTAAGCACATAAAAAGTGTTCAATATCATTAGCTGTCAGGGAAATAGATATTAAAACTACATTGAGATAACACTCCACTCAGTAGCATGGCTAAAATTATAATGTCTGAAAACATCAAATCTTGGTGAAGATGTGGAAAAACTGGAATTCTTATACATTTTTAGTGGGACTATAAAATGTTATAGCCACTTTGGTTTGACAATTTCTTATACATTTAAACATAAATTTACATAAATATCCTTTTGTTCCCAGAAACACTTCACCTAGATATTCTTCCAAGAGAAATAAAAACACATGTCCATACAAAAAAAATTGTAGCAAGAATGTTCATAGCATTTTTATTCACAATAGCCCAAACTTGAAGCAACCCAAATGTCCATTATCAGGACACTGGTAAACAAATTGTGGTATATCCATGCAATGGAATACTACTCAGCAATAAAAAGTAATAAACTTTTGATATACTCAACAATATGAATAAAACTCAGAGCCATTATGCAGAACACAACAGCGTTCATATTCCATTATTCCATTTACAATAACTTCCCGAAGACGTAAAAGTGAGGTGCAAAATATCAGCACAGTGTTTTTCAAAAATAATGACAATGAAAATGATGATTCTACTAAGTATAACATTATTGATCAAGTAGCTACTAAATTTAGGCACAGCTAACAATGCAGAATGAAGTAGACTACTCCTATTAGGCCCATTTTACAGAAGAAAGAATTGAAGCACATAAAGTTTAAGTTACTTGTCCAAGGCCACACAAGGGCTGAATCAGTTTTACAAACCAGAACCTGTGCTCCTGAGCACAGATTGACCAGGTCTTTCTTCCCAGTTTTAGGTTTTTCTGGTTTTCTCAGCTGTAGGGATAAGAAGGGGAGAGAGAAGGAAAGAGAGGGCCAAAGAAAGAGTGAGAGATGGAAGTACAAGTATCTGTAGTTATCAAAGAGCAGAGCAGGAAACTATTGTGAATGTTTTTACATCAAAGGTTGTAAAAATTTGGGGGAGTCTGGGTTGGTGGTCTGCAAGCAAGCTATGTATTCTATAGTGATTAAGTATTGTGCTGAGGTCAGGAGATGAATCATATATGTAAAAGCTGAAAGCTAAAACATTAAAGCTTCTAGAAGAAAATGTAGGAAAATATATTCACAATCTGGGGATAGGAGAGATGTCTTAGAGTAAGATGCCTTAACAATAAAAGAAAAAATAAAGAAATTAGATTTCATCAAAATTAAAAACTTTTGCTCATCCAAAATCACCATAAAGTAAAAAGGCAAGCCACAGAGTAGGAGAAGATATTTGCAATATTCTTAACTGAAAATGACTCTAGTATTGAATGTATAGAGAACTCATAGAAATAATAACAAAAAGCCAAGCCATATAAAAATGAGCAAAATACTGGAATAGGCTTTCTTCACAAAAGAGAATTTCTAAATGGACAAAAGACCTAAGAGATGTGCAATATCATTACTTATTAGGGAAACACAAATTAAAACTACAATGAGATACCTTTATGCACCCATAAGAATAAGTAAAACTTCAAAGACAGAGAACGGCAAATGCTGACAAGAATGTGGAATAACTTATAATATCTTGCTGCTGTTGAGAAGGTAAAATCACACAGTCATTCTGGAAAATTGTTTTGGCAGTTTCTAATAACGTACACCTACCCTGTGACTGAACAATTCTACTACAAAGTATATACTGAGGAAAAATGAATGCACATGTCTACAGAAAGGAATTATACAAGCATATTCATAGCAGCTTTGTTCACAATAGCCAAAACTAGAAATAGCTCAATTATCCATCAACAGTGATATGGACACACACAGGAATAACCTTCATGAATAACACCAAAATAATACACTCAGAAACACAGATGCATCAAAAACATTATGTTGCATGAAAAAAAAAAGCCAGACACACACAAAAAGTATATTTATTTATGTGAATTTCAAAACAGTCAACACTAATCTATGAAGATAGAAATCAGATGGTTTACATCTACTTAATTATATGTTCTTGTTGAACCATTTTGAGGAATTTACAGACATCATGATCATTGAACCTAAGTACTTCAACATGCAAATGACTTCATCTCTGATTATCATTTATGGACTCCAATATTCTGTTTTTTAATCCACTAGACTGTGGTCAGCAAACTCTTTTCTGAAAAGTACCAGATAGTAAATATTTTAGGCTTTGCAGGCCGTATGGTCTCTGTTACAACTGCTCAACTCTGCCATTGTAACACAAAAGCAGCCATACATAATACATAGATGAATAGGCCTGGCTCTGTTCCAAAAAAAAAAAAAATTTACAGAAACAGGCTGTGAGCCACATTTGGCCAGTAGGCAATAGTTTACTGACCCCTGCACAAAAATCACAATTCCTTTTCATGCTCAAATTATCACAACATATGCCAGTGGGAATTCCTTAAAGCTGGCTATGTGTTTTTGAAAAGATCCTAATAGTTTGTTAATGAACATTGCTTTCTGGTCCAAGCTTTCCCATGCTCACCTTGTAATTCCCCTGCACCATTCCTGGAAGTAGTCATTTCTTTAAGAAGTCTGCTTCATTTTGTGGGCAATGGTATTAAAGACCAAAACCTGGACACTGTGGGTACTCATTGAGCTTTGGGTGATGTTGCTTTTAAACCAATTCAGTTTACAGTGCTAAGATAGATTCTAACTGAATTTATTTCTTTTACATGTGTCAAATACCCATTTAAAAATAACAGTGTGTGTGTATCTATTATAGATTTTTGGTTTGTGATTACCAGAGGTTTATATATAGTAATCTCTATATCTGTATCTATGTATGATTATTTTAAGTTGCTGATCTCTTAAGTTCAGACGCATTTTAACAACCCTGCATTTTTACTCCCCTCCTCCTATGATTACTGTTTTTGACATCATATTTTACATCTTTCTGTGTTTCCATTAACTACTTATTGTGGCTATAGATGATTTTACTACTTTTGTCTTTTAACCTTCCTACTAGGCTTTATAAGTAGTTGATCTACTACCTTTATTGTATATTTGCCTTTACCAACTAGATTTTTCCTTTCATAATTTTTATATTTCTAGTTGTGGCCTTTTCTTTTCTGCTTAAAGTAGTTCCTTTAACATTTCTTGTAAAACTGGTTTCATAGTGCTGAACTCTTTTAACTTTTGCTTGTCTGTAAAACTTTTGATCTCTCCTTCAAATCTGAATGAGAGCCTTGTGGGGTAGAGTATTTACATTTTTCCCATTCATCACTTTAAATATATCATGCCACTCCCTTCTGGCATGCAGAGTTTCTGATGAAAAGTCAGCTGATAGCCTTATGGGAGTTCCCTTATATGTAACTTGTTGTTTTTCCCTTGCTGTTTTTAATATTCCCTCTTTATCTTTAATTTTTGCCATTTTAATAACATGTCTTAGTGTGATCCTCTTTGGGTTGATTCTGTTTGGGACTCTCTGTTCTTCCTGGACCTGAATGTCTGTTTCCTCTCCCAGGTTAGGAAAGTCTTCAGCAATTATGTCTTCAAGTATGTTCTCTGTCCCTTTCTCTCTGTCTTCTCCTTCTGGGACCCATATAATACAAATGTTAGTATGCTTGATATTGTCTCAGAAGTCTCTTAAACTGTCCTCATTTTTAAACATTTGTTTTTCCTTTTTCTCTTCAGCTTGAGTGGTTTCCATTGCTCTGTCTTTCAGTTTGCTATTCTGTTCCCCTGTATCATCTAATCTGCTGTTGATTCCTTCTAGTGTATTTTTATTTCAGTTATTCTTCAGCTCTACTTGGTTCTTCTTTATATTTTCTAACTCTTTGTTAAACTTCTCACTGTGTTCATCAATTCGTCTCCTGAGTTCCTTGAGCATCTTGACCACTCCCTGTCCTTTAATATTTTTGTTGTGAAAACATCCACAATGTTTTCCAACTTTGTTCTTAAACAACTACAGGTTCTTGCACATTTCTCTCTTTCAGGTCTTCTCTCTCCATTTCTCCCTCCCCATTCTGATACAGAATAAAAACTGTTCTCGGGCTTCCCTGGGGGCGCAGTGGTTGAGAGTCCGCCTGCCGATGCAGGGGACGCAGGTTCGTGCCCCGGTCCGGGAAGATCCCACATGCCGTGGAGTGGGTGGGCCCGTTAGCCATGGCCGCTGAGCCTGCGCGTCCGGAGCCTGTGCTCCGCAACGGGAGAGGCCACAACGGTGAGAGGCCCGCGTACCGGAAACAAAGAAACAAAGAAACAACAAAAAAAGAACAGTTCTCTTCTCTCAGGATCTGGCCTGGGTCTCTGCACAAGCCTCCTGGGAGGTCTTGTTGTCCTTGACCATGCCTCCCCTTCTTCTTTTCCTCCTCCTGAAGTTTCCCTTTTGGCCCTGACCTTTTCCCCATGCCCACGCACTGACCCACCACCCACTGAGACTGAATGCAGTTGAGTTGAGTGTGTGGAGCTCAAGCAGCACAGATGGTGCCCTGTAGGCCCCTCCATTGTCCCACCTGTGGGACATTGCACACTTCAAAGTCAATTGACCAAAATAGAGCCCTTTAAAATAAGACTTTCCGTTTTGAAAAACCTTTCTTCTATTTCTGCTCTCAGAGTTCTTCAAAGGACTAAAAGCTTAAAGGCTACAATGTACGGAAATAAAGACCAACCAAATGAGAAAAGCAGAGGCAATTTATTCAGAGCTTGCTATTATTACAAGGGAGTCAGCCAGGGTCACTTGCATTTTAGCAGAGGCTCAAAGGCAGAGGAGTAGGAAAGCTTTATAGTGAAAAAAAAGGGAAGGCTTCAGGTGTGCCCTGATTGGAGAAGCTGTAGGTGGACTAACTAGAAGCCAGGCATCCTGTATGACTGGTTGGGGGTGCATATTTGGCTTTCTCTAGTTGGTTCTATGTTGCAATGGGGACAAAAATTAGGGAAATTTTCATTTATTAATGAAGTCCTGGCCATTTTGAGCCAATTATTCCAGAACTTATTGTTTAGCTTCCTGGATTGTTACTAGAGATAACAGTCTGACTTCCTACAAATCTGACTTATAGCAGGTTAGCTTCCTGAGGGTTTATTGTTAGATAGAAAGTGTTGGTTTCCTGGGCAGGTGGCTGCAGGTTGTGGATCAGAGTTCTATATTTCTCTACCATCTAGCCATTGTCTATTTTTATGTTCAGACTCTCAAAATGCATTGGTTCCACAAGTCCTAAATGAGCTCCTTGGGTGTTAAGCTTGCCTTGGGTCCCACTCAGCTGGTGGTGGGGTGAGGAGAGTGCCCTCCCTGGGCATCTGGGGAGGTGGGTACTGACTTCTGAAGCTGGTGAGGGTCAAGGCAGGGCGAGACCATTCAGGTGCCCTAGTTCCAGAATCACCCTATACAGCGGCTTCAAATGTGACAACTTAATTTGTGGATCTAATCTTCCTAGTTTTATGAGGCTTTGGAGCCTGCCTAGTCATATTGCAGAAAGTGGGTGGAATCCATTTGTGTTAAATGAGAGATCACTCTCTATTACAATGAAAATAGGAAGTTTACTGTGTCTCTGTGGCGTAAGTGCATTTTGCCATTACCCGAAGTTTGGTCATTCCATCATACCAGGGGAAGGTGTAAATCTTTTACAATATACAAACTGGTATCAGTAAATTGCTCACTTACCTTTCTGTCATCTAATGGCCACTTCTTGTCCTCTCATATACTCCCAGAAGATCTGTTGGGAAGAAATGTACAGTTGGGAGACACGAACTTTCTAGAAACAGGAACAAGAGAAGCCTGATATAACTTGTGTTTAAGAGCATTGGTTCTGGATGAAATCATCTTTTTCTTCTTTGGGCTAGTAACAAATTTTATGTACTTCATTTTTTTTAACTGTATAAATAGTACCTTACCAGCCAGATGTGCCTGGATTTAGTAATTGTTCAATCAATAATGTTATCAGTAGAATCATGATCATTGTTATTATCTTCTGCCTTATTTTTGATGAAGGCATTTCCTCCTTTGTTTGTACCTTTGTACCCTTTACACATTGTTTTTTAAAGTGGGTTGGTTTCATGGCTCTATGATTACAAATAATGCTGTAGTCATCATTTTTGTACAGATATCTTTTGTCACTTGTGCAACTATTAGGAAACAAGTTGGTATAATTTATTCTTTTCTGGAGCATATAGACAAATTAGGTCTCTAAAAATTCAAAAGATGTACTGCCTAGGTTGGTTTATGGATACTGACAATCACTTATATAAATTGAAAATAAGAGAAATTAAGTATTTTTTTAAAAGGTAAGTGTTACTGTTTATAATTTCAGAGAGTATTTGGCTCCTTTCAGTTTTCATAGATAATTACTTTGTGCCTTTTCTATGTGTATCCCTGAAGTTATTATTACTATTACTATTAATTATTTTGAGTAATGAGATGACTTTCCCATGCTCACCAAATCAAAAATGCCACCTGCACCATTGTCATCTGGCCATTCTAACAACAGAAAAAAAAAGCAGTTATTTATATAAAATTAAGAACCTAACATGCTAAAGATATGATCTGAGACTCTACAGATTTCACCAGTTTGTGCTGTATGAGGATTTCTACTCTGGCTCATTGTTCTTAAACTAGAACATGTGACCCATAACTTATCACTGACTTTGGTTCAAATAAATAAAACAGCTCAAGCTTTAGATACTCTATAAATGAGCATAAATGTGTTACCTAGAAGAGTCCATAATTGTGAAATTACCCTTTACTATTTACTGGCCAGCTATCTTACCTTTTTGAACTAAGGACTTAAAAAATTAATCAATCAGTCAATTAAAAAGTTTACCTTGTTAGCTAAGGTTGACCAAACTGATTCTTGAGCCCTATTCTCCTAGTTAGGCCTAGGTGGACTGGAAAATTGGGTATGAAGTAGATTCCAAATTACTTATGATATTTGTGATTTTACTCATACTTCTTCCACTAATATTCATGTGTATAAATGTTGGTACAGAACCATTATCCTGTGGTAACATCCTACTGATTATTATGTATCAAAAAGAGACTGAGGCTGCCATAGTCAAATTGGCTCCATTAGAAGCAGAATTTTGACCAAATGCTGGCAGGTTAAAAATTCTGAAGAGGGGCTTCTCTGGTGGCGCAGTGGTTGAGAGTCCTCCTGCTGATGCAGGGGACACGGGTTCGTGCCCCAGTCCGGGAAGATCCCACATGCTGCAGAACGGCTAGGCCCGTGAGCCATGGCTGCTGAGCCTGCGTGTCCGGAGCCTGTGCTCTGCAATGGGAGAGGCCACAACAGCGAGAGGCCCGCGTACCGCAAAAAAAAAAAAAAAAAAAAAAAAAAATTCTGAAGAGGAAAATGGCACAAACCTGGTCTAACTAATACAGAGGTTCCAATGGATGGGCACTGGCAGACATAACTTGTCATGCACAATTTTTAGCTAAATTTTCAGCGCTATCCAGAAAACCTCAAAATCACTGACATTGGTTTCTCCCATGGACCAGTGAGATTGTTCCTAAGGCAGACTGCTCAGACTGTCCTTTTAGAGATTCCAGAATATCAGCTTATGAAAAAAAGGAAGTGGAGAGAGAGAGAAATCCGTCATTCCCTGGTTGTGTTTTCTTTTCTTCCCTCTCACCCATTTTGTTTTAACATATTTGGTGGGCCGGGGTGGGAGGGGGGCTTTATTTGAAGATCAACAGTTCTCCTTCATATATGAGAGTGAATTATGTACTCATAATTGTCTCTGAGTTATTTTTTAACACTATCTATTAATATGGACACATAACATACAAATACATATACACACATTTATAATACTCATGATTTACTTTTTAAATGAAAATGTGAGTTTACATTCATATACCTTGGATCCTCTAAAGACTAGCAGGAGAGTAGCAGGAAGAAGCAGCAGAGTGCAGAAAGCTGACAGCAGAACTGAAGAGCAAAAAGATCTCACTATGAGCCAGAAAGTGAAAAGGCAGGCTATAAAGGAGAAATATATCTCTCGTGGTTCAGAAAAGCTGGTTGCTGGGCTGAAATGAATTTTTTAAAATGTCCGGTGTCTCTCTGGTACTCAGATCCTAAACCCAGCTGAAAAAAAATTTCTGATCCTACTCAAAAACATTTGAATCCAGTGGTAAACCAAATCTAATTAATCTAACAAAACCAAACCCAACTCAAGACAAACACATTAGATTGACTCAGCCCTTCACACTAGAGGCCTGGTAGAAAAATGGGTATGTCCATACCTGGGAGTAAATATTTACTTCTGTCTCTACACTGTCAAACACACTGTCTGGCACATATTAAAAAGTTACAAGAGGCACTGTGAAGCAAAAAAAGTGACATATAATCAAAAGAAAAAATCAGTCAGTAGAGACAACCCCCAGTGGCCTAGATGCTGGACCATTATACAAGGGCTTGAAAATAAACATAAGAAATATGTTAAATGACCTAGCAAACAAAAACGTAGGCAACATATGTGAGTAAAAAAAAAAAAAATGTTAATCAACGTAAAGAAAACACTGTTTTCAATGATAAAAGTACATGAACATGGCTAAATATGAAAGTGTTATGTTCATTAATGAACTTAGAAAAGCATGATTTTGTCTCATTTTTTATGGGATGTCCTCCCTCCTCACTGTCCCTCCAGGAGCACTCCCTCATCCCTAAGACAAGAGGATGGGGGTGCTCAGCTGTCCCCTCTATCCTTTGAACACAAAATGCACTGTTACCCTTAGGAGCCCCTCTAAGGGAACTCCCGAGTTCAGACCAGAAGAATCAAGGCCCATAAATACTTCTGGTTGGGAGATGTGATTGCATCATCTCTGGAACAATGGAGTCTGTTTCTGGGGAAGATTAAATGGTTTTTTTTACTCTCTCTCTCCTCTTCCTCCTCCTTTCATTAATTGTTTCTGAGTGTTTTGTAGGCCTTCCTTTCAATCTTCTTTTTCTCTTTGAAATCTTGGAGGTTGAACAAGAAGGAGGGGATGCAAATCTTAGTGAAGTCTTCTCAGTTACCACTGAGCATGGTGGTCAAGGGGAAGGGCTCTGCAGGCAAACTGCCTGGGTCTGAGTGCTGGCTCTCACTGTCACAAGGATGGGACCCTTAAAATTAGCTCAACCTTTCAGTGCCTCAGCGTTCTCATCTGCAGCAAGGGGGTGGTAATATCCTACACTATCTTTTAGGATTGTTATGTGAACTTAATAAGTTATTACATAGTAAAGCACTGAGGAACAGTGCTGGTCACACAGTAAAGCTCCAAGAAAGCTGTTATTATTGTTACTATTATTAAGCCATTTATTTCCACTTCTAACTGTACCACTGCTGACTTTCAACATTCCCTAGAATAAATTAGGGATGTTTAGTGGCTTGGTTGGCCTCTTCTCCTGCATATTAGTGACCAATATCTGGAAAACTTGTTACTGGCAAGGTTTGATACTGATCTAACTGAAGTGCAGACAGTTCAGCAGGGAACTGGATCAAACTTCATCAAATCCTTGGACCTTATGCAGGCACGACGATTTTTCAGCTCATGGTAGAAAGTCTTTTGCATGTGATTCTAGGAAGTGCTTTTAATATCCATCCAGACTTACCCAAATATTATAAGAAAAATCCAGGTATGTATCAGTGACCCCTTCATTTTTGTTGTTCTTAAGAAATCAAAGTAGGAAATTTTAGTTTACCTGGAATTTGTAGATTTCCTCTTTCAGTTATGATGGAGTATCTGTAGCAAACCAGCACACACCCTGAAAACAAGTAGATAAAATCTAATTTAAAGGAATTCTGTTTGAAGTCTTTGGAAAGCTACCAATGCAGTTAGGACACACAGAGCCAGTTCTAGAGAGAAGCTCATTGGAATGAAACCAATTCTCTGCTTTTTCCCCTCAGGGCATTTGCCAGTTCTTGGCAAGGAACAAGAGGCTGAGAAGCTGGGTAGAGGGCAGCTGCTAAGAGTCAGAAAAAAATAGTAGCACTTTAAGTAATCTCATGGGATCAGGGATTGGGAATTGAGGAGTAGGGGGTCGGAGAGGGGGCAGGGAAGGCTTGTGGAGCTGTCCGAGTATTCAGACTTGAGGAGCCAGGATCCTGGAGTGCATTGGGAAGTGAGCTGGACACTTGGTAAAGGCTTTCCCCTCAAAGCATTTGCAGATGCAGCTCTATGCTGGCAAGAAGCTATGAAAGAAAGCAGAGTACAGCTGAAAGAAGAGCAGTTTTCAGTGGTATCATGGTACAAAGGAGATAGATATAAATTGAAGTTCAAGACCCTCCAAAGAGATGGTGCTTCTCAGATGGGAGCCCTAAAGCAGCAGCCTAGTTGTGTTGGAAAAAACAGATATATATTAAGACTTCCCAGGAGGGCAAACAAACTGTAAATCAGTTTAGTCATGGAATAGATTGAGGCAATCTGCCCCTCTATAATATCCCCCCACCAATAACTTTATTCAAAGTCTCCATCATTTTTCACACATCCGGGCCATTACTCCATCACATTTTCCAGGCATAGAAAGAAATAAGACCAAGAAGAAAAAAAGCAAACAATAGAAACTGACTCATAATATGATTAAGCTATTGGAGTTACCAGATAGGAACAGTAAAATATGTATATTTTAGGTGTTCAAGGACGTAGATGACAAGATGGAAACTTACATCAGAGATTAGGAATCTATTAAAAAATCAAATGGAAATTCTAGAACTGCAAACAGTAATTATTGTGATATAACTTACAAATAGTACAATGCATGTATATAAAGTGCACAGCTTGATGAATCTTGACAAATGTACTTACCCTTGTAACCACTGGCCAGACCAGGTTCTATAGAACATCAACTCAGGAAGTTTCCCTCATGTAAGTTTCCAGTGAAAATACCTCAAAGAAGCAACTACTCTTCTGATTTCTATGCCTACAACTTAGCTTTGCCTCTTCTGCCTGTCCGGAACTAACTGGAATCATACATGAGTAACACAGAGGAATATTAAAATAGCTATGTTTTGGATATTCAAAAACATTCTGTCCAGAGGCATCCTTTGCTGAACATAGTGTTTTGGAGGGATTTATTCATGTTATTGTGAATATTAAATTTTGAATATTAAAACTCATTTCTTCCTAATTATTTTGCATTTTACTATTATCTATGCTCTTGAGGTTTACCATCTTAACCGTTTTTAAGTGTACAGTTCAGTGGCATTAAGTACGTTCATGTTATTATGCTACTATCACAACTCACCATCCATCCACAGAACTCTTCATCTTGCAAAACTGAAATTCTCTACCTATTAAACAATAGCTCTCCATATCTCCCTCCCCCCAGCCCTTGGTAACCACCATTCTTATTTCTGACTCTATTAGTTTGACTATTCTAGGTACCACATGTAAGTGGAATTGTACCCACTTAAAAAAAATGTGAATTTCACCACATATAAGTAGAATCTTTTGCCCTTTTGTGACTGGCTTATTTTACTTAGCATCATAATGTCTTCAAGGTTCATCCATATTGTAACATGCATTAGAATTTCCTTTTTTAAGGGTGAATGGTATTCCATTATATGTATTATATACCACATTTTGTTTACCCATTCCTTTGCTGAATGGACAATTGGGTTGCTTCCACCTTTTAGCTATAGTGAATAATGCTGCTATGAATATGGTTATACAAAGATCTCTGAATCCCTGCTTTCAATTCTTCTGGGTATGTACCCAGAAGTAGAATTGCTGGATCATATGGTAATCCTATTTTAAAAAAATTTTTGAGGAACTGTTATACAAGTTTCCATAGCAGCTGTACTGTTTTACATTCCCATCAGCAATGCATAAGAGTTCCAATTTCTCCACATCCTTGACATTTGCTTGTTTTTTTTTTTTAAGAGTGGCCATCCTAATGGATGTGAGGTGGTATGTCTATAGTATTTATGTGGTGGATATAATATCTATATATATTATGGTGTGCTACTTAGCATCCCTTCCCACCTCTGTATTCAGTGATGTCTCATTGGTAGCTTGAAATTGGCCACAGTGAGAGTATTTACTCCACAGAGATAGGCAAATGTTACAGATCAGGACTTTATCCCCAGGAGTGCTTGTTGTTAAACACTTATCAGCACGCCATTGAAATGGAGGCTTAGGAAGTGGGAAACAAGGTAATCCCTCTCACTCCTGTTGTGCCTGTGACTCTCTTTATAGTCTCAGCTGCTGTGTCACTAAAAACTATTGCTTGCATTTGCCATCCATTCCCTCCATTCCATGACCTAGGTCTTACTGGGCTCTGTCAAGGGCCATTTCCAATGGCTTTTTGGCAGCCCAGGCAACTCTATCAAGACCCAAGTGAAAGAATAAATAAATCTGTTAGATTTTTAAAATCAGCACCAACGTTAAGTATCCATTAATCATATTAAAAGAGATAAAATATTTTAAGGGCTTTGACAAAGTGGAGAGTAAATTGTAGATCCAGAATTCAACTCAAAACAGACATTAGTAGAGTATAATGTTTATATAGAATTTTTTTAAAAAGCAATGCAAAAACAATCATCTGTTAAGTAGCAAAGTTGGGTGAGGGTGAGAGTTCAGAAAGTTAAAATTGACTTCTTGTTAAATGAAACCCCTACATGTTTCCCTACTTCAAGGGAAAGAAATCCAACATTGTATTGGGATATATTAATTATTATGGAATGAAAAGATTATGATTAATGAAAAATCATTATGCTAAATTTATTAGTCATACTTCGAACATATACTCCAATTTTTGATCACTATGCTCTTAAAAGAATATAAGGAGCAAAATCTGGAGAGTTCCCAAAGAGAAATGGTGAGAATCACTAGAAGCCTTAAAAAATTCATTTAGGAAAAGCCACAAGAATTGTTTTTATTGAAGCTATCTTCAAGAAAATAAAAGATGTTGAGAAAATATTATTTGTTTGATGTTTTCTATGCAACAGCAAGGTTGAACAAGGAAAATATGCTTAGATTTTTCTTTAGAAATTGATTGGTTGGTAGTATGAGCAAAAGAATACACAGATACTAAAACTGGCTGGTAAGAGAGGTGGTCTTTATCGATAGGGACATCCAGGGAGAAACAGGTAGCCTTGTGTTGAGTGTGGCAGGCCATCAGAAAGCAGGGCTTCCTCAGGTTCTGTAGCTACCTCCACATCCAATTCTAGGATTACAACTTGAGACCAGACACTCTGAGTCCTTCCCGTGGTGCTATTGTTGAGTCCCAGTTACTGAGATTTGAATTCTGACATCTCAAATTTTGTTTCTGCCTACATGACTGTCAAAACTTAGGGATGATAAAAAGGCTTTCTGATTTCTGAAGGGACACTCCCAGGGAACTTTATCTCAACTGTAAGAATCAAAAATACTCATCCTTTAGCCCAGTTTAAAGCCCAGTTATTTTCATTTGTTTACTTCATTGTTTGCTTGTTTTTAGTTCTAAAACTTCTCTGGACCCTCCTCTTCCTCTTCATAGCAAGCAGCATCTCCCCCTACTTGCTGCATCTTTCCTTGAACCCAGTGGATCACCAGGGTCTTCATGGCTGATAACTGTTCAAGGGGGCACATGGCAGGCTTCATTGTTTACTTTCTTGTAGGTTCTGCTCTTGTGATTTTTATGCTCCTAGGGGACCCTTCATAGTAATCCAGCCTCTTTAAACCATTATTTTGTTTTGATTCCTCTAGGTAGCTTTGGAGGAAAGTCTAGCCATTGTGGAGACCCAGATGCATTTCTTTTCTATCTTTCTTTTTAAAGGAGGCAGTAAGAGGGTGCTCTGTGAGAAAATGCTCCAACTGAAGACTGTGATGCATCAACCTTTAGAGAAGAAGGGACCTGCTGAGAGGGGAGTGAATGAGCAAAAGACTCAGCCTGAGAAAGCAGGTTTCTCCTCTGTGTCCCACAGTGGGTAAGAGACTCTTTGTTCAGAGACTTCTTCTGTCAGAATTAAGTCATTGCTATCGTAGCAGCTTTCAGGGTCTGTATTCAGGCTTTGTACCTTAACTGTAGTGCTTTCTCTTAAGACCTTCCTGGAAATTCTTTAAGGAAAATCTATAGTATTTTTATTTTATTTTATTTTTTAAAAAAGGTCCACAACGTGGAACCAAGTTGTGTTTGATTTTTTTAAAGATTTTTTGATGTGGACCATTTTTTTAAAAAGTCTTTATTGAATTTGTTACAATATTGCTTCTGTTTTTTGTTTTGATTTTTTGGCCGTGAGGCATGTGGGATCTTAGCTCCCTGACCAGGGATCAGACCTGTACCCCCTGCATTGTAAATCAAAGTCTTAACCACTGGACCACCAGGGAAGTCCCTGTGTTCTTATTATTAATACTTTATATTATTCAGAGTAATTTGGTTTTATTCTAACTAACAATGCATGTATTCAGCAAATACATGATCTCATGGGTGCTTGAGATTTCATGGAACTCTTCCAGTCACGTGAGTAGTGTCTCTTTTCTTCATCGATGGGAGCACATACGAATCTCCTGTTACCTGAGATGTTTTGATGGTGAAAGCTGACCCACATCAGTGCCTGAGGAGGTAGACTTTTACAGAGGCTCCTCCATCTCCACCCCATCTCTTGGAAGCTCATGCCCCTGGTTTCTAGAATGGCAATTTGGATAAACTCAATATTTTAAATTTATTTTTTATTGAGGTAACATCGGTTTATAACATTATATAAATTTCATGTATACAATCTTATATTTCTACTTCTGTATGCACTACAGTGTGATCAGCTCAATTTTACAAATAAGCTTACAAAATTGCCAAATAATGGCCTTTTGGCTAGATTTGTTAGTCTGTCTTTAATGGCTGTCTTCCTATAACTTTTGGAAGGCATTCAATTAATATGGGGATAATCTATTATACAGTTAACTGTGAGCACCAGTTACTGAAATACTAAATCATCACTAACTTGCTTAGTGGTTGAAGTGCAGCTTTGGAGATGTTTAGATTTTGCTTCATGCTCCATTGGGTCACTGTCAATATGTACCACTTAAATTTCACTGACCCAGAGAATAATGTTAGAGCTAAAATAACCTGAGAGTTATTTTAGAACTGAGAACACTCAGGCCCAAAGATATAGTTGCTTGATCACAGTTGCACAGTAGCCTTCGGCAGAAATAATATCAGAATCCTGGACTCTCAATTCACAAAGCCTACACTCACTTTGTCAAACGCATTTAAAAAATTTATATTCTTGTGATCATTCTTTTTAAAAAATAGACTTTATTTTTAGAGCAGTTTTAAGTTCAGAGCAAAATTCATGGAAAGTACAAAGAGTTCCCATATACCTATCCCTGACCCCGCACATGCATAGCCTCTTCCCCCAATATCAACATCCTGCACCAGTGTCATATATTTGTTGATATTCGTTGCAATTGATGAGCATCATTATCACCCAAAGTCAGTAGTTTACATTAGGGTTCATTCTTGGTATTGTACATTCTGTAGGTCTCGACAAAAGTATGATGACATGCATCTACCATTACAGTATCATATAGAATGACTATTCCCTGCCCTAACAATACTCTGCTCCACCTATTCATCCTTCCCTCCCTTTTAATCCCTGGCAACCACTGACCTTTTTACTGTCACCATAGTTTTGCCTTTTCTAGAATGTCATATAGTTGCAGTCATACACTATCTAGCTTTTTCAAGCTGTCTTCTTTTACTTAGTAATATGCCTTTAAGACTCCTCCATGTCATTTAATAACTTGATTGTTCATTTCTTTTAAGAACTGAAAAATATTTCATTTTCTGGAGGTACCACCGTTTATTTATCTGTTCGTCTACTGAAAAACATCTTGGTTGCTTCCAAGTTTTGGCAATTATGAATGAAGCTGCTATAAACATTGTGTGAAGATTTTTATGTGGACATAAGTTTTCAGCTCATTTGGGTAAATAGTGAGGAGTGTGGTTGCTGGATCCTATGGTAGGAATATGTTTAATTTTGTAAGAAACTGTCAAACTGTCTTCAAAAGTAGCTATAGCATTTTGCATTCCCACCAGCAATGAATGAGAGTATCTATTGCTCCACATCCTCACCAGCATTTAGTGTTGTGAGTGTTCTAGATGGTCGCCATTCTAACGATGTATAGTAGTATCTTATTGTTGTTTTAATTGGCAGTTCCATGATGACATTGATATTGAGCATTTTTATATGCTTATGTGCCCTCTGTGTGTCTTCTTTGGTGTCTGTTCAGGTCTTTTCCCCATTATTTAATTGAATTGTATGTTTTCTTATTGTTGAGTTTCGAGAGTTCTTTGTGTATTTTGGATAACAGTCCTTTATCATATATGTCTTTTTCAAATATTTTCTCCATGTCTGTGATTTGTCTTCTTACTCTCTTGACCATGTCTTTTGCAAAGCAGAAGTTTTAAATTTTAAAACTTGGTATTGTATCTAAAGAGTCATCACCAACAGCAGAAACTAACACACCATTGTAAAGCCATTATACCCCAATAAAGATGTTAAAATAAATAAAAAAGGAGTCATTACCAAACTCAAGATCATCTAGATTTTCTGTTGCATTATCTTCTAGGAGTTTCATAGTTTTGTGTTTTACATTTAGGTCTATGATCTATTTTGAGTTAATTTTTGTGAAGGGTATAAGGTCTGTATCTAGGTTCATTTTCTTTGCATGTGGATGTCCAATTGTTCAGCACCATTTGTTGAAAAGACTACGTTTTCTCAATTATATTGCCTTTACTCCTTTGTCAAAGATCAGTCAACTATATTTTTGTGGGTCTGTTTCTGGGCTCTCCATTTTGTTCTATTGATTTGTCTATTCTTTCACCACTACCACATTTTCTTGATTACTATAGGTATACAATAAGTCTTAACATTGGTAGTGTCTGTCCTCTGACTTTGCCCTTCTCCTTCAATATTATGTTGACTCTTCTGGTTCTTTTGCCTCTCCATGTAAACCTTAGAATCAGTTTGCCAATATCCACAAAATAACTTGCTTGGGATTTTGACTGTGATTGCCTTGGATCTTTAAATGAAGTTGGGAAGAACTGACATCTTGACAGTATTGCATTTTCCTATCCATGAATATGAAATATCTCTCCAGTTATTTAGTTCTTCTTTGATTTCCTTCCTCAGAGGTTTGTAGTTTTCCTCACATGGGTCTTGTACACATTTTGTTAGATTTATACCTGAATATGTCGTTTTGGGGGGGTGCTACTGCAAATGGTATTGTTTCAATTTCAAATTCCATTTGTACGTTGCTGGTATATAGGAAAGAAGCTGACTTTTGTATATTAACCTTGTATTCTGCAACCTTACTGTAATCACTTATTAGTTCCAAGAGTTTTTTGGTTGATCCTTTCAGATTTTCTACATAGACAATAATGTCATTGCAAACAAAGACAGTTGTATTTCTTCCTTTCCATTCTGTAAACCTTTTATTTCTTTTCCCTATCTTATTGCATTAGCTAGGAATTCCAATATGATATTGCAAAGGAGTGGTGAGAGGGGATAACCTTACCTTGTTTCTGATCTGAGTGGAAAAGCTTCTAGTTTCTTACTACTAAGTGTAATGTTAGTTATATGTTTTTTGTAGATGCTCTTTATCAAGTTGAGAAAGTTTCTTTTTATTCCTATTTTGCTGGGAGTTGTTTTTTTTTTAAATCATGAATAGGTGTTGGATTTTGTCAGATGCTTTTTTTTTGCATCTATTGATAAGATCATGTGATTTTTCTTCATTAGCCTATTGATGTGATGAATTACATCAGGTGATTTTCAAATGTTGGAGCCAGCTTTTCATGCCTCACTTGGTGTGTTGTATAATTCTTTTTATACATTGTTGACTTCAATTTGCTAATATTTTGCTGAGAATTTTTGCACATATGTTCATGAAAGATATTGGTTTGTAGTTTTTTTCTTATAATGCCTTTGTCTGGTTTTGATATTAGGGTAATGTTAGCTTCATAGAATGAGTTAGAAAGTATCTCCTCTGCTTCTATCTTCTGGAAGAGACTATGGAGAATTGGTATAATTTTTTCCCTAAACATTTGGTAGAATTCACTAGTGAACCCATCTGGGCCTGGTGCTTTCTGTTTTGGAAGGTTGTTAATTATTGAATCAATGTCTTCAATAGATATAGTTCTATTCAGATTGTCTATTTCTTCTTGTATGAGTTTTGGCAGATTGTGTTTTTCAAGAAATTGGCCCATTTCATCTAGGTTATCAAATTTGTGGGGTTAGAGTTATTCATAGTATTCCTTTATTATCCTTTTAATGTCCATGGGATCTATAATGATGTCCTCTTTCATTTCTGTTATTAGTAATTTGTGTCTTCTCTCTTTCTTATTTAGCCTGGCCAGAGGCTTATTGATTTTATTGATGTTTTCAAAAAAGCAGCTTTTATGCAAAAAAATTACCTAGGTACATTTTAATTGTTATTGTGATAAGTGCTATTTATTATTTGGCAACTGGCTGAGAGTAAATAATAGACCTATAGAATCCAGAATAATAAATGTGTTTCAGAAAAGAGCCTTGTTTTAAAAGTAGAATTAGCTTTATTTATATCTCAGTGACCCCTGAAAGTCAGAAGAAGAGGATGCATGGTACTGATAAAGATACTAGGTTGGGAGTTTGAAGCCAAAATTTTTAATGATGGCTCTTCCACCAACCAATTATGGGGGTTCAGATATATCCCCCCTCAGCTTTATTGAGATATTTTTGACATATGTCAAATATCTTTCTTATTCTTTGTGAGCCTCAATGTCTTCATCTGTAAAATAAGATGAAGTCCCTTCCTGAACTAGTATTTTATACTTCTTGATGGACTAGGATGTTAAAGGGTCTGTTATCTTAGTAAATGCAGCCAAGACTGGGCCTTGGCCCCTGATGTATATCTGTGTGTCGTGTGTGTGTTTCTTACAAGGAACACTATGCTAATATTATATCCTAAGATAGAGCTGAAAGAGCAGATAGGAGAAGAAGCATCTTCTTAGTTGGAAAAAGAGAATAACAAAAAGAAGGATGGAGATGATGGAGGTGGGATGGGAACGGGTAGCCAAAGTTGGTATGAATGAGAAAGTTAGAGGGAACTGAGTGTAAAAAATCCAGAAATGACAACATTGAAACTATTGGATCACTAAAAATAGTAATTAGTAAGAGTTTATTGTGCACATAAAAACAGTTCATGAACTGGGAACTCTTAAACGGACAGTTAGAATGAGGCTCAGAAGTATATTGTTATAAGGTAGCTTATATAGTAAGAATGCAGAGGCTGTTTATTATTTACAATGATTTGTTACAGCATCAGAGTTTTCCTAATGATAGAGGTTTGGTTAAAACTGGCCCCCTCATGGCAGTTTGGGGGAACAGCTTAAGTTTTGTTTATGATTTTCAAAGGCACTTACAAGATGCAGCCCAATGTAATTTTTTCTTGTTTTGCAGATTAGGTTGAGTTTAGCTTCAGTAATTTTCTTAATACTATAATCAAAGATTTCATTGTCATTATCTATTTTAAAATCTGTGTCATTATATATAGGAGTTCAGTCTCCATCATCTGAGTCAAACCAAAAGGTGCGATTAAAGAGTGAGTCCAGAACATGTCCTAAATCAAGTCCAGTACCATTAAGGTTTTCTATGCATAGGGACAGATTGCCAGCAATGAAGTTTACAGTGATTACAGGCCATCCTTTGGCTTCTGAAGCTTCCTCTCAATGGCAGATTAATTGGCCATCAGTACTAGCTGAATGGCCAAAGGATGGATACTAAATCTTTCTGTAAGGCCATTTTTCCTGTCATCCAAGTATGTGTAAAACCTGGTTCTAATATTAACTGAGAGTCTCCCTGAGCATTTAAGTGGATACACTTAAATAATAATAACATAACAATCATTTTGATTAGTAAAGGAGGGTATGCATTGAATGGTGGACCTTAGTGGGTAGAGAAAATCCCTAACAGAAAAAGGAAAATGAGTTTGAATGTTTTGTGTTTGTAAAATAGCAATATCACAATAATTGTTATAAAAATAAGTCCTGGAAGAGAATGGAGAATCCAGCAGAATCACGTTCTGTGATCTTGGGTGTAAGCTATCTGCCTGATGTTGTCATCTGCTTTGAGGGAAGATTTTTTTCCCCTGGAAATCTTTCATTTTAAGTCAACTTAAAATGTTTCATTTTAAGTTCAAGAGTCTGGTGGTGGTGCGGAGAGGCTTCTCTTCAGTTGAGAGACATGGATCCAAGTTTCAATATCCTGTCATTTAACTGCTGTGTGAGAAATTTTAAAAAACCTGGTAGGCCTCTTTCCATCAAGGTTCAAGTGGAGTTTTTCACTGATGTCTCCTCCAGAATACCTAGTCTCCAGGTTCCAGTGTAAGGGATACAAAGTCCTCATCAGACCAAGGATCTCTGAAAGTCTCCTTGACCTGTTGACTGTAAGTTTTTGAATATTGTATTAGTGCCCTACAGTACTGGGTGATATTAGAATTTACAAGGGCAGGATGTGCATGGGGCTCTCTTATCAAAGCCTGGGTTGTCCAGTGGTGATTTCACAAGAGTGTTAATTTATGTTTCCCAAAAGGTGTTGACCTCATTGTCATGAGGGCTGAGGGTAGCACTTTAGGCCACGGTACTCCTGTGTTTTCAGTCAGTGTTGCCAATTTAAATTTTAGAATGCCATTGGTACATTCAACTTCCCTAAAGACTGAGGCTGATAGGGGCAATGATAATGCCATAATGTTTGAATAACCTTGGTTAGTTGTTTTAAAACCTGTCTAGTAAAGTGAGTCCCTCTAATATTTGAAATTTCATTTGGGATTCCCCACAATGGAAAAACATTTTCTCATAATTTCTTGACTACAATGTTGGCATCAGCTTTCCAACTGATGGGAAAGCTTCTATTCCTCTAGACACACCATTACAAGTACATATTGATAGCCCCTAAAGGAGATAATTGAAAAAGTTTAATTGTAAATATTCAAATGGTCCAGACAGTGGGGGAGCAGCCCCTGGAGTTACATTAATGGTTTTACCCATGTTATATGATTAACAGTTTAAACATTGATTATAAACTTGTCTTGCTAATTTAGAACAACCATATCACTAATATTTTTTCATAATTTGAGTCATTTTGTCAATTCCATTGTGGGTAGTCTCATAAAGTGCTTGCAAGAGTGGTAGTTTGAGAGATTCAGGAAGCACCAGACAGCCATTTGGGCCCTCCGAAAGTCCTCTTTTTTATGTTAAATATTCATCCTTCTTCATGGCACTTTTGTATCTTTCAGCATCAGATACAACTTTTTGCCTATTACACAAATTGTCTTAAGTAATCTGATTTGGCTCTACCATGGATGGTAGGTTGTGGAAATTCAGGGAAAATGGCTATGTGCCATTTTATGGAGTTCATTTAAATTACAAAGTTTTGGTACCTTAGTAATTTCTTGAGTAGTAGCCTTAGCATGAAAGTCAGCCATCACATTTCCCTGGTATTCAGGGTCTGATCAGTGGGTATGAGCCTCAATTTTTATGACAGCAACTTGTGAGGGCAATAATAGTGCAGAGAGGAGGTCAGCAACCTGAGGTCCATTTTTATAGGTGTATCACTGGACTTAAAAATCTTCTCTGTTCCCAGAGCATACCAAAACCATGGACTACTCTGAAGGCATACCTGCTATCAGTGTAGATATTTGCAGTTTTGTCTTTTGCCAATTCACAGGCTCAAGTGAGGGTAAACAGTTCTGTATGTTGAGCTGAATTAAACTGAGGAAGGGACTCCTCTTTCTAACAGTTCGTGTTGAGTGGTTACAGTATTTGCAGATTGGTGTCCCCTTCAGAATTTGTGGCATAGGAGCCGCCAACACAGAGCACTAAATCTGGGTTGGCCAATAGGGTTTTCTGTAAAACTCATCTAGGAGTTAGATTTGGGGAGCCACATTCAGCACCGTTGAGTCTCTCTCTGTCAGGTAAGCGTAGGAAGGTAACAGGGTTTAAAGAGCGGCAGCAAAGAATGCTCAGATTAGGAGGCAGAAGTAGAATCTCATGTTAATCTACTAGCTAAGAAATGGTGTGTATGCTCAATGTTTAGCAAACTTTCTATGACATGAGGAACCTGTAAATTTAATTCACTTCCCTGAACACGTTTCAAGGAGGATTCCACAAAGGAATTTAAAGGCTGCAGCTACTGCCTTTAAACAATTTGGGTATGCCCGGGCCACTGGACCCAATTGTAGGCTATGGGTCTATTTTTTTCCTCCAGTTTTTTGCATAAGAACGTCCAAAGCCTGATTAGTACATTCCTAAACAAACAGCATGAAAGGTTTAGTGTAGTTGGCAGGGTGGGGGTCCCAATGCAGGAGGATTTTGTAAAGCCCATTAGTTTCAGTAAAGCCTTTCTCATATTTTGTTTCCCAAGGAAGAGGTTCTTGAGTGTTATTTTTAGTCAATTCTTACACAGAGTGGAGTAGCTAACAAGGAAAAGTTAGGGACCCTGGCTTGTCAATATCCTGCAGGTCTGAGGAAACCTCTAAGTTCTTAGTTATAGGTTGGGTTACTTGGGGGTGGTACTTATTCTTTCTGGAGACAGAAAGTGTCCTTTTACAGATAAATCATGACCTAGGTAATGTACCTTTCCTTGTGAAAACTGAAGTGTATCTCACGAGGCCTTATGGCCTTTATAAGCCAGTTGTAAAAAATATTTTGAATTAACTTCTGAGTTCTCTCTAGATGAGGAACACAGAAGTAAGTCATCTGCATATTGAATCAAAGTAGAATTTCTGAGATTTTGCAGTGTGCTTAAATCCTTAATGCATCTGAAGCAGCAGTAATAATAGTATTTTTCTGTACTTATATTACATTTGAGAAAGGCTTTTATACATAATAGCTCATAAATGTTTACTGAATGTATCATTTGCTAGATACCATGTTAGGCACCTGGACTCAATAAGATCTGGTCTCTTCCATGGAGAAACTCAAACAGGTGGGGAAGAAAAGTATATGAATAGATAGCTTCAACAGAACACTCTAACTGTTCTAACCTCTGGGTGTTTTGGAAGCCCAGATGAAAAGAGTGTAGGACAAGGCCATCTCTTCCTAAGAAGCTGTCACCCATTGAGATGAATTTCTGAGGACAATCCCATTTCACAGACCTCTGCACAAGTGAGTGCAGGGTCCTTCTTAAGGGAAGGGTTTTCTGCGTCAATGGAGAATCCATAGGCTCCCTGAGAGGACACTGAGGAGCAATGAGTGGAGGTTTGCAAGCACTTCTCTTTTCCATTATTGAAGAACTGTTTACTGAGAGCCCCCTCTGTGTTTGCCTGTGTGCATAAGATGAATAAAAAACTCCCAGCACTGAAAGAATTCTTAGCCTAGTGACCAGTATAGCTGCTTAATGACAGGAGAATTGTTGGACAGAAATGTGAATAAAGTGTAGGGTGGGTTAAAAGGTTCAAAGGGGGTTTTATGCTACTTGACTTGCTCTGATCCCCATTCAGGCTCCTTCCAACACCTGGATTGCCTGTTGCAGACCAGCGACTCTGGGCCTCAGGCAGATTTCCGCTTCTCAGAAAACAAATAGCACCTGTGCTTCCTGCTGGCACAATACAGACAACACTGCCTAGGTCTCCAAGAGAAAATGGTGAAATCAGAAGCCGTTGGTTCTGCTCTGGCACATCTGTAGAAACACAGAGGATGTCAAGTTGGTCTTATAAGTTCACCATTACCAAAGTAATGAATGATAATCTGTCTTCATTTTGATAAGTTAAATGCTTTATAGGCTTTGCTCTACTCATCCCAACATTTAAAATAAATTTCATCCTGACCGTATTTCTAAAAAGGCAAAGAATTTAAATGACTCTCACTTTGCAGATAAAGAAACTGAGGCACAAAGTAGTAAAGTGACTTCTCAAGTTTGCAGTGGGAGGACAGAGTGCATTGGGCTTGCTGATTCCTGCTCATACATCTAACCACTTTGCCTCCCTCAGGAACAAGATAAACTAAAACCTTCTCTTCTACTCTTCTATATAACAAATAGTAGTTATATTGGCCAAGATATCATAGGATTCTAAATTAATTCAGAACATTTTTTGGAGATCATATTTTTCAGATCATTCTTTTGAACCCTATGGGCAAAACTGTAGCAGTTACACTGGAGAATACAGAAGCGGTAGTATATAGTGATTAAATTAAGGGCTTGAGGATGTCTTGCCAATCAAGCCTTGGCTGTCTATGGAAAAGACACAGCTAGGTCCATTCTGGTGAAAGAAGAATCCCGCTGCCTAGACAAGTGGTCTCTTCTCTCACATAATGATTTTCCTTTCAACTTTTCAATTAACACCTAGCTTTGTTTACTGTATTGAAATGGATTATAAGCTGAAGAGAGGGACTGGGAGCAGATTTTACAGTAGAATTAGAGAAGAAAGCCATTTTCAGAAGTATAGGGCAGGGGGAAAGATGATCTTAGAAGGGGTCTTTTACACAGAGAAACTCTTTTGTTTTCCTTCCGTCATTCTCTGCCACATTCCGGTCACTAAACACGTGCTAGAGTTCAGCGTAGAGGTTCTTTCAGTGAAATTCTCAAAGCACCTTCTGCTGAAGCTCCATAATCTATCAGTCACCCCTTTCCACCCTTACTGTTTCTTTCCCACCTTAGGAAATATTCCTTGATCCAGGATCAGGCTCGAGAGTTGACCCACCTGCGGGAAAAGATGAGGATTGGGAGGGCTGTCTCTTCCCTTCTCATCCAACATGTCAAGAAGACAGTGAAGACCTTTGAGGAGCTCCTCAGCAGTAATAAGATTGACTGCTACATGGAGCAGCATTTCCGTGAGCAGCTGGCCAAGGGCAGCCAGCTGGCAGAGAGCCTTGCCAGCAAGTTCAACACAGGTAATCTGGCCCCAGGCCTCAGGAGGGCCTTTAGTCCCTCCCAAGGACCTACGCTCACACAGGCCCACACTCATCCACGAGTGACTTTTCAATCTGGGGTCCTGCTTTGTAATCACCATCTTGGGGCCAGAGTCAGGACTGGCTGGTTAGGAGCAACAGAGTGGCACACAGGGTTGAGGATGCCATGATGCTTCCATCTCTCATGGAATATGGCTGCTATGGCAGGAGGTATCAGTGGGGGGACAGCATTTATCTGAAACTAATTGGCAGAAAGAGAGGTGTAGTAGGGGCAGCTGGTTGTTGTGAAAAGAGCCCTAAACTAGGAATCTAAAGACTCTTGCTCTAGCCTGTATGTGATCATTACTAGTTCTGGACATATTCATATTCCTTGTTTTTTTTTTTTTTTTTGCGTTACACGGGCCTCTCACTGTTGTGGCCTCTCCCGTTGCGGAGCACAGGCTCCGGACGCGCAGACTCAGTGGCCATGGCTCACGGGCCCAGCCGCTCCGTGGCACGTGGGATCCTCCCGGACCAGGGCACGAACCTGTGTCCCCTGCATCGGCAGGCGGACCCTCAGCCACTGCGTCACCAGAGAAGCCCTCATATTCCTTTTGATATCTGTTTCCTCATCTAAAAAATTAGGTCAAATGATACCAGCCCCTAAAGTTTGCATGATTGTTCTTAGGATCAAATAAACAATATTAATCAGAGTACTTCAAAAGAATGATAAAAGAATCATGCTGATTTGGGAATGATTTAGGCGCTCTGTGTATAAGTACCTTTTGTGGAATATTTATTTCAGGAGCCTTTTACATAGAATATTGCCTGGAAGCCTGAGGGCACATAGTAAGAGCAGGCTTGAGGCCACTGTGCAGGCTCCTGGTGGCAGATGCAGAGGTGGGACAGGGATGTCTGTCACCTCTACAGAGGCAGAAGTAGGTTCTGCATGAAAGCTGTGATGGGACACACAGACACGGGACTGGGAACCAGTCTTGTGGCAGGACTTGGAGGCTCTGGCCGGGGTGGTCCAGAGGCCAGCTGGACAAGTATCCCATGATCTGTGGGAAAAGAGACATTTTCAGCTTTTTACTCTGACTCAGGGCAGAGCGAGTAGAGATGATGATCTTCATGGTGGGTTCAGGAAAGTCTGCCAGATAAGTTCTCTAAAGACTCAACCCAGTGTCTCCTGAGAAAATTCAGAGTATCCTGGACTTGAGAGTCAAGCAGCTATGTGTCTCTGATCCCAGAGAGAGAACCCAGTGTGTGTTTGTATTTGGTAAATGAGAGCTGTTTAAATTATGACTGGTCCTTTTTTTATTTTGCTTTTCAGATGACTGTATAAGTAAGAAGAATCAAAGAGAGCAGGTGCTGCGGAACCTCAGGTAAGTCCAAATTTTCAGGGGCTATGAAAGATATAATCTGGTAAAGGATCCAGAGCAAAGGCCAGAAGATCAAAGGAGCAGGAGCTCTCATCCTCTGTAAAAACCAAACAGCTGATTATACCATTACACGATTATGTATCCTTAGCGACAAAGTGGTCTCATTTCCTATTTTTTTAATTTATTTTTCTTTTGGTTCCAAGTCTCGAATTAATTCACTAATTTAGTAATATAGAGCTGCTCTAGCCTAACTCTCCAGTCTTAGGAGTCTCCCAGGGATCACCTCTGATTTCCCCTAGATCTTTAAAAGCTGGAGTGAGATTATACCTGATATCTTCAGGCGTGACCCAACGAGTGCTGGCAGATGTTAAATGGCTACAAATTTTCTTTGAAAGAAAAAAGATTTATACTATAAATATGACATAGATAGATTTATACTGTGTATAACTATACTTAGGGAAGGAGGTCTAGAAACTACAAGACACCCAGAAGGCAACATTGCCTCAGGAAGCAGTTTTAAATACTATTCAGTGGATTATGTCACAGAGTATGTTGAAATCTTATGGGCCTGTGGGTGTCTTATGAAGGGACTGTTAAGTGTTAAAGAGCCTGACGGGTCTTCTCCCTTTCTCAGGATGTTTGTGGCCAAGGCACTGGACACTGTTGTTTTCTCCTGCCTCCCAACTCTCTACCCCCAAATGGAAATGGATTGTTTGGCTTCTTCCCTAAAGGAACAGTCTCCTTGACTCCTGGGGCCTCTCCTGTGAGCCCCCAGGTCAATACAGCTGTGGTGTTTGGGTGACTTTCACTTTTCCTTCTGTCTTTCTTACCCCCTAGTATCTTAAGGGAGTTGCAGAAAAAGGGTAAAATGACAGAAGTCCTAGAGACCAAGCAGGATGCCCGGCCCCAGACTAGGCCCCAGACCTGCTCCAGCAGCCATGCCCAGTCCGCTGCCCATCGCTCCCCTAACAGCACCTCTCCGCTGTGTGATGAGCAGGAAGTGCGCCCTGCAGTGGATGTGGCCAGTAAGTATCCAGAGAGCCTACAGTTTCTGGGTGCTTGCTTATTTGTCTAGGCCAAGGGGAGGCATCTTGGCAGCCAGACCCTGCAGATCCACTGTGATGCACCTGGTTGAGCACAGGTCTGGGACTCAGTGCCAAGCACAGGCCCTAAGGGTGTCAGATAGCTTTTCTCCATTCCTAGTCCCCCACGGCGTCAGCCACCAGACCCCATCAGGCACATACATGGTATTGGACTTGAGGGGAGGGGTCATGAATTGGGAACGGGAGGGGACAAATGCTCCTCATCACTGCAACACAGTCACGTCATGTTTCAGACTATGGATGCAAATATCATTAACATTGGGCCTCTGATCTTGGACTCTTTTGGGTAAACAGCCACAGTTCCTATTTTCTATTCACCACTAAACATTCTTTATCATTTGTGGATTTACAGATCCCACTCATCATTCTAATAATTCAGCTGTAATATCCTCTAAACCATCAGTAACTGGGACTGGCTGAATCCATCACCAGCATGCCCCTCTCCAGAATTCCCCAAGGAGGGCTCTTAGGCAGCCTTGCTAGGGATAGGAGGAGGAGAGTAAGTTTAAAATCAAATCTTCATTTTCTCCTGCTAAGCCTTCTCTTTATTTTCCCTCCTGAGAAAAGCATTTGAATTTTTAGGCAACTGCATGAGTCAGATTCTGGTGTGAACAACCAGGGACCAGGAAACCATCCTTAATCCCTGGCTATATCTGGGGGTTTTTTGCTTTTTTTTTTTTTTTTATCTGAACTGACTATTTTAGGTATGAATAAGCCATAATGGGTTTTGACCTGGTACTATTCCTGTTTCTCATTTTACCCTGAGAAGCAAAGCAGCATAATGTTTCCTCACGAGCATAGCAGCCAAGGGAAGACAGGAAGTACGCCTTTATTGAGCACCTATTATGCTTGTATTATTGACCACTACACATATGTTGCTTCATTTAATCAGGACAGCAATCCTCTTAAGTTGGTGCTGGTGTTCTGATTTTACAGCACAGCTAAGGACACCGAGTCTTGGTGAAGTAAGGGAACTTACCGAAGACAGCCCAGCTTGGGGTAACATTCACTGTTAGCCTGCCTGACCCTAAAGCTTAGGCTGTCCACTGAACTGCAGCCTGAGCATTCAGGGACCAAGCAGGGAGGGAGTCACTCCGTTGCACACCTCTTTCTCTAGGCTTCTGGAGCGAAGGTTTTCCCCATTCCACTCTTTCTGCCCCTATGCCCCACACAAAGGCCTAGCCTCTGCAAAGGAGACAAGACCCTAGACACATTGCACTTCCACCCATGAATTTATAAATGAATGGGGTGCCCTTGATATGTATGTGACATCATCCAAGGGCCAATGGGAGTTTTGAGTGCATCCTTGGACTCAGTTGCCCATAGGCACTTGGTTCCACCTCAGCGCTGCCCTGAGGGACAGCAGGAGAAAGGCAAATACACCTTCTCCTTACCTTCAATTCCTGCCACTACTTGTAAGAATGGCCACATTTAAAATGTGGCCGCTGGAGTGGCACTCTCAGAAAGTATCGGCCTTATTTTCTGTTATTCCTATCTTTTCTAAGGGAGACTGAAGCCCTTCTTTTTCCCATCTGAAGTCGTTATTTTTTCAGAGGGGCAATGGCTTATCACTACTCCTTTGCTTTTGGGGTCAAAATTTCTAGGGTAGTTAACAAATGGTGTGTGGCAGATGTGGCAGCTTCACCGTGAGGCTGAATTCCTCTCACAGGAGGCTCTTCTCTGCTGCTTTCCACATGCCGTGTAGGGCACGCTCCCTGTGTTGTGTGGCCAGGGGAGAATGGGACAAGGAAACGCTGATCACTGTTAACTGACAGACTTGAACCCTCCTGCACTCTTAGCTGAGAGTAAGTTGATTTTCTGGGGAGGGGATAAAGGGGCTTTGAAAGGGGTTGGGAATCACATTTTGATTGAGTTCCTACTTTAAGTGAGGCTTTGAACTGAAGGCTTTACTCTTTATTTCACTGTGATGTTAATTACATCTGGTATTATGTAAACCGGGGAAGGATACTGACTTAAGTAGGCAGTTCCCTAGAGGAACTTGGCTTGCTTGAGGGAAATAGGACTTCACTCCTCCCTGCTTAGAGGAGAAACCCAACTACTCTGTGGACCTTGATAATAATCCTTGAAAGGGGCGACGCTTGAACTTTTCTCTCAATTATGGCCCTGCCACCTAGCCAGGTTTTTTTCTAAAGGGAGCCAGCAAAGGACATGATGATGTTCTCATAGGATCATTGAGCTGTAAGATACCATATATTGTTTGGTTCTACAATCCCCCATGCAGAAATACCCAGGTCATTCTTTGGACGGGAGCCAGACAATCAGCTATATTTAAGAATTATTTTTGGGCTTCCCTGGTGGCGCAGCGGTTGAGAGTCCGCCTGCCGATGCAGGGGACATGGGTTCATGCCCTGGTCCGGGAAGATCCCACATGCTGCGGAGCGGCTGGGCCCGTGAGCCATGGCCGCTGAGCCTGCGCGTCCGGAGCCTGTGCTCCGCAATGGGAGAGGCCACAACAGTGAGAGGCCCGCGTACTGCAAAAAAAAAAAAAAAAAAAAAAAAGAATTATTTTTACAGTCTCATGAGCCATTCTGGGTGGGATGCAACTCACCACTTGCTTTCCTCAGACACTCCCTCAGCCTCAGAAGGTGTCCAGAGTAAGCTGAGGCAGGAGGAGTGGGGGCCACCAGGAGGGAGCAACCCTGTCTAGGTTTTCTGTGCATCCACCAGAAGTACAGACAATTTTCCCTTCTTCATCCTCTTCCAACAATCCCAATACAGAACAACCGCAGGAAGGACTAGCTGCTCTGTTGCTGGCAAGAGCATAGACTGTTGGGTGAGTGGATCACCTGTTCAGAGGCCAGCAAATTGCTTCATCTCCTGAGTCTCATGACTTATACAATTGGCAATTCCAGCATTTTGGGGATCATAGAGGGAGCTAGGAGAGGGGCCCCTGTACTTTTCCTGTGTGTGCACTGTGACCCTCAGACACTACATCTAACAACTACTTCTTGATATCATAGGCCAGGAATGCCAGTAACCTTGGGGTGAAATTTATGGTCCTCGAGAAATGAGTTTTTAGCTGAATTCAGCACTAGGCTGGGGGTCACTGATATATCCACCTTAGTCTTCATTCCACGAATTACTGCATTAGTTTTCTAAGGCTGCTGTGACAGAATATCACAAACTGTATGCTAAAAACAACAGCAATTTGTTCTCTCACAGTTCTGGAGGCTAGGAGTCTGAAATCAAGGCATCAACAGGCCATGCTCCCTTTTCCTTGCCTCTCCCTGACTTCTGGTGGTTGCGGGAAGCATCCTTTGCCTTGAAGATGCATCACTCCCATTTCTGCCTTCCACTGGCGTGTGGTCTTCTCCCCTGTGTATCAGTCATGTTGGATTCAGGGTCCACCCTAATCCAGTATCATCTCATCTTAAGTAATTATATCCATAAAGGTCACAGTCTGAGGTTCCAGGTAGACATGAATTTTTGGAGGATACTATTCAACCCAGTATAATTATTTTTAAAACACTTCATTTCTGACTTCTCTGTTTGTTTCTCACTCATATTCCTTTCTGGACAGATGTGAGCGCAGCCACTCCTGCTGATTCAGGTTCATTGCCCAGCAACCATTCAGAAGCCATGTCTGCTCAGCCCTTCTATCCTTTGAGCGACACCACACAACTGAGTGGGACACCAGACCCTGGGCTTCATGGCAGCAGTGGCCCATGGGACGAGATGAGGCCTCAGAAGATGAATGCATCTGGGAACCTATCCTCCTTCTCCTCTTTATACCAGCCCAACTCCAAGCCCTCTGGTAAAATACAAAGGAGCAGTTGGTGAAATAGAGCCCATTGACAGGAATGATACATTCCTTTCCTGGCCAGATGGTTTTTTGTTCCTCTGTTAGACCCTGGCTCACAGAAATGGGTGAGAAGATGAAAGGCAATATCCCGTGGGTCAGCCAGAGAATGAAGTCCCAGCTCAGTGTTGGTCCTTTCTACGTGCCTCTCCCATTTCCCCTACCTAGGGACTCACTCTGGGCAGGACAGTAAAGGAAGGTACTCTGAGGCACTCTGTAGGGAGGATGAGTTGCCTCACATTTGTGTGTTCCCTTCCATGAGGAAGGTAGGTCTTCCTTAGGTCAAGAGCTATTGCAGGATGGGAAACTATTTCTATGGGCACACACACACACACACACACACACACACACTTTGTATACAACTCTAAGCCAGTCCTGCCTCTCAAACTTTGCCATTGGGTTTGGAGCCAGGCATCCTGGCACCCAGTGGCTAGGGGTGCAGCTGTGTAGAGGAATGCCTTGAAGCAGCTCAGTTTCTGGGATTCACAGTGTAACAATACAACATTTGAAATTCTCAGAGAAAAACCTGGCCCTAAGCAAGATGTCCTGGTGGATGAAGCTAATTTTGGTCTTTCTACCCTTTCCTTTGTGCATCTTTTTCTCTCCTTGAAGGTGTTCCTTTCTCTCACTCCTCCTTCAGGTCCTGATACCTCCCCCAGGCTCTTCCTTGTCACTTCTCACCAAAGGAAAACACTCAGTGTCACTCATTATTCACAGCCTGATCTAATTTCATCTCCACTTACCTTAGTCTTTCTATCAGTGAGTGGATGTTAAAGGTTGTTCAGTCATAGATCATAGGGTAAGAGAGGACTGAGGTAGAGAGGGAGGCCCTCTGGATTGCTGCCTAAGGAAGTAGACGTGCTTTCTCATCGTCAGGCCAGTCCTGCCTAGAGGACTTCAGCGGCTTCTCACCCTTGTTCACCAGCCCGGTGTCCATCTCCCTCAGGTGTACTCAGCTTCTATCTGGGAGGAGGCCTTGTGGAGTTCCTAACACAGGGCTATCTTGTGATTGAGAGCCCAGGAGCTCTTTAAACGAAGTTGCCTGGTGTTTCCTGGGTGCCCAGGTGTGAGGAGGAAGTTGACGGAGGTATAGATATGGGCAGGGATCTTGCAGGGAGACCCTGGGCAGAACCCCCCACCTGCCCATGAGTGACAGCTTTCCCCATTTCCTACCTCTCCCATGTCTTGGTGGTATGCAACAGGGGCCAACCTGCTGGAAAAGAATCTTGTTGATATCCAGAACCTGTGCCAGCGCCTGGAGGAATCCATATTCATCAATGACCACCTGCGGGAGAGGCTGGAATATGTGCTCAGCAATGCTCACCAAGGAAAAAGTAAGAAAGGCACCCAAACCTCCTGGTTCTGTCCACATCTAGGAGTCTCAAGAGGGCATATAGGTTTGCAGTTATAAAACACATTGGTGTGCAGTACTCCACTCTTCCTCACAGTCAGCCCAGAGAGGGAAGCAGGACAGGCACTATTGTCCCTACTTTACAAATACTGACCCCAAGTGGCTTGCCCCAGGCAGGGCTAGTTTTCATCCTCAGGGCTGTCTGATGTGATGCCCATTCTTGTGACTCCCTATACTACCTGGTGCTGCCCTTGGGCTTGTGGCCTGATTGTCAAATGATAGAGCCAAGGCTTCCATGGTGCCCACTTCAGCAGAGGGAGGACCACATCCCACCTTCATGTTACTACCACATGCCCTGGATAGCACCTGCCACTCCCCGCCCCATGCAAGTGGCCCATATTTCCACACTTTCCACCCAGATGTTTTTGCTGGAAGACCAGTACTTCCACATTCCTTCTCCCTTGTCAGGATCAGAAAAAAGGTGACCAGAGCCCCTACAACATCACAGCAGCAGCCAATTAGGGGGAAAGACCCTGTTCTACAACTGCAGCCACTGACATGAATGTGTGGCCCATCATGGACTCAGCCACATCATACTATTGTCCCAGTGCATGAGGCTCCCAGGTTTTCTGTTCGGCTAGGGCTGAAACTTTGGTGAATGCAAGGAACTATATCTTTGAAAGAATCTTTTACCCAAATGTGTGACTTGACTGGGTTGTTTTTATTCCTTGAGACAGTATCCACCTTTGGTTTCCATGGTTAGAACCCAGAGTCCATGCCTCAGCTCTACAACAAGAAAAGGGCCTTCAGGGAAGCCAGCTGGAGTTTTTAGGTCACTTCCATATTCCTCCTTTCCACAGAAATACTCTGCTGCAGAATCAAAGAAAAGAGGGTGGAGAGTAAAAAATGCCCAGACCCACACAGCCCAATCTAGATAAGGCTGCTTCTTATGAGATCCCACCTACAAGTCCCTAGACTCACAAGCTCTAGGTGTGAATAGCACTGAGAAATTCACATTTCATGTATAAATCCCTTCTCCCATCTTTGCAGATAACCAGAGGGTCACTGGCTGTGAACTGAACACCAGCTTGGTGTCTCTTTCTCTCCCTTTCCCATTTCCAGCTGAGTGTGAATGAGGAGGGGAAAGGATGTCAGTTTCTGTTTGGAGCAGTCAGTGAAGAGAGTTCCCTAAGTCCCTCCAGACTTCATTGCAGCTCTGTCTCTCCCTCCCCAGGCACTGCACAGCCAGCTCCAGATGTCCCCCTTGCAACCCCCCATTCATACACTGAGAGTCACTATTCTGGCTCTGGTAAGGACATCTTGTGACGTGACAACAGGAGGGTCTAGAGATATGTTCTCCAGATTTTCCAGCCCTATCCAACAGCATTCGTGGATATAAACTTGGAGGCATCAGACATTACCTTTAAATAACTGGATTAAGTTAATAAATTATTACTTAAAAATTGTTTACACATATTTATTGAGTGTCTATAAAAAGTAAAATTTGGGCAGGAAAGAATAAAACCCAGAATGGCCTGAAATTCATAGCAAAGGTTAAAGGAAAATATACATTTTCTCTATTAGCTATCTCTATTTCAGAGAACTAGACCAGAAAGACCAATGCTGGGAAAAGGTTGGAGCTATTAAGAGTGGGGCCGTGGGACTCCTTGACCCCCATTACATTCTTGGAAAGAACAGAAAAACTATCACATGAAAATATAGTAGGATAAAATCTGAACGTTTATAATGAAGACCATTTACCAGACCCGGGTGCACTCCCTTCAACAGAATGACAGAAGCTGCTTCTCAAAGTCACGAAGATCAGAGTTGCCTCAAGCCTGGAAAATAGCAGTTGTCCAATTTTCAGAATGGTAGAAATAATATATTTCAATATATATAGAAGCGTAAATTTTATTTTGATCTTTTTCAAACTAAGAATCGATTGGTATTAATTAGATGACATGTAAGCACATAGAAAAGATGGACACTGATAAGCAGAATGGGTTCACCAAGAACAAGTTAAGCCATATTAATAACTTAGCAGGTCAGAAGGATGCCCAGAGAGCTGAGTCAAGGCCCATGTGCTCTATATTGGTCGTGGCATAACTCGGTCTTAAGAGAACTTCTAGTTGCCAACTAAGAGACATAGTCTTGCTAGTTTTCAGAGGATGACAGAGTATTTCATGAAAAAAGGTACATGAGAAGAAAAGATTCTGAATACAGTATCATCAAATATTGGAACAGCTGCCATGTGGAGATGAAATTAGACTATGGAGTTAGAGGGCAGAATGAACACCAGTGGGTGAAAGTGACGTGAAGGCCAAGGTGGACTTGATGATGAGAGCCATTTCTACCAACTAGAACTGTCCAATGACAGAAGTAACGTGCCTCATAGTGGAGAGAGCTGTCTGTCCTTGGAAGTATTCAAGACCAGAGTAGGTGTTTCCTCATGAAGAATGTCTGAGAGTGAATCCTTGAAAGGAGAGCTTGCTGAGCTAGATGCCTAAGGCACAATCTGGTACACGGGCCTCTCACTGTTGTGGCCTCTCCCATTGTGGAGCACAGGCTCTAGACGCGCAGGCTCAGCGGCCATGGCTCACGGGCCTAGTCGCTCCGCGGCATGTGGAATCTTCCCACACTGGGGCACGAACTCGTGTCCCCTGCATCGGCAGGCGGACTCTCAACCACTGCGCCACCAGGGAAGCCCCTCTATGATTCTTTAATCGATATTCACGGCCTGGTCTTTTAAATAGTTCTATTGCATAGTTTTTATGTGCTTGTCTTTACTGGATGCTACCTTTCTCAGTAGGTTATCACAAAGGCACTCACACCATCTCAATAGCTCTCTTCAACCCCCATCAACCTCCCACAAATAAACCCGGCACATCCCCTGATGCCTTGGTACTAAGCTCAGTTTCCCTGAATTTAGATGCCACTCTTATTTCACTGAACCCAGATAAGCGCAGATCACCCCAGGGGGCATTATATGGCCCTAGGTCACCTCAGATACCAATAGTGATGCTTCCTTCCACCTTTGCTTTAGATCTCAATATCAGTGTGGGTGTGACTGGGCTCACCTTCCAGCTGACTGCTTTGCAGTGATGAGAACCCAAATTCCCCCTCCTTTACCCCTTCCCAACCTGGGCTCACCAGAATACTCCAAGGAGATGGAATTCCTGAGGAGGCTCTGCTATCCTCTCAGTCCCAGCTTCAAGGGCTCAAATGGAAGGTAGAGCAAAAGAAGGTGGAGTGATTTCATAGAACTGGAAGGAGAAGCAACAGGAGAAATTGTATTTCCAGGATGAATGTCCTTCCAGATAAAGACTCCAAACGAAGTGGCCCTCATTTCATGAGCTGGAAGTGACTAGGGCAAGACAAGTGATGCCTACATTTTTAGAATCCAGTATATGTATTTAATTGTGGGATACGATCCCAGTACTCACTGGAGGTGTTGTGTAATATAAAGGCTGTGCTTTATATTATTTTCCTAAAAGAATAACAAATTCCGACATCTTAAAAACATCTGACCCCAAAGATTCAAATAAGGTGTCATGAGCCTTTACTGTATTAATTACAGCTGCTTGTCCCCACTATTTGCAGGAGGTTCTGGTTTGCCACTACTTTTTTGGTTTTTGGTTTAGGCAAACAATGTAGGCTCTCAGGTATTTAAGCCAGTCCCAAATTCCTCATTTCTAACACCATAATAAAAAATCTACCTCATGTGGTTGCTGGAAGCATTAAGTGAGTAAGATAGTGACATAATGCCAAGCAACATAAGAATCACTGAATTAATGGCAATGCATATTCATTATATTTAAGGTCTATCTCTTCTGTTTTGGGGTACATTGAAATGTACAAAGTGCTTTCACATGCATTATTATTCCATGCGGTGTGCATCCATTTTTTTGCGTTATCACATCCCTCTGGGCTCAATCTTCTTTGCTTTCTCAGGAGAGCATTCTTAGCCCTTCTCTTATTCTTTCAGTATTCTTTCTTAATCTAGTCTCCCCTGTCTTCAAAAGAAATGTGGATACTTCCCTCAGCAACCCAATCTCCTTACATATTTAGTTTTTTGGGGGGATAGGGGTGGGGATGGGGGGGACCTGCGCCATGCAGCTTGTGGGATGTTTGTTCCCCAACCAGGGGTTGAACCCAGGCCTTCAGCAGTGAAAGCACAGAGTCCTAACCACTGGACCACCAGGGAATTCCCAAGTTTCTTTTTTAAAAAAATATAGTGGGCTTCCCTGTTGGCACAGTGACCCTGGCCCGGGAAGATCCCACATGCCATGGAGCAACTAAGCCTGCGCGCCACAACTACTGAGCCTGAGCTCTAGAGCCCGCGAGCCACAACTACTGAGCCCGCGTGCCACAGCTACTGAAACCCGCGCACTGCAACGAAGAGTAGGCCCCGCACACCGCAACTAGAGAAAGCCCGCGCACAGCAACAAAGACCCAACACAGCCAATATATATATATATATATATATATATATATATATATATATATATATATATATAGTAGTGTTTAGTTATGTCTTCCCTGTATCCATTCTTCCTGCTCTCCTTGCCTTCCACAATGTGAGCCAGCCCTCTGTCTCAGTCACTGTTGTACATGCTTACATTCCATGCAGGCTTGAGCAAGAAACAATGCCGTACTTACTAGAAAAAGAACAGTTTTAATCAAGATGCTGTCAACAAGATGACTTGTCTCATGAGGTCAGCCCAGGGCACAGAAGTAATCACATCTGTGGCTCTTGGGTCCACTTATTCCTTATTGCCACTTACAGCTCAAACTGAAGGTAGAACAAAAGGTGAGTGACAGTAGCTTTCACAGAACTGGAAGGAGAGGTGACACTTCTACCACTGTACTTATTTCTGTTCCCCATACTTGCCAATCACTAGTACTTTTGTGTAGTCTTACATCTATTCTGGGTTTGGCTGCTATGATGGCCATGATAATTTGCCTTATAGACCTTCATAATACATAGATCTTAATTGACTGAAGGACCCAGCTATGCTTTAAAATCTATCTCTGAGGCCACATCTCCCATGGGCTGCTCCCTGCCAGTAGCTGAGTGCAGTGAGGATGCAAAGGCAGACCCATTCCTGGGAGACATAGGACTCTCTGTTGGCTGACTTTGGCTCAGTGACTCCACAATAACTTTGATGAATTTAGACTTCATGGCAGGCAGTCTTGGATGCTTTCTCTCCCTGTCTTCCTTATTCAGAGTCAGATTTGCTTCATGTTCTAAGGTGTCTCCCATCCTTCCAAGTACCTTCCTATTTCCTTTCACATAGGTATTTCCCCTAATATAGTCCTTGTATATTTAATCCGGCTCAGCATTTGTTTTTTGGAGAATCTGGAATAACATAGTTGTCATACTGCCAGCCCCTTCTATGGCTATGTGCTGTGGGCACTTTGAACTCTGCTTTGTTCCAGACATAACTGTCCTGATATTGCTCCCCTTTCCTCACCCTGCCTCACAGCCACAGGGGAGTCTGTGCACTGTTATAATTAGTAGTTTATTTATTAAGCCCATAAACATAGAAGGTGCTGTGTTGATCACCTTTATTAGCTTATAGTCACCTGGCACATACCCATGAGCATAGGACATTCAGAGAGCAGAACAAACCATTAAATCAGAAAGAAATGAAGGTATTTCATACTGACAAATCACGGGACTGCTTAGAGGTTTGGCAGCCATGTAATTTCTCAGCCTTAAAAAAAAAAGAAATCTTGCCATTTGCTACAACATGTATAGACTTGAGGGTATTATGCTAAGTGAAATAAGTCATTCGAAGAAAGACAAATACCATGTGATTTCACTACATGTGGAATAATTTTTTTAATTTTAAAATAAATGAACAAGGTGAACCATACAAAAACAAACACATAGGTACAAAAACAGGGCAATGGTTACCAGAGGGGAAGAGTGGAGGGGGGAGGAAGAAGTAAGTAAAGGGAGTCAACTGTATGGCAAGAGATGGGAAGTAAATCTTTGATGGTGAGCACACTGTAGTGTATACAGAAGTTGAAATATAATTATGAATAAAAATGTTATAAACAAAAAAATGAGTAAAATGATATCCCGGCAGGGCACAGAAAGCCAGGCAAGAGCCAAGGGGGCAGCTGCACTTCCCTGAAGGGCCCCTCCCAAGGTAGGCAGTTCTAGCACTCAGGCTGACCCAAGACCCCACTGCCCACCAAGGCAACCAAGCAGAGTCTGAAGGGCAGCGGGTTCTAGGGGCAGATTACAGCCTAGTTGTGTTCCTAAAAGCTCAACGCCATTCTGGCCTGCACTGTCAGGGAGAGCCAAATAAATTTCCACCTGAAGCTTCTTATGGCCTGCAGAGAACAGGTCAAGAGGGGCCTCCTTGCCAGGACAAAATCTTCCCTTGGCCTTGGAGGACAGGTACCACAGCAGCTGGTTTTGAGGGAGACAAAGGAATGAAGCAACAGCGGCCCAAACAGTGATCTTGAGTTGAGATGTCTGCAAGTTACTCTCAAATGGTGTAGCAAGTCATGTACATGGAGAGAGAGTTAGAAAGCAAATGTGAGGAAATGTTAAATGGTGCATTTAGGTGAAGAACATATGCTGTTACTATTCTTGCAAATTTTTGGAGGTTTCAAAGTAGGGTTTTTTGTTTGTTTTTTTAAGGAGTAATTGGTACTCAAGTCCCAAGCTCTCTTTAGATGGACACTGAAAGTGAGGCTGTAGGTATCTGAGATGATGGGAGGAGTGGAGGCGAGGGAGTGCCCAGGCTGCTCATCACATCTCCCCTCTCCCCACGTGGGAGATGCCTTGGACCCTGGGGATCGACCTCAATGGCCTCAGGATTCTGTGCAGAGACTTTACTGCATCTGGACATTGGGGCACAGCACACTTCTGCGGAAGAAGTAAAGGCGGCTGCGTGTGACACTTCAAAAACGAGCTTCTTTGCACAGGGAATCGAACCCGGGCCATGGCGATGAAAGCGCTGAATCCTAGACACTAGGCCACCAGGGAGCTGTGCACTCTGCGTTTGTAAGTGATGATAGGAATCTTGCGAGGGGCTGCCAAGGCTGTTCATCACATCTCCCTTCTCCTAGCCTGGGAGATGCCTTGGACCCTGGGTCCAGACCTCCCTGACTTAAGGATTCAATGCAGAGATCTACTGCATCTGCACCTTGGGGCACATAATACTTGTGAGGAGGAAGTGAAGATTTCTGAATGTGGAGATGCCACACGCACGAAAAAACTTCCTTCACTGGGATCGAACCAGGATAGCAGAGGTGAAAGCGCCAAACTCTAGCCAAGAGACCACCAAACAGTTGTACGCAAGCCCTTTGTTAAGTGATGGTAAGAAGCCTACAAGGAGTGTGTGCTATCTCCGCCCTCATGTTCTGAGTGCCGCACCTCCCTCCAAGGAACTGTACCCGAAGAACGTTCCCTCCCTGCTTTCTCCAAAAGAGGAAACCCACGCGAAAGGCCGAGCTCTCTGCGGGACAGTGAACGCACCCGCGAGGCCCGCCGGGGCCGCAAGTCCCGAGCGAGTTACCCCGTCTGGGCCGCACCTCAGAACTGCCCTGGAGCCGCGCCTTTGCCAGGCGACCGCGTGTGGAGAGCAGGCCGCCAGGGCAGAGGCTGTAGGGACAGGAGAGGAGGCGCGCGGGGTGAGACCCCGGGATCCCCAACACCATAAAAGACTCCCAGCGGATGCAGGATCGGAGACGGCTGGACGGAAAACGCTTTCAAACAAGGCTGCGCGCCCAGACCTGGATTCCGGGTCTTCCCCTCACTACCTGCGGCGCCTGCCGTTCTCCCACCTTAGATGACGCCAACTCCAGGTCCTAAGGCTCCGACCAAGAGTTGTCTCTGACGCAGCGTTTTCCTCAGACCCCACATGCAATTAGTTAGGACTTCGTGTTTGCTTCTCGGTCCAGGTGGACTTTGGCCTACACAGCCCCTCCTTTTCGTGACTCTGGACTTGGGCAAACGACTCTCCTGATAAAGGCGGGGAAATCAGTGTAACGCTCGGCTCCTTCACCCTGAACCTCGGATGGGGGCGTTGGGCGACCTTGAGCTTTTTCCTGGGCTGCGTCCCTCTTCCGGGCCCGTCCTCGAGGCCAGGGCCGGGGCCGGGTGCCGTCAGCGCGCTCCTCTCGCCGGCTCTGGAGCCCCGCGCCTTCCCTTGCGGCTGCAGGGAGGCTCCAGGGGCCGCCTGATCGGGTTTGCGGGCCCCAGCGGCGCGGGTGTGTGTTTGTGGTCCCTCGGGGGCCCGCTGTCCCTCCGTCCCTGTCGGGGAAAGGACGACCGCCCCCTCGTCCTGTCCACGTGGGACGGCAGCGCGCCGGACGCGACCGAAAGACGGCGAATCCGTTCCTCTGGCTGCGCGTGGGAGGTGAAAACTGGAACCTGGAGGGGAGGGAAAAGGGGGAAAATCTCATGAAATGTCCTGATCTAAAGCTGTTTTCAAGTCCGCCTCTTTGGGGACTCAGCCCTCCAGCGCTGGCGAGGATGCTGCAGTCCGGCCGCACCCTCGACGGCACTTGGAGTCGACGCGGAACAAGGCAGAGCCCCGCGGCTTGGGGGTCAGTGCGCACGCTGCCCGCGCCTTCCTCGGGGTCACAGCACCGGAACCTCACGCGTGAAGGAAACGCGGTGACCGCCACAATAAGAAAGAAGAAAAGCAACCGCTGGAGAAAATGGCACATGCTTCCCCAAACTTGTAAAGCTTTACTTTTAAAGGAAACCAGACAGGGAGACACAGACACACAGACAGACAACGTTGCATTAAAGTCTTTCAGCAAAAAGAAAGTCGTCTTCCTGCTGGCCGTGTGCTGTGAGGTGAACACGAAACCCCCTCCAGACACCGGCTTTCTGGGAAAACCGCCTTTACCTCTTTGTCTTCCTAGGTTAAAATTCGCTCTCCATGACCTGTTGAACTGGAAAATTGTAAAAGGCAAATAAAAGACGTTTCAGACATTGTAAAAGGTAAAACAAAACTGTTCCTCAAGAAGAATGTCAAGTACGATGAGGGAGGAATGAACAGCCTTGAGATCGGCATGGACCGCGCCTGCGTCCTCCGCGGCTTTCTGCTGGGCCTGGTCTTCAAACGAAGTCAGTACAGGCCGGGAAGCGCGGCTCGGATGGGTTTGATTTTCGATGTTTTTCCAACAGCCAAATGACCTGAGACGTCAGCCTTTGCTACGGTTCCTGCTAAACGTGAAAGTGTGATTAAAGTACTGAGCTTCAACTAGACGACTAGAATAAGCCACAGCGGCAGGAACCTGAGGAAGCCCCTTTGCCGGGAGACGCCAGAGAAGGGCTGCTATGAAAGGGCTTTCGAGGAAGGGGCTCGCGGGCCAGGCGCACCAGAGCAGACGGGAGGGAGGGGAGGAAGGAGAGGGAGGGGAGGATGGGTCCTATGGTTCCCGGGTGGATTCTAAGCATGGATCATTTCCGAGAGCCCAGAGCACTGACCGCCTGCGCCGTGAAAAGGGCCACCGAGGCGCGGGTCCGCAGTTGTGGAGGGGCGGTGTCCACGCTGCTGGGATGCGAGGTCGCCTGGGGCTCAGGCTCACCTAACCCCCGGCTCTTGGGCCTTCCGGGAGCTGGAGAGTCCGCGGGGGCGACCCCTACACTCGGTGCATAGCTGTGTGTTGGATGCGGGATCGGGAAGTGAAGCTGTGGGGGCCCCAGGGACCTCGCTTCGGGGGAGGCGAGGAACCCTAAACTAGGGCCTCTCGGGAGCTGCAATCTCCTTACCTGAGGGCTCGCCTGTGCTCCCAGGGTCCTTTCCTTTCGAAAATATTTGTGGCCAGTCGTGGCAAGAGATACAGTTCTTGGATGTGTCATTAGGGTTGTGAAAGAGAGGTGTTTCCGTAGTGTAGTGGTTATCACGTTCGCCTAACACGCGAAAGGTCCCTGGTTCGAAACCAGGCGGAAACACGCAGATTCTTTTCTGAAACTAACATTCACGTTTAAACACCAAAAAACGGGGCGAGTGGGATGGATTGAGGTAGCGCGTGCGGCTGTATTTTTATCCCCCCGAAATACAGGAGGAGTTCCCTTATTGCCGGAAAGCCTACTCAGCACTAGGAACCATCCCTCCTTTGTCTGCTCTGTGTCACTTTGAAGACAAGGCCACAGACAGACCAAGGGCACAGGACAAAGCCAAGTTAAGGTTATCTTTACATGTGGAAATTCCCTCACCTTCTCATGTGGCGCCTAAATCTCCTCTACACGCTGACACGTATTTTGTCTCTGGAAACAAGAAGTTTATCCCTGTGAAGCTCACTTGCTTACCCCACCTCAGCACACTTGCGGAACACGTTGATTTGTGTGACAGAACAAAAGAGACCGACCCAACTCCGCACCGGGTGCTCGACCCAAAGACACGTAGACGAATTTCAGGCTCCAGAACTGCAGCTGGTAGGGGCACGTAAAGGAGTCCTTACACGTGCCATTATCAGGAGAGCCCCTGTAGTGAGGTCAGAGATCAGGAAGTAGATGGAATCGCTCATCAGCCGCTGAGAGCCAAGTCAGCACCTGACACATAAGGAAAGCGAGGTTCAGAAAGAGAGCATGACCTTGGCTCTGCCACACACAGCGCTAAAGCTAGGCCAGGATGGAACCCAGCCAGTTACCTAGCGGCCTGGCCTCAGAGCCCAAAGCATCGCTCAGAACAGGAGAGGTGAAAGGTGATGAGCAGCGGGGCAAGGGCTGGGAGCCTTGCACAGCTGCCTTCAGCCCTGGGCCGCTGAGAATCGCCTCCTTTTCTGCTCTGCCATTCTCAAAAATCTAACCTTACTCTTACAGTTTTCAACTGGAGAAGCCAAATTATGGAGGTTTGTTATGTCTGGTTGCCTGGTAGCTACAATTAGGCGTTTTACTGCTTTGGCCCGGAATCGATTCCAGGTCAGGAAAGCTCTAAATTGCGCTAAATCTTCCTCTTCCCGAACAGAGGTAGTTTGCCAGAAGGGCGATGCAAGACCCTCCTCAGGGTTCCTATTGCCAGGCACTCTTCATGTGGGGGAGGGGAAATGTGATGAATGCCCAGGGCTTCTGCCCTCCACTCTTTTCTTCCTTTATTTCAGAAACCTAGTGTCTCACATATGGAGTTTTCATCCAAAGAGAACCTGGGACTTAACTTCGAAAAACTCATTAAGAAAACAAAAACATAAAACCTTGTAAATATATAAAACTTTTGAAACACTAACATTGTCTATTCTGTACCTAATCTCACAGTTAACATTTTCCCACGCTTGCTTTCTCACTCTCTCTCCATATACATGATTTGCTACACCATGTGAGAGTAACTTACAGATATCTCAACTCAAGATCACTGGTTGGGCCACTGTTGCTCCTTTCCTTTGGCATCTCCTTCAAAACCAGCTTCTGTGGGACCTGTCCTCCAAGGACAGGAGGAAGCTTTGTCTTTGTGAGGAGGCCCCTCTTGCCACTTCAGAAACCTGGAATCTGTTCTCTTTAGGCTGTAGAGAAGCTTCAGGTGGTGTTTTATTCGGGTGTCCCACAAGTGCAGGCCAGGCATGCCCTGTGCTTGTCGGAATCTCCCCAGACTGGCTGCCCTCCAGACTCCTCCTGGTTCCCTTGGTGGCCAGTGAGGTCTTGGGTCAATCAGAGTGCTAGAACCACCTACCTTGGGAGTAACCGTCAGGGAAGTGCAGCTGTTCCCTTGGCACTTACCTGGCTCTCTGTGCCCTGCAGGAGCATAAAGGGTTCTGACTGGACAGAAAGGTGAAGGATCTTTCCTGTGGTGGGAGGATGAGTGGAGCAGGTGGTAAATACATTAAAGGGAGAGGGAAAGTTCTCAAGAGCTTCCCAGAATTGTCTGCATGGGTGCTGTCAGGGGGGTGGCTGCCCTGTGATAATGGTACTTAGTCTTATCTTGGCCTTGACCTGGTCCAGGGTCCAGTCTGAGTCCAAGCAGACAGAGGCATCCTGGTTTGCAGAACATATTCCATTGTGTCTCTCTCCAAAGTGGGTAGTCACTGAGCTTCTAGTTCCAGGATTCCAGGGGATGGCATCCATGTGTTGGGTTTTGTTCTTGAACTTTCTTTCTTGGTGACATGTAACTCGGGGCAGGGGATGGGGGAAGTTTAGCTCTGAATAAATTTGTGTTCTTCAGTGCTAGGTAAAAAACAAAAACAAAAAAGAAAACAAAACAAAACACTTTTAAAGACTTCAAAGAATTCTAATAATTGACATATAATAGCATAGACAATGTTTTTGTCATGTCATACTTATAAAGATGACTCCTTTTATGCATCTCACCAGTTTAATAATTTCTGTCTAAGAGCTATTTTCTTCTAATAATGAAGAAAATATTGGTAGCAAAGAACTCCAGTTCTATTTTTGTAAAAGTCTCGGATTTATTTTCTCTTCAAAATCCTAATGACACTGAACTGCCTAATTTTGCTATATTATTTTTACTGGTCCAATAAGCAAACTTAAATTCCATAAATATTTAAGTTTATAAGATCTAAAAATGTGTGTTGCAGTAAATTAAATATACCATATGATATCTTTTAAATGGAGATTGTCTTATAATTCTAGAAGTAACTGTGTTAATTATTCTACCTACCATTTTTCAGTAATTTGCCTCATATTTTTATAGATTATAAAGTGGCCATATGGTAACAGGTTAAGAGGAAATGTCAGTACTTTAAGGGATGTTTGTGAGCATGGCCAACATTGTCATTTTTAAGAAGTGTAAAACACATGCAATGTCTGCTCCAGGAATTAAGGAGCTGTCACTGGAGACTTGCTGTTTTCCTGAAGTGCTTTTATTTTTTAAAAATTAATGTAGGGGGTTGTTCTTTGTTACCTGCCTTCTAGATCATGAGTCACCCTTTTCCCATTCTTTGTTAGGCTTTCCTTGTCTTCTTTTTCACTGTTAGTGCCCCGGGAGAGGGGTGGGAGGACACACCTGGAAAGGACACAGTGCCAAGCTGTTGTGCTCCTGCCACATTTTTTTTTGGATGCCTCCAGATGTGGGCTCAGCAGGGCAGGGACCTTGGGTTTGCTCACTGTGCAGTATCTCTCCCAGAGTAGGACCTGGCATTTAGTAAGCCCCTAATATGTGCTCGGTGATTGAAGGCATTCTAATGAGAGATCCTGAAAAGCAGAAGAGGAGGAGAGAAAAGTGGGTAAAATTGGGGCAGTCTAGAGTATGAGGGACAGAGAGAGACAAACAGACAAAGACAGAGAGAGAGAGAGAGAGAGAGAGAGAGAGAGAGTGATTGAGAGAGAGAGTGATTGTCCAAGGACCATATTTAGTGTGTAAAAGCCAAAGAGCTCAATTATGCTCATGAGATCCAAAAGAAGAACCAAGGGAAGGTGAGCCAATAACTCTTTGTGTCCAGGTCTGCACTTGATGCATTATCAGCAGTAGGATTCTGTTGGTTCTAATGATTTGTCTCAAATGGGATAATTTGTTTTTTTTTAAATAGCCAAACACTGTCAAGGAATTACATAGTGACAGTTATCAGTATGCTAGTTCACCCTGGTATAGGATCCTACACAGTCATTAGACTGTGTGCATTCAACAAAAGCAAAAATGCAATTCACATAGGAAAGGGAAGAGGAACAAATGTCTGAGACCAATGGCTTCCCCACCTCCAAGCAATAAGCTACTTGGCAGGAAGCAATCTCAGGTCATTCTAGTCAGTCTTCTCTAGACCCGATTATGTAGGTCACCACTGAAAACAATTACAATTGTTGGAAGACTTTCTAAACATCTTGGAGGTTTAGTTGCTGAACATATGCAGTAGGGTGTCTCTGGGTAATGTCCACATTGTCTTTCTGTTGTATTTCTTGCTTAGTTGAGCCCAGAGGGCACCACTCCCCTTTTTAGAATACCAGATAGATGTACAAAGCTTGTTGTACTGGCAAGAAAAAGGGTCTTTCATCAAGCTGTAATAATACATTGCAATATAAATAAGCACAACTCCTATTGAAGCCAAACTAGGAACATATAAAAAGATGCCTTCAGCTTCTGGCAAATGTAGAGTGACAGAAATTATTGTATATTTACCCTCTTGCTTGAAATCTCACCCTCCCCTTCTCCCCTGCCCCCAAGAAAAGCAAAAGAAAAAAAGACATGAAAGGCTAGTTTTCCAGACACTGGAAAGCAGGCAACAAAGGAGAGAAACAAACAAGGTGAGCCCTACCATTGGCCCAGCTTACTGCTCTCAGAGAGATTTCAAGCTGGGCATGAAGAGTAGGATCTGAGGCTAGGTCCTCGATAGAGGAGATAAAGCTGAGAGTCTGTGGAGAGCAAGGTAGTTGGAGTCCATAGGACAATGATCCAGTGATGAGAGAGATGGAAGAGAGAAACCAGACATATGAAAAAGATCTTCCTCAGGTAGTTAGCAGAGTTCTGATCAGGGTCTACTTGCAGAGAAACTGCATGAAGCCAAGGAAAGAAAATTCTGAAAAGATCATGGAACTGTGCCTGGTGCTCACACAGGACAGAAAATCTTACTCAGTCCCACCAGCCATACTGGACTACTCATCATTCATCGGCCATTGGCAAGAGCCCTCAGGAAGTTTGCCTCACTAGTGGGAACACTCAGTCCTAGACTGATCTACCTAGAAATCATAAAAGTAAGATCTAAAGACATTAAACTGATTACAAGTCACTTAACTGTTCCCCAGAATGAATCTCAAGTTTCATAGGAATGCCAAAATAGCCAGTTTCCCAAAAGGGAAACTTTGACAAGGTCTGGCATCCAATCAAAGAATACCAACCGGGCTTCCCTGGTGGCGCAGTGGTTGAGAGTCCGCCTGCAGATGCAGGGGACACGGGCTCGTGCCCCGGTCCGGGAAGATCCCACGTGCCACGGAGTGGCTGGGCCCGTGAGCCATGGCCGCTGAGCCTGCGTGTCTGGAGCCTGTGCTCCGCAACGGGAGAGGTCACAACAGTGAGAGGCCCGCGTAACGCAAAAAAAAAAAAAAAAAAATACCAACCATGCAAAGTGGCAGGAAAACATGTCCCATAAGGAGAAGAATAATCAATCAATCAAAACTGAACCAGAGTTGATATAATTTAAAATTAGTAGAGAGGATATTAAAATAGTTATTATAACTGTGTTACATATGTCCAAACAGTTAAGTAGAGATGTAGAACATATACAAAAGTTGAGAATCAAACTTCAGAGATGAAAAATATAATGTCTGGGATGATATATTCACCAGCTAGAATTAACAACAGATGAGACATTGCAGAAAAAAAAGAGACTGTGGAACACAAAGCCACAATTTTAAAATATCCAAAATGAAATTCACAGTGAAAAAATAATTTTTAATGAGCATGCATAAGTGAAGGGTAGGGCAACTTTAAAAGACTTAATATAATTGGAGTCCCTGAAAGCACTGGGGGGAGGTGAATTTTATGGAAGAAAATATTTTTGAAGAAACAATGACAGAAAACATTCCAATCATAATTAAAATTATAAACCCACTGATCCAAGGAACCAAATGAACCCTAACACAAGGAACGTGAAGAAAACCACACCTAACACGTTATAATTAAACTGCTCAAATCCATTGAAAAAGAAGGAATCTCAAAAGAAGCCAGGAGAATAAGACATGCTGCATATAGAAAAAAATTAAGATTATATCACCTTTCTCATCAGAAGCAGTGGATATAAGAAGATAGTGAAGCAACATCTTTAAAGGACTGAGGGGAAAAAAAAAGTTTACATAGAATTCTATGCTTCTTCCCCCCAAAAAGTCTTTGAAAAATAAGGGTGAAAAATTTACAGACATACAAATGTTGAAAGACTTCATCACCAGCAGACCCACACTACAAGAAATGTTAAAGAAGTCCTCCAGGAAAAAGGAAACTCACACCAGATGGAAATCTGGATGTACACAAATTGATGAAGGACAACAAAAATGGCATCTGCAGGGAAAATATACAACATTTATTTTTATTTTTATTATTGGTATTATTATTCCTATTTAAATCTTTTTAGAAACATGGGACAGTTTAACGAAAAGTAACAACGATGGATTGTGGGGTTTATAACATATGCAAAGTAAAATGTATGACAATAGCATAAAGGCCGGCAGGGGAGAAATGTGAAGAGGTGTGGCATCGCTGGCAGGCAGGCTGTGGTAAGTTACCAATGTACGCTGTAAAGCCTAAAGCAGTCGCTAAAATAGCAAAAGAAAGAGTTATAGCTAATAAGCCAACGAAGGTGAGAGAATGGAACCATATACAAAACCATGTAAATACTATGATAGAGCAGTTGCTCTTCCAGAACTCTACCCTATAGACATGTGCACACGAATGATTTTTTATTTGTTAAAAAAAAAAGCATAGGACCAAATTAATTTCAAAGTTATATGGAAAGGGTTCAATAAATACTAGTACAAACAATGGAAGAAACTTCATTGCTAAAAAGAACCCAGAAGATAACTATGAGATCAGGAATCCTGGATTCCAAGTGACCTGTTTTCCTCCAGAGCTCTTCTGTGAGGATCAGTGATGATCTCGGCTTACGTCCTCCTGTTGTGCATAAAACTTGGGGGACAAAAGGGTAATGGAAGGCTTCTGCACTTTTAGAGCAATGTACAGGGTAGAAACAACCGCAAACTCTTTACACTGTAAAACGGTAAGGCCCGTCCCCAGGTGGGCTCGAACCACCAACCTTTCGGCTAACAGTCGAATACGCTTATAGATTGCGCCACAGAGACACTTGCAAGTTGCCCTTCGTCTCCCCTCCCCCACCTCATCTCCATAGAGAGCAAGTCCGCCTTTCGCAGGACTGGAGCTGGCTCCAAGCTTCGGACAACTGGAGACGTGGAGTCGACGCAGCGCGTTCGTTCCGTGGGAAAGCCGTGCGTCGGGCGATTCCCAAGGCAGAAGGGAGCAGAGCGTCCCCGCCGCGCCTTGCTCCACACCCGCCGCAGTTGCTAGCGCCCCGGAGACGCCAGGGGTCGCGACCCTACCCGCCTGAGCCGAGTGGGGTCCAAGGAAAGCTGAACGCCCTGTGGGCTTCGTGATGGCTCCCCATTTGCTCCGTCTTCACCCGACCATCTGGGCTTGGCCGCGGGAGCCGGAAAGAGGGGTTGGGGAGGGTCGCTCAAAAGGGAAATATAAAGAGGCGGGAATGAAGCAGGGGAGGCAAGGACAAAGCAAAGATAACTTCCTGGAAGGTTGTGCAGAGACAAGGGCTGGGCACAAGGGAGATGAGAAATGCATCAGAATTGGGAGGGGATAACGGAGGGAAGATGTGAAGGAAAATCAAGAATGCCTGCAGTTATCCAATAACAAAGCAGAGCAGTAACTGGAACGGATTTATGTCAAAATGAGAAGAGCAAGAGTGCAGTTGACAGCCAGCACAGTGGCGCGCTGTGGTCGTACAGTGTTTAGTACTCTGCGTTGTGGCCGCAGCAACCTCGGCTCGAGTCCGAGTTATAGCAGTGTTTTCCTCATCTTTTGCGTTGTATCTACCAAAGCAACTCTTAGCTTGTCGCTGGCTTGTCCAAACGGAGTAAGGTAAGGAGAACGGAGGTCAGCCCATCAGTGCACTAGGCTATAGAGCTCTGGATGTGCTCCGGGTCTCACCATTTACGAGAAAATATCTAAAGATCAGGTTCAAGCTCTAAATGAGTCTTAGGTGTAACTTCCACGAAGGAAATGGTCTAGTCACACGGGGATTTTGTTTGGTTTTGGGTTTTGGTGCAAGTGTTTCAAACATCAGTCATGCTTTTTTACACAAAATAAAACAGCTTTTAAAGAGTTTACAGTATACTGCAAACCGATCATGGTCCACACTGGATTTTCTGACGTCCGACCACCAATCCTAAAAGGAAATTATTAACGTGTGTTTACATAACAAAATGCACAAATCATTAATGGGCAGCTATTTAATTATTGAAATGTGTGATCATCACCAGGATTGACAGAAGATTTTTATCATTCAAGCATGGCCCTTTGATACTCTCCAGGTAATGCCTGTACATCTCCTGCTACTTTAAATTACTCTGATGTCTACCCCTTCAGATTAGGCTTGTCCTTTCTTCAAGTTCATGTGAATGAATATATAATTTATCTATCTAGCTATTAACAGGCAACATTATGTTTTTGATATATATGTATGTTATTGAGTTTCTCACACCTTAATTTTGGTGTTAATGATAAGCATTACACTAATGTAAAACCATGTCACAAATGATGGACATTTGGGTAATTTCAAACTACAGCTTTGGGGAAAGGCTCATATGAATGCCATTCTACTAGTTATTTGTGGATATGAGAATAAATGTCCACTGAAGGAAAGAGAGCAATGGACAGGAAATTGGCAAGGAAAGCAAGACCAATGGCCTTCTATCCTAGAGGTTTTAGTATGGAGGAGTGAAGGGGAGCAGTGAGGCAGGTCATAGAGAAGTGGAATATTTACTGCCACTGAAGAGCACTAAAAAGGTGACTAGACACTAGAATATGGCTGCCAGTCACAGGTGTGTCTAAACACTCATGGTTCCATAACCTTACATGCCACCAGCAACAGCTGCAGAAAATTGTTTCTTCTCACTTCTGCAATTTCTCTTGAGTGCATCTAATGGCATACATAATTTCTACGCAGAAGCCAAGCTGCAAGAGAATCTCAGACAAATCTAGACACAGACTTTACATTTTTCGCAAAATATAACTCAAAATAGTTCATAGACCTAAAAGGAACGCGTTAAACTATAAAACTTCCAAAAGATAGCATAGGAGAAAATCTATGTGACCTTGGGCTTGACACTAAGTTTCTTGGGTATGAAACCAAAAGTGCCATTGATGAAAGAAAAAATTGATAAATTGGACTTCATTAAAATGAAAATCTCTACTCTGCAAAAGACACAGTTAAGGGAGCAAAAAGACAAGCCACAGACTGTGAGAAAATATTTGCAAAAGAAGTATCTGATAAAGGACTTGTATCTAAAATACACAGAGAGCTCTTAAACCTCAATGATAAGAAAAAAATTTTAATCCAGTTTAAAAAGTTGCAAAAGATCTAAACAGACATCCCACCAAAGAAGGTATACAGATGGCAAGCATAGGAAAAAATGCTTAACATCCTATGTCATTAGGGAATTGCAAATGAAAACAACAATGGGATACAACTGCACACCCCTTAGAATGGTTAAATCCAAAAAACTAACAATACCAAATGCGACAGCAGATTGTGGAACAACAGAAATCATCACTCATTGTTTGTGGGAATGAAAAATGATACAGCCATTTAGGCAGAGAGTTTGGCAGTTTCTTACAAAAACTACACATAGCCTTACAATATGATCTAATAGTCGTGCTCTTCCTGGGTATTTACAGAGATCTGTTGAAAACATATGTCCACACAGAAATTTGCACACGAAAGTTTAAAGCAGCTTTATTAATAATTGCCCCAAACTGGAGGCAAGATGCCCTTCAATAGGTGAATGTATTGAACAAAATATGGAATAATACTAAGCAATAAAAAGAAACGGACTATAATCAAAAGAACCTTAAACACATATTACTAAGTGAAAAGCCAGTCTGAAAAGACTGCATACTGTATGATTCTAATTATATGACATTGAAGGCAAAACTATAGAGATAGTAAAAGAGGGTTAACCTTAACGCAAACCATGAACTTTAGTTAATAATAATGTATCAATATTGGTTTATTAATTGTAAGAAATGTATCACATAAAGGCAAGATGTAAATAATAGAGGAAACTGTGTGCAAAGGAGGAGTGAATATGACAACTCTGCTATGTGCTCGATGTTTCTGTAATCCTCAAACAGTTCTAACAAGTATTAATAATGCAAAAACAAAGATCTACTGACCAGAAGATTGGAGTGGTGGAGTGTAAAACCAAAAGGCAAGATAAAAATGATTTTCTCGTGGGTGCGCCTCTCCACTGGGGGCTCATCCTTGTTCTTAATTTTACCAAGACCAGCAAACTAGGGCCTACCTCCCCAGGAAGGTCAGAGGCCCCGCTCTCCAACTTCCTTCAACTCCACGCAAATTCCTCCTCACAAGCGTCCGCCTCCCTGGGCCCCTGACGACTCTCCCGTCACAGCTACTGTCCTTCAGTGACCATTTCTTGATCCCCACTCCATAGTGCGATGTAGTCCAAGGATAGGATAGGAGAAAGGATAGGTAGTAACAACGGTTTCAGTTTCAAGTATTCCAAACTGCAGAGATCCAGCAGACAGACACACTTGGGGCTTCAAAGCCAGGATCTCGCCAGGTGGCTTCTGCCCTGTAACACTAGCGCACTCTGTGGCTTCAGAGGGCTGCAAAAGTACTCCTGTTGAGCTCAGCTCCTTATAACAGGAAGAGCCCCGCAGTTAAATTTATGCTTTGGTTGGGAATCGAGGTCTCCCGAGTGGGAGGCGAGAATTCTACCATTGAATCACCAATGCCTTGGTCTGTACTGCTAGACTAGGTGTCACCAGGCAGGGTTTCGGGAAGGACTTTGAAAAGCCAGTTCTAAAAATAAGTTTTAAAGGCCTCTTTATTAGGCAGAAAAACCCACTCCCCACCACCAACAAAAAAAAACCACACCCAGAGCAAAGCCTTGTGTAGGAGGCTTAGGTCAGGAAACACCACCAAGTTGCAGCATTCAAATCAAAATACTGGACTTTATTTCTTCACTGAGGATGCATTCTCTTTGCCCTCCCATTGCTTGGTGCCTCCCAAACCCTTTCCCCCCAATCTTGAGACAAGCACAAGGTCTTTCCCTAAACAGGCATTCAGGACTCAGGGACAGTTGGGGAGGCTGGATGTTTGGCGATGTGCTTGAGTTACTCCAGATCTGAGTGACTATTAAACCTCTCTCCTCCTAAGGCTTTTTTTTTTTTTTTAAGCAATTTAATTTCCTCCTGTCCTGATTCAATTACAGTAACATAAATTATAACAAAATTTAATAGAGTGGACAGTTAAGTGAATTTAATCTATTCTCTTCAGAATAAATAAAATTAACCAGATAAGATGATCTTCTGAGTCACTGAAAGAGGCCAAGGATCAAATGGCCCTGCATTTAAGCTCTTGTGTTTGAGAGAGACCTACAAGAGGTTGAATACGTGAAAATTTCACTCCAAGATTTCTTCCCTTTAGCCCCACCCTCTTTGGCCACTTGAAGAGGGCATGCCAGAGAAAAACGATTACATTCAATTCTGGGTAGATGCTAGAATGTTACTCTTCTATCTAATGTAAAGCTCTTTTGCCCTTTGCCTTGTCTGATATTCTGATATCCAAATTATTCCTTTTTTATTCTTTTGTTTACAATTAGCTTGGCACAGGCCAAGCACTAACCCATGCACAATCACTCCAGGGCCCCAGACCCTCTCCTCTCTTGGCATCTCTTTTAAGTCCCTAGAAAAGCCTAAGGATCAAAATGGGCAGCTTTCAAACTCTTGTGTCTTACAAGACCTATACAAGAGTATAAGTGAAATATTCACTCTGAGGTTTATTCCCTTCACCACATCACACCATATCCTTCCCCTCTCCTTTCCAGCTCTTGACTTACTTTCAACTCTGAAGATCCACTCAAGGTCTTTTTACTACCTTACATTCAAGCAAAATTTTATTCTTGATCATTGAATTCTCTACCCTTTTCAATTGCTCTGCTGGAGTTTTGCTACTTTGCAGACTAATCATTCTGCCTATCTAGGTAAATTTATTTTCTCTTTTGTCTATCTGTGAGTGTGTGTGTGTGTGTGTGTGTGTGTGTGTGAGAGAGAGAGAGAGAGAGAGAGAGAGAGAGAGAGAGAGAGAAACTTTCCTTATTTGCTCCTCTCTCTCTCTTTCATTATTTAACAACCCTAGACTATAAACTATGCTAGACACTGTGCTACCTCTTGAGAATATTTTATTTACACATACAACCTTAGCTTTCTGGGAAATATGAATCTTTTTCATATGAAAATATGTCTTCAGAAGACAGAGTCAAGTAAAATGTGATTTTGTTAGAACACAATTAATGCCAAAATAAAAGTTGACACATCACACATTCAATTCTGACAGTCAGGAAAGTCTTTCCAGAGGAAAAAGGCTTCTGAACTGAGACCTGAATGATGAGAATGAATTTGAAGAACGAAGAGGGAGTTGTGAAAGGCCATCCCCTGTAGAGAGAAGCAAGTCCCTGAGAGTGAGAGAGTTCCTGACAGGTCAAGTACTTCACTGTTGTTGGATTTGAGAATTGGCAAGAGATATTCTGACGATGAAGAGGGTGAGAAGCAGAGTACATGTCATAGAGGTAATAAAACATTTTAGTGAAGGAATATGAGGACGCTAGGTGGCTTTAGGCAACAGGCATGTCCAGGTTTAGGCTGCCGAAGTGTCGCTCAGGATACAGTGTGGCAAATGGATTAGTGTAGACTAGACTGGCTGTAGGGAGGCCGGCTTTTTACCTGCTTGTATTAACGGATGGAATGTATTAATGTATTAACGGGTGGAAGAGTGTAGGCATAGAGTGGCAGTAAGCCAGTGGTGTACCCAATAAAGTTAAGCACTATTTGTTGATTATACTGGACATAAACTTCTGTGCCAGGAGGATGAGAGAGTATATCCAAAGAGGGTAGCAAGATCTGGTTTGGACAACAGGGTGGTTGGTGGTGAGGATAAACACACTAGGTAAGGGTAGGAACAGATTTGGGTGTTGTCTTGGTGATTGATTGAAACACTTGAGAGACAGTGCACACTACTCTTTGGGAGACACTGTGCCTGGGTCTGATCATAGCGTGTTGAGGCAGGGGGTGGTGTGTGATGCTGACGGGGGACTCACTGGTGTGTTGAGTTTTAGAATTTGTGACTCTGAGACGCATAGGAGGCATCGACTTGTGATTTAGGAGTTGTGAGTGGAAAATGCAGGTTTGTAGTTTAGAAAGAGGTGTGGGAATACATGTAGATCTGGTTGATATAGGTGGTAAATGAAAACATGTTGGCCAGAGTTGGCGTGTGTCTTGGGTGTTGAGCAGAGGGCAGATAGAGCCAAAGCTCTTCAAGGTCAAGGGGATGGTCGTTTTCCTTGTTGAGCTCAAGTTTATGACTCAGCAAGGAAAAGCTAGCCTCCACCTAGCTTGGCTTCTCAGCAAGAGAAGCATGACTGCACGTCTGCAGCTCCTATCTTTCAGAAAGTCATAATGGTTCCTAAGTCCCAACATGTGGGGGAGCCCCCACCCCAGGTTCCTTTCTTCAGTGTAATTTCCCCCAGGAAAAATTGGGAAAGAAATCTCTCTGTATTTCAATTTCATCAGAAGGCCAGTATGTTAATATTTCACCCATGGATACTTTTCTAAAAATAAGTCTGCTCCTTATGTAAGCAAGGCACCAAAGCCTATGCCTCATATGCATCTCAGAGTCACAAATGCTAAAACTCAGCACAACACCGAGTCCAATTTAGAAGATTAGCTTCTCCCATATAATCAAACATTGATTGCAAACTTAATATTAATTACTCTTTTAGTGATTATGGTATGTCACATATCCATCCAAATACTTTGAACACCTTAAAAAGTAGACACATATTATTGTTATAGTGGTTACAAGACTGACTCATTATTCTTGTACAAAAAAAAACAGTTACAAAGAACTAACTCCGTTAACCAATGTGTTTCTTCATTATCTCTATTTTGATTCTGGCTCTTTTTTAATTCCAGTCTAATTCTGCTTCTATTTCTTATTTCTTCCCTGGATTAGAATTTTAGACCCAACAATTCTACTCTTGGGTATATATCTGAAAGAAACAAAAACACTAATTTGAAAAGATACATGCAACCCAATGTTCATAGTAGTGTTATTTACAATTGCCAAGGTATGGAAGCAGCCTAATTGTTCATCAACAGATGATAAAGTAGATATATATAATACTACTCAACAAACTAGTGAATGTAACAAAAAAGAAGCAGACTCACAGATATAGAGAACAAACTACTGGTTACCAGTGAGGGGGGAGGGGCAGCATAGGGGTGAGAGTGTGGAAGGTTCAAACGGTTGGGTGTAAGATAGGCTCAAGGATGTATTGCTGGGGAATATAGCCAATATTTTGTAATAACTGTAAATGGAAAGTAACCTTCAAAATTGTATATTTAAAAGTCTCAGAAATAAAACTTTTTAATAAAAAAAAGAATTTTACTTGCCTAACCTAGCAAGTTAGATCATTTTCTCAGATTCTCTAAGGTAAAAATTTGAGGTTGGCAGTTGAAGGTTTAGGGTCATAAACAAGGGATCTGGATGAATCTCTGATTATTTTCTGCAGGGTTCTGTTCTATGGTTCAAAGTATTTGGATGGATATGTGACATATCATAATCATTAAAAGAGTAATTAATATTAAGTTTGCAATCAATGTTTGATTATATGGGAGAAGCGTATCTCCTAAATTGGACTCCATGTTGTGCTTAGTTTTAGCAGTTGTGACTCTGAGATGCATATGAGGCATAGGCTTTGGTGCTTTGCTTACATAAAGAGCGGACTTATTTTTAGAAAAGTATCAATGGGTGAAATTATCAGAGCTGTGATGTGAGCTGACAAAACTGATATTCTGATATTTTCATTTGACTGTCCCCACTTCATGCTGTTGCCTGATTGCGGGTCTCTTTTGCAAGCCTTTGCTTCGGGTGCCTGTCAGTCTGTGAGCTCTGTCTTCCAAAGACAAAGGGGTAAGCCTATTTTGGAACTTTTTTGTTTCGCCGCCACCGGTTCTTCAGTCTCTCTGGAGATGCTTTCTGGAGAGCTGTCAGAGACATGGACAGGGAGAAGCATTGGTGGTTCAGTGGTAGAACATTCGTTTCCCACACGGGAGAGCCAGCCTCGATTCCCAGCCAATGCACAGTGCTTTTCTCTTTTTTCCCCTCCCCGACTTTTCATGCTTCCTCCTTGTTTGCGTGGTGCACAGTCAAGTCCGAAAATTCCGTGGTTCTGGCCACCAGGAGTAGGAAAATGAGAACTGAAATCCTCAAGGCAGTTCTGAGCAGAAGACTCTAAGGAGTGGAGCTAAACTGGGGCTTTGCAGAGCCCTGTGGCCCTCAGGTGTTTGGGCATAGAGAGTAGCCTTTGGCTCACAGCGCAGCAGCCACCTTACTTTCAGTTTTTCTCCTGGAAGATCCTAGGAACCCAAAGAGCCATCAGGTCACTGATTTGCTCTCTGGACCTTGGGCTGACGGCTGGGCCACATCAAACCGGAGAGCGAGGATCAAGAGAGGAAGGTCCCAGAAGGAGAGCATCTGCAGGGCCCAGCAGACACCTCAGTGTCCAGGGAGGCGCTAGCAGCCCAAGGAAGAGGAAGACGTGTGGGGAGGAATCCGCATGGACAGGAGGGGCGATGCGAAAAGGAGGCCTTGCACAGAGGTGGGGAGAGGCCTCTTGAGTCTGTGCACGGGACACTGTGCTAAATTTAACATCGTCAGCCACCTCGGCCTCTGAGTGTCCCAGGGGCCCGTCGGTGTTGCAGGAAGGATCCTGTGTACCTGGCAATGTGTGTCAACAGGTGTTAGCCTGAAAAAAAAAAATATATATATATATATATAATTTTTTTAAAGGGAAAATGAGCTACAGAATCTGGGATATGTTTATCCAGTTTTATTTTATAGCTCTTGGAGGTTCCTTCTAAAGGATTCTGGCTTGAGGGTACTAGGGGTGTGGCTGCCTTAAGAGAGACTAGGAGTGATTAATTTCCCCCCAAATCTGTGGGGGATTCCCCTACCTAACAGTAGTTTAAAATCAAAGATCAGTGACATTTTGGGAGTTACCCCCCACTTTCTGTTTTAAAGAAAAACATGATTTATTCATTTTCAAGAGTTTCCATAATTCTGAGATTGTCTTTCCACATTTTTAATATAAAACGATGGCAATTCCTCCATTCCTCCCACACTTTAACAGGTAATAACCTTCTACCTCATCCCCACTCCTGTTTTCTTCTTCTCCTTCTTCCTCTTCTTCTCCTCCTTCTTCTCCTCCTCCTCCTCTGTCCCTCCTCCCCCTTCTCCTCTTCTTCCTCATTCACCTCCTCCTCTGCCTCCACCTCTCCCATCCCTACCCCTCTCCTTCTCCTCCTTCTTCTCTTCCTCCTCCTCCATCTTCTTCTTCACCAATCTGAATGTTATCTCATGTGGGTTTCCCTTTTAATGTCCCTTATTGGTAATGAATTTGAGCACCAATACATGTTTGTTAGCTACTTGGGTTTTCTCGTATAAGGGGTTCCCCCTACCAAGACCTTGTTGATTTCCCTATAGGTCTGTCTGTCTGTTTCTTCTTGTTTTGTAAGAATTCATTAAATATCTTCAGTACCAGTTGATTATGCTGACTGAAGATACATTTGCCCAAGTTGTGACCTGTCTTTTTACTCTTTATTCTGTGTTTTGATGAACAGAGATGCTTGATGTATTCAAATTGATCAGTCTCTTCATTAAGAATTAGTCTTTTTGTCTTATTTTTAAAATCCTTGCTTACCTTTGAGATCATGGAAATACCTTGCTACATAATACCAATTAAAATCATTTTAAGTTTCATTTCATTTTAGGTACTTAATCCACAGTGAAATGATTTTGGTTACGGTAGAGGTAGGGGTCATATTTCATTCCCCCGTCCCCTCCCCAGTGCATGTGATTGAACTGTATGCTACAACTGTTGAATATTTATAACGTTTTTAATACCTTTGTTTCTTAAACCCTTAATTTAGCTCAGTTCCTCTGATTTTTAAATTTTATATATACCAGATAAACTCAGTTCTCTTAATAATGCTAGTAATTTATCTTTCATATATGTATATAATTATAGTATTCATTTTTCATCTTTACTTTTTTTTTCAAGTGTATACATGTCGATCCCAAACTCCCAATCTATCCCTCCCCCTACCCTTCCCCCCTGGTAACCATAAGTTCATTCTCTAAGTCTATGAGTCTGTTTCTGTTTTGTAAATAAGTTCATTTGTACCTTTTTTTTTAAAGATTCTGCATATAAGTGATATCATATGATATTTGTCTTCCTGTCTGACTTACCTCATTTAGTATGATGATCTCCAGGTCCATCCATGTTGCTGCAAATGGCATTATTTCATTCTTTTTAATAGCTGAGTAATATTCCATTGTACATATATGTACCACATCTTTATCCATTCATCTGTTGATGGACACTTAGGTTGCTTCCATATTTTGGCAATTGTAAATAATGCTGCAATGAACATTGGAGTGCATGTATCCTTTTGAACCATGTTTTTCTCCAGATATATGCCCAGGAGTGGGATTGCTAGATGATATGGTAGCTCTATTTTTAGTTTTTTAAGGAACCTCCATACTGTTCTCCATAATGGCTGTATCAATTTACATTCCCATCAACAGTGCAAGAAGGTTCTCTTTTTTCCACACCCTCTCCAGCATTTATTGTTTGTAGATTTTTTGATGATGGTCATTCTGCCTGGTGTGAGGTGATATCTCATTGTAGTTTTGATTTGCATTTCTCTAACAATTAGCGATGTTGAGCATCTTTTCATGTGCCTCTTGGCCATCTGTATGTCTTCTTTGGAGTAATGTCTATTTAGGTCTTCTGCCCATATGTTGATTGGGTTATTTGTTTTTTGGTTATCTTCACACCTTATACTGTTTCTTTTTTTTTCTTGCCTTTCCTCACTGGCTAAGATCTCCATCGCAGAGGTGAAAAGATGTGGTCAGAGTGAGGCCTATTTGTCTGATTCCTGATGGTTCCTGATTGGTAAGGGTTGGGGGAGGGGGGAAAGCCAGTATTTTATAATCAGCTATAATGTTCGCCGAAGGGTTTTTGTGTGCTTCTTTTGTTTTTGTTTTTGAAACTACCCGTTAGCATATTAGGTCTGTTCTCTTCTATACTATTATGCTTAAGTTTTAAAAAATGGTAAATCGATGGTGAATTTTTTCAAACACCTGTTCTGTATTTTAGTGATTATTATTTTCCTCCCTTATGTTGTTAATGTGGTAAATTAGATTAATTTATTTTCTAACAAGAATCAACTGTTTTCCAGGATAAGACCAATTTTGTCACAATATATACTTTTTAAATACATTGCTTATTTTTTAAATTACAGCTTTATTCAGCAATAAGACAGACCTATAATTTCTGTTTTTTACATTGCCGTTTTTTGGTTCCAATATAAACTCATAAAATAAGTTGGAGAAAATATGCCATCTTTTAATAGTTTTGGAATTTATTTGCTCGGGAATCATTTCTTCTAATGAACTTTTTTTGGTTCTGGAACTCTCTTTGCAGGAAGATTTTTAAATTCTGATTTTAAAAAATTTAATGCTTGTCGGACTAGCTCATTTTCCCCCAGAATCATTATTGGAATATGTTCAGTTCCTCTCAAATTTTTAATTTGTTGGCATATATGTGTTTATGAGATTCATTTATTGTTCCCATATGTCTACAGGTTCAGCAGCAATGACTTTCTTCTTCTCTCTTAACAGTTTTATCAGCTTTAGTAGTCTTTTCAAAGAGCCAACCATTTATACTTTTTCTTCTGTATATTTATTTCTAATTTGAAAATTTCTGGTTTATATATAATTTCTGCTCCTATCTGCTTTTGTTGTTGTCATTATTCTTTTTGTAACTTTATGAGATGGAGATTTAGCTCTTCAGAAATCAGCCTTAAATTTCATAATTTACATTTAAATCTGTGTATTGTCCTCTAAAGACTGGCTTAGCTGCACCTTCTGCATATACGTAGTATTTTCAGTTTTGTTTGATAAGAATATTTTCTAATTTTCACATCTGCTTTGACACAAGGATTGGTAGAAGTGTTTCTAAAATTCCAAATACATAAGATTTTGTTCTTATATTTTATAACTGAATTTTAGATACTAGTTGATTCTCTTGAAATGTTCTTTGTAGACACCTCTACAGCCCTAGAATGAATATATTTTCCTCTGAATATGTTCTCCTCTAATAGGCTCTTGAGGTTTGTTACCAGCTGGGAAACAACACACCAAGTTGCTGTCTTATGGTTTCTCAGACTACCCAGGCTGTGGGTACTCAAGGCTAAATCTGCTAGAGGTCAAGTTTGTGGCCACGATTTCTCATGAACTTTTAAAACTTTCTTATTCTTTATACTGTTTGTGGCACCAAGGCTGCCTTGTCCAAAGAGCCCTGGGATTTGAAGGAGCAGGACTAGATCGGATGACCCTTACCCCTGAGGGCTTAAGACTTTGGGGTCCCAGCTTAATGTAGTGAGGACCTCCTATATGACTTCTCAAGTTCGTCTGGGACTCAAACTTGACTTCCATGTTTCTTGTACTCAAGGCCCCCTGGAACAGAATATGAAATAAGCTATCTTGGCACTCCAACCTCAGAGAGTAAGCAGCTTTGATGCCTCTGCTTTTAATTTTTGCACTGGCACCTGCAAATGTTAGTGACAAGCTTGGTATCTACCATGGGTCTATCTTTTTTAAAGCTACTGATCAAGTTTTAAAAAAAAAATCTCTCAGTTGAAACTGAAATAGATGGTATTCTCTTACTTTGAAAACTATGTTTATAATCACCTGAATGTATAGGATTTTAGAATTCCTATACTTTCTGGAGTGACACACCAGAAAAAGGAAGCATGGTGAGAACATCCATCACCACTTGCCTACTGGCCTGCTGGAACTAGATTGTATTCTGCACCTCCAACACATCCATGCTACATCCACTAGCTCTCCCTAAAAAGTGGTCTCTTGATGTCACATTGCCCACAAGCCCTAGGTTTGAGTACAAAGTACATTTTGCCCTTAGTTTGACAATGCGAGGAAGAAAGATCCACAGTCTCTATACATGGGCTAAAAGACACTTGGGCTAGGGACTCTGAGATTCGTTACACATTTGACAGCCCTATGGGGGAGGGAGGACATGGGCATCATGTGGGAATGTCCTCTTGGCTCCACATGATCCTTGCCTAATGGAAGAAGGCACGGCCAGAAGAGTGCAAGAGTGGGGCCCATGGCAGATCTCTTCTTCCTTGGCTCCAAGCACAAATTGGGTAGACAAGCATATGAACAACGAAAGCACTAACATTCCCCAAGATTCAGTGATATACTTGTGTTGTTGTTCCCAACCATTTTATTAGGATGTTGTTACCTAAGAACTGAAGAAAGGAGACAAAACAGAAGAGAGTGAGAAAAAATTCTTCATTTTAGCTAATCTAGGGTATTGTGCCAATTACCTAGAGTCCTTGAACTGAGACGTTAACAAGCGAAGGCAATTGGCCCCAAGCGTTTGATTGTTGTAAAATTTTTGTTAAAGGTATTTAACACTGACAGGTTGGCTACAGGGTGGAAAAAAGGACAGTGTCTATCCTATAGAATTGCCAAGGATTTATAAGTAAGAACTTTCTACAGCATTATTTTTTATATGAATTTATTTATTTTATTTATTTATTTTTGGCTGCATTGGGTCTTCGTTGCTGAGCATGGGCTCTAGGCACACGGGCTTCAGCAGTTGTGGCTCACAGGCGTTAGAGTGCAGGCTCAGTAGTTGTGGTACACGGGCTTAGTTGCTCCGCGGCATGTGGGATCTTCACGGACCAGGGCTCGAACCCGTGTCCCCTGAATTGGCAAGAGGATTCTTAACCACTGCACCACAGGGAAGCCCTACAGCATTATTTCTGATACTAAAATATCAGAAGCAATTTATTATTCAAAAATTATGTGGTGTTTAAATGTGCATTAATATATTCAGACAATGAGAATGCAATTGTTAAAAAAGGAGTTAGACAATCCTGATGATTCAGATGATGCTACTGATAAAATAATGAGATCAAAATTTTTGAGCATTTGTGGCACTCTTACATACATTTCCTTATTTGAAGCTCAGAACAACCCAGGAAAATGTATAATCCATGGTAGAGGGTGAGAGGTTCCGAGGCACAAAAGGAAGATAAGCACTCAAGGAACACCAAGATAGAAAACGACAGGGGAAGGAGGAGAAGAGGAGGAAGAGGCGGAGGCTGAAACAGCTGGTTAACCCTGGTGGAGAGAGGGCGCTCTTGCTCCACAAGCCTCTCTGCGACCACAGGTATCAGGACTGCCAGCTTCTTGGAAGAATCACCCTCTTTCACTCTTGTCTGAGACAAGACACTGAAGAACGCCTCGTCCTAAATGATTTCTCCTCTCAAGGACCGGCCGACAGAAGCGTCGCTCCGAAGTGGTCCATCGAGCAGGGTCCGAGCTTCTGCTGGATCATTTCCCGGGTGTCTCTTCTGGGTAAGAGTGGACCCTGCAGGATTTCCTGCTGTTCCCTGAGATGCAGTGGGAGAGACGCCAACTTGGCCGGTTCTGTGGGCCGCGCGAGACTCAGGTCCCTCAAGCAGGAGGGACGATTCCAGGCCCCTGAGCCGGGCCCCGCAATGGGCTGAGCCAAAAGAATCTGCATAGGAACGGGTTGCCTCCCGTCGCCGCAGGTTCTCTCTCCTCCCGTTGTTAGAAAACGTTGATTCAGCTCTCTTCATAAGCACTGGAGAAGGGACTGGGTCATTACGCGTGGGTTAGGGGGTGATAGGGTACAGCTTACTGTCCCCAAGAACGCGGCTGGGGTGGAACGGGAGGAAGGAGAAGGGAAAGCCGGGTGAGAGAAAAAGAGTTGGCTAACCCGGGGCAGGGATACAGCGCTCTGGCCCCTGGAGCCTCCTTGCGAAGGCAGGCTTCTGGCCTCCATGTTCCTGGAAGGGGTGCCGATCTGGCCCCAAAGGGACTGTGGAGCTCGAGGCCTTTGGGTGACTTCTCCCACGCTTCCCCACCACCCCCGCCATGTGGCCTTTCTCTTGCTGATGCCTGCCGGCAAGCCTGCAGACAGGAGGCCTGAAGCAAGTAGCAGGGCTCATCCATACACTTTGGTCACGGAATAGGAAAGCCAGGAAGATGTGGGTTGGAGCCCTGGGTGTGGGGCACCTCTCGCCCTGGGCCTGAGCCAGCGGAGTGCAGTGAGGCACCACGGAAGAGAACTCCCCTGCCATACACAGAGAGGTAGCGGAGAGCGCAAATACATACCCCTACTAGCACAAATTCCGAGATCAATTTTCCCACATTGGGGAAATCTCTAAAGTCAGCACTACCTGAGTGCAGTGGACAAGCGTCGCGCTGGGAAAGCCACCATCGTGATCATGGCATCTTTCCTGCCAGGTAACTAGGGGCATATACCCCGCAGGCACAGTGCAGCCTCCCACTCCTCCAAGGTTCACTCAGGGTCGCCACCCTCCCTTCCACCCGCCCCATGCTGTTTTTCTAAACCGCTTTCCTCAAAGGAATTCAAGAGAAGACCTCCCCTCCCACATCTCCTCCCCAATCTCCCCCCAACACACACACACACACACACACACACACACACACAGGAGAACTCACAGCACAGCTCACAACACCGACCACCTTTCAGCAGCGGCTCCAAACAGACCAACCCGCAGCCATTGCGCTGTCTCAACTGACAGTTCTCTGCCCTCGGTTAACTGAGGAGTGCGTGGAGACGGCAAAGGCCTGGGAGGCCGGAAGGGGGCGCTGATGCCGTGCCAGTCATTGATCTGCACATGTCGCCGCTCCAAACACCCCGAGTCTGGGTCTCTGTCTCGGAGAGAGGCCTCGGGAGGATCCACCTGCACAGCGACTGACCCCTGACCCTGTTTCCTTTTCCTGGAAAGGCTAAGCCAAGGCCGTCCTGGATCACAGAGGAAGATATCTGAACGACCAAAAGTTATAAGAAAATATTCCTGACATTTTTATTCATTAGGGAAATGCACATTAATACTATACGGAGATATCATTACACACCCTCCAGCAAGCTATATTTAAAAGAATTACGACACCAAATACTGACAAGAATGCAGAGAAATTCCAACCATAGTTACTGGTTTGAAACCATTCTAGAGTATTATTTGTCAGTTTCTAATAAAGTTAATCTTGTTCCTACTCCATGACCCAGCAGTCGCAGTACTTCTATGAATGCACAAGTATACAAAAAGATTGGTATAGAATATTCATCAAAACACCAAGAATATTCATCAACTAACAACAAATAACACCAAAATTACTTCAATAATACCAAAATTAAGAAGTGATATACACGACAATATAGTTATGTTTAATGAACATAATGTTGTATTTAAAAAGCCAGATACAAAAAAATACATTCATTCATTTGAATTTCAATAGCAGGCAATAGTAATTTCGGCAATAGACCTCAAAATAGTAATCAACTAAGAGAGAGAAGGTAGGAATTGCCTGGAAAGAGGCTCAGCATACATTTCTGGGATGATGGCAATATTCTATAACTTGATCTGGGTAATAGTTACATTTGCTAAAATTCAAAAAACTGTGCTTTAAAGATTTGTGCTTTTAACTCTATGTGAACTGTAGCTCAATGATTTACTGTTCCCATAAAAATTAGTGGATGATGGATGGAGACAAGCTGGTGTAGATGATGACAACTAGTTTGCATTTTATTGTAAACTCATTAAAACCTCGTTTTCGTTTAGAAAAAAACCCAACACTGATACTTGAATGATCTTTACCAGAAAAACGGTAATGACGGCACTGTTTAATTAGCGGAACGTACAGACAAGGCTCCTTGAGAGGCTGTATTTCACCCTTAGAGACATTTTCTGTTCTGTAGTGAGACAAGGCCACCCGCAGGTTTGTGCACCGTGGGATTTACTCCTCTTCTGACCGCATCGCGCTGTGTGGCCGGCGGTATACTCTACTCTCTGACCGCTTCTTAAGGGGCGTAGCTGGTGCTGGCATTAAAAGCAAACCGAGCAGAAACTAACACACCATTGTAAAGCAATTATACTCCAATAAAGATGTTAAAAAAAGCAAACCTAGAGACCAGTCACAGACACCACCCTACTATAGCTCGGATTTGAGCCGGGATTACTGCGGCCACCACATAGTATTAACCACCGTACGGTCATGATGCGCCACAGGCAGGATGGCAGTCACTGCACTTCCCGTAATTTTTTGAAGGTAAATATATCCACACTGCTTTTGCTGATTTATTCTTGGACACCTACAGATGTTCGTGCTTTTCTCTCTTTCATGCTCTTCTCCGATTCTCCCTCCCCATTCTGCTACTTAATAAAGCAATTTTTACCTCTCAGGATCTGGCCCGAGCCTCCTCACAGGCTTCCTGGGAGGTGTCCTTGTCTCATCCATGCCTCTGCTTGCTTTCGCTCCTTTTCACGTTTCCTCTTTTGACCTGATCTTTTTCCCAGCGCAGCCATACCGAGCACACCTACTAAACCTGCGGGGCAGATGGTCGGGTGAAGGCGGAGCAAACGGGGAGCCGTCACGGAGCCCACCCGGCATTCAGCTTCCCTTGGGCCCCACTCGGCTCAGGCCTGGGGCTCGTGGCCCCGGGCGTCTCCGAGGCGCTGGCATCTGCGGCGGGTGTGGAGCAAGGCGCGGCTGGGACGCTCGGTTGCCCTTCTGCCTTCGGATTCGCCCGACGCACGGCTTTCCCACGGGTTTCTCCGGTTTTCCCAGGCTCTTTTGAGCGGGTACGACTGCACTGCTAAAGGCGGGTGCCTCGGCTTAGAGTGGAAGGCGTGCTTGCTCTCGCTGGGGATGAGGTGAGGGAGGAGAGAGAGAAAGTGATCTATAGGTGTCTCTGTGGCGCAACCGGTTAGCACGTTCGGCTGTTAATCGAAAGATTGGTGGTTCAAGCCTACTCAGGGATGCATCTTTCTGGCATCTATAATGCAGAGAATTCGGAGTCCTCCCTTTCCTACACTCCCTGTTCCTGTACTCTGTATTGTGTGCACAACAGGAGGATCTAACTAAGCCCAGATCATCATCGATCCTCCGAGAGGAGCTCAGGAGGAAAACAGGTCACTGGGAATTGAGGAATCCTCAAGAGTAGACTCGTTACTACCCTGTGAATTCCTGTAATCAATGAAGTTTCTTCCATTGTCTGTATAGTATTTATTTACCCCTTGGCATATACTTTGAAATTAATTTGGTTCTATGCTTTTATTATTACATGTAATGCTGCAGTCATCATTCTTGTACACATGTGCATAGGGTAGAAAGCCAGAAGAGCAATTGCTCTATCATAGATTATACATAGTTTTGTATATGATTCCATTTTCTTGCCTTTGTTGACTTACTAGCTATAACTCTTGTTATTTCAGCCATTGCTTTAGGCTTTAGAGCAGACATCTGTAACTTACCACAGTCTGCCTTCAAGTGAAGTCATATCAGTTCACATTTCTCCCCTGCCTGCCTTTATGCTTTTGTTGCCATGCATTTTACTTTGCATATGTTATAAACCCAAGGTTTATAACCATCCAAATAATAACAATCCAAGGTTATTACTTTTCTTTAAACTGTCCCATGTTTTCACCAGCCCTGGGACTGGCTGGACCCTGGCCCCGCCCACTAGCAGGCCAACACAAGTATCGGGACACCTGGAACCCCCACAGTCAGCTGTGTTGGGAACCAGCCCCACCCACCAGCAGTCTGACACCAGCTCTGGGACCCCTGGGCCTTGCAGCCAAACCCCAGGACCCCATTCTGCCCACCAGTGGGCCAGCACTAGCCCCCGCCACCACCCCCCACCGGGGTTCCACAGCCAGTTGCCTCTTGACCCGGCAGTGCCAACTAGCGGCTGCAGATTCCACACAAGGCAGGGCCTACAACCAAAGAGACAAGGACCAACTAATCCTACCAGACCATGAACTGCAGTCAGCCAGGCACAACAGAAGGACCCATGTAGCCCACATACAGGGCACCCCTAGAGCATATAGATCTGGTGATGAAATGGTAGTGGGCTGCTGGTACCCACAGGAAGTCACCTACAAATGGCCACTTCTCCAAGGCCAGGAAATGTAACCAACCTACCAGACACATAGAAATTAAAAAAGTACATTAGGCAAAATGAGGTGACAGAGGAATATGTTCCAAATGAAGAAACAAGATAAAACCCCAGAATAACTAAGTAAAGTGGAGACAGGCAGTCTACCCCAGTAAAAGTTAGATTTTAGAGATGCAGAGAGCAGAAAGAAGGCGATTCCCAGAGCCCAGGTCTGAACGCAGCTTATCACCCTTCACCACTCCCTGCCTGGGCGAAGCTTTGGGCTCTGAGGCCAGGCCGCAAGGTAACTAGCTGGGTTCCATCCTGGTCTAGCTTTAGCGCTGTGTGCGGCAGAGCCAAGGTCATGCTCTCTTTCTGAACCTCACTTTCCTTATGAGTCAGGGGCAGGCTTGGTTCTCAGCGGGTGATGATGAGTGGATCTGTCTACTTCCTGATCTCTGAGTGGCTCTGGGGGCTCTCCTGATAAAGGCACGTTACCGGCTCCTTTTCCTCCCTGACCCGCTCAATTCATGGAGCCTGAAATTCTTCATCTTCGTGTCTGGCGCGAGCCCCTCGTGCAGGGTTGAATTCGTCCTCTTTTTTTTCTGTCACGCAAATCAAATTGTTTCGCAAGTGTGCTGGGGTGAGGGAAAGCCAAGGTTGCTTCACAGGGATGCATTTCTTGGTTTTCAGAGACATAATACGTGTCAGCGTGTAGAGGAGATTTAGGCGCCAGATGAGAAAGTGAGGGGATTTCCAGGTTTAAAGATAACCTGAACTCGGCCTTCTCCTGCGCCCGCCTTGGAATGTCTGTGGCCTGGTCTCCGCAGTGACTCACAGCAGAGAAAGGAGGGCTGGCTCCTAGAGCTGAGTAGGCTTCGGGTGGTAACGGAACTCCTCCTGGGTTTGGGGAGAGAAAAACGCAGCTACACATTCTGCCACAACCCATCCCACTCGCCCCCTTTCTGGTTTTTAAATGTGAATGTAAGTTTCAGGAAAAAAAAAAACAAGAAGAGAGAACTCTTGCTTGTTTGCACCCGGTTTCAAACCGAGGACTTTTTGCGTGTTAGGCAAACGTGATAACCACCACACTACGGAAACCACAGGTGTCCAAAAAAACATCCAAGAAATGTATTATGTCTTGCCATGACTGGCCCACCCAAAAATTTCAAAGGAAAAGGATCCTGGGAGCACCTGCGATCTCTCAGGCAAGTACACTGCAGCTCCCGAGAGGTGTTAGCTTAGGGTTCCTCACCTCCTGTGAAACAAGGTCCCTGGGGCTCCCACAGTCTAGATTCAGGCTCCCACATCCAAAGCAGGGTCTCCAGTTCCTCAGCCTAGCGCCAGAGTTCAGGGATCCCCTGCTAACTCCACAGCTCCCTGAAGCCTCAGGAGCAGGGGGTTAGGTGCGTCTAGGCCTCAGGTGACCCCGCCTCACAGCAGTGTGGACACCGCCCCTCCAGGGGCTGTAGACCCGCACCCTGGTGGCCCTTTTCACGGAGGCGGCAGTCAGTGCGCTCGGCTCTTGGAAATGAGCGGTGCTTCAAATCCACCCAGGACCCATAGGAGTCGCCCACCCCTCCCTCCCCTCCCTCCCTCTCCCCTCCCCCCTCCCCTGCTTCCCTCCCCTCTGCTCTGGTGCGCCTGACCCACGCACTCCTTCTTCACAAGGCCTTTCGCAGCAGGGCTTCTCCAGTGTCGTCCCCGGCAAAGGGGCTTCCTCAGGTTCCTGCCACTGTGGCTTATTCTAGTCGTCTAGTTGAAGTCCAGTACTTTAATCACACTTTCACGTTTAGTAGGAACGGTAGCAAAGGCTGACGTCTCAGGTCATTTGGCTGTTGGAAAAACATCGAACATCAGCGCAGGGGACAGCCGAATAAAACACCATCTGAAGCTTCTCTACAGCCTAAAGAGAACAGATTCCAGGTTTCTGAAGTGGCAAGAGGGGCCTCCTCACAAAGACAAAGCTTCCTCCTGTCCTTGGAGGACAGGTCCCACAGAAGCTGGTTTTGAAGGAGATGCCAAAGGAAAGGAGCAACAGTGGCCCAACCAGTGATCTTGAGTTGAGATATCTGTAAGTTACTCTCACATGGTGTAGCAAATCATGTATATGGAGAGAGAGTGAGAAAGCAAGCGTGGGAAAATGTTAACTGTGAGATTAGGTACAGAATAGACAATGTTAGTGTTTCAAAATCTTTATATATTTACAAGGTTTTATGTTTTTGTTTTCTTAATGAGTTTTTCGAAGTTAAGTCCCAGGTTCTCTTTGGATGAAAACTCCATATGTGAGACACTAGGTTTCTGAAATAAAGGAAGAAAAGAGTGGAGGGCAGAAGCCCTGGGCGTTCATCACATTTCCCCTCCCCCACATGAAGAGTGCCTGGCAATAGGAACCCTGAGGAGGGTCTTGCGTCGCCCTTCTGGCAAACTACCTCTGTTCGGGAAGAGGAAGATTTAGCGCAATTTAGAGCTTTCCTGACCTGGAATCGATTCCGGGCCAAAGCAGTAAAACGCCTAATTGTAGCTACCAGGCAACCAGACATAACAAACCTCCATAATTTGGCTTCTCCAGTTGAAAACTGTAAGAGTAAGGTTAGATTTTTGAGAATGGCAGAGCAGAAAAGGAGGCGATTCTCAGCGGCCCAGGGCTGAAGGCAGCTGTGCAAGGCTCCCAGCCCTTGCCCCACTGCTCATCACCTTTCACCTCTCCTGTTCTGAGCGATGCTTTGGGCTCTGAGGCCAGGCCGCTAGGTAACTGGCTGGGTTCCATCCTGGCCTAGCTTTAGCGCTGTGTGCGGCAGAGCCAAGGTCATGCTCTCTTTCTGAACCTCGCTTTCCTTATGTGTCAGGTGCTGACTTGGCTCTCAGCGGCTGATGAGCGATTCCGTCTACTTCCTGATCTCTGACCTCACTACAGGGGCTCTCCTGATAATGGCACGTGTAAGGACTCCTTTACGTGCCCCTACCAGCTGCAGTTCTGGAGCCTGAAATTCGTCTACGTGTCTTTGGGTCGAGCACCCGGTGCGGAGTTGGGTCGGTCTCTTTTGTTCTGTCACACAAATCAATGTGTTCCGCAAGTGTGCTGAGGTGGGGTAAGCAAGTGAGCTTCACAGGGATAAACTTCTTGTTTCCAGAGACAAAATACGTGTCAGCGTGTAGAGGAGATTTAGGCGCCACATGACTTCTCAGGGAGGGAAGGTGAGGGAATTTCCACATGTAAAGATAACCTTAACTTGGCTTTGTCCTGTGCCCTTCTTGGTCTGTCTGTGGCCTTGTCTTCAAAGTGACACAGAGCAGACAAAGGAGGGATGGTTCCTAGTGCTGAGTAGGCTTTCCGGCAATAAGGGAACTCCTCCTGTATTTCAGGGGGATAAAAATACAGCCGCACGCGCTACCTCAATCCATCCCACTCGCCCCGTTTTTTGGTGTTTAAACGTGAATGTTAGTTTCAGAAAAGAATCTGCGTGTTTCCGCCTGGTTTCGAACCAGGGACCTTTCGCGTGTTAAGCGAACGTGATAACCACTACACTACGGAAACACCTCTCTTTCACAACCCTAATGACACATCCAAGAACTGTATCTCTTGCCACGACTGGCCACAAATATTTTCGAAAGGAAAGGACCCTGGGAGCACAGGCGAGCCCTCAGGTAAGGAGATTGCAGCTCCCGAGAGGCCCTAGTTTAGGGTTCCTCGCCTCCCCCGAAGCGAGGTCCCTGGGGCCCCCACAGCTTCACTTCCCGATCCCGCATCCAACACTCAGCTATGCACCGAGTGCAGGGGTCGCCCCCGCGGACTCTCCAGCTCCCGGAAGGCCCAGGAGCCGAGGGTTAGGTGAGCCTGAGCCCCAGGCAACCTCGCATCCCAGCAGCGTGGACACCGCCCCTCCAAAGCTGCAGACCCGCGCCTCGGTGGCCCTTTTCACGGCGCAGGCGGTCAGTGCTCTGGGCTCTCGGAAATGATCCATGCTTAGAATCCCCCCGGGAACCATTAGGACCCGCCCTCCCCTCCCTCCCCCTCCCTCCCCTCCCTCCCGTCTGCTCTGGTGCGACTGGCCCGCGCGCTCCTTCCTCGAAAGCTCTTTCATAGCAGCCCTTCTCTGGCGTCTCCCGGCAAAGGAGCTTCCTCAGGTTCCTGCCGCTGTGGCTTATTCTAGTCGTCTAGTTGAAGTCCAGTACTTTAATCACACTTTCACGTTTAGCAGGAACCGTAGCAAAGGCTGACGTCTCAGGTCATTTGGCTGTTGGAAAAACATCGAAAATCAAACCCAGGCCGAGCCGCGCTTCCCGGCCTGTACTGACTTCGTTTGAAGACCAGGCCCAGCAGAAAGCCGCGGAGGACGCAGGCGCGGTCCACGCCGATCTCAAGGCTGTTCATTCCTCCCTCATCGTACTTGACATTCTTCTTGAGGAACAGTTTTGTTTTACCTTTTACAATGTCTGAAACGTCTTTTATTTGCCTTTTACAATTTTCCAGTTCAACAGGTCATGGAGAGCGAATTTTAACCTAGGAAGACAAAGAGGTAAAAGGTGGTTTTCCCAGAAAGCCGGTGTCTGGAGGGGGTTTCGTGTTCACCTCACAGCACACGGCCAGCAGGAAGACGACTTTCTTTTTGCTGAAAAACTTTAATGCAACGTTGTCTGTCTGTGTGTGTGTGTCTCCCTGTCTGGTTTCCTTTAAAAGTAAAGCTTTACAAGTTTGGGGAAGCATGTGCCATTTTCTCCAGCGGTTGCTTTTCTTCTTTCTTATTGTGGCGGTCACCGCGTTTCCTTCACGAGTGAGGTTCCGGTGCTGTGACCCCGAGGAAGGTGCGGGCAGCGTGCGCACTGACCCCCAAGCCGCGGGGCTCTGCCTTGTTCCGCGTCGACTCCAAGTGCCGTCGAGGGTGCGGCCGGACTGCAGCATCCTCGCCAGCGCTGGAGGGCTGAGTCCCCAAAGAGGCGGACTTGAAAACAGCTTTAGGTCAGGACATTTCATGAGATTTTCCCCCTTTTCCCTCCCCTCCAGGTTCCAGTTTTCACCTCCCACGCGCAGCCAGAGGAACGGATTCGCCGTCTTTCGGTCGCGTCCGTCCGGCGCGCTGCCGTCCCACGTGGACAGGACGAGGGGGCGGTCGTCCTTTCCCTGACAGGGGCGGAGGGACAGCGGGCCCCCGAGGGACCACAAACACACACCCGCGCCGCTGGGGCCCGCAAACCCGATCAGGCGGCCCCTGGAGCCTCCCTGCAGCCGCAAGGGAAGGCGCGGGGCTCCAGAGCCGGCGAGAGGAGCGCGCTGACGGCACCCGGCCCCGGCCCTGGCCTCGAGGACGGACCCGGAAGAGGGACGCAGCCCAGGAAAAAGCTCAAGGGTCGCCCAACGCCCCCATCCGAGGTTCAGGGTGAGGGAGCCGAGCGTTACACTGATTTCCCCGCCTTTATCAGGAGAGTCGTTTGCCCAAGTCCAGAGTCACGAAAAGGAGGGGCTGTGTAGGCCAAAGTCCACCTGGACCGAGAAGCAAACACGAAGTCCTAACTAATTGCATGTGGGGTCTGAGGAAAACGCTGCGTCAGAGACAACTCTTGGTCGGAGCCTTAGGACCTGGAGTTGGCGTCATCTAAGGTGGGAGAACGGCAGGCGCCGCAGGTAGTGAGGGGAAGACCCGGAATCCAGGTCTGGGCGCGCAGCCTTGTTTGAAAGCGTTTTCTGTCCAGCCGTCCCCGATCCTGCATCCGCCGGGAGTCTTTTATGGTGTTGGGGATCCCGGGGTCTCACCCTGCGCGCCTCCCCTCCAGTCCCTACAGCCTCTGCCCTGGCGGCCTGCTCTCCACACGCGGTCGCCTGGCAAAGGCGAGGCTCCAGGGCAGTTCTGAGGTGCGGCCCCGACCGGGTAACTCGCTCGGGACTTGTGGCCCCGGCGGGCCTCGTGGGCGCGTCCACTGTCCCGCAGAGCGCTCGGCCTTTCGTGTGGGGCTCCTGTTTTGGAGAAAGCAGGGAGGGAACGTTCTTCGGGTACAGTTCCTTGGAGGGACGTGCGACACTCAGAACAGAGGGCAGGAGATAGTACACACTCATTGTAGGCTTCCTATTATTACTTACAAGTTTTTTGTGAGTAGCTCCCTGGTGGTCTAGTGGTTAGGATTCGGCGCTTTCACCGCTGTGGCCCGTGTTCGATTCCCGGCCAGGGAGATTTGGCTTTTGTTTTTTCTCCCTTTTTCTTTGTGGCATCTCCGCACCCAGCAATCTTCACTTCCTCCTCACAAGTGTTATATGCCCCAAGGTGCAGATGCAGTAGATCTCTACACTGAATCCTTAAGCTAGTGAGGTTGGGCCCCAGGTCCAAGGTTTCTCCCAGGCTGGGAGAGGGGAGGTGTGATGAGCAGCCTCGGCAGCCCCTTGCCTCCACGCCTTCCTTCATTTCAGATACCTACAGTCTCACTTTCAGTGTCCATGTAAAGAGAACTTGGGACCAGAGTACGAATTACTTCTTTAAAAAAACAAAAACCAGGCTTCCCTGGTGGCGCAGTGGTTGAGAGTCCGCCTGCCGATACAGGGGACGTGAGTTCGTTCCCCCCTTCCACGAAGATCCCACGTGCCATGAAGCGGCTGGGCCCATGAGCCATGGCCGCTGAGCCTGTGCGTCTGGAGCCTGTGCTCTGCAACGGGAGAAGCCACAACCGTGAGAGGCCCGCGTACCGCAAAAACTGGGTAGAATCACCTTTTTAAAAATTTTTTTAAGACAATGTACTCTTTTCAGAAAAGTCATGTTTGAAATACAAGAAATATAAGAGACATCTTGCGTCCTTGGACTCCAAAGGAACTCTAGAGATAGATCTAAGCTCACTGAACTAAGCAAGAGCTAGAAACAAGTTTGGAGCACACCAAGCCTGCCTTCCAAGGATACACAGTTACAAAGAACCAAATGCTGGCAACATAAGAAAACTACTTTGAGGGCAAATTTTACCTTTAATTTCCAGAAGCTTAGATGAAAATATTTCTATTATGTCCACCAACACTCTACTAATTAGGGCTTTTTGTTATCTGATTTAAATGATAAGGGAAAAGAGGATGAGATCACTGCTGAAATGACAGCAAAACTCAACCATGTAGGGAATCTACCTGAAAAGATTCAAAAGGAAGCTTTGATTCCAAGTAGGTTTATGCCACCAAACGCACTTAGTTGATAGCCCAAGGGACTGGTGACCCTGAAGTCTTTGTACCATACTCTAGAATGTGCTTACAAGAACCTAGGCTTGTGTCTCTTTCATTCTCTCCTCTTTCAAACTTCTCTAGCTTTGGGAGCCTGGGGAGGCTTCAGACATTGGAGACATGACTGAGGAAGTCATGTCATGGAACACATTTTGGGGCTCATGAGAACACCTGTTAGTTAAATGATTTTAAGGCTAGACTGACAGTCAACTGCCCTCCCATAACTTGTTCCTTGTACCTCCCTCAGAATGAAAGCTTCTGTAAATTCCATCTACAAACTGAGAAGTGGAAACATGAAGGTGGGGCTCTTGAAACCCTAAATTGCCCCGAGCCTCAGGTTACCTGAGAAGCAGCCCTTCCTCCCTTGTTTGAGGAGGTTACATGAAGTAGGTTACCTCCACTTACCTGAAGAAGCTCGAAGGTCTCCCTATAACATCTGAGTAGTTGCCTTACATGGATCTGCTGATCCTCCTCAGGACCTACTGCTACCATGTATCAGATTTGCTTTGTAACAGACTCAGTTTTTAGAAACAATGACAGAAAAATTTCCAGCCACAATTAAGATTATAAACCACTGATCCAAGGAGTCAAATGATCCTCAAGCACAATAAATATGAAGAAGACCACACCTAGTCACATAATGATTAAATTGCTCAAATCAGTTAGGAAAAAAAATCTCAAAAGCAGCCAGAGGGATAACACATGCTACATACAGAAAATAAATATAATGTCAGATTTCTCATCAGAAGCACTGCAGCAAGTGAAAAAGACAGTGGAGCAACATCTTTAAAGAACTGAGAGAAAAAAGTCAACGTGGAATTCTATGGCTCCTATCCTCAAAAAAGTCTTTCAACAATAAAGGTGAATAACAATATTTAGAGACATACAATTGCTGAAAGACTTCATCACCAGCAACCCAAACCACAAGAAAGGTTAAAGTAGTCCTCCAGGAAGAAAGAAACTCACATCAGAGGGACATCTCCATATGCACAAAGGGATGAAGGACAACAGAAATGGTATCTGCATGAAAAATATATAACCTTTTTTCCCTTATTATTTAAATCTCTTTAAAAACATGGGACAGTTTAAAGAAAAGTAATAACCTTGGATTGTGGGGTTTATAACATACTCAAAGTAAAATGCATGACAACGGTAGCATAAAGGCAAGCAGGGGAGAAAAGAGAAGACATCACTTGAAGGCAGGCTGTGGTAAGTTACAGATGTCTGCTCTAACGCCTAAAGCAGTCGCTGAAATAACAAAATAGTTATAGCTAATAAGCCAACAAAGGTGAGAGAATGGAACCATTTACAAAAAACCGTGTATATCTCATAAAACAATTGTGCTTCAGGCACTCTAACCATAGGCATGTGTACAAGAATGATGACAACAGTATTGTTCATAATAATAAAAGCATATAAGCAAATTAATTTCAAAGTTATATGTAAAGGGCTCAATAAATACTAGTACAAACAAGGGACGAAACTTCACTGTTAAAAGGAACCCAGAGGGTAATGATGAGATGACAAAGTGACCTACCTGTTTCCTTCAGAGCTCTTCTGTGAGGATCAGCAATGATCTCGGCTTAGGTTCTTTTGTTATGGACAAGACATAGGTGAAAAGGAGGGTAATAGAGACCTAGCTTCAAGTTTATGTGAAAGGATGTGCAAGACAGAAATAACTGCAAACCCTTTAATTACATCCTAAAAGTACCATGCGGGGCGTCCCTGGATGGGTTCGAACCACCAACCTTTCGGTTAACAGCCGAACGCGCTCACCAATTGCGCCACAGAGACACCTAAACATTACCTCCCCTCTCCTTCCATCCCAGCCTAATCCCACAGAGAGCAAGCACGCCTTCCACTTTAGGCGGAGCCCCCCGCCTTTCGCAGGACAGTTGTACTGATTCCAAAGCCTCGGAAAACCAGAGAAACTCGTGGGAAAGCCGTGCGTTGGGCGATTCCGAAGGCAGAAGGGCAGCCAAGCGTCCCCGCCGCGCCTTGCTCCACACCCGCCGCAGATGCCAGTATCCCGAAGTCGCCCGGGGCCGCGGCACCCCGGGCTTGAGCCGAGTGGGACTCAAGGGAAGCTGAATGCCCGATGGGTAATGGTTCTTTCGGTTCTTTGCTCCGCCTTCACCGGACAGTCTGAGCCACTGGCGCTGCTCTCTCTCAGCTCAGCCACGGGGGCCGGGAGGTGGGCCGGAAGCCGGAAGGAGGCGGTGGGGAGGGTTGGTCAAAAGAGGAAATGTAGGGAGGAGGGAATGAAGCAAGAGAGGCAAGGACAAAGCAAAGATACTTCCCAGGAAACCTGATCTGAGGCACCGGCTGGACGCAGGGGTGATGAGAAATGCATCAGAATGCGAAGGGAATAACGGAGGGAAGACGTGAGGGAAACTCACGAATACTTGCAGTTTTCAACAACAGAAAAGCTAAATAATTGGAATCAATTTCTATTAAAAGTAGTAGCGCAAAAAACCAATCTCACCGCCGGCTCAATGGCGCGCCGTGATCGTATAGTGGTTAGTACTCTGCGTTGTGGCCGCAGCAACCTCGGTTCGAATCCGAGTCACGGCAGTGTTCCCCTTTCTTTTGCGTTGTATCTGTTACCAGAACAACTCTTTAGTCACCAAAAGGAGTAAAGTCAGGAGAATGGAGGTCAACCCAACAGTGCACTAGGCTGAAGCGCTCTGGACTTAAAAGACGTCTCACCATTTAAGAGAAAATACCTAAAGATCAGGTTCAAGCTCTAAATGAAACTTGTGTGTGGCTTCGACAAAGGAAATGGTGTAGTCATATAGGGATTTTTTCTTTTTTTTTCTTTTTTTTCTTTTTTTGGTTGAAATATTTCAAACAGCAGTGAGGCTTTTTTACACAAAACGAAACAGATTTTATTATTTTTTTAACATCTTTATTGGAGTATAATTGCTTTACAATGGTGTGTTAGTTTCTGCTGTGTAACAGTTAATCAGCTATGCATACACATATAACACCATATCTCCTCCCTCTTGCGTCTCCCTCCCACCCTCCCTATCCCACACCTTTAGGAGGACACAAAGCACCAAGCTGATCTCCCTGTGCTATGCGGCTGCTTCCCTCTAGCTATCTATTTTACATTTGGTAGTGTATATATGTCCATGCCACTCTCTCCCTTCGTCTCAACTTCCCCTTCCCCCTCCCCGGGTCCTCAAGTCCATTCTCTATGTCTATGTCTTTACTCCTGTCCTGCCCCTAGGTTCTTCAACTTTTTGCGGTACACGGGCCTCTCACTGTTGTGGCCTTCCCGTTGCGGAGCACAGGCTCCAGACTTGCAGGCTCAGCGGCCATGGCTCATGGGCCCAGCCGCTCCGCGGCATGTGGGATCTTCCCGGACCGGGTCATGAACCCGTGTCCCCTACATCAGTGGGCGGACTCTCAACCACTGCGCCACCAGGGAAGCCCCAAAACTTTTCTTTCTTTCTTTTTTTTTTAGATTCCACATATATGTGTTAGCATACGGTATTTGTTTTCCTCTTTCTGACTTACCTCACTCTGTATGACAGTCTCTAGGTCTATCCACCTCACTACAAATAACTCAATTTTGCTTCTTTTTATGGCTGAGTAATATTCCATTGTATATATGTGCCACATCTTCCTTATCCGTTCATCTGTTGATGGACACTTAGGTGGCTTCCATGTCCTGGCTATTGTAAATAGAGCTGCAATGAACATTGTGGTAGATGACTCTTTTTGAATTATGGTTTTCTCAGAGTATATCCTCAGTAGTGGGATTGCTGGGTCATATGGTAGTTCTATTTTTAGATTTTTAAGGAACCTCCATACCATTCCCCATAGTGGCTGTATCAATTTACATTCCCACCAACAGTGCAAGAGGGTTCCCTTTTCTCCACACCCTCTCCAGCATTTATTATTTGTAGATTTTTTGATGATGGCCATTCTGACCAATGTGAGGTGATACTTCATTGTAGTTTTGATTTGCATTTCTCTAATGATTAATGATGTTGAGCATTCTTTCATGTGTTTGCTGGCAATCTATATATCTTCTTTGGAGAAATGTCTATTTAGGTCTTCTGCCCATTTTTTGATTGGGTTGTTTGTTTTTTTGATATTGAGCTGCATGAGCAGCTTGTAAATTTTGGAGATTAATCATTTGTCAGTTGCTTCATTTGCAGATATTTTCTCCCATGCTGAGGGTTGTCTTTTTGTCTTGTTTATGGTTTCCTTTGCTGTGCAAAAGCTTTTAAGTTTCATTAGTTCCCATTTGTTTATTTTTGTTTTTATTTCCATTTTTCTAGGAGGTGGGTCAAAAATGATCTTGCTGTGATTTATGTCATGGAGTGTTCTGCCTGTTTTCCTCTAAGAGTCTAATAGTATCTGGCCTTACATTTAGGTCTTTAATCCATTTTGACTTTATTTTTGTGTATGGTTTTAGGGAGTGTTCTAATTTCATTCTTTTAGATGTAGCTGTCCAGTTTTCCCAGCACCACTTATTGAAGAGGCTGTCTTTTCTCCATTGTATATTCTTGCCTCCTTTATCAAAGATAAGGTGACCATATATGCGTGGGTTATCTCTGGGCTTTCTATCCTGTTCCATTGCTCTATATTTCTGTTTTTGTGCCAGTGCCATACTGTCTTGATTACTGTAGCTTTGTAGTATAGTTTGAAGTCAGGGAGCCTGATTGGTCCATCTCCGTTTTTCTTTCTCAAGGTTGCTTTGGCTATTTGGGGTCTTTTGTGTTTCCATACAAATTGTGAAGTTTTTTGTTCTAGTTCTGTAAAAAATGCCATTGGTAGTTTGATAGGGATTGCACTGAATCTATAGATTGCTTTGGGTAGTATAGTCATTTTCACAATGTGGATTCTTCCAATCCAAGAACATGGTATACCTCTCCAGCTGTTTGTATCGTCTTTAATTTCTTTCATCAGTGTCTTAGTTTCCTGCATGCAAGTCTTTTGTCTCCTTAGGTGGGTTTATCCCTAGGTATTTTATTCTTTTTGTTGCAATGGTAAATGGGAGTGTTTCCCTAATTTCGCTTTCAAATTTTTCATCATTAGTATATAGGAATGTAAGAGATTTCTGTGCATTAATTTTGTATCCTGCTACTTTACCAAATTCATTGATTAGCTCTAGTAGTTTTCTGGTGGCATCTTTATGATTCTCTATGTATAGTATCATGTCATCTGCAAACAGTGACAGTTTTACTTCTTTTCTGATTTGGATTCCTTTTATTTCTTTTTCTTTTCTGATTGCTGTGGCTCAAACTTCCAAAACTATGTTGAATATTAGTGGTGGGAGTGGGCAGCCTTGTGTTGTTCCTGATCTTAGTGAAAATGGTGTCAGTTTTTCACCATTGAGAACGATGTTGGCTGTGGATTTGTCATATATGGCCTTTATTATGTTGAGGTAAGTTCCCTCTATGCCTACTTTCTGGAAGGTTTTTTTATCATAAATGGGTGTTGAACTTTGTTGAAAGCTTTTTCTTCATCTATTGAGATGGTTTTTCTCCTTCAAGTTGTTAATGTGGTTTATCATATTGATTGATTTGCATGTATTGAAGAATCCTTGCATTCCTGGGATAAACCCCACTTGATCATGGTGTATGATCCTTTTAATGTGCTGTTGGATTCTTTTGCTAGTAGTTTTTTGAGGATTTTTGTATCTATGTTCATCAGTGATATTGGCCTGTAGTTTTCTTTCTTTGCGACATCTTTGTCTAGTTTTGGTATCAGGATGATGGTGGCCTCATAGAATGAGTTTGGGAGTGTTCCTCTCTTTGCTATATTTTGGAAGAGTTTGAGAAGGATAGGTGTTAGCTCTTCTCTAAATGTTTGATAGAATTCGCCTGTGAAGCCATCTCGTCCTGGGCTTTTGTTTTTTAGAAGATTTTTAATCAGAGTTTCAATTTCAGTGCTTGTGATTTCTCTGTTTATATTTTCTATTTCTTCCCGGTTCAGTCTCGGAAGGTTGTGCTTTTCTAAGAATTTGTCCATTTCTTCCAGGTTGTCCATTTTATTGGCATAGAGTTGCTTGTAGTAATCTCTCATGATCCTTTGTATTTCTTCAGAGTCAGTTGTTACTTCTCCTTTTTCATTTCTAATACTGTTGATTTGAGTCTCCTCCCTTTTTTTCATAATGAATCTGGCTAATGGTTTATCAATTTTGTTTATCTTCTCAAAGAACCAGCTTTTAGTTGTTTTTTTTTTTTCGTGGCACGTGGACCTCTCACTGTTTTGGCCTCTCCCGTTGTGGAGCACAGGCTCTGGACATGCAGGCAGAGCGGCCATGGCTCATGGGCCCAGCCGCTCCGCGGCATGTGGGACCTTCCCGGACCGGGGCACGAACCCGTGTCCCATGCATCGGCAGGCGGACTCTTAACCAGTGCGCCAACAGGGAAGCCCCAGCTTTTAGTTTTATTGATCTTTGTTATTGTTTCCTTCATTTCTTTTTCATTTATTTCTGAACTGATCTTTATGATTTCTTTCCTTCTGCTAACTTTGGGGGGGATTTTTGTTTGTTTTCTTTGTCTGATTTCTTTAGGTGTAAGTTTAGGTTGTTTATTTGAGAAGTTCCTTGTTTCTTGAAGTAGGATTGTATTGCTATAAATTTCCCCCTTAGAACTGCTTTTGCTGCATCCCATAGGTTTTGGGTCTTCGTGTTTTCATTGTCATTTGTTTCTCGGTATTTTTTATTTCCTCCCTGATTTCTTCAGTTATCTTTGGTTATTTAGTAGTGTATTGTTTAGCCTCCATGTGTTTGTATTTTTTACAGATTATTTCCTTTAATTGATACATAGTCTCATTGTGTTGTGGTCGGAAAATATACTTGATAAGAGTTCAATTTTCTTAAATTTACCAAGGCTTGATTTGTGACCCAAGATATGGTCCATCCTGGGGAATGTTCCATGAGCACTTGAGAAAGTGTATTCTGTTGTTTTGGGATGGAATGTCCTATAAATATCAATTAAGTCCATCTTGTTTAATGTATCATTTAAAGCTTGTGTTTCCTTATTTATTTTCATTTTGGATGATCTGTCCATTGGTTAAAGTGGGGTGTTAAAGTCTCATGCTATTATTGTGTTACTGTCAATTTCCTCTTTTATGGCTGTTAGCATTTGCCTTACGTATTGACGTGCTCCTATTTTGGGTGCATAAATATTTACAATTGTTATATCTTCTTCTTGGATTGATCCCTTGACCATTATGTAATGTCCTTCTTTGTCGCTTGTAATAGTCTTTATTTTAAAGTCTATTTTGTCTGGTATGAGAATTGCTACTCCAGTTTTCCTTTGATTTCCATTTGCATGGAATATCTTTTTCCATCCCGTCACTTTCAGTCTGTATGTGTCCCTAGGTCTGAAGTGGGTCTCTTGTAGACAGCATATATATGCGTCTTGTCTTTGTATCCATTCAGCCAGTTGTCTTTTGGTTGGAACATTTAATCCATTTACATTTAAGGTAATTATCGATATGTATGTTCCTATTACCACTTTCTTAATTGTTTTGGGTTTGTTTTTGTAGGTCTTTTCCTTCTCTTGTGTTTCCTGCCTGGGGAAGTTCCTTTAACATTTGTTGTAAAGCTGGTTTGGTGGGGCTGAATTCTCTTAGCTTTTACTTGTCTGTAATGGTTTTAATTTCTCCTTCAAATCTGAATGAGATCCTTGCTGGGTAGAGTAATCTTGGTTGTAGGTTTTTCCCTTTCATCACTTTAAATATGTCTTTCCACTCCCTTCTGGCTTGCAGAGTTTCTGCTGAAAGATCAGATGTTAGCCTTATGGGGATTCCCTTGTATGTTATTTGTTGTTTTTCCCTTGCTGCTTTTAATATTTTTTCTTTGTATTTAATTTTTGATAGTTTGAGTAATATGTGTCTTGGCATGTTTCTCCTTGAATTTGTCCTGTATGGGACTCTCTGCTTCCTGGACTTGATTAACTATTTCCTTTCCCATATTAGGGAAGTTTTCAACTATAATCTCTTCAAATATTTTCTCAGTCCCTTTCTTTTTCTCTATTTCTTCTGGGACCCCTATAATTCGAATGTTGGTGCATTTAATGTTGTCCCAGAGGTCTCTGAGACTGTCCTCAATTCTTTTCATTCTTTTTTCTTTATTGTGCTCTACAGCAGTTATTTCCACTATTTTATCTTCCAGGTCACTTACCCGTTCTTCTGCCTCAGTTATTCTGCTATTGATTCCTTCTAGAGAATTTTTAATTTCATTTATTTTGTTGTTCATCATTATTTATTTGCTCTTTAGTTCTTCTAGGTCCTTGTTAAACATTTCTTGTATTTTCTCCATTTTATTTCCAAGATTTTGGATCATCTTTACTATCGCTACTCTAAATTCTTTTTCAGGTAGACTGCATATTTCCTCTTCATTTGTTTGGTCTGGTGGGTTTTTACCTTGCTCCTTCATCTGCTGTGTATTTCTTTGTCTTCTCACTTTGCTTAAATTACCGTGTTTGGGGTCTCCCTTTTGCAGCCTGCAGGTTCGTAGTTCCCATCGTTTTTGGTGTCTGCCCCCAGTGTGTAAAGATGGTTCAGTGGGTTGTGTAGGCTTCCTGGTGGAGGGGACTGGTGCCTGTGTTCTGGTGGATCAGGCTGGACCTTGTCTCTCTGGTGGGCAGGACTGTGTCTGGTGGTGTGTTTTGGGGTGTCTGTGAACTTATTATGATTTTAGGCAGCCTCTCTGCTAATGGGTGGTGTTGTGTTCCTGTCCTGCTAGTTGTATGGCATAGGGTGTCCAGCACTGTAGCTTGCTGGTCATTGAGTGGAGCTGGGTCTTAGCATTGAGGTGGAGATCTCTGGGAGAGCTTTCACCATTTGATCTTATGTGGGGCTGGGAGGTCTCTGGTGGACCAATGTCCTGAACTCAGCTCTCCCACCTCAGAGGCTTGGGCCTGACATCCGGCCGGAGCACCAAGACCCTGTCAGCCACACAGCTCAGAATAAAAGGGGGAAAAAAAGAAAGAAAAAAAGAAAATAAATAAAATATATAAAGTTATTAAAATAAAAAACAAAAATTATTATTAAAAATATAAAAATTTAAAAGTAATAAAAAAAGAAAAAAAAGAAAGAAAGAATGAAGAGAGCAACCAAACCAAAAACCAAATCCAATCCATCAATGATAACAAGCGCTAAAATCAATACTGAAAAAAAAAGAAAAAAACTGGACAGACAGAGCCCTAAGACAAATGGTAAAAGCAAAGCTTAAGTCTTAGCTTCATTGGACACTGCACACAAATCCTTGGGCTCCATAAAACTCTGATTGGCTCACGTACAAAATTCAACCTCGAATTTTATCTTAGTTTCATTTGGAAGGGTCACTCCTGTCATGATCAAGGGTGGTACGAATGGCTCTCCTTTGGGGAGTGATCTGAATCTTCAGAATCTCCCTGCAACTCTAAATGGGAACTGGGCTCCAGACTTTAAATAAACAGTTTACAATGTACTCCAATCTGGTCATTGTCTTCACTGGATTCCCTGACATCTGACCTCCAATTTTTACCCTAAAAGGAAATTATTAAAGTGTGTTCACAGGACAAAATACACATATTATTAATGGGCAGCTATTTGAATATTGAAATGTGTAATCACCACCAGGATCACGACATAGAAATTTTTTGTCATTCAAGCATGGCCCTCTGATACACCTTCCAGGTAATGCCCACCCATCCCCTGATACTTTAAACAAAATTCTGGTGTCTTCCATCTCAAATTAGGCTTGCCCTTTTTTCAAGTTCATGTGTCTGAATATACAAGTTTCTATCGCAATTATCAAGAAACATTATTATGTTTTTGATATATGTATATATATATATATGTATTTGTGTTTCTCACACCTTAATTTTGGTGTTAATGATAAACATTACACTAATGTAAAACTATTTCACATATGATGAACATTGGGGTGGTTTCAAACTACAGCATTGGGAAAGGATCATATGAATGCCTTTCTACTATAACTTGTGAACATGAGAATAAATATCCATTACAGGTAAAGGAGCCATGGACCAAAAAATCAGCCAGGAAAGCAAAACCAGTGCCTTCTATCCTAGAGATGCTAGAGTGGGGGAGTGGAGGGGCACAGTGAGGCAAGTCAGAGAAAAGTAGAATTTTTACTGCCATTGAAGGGCATATCCTCTTCAATCATTTCTCCACTCTCCAGGGTCCACTGAGGGAAGAACCGACAATGGGAGCTTCACTCCAAAGTGGTTCAGTGCACAGATTCTGGACTCTACTGGAGCATTTTCTGGGCATCTCTTCTGGGTAAGAGTGGACCCTGCAGGATTTCCTGCTGTTCCCTAAGGAGCAGTGGGAGAGATGCCTACCTGGCCAGGTTCCTGGGCTATGCCACCCAACCCCTCAAGGAGGAGCTTCAATTCCGGGCCCTTGTGTCTGCCAAGAGAGCCAACAAAGAGGGTGTTGCCTCCTACCACCACAAGTGCTCTCTCTTCCTCTTGTTAGAAAACGTTGATCCAACTCCTTTCCCTATCATTAGAGGTATGTTGGGACATTTCTACTTGTTGAGAGGGGTGACTTACACTCCCGAAGAAAACATCTGGTGTAGAGAAGGAGGTGGGAGAAAGGGGAGCCTTACGAGCGGCCATGGAGTTGGCTAGGCCTGGAAGGGAAAGCGCCGTTGGTCCCCGGAAACTCCTTGCGAAGGCAGGCCTCTGGCCTCCGTGTTCCCGGAAGCTGTACCTCCTTCTGACCTGCCCCAAAGGGACTGTGGAGCACAAGGCCTCCGGGCGACGTCTCCCATGTTTTCTCACCACCCCTGTGGCATGGCTTCTCTCTTGCTGGTGCCTGCCAGCCAGCGGGCCTCCCCAGCAAAGTACCGCACAGGGACCCCACATGCACACACAGACAGGACAGTCAGGAGGCTTGGCGCAAGAAGCAGGACCCATCCGTACACTTTGGTCATGAAATAGGAGGACCAGGAAGATGCGGCTGCTCACCGGAATTCCGAGGCAGTTGAACACAGTGTGGCGCACCTCTTGCTCTGGGTCGGCGTAGCACAGTGAGGCATCATGGAAGAGACGTCGTCTGCCATGAACCAAGGGATATCAGGAGAGAGCGGCAACTCAAACCCCCGCCCCCCCACCAGCACCAATTCCCTCCCACAGGTGGGGAAATTGCAGCCATCAGCTTTTCAGGAGTGCAGTGGATAAGCCTTACACCCTGGGGAAAGCACCTTCAAGATCATGACAACTCTTTTGTCAGGTAACTAGGGGCACACACCCTGCAGGCACCAGTGCAGGCTCCCACCCCTCCAGTGTTCGCTCAGGATCACCACCCTCCCCTCCACCAGCCCTTTGCCATTCTTCTAAACCGCTCTCCCCAAAGGAATTCAAGCGAAGACCCTCCAAATCTCTCCCATCCACCCCCACACCCTCTCATAAACCCACCCACAGCCCGGCCCATCAGACTAACCACCTTTCAGCGGTGGCTCCAGAAGGAGGGACCCACAGCCTCAGCTCTGTCTCATCTCCATACTCTACCCGCTGCCTCTGCACACTTGGTCCACATCCTCTCCCCCTCCCTCTCCCTGGCTATCCTCTTGTCCTACAGTGGAAGCAACATTTGTCCCAATAGGTCTTCAGCGTGAGTGTCCAAGGGAAAAAGGAAAACATGCTCATTGTCTGGTAGAGACCACAGGGATGTGAATCAAGAGCAGTTGGAGAAGTGGCCTGGATCACCATCCTTTTGGTATTCTGGAATTGATTTTTACACCTACCTTCTGATTATGGCACCGATAAGAGTTTTCTGTTTGTGGTAGTGAGATGAACTGAAGAGTCAAATTACTCAGGGAAATGAATATGACTCGAATGAAACAGAATATATAAACAATATATTCCATCCTCGCTCAACTGATGAGTGTGTGGAGATGGCAAAGGCCTGGGAGGCCGGGCACTGTCCGCTGATGCTGTGTCAGTCATTGGATCTGCACGTGTCGCCACTGGGAACACACGTCGCCACTGGGAACACACTGAGCTCTGTCTCCGAGAGCTGCCTCGTAAGGCTCCACCTGCACCACAGCGACTGACCCCTGACCCTGTTTCCTTTTCCTGGAAAGCCTAAGCCAAGGCCGTCCTGGATCACAGAGGAAGATATCTGAACGACCAAAAGTTATAAGAAAATATTCCTGACATTTTTATTCATTAGGGAAATGCACATTAATACTATAAGGAGATATCATTACACACCCTCCAGCATGCTATATCTAAAAGAATTACGACACCAAATACTGACAAGAATGCAGAGAAATTCCAACCATAGTTACTGGTTTGAAACCATTCTAGAGTACTATTTGTCAGTTTCTAATAAAGTTAATCTTGTTCCTACTCCACGACCCAGCAGTCGCAGTACTTCCATGAATGCACAAGTATACAAAAAGATTGATATAGAATATTCATCAAAGCACCAAGAATATTCATCAAAAACAATAACACCAAAATTACTGCAATAATACCAAAATTAAGAAGTGATATACACAAAAATATGGATATGTTTAATGAACATCATGTTGTATTTAAAAAGCCAGATACAAAAAAATACATTCATTCATTTGAATTTCAATAGCAGGCAATAGTAATTTTGGCAATAGACCTCACAATAGTAATTAATTAAGTGAGATAGGGTAATAATTGCCTGGAAAGGGACTGAGTATATTTCTGGGATCATGGCAATTTTCTATAACTTGATCTGGGTGATGATTACGTTTGCTAAAATCCCACAAATTGTTAGTTTTTTATACAAATTAGTGGGTATATGTCAATCCCAATATCCCAATTCGTCCATTCCCACCCCCCGCAGGTTCTTCTCCCTTGGTGTCCATACATTTGTCCTCTACATCTGTGTCTCTATTTCTGCCTTGCATAAAGATATGTGCTTTTAACTCTATGTGAACTATAGCTCAAAATAGTGACTGGTGAACGAAGGCAAGCTGGTGTAGACAATGAACAACTAGTTCGCATTTTTACTGTAAACTCATTAAAAACTCGTTCTCCTTTAGTGTAAAAACTCTCACTGGTATTTGAATTATCTTTAACAGTAAAACGGCTACGACCACACTATTTTATTAGTGGAAGATACAGACAAGGATCCTTGAGAGGCGGTATTTCAACTTTGGGGATATGTCCTACTCAACAGTGAGACAAGGAACGGTCCTAGGTTTCGCTTTGACCGGCGCCCGCGGGTTTGTGCACTGTGGGATTTACTGCTCTTCTCACCGTATCGCGCTCGGCGGCCAGCAGTAAACTGGTCTCTGAACGCTGCTAAGGGGTGCAGCTGGTGCTGGCATTAAAAGCAAACCGAAAGACAGGTCATAGACACGAACTTGCTGTAACTTTGATTTGAACCGAGGTTGATGTAGCCACAACACAGCACTAATCACTGTACACAGTCACGATGCACCAGAGGCCAACAGGTAATTTCTTTGACATAAATATTTTCACATTATTTTTGCTGTTTAATTCTTTGACACACATGCTCGTGCTTTTCTCTCTTTCACGCCCTTCTCCGGTTCTCCCTCCCTATTCAGTTACTTAAGAAAAACAATTTTAATCTCTCAAGATCCGGCCTGTGCCTCACAGGCTTCCTGGGAGGTCTGTCTCATGCATGCCTCTGCTTTCTTTCGCTCCTTTTCACATTTGCTCTTTGGACCTGATCTACTTCCCGCTGAGCCAAACCGACCACATCTACTAAGCCGCTGCCCAGAGTGGGGAGATGGTCGAGTGAAGGCGGAGCAAACGGGGAGCTGTCACGGAACCCATCGGGCACGCAGCTTCCCTCGGGCTCCCCTCAGGCTCCCCTCAGCTCAGGCCCGGGAGCGTCTCCGGGGCGCCAGCATCTGCGGCGGGTGTGGAGCAAGGCGCGACGGGGACGGTCGGCTGCCCTTCTGCCTTCGGGATAGCCCGACGCACGACTCCCCCACCGGAAGGAGCACGCTGCGTCGACTCCTCCTCTCCCGTTGTCCGAGGCTTTGGAGCCGTCGCCACTGCCCTGCGAAAGGTGGGTGGCTCCGCCTACCTTGGAAGGACTGCTTACGCTCTACATAGATGAAAAAGAATACTTTTTTTCGAGTCTCTGTGGCGCAACCGGTTAGCGCGTTCGGCTGTTAACCGAAAGGTTGGTGGTTCGAGCCCACCCAGAGACGCCTTCCTGGCTTTTTTCAGTATGTAATTTAAGGGTTTGCAGTTATTTCTGCTTCGTACATCATTTCTACGTAAACTCAGAGGAAGGACTCCTTTACCTTTCTTGTCACCCGTGTCTTGTCCACAGTCAGAGAACCTAAGCCAAGATCACTTCTGCTCTTCTGATCCTCACAGAAGACTCCCGAAGGACACAGGTCACTTGGAATCCAGGATTCCTGGAAAGAGAGTAGAGTCGTCATCTCATCGTTACTCTCTGGGTTCCTTTTAACAGTGAAGTTTTATCCATTGTTTGTACTAGTATTTATTGAACCCTTTACATATACCTTTGAAATTAATTTGTTTCTATGCTTTTATTATTACAAACAATACTGCACTCATCATTCTTGTACACATGTGTATAGGTAGAGTGCCAGAAGGGCAACTGTTCTCTAAGAGAGTTTACATGGTTTTACATATGGTTCCATTCTCTCACCTTCCTTTGGCTTATTAGCTATAACTCTTTTGTTATTTCAGCGACTGCTTTAGGCTTTATAGCATACATTTCTACCTTATCACAGCCTGCCTTCAAGTGATGTCATTCCTCTTCACATTTCTCACCTGCCTGCCTTTATGCTATTGCCCTTATGCATTATACTTTGCATATATTATAAACCCCAAATCTAAGGTTTTTACTTTTCTTTAAACTGTCCCATGTTTTTGAAGATATTTAATTGATAAGAAATGATCTTATATATTTTCCATGCAGATATCATATCTTTTGTCCTTCATTCCTTTATATATACCCGGAATTCTATCTGGTGTGAATTTCCTTCTTCCTGGAGGACTCCTTTAACATTTCTTGTGGTGTGGATCTCCTGACGATGAAGTCTTTCAGCATTTGTATGTCTATAAATGTCATTATTCGCTTTTATTTTTGAAAGATATTTTTGAGGGAAGACACATAGAATTCCATGCTGACTTTTTTTTTCCCTCTCAGTTCTTTAAAGATGTTGCTCCACTGCCTTTATTTTTGTTTTTTGTACGTAGTATGTCTTATTGTTTTGGCTGCTTTAGTGATTTTTCCTTTTCCTATGGATTTGAGCAGTTTAATAGTTTAATAGTGTGCTAGGTGTGGCTTTCTTCATATTCTTTGTGCTCAGGGTTCATTTGCCTCCTTGGACCGGTGGCTTGATAATTTTCATTATAATTGGAATATTTTCTGTCTAGTTTCTTCAAAATTTTATTCTTCAAAAAACTTCTTCAGGTCATTTCAGGGACTTCAAACACTCCCATGACAGGCCTTTTAAAATTGTCCTAGCTAACACAATCATAGTAGGGGACTTTAACACCCCACTTTAACCAATGGACAGATCATCCAAAATGAAAATAAATAAGGAAACACAAGCTTTAAATGATACATTAAACAAGATGGACTTAGCTGATATTTATAGGACATTCCATCCGAAAACAACAGAATACACTTTCTTCTCAAGTGCTCATGGAACATTCTCCAGGATAGATCATATCTTGGGTCACAAATCAAGCCTTGGTACATTTAAGAAATTTGAAATCATATCAAATATCTTTTCTGACCACAACACTATGAGGCTAGATATCAATTACAGGAAAAAAACTGTAAAAAATACAAACACATGGAGGCTAAACAATATGCCACTAAATAAAGAAGAGATCACTGAAGAAATCAAAGAGGAAATCAAAAAATACCTAGAAACAAATGACAATGAAAACACGAAGACCAAAAACCTATGGGATGCAGCAAAAGCAGTTCTAAGAGGGAAGTTTATAGCACTACAATCCTACCTCAAGAAACATCTCAAATAAACAACCTAACTTTACACCTAAAACAATAAGAGAAAGAAGAAAAAAAAAACACCCAACGTTAGCAGATGGAAAGAAATCATAAAGATCAGATCAGAAATAAATGAAAAAGAAATGAAGGAAACAATAGCAAAGATCAATAAAACTGAAAGCTGCTTCTTTGAGAAGATAAATAAAAGTGGTAAGCCATTAGCCAGACTCATCAAGAAAAAAAGGGAGAAGACTCAAATCAATAAAATTAGAAATTAAAAAGAAGTAACAACTGACTCTGCAGAAATACAAAGGATCATGAAAGATTACTAAAAGCAACTATATGCCAATAAAATAGACAATGTGGAAGAAATGGACAAATTCTTTGAAAAGCACAACCTTCTGAGACAGAACCAGGAAGAAATATAAAATATAAACAGACCAATCACAAGCACTGAAAGCCAGGACAAGATGGCTTCACAGATGAATTCTATCACATATTTAGAGAAGAGCTAACACCTATCCTTCCCAAACTCTTCCAAAATATAGCAGGGGGAGGAACACTCTCAAACTCATTCTACGAGGCCACCATCACCTTGATACCAAAACCAGACAAAGATGTCACAAAGAAAGAAAACTACAGGCCAATATCACTGATGAACATAGATGCAAAAATCCTCAAAAAACTACTAGCAAACAGAATCCAACAGCACAGTAAAAGTATCATACACCATGATCAAGTGGGGATTATCCCAGGAATGCAAGAATTCTTCAATATATGCAAATCAATCAGTGCGATAAACCATATTAACAAATTGAAGGAGAAAAACCATATGATCATCTCAATAGATGCAGAAAAAGCTTTTGACAAAATTCAACACCCATTTATGAAAAAAACCCTCCAGAAAGTATGCATAGAGGGAACTTACCTCAACATAATAAAGACCATATATGACAAACGCACAGCCAACATCGTTCTCAGTGGTGAAAAACTGAAACCATTTTCACTAAGATCAGGAACAAGACAAGGTTGCCCACTCTCACCACTATTATTCAACATAGTTTTGAAAGTGTTAGCCACAGCAATCAGAGAAGAAAAAGAAATAAAAGGAATCCAAATTGGAAAGGAAGAAGCAAAGCTGTCACTGTTTGCAGATGACACAATACTATACGTAGAGAATCCTAAAGACTCTACCAGAAAACTACTAGAGCTAATCAATGGATTTGGTAAAGTAGCAGGATACAAAATTAATGCACAGAAATCTCTTGCATTCCTATACACTAATGATAAAAAATCTGAAAGAGAAATTAAGGAAACACTCCCATTTACCATTGTAACAGAAAGAATAAAATATCTAGGAATAAACCTACCTAAGGAGACAAAAGACCTGTATGCAGAAAACTATAAGACACTGATGAAAGAAATTAAAGATGATACAAATAGATGGAGAGATATACCATGTTCTTGGATTGGAAGAATCAACATTGTGAAAATGACTCTACTACCCAAAGCAATCTATAGATTCAGTGCAATCCCTATCACACTACCACTGGCATTTTTCACAGAACTAGAACAAAAATTGTCATAATTTGTATGGAAACACAAAAGACCCCGAATAGCCAAAGCAATCTTGAGGCAGAAAAACGGAGCTGTAGGAATCAGGCTCCCTGACTTCAGAGTATACTATAAAGCTACAGTAATAAAGGCACTATGGTACTGGCACAAAAACAGAAAGATAGATCAGTGGAACAAGATAGAAAGCCCAGAGAGAAACCCACACACATATGGTCACCTTATCTTTGATAAAGGAGGCAAGAATATACAGTGCAGAAAAGACATCCTCTTCAATAAGTGGTGCTGGGAAAGCTGGACAGGTACATGTAAAAGTATGAAATCAGAACACTCCCTAACACCATATACAAAAATAAACTCAAAATGGATTAAAGACCTAAATGTAATGCCAGACACTATCAAACTCTTAGAGGAAAACATAGGCAGAACACTCTATGGCATCACTCACAGCAAGATCTACCTCCTAGAGAAGGTGGAAATAAAAAGAGAAATAAACAGATGGGAACTAATGAAACTTAAAAGCTTTTGCACAGCAAAGGAAACCATAAACAAGACAAAAAGACAACCCTCAGCATGGGAGAAAATATTTGCAAATGAAGCAACTGACAAAGGATTAATCTCCAAAATTTACAATAGCTCATGCAGTTCAATATCAAAAAGACAAAAAACCCACTCCAAAAATGAGCAGAAGACCTAAATAGACATTTCTCCAAAGAAGATATACAGATTGCCAACAAACACATGAAAGAATGCTCAACATCACTAATCATTAGAGAAAGGCATATCAAAACTACAGTGAGGTATCACCTCACACCAGTCAGAATGGCCATCATCAAAAAATCTACAAACAATAAATGCTGGAGAGGGTGTGGAGAAAAGGGAACCCTCTTGCAGTGTTGGTGGGAATGTAAATTGGTACAGCCACTATGGAGAACAGTATGGAGGTTCCTTAAAAAACTACAAATAGAGTTACCATACGACCCACCAATCCCACTACTGAGCATATACCCTGAGAAAACCATAATTCAAAACCAGTCATGTACCACAATGTTCATTGCAGCTCCATTTACAATAGCCAGGACATGGAAGCAACCTAAGTGTCCATAAACAGATGAATGGATAAAGAAGATGTGGCACATATATACAATGGAATATTACTCAGCCAAAAAAAAGAAACAAATTGAGTTATTTGTAGTGAGGTGGTTGGACCTAGAGTCTGTCATACAAAGTGAAGTAAGTCAGAAAAAGAAAAACAAATACTGTATGCTAACACATATATATGGAATCTAAAAAAAAAGAAAAAAAAGGTTTTGAAGAACCTAGGGGCAGGACAGGAATAAAGACACAGACGTAGAGAATGGACTTGAGGACAAGGGGAGAGGGAAGGGTAAGCTGGGATGAAGTGAGAGAGTGACATGGACATATATACACTACCAAATGTAAAATAGATAGCTAGTTGAAAGCAGCCACATAGCACAGGGAGATCAGCTCGATGCTTTGTGTCCACCTAGGGGTGGGATAGGGAGGGTGGGACGGAGATGCAAGACGGAGGGGATGTGGGGATATATGTTTATGTATAGCTGATTCACTTTGTTATACAGCAGAAACTAACACACCATTGTAAGGCAATTATACTCCAATAAAGCTGTTTAAAAAATTAAAAAAAAGAAGTTATCATTTTTCATCTTTAAAGTTTTATTTTGACCATTTTTATATGTTCCACGTTTCTACAACTCTTTGGAATGTGTAACACAGTCATGATAAATATTTTAAAGTCCTCTCTGTTGATTTTACCATCATGTCAGTTCTCGTTCAGTTTTGATTCATTGACTATTCTTCTCCTTATCCATCATGTTTTCCTGCCTCTTTGCATGCCTCACATTCTTTGATTGGATACCAGACATGGCCAAATTTTACTTTCTTGTGTACTGGCTATTTGGTATTCCTATAAATCTTCTTCAGTTTTGTTCTGGGGTAGAGTTAAGTGACTTGTAAACAGTTTGATCCCTTTGAATCTTGGTTTTATTATTTTTTAGGTAGGTCAGTCTAAGGCTGACTAATCCAACTAGTAAGTCACAACCTTCTTTGAGTGTTCTTCTTCATGGCTCTTATGAGTAGTTCAGTCTGGCTGTGGGGAGAGAGTACAACTGCCTGTACTGTGTGAACACCAGGCACTGTCTCATGATATTTTTCAAAGTTTCTTTTTTTGGTCACAAGCATGCTTGTATCAGAACTCCACTCATTACTTGAAGGAAACCCTTTCCAAATGCCTGGGTTCTCTCTGTTCATCTCTCTCATCACTAAACCTGTCCTATGAACTCTAGCTCCCTTGTTCTCCATGGATACTCAGCCTCATCGCCACAATCCAAGGAGTTGGACTCAGATCCCCTCCTTGTCCTCAGCCTGGAGACTCTGAAAATAGTAAGCTGGGTCAATGGCAGGGCTCACCATATTTGTTTCTCATCTCTCAGGGATTTCTACCCTTTATTTACTGATTTCCAGTGTCTTGAAAACTAATATTTTATGCCTTTTGTCTTTTTCTTTTCTTTGGGGACAGGGGAGAAGGGTAGGGTCAGGTTTCAGGCAGAAAAGTAAATCTCATTTCTGTCACTACACCTTTACCAGAAGCTGAAAGCTGCTCTTCGTGTGTTCCTAGTATGACTTCAATAGGAGGTGTGCCACTTTATAGACCAATGTATTTTTACAACTCAATGAAAGATCCTTTTTCTTCATAGTCTTTCTAGTACAACAAACTTTCTATAAATCTATCTGATACTCTTACAACAGGTGTTGGACTCCTGACTCAACTAAGCAGGGGGTATGGCAGAAGGACAATGTGGACATTACCCAGAGGTACCATATTGCATATGTTCAGCTGATAACTTCCAAGATGTTTAGAAAGTCTTTCAGTAGTTGTTATTGGTTTTGGTGGTGACCTACTAAGTTGGGTCCAGAAAAGATTGACCAGAATGACTCCAGGTTGCTTCCTGTCAAGTAGCTGATCAATTGGAGGGGAATAACTACTGGTCCCAGACATTTATTCATCTTCCCTTCCCTTTGTGAATTGCTATTTGCCTTCTTGGACACTCACAATCTGTGGACTGGTCACTTTCCTACTCAAAGTTGGGTTAGTAATCCAATAGCTGTCTCTATATGATTCCTTGACAGTGTTTGTCTATTTCTGAAAAAAAATTGTTCTATTTGAGACAAAACGTTGGAAGCAACAGAATCCTGCACCTGACGATGCTTCTGGTGCAGACCTGGATACCAAGAGTTGTTGGCTCACCCTCTCTTGGTTCTTCTGTTGAATCTCATGAGCACACATGAGCTCTTAGGCTTTTATACTCTAAATCCAGTTCTTGAACATTCTCTCTACTCTCTTTGTGGGTGTTTTTGTCTGTCTGTCTCACTCTGGCCCTCATACTCTAGACTGCCCCATTCCACCCACATTCTTTTCCTCCTCTTCAGCTTTCTAGAACCTTGTGTTAGAATTCCTTCAATCACTGAGCACTTATTAGGTGTTACTAAGTGTCAGGCCCTGGTCCAGGAGAGATGCTGAAACCTGAGCAAACCCAAGGTCTCTGTCTGTGGCGTCCCCTTCTGGAGGCATCAAAAAGTGTGGGAGCATAATTTGTTCAAGCCCTGTAGTTCCTGGCTCCTCTGCCCACCTGGGCCTAGGGACACCAGCGGTGCTCGACACAAAAGAAGCATAAAGAAGAATGGAAAAATGGATGAATCCAGATCTAGAAGGCAGGTAACCAAGAACCAAAACAAAATTTTTTTTTAAATAAACAAGCCCTTTATGAAAATAGCTGGTCTTCAGTGACAGCTCCTTCCTGGAGAAGATACTCCATGTGTTTTACATTTCTTCAAGTGACATGATGGCTGTGCTCACCAACATACTCTAAAGGTACCCACACGTCCTCTTAACCTATTAACCTATGGCCACTCTGTAATCTATAAAAATACACACCAGCATTATATAAAAACAGGGTTTTGTTATTTCCATCTTAATTAAAAATTCTCCAGGCAAATATTATACTTTAATTAATTTAGTATCAGTCTAGGCACTTAAAGATCATGATAGATCTTAAAAACACAACTTGAGCTGAATCATAATAGAGAAATGAATGTTGGAATCATATATTGAATGATACCTAAAAACATTTACCCCCAAATTGTAAGTGGAATAATTGTTACAATGAATTCTAGAATTATAAGAGTTAATCTCCATTTAAAAGTTATTAAATGGTATATTTAATTTACTGGAACACATAATTTTAAACTTTATAAACTTAAATATGTATTGGAATTAAAGTTCTCTTATTGGACAAGTAAAACCAGTAGAGGAAAATTAGGCAATTCAGTGTCATGAGGATTTAGAAGAGAACATAAATACAAGGTGTGTATAAACTAGAATACTCTGCTACCAATATTTTCTACACTATTAGAAAATCTGAAAGACAGAGTAAAGTAGTTTTTAGACCAAAATTATTAAACCAGTGTGATGCATAAAAGGAGTTATCTCTAAAAAAAAAAAAAGGAGTTATCTCTAAAAAAAAAAAAGGAGTTATCTCTAGAACTATGACATGACATAAATATTTTCTATGCTATTATGTCAAGTTTTAGAATTCTTTAAAGTCTTTAAGAGTATTTGAGATTCATCTTTATTATCAACTTAAATTATTTTTTCTTATACCTGGCATGGAGACCACTAATTTATCTAGACCACTAATTTATCTACTTTTTAATTTCCCCTGACTTACATTTCAGCAAGAAAGAAAGTTTAGGGATCTGTGAAGGAGAAGAGAGAGAAAAGGGTCAAAAATGTGTTTGAAGAAATTATGACTGAAAATTTCCCGAACCTGAAGAAGAAAGCAGATATCTAGTTACAGGAAGCACAGAGGGTCCCAAACAAGGTGAACCTAAACAGACCGACACCAAGATATATCATAATTAAAATGGCAAAAGTTAAAGACAAGGACAGAATTCTAAAGGGAGCAAGAGAAAAACAATGAGTCATACAAAAGGGAACCCCCATATCATTTCTGCAGAATATTTGCAGGCTAGAAGGGAATGGCATGATATATTTAAAAGTGCTGAAAGGGAAAATCTACAACCCAGGATACTCTAACCAGCAAAATTACCATTTAGAATTGAAGGAGAGATAAGGAATGTTTCAGACAAGAAAGAAAGTTCAAGAAACCCCATGGACACCGTCCACTGGGATCCTAGAAATAGAAACTCAGTGACTACCCATCTTGGAGAGAGGCACAATGGAATATGTTCTGCAAACCAGGATGCCTCTGTCTGCTTGGACTCAGACTGGACCTGGGACCAGATCAAGGCCAGGACAAGCAGGACAAGACAAGACTAAGTGCCATTGTTGTCACAGAGCAGCCACTACACCCGCCCCCCGCCAGCACTGATGCAGTCAATTCTGGGAAGCTCTTCAAAACTTTCCCCTCCCTTTAACGCATTTCCCATCTGCTCCCCTCATCCTCCTACTACAGGAAACATGCTTCACCTTTCTGTCTGGTCAGAACTCTTTTCGCTCCATACAGGGCACCAAGAGCCAGGCAAGAGCCAAGGGGGCAGCCACACTTGAAGAGACCCTGAAGTGTCTCTCCTGAGGTAGGCGGTTCCAGCGCTCAGGCTGACCCAAGACCCCACTGCCCGCCAAGGCAACCGGGAGGAGTCCGGAGGTCAGCCGGTCCGGGGGGACTCCTACAAGCACAGGGCGTGCCTGGCCTGCACTTCGGGGAGAGCTGAATAAAACACGACCTGAAGCTTCTCTACAGCCTGAAGAGAACAGATTCCAGGTTCCTGAACGGGCAAGAGGGGCCTCCTCGTGAGGACAAAGCCTTCCACTTGTCTTGGAGGACAGGTCCTGCAGAAGTTGGTTTTGAGGGAGATGCCAAAGGAAAGGAGCAACAGCGGCCCAACCAGTGATCTTGAGTTGCAATGTCTGCAAGTTACTCCAAAAGGCGTCGCGATTCATATACATGGAGAGAGAGTGAGAAAGCAAACATGGGAAAATGTTAACTCTGCACGGTTAGGTAGAGAATATACGATGTTAGTATTTCAATTTTTTGGTATGTTTCAAATGTTGTATGTTTTTGTTTTTTATTGTTTTGGGAACTCAAGTTCCAGGTTCTCTTTGGATGAAAAACTCTGAAAGCAAGACATTAAATTCCTGAGATGAAGGGAGAATGAAGGCGAGGGGCTGCTCAGCCCTGGCTGTTCATCACATCTCACCTCCTCCTCACCACCTTCTGGGCAATGCCAAGAATCCTGAGGCAGGACCTCACTGGAGTTTAGGGACTCAGTGCAGAAGCACTTCTGCATCTGGACTTTGTAGCAAAACACACCTGTGGGGTTGAAGAGGAAGACTCCTTTGAGTGGAGACGCTGAGAAAAGAGCTTCCCTGACAGGGAATCAAACCGGGGCCGGAGCTGTGAAAGTGGGGAATCCTAGCCACTAGACCATCAGGGAGCCACACTGGAGCCCCAGTTTGGCCTCTCCTCTTCACCTCTTCACAGGTGATAACTGTGAAAGTAGAGGTTAGGTTTCAGAGATGCAGAGAGCAGAATTGGGGGTTCCCAGGGCCCAGGGCTGAAGGCAGCTGTGCAAGGCTCCCAGCCCTTGCCCCGCCGCTCCTCACCTTTCACTTCTCCTGTTCTGGGCGATGCTTTGGGCTCTGAGGCCAGGCCGCAAGGTAACTGGCTGGGTTCCATCCTGGCCTAGCTTTAGCGCTGTGTGCGGCAGAGCCAAGGTCATGCTCTCTTTCTGAACCTCGGTTTCCTTATGAGTCAGGTGCCAACTTGATTTTCCGCGGGTGATGAGCAATTCTGTCTACTTCCTGATCTCTGACCTGGCTCCGGGGGCTCTCCGGATAATGGCACGTGTACCGGCTCCTTTTCGTGCCGCGACAACTCAATTCATGGAGTCTGAAGTTCTTTATCTACCCGTCTTTGGCTCCAGCCCCCGGTGCAGATTTGGGTTCAGTCTCTTTTGTTCTGTCACGCAAATTATATTGTTCCGCAAGTGTGCTGAGCTGTGGGAAAGCCAAGTGTGCTTCACAGGGATGAACTCCTTGGTTTTCAGAGACGTGTCAGTGTGTAGAGGAGATTTAGGTGCCAGATGAGATGAGGGGATTTCTGGACATAAAGGTAACCTGAAGTTGGCTTTGTCCTGTGCTGTCCTTAGAGAAACTGTTTGTGGCTTGGTCTCCAAAGTGACTCAGACAAAGGCGGCCTTGTTCGTTCGTAATCCTGAGTAGGCTTTCAGGTGGTAACGGAATGCCTCCCATGTTTCTTGGGGATTGAAAATGCAGCTGCTTCTGCTGCCTCACCCCATACCCCTAGCCTCCTTTTTGTTTATAAAATGTGAATGTAACTCGGAAAAATCAAACTGTTTCCTCCCGGTTTGGAATCGGGGACCTTTTGCGTATAAGGCGAATGTGATAATCACTACACTGCGGAAACAAGCCAAGTGCGTGAGTTTAACGATACGAAAGTTTAACGATGTGAAAACTGTAGGTCCTGCCACCACTGTTCCGGCCACCAACCTTTTAAACTGAAGAATAAACCTGGAAGCACCAGTGGTCCCTCAAGCAAGGAGACTGCGGCTCCAGACAGGCCCTGGTTAAGGCTCCTCGCCTTCCCAGAAGCGAGGACCATGGGACATCGCACCCCCCCCCCAAGTTTGACTTCGGGATGCTGCATCCAAAGTAGGGTCTCCAGTTCCACAGCTATGCCCCCGGGTGCAGGGGTCACCTACGCTGACTCCTCAGCTCCTAGAAGCCGCAGGAGCCGTGGGCTAGGTGCCTCTGAGCCTCAGGCGCCGCCCAGCAGTGTGCACGCCTGATTCCCGGGGTGCGGACTCGATCCTCGCTGGTTCTTTTCACGGAGCCAGTGGTCAGCGCTCTCGGCTCTTGGAAATGAACCGTGCTTGGAATTCAGGGAACCGTAGGAACGTCTCTCCCCGCCCTCTCCTCTGCTCAGATGCTCCGGATCTTCCCGCTCTTTCCTCTCAAGCCCTTTTGCCTCAGCGCTTCTCGGGTTATCAAAGGTGATCTCTCCGGTATCCTCCAGGCGAAAGTGATTCCTCCGGTTTCTATCTCTGTCGCTTAATTCTTTCAATTCAATTTAAGTTCAATATTTTAATCACGCATTTATGTTTTAGCCACTAGTAGCAAAGGCTATACCTTAGGGCATTTGGCGGTTTTAAACCATGGAATGAACATATATCAAAAGTTGTGGGAAACAGCTTAAATCAGTGCTGAAAGGGAAATTTAAGGCCTTAGAGCTTACATTAGAAAAGAGGTATATAGATGTTTGGATGGAAACAAATCACTAGAATGTTTCCTCTTATAGGTATTAAAAAATAGTACTTTTGGGCTTCCCTGGTGGCGCAGTGGTTGAGAGTCCTCCTGCCGATGCAGGGGACACCGGTTCGTGCCCGGGTCCTTGAAGATCCCACATGCCACGGAGCGGCTGGGCCCGTGAGCCATGGCCGCTGAGCCTGTGCGTCCGAAGCCTGTGCTCTGCAACGGGAGAGGCCACAACAGTGAGAGGCCCACGTATGGCAAAAAAAAAAAAAAAATAGCACTTTTAGGAAACTGATTATTGTAAGTGTTTAATTTTGTCTCATATATAGTTGGCATTGGAAGTTTAGCCCTTCCTTGAATGTATACTGCAGATTTTTTAAAAAGCAAGTTATATATTTATTATGTTTAGTGTCATTTGAAATACCCCCTTTCATATGTTATAAATAAAGTGAAATTTATGTGAAAAAAAAGAAAAAAAAAGAAATCAAATCAATAACCTAACGTCCTGCATCAAGAAACAAGAAAAAGTAAAAGAAATCAAGCAAACAGAAGGAAGAAAATAATACAAAGCAGAAATCAATGACATTAAAAACAAAAAAGCAATAGACAAAATCAATAAAATGAAAGCTGATTCTTTGAAGAGATCAATAAACTTGACAAAGGAAAAAGATAGAAGACAAATACCTAGTATCAGGAATGAATAGAGACTACAATCACCACAGATTTTGCAGATATTAAAAGGATAATAAGGGAATATCATGGAAAATTCTACACAGATATATTTGACCACGTAGATGAAATGAACAAATTCCTCATAAGTACAAACTACAACAACTCACTCAATATGATACTGATCATTTGTATAGCTCTATAACTGTTCAGGAAAGTCAATTTGTAATTTAAATATTCCAAGGAAAGAAATCCCAGACCCAGATGGTTGTGCTGGAGAATTCTACCAAAAGATTAAAGAAGAATTAATACCAATTCTATACAATCTCTTCCAGAAAATAGAAGAGTACAAAACACTTCTCAATTCATTCTATGAAGGCTGTATTACCCAGACACCAAAACCAGGGGGAAAAAAGTTCAAAAAGAAAACTATACCTATGTTACATAAATATATAAATATTCTAATATCCTAGAAATTTCCCTCATGAATATAGATGAAAAATCTTAACAAAATATTAACAAATAGAATTCAGCAATATGTACAAAGAATTACACACCATAACCAAGTGGGGTTTACACCAGAGCTGCAAGGTAGGTTCAATAGTCAAAGAAAAAAATAGTTTAAATGCTCATAGCTATTATCATACTCAATGGTGAAAAGATGAAATCTTCTTCTCTAAGATCAGGAAAAAGACAAGGATGTCCACTCTACTACTTTTACTCAACATAACATTGGAAGTCCTAGCCAGAGCAATTAGGTAAGGAAAAGAAAGAAAAGGAATCCAAATTGGAAAGGAAAACATAATACTGTCATTATTTGCAGATCAAATAATATTTTATATAAAAAAAATCCTAAAGATTCCACAAAAAAACTGTTAGAAATAATCAATGAATTCAGTAAAGTTGCAGGATATAATCACAATACAAATAATACAATAATACAAAAATCTGCTGTTTCTATACACTAATAGCAAAAAATCACAAGGAGAAATTAAGAAAAAAATCCCATTTACAACTGTATCAAATATAATAAAATACCTAGGAATAGATTTAACCAAAGAGATGAAAGACCTGAAAACTATAAGACACTGATGAGAGAAACTGAAGAAGACACAAAATAAATGAAAAGATACTCCATGGTCATGGGTTGGAAGAATTTACATTGTTAAAGTATCCATACTACCCAAAGCAATCCACAGATTCAATGCAAACCCTATAAAAATTTCAGTGACATATTTTACAGAAATAGAACAAACAAACCTAAAATTTGTATGGAACCACAAAAGCTCCCAAATAGTCAACTCAATCTTGAGAAAGAAGAACAAAGCTGGAGGTATCATGCCCTCTGATTTCAAACTATATTACAAAGCTATAGTAATCAAACAGTATGTTATCAGCATAAAAACAGACACCTAAATCAATGAAACAGAATAGAGAGCCCAGAAATAAGCACACAATTAATTTATGACAAAGGAGCCCAGAATATACAACAGAGAAAGGACAGTCTCTTCAAAAATGGTGTTAGGAAAACTAGAGAGCCACATGCAAAAGGATGAAACTGGACCACTATCTTACACCATACACAAAAATTAATTCAAAATGGATTAAAGGCTTAAAAGTAACACCCTAAACCATAAAACTCCTTTAAAAAAACACAGATGGTAAGCTCCTTGACACTGACCTTGGCAATGAGTTTTTGAATTTGACACAAAAAGCAATGGGAACGCAAGCAAAAATAACAAGTGAAACTACATTAAACTAAAAAGCTTCTGCACAGTCAAGGAAACCATCAGTAAAATGAAAAGTTAACTTACCAAATGAGAGAAAATATTTGAAAATCGTATATCTGTTGAGAGATTAACAGCCAAAATACACAAAGAACTTATATAACTCAATAGCAAAAAACCCCCCAAAATTCCAGGTAATAATGGGCAGAGAATCTGAATGGACATTTTACCAAAGAAGACATGTAGATGGCCAAGAGGTACATGAAAATGTGCTCAATATCACTAATTATCAGAGAAATGCAAATCAAAACCACAATGAGCTATCACTTCACACCTGTTAGAATGGCTATTATAAAAAAGACAAGAAATAACAAGTGCTGGTGAGGATGTGGAGAAAAAGAAATCCTTGTGTCCTGTTGGTGGGAATGTAAATTGGTGCAGCCACTATGGAAAACAGTATAGAAGTTCCTTAAAAAACTAAAAATAGAACTACCAGATGATCCAGCAATTTCACTCCTGGGTATATGTCCAGTAAAAATGAAAACACTTCTTTGAAAAGATATGTGCACCCCCATGTTCACAGCACCCCCACAGTAGCCAAGACATGGAAGCAACTCAGGTATGCATCAACAGAGGGTTAGATTAAGAAGATGTAATGTGTGTGTGTGTGTGTGTGTACACACAATGGAATATCACCCAGACTTTAAAAAGAATGAAACTGCCATTTGCAGCAATGTGGATGGACCTAGAGAATATGATGCTTAGTGAAATAAGTCAGACAGAAAAACACAAACACTATATGATATCACTTATATGTGGAATCTAAAAAAACAAAACAAATGTATATGCAAAACAGAAACACACACAGATATAGAAAACAAACTTGTGGTTATCAAAGGAGAGTGGGAAGAAGGGATGGACAAATTAGGGGTATGGGATTAACAGATACAAACTACTATATAAAATAGTTAAGCAACAAAGATATACTGTATAGCACAGGGAATCATATCCATCACCTTGTAATAACCTATAATGGAATATAATCTGCAAATATACTAAGTCACTATGCTGTACACCTGAAGCTAACACAATATTGTAAATCAACTATACGGCAATAAAAAAAAAAAAAACCTAACAAACCACAAAAACAGAAGTATGGGAGATGGAGATAAGCGGGTGTAGACTAGGGCAAGGAGTTTGATTTTATTTTAAATAAACTAAGCTCATTTCTCCCTAGAAGCCCCACTAATATTTAAAATAGCTCAACTAGAAAAAATGGCTATGATGGCACGATTCATTAGTGGAAGCTACAGACTGCTTGAGAGCAGGCATTTCACATTTGGGAGTAGCTTCTGAGCATGCTCAGACATGGGGCCCATCCAAGGTTCCCAGTGGCCTGGCTGTAGGTTTGTTCACTGTGGGTTTTCCTTCCCTTCTTTGGATCGCATTGCGCTGGTAAGTCTTCAGTAAATCCTGCTCTATGGCTGCAAATAACGGTCGCAGTCAGTGCTGGGGTTAAAAGCAAACCTAAAGACTCAGTTCCTGTCAAGATAAATGGCAGACACTGTGGTTTGGATTGAAGGACTACAGGCACAATACAGACTACTAACGCTGCTGGCAGATGGTGTGTTTCCTTTAATATTTTCGACGAGAAGTATTCACACTATTTTGTTGCTTTGTTCTTCGACAACTTACTTCCTGACAGGATGCAGTAAGAAGCACAAATACTATGTGCTGATCTTTCCAAAAATGTTTAGTTTGATCAGAATGTAGGATATTGAACAAGATAATTAGCCTGTCCTCTTCAGAAATTCAATGCCATCAGAAACAACAAAAACAAAGACATCAGGAGAGAGTTCCAGGTAATAAGGACCAAAGTGTAATTTAGAAACTTTAATTAGAACAGGGGAAGATACCAGTACCACAACACACACACTTAATTCTTAATCTCTTGCTCATATATATGTATAATATAGATGCATATGTTAAATGCATCTGTATCTAGATGCATGCACATGCATATGACATTTTTTAAACAATTGTAAAATTTATACCTGGAGCATATATCAGATAATAGTATTGAATTAGTATTAATGTCCTATGATTTGGTAATTGAATTGTATTATGGTTACATAGAATGATGCCCTTAACACCAGGAAATACATGCTGAAGTATTTAGAAGTGGGCATTTTGTCTGCATTTATTAAAGCAACATGAATGGGTGGGTGGGTGAGTGCAGACAGAGAAAAGGAGCAAATGAATGTTAATTGTTGTATTTAGATGAAAAGAATAGAGGTGTTCATTGTATGTTTCTTTCAAATTTTCTGTAGGTTTGAAATTTTTCAAAGTAAATAATTGTGGGGGGAAACGATTGTAAACCACAGAAGGCTGTGAAGAGCTGAGTCCTGGACTAAAACTTGGCTCTCAATGTCTCTCTCCCTTGCAGAAGGTTGTGACAGTGCTCAATGCCACCCACTCATACAAAAAAATGTAAGTCAGAAGTGTGCTGTACAAACCCATCTAAAGGATCCCTTCCTGCCACCCGGGATTTGTCCTCCTTACATGAATCAGCTTTCTAACACAGAAGTCTGGTAAGTTGGAGGCTACTTTATATGTTTCAAAGCTTCTGAATGAGATGTCCTGATGTTATATTTGATAGCAAAAGACAGACAGAGGGTATGAGGAATTCATTTTTAGAAAAAAAAATCCAAATGAGAGTGGAGATATTTGAAAGCTACCAGTTCCATCTAGGTATGTTATCTCTCTCTCTGTGGGCCCTAAACAGAGACCTCTAGGATGGGACTTTTGCTAGAGTGTATCGGAAATACAACAGTGAACAGTAGACTCTCAGGATCCTTCTCTGGCAGAGATTCTATCACTGTGTCCTTGGGTCCCGTTAGGTGGATATGTACGAGACCGCGGCTCTGCTTACAGATGCCCAACTGTGGGGGCAGAACTTTTTGTCTGAGTATCTTGGTTCCCAGAGGGTGAGACACAATGAATATTTTCTTTGTAACACCAGGTGTACAATAATATTTAATTTTGGGATGAAATGATACACTCAGACCTGGTTTCTATCACTCTGGGGTATAAATGCAGTGGGCACTTTAAAGTTTCCTGCTTTAAGCTGAAGAAACAAAGCTTTATAATTTTGATTTGCACAAAAAGATGATAGCCAACAGAATGTATAAAAAATAAACTCTATTCTAGGATCTTTATAAACCCCCAACCTTCAAGGAAAAATGACATGTGCTGAAGAGTTGATAAATGGTCTGCAGCGACACTATTCTGACTTATTCTTCACCCAAATCCTTGCCATTTTCTTCCAGCTGCTGACTCCAGTTATCCACAGGATGGGGGTGGGAAGGAAAAAGGGTTAGGGCTTCTCAAGATTATCTGAGAATCTAGGTATTAGTGTCCCTTAGGCAGTTGTCACATTTGCAGGCTGAAGGGCTGTGATTTCTGTAATCAAACTATCCATTTGGAGTAAAAGTCTGGAGTGGCTGTGAAATCTTGCTCTTCCTTTCAGATTTGGACTTTTGCTTGTTTTGTTGTTTTTCTCATCAATTGGGGAAATGTTTGTGACTATACTTTGTTGAAATAAGACAGAACGTTTCATAGTTCCAGCATTAGTTGTTACCTGAAACAGAAAACAGAAACAAAAACTGAGAATTTTCTATCAGGTTCTGGTATCAGGTTGATACCAAACTGAGGTTTGATTAAGAGCTAAGAGAGGAAAGAGGCCACGTGCCACCTGAATGCAGTTGAGTGGATAAACTATGGTGGTAAGCCTACAGTCTGGAAAGAGAAAGTTGTGCTAGCAGATTAGAGGGAAAGTCCTCTGAAAGATACTGTCTGCACTGTGGTGTGGAACTTAGGCCCCCACCAGCTCAAAATACTGATAGCCCTGCTCAAAGCTGCTGCACCTTTAAGCAGCTTTTAGCTTTAAGCAGCTTTTAGCTAGATCCCTACCACCTCCTGCTCAGTATCAGTTTACTCTCCATTCTACTCTTGTGGAGAAAAATGAAGGCCTTTCACACCTCTCAGGAGAGATGTGCCTAGCTTCAAGCATGCACATTCAGAAACAGTCTGTTCTAGGAAAGAGAGGATATGTTGAATGGAAATCTGGCTCCTAAATCCATGTCTGATTCCTTTTAAATAGGAGGGTGAGGGCTTCCCTGGTGGCGCAGTGGTTGAGAGTCCGCCTGCCGATGCAGGGGACACGGGTTCGTGCCCCAGTCTGGGAAGATCCCACATGCCGCCGAGCGGCTGGGCCCGTGAGCCATGGCCGCTGAGCCTGCGTGTCCAGAGCCTGTGCTCCGCAACGGGAGAGGCCATAACAGTGAGAGGCCCTCGTACGAAAAAAAAAAAAACAATAAATAGGAGGGTGGTGTCAAGGGAACAGCCCTAGAATGTGAAACCAGGAGGCTCTCAGTCACCACCTGTGTGATGTGATTTATAATAAGAAATGTATATTTGGTCTTCATCTCTGTTTCTGGCACAGAGCTCCTAAAACCCTTGGAATTTCCTAAGTGATGGAGGGATAAAGGTTATTGTGTTATGTTAATGAGGCAACTTTTGGAAAGCAAGGAATGCGGGGGGCTTGTTGCCAGGAAGGTCCACCTTGTGATTAGAGGGTTGGAACTTCCAGTCCCAGCTCCTGACCTCCTGGGAGGGTTTTTAGTGTTGTGAGAGCTTCCGGGTTGGTGAACACATGGAGGTGCTGGGAGAGTGGCTTGCTCTGAGAGGGCATGGAAGCTCCACACCCTTCCCCCCTGCCTTGCCCTATGCATCTCTTCCATTTGCTGTTCCTGAGTTATATCCTTTTATAATAAACCTGTAATCTATTGATAGTAAGTAAAATGTTTCTCTGAGTTCTGTGAGAAACAATTCTAGGAAATTAATCGAACCTGAAGAGGGGGTGGTGATATCCTCTGATTTCTAGCCAGTCAGTCAGAAGTACAGGTAACAACATGGGCTTTCAACTGCCCTCAGAAATGGACAGGGTATGGGGGTGTGAGGCAGTCCTGAAGGCCTGAATGCTTAACCCTTAACCTGTGGAAGGGGAAATCTCCCTTACCACATTGGAATTGGTACCAGAACCTATATACCATTCAGGTACAGTTCCTTTGCCCATGAGGAAACAGTAGGTCAAGAGGTTAAGTAGTAACTAAAGGCACATGACCTGTAAATTGAGAAACCTGGGACTGGAATCCAGGCTTCAGTAATAGGGTGAATTTTGTAACTAAGTGGTGGATTTCCCAGAGCTACTCATTCCTGGAGCCTGGAGTCTTGGGGACCTGTAGAGGGAGCACCTTTGTAGGCTGAAAAAACTGAGAATTCTCGGTTGTGAAATAGTTTTGGTCTCCCCATCATCATCTTTTGTTTCGATACCCAGATGTGGCAAGAGAAAAGAGAGAGCGGAGAGTGATCTCACCCTATGGGTTTTGACCACTTATCTCTGGAATATGACTCAGGTGAGCCAGAAGGCTCTGATTTTCTTTCCTGATGTCTGTTTTCATTGTACAGCTGGGCAGTGGACTCCAAGATCTGCCTGTAGAAGTGAGAAGTGCATCCTGTTCCAGGAAATAATTACAGTTTAGACAAGTTACACACATTTGCTTAAGAGGATGCTTTCTGCAGTTCCTTGTCCTGTGCTTCTGTCTCAGCTCAGAACAAAACCGGCACTCAAGGGTTGGGACTTCAGCGTGACGGGGCAGAAGCTTAACTTTCACATGGCCCTTAACAAATGCCAAAACATTCATATGTAATATCACACCTAGCGGCTGCAATTAGAAAGAAACCTTTTCCTATTAAATAGCTGCTGCTTTGGTGTGGGAAGGGGCCAGCTCACTGTCCCAGCACAAGACTGTGGAATGATGGCCTCTGTGTGAATGCAATTTAAGAGGAGGATGTGGGAACAAGAACCACCTTGGGGACCATGAAGAGTAACCAAGACAAAAGGGAGGGGGTGAGGATGGCAGCCGTGGAGACCCTCACTCTGCTGGAAAAAGAGCTCAGAAACCTGAGTTCTGCTGAATGACGATCACACAAGAGGAGAGGAGCAGAAAGTATACAGCACAGGAGTCACAAGCATGGCTTTGGAGGTCAGACAGCTCTAGGATGGAGGCATAGCTCAGCCTTGGGGCAAACCTATCAGAGCCTACTTATTCACCTATCAAGTAAGAATAATAGTACCTGCCCCATCTGCCTAGCTGGGCCATTTATAAGAAGTAAGTGAGCTTCTCTGGTGGCGCAGTGGTTGAGAGTCCGCCTGCCGATGCAGGGGACATGGGTTCGTGCCCCGGTCCGGGAAGATCCTACATGCCGTGGAGCTGCTGGGCCCGTGAGCCATGGCCGCTGAGCCTGCATGTCCGGAGCTTGTGCTCCACAACGGGAGAGGCCACAACAGTGAAAGGCCCGCGTACCGCAAAAAAAAAAAAAAAAAAAAAAAAAGAAGTAAGTGAAGTAAGGTATATCAAAGCTCTTGAAGTCTGTAAAGTCCTGCACAGGAGACTGGTCCTTAGAGAGATATACATGGCCAGAAGCAGGCAAACTTGGGCCTCCCCTACCATTTCTTTGGTCAGAAATGCTGAGATGATGTTCCAGCTTTTCTGGAAGGCAGGCATTGATGAAAAGGATTTCCTTCAGGTGCTGGCACAGGTTCTGGATCTCATCTACTGCAGCCATTCCCCCAGGACATGGAATGATGTAGAAGGTGGAAAATCCTTACCAGTAATGGGGTGGCCGGGGGCCTCTCAGCAAGATCCCTGCCTTTCACCATTCTTCTGCCAATTCATCTTCTCATCAGGGAACACCAGGTAGCTTCCTTTAAGAGCCCTTAGGCTTTCAAACAAAGCGTGGCCCAGGGCCAAGCTCACTCCATAGAGCCGCCTCCTACACAAGGATCTGGGAAGTCTAAGGGAGGTTGACACAAGGTGGGAAAACACTGAAGGCCTCTGAGTAGGGGGTGTCTAGCACTGGGAAAGGAGTGGCCCCCTCTTCAGTATGACTTTGTGGGTACTAGGAAGGTATTCCTCTCTACTAAATACCTCTCCCACCTGATTTATGACTGAACATCTTTAAGAGATGGCAAAGACCTCCCTCTGCACCACAGGGTGAAATGGGAAGCAGGAGTGAAGATACCTTTGTAAGGGAATGGACTGAGTAACAAAAGACTCGTACTTATACCCATCACTGGCAAAAAGACAAAACCTAATGTGGTTTATATCACTATGAAAAACTCAGTTAACAGTGAGCAAATTAAGATAGTTTCTTTCTCATGCCTAGAAGAGAATATAAAACGTATTGTCCTCTAACAATCCAAACTTTTGTCCCCAAAGGAAAGTCATTCAAGTAGGGGAAAGGAGATGAAAGTTGAGGTCTTAGTCTGCACACACCCACCAATGTATCTGTTAACCCAGGGGCTCTTACTCATGGAGGAGCTTCGCTGGCTAGTTTGGGTGGGTTTTTTTGGAAAGGGGCATGTTAGTGGTATTGCTGCTAGATTCAGCCATTTCTCTAGTAGATATGCTAGTTGTTGGTTTAGATTAGAATACTTCACTGAGACTAAACCCACAAACAAACAAAAATAACCCCACCAAATCTTGTGTTGCACAAAGAATGGGAACCCTGGCCATTTACCCAAGTGTTGCCAAGATCAGAGCCTTGGCCTTAGGGACACCACCGATATTCTAGTACTAAGATGGAACCTTATGGGGAGACAAGCCACCTGAGGAGGGATGGACACTGGTGCTTGAACTCAGGAACCATGATAAGTGGGCCCCAAATATGGGCAAGACTGCCAATATTCTTGGACAGCTAGAAAATCCTAAGGGACACCGTTCTGGAACTATAAATAGCAAGAACAATTCAGAAAAGCTAAGATGCATCATCTTAAAGAAGGAAGTTTATTAGACAGATTCCATGCATGTGTTGAAGGGTGGCAGAGAGTTTGCCATGATCCCTTCACTCTCTGCATTCTGGTTTGCCTGGGGTTCCTCAGCTTGCATATGCCAGTGGGGGACAGAGGGATGGAGGTGAGGTGTGGACCAGGAACAATGCAAATGCAAATGACCAGACTCACCAGGGACTTGTACTTAAAACTTGGACCCAGAACTGTGTTCAGCCTAATCACTTTTTCATATTTCAAGGTTAGTTTTTAGGGACTGCCTGCAGAGATGATCTCAATCAACGTAGACAGAGGTGGTGAGCATGTAAAAGCTACCAGAGCTTTATTATTCAGTCTTCTGGTTGTTGGGGGTTATTCTCTTTAATTGGGAGTACTCACTGGCTACATCCACAGCAGAGGTCGCCTCCTGCACATCACACACAAAGGCATTCCTGCTGGGAGGCTGGTGGGAGTCGTGGAGACTGGAATGAGTCAGATACCTTTCATCCAGTGAGTCCTCCAGGACTTCATTCACTTCTTCCTCCTGGAACCCCCTGCTGACCCTGGGTGGGGAATGCAGAGGAGGGAGGGTGGAGGGAAGGCAAGACAGGAGTTTCAACTAAGGCAAACTGGAACCACAGCCTCACAGCTGGTCCTGATATGAAGCTCATGGAAGAGGCACCAGAAACCAAAGGGGTCATCCTCTCAGAGAGAGAAAGCATAACAATCCACTTCTGACTGGGGTTATAGTGTGCCTAGAGTTGGGGTAGGAGAGAGAGCAGCAAGTGTTCAGTGTACTGACCTCATAACGCGGATGAGGAAGTAGACTCAACGACTCCTCTAAAATACACTCTGACACACCGGACACACAGAGACCTATAATATTGGCTTTAAAATGCTGTGGACAAATTTTATGTAATAGTATATGAAGGAGTCCATTGAATAATGGCTCCTGAGGCAATGTAACCTCCTAGGGCTCTTGCAGCTTTTAGACCTCTCTCTCTCTCTCTCTCTCTCTCTCTCTCTCTCTCTCTAAATGTTTGATATGATTGACTTTATTTTTCAAGATATTTCTGGCTATGAAACATCTGCCAACATATCTCAGGAAACTGTTCAGAAACCAGATAGGCATCTCACTTTAGCTTTTAACCATGCAGGTTTTTAGAAAATAGAAACCAGGGATCTCTGGCTGGTTTACCTTTAGGTCAGAATGACTCTAGTTAACTTAACTTGAGGAATTACTAAGAAATGGTAACTAATACAAGAACTGCAAAGAGAACAGAAAACATGTATTAATAGGACATATCATTGTATGATGAATGAATGAAATAGGTACAATCAGCAGTTTCTGGTTTCCCCTGGATCTGGGACCTTTGGCCTCTAGGCCTCGTGCTTCTGGAATCCTCTCTAGATTTCACCATTCCATTAACAGCCCCTTCATCATTCAGAGTTACCTGGGTGCCAGTGGCTCCTGTCCGTCTTCATCCTTCCTACCATGATGATTTCCTGTGAACCAAAAATAGAGACAGCTAGTAGGAAATTGAGCAGGTCCCATTTCATGCCTTACAAATACAAGGGCCTATCTGACAGAGCCATAATACCCTACATGTTTGTTTTTTGTTTGTTTGTTTTGGGGGGAATTTTTACTTTATTTATTTAGAATTTTAGAATTTTATTTATTTTTTTATACCTACATGTTTGTTCATAACGCTCTGAAAGAATTATTCCAGGAGGGCTCAGGTTGTGTCTTTAGAGTAGCCTGGCAGGCTTTCCTGAGCAACAATGAACACTGTTGCTGGTGTGGTGAATCGTCCCCATGATGTCTGCTACTGAATCCAGGCAAAAAGTTTAAAATGTCCTGTTCCCCAGCACACAGGATACTTGCCTAGCTGTATTCTATACTTCTTCAGCTGTAACCTTCATTTCCCCCACAAACTGGGTTGAGGGACCATGGTTGTGAGTCCCATTATTCCTCTCACACAGACCCTGCAGCAGCCACTGAGGAGTAAATAGTTTAGGAGAAACCACCTGTTTCTAAGCAACTGACTGGACCAAGGGACCTCTGCATGCTGATGACTGTAAAGAGAATCTTCCCTTCTTTTCCGTTTCTCTTTTTTTTTTTTTCTCTCCTGACCCTGCCCAGAGACCAGCCCAGTTGCAGAACTGTATTGTCGAGGCAGCTGAGCAGGGACCTTAACCACAAATGAGAATCTAGCTCTCTAGTCCAAAAGGGACCTCTTGTCTGAAAAGTGTGAAGAGTGTCCCCTCTTTTTTTTTTCTTTCTCAATTTTCTTCCCTCCTTGCTCTTAAAGTAGCCCCAGTCGTGTGGAACTGCAAGACAGTGAGACAGGAGAAATGACTGGGAAAACCCAATCTTTCTGAACAGAGCGACTTGGAAAAAGGACACTTGGGAACTGGAAAGTAGGGAAGAAATGGCAGAGAGGGGAGAGGCTGGAAAACTGTCTACAAACTGTCAAAAATCCCAGGGCTCATCCCCAAACTGAACATGTGTGGAACAGACCCAAGGAATCATGGCAAAGGATTAGAGATCTGAATTACCATATAAAACACTAGCTAGTGCAAACTAAACCTAGTGACATATTTGCTGGACTGACCCAAACAACACATCAAAGGCCCTGAACACTAAACTGACATTGGAACTACTGCCCATAGAAGGTGAGACAGAACTTGCAGTCTGAACCTAGAAGAGGTTGATTGCCCGCTAGGAAATAATTTCCAGAGGACTTTAACAGGACCCAGTGTCTCACAATATAATATTCAAAATGTCCAGAGTACAATCTAAAAGTACTCAACATAATAAAAACATATAATCATCTCAACAGATGAACGAAAAGCATTTGACAGAACTCAACATCAATTCAAAATAAAACTCTCAGCAAATAAGGAACTTCCTTAAATAAGTTGAAAGGTTTATTCAGCTGTACCGTGCCTGCTCATGTTTGTGTTAGGAGACATAGTTTCTTCTCTGATGTCTGCAGTCGCCATCATAAAACAATAAGTAGAAGGTTTGTTTGTTCATTGAAATATGGATAAATAAAAGAAAACAAACAATAGCTCAACTTGATGAAAGACACTATGATCATTAATTAGAAAACTCAATATTATTAAAAATGTCCATTCTCCTCAAACTTTTCAAAGATTTAAAGCAATGACATTCAAAATCCCAACAGGATTTAAATAGATAATGACAAGCTGATTGTAAAATCTACATGGAAAGGCAAAGAACCTTGTTTTAGGCAAAGAGTTCTTAGATAGAACTACAAACTTATGATCCATAAGATGGACTTCATCAAAATTAAGAAATTCTTCTCTCTGAAAGGGAGTTAAGAGAATGAAAAGATAAGCCACAGACCGGTAGAAAATATTGACAAGTCAAATATCTGATAATGAATTTTATCCAGAAATATAAAGAACTCTCAAGACTTAATAATAAGAAAACAAACAACTCAACTTTAGAATGGATAAAATATATGAACACTCACTTTTCCAAAGATATTTGGATGGTCAATAGGCATATGAAAAGATCCTCAAAATCATTAGTCAATATGCAAATGAAAATTAAAACCACAATGATAAGCAACCACACACCTATTAAAAGGCAAAAAGCAAAATACCTGAAAATATCAAGAGCTGGTGTTGGGGAACAGTTGGAATGCTGACTCATCACTAGGGGGAATGTGAAATGGTATAGCCACATTGGAAAACAGTTTGGCAGTTTCTTTGTGTGTGTGTGTGTTTGTGTTACCAAGAAACATTTTTATTTTGCTTGCAGTACCTTTTTGTTAATTGCACAAAATCATGTCTTGTTTTTGCCATTTAATCATTATCACACAATCCTATTCTGAAAGACAAGTGTTCATTAAAAATGAAGCAAAAATGAAAATTCACAACCTTAATTACGTAGAAGGCAGTGTCTTATAAGTTAAACGTACACTCACCCTATGACCCAGCAATCTCACTCCTAGATATTTACCCAAGTGAAGTGAAGTGAAAATGTATTCTCACACAAAAATCTGTATGTGAATCTTAACAGCTATTATTCATAATTGGCCCAAACTGTGGATGAATGGCTAAACAAATAGTGGTACATCTCTATAAGGGAATAGTACTCAGCAATAAAAATGGAACAAACTACTGATACATTCTGGAGATGAAAAGTCTAAAGGGACAGAAAACAGACCCAGTGGTTGCCAGGGACTGGGTTTGGGGAAAATGGCTGACTACAAAGAGGCACAAGGGAACTTTTAGGAGTGATGGAACTAGTCTACATCTTGATTGTGGTGGTGCTTTTACCACTGCATGCATTTTTCAAGACTCACAGAACTGATACTACAATGGGTCATTTTACTGTATGTCAATTATCCTTAAAAACCAAAACTGATTGGATGGCTGCTGCCTCCTGGTCCAAAACCCTGTGATGAAGGAGGCAGTTGTAACAATGTGGCCTCCAGCCCCATGTATTCTCCCCTGTACTCGCCCCCAGCCAGTCCTCACATTGTCATAGTCCGCAGAATGTGAGGTGAACGGCAGGTGGAGTGTAAGCACCTGACCGTCCTCTTCTTTTAAAATTGTAACCCGAGTGCCTGATATTATTACTGATTCCTGAGGCATCCACTTCAAAGACAGCCATCTCATAGAATCACATGGGCAGCTACAGGACTAGATGAAGAAGCAGGCTGCCCCACCTCTGAAGTTTCTCTTGATTTAGAGATCCCTGGTTGATTTAGATAACTGGTGTTTGACCGCTTATTTTTCTTTCCTGCACTTTAATTCCCCCTCTTCTGTTTTAAATTCACAAATAAAGAGTGAACCCACAAAACCCTAGGCACCCCAGCCTCAACCCAAATTAAACAGAACCACAGGCCTGTGCTGTCTCCCTCTCTACCCCTGACCTCACTGGGCGGCCCTGGGGGAGCCGTGTACCCTCCAGGAAGTGTGAGTAATACACCTCATGTTTTTCAAAGTTCCCTGATGGTTGTTGTTGAGGTGTATCTTGCAATCATAATAAGAACCACAAGGGTTGATCCAGCCATAACATTGGCTCCAAAACGGGAAATGTCTGTGGGGGATTGCCTCGGGCCCAGGGGAGGACCCCCAGGTTTTTCTAGCTGACAGCGTCACTATCCTTTGGCTGAGACTGGCACAAAACAGCAGGACATCTGGCTAAAAAGTCACACTTAAAGTCGTGGAGGTACGGAGTCTTATGTGAGGCTAGGACTTTGGGAGGAGCTAAGGGTCCTCAGAACCTGTAAGCCAACTTACCAGTGGTGAGTTTGCTGGCAAGTCTCTCTGCCAGCTGGCTTCCTTGGGCCAGTAGCTCACAGAATCTCTGTCTCTGGTAGTAGGTAACGTCAGTGCTCCTGAGGAGACTCCCAAAAGACTTGACTGTGTTCTTTGCATGCTGCATGAAAAAATAACAGACACCTTTCCCTTCCTGTAGCTTCTGTCGTAAGTGGGTCAGTTCTCGGGCCTGAGCCTGAATTAGGGGATCATATCTCCTAGAGTGGGAAAGAAAAGTAAAATGTAAAAGTGAAAGTCATGAATGATAAGTTATGGGAATTTCAGCAGAGATATCTCTTAGATTACTCGTAAGAAATTCCCCATGTTGAATTCTTGCACAGGTTGTGTGCCTTGCCTGTGACAGAGGGAATGAGTAAAATAGCACTGGGTTTGTCTCTTTCTTTTTCATTAATTTTGCTTTAAAAAGAAGCCCTTTCAGTTCCTCACTTCAGCCCACACCCATTTCAATGTCATATGCAACATCAAGCATTATGCAGAAAGTGTGTGTGGGGGGAAGTCAGGTACAGAAGTATTGGACAGGTACATCTGATATTAATTGAAAGGATGAAAAGAAAAATCAGTGAGAGGGTCAAGATGAAGAGCATTCCTTTGAATGACTAGAAGATAAGCCGTAATTAGTAAGGAGGCACTTAAGAGTAACAATTAAAATTCTGAGTAACAATTGCATTACTCTATGTGGGATTTCACAGTTTTCTAATTATTGTACAAATATTTCTCATAGATTCCAATCTAGAATGTGAGCTCTGTGAGGCTGGAGACAGTGCTGTATTTACCCAACTTACAGTACACAGTAGCATATATACACCCAAGGCAATCAGTTAATACTTAGAACCACGTAATCGTAATACTAGACTAGATATTGTCATCTACCCCATCTGATGCCTGAATCTCCTCACCACTAAGTGATCTTCTACAGACTGTCTTTCAAACTCTATTCCTTAGAGTTCCTAAAAAGTGTCAGAGGAGGTAAAGGCAGAGACCAGGGAGAAACAGGGCTCCAGACCTAGGCCTCCTTCAATCAAATATCTCTGCTTTAGTGGGTCTTACAAAATTGAGCTTCTCAGATTTCATTTTAACCAAGGTTAAAAGACGTCTTAAATGCCACAATCTACCCTATGTTTGAAACTCTCTAAGGATGGGCAATGCTGGTCCTTGCAAATTAATAATTCATTTCCTAGGCAACAGCTGCTCAATTATCTATCTACTCAATGGCCCTCCCAGTTAACACTCCACATTGTCTGATACTTTGAAAAAAAAAAATCAAAGTTGGGGAGGAGAAACATTATTATCATGAAAGGTACTTCGGAAAACTGGAAATTAGGAGTGTCTCCTTGCCAGCCATGGCCAAGCCCCGGGCCTGCCAAGAGCAGAGGTCCTCGCAGTCTCCAGGCTGCCACCACCCCAGGGGCCTAGTCTTACACAGGCCCAACCCTGAGGCTGCATAACCTGGGGCAGTCACCATCAAGAAGCCCCTCTCAGGGGTCAGGACTGCATTGCCAGCATGAAGTCCTTAAGTCGGGACTGCATAACTAATAAAAATCAAATCTAGGGCTTCCTTGGTGGCCCAATGGTTGGGAGCCCACCTGCCGATGCGGGGGACACGGGTTCGTGCCCTGGTCCAGGAAGATCCCACATGCCGCGGAGCGGCTGGGCCCGTGGGCCATGGCCACTGAGCCTGCGCATCCGGAGCCTGTGCTCCGCAACAGGAGAGGCCACAACAGTGAGAGGCCCACGTACAGCAAAAAATAAATAAATAAATAAATAAATTTTTAAAAAAACCAAATTTAATATTAAAAAAAGATAACAATCACCACACTTATAAAAAGTAAGAACAAGTATAATAATTACAGCAAATATTTGTTGCGAGCTTCACATGTGTGAGAGAGCGTTCTAACCACTGGTAATCATGCATTTAATCTTCATAACTCTCTGAGGTAGACACTGTTCGTATTTCCATTTTACAGATGACGTAGCTGATGTAACTGAGATGCTGGAAAGGTAAGTACATTTGCCCAAGGTCACACAGCTAGAAGCCACATTGCTAGTATTCCAACCCAGGCATGTGCCTCCATTTTATTCATATAGTATTTGAGGGAGAATCCAGAGGCCTAACTAGTCCACCATCCAGTTCCCACAGCCCCACAGGCTGTCTTTGTCTAGTTCTGGGCCTGCCGTGTACATTTCCGCCCTTCTCCTTGCACAGATTTGCTCTTTATTCTATCAGCCTGGGCTTCCCCACTTCACACACTTTCCCACACAGCTTCCTCCTTACCCAAGCCTTGCAGCCGGTCTCATCTTCTCTGCCAGCTCCCCTTCCTCAAACAGCACTTCCTCCTCCAGCACAGATTCAATGAGGTCTTTGTACTCTTCACACTCTGGGGAAACAGAGATGCTGCCTCAGGGGAAAGCTGGACAGGCTGCTGTGGTCACTGCCTTCAAGGGAGGAGGGAGGGACCATCCTGGGGACTGATGTAACCTTGGAAGCAGGCTCTACGCAGGGATTTCCACATCTGATTCCTCAGCCTCCCAACTACTTGGCATTTGATTCCTCCCCATGTTAGAGCTGAGGAAAGAGAAGCTCACAGGCAGGTATAATAACTTTCTCAAGATGATTCAACTGGAATGAAGCAAAGTCAGAATTCACATACCCTGAGTTCTGACTCCAAAACTTTACCAAGCCTTGCAGCCTCTTAAGTAGAATATTAACCTGGGGCATGGAGTAGGAATTTCCCGTGTTTTGGGGAAGCCTCCAAGGACTGTAGAGCTGACAGTTGTCCCACATGGAGAGTTTCTGTAATTCCCCAATATTTCAAAGATTTTTAAAAATTTTTATTTATTCATTTATTTTTGGCTGTGTTGGGTCTTTGTAGCTGTGTGCAGGGTTTCTCTAGTTGCAGTGAGTGGGGGCTATTCTTCGTGGTGGTTTCTCTCATTGTGGAGCATGGTATCTAGGCCGGGGGGCTCAGTAGTTGTGGCACATGGGCTTAGTTCCTCCGCGGCATGTGGGATCTTCCCCGACCAGGGCTCAAACCCATGTCCTCTGCATTGGAAGGCGGATTCTTAACCACTGCGCAACCAGGGAGGTCCCTCAAAGGTTTTAAAGTTTATCTGGATACAAACTGTGTAAAAATGTGTATGAAGAGGAAGAAGTCTGGAAGACATATGCTCAAATGCTAACAGGTGCTGTGTGTTAGTCTGGAGGCAGAACTAATACACAGTGTTTGCCGAGGCCCTCTTCTAGTAGATTTTCGAGAATTATCATCCTGTAATCATCACCGCTACCTGAGGAGGTAGATGCTAGTCCTAGTAGCATTACAGATGCAGAAACTGAGGCAGAGAGAAGATAAATAACTTGGTTTTATATCCAGGAAGTCTGGTGCCAGGGTACATGCTCTTAATCACTGCACTGTATTACCTTTACACAAAGATGTTGGATGATATCTTTCTTTTTCTGCAGTTTCAAAAAAAGCTGCATTATGATTATAATAACTGATACTAAAAAACCTAACATTCCCACACCCCAAAGCTTGTCTTTTCACTTCTTTGACAAGTAGGCTTTAATTTCTACTTTTCAGCCCATGTCAGTAAGTTGGATAGCAAATTTTATACTCCATTGGTTTATTGAAAAATAATGGTAGAAATTTGAAAGCAAACTCAATTTCAGGGTCAGTAAGAATCGTCCCCTTATACCCCTGTCTCTCTCGTGCCCTCGCTCCCCTGTTCCTCAGTCACTACAGCTCCACCCCTCCACTCCCTGTTATTGATGTTCTCACCTCCAGATATCTGTGGTTCACTTGGGAACAGAGAGCTTTAAACTCCTTTAAGGTAGATGGGGTCTCCTATCACTTCTTTCTCCCTGAGTGCAGCTAGAACTGTGCTTTGCAAATGGGTGCTCATAAAAGTTTGAATTAAATCCTGACATGTTTAAGCCAACAAGAATCTGACACGTGTTCCTGGGAGAGAAAAGAAAGTTTAGTGCCTGAACCGAAATCTCAGCCTCTATTCCTCCATACACTCTCACTGCAAACTTTACTCCTTTGTGCCTCAGTGTTTCCATCCTCTGCAAAATGAGGGTAAACTACCCACTTCCACCTTTCTAGGAGTACAGTAAGGATGAGATTTATTTGATTTGATTTGATGAAGAAGAGAAAAGAAAGTCTGGAGGGTGTTTAGGTGCTTGGAGGGAAGATGGACAATCATTTATCACCCTGGTGACTGTGAACCCATAAGACTTACTGTATTTCTGCAGCTGGTTGGCCAGGGAGTAGGCAGTAGCTTGGGACATGAGGAATTTCTCTGTGAAGTCTTGAAAGTCCTGTTTGCTTTTTTTCCAGCTGGGAGCGCAAGTACTGGTTGGTTTCCAGGATGCTCATTTCTGTTCTCTGACCAGAGAAAGTGGTGCGAGATACTGCCATGCTGAAGCTTATGGTGGAAGAAGTAGAGCCAAAACCTGGGGAGAAGAAACCCAAACAAATAATAAATTAAAAACAAGTGATGGATTCTGGTGATGGCCGCACTGCCTGGTAAATTACTAAAATCACTGAAGCATACAATTATATTGGGTGAGTTTTATAGTATGTAAATTATACCTCAATAAGGTTTCATTAAGTGAAAAAATATATTTAAACAGGTGTAAAGAATGCAGATGTAATTCATTACTTAGTTCCTGCCAGACTTTGTCAGCAGTCCACAACTGAGAATCCCTAACCACAAAAATAAGGCACAAGGTGCCAAAGCTCAGAGGTCAGACTCTGACAAGAGTGCCCGAGGGAGGACCCAGTGTGCAGGTAACCATGCAGAGCCTCAGTAAGAGAAATGGAAGGTGGCGCTGTCATGGAACCTTGGGAGCCCGTCTTCTAGTTGCCTAGGCTACACTGAGACTCAAGGTCACCGGGTCTGGGCTGAAGGTCACCACTGATGGGGACACCCCCTCAGCAGCTACTCTCAGTATCTCGTACTGAAACCACAGACCTGTCTCTTTCTAAAATTCAAGCCTATTTTGTACTGTTTATTCTTGCAAGCATAGAAAACACCAAGGAATCGATATTTTCCCAAATTCTTTCATTGTCTTAAGGACTGTCATGAAGACACTTTTCTTACAGAAAAATTGAAAACTTTTTGTTATATTAAGGGGGTAAATACACAATCAAAATTATTTTATTATTTTTAAAGGAATAAAAATGAAGTATTAGCCTAACTAGCAAGGAAAGGAACAAAAATGTGCAACTTCAAAGAAAGCAGAGAAAAGAAAACAATAAAGCCAAATATTTTTAAATGATGAATCGAATGGTTGCAAAATTTTGTGAATATACTAAAAATCACTTAACTACATACTTTAAAATGGTGAATTTTGGGTATATGTAAATTATATCTCAAAGCTCTAATAAAAAGAAGTAAGGAGTCAGTAAAGAGAAAAGCAGTAGAATGAAAAATGAAATAAACTTTAAAATCTGGTTCTTTTGAGAAAAAATAATGAAATACAGTAAAATTGGCAACTTTCTGGAAAATTTAATCAAAGAAAAAAGGAGAGAAAAATAAACTTTAAAGAGAGAAAAGGGATAAAATAAATATGAAAAAAAATTTAAATTATAAATGATACTACATGTCAACCCTTACACAAATTTTAAAATTTCAAAAAAAGAAAAATTGAAAACTTTTAGATAGTCTTGGTGTTCTTCTTTGATTCTCTAGTTTTTTCCACACCATTTTAATATTGTGGGAAAAAAATCCTGAGTATAATACTGTGCTCCGTGTGTGCATAATTAATTTATAAGGATTACCAGCCAGATTGTGTCTTATTTACCTTCTTGCTAGAAACCAATGTTATGGTGGCTTCTTTTCACTCACTGGGGAAGCGTGTACGCTTCTCATTAAACTTGAAATCAGGTTTGACCTCCCTGCCTCCAGTCCCGCCCTCTTCTTCTCCTGTAGGTTGCTTTGCGTTTTAATCTATATATAAGATGTTGTGCTTGTCAATTGTAAATGTCATCCTAGCACCACAGGGTTTCTTTCCAACTTGTAAAGGTCACTGAAATACTTTTTTTATGTTTCTTTGAATACATGCAGTGGCCACCTAATTTGGGATGACTAGGAAACGAATGCTGTTCCTTATGCCCAGAGCAGTTTTCATAGAACTCTGACTGATAGTTTGTGTTGACCCAAAGCTATTGACCTGTGGTTGTATTCTCAGCCAGAGCACAGTAAACATTAAGATCATGGGTCTATGGTTGTTGGTGGTGACCCATAGCACTCCTGTGCAGTGGGATCTAGTGACATAGAAGCTGAGGTTTTAAAGAGAGGCACAGACAGGCAGGACAGAAAGTGATCTCCTGACCTCTGCTTACTTCCTATGTATCAATTCGTCCCTGATTTTGTGAGGCTGAGACTAGGGCAACTTCCCTGAAATATCTGTCTCTTCTCTTCAGCTGCCTAGCTTTTCCAGGCTGATGCCCTATACATAACATGTGGGACCACGGCCACCTCCGTAAGTGCCACTGAACATTCATGACAAAGTGAAGGAAGGAGGACAGACTACCCAACCCGCTTGCCACCCTGCTTCTAGACTGTAGTGTTGGTGTGTGAGATGTCCCAAATTGTATATGACTTCAACCCCTTTAAATGTATTTTAGCTTATTTTATGTCTTAGTGAATAGTCTCCTGGAGAATGTTCTCAGTGCACTTGAGAGAAATTCTATTCTGCTCTTGTTGGGTGGAGTGTCTATAGGTGTCTGTTAGGTCACATTGTTTAAATCTTGTGTCTCCTTCTGCTCTTCTGCCTAGTTGTTCTATCCACTGCAGAAAGTGTGGTACTGAAGTCTCCCATAATTATTGTTGAATTGTCTGTTTCTCCCTTTGATTCTGTCAGTTTTTGCTTCATGTATTTTGGGACTCTGTTAGGTGCACTGTGTTTAAAACTATTACATCATCCTGATGGATTAACCCTTTTATTGTTATAAAATATCACTCTTTATCTCTGGTAACATTTTATTGTTGTAAACTCTATTATCTATTTTGTCTGGTGTTAGTATAGCCACTCCAGCTTCTTTATGGCTATTATTTGCATAATTATATTACATTACATGGCAAAAGGTACTGTGCAGAGGTAATACAGTTGACCTTAAAATGGGGAGATTATCCAGGTGGACTGATCTAATCACAGGAACCCTTTAAAATCTGGGTCAAGAGGTCAGAACTAGAGAGTTGGAGAGAGTCCAAGCTTGTGAGGGATTTAGTGAGGCTTTGCTGGCTTTGAAGGTTGGAGGAGCCTCAGGCAAAGAAACAAATTCCTCAGTCCTACAGCTTCATAATTACTGCTACCTACATACATTCACTGTCACCTTCCAAAATGCATTTATAGTGCGTGCTATACAGATTCAGATGGATTCCCACTGCCTCTGACCATCCTTGTCTTCTTGCAGGTTACCGCATCTGTCTAAATTGGGGAACACAACTGCCAGGGCTTTGTTCAGCCTCTTCTCTTCTCTCACGTGTGTATGGCTCTCTGGAGCCAATGACACTGTTGAGGGCGGGGTGCTGAGCACAGGCTGCTGGTGTGCTTGGAAGCCACAGGCTCCTGATACATCTAGACTCTGAACACCACTTACCTGGAAAGCCCAGTACCCTCCTCAAGCTTCCTGTCAGCAATAAATAGATTAGTACATTCAAGCCTTGCCCTTCCGTGCACCCCTGAGGCCATGGCCTCTAACATCTCAGCCACCTTTGCATGGATATGTCCCACTCAATGGCTACTCTCCTTCCTGGAGGTTCACTTCCTTCATCCCTACAGCACATTGAGAAGCTACCGGTGACCAGCCCAAGGGCCAGCTTGCAAATCAGGGTTAAACAGTGACCTGAGGATGCTTTGTCTAGATCAGCCAGAGGTGTAGGTGAATATGCCAAGGAGATTATTTCCAAATGTTCCACACTACAGAAACACCCCAGAACCGACTTCCCACCATGGAATATACAACCTGGAGGAGCGTTTGTTTCACCTCAGGCCAAGCACTAATCCCTCCAGGATCACAACCTGGCCCCCAAGGCTGCCAAGCTACTGTTTAGACAAACTCTTGAATATCTTTTATTCCAAAATCACGGCTGGGTTCTCCACAGTTTCCTCAGTTGACCGCATCATTGTTCCTGGCTGCTAGATCTCTGCATGGAACAGACTTACCCATGCAATCAACAGTCCAGCAGAGAGAGTAAAAAGGGTGACTCTTCTAATCTTGCATGCACAATAAAGATTCCCACACATGCTCTGCAGAGGCAGAAAATAAACTGTGGCAGAGTGAATGGCAAACACATACCTTGGCCGGGAGTCAACACTGGGTACTGCACATGAAACCGCAGATACTGCCATTGAACTACCGATGCTCTAATTTCAAGGTTGGGTGCAAGCTCATAACACTCTCAATAGTTCACGTTCTGCAACCACCATATCTGGACTTGGGGACACCACAGCTGCCAACTACACTGAGAGCCCTTGTGGTTTGGGAGCGTGGTGCCTGGTTTACCAGAAGCAACTGGACCAGAACTGCAACTAGGATCCAATTCCTCCTCAAGGCTACAAATTCCCACCTGGGGTCTGGAATCCAAAACTGTGCCTGTACAAAGGTCAGGGTACTCCAATGACACCTCTGAGGCTTGACTACTAAGAATTCCCCAAGCCTAAGTTCCATAACGTTCCTCTAGTGAGTTTCCCTAGAGGGATCTTTAGGGGCCTCCATGCCAGCTGCCAGAGAACTGAGTTGAATGAATTCAGAAGTCAGAAGTTCAGGCACATCAGAGGACTGCTGTTGGTCAGTTACTCCTTTGATTGGTGTGGTCCAGATGCTTTCAGGACCTTGACTGATAGTTGAAAAGCAAACATTCGAGTGGTGCAAACCTTTGGAATTTTGTCTTCCAAAAAAGGAGGCGGGGGACGGGAGGCTCCCAGAGTGAGACCCAGGATCTCCAATATCATAAAGGACGACGGATGTGGGAACGGGGACGACCTGGGTGGAAAAGGCTTTCAAGGAAGGCCCCAGGGCTCTGAACGAAATTCCGGGTGTTTCCCCTAAAACCTGCGGCAATTGCAGCTTTCCAGCCTTAGTTGATGATCCGTAGGCTCGGGCCAATTTGTCAGAAAATCGTATTTTTTCTTTGATTAATTGCACACTTTGATCCACACTTTTTTGTTGTTTGTTTTTTTTGCGGTACGCGGGCCTCTCACTGTTGTGGCCTCTCCCATTGCGGAGCACAGGCTCCGGAAGCGCAGGCTCAGCGGCCGTGGCTCACTGACCCGGCCTCTCTGTGGCATGTGGGATCTTCCCGGACCGGGGCACGAGCCCATATCCCTTGCATCAGCAGGCGGACTCTCAACCACTGCGCCACCAGGGAAGCCCACACACATATTTTTCTTGGTCTGATTTTGGCCCTCGACTCTCCTGATAAAGGCGTGGAGATTGATTCAACTCGCAACCCTCGGTCAGCCAAGGGTTCAGGGTTTGAGGCCTTTAACCTCCGGAGCGTGGGGTCGGGCCGCGCTTGAGCCCTTTCTTGGCTCCGCCGGTCCAAATTGGCCTCTTCTGGGCCTGTCCTCGAGGGCCGGGGGCAGGGCCGGGCCGCCTCAGTGGGGCCCCTTTCGCCGGGTCGGGAGCCCCACACCTCACGTGGCGCCGGAGGGACAAAAATTTGACCACTGTCCCGCAACTGCTGATATGACTGCCTTACTCTCTTCCCAGCTGCCTTCCAAAACAAGGAAATCCCTGCAGTATACAACATAGGCGCCTGCAGAGTGCTGCAGCGATAATAATCAAACGTGGAAGGAAAGGAGGGAAGCTCTACCCCTAGGTAGAGCTGTGTGACTAGCCAAGGCAGCTGAGACCCCTCTGTGAGAGAGCAGGACTGGCTGAGGCTCTTATTCCCTTGGTGAAGGTGTCTGGATCTGATGAGGAAGCAAAGGCAGCTGCACAGCCGGCCCCACCCCGGAGTACCCGCGGCTGAATTGACATTCAACCGTACCTAAGCAGATGGAGAAAGGCATTCAGAATTGTTATTAGATGTGAGATCTTATGAAATCTGTTTATCGCTACAGGGAAATAAAGCAGATGATTTTATGGTATAATGGTTATTCTCTAACCTGTGCTGTCTTATAATGTAGCCAATAGCCACATGAGAGTATTTAAATTTAAATTAATTACATATTATGAAGTAAAAAAAGAAATATTCAACATCTCCACACTAGCGGCATTTCAAGCACTCAGTTGCCACGTGTGTGTAGTGGCCACTGTATTAGATAATGCAGATCAAGGTCGTTCATCTAGCGAGTCAGTACACATAAGATTTTTAAATTTCAAGGTCCTGACTTCTCACTCAACATTACATTCATTCTAGTCCATTTCGTTCATCCCTAGTACCAGTAGCTCCTGGGTCTATACTGATCTCTATGTGGTCTCTGAGCTTTGATTGAGAGAACCACTTTAGAGGTTCCCTCGGCTGGAAAAGAAGAAGCAGTCCATACCCTAAGGGCTACTATAGGGCAGTGGTAAACCAGGCACAACCAGGGTTTTCTCACATTGGTCACTGCATCCCCAGTGCTGCTCTAGATTGCTCTAAAGACCTCCCTGCCCAGACCTCCAGGGAATGTTTGTGCAAACTCACGAGCTCTGCTTATTAACTCTGCTATTAGCCATAATAACACCTGTTTTCTTTTTATTTAATTTTAGAATTACATCCTGCTTGTGGCAATTCATAGTGGTATTTCAGTTGTGGTAGTGAGAGGTAATTAATTTTCAAAATAAATTTTCCAAGTAAAAATGTGAATCAAAGCATGAAAAATGTCAGGCAATCAATGATAAAGGTACATGAATATGGCTAAATATGAAAGTGATCTGTTCATTAATGAACTTAGAAAAGCATGCTTTTGTCTGATTTCTATGGGATGTCCTCCCTACCTCTTTTTCCTCGAGGAGCACTTCTTCTCACCTGAAGTCAAGAAGGAAGGAATGCTTAGCTGTTCCCTCTAAACTTGAACACGGAAGGCACTGTCACTTTTTCTGGGAGCCCCTCTGGGAACTCCCTAGTTCAGATCAGGAAAATCAAGGCCCATAAAGTCATCTGGTTAGAGATGTGACTGCATGCTCCCCAGAGGCATAGAGTCTGTTTCTTGGGAAGACTAAATGGTTCTGTTTAGTCTCTCTCCTCTTCTTCATTGCATTAATTGCTTCTAAGTGTTTTGTAGGCCTTCCTTACAATCTTCGTTTTCTCTTTGAAATCTTGGAGGTTGAACAAGAAGAAGGGGATGCAAATCTTTGTGAAGTTTTCTCAGTTACCCCTGAGCATGATGGCCAAGGGAAAGGGCGCTGGAGGCCGACTGCCTGGGTCTGAGTGCTGACTCTCACTGTCACGGGGGCGGGACCCTTAAAAGGTTAGCTCAGCTTTTCAGTGTTCTCCTCTGCAACAAGGGGGTGGTAATATCCTACACTATCTTTTAGGGTTGTTATGTGGACTTAATAAGTTCTTGCACAGTAAAGCCCCGAGGAACAGTGCTGGTCACACAGTGAAGCTCCGAGAAATCTGGTATTATTTCCACTTCTAACTGTACCACTGCTGACTTTCAACATTCCCCAGATAAATGAGTGTTTAATGGTTTAACTGATCTCTTCTGCCCCATATTAGTGATCACCATCTGGAAAAGTGGTTGGTTTTGATGTTGATCTAAGTGATGATCTAACTGCAATTGGGGGAACTGGATCTAACTTCATCAGTTTCTTGGACCTTGGACAGGCATGATGACAGTTTAGTTCATGGTAGACAATATTTTGCACATGCTTCCAGCAAGAACTTTCAATATACAATCAGTTAAGTATTATAAGAAAAGTCCAAGTATGTACAAGTGACCCAGTCTTTTTGGTTGCTTTTGTTTGTTTGTTTGTTTGTTTTGTAAGAAATCAAAGGAGGGAAATATAATTTATTTGGAAGTTTAGAGGAATACCAAAATAGCCAGTGCCCAAGAAGGGAAACTTTGACAATGTCTGGCATCCAATCAAAGAATGCCAGGCATGACAAGAGGCAGGAAAACATGAGGTGTAAGGAGGAGACTAATCAATCAAAACTGAACCACAACTGACATGATGTTAAAATTGGCAGAGAGGACTTTAAGACAGTTATTATGACTGTGTCGCATATGTCCCATGAGTTAAGTAGAAATGTAGAACACATACAAATGGCCAGAATCAAACTTTAGACATGGAAATGATAACATATGATATTATGTAATTCACCAGATAGAATTAATAGCAGATTAGACACTGCAGGGGGAATAAAAAAAAAGAAAGAAAAAAAAAAAGGATCAGGGAACGTAAAGCCATGAACGACTGACAGTATCCTAAAATGAAACTACATACAAAAGAAGCTTTTTAATGAACATAGCATCACTGAGTGGTAAGGTAAGTTTAAAAGGCCTAATATATGAGTAATTTGGAGTCCCTGAAAAGACCAGAAGAGAAGGAACAATTCTTGAAGAAACACTGACAGAAAAATTTCCAAAGAGCCAAATGAACACTATGAGTACAAGAAACAGGAAGCAAACCACAATTAGCCACATCATAATTAAACTGTGCATTGCTTTGTGACCGACTGGAGGGGTGGGATAGGGAGGGTGGGAGGGAGGGAGACGCAAGAGGGAAGCGATATGGGAACAGATGTATATGTATAACTGATTCACTTTGTTATAAAGCAGAAACTAATACACCATTGTGAAGCAATTATACTCCAATAAAGTTATTTAAAAAAACTCCATTGAAATAGAACAATATCTTCAAAGCAGTCAGAGGGAAAAGACACAGTACATACACAAAACAAAAATAAAGATTATGTCAGATTTCTCCTCAGAAGCAGTGAGAAGACAGTGGAGCAACATCTTTAAAGAACGTGGAATTCTATGCCTCCTCCCCAAGAAATGTCTTTCAAAAATGAAAGTGAGTAATGACATCTACAGACATACAAATGCTGAAAGAATTCATCACCCGCCGACCCACACTATAAGAAATGTTAAAGGAGTACACTGACACCAGATGGAAATCTGGAGGTACACAAAGGGGCGAAAGACAATAGAAAAGGTATGTGCCTGGGAAAATACGTAAGATTTTTCTTATTATTTAAGTCTCTTTAGAAACATGGGACCGATTTTTCTAAAGTAATAACGATGGATTGTGGGGTTTAGGACACATGCAAAGTGAGATGCATGATGACAATAGCATAACGGCCGGCAGGGAAGAAATGCGAAGAGGTGTGGCATCGCTTGAAGGCAGACTGTGGTAAGTTACAGAAGTCTGTTATAAAGACTCAAGCAGTCGCTAAAATAAGAAAAGAAAGAGTGATACCTAATAAGCCAACAAAGGAGCGGAACTGGAATCATACGAACCATGTCAGCACTATGTGATCGAGCAACTGCTTCTCCAGGACTCTTCCCTCTAAGAAGACCTTGTACAAGGGGCCAAAGATACCTGTACAAGAAGGATGACTGCAGCATTATTTGTAACCGTGAAATCGTAGGACCAACTTAATTTCAAAAGTATATGGAAAGGGTTAAATAAATACTAGTACGTGCAAATACGGACAGAAGAAAGTCCATCGTGAAAAGGAATTCAGAAACTAATGATGACAGCGGTACTCTTTCGAGGATTTCCAGGCAACCTCTTCCGATCGCACCTTACGTCCTCGTGTTGTGAACGAGACACGGGGGACAGGAAGGTAGTAGTGGAGGAGCCTTTTTCGGCCGTTACGGGAGAGGATGTGCAGAGCAGAAAGAACCACGAAGCCTTTACTTTCTAAAAGAGGCAGGAGAAAGGCGTCCCTGGGTGGGCTCGAACCACCAACCTTTCGGTTAACAGCCGAACGCGCTAACCGATTGCGCCACAGAGACACACGTGCACTGCTGCCCTCTCACCCTGTAGAGATCAAACACCGCTTCCGCGCCAGGCGGAGTCACTCGCCTTTCGCAGGACAGCGGCGACGGCATCAAAGCCTAGGACAACCGCAGACGTGGAGTCGACGCAGCGCGTTCGTCCCGTGGAAAAGCCGTGCGTCGGGCGATTCCGAAGGCAGAAGGGCAGCCGAGTGTCCCCGCCGCAGATGCCAGCGCCCCGGAGACGCCCCCGGGCCTGAGCTGAGGGGGCCCCCGAGGGAAGCTGAAGGCCGGGTTTGGCTCCGTGACGGCTCCGCGTTCCCTCCGCGCGCGCTGCCCGCCCTCCGCTCGGCCGCGGTCGGTGGGGCGCGAGCCGGAACCAGGGGCTGCGGAGGGTTGGTCCAAAGGGGCAAACGCGAAGAGGCGGGAAAGAAGCCGGCGAGGTGGGCACGAGGACAACTTGACTTCCCAGGAGGCCTGTGCAGAGGCACGTGCCGGATTTGGGGAGATGAGAATTGGGTTTTGGTTTGCTTTGGTTTGTTTTGATCATCATGTATCAGAATTGAGAGAAAGGGAGTGGAAAACGGAGAGCGGGCGGGAGAGAAGACTATGAATACCTACATTTGTCCAGGCACAGCGCAGTAATTGGAATGATTTTACGTCAACATCGTAAGAGCAAGAATTCCTGCCGCCGCGGGGACCGTGGCGCGCCGTGATCGTATAGTGGTCAGTACTCTGCGTTGTGGCCGCAGCAACCTCGGTTCGAATCCGAGTCACGGCACCCTCCTTTGTCTCACGTGGCACGGCGGCTCCCCTTTTACTTTGTCTTGAAACTTGCACCGGCCTGGGGGCCAGAGAGCACTGCTTTCCCCAGGCCACCTGGCGGCAGGAGGTCAGGAGAAGGGAAGGAAACCCCACACAGGGCACTCACCTCGTGTCTGAGCAGAAGGAAACCCAGGGCAGTGGTTTCTCTTCGGTCCTGCTCCAAAATAGGGAAGCCCTGCAAGGAGCCTCCTGTGCTGTAACTGGTGAAAAATGTTGTCGCTGTGTTACTCAAAATCTGCAGGATCTTAAAGACCAGATAAAAAATTTTATCAGATAGGCGACTCCCCCTGCCTAGACCTGTTTTGCTGGTTTAATCTTGGCTCCTGGGAATCTCTGCTCCGAGGACTTTTTCAATCCTTGGCTATTGTTCCCTTCAGAGTCACCGAAGTAAACCTCTAGTACCTTTCTATACGCTCAAGGATTTTAAATGCCTGTCGGCAGCCACTCACAAGACAAATGGTATCCATCAGGATTGGACAACTGGAAGACCTTAACAGTCACCGCAGAAATGATGATAACGGTGACTACAGCACCCTCCGCCCTGACGACCCAGCTAGTGGAGACAGCGAATATGTGTGATTCTTCTGCCTGACTACATCAATGCTGTTACCCGAGAGTACCGTTAGACTGAGAGCATGACCAAAAGCGGGGAATAGTTAAAAATCAGACACAAATGGAGATCACACTTGAAACTTCCCTGAGCAGACAAACCCGTTTAGTCATACAAGGAAGAGCTCATTTAGCTTATTTTGCAAAACAAGTGAAACTTACCTTGGGCCACTTCTTGTTTATGCCTCTGAAAATCATAAACAAAGCCTAAAACTGTTCGCCAAAATTGATGGGAGGTAACCACTTTTAACCAATTCCCTATCACGAGGAAAACTCTAATGTTATAACCGATCACTGCGAAGGACAAAACAGCCACCGCCACCTCACGATATAAGTTGCTTTCTAACAGTGTACCACCTCTGAGCCTCCTTCCATATTCCGTTGGAGTGCTCCCAGTTCCTGAACGGTAAACCTTTTTGTGCACGGTAAACCTTCACTAATTGCTGTTTCGGTGGTCACCAGTGGTTTAACGTCTGCTATATCTGAACTTTGACGGTGCCTTGACATTTTCATCTACCAGACTGGACCAACAAGGGAACTCCACATCATGCTGCTGTTGTCCCATGTGCCTGGACTTAGTGACTACTCAGTCAGTCATGCAGAATCATTAAAATCATTGCCATTGTCCTCTGTTTTATTTGTTAACCATCACTGTCCAGACTCCTTTCACTTTACCTTTGACTCTTCTAGAATGTCATGGAAATGGGATCATAGTGCACACACTCTTGCCTGCACACCTCTTCATCTTTGCACAACGTCTCTGACTTTATCGATTGTTGAGTAAAGCAGATGTCATTCCTCTTTCATTGCTGAGTTGTATTCCATGGCAGTCGCATAGCACAGTCTGTTTACCATTCACTCGATAATGAGCATTTGAGCTGTATCCAGTATTGGCTATTGTGAATAAAGCTGCTTTGAACAGTCTTTCCAAAAGAGATTTTGTGGACGTAGGTGTTCATTTCTCTCGGTGAAGAATAGCTGGTACCAAAGAGTAGTATATGCTCCACTTCATAAAACCCACCAAAGCTTTTCCCAAAGCAGTTGTACCATTTTATGTTACCACCAACAATATGACAGTTGTGGTTATTTGACATCTTTGCCAAGATTGTTGGTGTTTCCTCTCCTTATAATTTTAACCACGCTGCTAAGAGTAGTGGTATCTCAACATGGTTTTAATGTCCTTTTCTCTGACAGCTAAACATATTGAGGACTCCTGGTATGCTTTTTAGGCCATGTGCGTATCTTCTTATCTGAAGTATCTGTGTATAGTTTTTAACCCATCTGGAAAAAAGTGGGGTTTTTGATCTTTGAAAAACTTGTTACTGGGTTGGAGGAGCTCATTATGCATTATAATGACAGGCGGTGAGGGTTGTCAGCTATGTGTTGTGAATATTTTCTCCCTGTCTCTCGCTTGCTTTTCCATTTTAGTGGCCTCCTTGGATGAGAAGATACGGCTAACGTTGATGAACTCTAATTTATCATTTATCTTTGTTTTATACATTCTTTGGGTCCTGGTTAGTAAATCTTTGCCTACCACCAAATCACGAGGTATCCTCAAAATGCCTTATACCTTTAACTTCTATGTCTTGGTCTATGATGCACTTCAGATTAACTTTTGTGTGTAGTGTGAGATAGAAACACAGCTGCCGCCCCTCCCAATAAGGAACCTATTTCCTTTCCCCATTGAACTGCTTTTCTTGAAAACTCATTCACTAATTGAGCTATGGGTCGGTTTCAAGTCTCTGAACTCAGTCCATTTTCCAGTCGTGTACCCTGATGCCACTTGCACACTGCTGGTCTATGTTGGGGGTGGGGCGGTCACAGTAACTCTTAAGGTCAGGTAGTGCAAGTCTCCCCATTCCGTTCTTTTCCACACAGAGTGATACATTTTGCAACATGTAATAACTCAAGTAACCATCCCCCAGGTCAAGATATGCATGCCATCACATCATGCTTCTCATTTCCTTGTGGGACACAGGCCCTCCCTCCCATGTACTGGCTGCCCCCTTGTGGCCAAAGAGCCTCTATTGTACTCTCTGGGGATAACAAACGCCCAGTTGCCTGCAGGGCAGCTGAACCTTGCCAGAAAGTTCTACAAGACTCAAAACAGTCGGAATTTTCGGATGCAGGGGCGGGGGCGGCGCGAAGTCAGCTCACTTTTCAGGCCTTTGGTCTTAGAGAAAGTTTCCTTTAGTAATTCCGAACCGTGGAAAGTACAAAGCTTTGTGCTGCTTAGCATTTCCTCTTCTTTCTAGGCAGAGAGAGTCCCACAGAGCATACCTAATTTGCGAAATTGTTCGCTGGGTGCGATGTTGAAAACTGGAGGCTGAGGGAGAGCTCTATCATGTTTTGTTTTGTGTGAATAAAAGAAAATGAGGAAGAAGCGGAGATACAGAGAGGGGAATAATAGGCTGGATCCTGAAAAGCGATCGTAGGGTCTGGCCCTGGATGTCAGATTTTGGAGAAAGAGAAGACATTGATGAGCATATCCAGGGAAGGACTTCGTTGGAAAGAGCAGACACTTAAGGCTATTTTATGACGTTTTCCATTCGTTTATATGTACTTCTCCTTTCCCATCTTTGTAGATAAGGCACAGGTGAGCTTGATTCGTTCGTTGCTTTTTGGAATGCATGCTTAAACAAAAGTGACTACCATACTTCAAATATTCATCTGTGAACCTCCTAGACTCCTCTCAGGTGCCACCAACTGTGCATTAAAAGTAAAATGGGTCCAACCTGGGTACTCTACCTGGGAAAGTGCAATTAATTTTAAGGGGGTGGGTGAGAGAGAAATGAGACGGTCTCAACAATGGTTGCTTCCCTTACTGCAGTGGTTTTCTTATATGCTCCACACCCGATCGATCGATCCTTTCCTCAATTCCTTTCCTCCTTTGCTCAAGCTGTTGAGAAAAAGAATTCAGTGAGTTGCATCCTGGAAATGCACGGATTTCATGGCTATGGAAGTTCAAGTACTCCCAAGTGGGAAGACTGGGGACTGCCTACTCACTGGTACCCGGGCCATCGTTGTCTGCTGTGTCTACTTGGACTGGACTGAACAAGGGGACTCCACTCGACTTCGCCAGCCAGGGGGAGGACGCGGTTCCAGAGGTGGTCAACTTCATGGTGACTCCAGATCCTGAGACTTCATAGGATTTTTCTTCACTTTCCCTTTCATGTCTCTTCTGCCTGCCCAATAAGAGAGGATTCCCTGCCTTTCTCTCTCAGTCAGGACCCTTTTGGGGGTCCCTTGTGGACAGGACTGAAGTGGGCCTCTGGTTCCCCCTAGGTGTCTCTCCTGGCTTGGGCGTCTCCGGAGCTCAGGCTGGCCCAATACGGAACCCCCGGCTGGTGGGACCGCGGGGAGCCCAGAAGGCTGCACTAGCGGTGGTGGAGGTGTGGGCCCCAGGCGGCAGGTGCCACAGTCAAACCCTATTCTTCCCCGTGCACCTCCTCCTCGCGGATGCTCGGGGCAGCTGGAATAAAGCGGCCCCTAAAGCTTCCCTGTGGGCTGAACCCAAAGAGGTGTGAAGTTTCAGAAGGGGCAAGAGGAACCTCACTGAGCAGACTCAGACTTCTTCCTGGCTGCCTCTCCTGGGCAGGCTCAAAAGAAGCTGATGTCGAGGATGGAGCCAAAGAAAAGGCTTCATGGCAGAAATCCCCGCGATCTCGATGGACATGAAAGTCTTAAAATCCTAACGTCTAGATGAGCAGGGGGCCAAGTTGAAATCCACCCCTGTGCCCTGATCAGGAGACTCATCTGCATGAGTTCAGAGGCCAGGAACAGGAGCAACTGTGCACATCTCTGGTTCTCAAACGGGGGCAATTTGGGCTCCCACCTTCATCCCCGGCCGCCTCTGTGACACTGGGCCTTGTCTGGACACATTTTTTAATTGTTATTATTGTTAAGACTGGGAGAAGGGGGACGGAGAGTTTCCACCTGGCATCCAGTCAGCAGAAGCCAGGGGTGTCACTAAACATGCTTCCGTCCACAGGCACAGCCCTCCCCCACAAAAAATGATCCCGTCCAAAATATCAACACTGCGGAAGTTGAGAAACCCCGGTGTAGATCAATGTCCACACACTTGAGAGAGGAGAAAACACGAATTCCTGACTACTTGGATGTGGGGACCCAGCAGGCCTCGCGGGCATTCGGGTTCCGTTTTTGGAGGAAGCACGGAGGGAACGGCCTTAGGGAAGGCTTTCTGGAACGACGGATGACCCTTACGGAAGGCTCAAGGCCTTCCAGAGCAAAGGGAAAAGGTCACTGTAGTCAGAAGCACGAGAAAAGCCATCCACCTGCAGCTCCCTGGTGGTCCCGTGGCTAGGTTTCTGCGCTTTAACCGCCGCGACCGGCCCAGGTATGACTCCCGGTCAGGGAATCCTTTTGGGCAGCTTTCCATCCCCTGAATTGTGTTGCGGTGTGTTCCCCGCTCCGAGAAAAACCAGAGTGGCCGATTCCCAGGGCACCTAGGTCGTGCTTATCTCCAGGGTAGCCCTACCCAACCTGCGCCCGCACAGCGCCACATCCCCTCATCTCCACCGCACAAGTGGCTTTCCAGGGCTTCCGAGCATCTTGCTCCGGTTTACACAGCCCTGCAGAGGTTCAGCTCCCTGTGGGGTTCAAACCCACGCCTGTTGCCACCCGGGGTGCAGGTCATGTTGAGCTCTGAATAACCGAGAGAGGCCAAGCCAAGTCTTGGTGTTAGTATCAATAGACGCCCTGGATGAAATGCTTATTAGGCGCTTGGCAGAGGTGCCTGGAGGCGATATCCACGAGGGTTGAGAGGAAGGTGAGCTCTGGGTCGGATCCTGGAGGGTTGTTGCACTTGTAGATTAAGCGGTGTAGGGAGCTAACATAGTTAACTGACCCAACAAAGGCAGCAGGTGAAGTATGCACAGAATGGAAAACTGTTACACTGCTGCTGTAAGCAGAAGGTAGGAGTAAAAATCAACACCGCTACGTCAAAACGATGCTACCCACCACAATCAAGTCCCACGGTTTCTACAATGGCTGTTGCATTTAAACCCTGCACACTCTTCCAGGCACTGGGTGCGTTTTCCCTTTTCCCTTCAACGCTCACTCCGAAGACCTGTTGGGATAAATGTTGCGTCCACTGTAAGGCAACAGGAGAGAGCGAGAGCCGTGGCAGGTGTTGCGGAGGGATCCTCAGAGGCAGCAGGTGGCGTGTGTAGATGATGAGACAGCGCAGTGGCTTCGGGTCGGTGGGTTGGGCGCCACTGCTGAAAGGCGGTCAGTCTTGTGGGCCGGGCAGTGGGATCTCCTGTGTGTTGGGCAGGCGGGAGTGGGCGATCGGTGGCTTTTCGGAGATCGGTTTGGAAGAACAGCGAGGGGAGGGGAGGGCAGGGCCGTGCCTGCGGGGTGTACGCTCATAGTTACGGAGCTCAGCTCGGGAGAGACTGTGGTCACGAAGGTAGTTTTCCCAGGGCGAGGCTCGTCTACTGCACTCGGGGCGTGCTGATGTAGGGATTTGTGCTAATGAGAGACTGCGTTCGTGCTCTCCCCTGATACCCCTCGGTTCATGACAGACGACGTCTCTTCCGTGGTGTCTCGCGGCGCTCTGCTCCCCGGGCGCAGGGCGAGAGGAGCACCCCCAGCCGGCGCTCCACAGTTTGGGAAATTGAGTCTGCATCCGCATCTTCCCGGCTTTCCTGTTTCGTGACCAAAATGTATGGATAGGTCCTCCTTCTTGAGCCACGCCTCCTGTCTGTTCACAAGTGCGGGACGTGCCTTCTCCTCCGGCCCGCTGCCGGCCACGCGCGAGTGTGTGCGCGCGCTGGGACCCGCCCACTGGGCCCTGCTCTGGTCTGGGCTGGCCGGCAGGCATCTGCAGGAGAAAGGCCACGCGGCCGCGGTGTTGCGAAAGCGTGGGAACGTCGCCTGAAGGCCTCGCGCTCCACAGTTCCTTGGGGGCCAGATCGGAAAGAGGCACCCCTCCCAGGAGCAAGGAGGCCCGAGGCCTGCCTTCGCAAGGAGGCTCCCGGAGCCGGCGCGCAGTAGCCTTGCCTGGGCTAGCCAGCCCTTCTGGCCTTCCACCCGGCCTCGCCTTCCGCCTTCTCCTCTTCCACCCCAGCCGTGTTCCTGCGGAGAGTTAGCGCTCCCTCCACCCGCCCCTCGGCGCCCCCCGCCCACCCCACCCCACCCCACTCCCCCAGCCCTCAGAAATGATCTAGCTGCCTCTCCGGTGCTTACGGCGGGAGTTCGATCAGTGTTTTCCTGCAACGGGAGGAGAGAGAACCTGCGGCGGCAGGAGGCAACCCGTTCCCTTGCTGGTTCTCTGGGCTCAGCCCATCGAGGGGCCTAGCTCAGGGGCCTGGGTCTCGCGCGGCCCGAGGAGCCGGCCAAGTTGGCGTCCCTCCCACTGCTCCTCAAGAAACAGCAGGAATATCCTGTGGGGTCCACTCTTACCCAGAAGAGGCACCCGGGAAATCATCCAACACAAGGCCGGACGCTGCGCGATGGACCACTTCGGAGCAACGCTTCCGTCGGTCTGTCCTTCCCTCCTAGGGCTTTGGGGAGCGGAGAAATCATCTAGGACGACGCGCTCTTCAGCGTCCTGTCTGAGACAAAAGAGGGAAGGAGGGTGTCTTCCAAGAAGGCAGCAGCGCCGAAGCCTGTGGTCGCAGAGAGGCTTGTGGAGCAAGAACGCCCTTTCTCGACCAGGGTTATCCAGCTGCTGCGGAAAACTCACCTGGCTGAGACCTCCTTCTCCGCCTCCTCTCCCTCCTCCCTTTCCTCCCCCTCCTCCGCCTCCTCAGCGTCCTCCCCTCCTCCCCTCCTCCCCTCCTCCCCTCCTCCCCTCCCCTCCTCCCCTCCTCTTCCACCCCCTCCTCCCCTCCTCCCCTCCTCCCCCTCCTTCCCTCCTCCCCATACTCCGCCTCCTCCCCCTCCTCCCCCTCCTCCCCACCTCCCCTCCTCCTCCCCCTCCTTCTCCCCCTCCCCCTCCTCCCCTCCTCCTCCCCCCCTTCCTCTTCCCCCTTCTTGTTTTCTATCCTGGGGTTCCTTGAGTGCCTACCTTTCCTTGTGCCAGGGGACATCTCACCTCCGCTGCAGGTTACACATTTCCTTGGGTAGTTCTGAGCTTCAAATAAGGAATTGTGTGTAACAGTGCCACGAATGTTCAGTAATGGTGACCTCTTATTTTTATCAGTAACATCATTTGAATCATCAGAATTGTCTCTTTTTTAACAAGTGTGTTTTCATTGTCGGAATATATTAATATACATTTAAACCTTACATACTTGTTGAATAATAAATTGGTTCTGCCATTTTATTATGAAAAACAGTGTGTGGAGTATATTCTTACACATATATCCTTGGCAATTCTGTAGGACAGAGACTGTTCTTTTATCCACTCTGTAGCCAATCTGTTGATGTTAAATACCTTTTACAAAACTTTGCCAGCAATCAAAACCCCCGGGGACGAATTGCCATAGCTCGTTACCATCTCAGTTCAAGGGCTCTGGACAACTGGCACAATACCCCGGATTAGCTGAAATGGAGATTTTTCCACCCAGTGCTCTCTTCTATTCCCTTTGCTTTCTTCTGTTCTTAGGTCACAGCCTCCCAATAAAATGGTTGGCAGCAACACTGTTGCTTGGGGAATGTTAATGCTACCATTGTTCACATGCTGGTCTAGCCAATATTGTACTCGGAGTCAGGGTAGAAGAGATCTGCCATGGGCCCCACTGTATCCCTTTTCTGGCTGTGCCTTCTTCCATTAGGCAAAGATTATATGGAACCAAGGAGGCATTCCCAAAATGTGCAAAGAATTCCAGAATCCCTTGCCCAAGTGTCTTTTAGTTCATGTGTAAAATTTTTGGATCTTTCTTCTTGGCATTGTCAAACTGAGGGCAAAAGTCACTTGTTTGTTTGTTTGTTTTTTCCTTTTGTACTCAGACCTAGAGCTTGTGGGCAGTGCAGTGTCAAGAGGCTGCTTTTAGGGAGAGCTAGTGGATGTAGCATGGACATGTTGGAGGTGCAGGACAAAAGCTGGTTCCAGCAGATCAGTAGGCAAGAGGTGGTGGAGGGTCTCACCATGCTTCCTTTCTCTGGTGTGTCACTCCAAGAAGTCCAGGAATTCTAAATTCATCCTTGGTGATTATAAAGGTATAGTTTTCAAAGTAAGAGAATACAATCTACTTCAATTTCAATGAAGAGGGCTTTTTGTTGTTGTTTGTTTTTTATAGCTTCATCAGTAGCTTTAAAAAGCATAGACTCAAGGTAGGTGGCAAGCTTACCACTAACATTGGCAGGTGCCAGTGCAAAAAAAAGGAAAAGAGGCCTCAAAGCTGCTTACACGCTGAGGTGAATTGCCAAGATAGCTTATTTCATCTTCTGTTTGGGCATCTTCTTTAATCCCAGGCTAACTTGAGAAGTCTTATAGGAGGTCCTCCCTACGTTAAGGTGGGACCCCAAAGTCTTAAGCCCTCAGGGGTAAGGGTCATCTGATCTAGTCCTGCCCCTTCAAATCCCATGGCTCTTTGGACCAGGCAGCCTTGGTGCCACAAACAGTATAAAGAATAAGAAAGTTTTAAAAGTTCATGAGAAATCGTGGCCACGGACTCAACCTCTAGAGGATTTAGCCTTGAGTACTCGTAGCCTGGGTAGTCTGGGAAACCATAAGACAGCAAGTTGGCGTGTTGTTTCCCAGCTGCTAACGAACCCCAGGAGTCTATCAGAGGATACTATATTCAGAGGAAAATATATTCATCCTAGGGCTGTAGAGGTATCCACAAATAACATTTCAAGAGAAGCAATTAGCATCTAGAATTCAATTTTAACACATAAGAATGAAATCTCATGCATCTGGAATTTTAACAACAATTCTATCAATCCTTGTGATGAAATGAAATTAATATTTTAAAGCAGGTTGAGAAAATTTAAGCATAAAACTCTCTCTCTCTCTCTCTCTGTCCTCTTGGGCCTCCTCTCTCCCCACTTTCATGTGAAAAATGCATCTGCATTATACAATAACCAGACCTCCTCAGAGGTGTAAATGTCCCATTCACTGCAGAGATTGTCCCCTCACCTCCAGCCTTCATTTCTTCTGACACTAGCAATGTAACTTCTTAAAAGATTAGCATTCTTTCCCAACTTCGTAAGTGGTCAAGTGACTTCCTGCTCACTTTGTACATGCTTACCTGGACTATGTATCTTTGGTGAACTTTATATAAAATGTCAGTATGTCATTTGGATGTATGACCTTTTGTCTCAGAAATGTACATGACTGTGCCTTCGACTTCTAACAGGCAGAACAGTTCTCAGAGCTTCTGAGAGTCTCTCTCCCAGGTTATAATCCTCAGTTTGACTCGAATAAAATCCTCTTTTTTCTTCTTAACTTGATTGTTAATAGAATTTTTGTCGACACTTGTATCAAAGCAGACATGAAAATGAAAATTAGAAAATATTCTGAATCAAACAAAATGGAAAATACTATGTATACACACAAGGTGCAGCTAAACCGGTCTTTACAGGACAATACACAGATTTAAATGTAAATTATGAAAATCAGGACTGATCCCTAGTGAGGTAAATCTCCATTTCAAAAAGTTACAAAAAAGGATAACAAAAACAGACGCAGATAAGTGCAGAAATTACGTAGAAAACCAGGAATTTAAGAATTAGAAATAAATTTACAGAAGCGAAAAGTAACTGGTTGCCTCTTTGAAAAGACTACTAAAACTGATAAAACTGTTAAGAGGCAAGAAGGCCCTCCACACGTGTGCTTCTGAAGACATGTGCAAGAAGGTTCACTGAAGCACTGCATGTACTTATAAAAACATGTAAACTACCCAATGGTCCTCTGAGGGGAAAGGATACATAAACTGTGGTTTATTCTTTCCATGGACTGTTCTACAGCTATTAAGATGCATGAACTAGTTCTATCTATCAATATGGATAAAACTGAAAAACAAAGTTGAATGAAAAAAAATCAAGTGACAAAAGATGACATAGTATGATGGTGTCCATATAAATTCTTAAAACAAAAAAATAGATGGATATATTATATATGTCTTTAATCATTTATTGTCATATACCAAAACATGTAAAGAAATGTCACACCAGCTTCAGGAGGATGGTTATTTCTAGAAGGGAAATGGAAGAATGGGGTAAAGTGATTAAGGAGGTGAGGAGAAGTTCAGCAACATCTGAAATGCTTTTAGTTCTTATGAAAATTCTAAAAAGAACATGGCAAAAGGATAACATCATTTAAAATTAGGTGGGGGGTGCATATTTATTTTTTGTACTTTTCATATTTTTGAAATTTTTAAAAATTTTTACAAATATTTTAAAGATATAATAGCCCAGAGTGGGAGGCGAGTGTGGGTCTGACACAGGAGAGTGTTTTCTTAAATACTCCCAGTGCCTCTTCTTAGGCATTGCATGGCTCTTAAATGTCAGCAGAGTTCTCCAAAATCCTTGAGAGCTAAAAAAATTATCTCAACTCCCAATTTCACAGCTTGTGGAAATTCTAAATAAAAAGAAATATACATAGATTTTAAAAAAAGAGAGAGGAAAGAAGGAAACCATTACTACTGAACTCGTAGACATAAGGAAATGATAAATGAATATCATAAACACATATATGACAACTGATTAAAAATTTAGAGGAAATGAACATATTCCAATAGTGAGTTTAGGGAAATAAAATGGACTAGTCCTACAAGCATTACATTTTTTATATCAGAATTTTTAAATCTTCCTTCAAAGAAAGCTCCAGGACCAAAAAAAAGTTCATTAGAAGAAATGACTCCATAGCACAGGGAGATCAGCTCGGTGCCTGGAGGGGTGGGATAGGGAGGGTGGGAGGGAGGGAGACGCAAGAGGGAAGGGATATGGGAACAGATGTATATGTATGACTTATTCACTTTGTTATAAAGCAGAAACTAATAAAAATAATGTAATAAAAAAAGAAATGACTCCAAAGCAAACAAATTCTAAAAGAATTAAAAGATGGCACATTTCTCCAACTTTTTAAAATGAGTTTATGTTGAAACCAACAACCTCCCACAAAGGCAGTGTGAAAAATATAAATTACAGACCTGTCTTATTGCTGCAATGTTAAAAAAATACTGAATCCAGCAATACATTTTTTAATTGTGAAAAATTGGTCGTACCCTGGGAAAACAGTTGATTATCATTAGAAAATAAATTAATCTAACTCACCACATTAACAACGTAGAGGAGGGAAATCATAATCACTAAAACAGAAGAGGTATTTGAAAAAACTCACCATTGATTTAACTTTGGAAAAAAAAAAAACCTTTAGCATAATAGGCTAGAAGAGAACAGCCCTAATCTGCTAAGGGTAGCTTCCAAAACAAAAACAAACAAGAAACCTTCAGCAAACATTATAGTGGGTAATAAACCCCTGGCTCCCAGCCCCCCACCCCTGTTACCAATCAGGAACCCTCAGGAATCAGACAAATAGGCCTCACTCTGACCACATCTTTTCACCATTGTGATGGAGATATTAGCCAGTGAGGAAAGGCAAGAAAAAAGAAAAGGTATAAGAAGTGAAAATGAAAAATGACTACTATAATTATTTACATGGATGAAAGATGAATTACTAGAATTATTAAGAGAATTGAGTTTATTTGGTATATACAAGTATTTTAAAATCAGACTAAATTGGAGGATTCAATTGGATTAAATTGAGGATTCAAGAAACAAAGGTATTAAAAACATTTTAAATGTTCAACAATTATACCACACAGTTCAATCACATGCACTGGGGAGGGGACAGGGGAATGAAAGCTGACTCTTACCTCCACAGTAACCAAAATCATTTCAACGTGAAATGAAACCTAAAATGATTTTATTTGGTTTTATATAGCAGGGTATTTCCATGATCTCAGGGGTAAGCAAGGATTTTTAAAATAAGATAAAAAGACCAGTTCTTCAGTATGGAGGTTCCTTAGAACACTAAAAATAGAATTACCATATGACCCAGCAATCCCACTACTGGGCATATACCCAGAGAAAACCATAATTCAAAAAGACACATGCACCCCAGTGTTCACTGCAGCTCTATCTATAATAGCCGGGTCATGGAAGCAACCTAAATGCCCATCGACAGATGAATGGATAAAGAAGATGTGGTACATATATAAATGGAATATTACTCAGCCATAAAAAGGAACGAAATTGGGTCATTTGTAGAGACGTGGGTGGATCTAGACACTGTCATACAGAGTGAAGTAAGTCAGAAAGAGAAAAACAAATATCGTATATTAACACATATATGTGGAACCTAGAAAAATGGTACAGATGAACCGGTTTGCAGGGAGAAATAGAGACACAGATGTAGAGAACAAACGTATGGACACCAAGGGGGGAAAGCGGCAGGGGTGGGGTGGTGGTGTGACGAATTGGGTGATTGGGATTGACATACGTACACTAATATGTATAATGGATAACTAATAAGAATATATCATAAAATGCAGGGGAAAAAAAAAGACCAGTTCTTAATGAAGACTGATCAATTGGACTACATCAAGCATCTCTGTTCATCAAACCACAGACTAAAGAGTAAAAAAGACACGTCACGGGGCTTTCCTGGTGGCGCAGTGGTTAAGAATCCGCCTGCCAACACAGGGGACACGGGTTTGAGCCCTGGTCCGCGAAGATCCCACATGCCGCGGAGCAACTAAGCCCGTGTGCCACAACTACTGAGCCTGCGCTCTAGAGCCTGCGTGCCACAACTACTGAAGCCCATGCACCTAGAGCCGGTGCTCCACAACAAGAGAAGCCCACACACCACAACGAAGAGTAGCCTCCACTTGCCACAACTAGAGAAAAGCCTGTGCACAGCAACGAAGACCCAACGCAGCCAAAAATAAAAAATAAATAAATTTTAAAAAGAAAAAAAAAAGACACGTCACAACTTGAGCGAATGTACTTGCAGTCAGCATAATCAACTGGTACTGAAGATATTTAATAAATTCTTACAAAACAAGAAGAAAAAGACCCGTAGGGAAATCACCAAGGTCTTGCGGGGGGGGATGGGGGTGGGGGAGAACCTATAAGAGAAAATCCAAATGGTTAACAAATATGTAAGGGTGCTCAAGTTCATAACCAATAAGGGATATTAGAAGTGAAATCCCAATAAGGGAACATTACAGATGGCGAAGGAGAAAGAGGAGGGGGAGGGGAAGAGGGGGAGGGAGAGGGAGGGGAAAGGGAAGGAAAAGGAGAAGGAGAAGGGAAGGGAAGAGCGGGATAAGGAGGGGAGGAAGTGGGACAGGAGAAGGAGGATGAGTAGGAGGTGAAGGACACTTGCAGGTAGAAAGGTACCAACTGGCCAGCGAGGTGGGTGCTGCCATATGGTACTCCCTCACAGCCCCAGGGCTCTGCAAAGTCCCCATTCAGATGTGTCCTTAACATCTTCCGCTCAGGACTGCCTACGTACTCCTTGTGGCCAGAACCACGGACGTCATCAGACTTGCGTGTGCAGCAGGCAAAAACCAAGGGGTGAAGAGTCTGGGTCAGAAAAGAGATCAAGAGGAGATACTCTGCACTGGCCGGGAATCGAACCCGGGTCTCCCGCATGGGAGGCGAGAATTCTACCACTGAACCACCAATGCCCTTCTCTGTGCAAGCATTTGACGGCTTTCCAGAAAGCATCTCCAGAGCGACCGAGGGACCCGTGGCGGTGAAACAAAGAGGTTCCAGAACAGGCCTACACCGTTGTCTTTGAAAGACAGAGCTCACAGACTGACAGGCACTCAGAGCAAAGCCCTGCGAAAAAGGCCTACAAGCAGGCAACAGCATGAAGTGGGAACATTCAAATGAAAATATCAAAATATCGGCTTCGTCAGCTCACACCACAACTCTGAAAAAGGCTCTTTGTAACCGTACTACAGACCCCTGCCGAAAAAACATCGGAAATTCATCCAGTTCCCTTGTTTATGACCCTATACCTGCAACTGTCAACCTCAAACTCTTACCTTAGAGAGTCTGAGAAAATAATCCAACTTGCTAGGTTGGGCAAGTGAAATTCTCATCCAGGCAAGAAATAAGAAACAGAAGCAGAATTAGACTGGAATTAGAAGAAGGAAAGGGCCAGAATCAAGAGATAACGAAGAAACACACCGTTGTTTTGTACAAGAATAGTGAGTCATTTTTGTAACCATTATAACAATATTATGCGTCTGCTTTTTAAGGTGTTCAAAGCATTTGGAAGGATATGTGATATATCATAATTATTAAAAGATTAATTACTATTGTTTGCAACCAATGTTTGATTATATGGAAGAAGCTAATCTCCCAAATGGGACTCCATGTTGTGCTGAGTTTTAGCATTTGTGACTCTGAGATGCACGTGGGGCGTAGGCTTTGGTGTTTTGATTATATAAGGAGCAGACTAATTTTTAGAATAGCGTTGAGGTTAACATATTGGCCCTCTGATGAAATTGAAATACAGAGAGATTTCTTTCCCAATTTTTCCTGGGTGAAATTACACTGAAGAAAGGAACCTGGCGGGGTGGCTCCCCCACATGTTGGAACTTAGGAACCATTATGACTTTCTGAAAGATAGGAGCTGCAGATGTGCAGTCATGCTTCTCTTGCGGAGAAGCCAAGCTAGGTGGAGGCTGAGTCAGAAACTTGAACTCAACAAGGAAAACGACCATCCCCTTGACCTTGAAGAGCTTTGGTTCTATCTGCCCTCTGCCCAACACCCAAGACACATGCCAGCTCTGGCCATCACGCTTTCATTTACCACCGACATCAACCAGATCTACATGTATTCCCACACCCCTTTCTAAACTACAAACCTGCACTTTAAACTCACAACTCCTAAATCACAAATCAATGCCCCCATGCGTCCCAGAGTCACAAATGCTAAAACTCAACACACCAGTGAGTTCCCTGTCAGCATCACACACCACCCTCTGCCTCGACAGGTTTGGGAGGCACCAAGCGATGTGGGGGGCAAAGAGAATGACTGCATCATCAGTGAGGAAATGAAGCCCACAGTATTTTGATGTGAAAGCCACAGCTTGATGGTATTGCCTGACGTAAGCCTCCTATGCAAGCCTTTGCTCTGGGTGTTTTTTTTGTTTGTTTGTTTGTTTTTTCAGTTTGTTCTGCATGTCTACCAAAGAGGCCTGTTGTTTTCAGAACTCTTTTGAAAGTCCTTCCTGAGCCTCTTCCAGAGAAATCCTAGTCGAGCAGCACAGGTGGAAACATTGGTGGCTCAATGGTAGAATTCTCACCTTCCATGCGGTAGAACCGGGTTTGATTCCAGGCCAGTGCTTGCTTTTCTTCGGTTGCCTCTCCCCTTTTCCATGGGCAATATCCTTGGCACAGACAGGTCGTTCCTTATCCTGAATTATACCAAGACCGGCAAACTCAGGTGTACCAAGGTCAGAGGCCCCACTCCCCAACTTCCTTCATCTCCGCACGAGTTCCTCCCCAGAAATGTCCCCCTCCCCGGGCCCCTGAGGCCCCTCCCGTCACAGCTACAGTCCTTCAGTGACCTTCATTTCTTCATCCCCACTCCAAGTGCAATGTAGCTCAAGGATAGGATAGAAGAAAGGATAATAGTAAAAATGGTTTCAGTTTCAAGTATTCCAAACCGTAGAGATCCAGCAGACACACTTGGAGCTTGAAAAACATGCTCTCTTCACGGTATTGGGGATGGCAGTAAAGGGAGGAAAATGGCAAGTGTGCCCATTTAGTTAATTCCCCAGAAGACTTCAAGAAATTGCCCTCAACAGGATATGTTTTTGGTTTTGTTTCTTTGTTTGTTTGTATGTTTTGCAGCCCTCCGCGGAGGTGAGACTGTCCGCTGGCACAAAGGAAGGTAGGCACTCAAGGAACCCCAGGATAGAAAACAAGAAGGGGGAAGAGGAAGGGGGGAGGAGGAGGGGAGGAGGGGGAGGGGGAGAAGGAGGGGGAGGAGGAGGGGAGGAGGGGGAGGGGGAGAAGGAGGGGGAGGAGGAGGGGAGGTGGGGAGGAGGGGGAGGAGGGGGAGGAGGCGGAGTATGGGGAGGAGGGAAGGAGGGGGAGGAGGGGAGGAGGGGAGGAGGGGGTGGAAGAGGAGGGGAGGAGGGGAGGGGAGGAGGGGAGGAGGGGAGGAGGGGAGGAGGGGAGGACGCTGAGGAGGCGGAGGAGGGGGAGGAAAGGGAGGAGGGAGAGGAGGCGGAGAAGGAGGTCTCAGCCAGGTGAGTTTTCCGCAGCAGCTGGATAACCCTGGTCGAGAAAGGGCGTTCTTGCTCCACAAGCCTCTCTGCGACCACAGGCTTCGGCGCTGCTGCCTTCTTGGAAGACACCCTCCTTCCCTCTTTTGTCTCAGACAGGACGCTGAAGAGCGCGTCGTCCTAGATGATTTCTCCGCTCCCCAAAGCCCTAGGAGGGAAGGACAGACCGACGGAAGCGTTGCTCCGAAGTGGTCCATCGCGCAGCGTCCGGCCTTGTGTTGGATGATTTCCCGGGTGCCTCTTCTGGGTAAGAGTGGACCCCACAGGATATTCCTGCTGTTTCTTGAGGAGCAGTGGGAGGGACGCCAACTTGGCCGGCTCCTCGGGCCGCGCGAGACCCAGGCCCCTGAGCTAGGCCCCTCGATGGGCTGAGCCCAGAGAACCAGCAAGGGAACGGGTTGCCTCCTGCCGCCGCAGGTTCTCTCTCCTCCCGTTGCAGGAAAACACTGATCGAACTCCCGCCGTAAGCACCGGAGAGGCAGCTAGATCATTTCTGAGGGCTGGGGGAGTGGGGTGGGGTGGGGTGGGCGGGGGGCGCCGAGGGGCGGGTGGAGGGAGCGCTAACTCTCCGCAGGAACACGGCTGGGGTGGAAGAGGAGAAGGCGGAAGGCGAGGCCGGGTGGAAGGCCAGAAGGGCTGGCTAGCCCAGGCAAGGCTACTGCGCGCCGGCTCCGGGAGCCTCCTTGCGAAGGCAGGCCTCGGGCCTCCTTGCTCCTGGGAGGGGTGCCTCTTTCCGATCTGGCCCCCAAGGAACTGTGGAGCGCGAGGCCTTCAGGCGACGTTCCCACGCTTTCGCAACACCGCGGCCGCGTGGCCTTTCTCCTGCAGATGCCTGCCGGCCAGCCCAGACCAGAGCAGGGCCCAGTGGGCGGGTCCCAGCGCGCGCACACACTCGCGCGTGGCCGGCAGCGGGCCGGAGGAGAAGGCACGTCCCGCACTTGTGAACAGACAGGAGGCGTGGCTCAAGAAGGAGGACCTATCCATACATTTTGGTCACGAAACAGGAAAGCCGGGAAGATGCGGATGCAGACTCAATTTCCCAAACTGTGGAGCGCCGGCTGGGGGTGCTCCTCTCGCCCTGCGCCCGGGGAGCAGAGCGCCGCGAGACACCACGGAAGAGACGTCGTCTGTCATGAACCGAGGGGTATCAGGGGAGAGCACGAACGCAGTCTCTCATTAGCACAAATCCCTACATCAGCACGCCCCGAGTGCAGTAGACGAGCCTCGCCCTGGGAAAACTACCTTCGTGACCACAGTCTCTCCCGAGCTGAGCTCCGTAACTATGAGCGTACACCCCGCAGGCACGGCCCTGCCCTCCCCTCCCCTCGCTGTTCTTCCAAACCGATCTCCGAAAAGCCACCGATCGCCCACTCCCGCCTGCCCAACACACAGGAGATCCCACTGCCCGGCCCACAAGACTGACCGCCTTTCAGCAGTGGCGCCCAACCCACCGACCCGAAGCCACTGCGCTGTCTCATCATCTACACACGCCACCTGCTGCCTCTGAGGATCCCTCCGCAACACCTGCCACGGCTCTCGCTCTCTCCTGTTGCCTTACAGTGGACGCAACATTTATCCCAACAGGTCTTCGGAGTGAGCGTTGAAGGGAAAAGGGAAAACGCACCCAGTGCCTGGAAGAGTGTGCAGGGTTTAAATGCAACAGCCATTGTAGAAACCGTGGGACTTGATTGTGGTGGGTAGCATCGTTTTGACGTAGCGGTGTTGATTTTTACTCCTACCTTCTGCTTACAGCAGCAGTGTAACAGTTTTCCATTCTGTGCATACTTCACCTGCTGCCTTTGTTGGGTCAGTTAACTATGTTAGCTCCCTACACCGCTTAATCTACAAGTGCAACAACCCTCCAGGATCCGACCCAGAGCTCACCTTCCTCTCAACCCTCGTGGATATCGCCTCCAGGCACCTCTGCCAAGCGCCTAATAAGCATTTCATCCAGGGCGTCTATTGATACTAACACCAAGACTTGGCTTGGCCTCTCTCGGTTATTCAGAGCTCAACATGACCTGCACCCCGGGTGGCAACAGGCGTGGGTTTGAACCCCACAGGGAGCTGAACCTCTGCAGGGCTGTGTAAACCGGAGCAAGATGCTCGGAAGCCCTGGAAAGCCACTTGTGCGGTGGAGATGAGGGGATGTGGCGCTGTGCGGGCGCAGGTTGGGTAGGGCTACCCTGGAGATAAGCACGACCTAGGTGCCCTGGGAATCGGCCACTCTGGTTTTTCTCGGAGCGGGGAACACACCGCAACACAATTCAGGGGATGGAAAGCTGCCCAAAAGGATTCCCTGACCGGGAGTCATACCTGGGCCGGTCGCGGCGGTTAAAGCGCAGAAACCTAGCCACGGGACCACCAGGGAGCTGCAGGTGGATGGCTTTTCTCGTGCTTCTGACTACAGTGACCTTTTCCCTTTGCTCTGGAAGGCCTTGAGCCTTCCGTAAGGGTCATCCGTCGTTCCAGAAAGCCTTCCCTAAGGCCGTTCCCTCCGTGCTTCCTCCAAAAACGGAACCCGAATGCCCGCGAGGCCTGCTGGGTCCCCACATCCAAGTAGTCAGGAATTCGTGTTTTCTCCTCTCTCAAGTGTGTGGACATTGATCTACACCGGGGTTTCTCAACTTCCGCAGTGTTGATATTTTGGACGGGATCATTTTTTGTGGGGGAGGGCTGTGCCTGTGGACGGAAGCATGTTTAGTGACACCCCTGGCTTCTGCTGACTGGATGCCAGGTGGAAACTCTCCGTCCCCCTTCTCCCAGTCTTAACAATAATAACAATTAAAAAATGTGTCCAGACAAGGCCCAGTGTCACAGAGGCGGCCGGGGATGAAGGTGGGAGCCCAAATTGCCCCCGTTTGAGAACCAGAGATGTGCACAGTTGCTCCTGTTCCTGGCCTCTGAACTCATGCAGATGAGTCTCCTGATCAGGGCACAGGGGTGGATTTCAACTTGGCCCCCTGCTCATCTAGACGTTAGGATTTTAAGACTTTCATGTCCATCGAGATCGCGGGGATTTCTGCCATGAAGCCTTTTCTTTGGCTCCATCCTCGACATCAGCTTCTTTTGAGCCTGCCCAGGAGAGGCAGCCAGGAAGAAGTCTGAGTCTGCTCAGTGAGGTTCCTCTTGCCCCTTCTGAAACTTCACACCTCTTTGGGTTCAGCCCACAGGGAAGCTTTAGGGGCCGCTTTATTCCAGCTGCCCCGAGCATCCGCGAGGAGGAGGTGCACGGGGAAGAATAGGGTTTGACTGTGGCACCTGCCGCCTGGGGCCCACACCTCCACCACCGCTAGTGCAGCCTTCTGGGCTCCCCGCGGTCCCACCAGCCGGGGGTTCCGTATTGGGCCAGCCTGAGCTCCGGAGACGCCCAAGCCAGGAGAGACACCTAGGGGGAACCAGAGGCCCACTTCAGTCCTGTCCACAAGGGACCCCCAAAAGGGTCCTGACTGAGAGAGAAAGGCAGGGAATCCTCTCTTATTGGGCAGGCAGAAGAGACATGAAAGGGAAAGTGAAGAAAAATCCTATGAAGTCTCAGGATCTGGAGTCACCATGAAGTTGACCACCTCTGGAACCGCGTCCTCCCCCTGGCTGGCGAAGTCGAGTGGAGTCCCCTTGTTCAGTCCAGTCCAAGTAGACACAGCAGACAACGATGGCCCGGGTACCAGTGAGTAGGCAGTCCCCAGTCTTCCCACCTGGGAGTACTTGAACTTCCATAGCCATGAAATCCGTGCATTTCCAGGATGCAACTCACTGAATTCTTTTTCTCAACAGCTTGAGCAAAGGAGGAAAGGAATTGAGGAAAGGATCGATCGATCGGGTGTGGAGCATATAAGAAAACCACTGCAGTAAGGGAAGCAACCATTGTTGAGACCGTCTCATTTCTCTCTCACCCACCCCCTTAAAATTAATTGCACTTTCCCAGGTAGAGTACCCAGGTTGGACCCATTTTACTTTTAATGCACAGTTGGTGGCACCTGAGAGGAGTCTAGGAGGTTCACAGATGAATATTTGAAGTATGGTAGTCACTTTTGTTTAAGCATGCATTCCAAAAAGCAACGAACGAATCAAGCTCACCTGTGCCTTATCTACAAAGATGGGAAAGGAGAAGTACATATAAACGAATGGAAAACGTCATAAAATAGCCTTAAGTGTCTGCTCTTTCCAACGAAGTCCTTCCCTGGATATGCTCATCAATGTCTTCTCTTTCTCCAAAATCTGACATCCAGGGCCAGACCCTACGATCGCTTTTCAGGATCCAGCCTATTATTCCCCTCTCTGTATCTCCGCTTCTTCCTCATTTTCTTTTATTCACACAAAACAAAACATGATAGAGCTCTCCCTCAGCCTCCAGTTTTCAACATCGCACCCAGCGAACAATTTCGCAAATTAGGTATGCTCTGTGGGACTCTCTCTGCCTAGAAAGAAGAGGAAATGCTAAGCAGCACAAAGCTTTGTACTTTCCACGGTTCGGAATTACTAAAGGAAACTTTCTCTAAGACCAAAGGCCTGAAAAGTGAGCTGACTTCGCGCCGCCCCCGCCCCTGCATCCGAAAATTCCGACTGTTTTGAGTCTTGTAGAACTTTCTGGCAAGGTTCAGCTGCCCTGCAGGCAACTGGGCGTTTGTTATCCCCAGAGAGTACAATAGAGGCTCTTTGGCCACAAGGGGGCAGCCAGTACATGGGAGGGAGGGCCTGTGTCCCACAAGGAAATGAGAAGCATGATGTGATGGCATGCATATCTTGACCTGGGGGATGGTTACTTGAGTTATTACATGTTGCAAAATGTATCACTCTGTGTGGAAAAGAACGGAATGGGGAGACTTGCACTACCTGACCTTAAGAGTTACTGTGACCGCCCCACCCCCAACATAGACCAGCAGTGTGCAAGTGGCATCAGGGTACACGACTGGAAAATGGACTGAGTTCAGAGACTTGAAACCGACCCATAGCTCAATTAGTGAATGAGTTTTCAAGAAAAGCAGTTCAATGGGGAAAGGAAATAGGTTCCTTATTGGGAGGGGCGGCAGCTGTGTTTCTATCTCACACTACACACAAAAGTTAATCTGAAGTGCATCATAGACCAAGACATAGAAGTTAAAGGTATAAGGCATTTTGAGGATACCTCGTGATTTGGTGGTAGGCAAAGATTTACTAACCAGGACCCAAAGAATGTATAAAACAAAGATAAATGATAAATTAGAGTTCATCAACGTTAGCCGTATCTTCTCATCCAAGGAGGCCACTAAAATGGAAAAGCAAGCGAGAGACAGGGAGAAAATATTCACAACACATAGCTGACAACCCTCACCGCCTGTCATTATAATGCATAATGAGCTCCTCCAACCCAGTAACAAGTTTTTCAAAGATCAAAAACCCCACTTTTTTCCAGATGGGTTAAAAACTATACACAGATACTTCAGATAAGAAGATACGCACATGGCCTAAAAAGCATACCAGGAGTCCTCAATATGTTTAGCTGTCAGAGAAAAGGACATTAAAACCATGTTGAGATACCACTACTCTTAGCAGCGTGGTTAAAATTATAAGGAGAGGAAACACCAACAATCTTGGCAAAGATGTCAAATAACCACAACTGTCATATTGTTGGTGGTAACATAAAATGGTACAACTGCTTTGGGAAAAGCTTTGGTGGGTTTTATGAAGTGGAGCATATACTACTCTTTGGTACCAGCTATTCTTCACCGAGAGAAATGAACACCTACGTCCACAAAATCTCTTTTGGAAAGACTGTTCAAAGCAGCTTTATTCACAATAGCCAATACTGGATACAGCTCAAATGCTCATTATCGAGTGAATGGTAAACAGACTGTGCTATGCGACTGCCATGGAATACAACTCAGCAATGAAAGAGGAATGACATCTGCTTTACTCAACAATCGATAAAGTCAGAGACGTTGTGCAAAGATGAAGAGGTGTGCAGGCAAGAGTGTGTGCACTATGATCCCATTTCCATGACATTCTAGAAGAGTCAAAGGTAAAGTGAAAGGAGTCTGGACAGTGATGGTTAACAAATAAAACAGAGGACAATGGCAATGATTTTAATGATTCTGCATGACTGACTGAGTAGTCACTAAGTCCAGGCACATGGGACAACAGCAGCATGATGTGGAGTTCCCTTGTTGGTCCAGTCTGGTAGATGAAAATGTCAAGGCACCGTCAAAGTTCAGATATAGCAGACGTTAAACCACTGGTGACCACCGAAACAGCAATTAGTGAAGGTTTACCGTGCACAAAAAGGTTTACCGTTCAGGAACTGGGAGCACTCCAACGGAATATGGAAGGAGGCTCAGAGGTGGTACACTGTTAGAAAGCAACTTATATCGTGAGGTGGCGGTGGCTGTTTTGTCCTTCGCAGTGATCGGTTATAACATTAGAGTTTTCCTCGTGATAGGGAATTGGTTAAAAGTGGTTACCTCCCATCAATTTTGGCGAACAGTTTTAGGCTTTGTTTATGATTTTCAGAGGCATAAACAAGAAGTGGCCCAAGGTAAGTTTCACTTGTTTTGCAAAATAAGCTAAATGAGCTCTTCCTTGTATGACTAAACGGGTTTGTCTGCTCAGGGAAGTTTCAAGTGTGATCTCCATTTGTGTCTGATTTTTAACTATTCCCCGCTTTTGGTCATGCTCTCAGTCTAACGGTACTCTCGGGTAACAGCATTGATGTAGTCAGGCAGAAGAATCACACATATTCGCTGTCTCCACTAGCTGGGTCGTCAGGGCGGAGGGTGCTGTAGTCACCGTTATCATCATTTCTGCGGTGACTGTTAAGGTCTTCCAGTTGTCCAATCCTGATGGATACCATTTGTCTTGTGAGTGGCTGCCGACAGGCATTTAAAATCCTTGAGCGTATAGAAAGGTACTAGAGGTTTACTTCGGTGACTCTGAAGGGAACAATAGCCAAGGATTGAAAAAGTCCTCGGAGCAGAGATTCCCAGGAGCCAAGATTAAACCAGCAAAACAGGTCTAGGCAGGGGGAGTCGCCTATCTGATAAAATTTTTTATCTGGTCTTTAAGATCCTGCAGATTTTGAGTAACACAGCGACAACATTTTTCACCAGTTACAGCACAGGAGGCTCCTTGCAGGGCTTCCCTATTTTGGAGCAGGACCGAAGAGAAACCACTGCCCTGGGTTTCCTTCTGCTCAGACACGAGGTGAGTGCCCTGTGTGGGGTTTCCTTCCCTTCTCCTGACCTCCTGCCGCCAGGTGGCCTGGGGAAAGCAGTGCTCTCTGGCCCCCAGGCCGGTGCAAGTTTCAAGACAAAGTAAAAGGGGAGCCGCCGTGCCACGTGAGACAAAGGAGGGTGCCGTGACTCGGATTCGAACCGAGGTTGCTGCGGCCACAACGCAGAGTACTGACCACTATACGATCACGGCGCGCCACGGTCCCCGCGGCGGCAGGAATTCTTGCTCTTACGATGTTGACGTAAAATCATTCCAATTACTGCGCTGTGCCTGGACAAATGTAGGTATTCATAGTCTTCTCTCCCGCCCGCTCTCCGTTTTCCACTCCCTTTCTCTCAATTCTGATACATGATGATCAAAACAAACCAAAGCAAACCAAAACCCAATTCTCATCTCCCCAAATCCGGCACGTGCCTCTGCACAGGCCTCCTGGGAAGTCAAGTTGTCCTCGTGCCCACCTCGCCGGCTTCTTTCCCGCCTCTTCGCGTTTGCCCCTTTGGACCAACCCTCCGCAGCCCCTGGTTCCGGCTCGCGCCCCACCGACCGCGGCCGAGCGGAGGGCGGGCAGCGCGCGCGGAGGGAACGCGGAGCCGTCACGGAGCCAAACCCGGCCTTCAGCTTCCCTCGGGGGCCCCCTCAGCTCAGGCCCGGGGGCGTCTCCGGGGCGCTGGCATCTGCGGCGGGGACACTCGGCTGCCCTTCTGCCTTCGGAATCGCCCGACGCACGGCTTTTCCACGGGACGAACGCGCTGCGTCGACTCCACGTCTGCGGTTGTCCTAGGCTTTGATGCCGTCGCCGCTGTCCTGCGAAAGGCGAGTGACTCCGCCTGGCGCGGAAGCGGTGTTTGATCTCTACAGGGTGAGAGGGCAGCAGTGCACGTGTGTCTCTGTGGCGCAATCGGTTAGCGCGTTCGGCTGTTAACCGAAAGGTTGGTGGTTCGAGCCCACCCAGGGACGCCTTTCTCCTGCCTCTTTTAGAAAGTAAAGGCTTCGTGGTTCTTTCTGCTCTGCACATCCTCTCCCGTAACGGCCGAAAAAGGCTCCTCCACTACTACCTTCCTGTCCCCCGTGTCTCGTTCACAACACGAGGACGTAAGGTGCGATCGGAAGAGGTTGCCTGGAAATCCTCGAAAGAGTACCGCTGTCATCATTAGTTTCTGAATTCCTTTTCACGATGGACTTTCTTCTGTCCGTATTTGCACGTACTAGTATTTATTTAACCCTTTCCATATACTTTTGAAATTAAGTTGGTCCTACGATTTCACGGTTACAAATAATGCTGCAGTCATCCTTCTTGTACAGGTATCTTTGGCCCCTTGTACAAGGTCTTCTTAGAGGGAAGAGTCCTGGAGAAGCAGTTGCTCGATCACATAGTGCTGACATGGTTCGTATGATTCCAGTTCCGCTCCTTTGTTGGCTTATTAGGTATCACTCTTTCTTTTCTTATTTTAGCGACTGCTTGAGTCTTTATAACAGACTTCTGTAACTTACCACAGTCTGCCTTCAAGCGATGCCACACCTCTTCGCATTTCTTCCCTGCCGGCCGTTATGCTATTGTCATCATGCATCTCACTTTGCATGTGTCCTAAACCCCACAATCCATCGTTATTACTTTAGAAAAATCGGTCCCATGTTTCTAAAGAGACTTAAATAATAAGAAAAATCTTACGTATTTTCCCAGGCACATACCTTTTCTATTGTCTTTCGCCCCTTTGTGTACCTCCAGATTTCCATCTGGTGTCAGTGTACTCCTTTAACATTTCTTATAGTGTGGGTCGGCGGGTGATGAATTCTTTCAGCATTTGTATGTCTGTAGATGTCATTACTCACTTTCATTTTTGAAAGACATTTCTTGGGGAGGAGGCATAGAATTCCACGTTCTTTAAAGATGTTGCTCCACTGTCTTCTCACTGCTTCTGAGGAGAAATCTGACATAATCTTTATTTTTGTTTTGTGTATGTACTGTGTCTTTTCCCTCTGACTGCTTTGAAGATATTGTTCTATTTCAATGGAGTTTTTTTAAATAACTTTATTGGAGTATAATTGCTTCACAATGGTGTATTAGTTTCTGCTTTATAACAAAGTGAATCAGTTATACATATACATCTGTTCCCATATCGCTTCCCTCTTGCGTCTCCCTCCCTCCCACCCTCCCTATCCCACCCCTCCAGTCGGTCACAAAGCAATGCACAGTTTAATTATGATGTGGCTAATTGTGGTTTGCTTCCTGTTTCTTGTACTCATAGTGTTCATTTGGCTCTTTGGAAATTTTTCTGTCAGTGTTTCTTCAAGAATTGTTCCTTCTCTTCTGGTCTTTTCAGGGACTCCAAATTACTCATATATTAGGCCTTTTAAACTTACCTTACCACTCAGTGATGCTATGTTCATTAAAAAGCTTCTTTTGTATGTAGTTTCATTTTAGGATACTGTCAGTCGTTCATGGCTTTACGTTCCCTGATCCTTTTTTTTTTTCTTTCTTTTTTTTTATTCCCCCTGCAGTGTCTAATCTGCTATTAATTCTATCTGGTGAATTACATAATATCATATGTTATCATTTCCATGTCTAAAGTTTGATTCTGGCCATTTGTATGTGTTCTACATTTCTACTTAACTCATGGGACATATGCGACACAGTCATAATAACTGTCTTAAAGTCCTCTCTGCCAATTTTAACATCATGTCAGTTGTGGTTCAGTTTTGATTGATTAGTCTCCTCCTTACACCTCATGTTTTCCTGCCTCTTGTCATGCCTGGCATTCTTTGATTGGATGCCAGACATTGTCAAAGTTTCCCTTCTTGGGCACTGGCTATTTTGGTATTCCTCTAAACTTCCAAATAAATTATATTTCCCTCCTTTGATTTCTTACAAAACAAACAAACAAACAAACAAAAGCAACCAAAAAGACTGGGTCACTTGTACATACTTGGACTTTTCTTATAATACTTAACTGATTGTATATTGAAAGTTCTTGCTGGAAGCATGTGCAAAATATTGTCTACCATGAACTAAACTGTCATCATGCCTGTCCAAGGTCCAAGAAACTGATGAAGTTAGATCCAGTTCCCCCAATTGCAGTTAGATCATCACTTAGATCAACATCAAAACCAACCACTTTTCCAGATGGTGATCACTAATATGGGGCAGAAGAGATCAGTTAAACCATTAAACACTCATTTATCTGGGGAATGTTGAAAGTCAGCAGTGGTACAGTTAGAAGTGGAAATAATACCAGATTTCTCGGAGCTTCACTGTGTGACCAGCACTGTTCCTCGGGGCTTTACTGTGCAAGAACTTATTAAGTCCACATAACAACCCTAAAAGATAGTGTAGGATATTACCACCCCCTTGTTGCAGAGGAGAACACTGAAAAGCTGAGCTAACCTTTTAAGGGTCCCGCCCCCGTGACAGTGAGAGTCAGCACTCAGACCCAGGCAGTCGGCCTCCAGCGCCCTTTCCCTTGGCCATCATGCTCAGGGGTAACTGAGAAAACTTCACAAAGATTTGCATCCCCTTCTTCTTGTTCAACCTCCAAGATTTCAAAGAGAAAACGAAGATTGTAAGGAAGGCCTACAAAACACTTAGAAGCAATTAATGCAATGAAGAAGAGGAGAGAGACTAAACAGAACCATTTAGTCTTCCCAAGAAACAGACTCTATGCCTCTGGGGAGCATGCAGTCACATCTCTAACCAGATGACTTTATGGGCCTTGATTTTCCTGATCTGAACTAGGGAGTTCCCAGAGGGGCTCCCAGAAAAAGTGACAGTGCCTTCCGTGTTCAAGTTTAGAGGGAACAGCTAAGCATTCCTTCCTTCTTGACTTCAGGTGAGAAGAAGTGCTCCTCGAGGAAAAAGAGGTAGGGAGGACATCCCATAGAAATCAGACAAAAGCATGCTTTTCTAAGTTCATTAATGAACAGATCACTTTCATATTTAGCCATATTCATGTACCTTTATCATTGATTGCCTGACATTTTTCATGCTTTGATTCACATTTTTACTTGGAAAATTTATTTTGAAAATTAATTACCTCTCACTACCACAACTGAAATACCACTATGAATTGCCACAAGCAGGATGTAATTCTAAAATTAAATAAAAAGAAAACAGGTGTTATTATGGCTAATAGCAGAGTTAATAAGCAGAGCTCGTGAGTTTGCACAAACATTCCCTGGAGGTCTGGGCAGGGAGGTCTTTAGAGCAATCTAGAGCAGCACTGGGGATGCAGTGACCAATGTGAGAAAACCCTGGTTGTGCCTGGTTTACCACTGCCCTATAGTAGCCCTTAGGGTATGGACTGCTTCTTCTTTTCCAGCCGAGGGAACCTCTAAAGTGGTTCTCTCAATCAAAGCTCAGAGACCACATAGAGATCAGTATAGACCCAGGAGCTACTGGTACTAGGGATGAACGAAATGGACTAGAATGAATGTAATGTTGAGTGAGAAGTCAGGACCTTGAAATTTAAAAATCTTATGTGTACTGACTCGCTAGATGAACGACCTTGATCTGCATTATCTAATACAGTGGCCACTACACACACGTGGCAACTGAGTGCTTGAAATGCCGCTAGTGTGGAGATGTTGAATATTTCTTTTTTTACTTCATAATATGTAATTAATTTAAATTTAAATACTCTCATGTGGCTATTGGCTACATTATAAGACAGCACAGGTTAGAGAATAACCATTATACCATAAAATCATCTGCTTTATTTCCCTGTAGCGATAAACAGATTTCATAAGATCTCACATCTAATAACAATTCTGAATGCCTTTCTCCATCTGCTTAGGTACGGTTGAATGTCAATTCAGCCGCGGGTACTCCGGGGTGGGGCCGGCTGTGCAGCTGCCTTTGCTTCCTCATCAGATCCAGACACCTTCACCAAGGGAATAAGAGCCTCAGCCAGTCCTGCTCTCTCACAGAGGGGTCTCAGCTGCCTTGGCTAGTCACACAGCTCTACCTAGGGGTAGAGCTTCCCTCCTTTCCTTCCACGTTTGATTATTATCGCTGCAGCACTCTGCAGGCGCCTATGTTGTATACTGCAGGGATTTCCTTGTTTTGGAAGGCAGCTGGGAAGAGAGTAAGGCAGTCATATCAGCAGTTGCGGGACAGTGGTCAAATTTTTGTCCCTCCGGCGCCACGTGAGGTGTGGGGCTCCCGACCCGGCGAAAGGGGCCCCACTGAGGCGGCCCGGCCCTGCCCCCGGCCCTCGAGGACAGGCCCAGAAGAGGCCAATTTGGACCGGCGGAGCCAAGAAAGGGCTCAAGCGCGGCCCGACCCCACGCTCCGGAGGTTAAAGGCCTCAAACCCTGAACCCTTGGCTGACCGAGGGTTGCGAGTTGAATCAATCTCCACGCCTTTATCAGGAGAGTCGAGGGCCAAAATCAGACCAAGAAAAATATGTGTGTGGGCTTCCCTGGTGGCGCAGTGGTTGAGAGTCCGCCTGCTGATGCAAGGGATATGGGCTCGTGCCCCGGTCCGGGAAGATCCCACATGCCACAGAGAGGCCGGGTCAGTGAGCCACGGCCGCTGAGCCTGCGCTTCCGGAGCCTGTGCTCCGCAATGGGAGAGGCCACAACAGTGAGAGGCCCGCGTACCGCAAAAAAAACAAACAACAAAAAAGTGTGGATCAAAGTGTGCAATTAATCAAAGAAAAAATACGATTTTCTGACAAATTGGCCCGAGCCTACGGATCATCAACTAAGGCTGGAAAGCTGCAATTGCCGCAGGTTTTAGGGGAAACACCCGGAATTTCGTTCAGAGCCCTGGGGCCTTCCTTGAAAGCCTTTTCCACCCAGGTCGTCCCCGTTCCCACATCCGTCGTCCTTTATGATATTGGAGATCCTGGGTCTCACTCTGGGAGCCTCCCGTCCCCCGCCTCCTTTTTTGGAAGACAAAATTCCAAAGGTTTGCACCACTCGAATGTTTGCTTTTCAACTATCAGTCAAGGTCCTGAAAGCATCTGGACCACACCAATCAAAGGAGTAACTGACCAACAGCAGTCCTCTGATGTGCCTGAACTTCTGACTTCTGAATTCATTCAACTCAGTTCTCTGGCAGCTGGCATGGAGGCCCCTAAAGATCCCTCTAGGGAAACTCACTAGAGGAACGTTATGGAACTTAGGCTTGGGGAATTCTTAGTAGTCAAGCCTCAGAGGTGTCATTGGAGTACCCTGACCTTTGTACAGGCACAGTTTTGGATTCCAGACCCCAGGTGGGAATTTGTAGCCTTGAGGAGGAATTGGATCCTAGTTGCAGTTCTGGTCCAGTTGCTTCTGGTAAACCAGGCACCACGCTCCCAAACCACAAGGGCTCTCAGTGTAGTTGGCAGCTGTGGTGTCCCCAAGTCCAGATATGGTGGTTGCAGAACGTGAACTATTGAGAGTGTTATGAGCTTGCACCCAACCTTGAAATTAGAGCATCGGTAGTTCAATGGCAGTATCTGCGGTTTCATGTGCAGTACCCAGTGTTGACTCCCGGCCAAGGTATGTGTTTGCCATTCACTCTGCCACAGTTTATTTTCTGCCTCTGCAGAGCATGTGTGGGAATCTTTATTGTGCATGCAAGATTAGAAGAGTCACCCTTTTTACTCTCTCTGCTGGACTGTTGATTGCATGGGTAAGTCTGTTCCATGCAGAGATCTAGCAGCCAGGAACAATGATGCGGTCAACTGAGGAAACTGTGGAGAACCCAGCCGTGATTTTGGAATAAAAGATATTCAAGAGTTTGTCTAAACAGTAGCTTGGCAGCCTTGGGGGCCAGGTTGTGATCCTGGAGGGATTAGTGCTTGGCCTGAGGTGAAACAAACGCTCCTCCAGGTTGTATATTCCATGGTGGGAAGTCGGTTCTGGGGTGTTTCTGTAGTGTGGAACATTTGGAAATAATCTCCTTGGCATATTCACCTACACCTCTGGCTGATCTAGACAAAGCATCCTCAGGTCACTGTTTAACCCTGATTTGCAAGCTGGCCCTTGGGCTGGTCACCGGTAGCTTCTCAATGTGCTGTAGGGATGAAGGAAGTGAACCTCCAGGAAGGAGAGTAGCCATTGAGTGGGACATATCCATGCAAAGGTGGCTGAGATGTTAGAGGCCATGGCCTCAGGGGTGCACGGAAGGGCAAGGCTTGAATGTACTAATCTATTTATTGCTGACAGGAAGCTTGAGGAGGGTACTGGGCTTTCCAGGTAAGTGGTGTTCAGAGTCTAGATGTATCAGGAGCCTGTGGCTTCCAAGCACACCAGCAGCCTGTGCTCAGCACCCCGCCCTCAACAGTGTCATTGGCTCCAGAGAGCCATACACACGTGAGAGAAGAGAAGAGGCTGAACAAAGCCCTGGCAGTTGTGTTCCCCAATTTAGACAGATGCGGTAACCTGCAAGAAGACAAGGATGGTCAGAGGCAGTGGGAATCCATCTGAATCTGTATAGCACGCACTATAAATGCATTTTGGAAGGTGACAGTGAATGTATGTAGGTAGCAGTAATTATGAAGCTGTAGGACTGAGGAATTTGTTTCTTTGCCTGAGGCTCCCCCAACCTTCAAAGCCAGCAAAGCCTCACTGAATCCCTCACAAGCTTGGACTCTCTCCAACTCTCTAGTTCTGACCTCTTGACCCAGATTTTAAAGGGTTCCTGTGATTAGATCAGTCCACCTGGATAATCTCCCCATTTTAAGGTCAACTGTATTACCTCTGCACAGTACCTTTTGCCATGTAATGTAATATAATTATGCAAATAATAGCCATAAAAAAGCTGGAGTGGCTATACTAACACCAGACAAAATAGATAATAGAGTTTACAACAATAAAATGTTACCAGAGATAAAGAGTGATATTTTATAACAATAAAAGGGTTAATCCATCAGGATGATGTAATAGTTTTAAACACAGTGCACCTAACAGAGTCCCAAAATACATGAAGCAAAAACTGACAGAATCAAAGGGAGAAACAGACAATTCAACAATAATTATGGGAGACTTCAGTACCACACTTTCTGCAGTGGATAGAACAACTAGGCAGAAGAGCAGAAGGAGACACAAGATTTAAACAATGTGACCTAACAGACACCTATAGACACTCCACCCAACAAGAGCAGAATAGAATTTCTCTCAAGTGCACTGAGAACATTCTCCAGGAGACTATTCACTAAGACATAAAATAAGCTAAAATACATTTAAAGGGGTTGAAGTCATATACAATTTGGGACATCTCACACACCAACACTACAGTCTAGAAGCAGGGTGGCAAGCGGGTTGGGTAGTCTGTCCTCCTTCCTTCACTTTGTCATGAATGTTCAGTGGCACTTACGGAGGTGGCCGTGGTCCCACATGTTATGTATAGGGCATCAGCCTGGAAAAGCTAGGCAGCTGAAGAGAAGAGACAGATATTTCAGGGAAGTTGCCCTAGTCTCAGCCTCACAAAATCAGGGATGAATTGATACATAGGAAGTAAGCAGAGGTCAGGAGATCACTTTCTGTCCTGCCTGTCTGTGCCTCTCTTTAAAACCTCAGCTTCTATGTCACTAGATCCCACTGCACAGGAGTGCTATGGGTCACCACCAACAACCATAGACCCATGATCTTAATGTTTACTGTGCTCTGGCTGAGAATACAACCACAGTTCAATAGCTTTGGGTCAACACAAACTATCAGTCAGAGTTCTATGAAAACTGCTCTGGGCATAAGGAACAGCATTCGTTTCCTAGTCATCCCAAATTAGGTGGCCACTGCATGTATTCAAAGAAACATAAAAAAGGTATTTCAGTGATCTTGACAAGTTGGAAAGAAACCCTGTGGTGCTAGGATGACATTTACAATTGACAAGCACAACATCTTATATATAGATTAAAACACAAAGCAACCTACAGGAGAAGAGGAGGGTGGGACTGGAGGCAGGGAAGTCAAACCTGATTTCAAGTTTAATGAGAAGCCTACACGCTTCCCCAGTGAGTGAAAAGAAGCCACCATAACATTGGTCTCCAGCAAGAAGGTAAATAAGACACAATGTGGCTGGTAATCCTTATAAATTAATTATGCACACACGGAGCGCAGTATTATACTCAGGATTTTTTCCCCACAATAGTAAAATGGTGTGGAAAAAGCTAGAGAATCAAAGAAGAACACCAAGACTATCTAAAAGTTTTCAATTTTTCTTTTTTTGAAATTTTAAAATTTGTGTAAGGGTTGACATGTAGTATCATTTATAATTTAAATTTTTTTTCATATTTATTTTATCTCTTTTCTCTTTTTAAAGTTTATTTTTCTCTCCTTTTTTCTTTGATTAAATTTTCCAGAAAGCTGCCAATTTTACTGTATTTCATTATTTTTTCTCAAAAGAACCAGATTTTAAAGTTTATTTCATTTTTCATTCTACTGCTTTTCTCTTTACTGACTCCTTACTTCTTTTTATTAGAGCTTTGAGATATAATTTACATATACCCAAAATTCACCATTTTAAAGTATGTAGTTAAGTGATTTTTAGTATATTCACAAAATTTTGCAGCCATTCGATTCATCATTTAAATTTTTTTGCTTTATTATTTTCTCTTTTCTGCTTTCTTTGAAGTTGCACGTTTTTGTTCTTTTTCTTGCTTGTTAGGCTAATACTTCATTTTTATTCCTTTAAAAATAATAAAATAATTTTGACTGTGTATTTACCCCCTTAATATAACAAAAAGTTTTCAATTTTTCTGTAAGAAAAGTGTCTTCATGACAGTCCTTAAGACAATGAAAGAATTTGGGTTAATCTCAATTCCTTGATGTTTTCTATGCTTGTAAGAATAAACAGTATAAAATAGGCTTGAATTTTAGAAAGAGACAGGTCTGTGGTTTCAGTACAAGAGAGAGTAGCTGCTGAGGGGTTGTCCCCATCAGTGGTGACCTTCAGAACAGACCCGGTGGCCTTGAGTCTCAGTGTGGCCTAGGCAACTAGAAGACAGGGGCTCCCAAGGTTCCATGACAGCCCCACCTTCCATTTCTGTTACTGCGATGCCGCATGGTTACCTGCACACTGGGTCCTCCCTCGGGCACTCTTGTCAGAGCCTAACCTCTGAGCTTTGCCATCTTGTGCCTTATTTTTGTGGTTAAGGATTCTCAGTTGTGGACTGCTGACAAAGTCTGGCAGGAACTAAGTAATGAATTACATCTGCATTCTTTACACCTGTTTAAATACATTTTTTCACTTAATGAAACCCTATTGAGGTATAATTTACATACTATAAAACTCACCCAATATAATTGTATGCTTCAGTGATTTTAGTAATTTACCAGGCAGTGCGGCCATCACCAGAATCCATCACTTGTTTTTAATTTATTATTTGTTTGGGTTTCTTCTCCCCAGGTTTTGGCTCTACTTCTTCCACCATAAGCTTCAGCATGGCAGTATCTCGCACCACTTTCTCTGGTCAGAGAACAGAAATGAGCATCCTGGAAACCAACCAGTACTTGTGCTTCCATCTGGAAAAAAGCAAACAGGAGTTCGAGACCTCCAGAGAAATTCCTCATGTCCCAAGCTACTGCTAGCTGCAGAAATACAGTAAGTCTTATGGGTTCACAGTCACCAGAGTGATAAATGATTGTCCATCTTCCCTCCAAGCACCTAAACACCCTCCAGACTTTCTTTTCTCTTCTTCATCAAATCAAATCAAATAAATCTCATCCTTACTGTACTCCTAGAAAGGTGGAAGTGGGTAGTTTACCCTCATTTTGCAGAGGATGGAAACACTGAGGCACAAAGGAGTAAAGTTTGCAGTGAGAGTGTATGGAGGAATAGAGGCTGAGATTTCGGTTCAGGCACTAAACTTTCTTTTCTCTCCCAGGAATACGTGTCAGATTCTTGTTGGCTTAAACATGTCAGAATTTAATTCAAACTTTTATGAGCACCCATTTGCAAAGCACAGTTCTAGCTGCACTCAGGGAGAAAGAAGTGATAGGAGACCCCATCTACCTTAAAGGAGTTTAAAGCTCTCTGTTCCCAAGTGCACCACAGATATCTGGAGGTGAGAACATCAATAACAGGGAGTGGAGGGGTGGAGCTGTAGTGACTGAGGAACAGGGGAGCGAGGGCACTAGAGGGACAGGGATATAAGGGGAGGATTCTTACTGACCCTGAAACTGAGTTTGCTTTCAAATTTCTACCAGTATTTTTCAATAAACCAATGGAGTATAAAATTTGCTAGCCAACTTACTGACATGGGCCGAAAAGTAGAAATTAAAGCCTACTTGTCAAAGAAGTGAAAAGACAAGCTTTGGGGTGTGGGAATGTTAGGATTTTAGTATCAATTATTATAATCATAATGCAGCTTTTTTTGAAACTGCAGAAGAATAAAGGTATCATCCAACATCTTTGTGTAAAGGTAATACAGTGCAGTGATTAAGAGCATGTACCCTGGCACCAGACTTCCTGGATTTAAAACCAAGTTATTTATCTTCTCTCTGCCTCAGTTTCTGCATCTGTAATGCTACTAGGACTAGCATCTACCTCCTCAGGTAGCGGTGATGATTACAGGATGATAATTCTCGAAAATCTACTAGAAGAGGGCCTTGGCAAACACTGTGTATTAGTTCTGCCTCCAGACTAACACACAGCACCTGTTAGCATTTGAGCATATGTCTTCCAGACTTTTTTCCCTTCATACACATTTTTACACAGTTTGTATCCAGATAAACTTTAAAGCTTTTTAGGGACCTCCCTGGTGGCGCAGTGGTTAAGAATCTGCCTGCCAATGCAGAGGACATGGGTTTGAGCCCTGGTCGGGGAAGATCCCACATGCCGCGGAGGAACTAAGAGCGGGCACTACAACTACTGAGCCTGCCCGTCTAGAGCCTGTACTCCACAGTGAGAGAAGCCACCACGATGAGAAGCCCGCACAATGAAGAGTAGCCCCTGCTCACTGCAACTAGAGAAACCCCGCGCACAGCAATGAAGATCTAATACAGCCAAAAATAAATGAATAAATAAAAAATTTTTTAAATCTTTGAAATATTGGGGAATTACAGAAACTCTCCATGTGGGACAACTGTCAGCCCTACAGTCCTTGGAGCCTTCCCCAAAACACGGGAAATTCCTACTCCATGCCCCAGGTTAATATTCTACTTAAGAGGCTGCAAGACTTGGTAAAGTTTTGGAGTCAGAATTCAGGGTATGTGAATTCTGACTTTGCTTCATTCCAGTTGAATCATCTTGAGAAAGTTATTATACCTGCCTGTGAGCTTCTCTTTCCTCAGCTCTAACATGGGGAGGAATCAAATGCCAAGTAGTTGGGAGGCTGAGGAATCAGATGTGGAAATCCCTGCGTAGAGCCTGCTTCCAAGGTTACATCAGTCCCCAGGATGGTCCCTCCCTCCTCCCTTGAAGGCAGTGACCACAGCAGCCTGTCCAGCTTTCCCCTGAGGCAGCGTCTCCTTTTCCCCAGAGTGTGAAGAGTACAAAGACCTCATTGAATCTGTGCTGGAGGAGGAAGTGCTGTTTGAGGAGGGGGAGCTGGCAGAGAAGATGAGACCGGCTGCAAGGCTTGGGTAAGGAGGAAGCTGTGTGGGAAAGTGTGTGAAGTGGGGAAGCCCAGGCTGATAGAATAAAGAGCAAATCTGTGCAAGGAGAAGGGCGGAAATGTACACGGCAGGCCCAGAACTAGACAAAGACAGCCTGTGGGGCTGTGGGAACTGGATGGTGGACTAGTTAGGCCTCTGGATTCTCCCTCAAATACTATATAAATAAAATGGAGACACATGCCCGGGTTGGAATACTAGCAATGTGGCTTCTAGCTGTGTGACCTTGGGCAAATATACTTAACTTTCCAGAGTCTGAGTTACCTCAGCTACCTCATCTGTGAAACGGGGCGGGGGTGGGGTGAGGAACCCTAAAGCTGGGCCTCTCGGGAGCCACAATTTCCTCCGCTGATAGATCACTGGTGGTTCCAGGTTTATTCTTTAGTTTAAAAGGTTGGTGACTAGGATAGTGGTGGCAGGACCTGAGCTTTTCATGGACATAGGTTTGAACCCATACGTAGGTGATTGTTTCCATAGTGTAGCAGTTATCACATTCACCTCATACATGAAGGGTCCCCGGTTTGAAGCCGGGTGGGAACATATTTCTTTTCCCTGACATTTATATTCCCATTCAAGAAACTAAAAAGGGGGGCAGAAGGTGTGTGGCAACGGGCGGACCTGCATTTTCCTTGGCCCAAGATACTTGGGAGGAGTTTCGTCACTACCTGAAAGCCTAATCTGCACTAGGAACCAGCCCTCCTTTCTCTGCTTAGTCATATTGCAGACCAAGCCACAGCCAGTTAATCCAAGGAGGGCACAGGACAAGACCGACTTCGGGGTACCTTTACATTCAGAAATCCCTTCACCTCCTACTCTGGCGCCTAAACCTCCGCTACACGCTGATATGTATTATGTCTCTGAAAACCAAGTAGTAGCACATGCCTGTGAAGCACACTTGGCTTTCCCTCACCCCAGCACACGTGCGGAACACTTTGATTTGCGTGACAGAACGAAAGAGAACGAATTCAACTCTGCACCGGGGGCTCGAGCCAAAGACCCAAAGATGAAGAACGTCAGGCTCTGAGAACTGAGCTGGCCGCGGAGGAAACGGAGCCCGTAAACATGCCATTATCAGGAGACCCTCCAGCGTCAGGTCAGAGATCAGGAAGTAGATGGATCCGCTCATCACCCCCTGGAACCTGACTCATAAGGAATCTGAGGTTCAGAAAGAGAGCATGACCTCTCCCCAGACCTGGATTCCGGGTCTTCCCCTCACTACCTGCGGCGCCTGCCGTTCTCCCACCTTAGATGACGCCAACTCCAGGTCCTAAGGCTCCGACCAAGAGTTGTCTCTGACGCAGCGTTTTCCTCAGACCCCACATGCAGTTAGTTAGGACTTCGTGTTTGCTTCTCGGTCCAGGTGGACTTTGGCCTACACAGTCCCTCCTTTTCGTGACTCTGGACTTGGGCAAACGACTCTCCTGATAAAGGCGGGGAAATCAGTGTAACGCTCGGCTCCCTCACCCTGAACCTCGGATGGGGGCGTTGGGCGACCCTTGAGCTTTTTCCTGGGCTGCGTCCCTCTTCCGGGTCCGTCCTCGAGGCCAGGGCCGGGGCCGGGTGCCGTCAGCGCGCTCCTCTCGCCGGCTCTGGAGCCCCGCGCCTTCCCTTGCGGCTGCAGGGAGGCTCCAGGGGCCGCCTGATCGGGTTTGCGGGCCCCAGCGGCGCGGGTGTGTGTTTGTGGTCCCTCGGGGGCCCGCTGTCCCTCCGTCCCTGTCGGGGAAAGGACGACCGCCCTCTCGTCCTGTGCACGTGGGACGGCAGCGCGCCGGACGCGACCGGAAGACGGCGAATCCGTTCCTCTGGCTGCGCGTGGGAGGTGAAAACTGGAACCTGGAGGGGAGGGAAAAGGGGAGAAATCTCATGAAATGTCCTGATCTAAAGCTATTTTCAAGTCCGCCTCTTTGGGGACTCAGCCCTCCAGCGCTGGCGAGGATGCTGCAGTCCGGCCGCACCCTCGACGGCACTTGGAGTCGACGCGGAACAAGGCAGAGCCCCGCGGCTTGGGGGTCAGTGCGCACGCTGCCCGCGCCTTCCTCGGGGTCGCAGCACCGGAACCTCACGCGTGAAGGAAACGCGGTGACCGCCACAATAAGAAAGAAGAAAAGCAACCGCTGGAGAAAATGGCACATGCTTCCCCAAACTTGTAAAGCTTTACTTTTAAAGGAAACCAGACGGAGACACAGACACACAGACAGACAACGTTGCATTAAAGTCTTTCAGCAAAAAGAAAGTCGTCTTCCTGCTGGCCGTGTGCTGTGAGGTGAACACGAAACCCCCTCCAGACACCGGCTTTCTGGGAAAACCGCCTTTACCTCTTTGTCTTCCTAGGTTAAAATTCGCTCTCCATGACCTGTTGAACTGGAAAATTGTAAAAGGCAAATAAAAGACGTTTCAGACATTGTAAAAAGTAAAAACAAAACTGTTCCTCAAGAAGAATGTCAAGTACGATGCGGGAGGAATGAACAGCCTTGAGCTCGGCGTGGACCGCGCCTGCGTCCTCCGCGGCTTTCTGCTGGGCCTGGTCTTCAAACGAAGTCAGTACAGGCCGGGAAGCGCGGCTCGGCCTGGGTTGATGTTCGGTGTTTTTGCAACAGCCAAATGACCTGAGACGTCAGCCTTTGCTACGGTTCCTGCTAAACGTGAAAGTGTGATTAAAGTACTGAACTTCAACTAGACGACTAGAATAAGCCACAGCGGCAGGAACCTGAGGAAGCCCCTTTGCCGGGAGACGCCAGAGAAGGGCTGCTATGAAAGGGCTTTCGAGGAAGGGGCGCTCGGGCCAGGCGCACCAGAGCAGACGGGAGGGAGGGGAGGAAGGAGAGGGAGGGGAGGATGGGTCCTATGGTTCCCGGGTGGATTCTAAGCATGGATCATTTCCGAGAGCCCAGAGCACTGACCGCCTGCGCCGTGAAAAGGGCCACCGAGGCGCGGGTCTGCAGCTTTGGAGGGGCGGTGTCCATGCTGCTGGGATGCGAGGTCGCCTGGGGCTCAGGCTCACCTAACCCCCGGCTCCTGGGCCTTCCGGGAGCTGGAGAGTCCGCGGGGGCGACCCCTACACTCGGTGCATAGCTGTGTGTTGGATGCGGGATCGGGAAGTGAAGCTGTGGAGGCCCCAGGGACCTAGCTTTGGGGGAGGGGAGGAACCCTAAACTAGGGCCTCTTGGGAGCTGCAATCTCCTTACCTGAGGGCTCGCCTGTGCTCCCAGGGTCCTTTCCTTTCGAAAATATTTGTGGCCAGTCGTGGCAAGAGATACAGTTCTTGGATGTGTCATTAGGGTTGTGAAAGAGAGGTGTTTCCGTAGTGTAGTGGTTATCACGTTCGCCTAACACGCGAAAGGTCCCTGGTTTGAAACCAGGCGGAAACACGCAGATTCTTTTCTGAAACTAACATTCACGTTTAAACACCGAAAAACGGGGCGAGTGGGATGGATTGAGGTAGCGCGTGCAGCTGTATTTTTATCCCCCGGAAATACAGGGGGAATTCCCTTATTGCCTGAAAGCCTACTCAGCACTAGGAACCATCCCTCCTTTGTCTGCTCTGTGTCACTTTGAAGACAAGGCCACAGACAGACCAAGAAGGGCACAGGACAAAGCCAAGTTAAGGTTATCTTTACATGTGGAAATTCCCTCACCTTCTCATGTGGCGCCTAAATCTCCTCTACACGCTGACACGTATTTTGTCTCTGGAAACAAGAAGTTTATCCCTGTGACGCTCACTTGCTTACCCCACCTCAGCACACTTGCGGAACACGTTGATTTGTGTGACAGAACAAAAGAGACCGACCCAACTCCGCACCGGGTGCTCAACCCAAAGACACGTAGACGTATTTCAGGCTCCAGAACTGCAGCTGGTAGGGGCACGTAAAGGAGTCCTTACACGTGCCATTATCAGGAGAGCCCCTGTAGTGAGGTCAGAGATCAGGAAGTAGATGGAATCGCTCATCAGCCGCTGAGAGCCAAGTCAGCACCTGACACATAAGGAAAGCGAGGTTCAGAAAGAGAGCATGACCTTGGCTCTGCCACACACAGCGCTAAAGCTAGGCCAGGATGGAACCCAGCCAGTTACCTAGTGGCCTGGCCTCAGAGCCCAAAGCGTCGCCCAGAACAGGAGAGGTGAAAGGTGATGAGCAGCGGGGCAAGGGCTGGGAGGCTTGCACAGCTGCCTTCAGCCCTGGGCTGCTGGGAATCGCCTCCTTTCCTGCTCTAGGCGTCTCAGGAATTTAATTTTTACTTTCACAGTTTCCACCTGAAGACACTAAGTTGGATGTTTTGCGTGGCTCCCTTGTGGTCTAATGGTTAGGATTCGGTGCTTTCACCACCGTGACCCGGGTTCAATTCCCGGTCAGGGAAGTATCCTTTCGCTGGCATCCTGATTTGTAGTTATGTATTCATTCCACTGTGTCACTCCCCTAAGTGGTGCTCTGATAGAGCCTCTATACTTTGAGGATTCCAGTGGATAGCATCCAAGGTGCTTTTCACTGAACTTTCTTTCTGAAATGTAACTCCGAAGAAAAACCAAAAAGTTTAGCTTTACTGTATCATAGAGATAAATTAGTATGTACCTAGTGTGCTAGATACAAGAAAAAAATTCAAGTTGATAGTAAGGATAAATCTCGAATACGTTTAACACTCTGGAGAATTCTAATAATCAACATATGATTGTATAGAAAATGTTATATTTCTAGAGATGACTCCTTGTATGCATCACACCCGTTTAATAATTTCAGTCTAAAAACTACTTTATGTTGTTTTACAAATATTACAATAATAGGGAACATATGGGTAGCATAGTACTCTAGTTTCACAAGTCCTGGATTTATTTTCTCTTCAAAATTCTAATAACATTGAACTGCCGAAATTTTTATACTGGTTTTACTTGTTTAACAAGAAATTTTAAATCCAATAAATATTTAAGTTTATGAAATTTAAAATCATGTTTTCCAATAAATTAAAAATACCATATAATATATTTTAAATGGAGATTTACTATTATAATTCTAGAAATCAGAGTAACTTAATTATTCCACTTACAATTTGGGATATCATTTACTGTATGATTCCAACATGCATTTCTCTATTATGTGTTAGCTCAACTTTTGATTTTAAGGTCTATTTTTATCTTTAAGTTCTTTGATTGATATTAAATTAATTGATGTGTGGTCCTTGCCTGTATAATTTATAATTGAGAGAGAAATGAGAAACACTGTTCTACTATGATGCTGCCTCATATTTTTATAGATTAGAGAATGGCCATATGTGAACACGTTGAGAGGAGGCTCAGGTAACGTTTATGGGAGGTTGGTGACTGTGGCCATCAATGTAACTGCAAGAATTGTAGAACACATGGAATATCTGCTCCAGGAAGTAGGGAGCTGTCACTGAAAGCCTCCTGTTTTCCTAAAGTGCTTGTTTATTTAATAAAACAATGTTTCTGGTTCTAGGTTACCTACCTCTAGGCCTGAAGTCATCCATCTTACTGTTCTTCATTATGCTTCTCTTGTCTCTATCACTTCTAGGGCCCCTAGACCAAGGTGGGCAGATAAGCCTGGGAAAAACTGCCAGGAACAAATTATGCTCCCGCTGCACTGCCTTTTTCGATGCTTCCAGATGTGGGCTCTACAGGGCAGGGAACTTGAGTTGGCTCATGATACAGCATCTCTCTCCCCCTCCCCCCATAGCAAGGCCTGGCATCTAGTAAGTGCCTAATAAGTGCTCAGTGATTGAAGGCAATCTAGTGCAGTGTCCTGGAAAGCTGAAAAGGAGAAGAAAATAGGTAGATTGGTGGAGGCCTAGAGTATGAGGGACAGAGAAAGACAGACAAAGACACACACTAAGAGAGTAGAGAGTATGTCCAAGAACTAGATTTAGTGTGTAAAAGCCTAAGAGCTCATGTATGCTCATGAGATTCAACAGAAGAACCCAGGGAAGGTCAACCAATAACTCTTGGCATCCAGGTCTGCACAAGATGGATTGTCAAGTGCAGAATCCTGTTGGTTACAGTGATTTGTCTCAAATTGGATAATTTTTGCAGAAACAGCCAAACACTGTCAAGGAATCATATAGAGACAGTCATTAGCATGCTAACACAGCCTTGAATAAGAGGGTGACCAATCATTAGATGTGTGCATCCAAGATGGCAAAAATATATTCATGAAGAAAAGGGAAGAAGAATAAATGTCTGAGACCAGTGTTTTTTCCCCCTCCTATCCATAAACTGTTTAGTATGAAGCAATTGGAAGTCATTCTGGTCAGTCTTCTCTGCACCTGAATAAGTAGGTCACCACCAAAAATAATTACAATTATTGGAAGACTTTCTAAACATCTTGCAAGTTTAGCTGCTGCACATGTGCAATAAGGTATCTCTGAGTAATGTCCACATTGGACTTTTGTTGTATCTCTGGCTTAGTTGAATCAGGAGGGTGCAACTCCCCTTGTTAGAGTATCATATAGATGTATACAAGGTTTGTTGTGATGGCAAGAATATGAAGAAAAAAGCTCTTTCATGGAGCTGGAAAAATGGGAATACAAATTGGCACACCTGCTACTGAAATCAAACTAGGAACACATAAGGAGATGCCTTCAGCCTCTGACAAAGGTGGAATGACAAAAGCCAGATTTATCCTCCTGCCTGAAATTTCACCCTCCCCTTCTTGCCTGCCCCCAAAGGGGGAAAAAAAGGCAAATACATAATGTCAGTTTTCTAGACGCAGAAAATCGGGCAACAGAGGACAGCAATCTCTGAGAGATGAGAAAAAAGCTGAGTCCTGCCATTGGCCCACATTAATGCTTTCAGAGAGTTTCCAGGTTGGGCATGAGGAGGGCTATCTGAGACCAACTCCTTAGATTGTGGAGATGAAGCTGAGTGTTGGTGGAGAGCAAAGCAGCTAGACTTCACAGAACAAAGGTCCAGTGATGAGAGAGAGAGAGACAGAGAGAGAGAATCCAAGGATATGAAAGAGTCTCCCTCAAGCACTAAGCAGAGTTCTGATAAGAGCATGCTTGTGAAGAAATGCCTGAGACCAAGAAAAGAATTTTTTGAAAAGCTCATGGAACAGTGCCTGGTGTTCACACAGGACAGGCAATTGTACTTACCACCACCAGCCAGACTAGACTACTCATATAATTCATGAGCCTTTGGGGAGAACACTCAGCCCTAGAATAATCAGCCCCAGACTGACCTACCTAAAAAATCACTAAGCAAGATCCAAAGAGATCAAACCATTTACAAGTCACCTAACTGTACTCCAAAACGAAACTCAAGATAATTCATAGGAATACCAAAATAGTTAGTATCCAGAAGGGAAATTTTGACAATGTCCAGCATCCAAGCAAAAAAATGCAAGGCATGCAAAGAGCCAGGAAAATATGATGCGAAAGGAAGAATATAATCAATCAAAATTGCACGAGAACTGACACGATGTAAAAATCAGCAGAGGGGAGTTTAAACAGTTATCATGACTATGTTACATATGTCCAAAGAGTTCATTAGAAGTGTGGAACATACAAAAATGGCAAAAAGCAAACTTTAGAGATGAAAACTATAACATCTGTGAATCAACAACAGATTAGACATTGCAGGAAAAAAGATTAGGGAACACAAAGCCTTGAACAACTGAAAATATCCAAAATGAAACTCCAGTTAAATTTTTTTTTTTTACTGAACATAGCATAATTGAATCATAGAGAAAATTTAAAAGGCCTAATATAGGAGTGTTTGGAGTCTCTGAAAATACCAGGAGAAGTTTTTTGCAGAAACAATTTTGAAGAAACATGACAGAAAATATTCCAATCATAACGAAAATTATAAACCTGCCAGTCCAGGGAGCCAAATGAACCCTGAGCACAAGGAACATAAAGAAAACCATACTTAGTCACATTATAATTAAACTGCTCAAATCCATTGAAAAAGAAAATAAAATTCCCCAGTGCAGCCAGAGAGAAAAGACACAGTACATACAGAAAACAAAAAGATTATGTCACATTTCTCATCAAAAGCAGTGGAAGTGAGAAGACAGTGAAGCAACATTTTTAAAGGACTGAAGGAAAAAAGAAGTCAAGGTGGAATTCTATGCCTCCTCCCCGCCAAAATCACTCTTTGAAAAATGAAGGTGAATGACAACATTTACAGACATACAAATGCTGAAAGACTTCATCACCAGCAAATCCATAGTGCAAGAAATGTTAAAGGAGTCCTCCAAGAAGAAGAGAGCTCACATCAGATGGAATTCTGGATGTAAACAGAGGAATGAAGTCCTACTCTATAGCACAGGGACCTATATTCAATATCCTGAGATAAACCATAATAGAAAAGAATATGAAAAAGCATATATACATATATATTTGTATATATATATATGTATATGATATATATATAAACTGAATCACTTTACTGTACAGCAGAAATTACACAACATTATAAATCAACCACACTTCAATAAAAAAATTTAAATAAAAAACCAAAGGAATGAAAGGACAAGAGACATAGTATCTGCATGGGAAAATATATGATTTTTTATTATCAATTAAATCTCTTTTAAAACATGGGAGAGTTTAAGGAAAAGTAATAACCTTGGATTTGTGGTTCATAACATATGCAAAGTAAAATGCATGACAACAAAAGCATAAAGGCAGGCAAGCAAGAAATGTGAAGAGGTATGACACCACTTGAAGGCAGACTGTGGTAAGTTACAGATGTCTGCTCTAAAGCCTAAAGCAATCAATGAAATAACAAGAGAAAGAGTTATAACTAGTAAGCCAACAAAGGCGAGAAAATGGAATTATATACAAAACCATGTATAAGCTATGATAGAGTAATTGCTCTTCCAAGATTCTACCCTATAGCCATGTGTACAAGAATGATGACTGTAGCATTATTTGTAATAGGAAAAGCATAGTACCAAATGAATTGCAAAAGTATATGGAAAAGGTTAAATAAAGACTAGTACAAACAGTGTAAGAAACTTCATTGATAAAAGGAGTTTACAGGATAAAGATGAGTCTGCTCTTTCGTGAATTCCGGGATTCCCAGTGCTTTCCTCCAGAGATCCTCTCTGAGGCTCAGCGATTATCTGGACTTAGGTCCTCCTGTGTCAGGGGACAGGAGCCTAGTAGTGGAGCATGGGAGAGGATGCGCAGACTAGAAACCTTGGTACATCCTTTACCTTCTAAAAGGGTGAATCGCGTCCCTGGGTGGGCTCGAACCACCAACCTTTCGGTTAACAGCCGAACGCGCTAACCGATTGCGCCACAGAGACACGAGCAGCCTTTTGTCCTCAGGCCCACAGAGAGCAAGCATGCCTACCAAGCTAGGCGGAGCCTCTCGCCTTTCCCAGGACAGCGGCGCCGGCTCCAAGCCTCGGACAGCCGGAGAGGTGGAGTCCACGCAGCGTGTTTGTCCCATGGGGAAGCCGTGCGTTGGGCGATTCCGAAGGCAGAAGGGCAGCCGAGCGTCCCCACTGCGCGTTGCTCCACACCCGCCGATGCCAGCGCCCCGGAGACGGCCGGGGCCTGAGCCGAGTGGGGCCCAAGGCAAGCTGAACGCCCGGTGGGCTCTGTGACGGCTCCCGGCTTGCTCCGCCTTCACCCGACCATCTGCCCCGCAGGTTTAGTAGGTGTGCTCGGTATGGCGGCAGCGGGAAAGAGATCAGGTCCAAAGAGAAAACGTGAAAAGCAGCGAAAGCAAGCAGAGGCATGGATGAGACAGCGAGACCTCCCAGGAAGCCTGTGAGGAGGCTCGGGCCAGATTCTGAGATGAAAGTTGTTTTTATTAAGTAGCAGAATGGGGAGGGAGAATCGGAGAAGAGCATGAAAGAGAGAAAAGCACGAACATCTGTAGGTGTCCAAGAATAAAACAGCAAAAGCAGTGTGAATATATTTATGTCAAGAAAGTCACCTGCAGGCCTGTGGTGCATTGTGATTGTATAGTGGATAACACTGCATAGCGGCTGCAGCAACCTCAGTTCAAATCCAAGCTATAATTTGCTTTTTTAAAAAAATTGACCTATAGTCGATTTACACTGTTGTGTTCATTTCAGGTGTACAGCAAAGTGATTCAGTTATACATACATATCTATTTTTTCATATTCTTTTTCCTTATAGGTTATTCCAAAATATGGAGTATAGGTCCCTGTGTTATACAGTAGGTCCTTGTTGGTTATCTATTTTATATATAGCACTGTGTATATCCCAAACTCCTATTTATCCCTCCCCACCTTTCCCCTTTGGTAACCGTACGTTTGTTTTCTACCTCTGTGGGTCTACTTCTGCTTTTTATATAAGTTCATTTGTATCATTTTTGTTTTGTTTTGTTTAGATTCCACATGTAAGTGATATCATATGATATTTGTCTTTGTCTGGCTTACTTCACTTAGTATGATAATCCCTAGGTCATCCATGCTGCTGCAAATGGCAATATCTCCTTTTTTATGGCTGAATAATATTCCATCCATTTGCTTTTAACGCCAGCACCAGCTATGCCCCTTAGGAGTGGTTGGAGAGCAGAGTTTGCCGCTGGCCGCAGAGCACGATGCGGTGAGAAGGAGTAAATCCCACAGTGCACAAACCCGTGGGCGCCGGTCAAAGTGAAACCTAGGATGGTTCCTTGTCTCACTGTTGAGCAGAACATATTCCCAAAGTTGAAATACCGCCTCTCAAGGAGACTTGTCTATAGCTTGCACTAACGAAATGACATGGTGATTGCCCTTTTTTCCGGTAAAGATATTTCAAATGTCAGTGGGATTTTTTACACTAAAGGAGAACGAGTTTTTAATGAGTTTACAATAAAATGCAAACTAGTTGTCATGGTCTACACCAACCTGCCTTCATCCACCATCCACTGATTTTTATGGGAACAGTAAATCATTGAACTATGGTTCACATAGTGTAAAAAGCACAAATCTTTAGGGCATAGGCACACTTTGTTGAAATTTGGCAAATGTAATCGCCACCCAGATCAAGTTATAGAAAATTGCCATCATCCTAAAAATGTCACTTGAGCCCCTTTCTAGGCAATTCCTACACTAGATCACTTAGTTAATTACTATTCTGAAGTTTATTGCAATAGATTACTGTTGCCTGCTCTTGAAATTCAAATGAATGAATGTACATTTTTGGTAACTGACTTTTGTTTCATGCAACATTTTGTTCATTAAACATATTCATATTATGTATATCACTTATTAATTTTGGTATTATTGGAGTAATTTTGGTGGGGGGTGGTGTTAATTGGTGTTCTTGATGAATATTCTTGGTGTTTTGATGAATATTCCATATCAATCTTTTCGTATACTTGTGCATTCATAGAAGTATTGCAACTGCTGGGTCATGGAGTAGGTACAAGATGAACTTTATTAGAAAGTGCCAACAGTATTTTAGAATGATTTCAAACCAGCTATACTACAGATGCAATTGCTCCATACTTGTATCAGCATTTGAAGCACGAATTCTTTTAAGTTACAGCCATGCTGGAGGGTGTGTAATGATACCTCCTTATAGTGTTAATGCTTATTTCCCTGATGAGTAAAAATGTCAAGAATATTTTCTTATAACTTTTGGTCATTAAAATATCTACCTTTGTGATCCTGGAAGACCCGGCTTAGCCTCCCCAGGAAAAGGAAACGGGGTGGTGTGGTTGGTCGCTGCCATGCAGATGGATCCTCCAAAGCATCTCTCAGAGACAGAGACCCAGGCTCGAGGTGTTCCGAGTAGCAACAGGTTCAGATCCAATGACTGGCCCAGCATCAGCGGACGTGCTGGGCCTCCCAGGCCTTTGCCATCTCCATGCACTCGTCAGTTGAGCGAGGGTGGAATATATTTTTTAAATAGTCTCTTTCAATCCACTCATTCACATTCATTTCCCTGAGTAATTTGAGTTTCCAGTTCATCTCACTACCACAAGGGAAAGCTGTTATCGGACATAAGCAGAAGAGAGGTGTAAAAATCAACCCAGAATATCAATAGGATGGTGATCTAGGTAAATGCCCCAACTTCTCCAGCTGCTGTTGTTTTGAATCCCCGTGGTCTCTACCAGGCAATGGGCACGTTTTCCCTTCTCCCTTGGACACTCGCTCAGAAGACCTGTTAGGATAAATGTTATGTCCACTGTAAGGCAAGAGGAGGGGGAGCGGGGCGGACCAAGCCAGCAGAGGCAACAGTAGATGAGACAGCACAGTGGCTGCGGGTGTCTGTGATTCTGGAGCCGCTGCCAAAAGGCGGTCAGTCTGGTGGGCGGGCGCGTGTGTTCTGCGTGTGGGGGGAGGGGCGGGGGGATTGGGAGATCTTCACTAGAATTTCTTTGCGGAGAGTGGTTCGGTTCAGGTGGAGGGGAGGATGATGACCCTGAGTGAAAGATGGTGGCCTGTGGGGTATGTACTTAGAGTTACCTGGCAGGAGAAGTACCATGATCTTGAAGGTGCTTTCTCCAGGGCAAAGTCTTCTCCATTGCCTTCACGACGTGCTGACCTCTGTGATTCCCCTACTAGTGGGAAACTCGACTTCAGAATCTCTGCTTGATAATACCTAGATAGTAAAAAGTATATATTCATTTACGTGAATTTGAAGAAAGGACAAGCTTAACCTGAGGGGTGGACATCAGAATAGTTTCAAGTAGCAGCGGATGGATAGGCATTACCTGGAAAGTGTGTCAAAGGGCTTCATCCACGTATCAAAGTGTTTCATCCATACTTGGTTTGTAAAAATTTTCTGTCGTAATCCTCGTGATGATTTCACATCAAATAGCTGTCCGTTAATGATGTGTGCGTTTCGTTCTGTTAATACACCTAAATAATTTCCTTTTTGGATAAAAATTGGCGGTCACATGTCTGAGAACCCAGTGTAGACCACTACTGGGTGTAAGAAAACGGAAAGCAGACACCAGGTGTAAGGGTAATGCCGTGACTCGGATTTGAACCGAGGTTTCTGCGGCCACAACGCAGAGTACTAACCACTATACGATCACGGCGCTCCATATTCCAAGTGACAACAACTACCCTTGATGTATGTCATGTGACATAAAAGGATTCCAGTCACTGCGCCGCTTTATTCTTGGAAATTGCAGGTATTCGTATTCTCTCTCATGCCCGAGCACAGGTTTCCCCTCTTTTCCTTTAAATTCTGATAAATGATGATAGAACAAAAGAAAACCAAAAACCAATTCTCATCTCCCCAGATCCGGCACATGCTTTCTGGGAAGTCTCGTTGTCCTCGTCCCCAACTCGCCGGCTTCTTTCCCGCCTCTTGCGTTTGCCCCTTTGGACCAACCCTCCCCACCCCCTGGTTCAGGCTCCTGCCCCACCTATCGCGGCCGAGCGGAGGGAGGGCAGCGCCCCCCGCGCAGAAGATCGGGTGAAGGCGGAGCAAAGAACAGAAAGAACAATTACGAGCCCATCGGGCCCTCAACTTCCCTTGGGCCCCACTCGGCTCAGGCCCGGGGGCGTCTCCGGGGCGCTGGCATCTGCGGCGGGGACGCTCGGCTGCCCTTCTGCCTTCGGAATCGCCCGACGCACGGCTTTTCCACGGGACGAACGCGCTGCGTGGACTCCACCTCTCCCGTTGTCCGAGGCTTTGGAGCCGGCGCCGCTGTCCTGGGAAAGGCGAGAGGCTCCGCCCAGCGCGGAAGGAGTGATTGTTCATCCCGGAGGAAGCGGGGAAAATAATGTTCCTTTGTCTCTGTGGAGCAATGGGTTAGCATGTCGCGGTTAATCGAAAGGTTACTCCTTTTAAGGAAATACTCAAAGGCATTGTGCTTTTTTCCTACACTGAGCATACTTTCCGGAAAAGACTCCGCCACTAGGACCCTCCTGTATGTGTCTGGGGCATAAGAGGAGAGCCTAAGCCAAGAGCATCGAAGAAGAGATTGCCAGGACAGCAAGTCACCGGGAGTCCAGAATTTCCTGAAAGTGTGCAACTAGCAACTGTATCTCTTCACATTTCTCTTCTGCCTGCCTTTATTGCTATTGTTGTCATGCATTTTACTTTGCATATGTTATATACCCCACAATCCATCGTTATTTTAAAAAATCTGTCCCACGTTTCTAAAGAGATTTAAATAAGAAAAAATCTTATATTTTTCCCATGCTGATACCATTTCTGTTTTCCTTCATCCCTTTGTGCACATCCAGATTTCCGTCTGGTGTCAGTGTTGCTCTTCCTGGAGGACTCCTTTAACATTTCTTGTGATGTGGGTCTGCTGGTGATGAAGTCTTTCAGCATTTGAATGTCTGTAAATGTCATTATTCACCTTCATTTTGGAAAGACTTTGTGGGGAGGAGTCATAAAATTCTACCTTGCCTTTTTTGCCTTCAGTCCTTTAAAGAGGTTGCTCCACTGTCTTCTCACTTTCACTGCTTCTGATGAGAAATCTGACATTTATTTTTGTTTCTGTATGTACCCTATCGTTTTCCTCTGGTCCCTTTGGGGATTTTATTCTTTTTCAATGGATTTGAGCAATTTAATTATGATGTGACTAGATGTGGTTTTTTCATGTTTCTTGTGCTCATTCATTTTGTTCATTTGGCTCATTGGATCGGTGGGTTTATAATCTTTACTACGACGGGAATTTTCTGATATTGTTTCTTCAAAGATTGTTTCTTCTCCCTATGTATTTTTAGGGACCTCAGTCACGCGTGTATCAGGTCTTTTAACGTTGCCCTACCACTCAATGACACTATGTTCATTAAAAACATTTTTTTCGACAGTGAGTTTCATTTTGGATCTTGTCAGTTGTTCATGGCTTTGTGTTCCCTAATCTTTTTTTTTCCTGCAATGTCTAATCTGCTGTTCAACCTGGTGAATTTATTGTCTTAGATGTTATAGTTTTCATCTCTAAAGTTTAATTTTGGCCATTTTTGTATGTTCCACATTTCTAGTTAACTTTTTGGACATATGTAACAGTCATGATAACTGTTTGAAGTCCTCTCTGCTGATTTTTACATCATGTCAGTTGTGGTTCAGTTTTGATTGATTGATTAGTCTCCTCCTTATGCATCATATTTTCCTGCCTCTTTGCATGCCTGGCATTCTTTGATTGGATACCAGACATTGTCAAAGTTTCCCTTCTTGGGCACTGGCTATTTTGGTATTCCTATAAAACTTCTTGAGTTTTGTTCTGGGATACAGTTAAGTGACTTGTAAACAGTTTGATTCCTTTGGATCTTGCTTTGATGATATTTTAGGTAGGTCAGTCCAGGGCTGATTATTCCCACCACTGAAACAAGAGTTTCCTGGATGTTCTTCCTAATAGCCCATGAATTATGTGTAGTCCAGTCTGGCTGGGGGGAGCAAGTACAATTGCCTGTCCTGAGTGAGCACCAGGCATTGTTGCATGATCTTTTTAAAAGTTTCTTTCCTTAGCCTCAGGCAGTTTCTTCATAAGTATACCCTGCTCATTACTCTGCTGAGTACTTGAGGGAGACCCTTTCATATCCCTGCATTATCTCTCTCCCTCTCCCTCTTATCACTGGATCTTTGTCCCGTGAACTCCAGCTGCCTTGCTCTTCACCAACACTCAGCTTCATCCCCACAGTCCAAGGAATTGACCTCAGATCCCCCTCCTGGGGCCCAGCCTGGAAACTCTCTGGAAGCAGTAAGCTGGGCCAATGGCAGGACTCATCTTGTTTGTTTCTCATCTCTCAGGGGTTGCTGTCCTTTGCTGTCTGATTTCCAGTGTCTTGAAAACCAGTATTTCATGTCTTTTGTCCTTTTTTTTCCCTTTAGGGGTGGGGAAAAGGGGGAGAGTGAGATTTAGGCAGGAGGGTAAATCTGATTTCTGTCACTCCACCTTTGTCAGAAGCTGAAGGCATCTCTTTATGTTCTTATTTTTACTGCAGTAGGTGGGCTAATTTATATTCCAGTGTGTTTTTCCAACTCAAGGAAAGAGCCTTTTTCTTCATAGTCTTGCCATCACAACAAACTTTCTGTACATCTATCTGTTACTCTAACAAGGGGAGTGGTGCCCTACTGACTCAACTAAGTGGGAGGTACAATAGAAGGACAATGTGGGCATTACCCAGAGATACCATATTGCATATGTTCAGCAGTTATATTCTCAAGATGTTTGGAAAGTCTTCCAATAATTGTAATTGTTCTCAGTGGTGACCTACTTAACTGAATCCAGAGACGACCAGCCAGAATGACTCTGGATTGCTTCCTGTCAAGCAGCTTATCAGTTAGAGAGGAAAAAAACAAAAAACAAAAAACAAAAAAACACTGGCCCCAGACATTTATTCCTTCCTCTTCCCTTTTCTTTATAAATTTCATATTTGCTTTGGTTGGATGCACACGATCTAATGACTGGTCTCCCTCCTATACCAGGGTGCATTTGCATGCCCATGACTGTCTTTATCTGATTTCTTGACAGTATGTGGCTATTTCTGCAAAAATTATCCCATTTGAGACAGATTGTTGCAACCTACAGAATTCTGCACCCAATAATGCCTCTTGTGCAAACCTGGATCCTTAAAGTTATTGGTTCAACTTCCATTGATTCCTCTTTTGAATCTCATGAGCAAACAAGAGCTCTTTGGTTTTCACATACTAAATCTAGGATGTTTCTAGGTTCTAGGATATTTCCCTGTCTCTCTCTTTGAGTGTTTGCCTATCTGTCTCTCTCTGTCCCTTATACTCTAGGCAGCTGTGGATCTTACCCACTTTCTTCTCCTCCTCTTCAGCTTTCCAGGACCCTGCATTAGGATGCCTTCAATCAGCAAGCACTTATTAGGTGCTTACGGTACCAGACCCTTCTCCAGGAGAGATGCTGCATCAGGAGCAAACTCAGGTCCCTGCCCCTACCGCATCCATATCTGGATGACTCCACATCTGGAGTCATCAAAAATAAGAATCACAGCGGGAGCAAACCCTGTCATGTCTTTCCCAGGCTTATCCACCTGCCAGAGCCTAAGGGCACCAGCAGTGAGTGAAACAAGAGGTGCATAGCACAGGGGAAAATGGGTGACTTCAGATCTAGAAGGCAAGTAACCAAGAATTAGGATTTTTTAAAAAACAAACAAGGACCTCAGATAAACAACACTTCCTTACTTCCTGGCTTAGACAGTCCATGTGTTTTACACTTCTTCAAGTGACATGATGGCTACATTCACCAACATCTCCTAAAGGTTCCCACACATCTTAATCTTTTAACCTTTGGCCACTCTATAATCTATAAAAATATGAGGCAGCATATTAAAACAGTGTTTTGTTATTTCTACCTTATTTAGAAATTCTCCAGGCAAAGATTACACATTAATTAACCCGCTTTAGTATCAGTCAAAGAACTTAAAAATAATGATAGATCTTAAAATCACAAATTGAGCTGAATTGTAACAGAGAAATGCAAGTTGGAATCACATATAGATGATACCTAAAAACATTTACCCCAAAATTGTAAGTGGAATAATTAAGTCACTATGATTTCTAGAATTATAACAGTTAATATTCATTTAAAAGATATTATATGGTATATTTAATATACTGGAACATAATTTTTTAACTTTTATTGGAGTATATTTGACTTACAATGTTGTGTTAGTTTCAGGTGTACAGCAAAGTGAATCAGTTATATATATACATATATCCACTCTTTATTAGATTCTTTCCCCATATATGTCATTACACAGTATTGAGTAGAGTGGAACAAATAATTTTAAATTTTGTAAACATAAATATTTATTGGAATTAAAGTTTGCTTAAGGAATACTAAAACCAATACAGGAAATTTAGGGAGTTCACTTTCATTGGGATTTTGAATAGAAAATAAATCCAAGACTTATACAAATTAGAATGCTGTGCCACCCATATTTTCCACATTGTTAGAAAATCTGGAAGACAACATAAAGTAGATTTTAGACCAAAATTATTAAACCACTGTGATGCATACAAGCAGTTCTCTCTGGAAGTATGATAGGACATAAATATTTTCTATGCAATTATACATCAATTATTAGAATTCTCTAGAGTGTTAAAAGTATTCAAGATTCATCCTAATTATCAACCTGAATTTGTTTTCTTATACCTAGCATGGAGAGCACTAATTTATCTAAAGGGAAACCTTTTTTTCATTTCCTGAGGTACATTTCAGCAAAACAGAAAGTTCAAGGAAAAAAAAAAAAACCCATGTTTGCTATCCACTGGGATTCTGGAAACAGAACTTGGATCACTACCTCACTTTGGAGGGAGGCACAATGGAATGTGTACAGTAAACCGAGATGCCTCTGAACTTGGACTCAGACTGGACCTGGGACTGGGTCAAGGCCAGGACAAGACAAGACTAAGCATTATTATCATAGGAAAGCCAACCACCTGACAGCGCCCATGCAGGCAATTCTGGAAAGCTCTTGAAAATACTCCCCCTCGGTTTCACGCATTTCCCACCTGGTCTTCTCATCCTCCCACCACAGGGAAGGATATTTCACCTTTGTGTTCTATCAAAAAACTTTACGATCCCTGCAGGGCACCTAGAGGCAGGCAAGAGCCAAGGGGCAGCTACACTTCCCCGAAGCGTCTCTCCGAGGTAGGCGGTACCAGAGCTCCGGCTGACCCAAGACCCCACTGCCCGCCAAGGCAACCGGAAGGAGACCGGAGGGCAGCCGGCCCGGGGGGATTCCTACTAACACAGAACGTGCCTGGCCTGCACTTCGAGAGTAGCTGAATACAACTCCTCCTGAAGCTTCTCTACAGCCTGAAGAGAACGGATTTCAGGGTCCTGAATGGGCAAGGGCGCCTCCTCTCGAGGACAAAGGCTTCCCCTGGTCTTGGAGGACAAGTCCCGTAGGAGCTGGCTTTGAGAGACACGCCAAACGAAAGGAGCACTCTTGAATGGAGATGTCTTCAAGGAACTCTCAAGTGGTGTCGCCATTCTTCTATACGGAGAGAGAGTGAGAAACTCAACGTGGGAAAATGTTTACTGTGCACTTACGTATAGAATATACGATGTTATGACTCTTGCAAATTTTTTGTACGTTTCAAAGGGCTTTGGTTTTGGTTTTTAATGAATTTTTGGAACTCGAGTCCCCGATGCCCTTGGGATGAAAACTCTGTTAATAAGTCTTCGGGTTCGTAACACGCAGGGAGAAAAGAGCCGAGGCGAGAGCTGGCCAGCCCAGGCTGTTCATTGCATCTCACCTCCTCCAGCCTGCGCGATGTCAAGGACCCTGAGGCCAGAACTCCCCGTTATTTGTGGACTCAGTGCAGAAGCTCTTCTGCATCTGAACCTTGAAGTGAAACACAGCTCTGGTCGGGGCGGGAAGAGGAAGACTCCTGCCAGTGGAGACGCTGAGGGGGGGAAAGGGGGGGAAAAAAAAGGAAAAAAAGGCTTCCCTGACCGGGAATCGAACCCGGGCCGCAGCGGTGAAAGCGCCGAATCCTAGCCACTAGACCACCAGGGAACGATTGAAGAGCCCCGACCTAGCGTCTCCGGATGAAAATCGTAAAAGTAAAGATTACACTTCAGAGACCCGGAGAGCAGGAACGGAGATTTCCCAGAAGCCCAGGGCTGAATGCAGCTGTGCAAGGCTCCCAGCCCTTGCCCGGCTGCCCATCACCCTTCACCTCTCCAGTCTTGGGCGGCGCTCTGGGCTCTGAGACAGGACACAGGGTCCGTCCTGGTCTAACTTCAGCGCTGTGTGCTGCCGAGCCAAGGTCATGCTCTCTTTCTGAACCTCGGTTTTCTCTTGAGTCCGGTGCCAACTGGGATGTCAGCAGGTGATGGGCGGATCCGTCCGCTTCCTGCTGTCTGCCCTGGCTCTGGGGGCTCTCCTGGTTAACGGCACCGGTACGGGCTCCTGCCCCTCCGCGACCAGCTCAATTCGTGGAGCCTGACATTGTTCATTTCCGTGTCTTTGGCTCGAGTCCCCGGTGCACAGTTGGGCTCGGTCTCTTTTGTTCCGTCACGCAAAGCAAACTGTTGCGTGAGTGTGCCGAGGTGGGGGAAAGCCAAGTGTGAGGGGATGAAGTTGTGTGAAGCCAAGCCAGGGACGAACTCCTTGGTGTCCAGAGACATAACTCGCGCGAACATGTGCAAGAGATTTCGGCTCCCGCTTAGGAGGTGAGGGGATTTCCGCATGTAAAAAGGACCCGAAGTCAGCCTTGTCCTTTGCGCACTTGGCTCAGCTGGCTGTGGCCTGGACTCCGCAGTGACTCAGAGCGGAGAAAGGAGGGCTGCCTCCTAGTGCTGCGCAGGCTCTCAGGCAGCAACGGAACTCCTGCCCTGTACCTTGGGGATGGAAAAGGCAGCTGCGCCCGCTGCCTCACCCCCTGCCTTTCGCCCGTTTTGGTTTTTTGAATGCGAAGGTAAAAAGCGCAGAAAGGCAGGACGCTTGTTTCCGCCCGGTTTCGAACCGGGGACCTTTCGCGTGTGAGGCGAACGTGATAACCGCTACACTACGGAAACACGGCGGGTGCGACAGCTTGGTGACACAGCCCTGAAATGCGTAGGTCCTGCCACCGCTATCCTTGAAAAAGTCGCCAGCTTTTGAAACTGAAGAATGAACCTTGAAGCCCCAAGATCTCGCAGGCAAGGAGACTGCGGCTTCCGAGAGGCCCTGGTTTTAGGGTTCCGAGCCTGCCCCGAACGGAGGACCCCCGAGCCTCCCACAGTCGGCCTTTGGGCTCCCACACCGACCGCAGAGTCCTCGGATCCACAGCTATGCCCCCGAGTGCAGGGGTCGCCCCTGCTGACTCCTCCGCTCCCAGAAGCCGCGGGAGCCGGGGATTCGTGCAAGTGCCCTTTGGGCCTAAGGGGAAAAGGTAGAGAATTAGGTTCATGCCAGTGAGCTTCTCTCTCTCTGGAGCTGATCCTGTGGGTCCTAGCTGCACTTCTCCAAAGGCTTCCAACAGAATTCCTCTAATCCACACTTGACTTAGCCGTCTTCAGGGTGAATGCTAGCTTGCTACAAACACTCCGTCATAACTGAAGGAGGAAATCTACAACTTCCAGGTAAATTCTGTTTTCTTCCTTTGATTTCTTCAAACAGCAACAACCAAAAAGACAGGCCACTGGTACATACTTGCACATTTCTTATAATACTTAAGGTATGTCTGACTGTCTGTGAAAAGCTCTTGCTAGAGGAACATGTGCAAGAGATTGTCTACCATGAGCTAAACAATCGTCATGCCTGCCCAAGGTCCAAGAATCTGATGAAGTTGGATCCAGTCCCCCACTGCCTTTAGATCACCGGTTAGATCACCATCCAAACCAACCAGTCTTCCGCAGGCAGGTCGCTAATATGAGGGAGAAGAGGTCAGCTAAACATTTAAACAATCGTAGTTTGTTCTGGGGAACGTTGAAAGTCAGCAGTGGTACAGTTAGAAGGGGAAATAAAAGACTTCATAATAACGATAATACCAGCTTTCTCGACCTTTACTGAGTGACCGGCACTGTTCCTCAGTGCTTTACTGTGGAATAACTTACTAAGTCCACATAACAACTCTGGAAGACAGTGTAGGACATCACCACCCCTTGTTGCAGATGAGAACACTGAGGCACTGAAAAGCTGAGCTAACCTTTTCAGCGTCTCACCCCCGTGACAGTGACAGCCAGCACTCAGACCCAGGCACTTTGCCTCCAGAGCCCTTCGCCTTGGCCACCATGCTCACGGGTAACTGAGAAAACTTCACTGAGATTTGCATCGCTTCCTTGTTCAACCTCCAAGATTTCAAAAGGAAAAGAAGATTGAAAGGCAGGCCTGCAAAACTCCACAAAGTAACTAATGAAATGAAGAAGAAGAAGAGGAAGAGGAAACAGGACCTTTGGAGAAGCAACGACGTTAGACGCAGAGAGAATGACGATGCGTTTGTTAAACACACACTAACTGGAAACTGTCTATTTAAAGACTAAGAAGGACCTATCTTCCAACAATTTAAGGCCTAAACTTTCCCTTTCCGTGGCAGTCTCCACCCAAGAATACATTTCAAAGCTACCAATATAGTGTATACAGATGTGAATATGAAAATCATACTTCAACATTAGTAGTAAAGAGATTATTTTTGAATTTTGTTTATGTTTTATACGGCACGTTCTTATTAGTAATTTTATACATATTAGTGTATAAATGTCAATCCCAATCTCCCAATTCACCCCACCACCACGAACCCCTCTGCCACTTTCCCCGTGTTGGTGTCCATATGTTCGTTCTCTACGACTGTGGCTCTCTTTCTGCCCTGCAAACCGGCTCATCTGAACCATTTTTCTAGGTTCCACATATATGCGTTAATATACGATATTTGTTTTCCTCTTTCTGACTTACTTCAAGTCGTAAAGAGATTTTGAATGAGTTAGCTCACATGGTTACTAATAAAAATGGGAAACAGTTATTAGCATGTTGTCATTAAACAAAGACAGGGTTTATAAAAGAGCCGGAAAAGAGAAGAGAGGAAACACACACACACACACACACACACACACACACACACACACACAGCATGAGAAAGGGGAGTTTTCCCTTTCCTTGAGGAACAGATAGCTGAAAGCCATCAAACACCTAGTCTGGACGGGTTAATCTAGTGAAGTTCCGAACTAGTCAGCTAAACGATTTTGGCTATGTGTGGATGCTCCAAAAATTCTTCAGAGTTTAGTGGTGAAATGAATGTGGCGGCTTTTCTTTGTGTACTACCTGCCAGTGTCCTCCCTTTGGCACCTCTGAGTGACTTAAGCCTAATGGAACTACTTTCCTCATCAGAACTTCTCAATTTCATATACCCTCCCCCCTCCTTGACTCATACTGATTCTTAACAGAGCAAGGTTTGAGCACGAACACTTGCTTCTCTCTTTGACACAGTATTAAGAGTGGAATGTCAGCTTAGGGTAATGGTTGTGAGCAGCCTATAAGTAAGTAGTCAGATATCCGATACTGAAGGGAAGCCAAAAATCTGAGGACAACAAAAATATCCCAGTAACTACTTTGAACTTACTTTTCCTCCTAGCCCAGGACAAAGCAGAAGAAAAAGTATCAACATCACTTTAGCAATAACCAAGTGGCATTAAACTTTTAAACAATGAGGCATAATATGCATAAAGTACAAAGAGTGTACAGTCCCAAAACCATTAACAGTGTACCCCAACGTGAATAACTGATGAAGCAACCTGAATAACTAAGGTATGGAAAATTACCAGACCACAAAAGGCTTCCTCATGACTCTTGCCATGCAAGAGCTCAGAGTAATCACACACATACCCCTCCCAACCTCTCTGCCTGTTACTTTCTCATAAATTGGATCACAGGGCATGCACTGGGTTTGGGGGGCTGGAGGGGTATGGTTCTGACTTCTTTCACTCAACATTACGTCTATAAAATGTAACCCTAGTTTTCACGCAGTTCTTTGTCTCTGTGTGTATTCCTTGTAAGACTATAACTCTACATACTGTTGGACATTTCAGTTGTTTCTAGTTGAGGATATTCTGAAATGGTACGAACATTTTTTTATGACTTTTGGTGGACGTACACATTTTTCTAGGGCACCCCATTCCAGCAGAATAATGCCAGTGTTGACTATAAAAATACTACTTTTGCGGGCTTCCCTGGTTGCGCATTGGTTAAGAATCCGCCTGCCAAGGCAGGGGACACGGGGTCGAGCCCTGGTCCGGGAAGATCCCACATGTTGTGGAGCAACTAAGCCCGTGCACCACAACTACTGAGCCTACGCTCTAGAGCCCGTGAGTCACAACTACTGAGCCCTCATGCCACAACTACTGACGCCTGCGTGCCGAGAGCCCATGCTCCGCAACAAGAGAAACCACCACAATGAAGAGTAGGCCCCAATCACTGCAACTAGAGAAAGCCCTCGCCCAGCAACGAAGACCCAACACAGCCAAATCAAATAAGCAAAATAAATGTAAAAAATTTATAGATATAAAAATATATAAAAGTTGGGGGGGTTGTTTTTTGTTTTTTTCCAGCAAAAAAGGGTTTATTCAGGAATAGCGGAAGAATTGCAATTCAGGACAAGCAAGCTATAGCAAAAGCCGTAGGCAAGTCCCACAGACAAAGGACAGGAAGGAACCTTGCTTTACAGAGAAAGAGGAGGAAGCTGAGGGAGCTTGTTTTGAACCCAAGTCCATTGGAGAAAAGTGAAAGCTCAGGGTGATGACGGTCTCTCAGTGCCAAGTTGCTGATTTCTTGCAGGAGATGCAACGTACATGTTTTTCTGTTGGGGCCTGTAATCGATGATCCTTTCCTATTGATGCTGCTTCTGTTTGGGTCTGTAATGGACGATACTTCCTGTCTTTGAACTTGAGTGGTACCCCATGAGAGCTCCCACTTCTGGTCTCCCGACTTCATTTTAGTGACGTTTCCCTTTATTAGTTTTCAAACCTGTCACAAGGAGTTTTGAATTTTCTAGTTTAATCTACTTGAATGTTTTAGGAGACCTACTACACCAAAGTATTATCATTACAACCCGTGGCCCTAGCAACTTTCAAGTGGTCAGTGGCTACATGTGGCTTGTACCTATCATATTGGAGAGCACAGGTCACAGGTATAGCACAGCTAAAAGCACGGTTTCTGGGCCACAGCATATAACTGTGTATGTATGACCCTCAGTGGATGCTGCCAAACGTTTTTCCAACCTGGTGAACTTTTTTAATACCCTTTCCAGAAATGAATAAGAACTTCCAGTGCTCTCCATCCTGTCAACATTTGGTTTTGTTTGTCCTTTTTTCTTAAAAGTAAGCTTTATTGAGGTGTAATTTACATAGTAAAATCTGCCAACATTAGATTATTCTACATTCTTTTCAATGACATCATTTCTTTGCAAAGCTGGATTTTGGTGCTTGCTGTGATAAAAAGCAAGTGCCATGCAAAAAATGAACGTGTAACAAGAAGCACGGAGGCGCTTTGAGAAGGTTTCAGAAGCTGTGCAGTGCGCAGCATTAAGGTGATGATTCTGACGTGTCAGAGCAGTGAAAACACAAGCCACTCTACTGCACTTTTGTCAAGGGAACACATAAGAATAGCCACAGCACCAGCCACAAACCTACAAAATATAGAAATATATGTGAACCCAGAAAACTACAGCATTCCCCAACGAAAGCCCTGTTGTCAGCCAACCTATCAGGCGATTAGGGCAAACGGGAAGGACAAAGACAGAGAGAATTTGCAGGCAACCAAAGATGATTCGTTAATTCAATCGATTTAATGTTAGTCAAAGGATGAAAGTTAACTCTGGATCTTGAACTTGTAATTCAAGCTGACACGTGTTGGAACATGAGAATGTTGGAATCATATATTGGTATATATGAATCCACATATTAGATGACACCTAAAAATATTTACCAAAAATCGTAAGTGGAATAATGGAGTCGTCTGGTTTCTAGAACTACAAGTATTCATTCCTCTTTAAAGATATTAGTATATTTGATGTACTTGACTAGTATATTTAATACACTTCAACACATAAATTTAAATGTTTAGACGTTGAAATCTTACTGGATGTGTTTGCTTATTTAACCGGTACAACCAGTATAGGAAATTGAGGAAGTCCAACTTAACTCAGATGTTCAAGCCAAAATAAAGCCAAGACTTACATACCAGAATACTATACCACCATTATTTTCTACATTATAAGATAATCTGAAAAAATACATATAGTCATTTTTAGACCGAAATTATTAAACCAGCGTAAGTCTTCTGAGTAACCTCGATAAAAACACACCACAAGACATAAACATTTTAAATGTCATTATATATAAAATGTATAAATTATTTAAATTGCTTAAAAGTATTAAGGGTCATCTTTGTAATCAATTTCATTTCATTTCTCACTGTTGTTCCAAGTAATCAAGACCATTAATTTAATCTACAGCTAAATCTGTTATTGTTCCTTGTCACCAATTCAATAACAAAATGTTTCCTTATATAAATACCACATTGAAAGCATAAGTCGTAAGGCATTTTTCCCAGAAATTCTTAAGTTTCTTATTTTAAATTTATATAAGTGATTATTACTTTCCCGAAATTAATCGGGGGATTAGTTTTTAATTAATTTAAATTTTTAGAGGCCTGATTCGTCTATTCTCTCCCAAGGAAGAGAAAGTATATTGTTTTGTTTCTGAGAAAATATATTTAAAGGGAAAAAAATTCATCAAACTAGTGAGCATTATTTAAGGTGAAAGCAGAGGCAACGACATGTGTTACCAGCAATTGACAGTGAGGGAAAGAAAATGAAATACGTGAGCCACATTAGGTCCTTGAAGGAAGCTCATTAATGAAAATCGGAGTACTTCTGTGATATGCTATTGAGTCTCCAGGGTATGTATCTGTGCGTGAAGGCATTGCTCCTCATCCATCTGTATTAAGGACCGAACTGACTTACAGTTCTGGAAGGTTTAAATCTTGACTTGTAGGGCTGTCACAAGTGCTCACGTTGCTGACTTTGCTGCTTGTTTCTAATGATATAAAGGCCTTTCCTCTGCTTTCTGTAGTCTGATTTAAGCAGTCCCTAGAGGACATTTGTTTGCAATTTTTCAGTTATTTAGAAACTTGAGTATACCAATGAAGGAAAGCTGCCTATTCCATGCTAAAAATTCAATATTCTCCCTGTAATAACCCCTTATTAATGTTGAGTTCCTTATGAGGGAACCATTGCATGTTAAGATCATCCTTATTGTAGCTACTACACTTTTGCACTTAATGACAAGGATTGACTGGGCCCACGTGGTTTTTCACCAAATAGCGGAAAGACAAGAGCTGGACAGCTTCTCACTGCTGCGGTGTCACAGACCAGGAAATAGCAGAATCCTCAGGACAAGCATCAGAGAAAAAAGACTCATGGTCCGGAGTAGCTGTCATCTTCTACCTAACAGGGAATAGATCCCTGTCAACCGCCACCCAACAGGGATTATCCCCAGAAGTTCACTTCCTAAAATTAAAACCACAATCCCACACTGAGAGGAGAAATTAGTGATGCACAAATGAGAGGGAGAGAGAGAGAGAGAGAGAGAGAAAATCCTTGTCCAGTAACCACACAATATGAAAAAGCCAAAATGCTCAATTTCTGCACATGAGATTTAACAGAACAGAGCAAACATGAGCTAATAACTCTAAGGGTCCAGGTCTGAAGCAGGAACCTGTGGGGCGGGGGGGCCAGGATTCTGTTGGCTCCCACGGTGTGTCTTAGATGGGCTAATTTTTATAGTCACAGCCAAATAACAAACAAACAAAAAACTGTCAAGGAATAACATAGAAACACTTATTCCCATGCTAATTCCCCACTTTATAGGAGGAAGGACAGGCATTAGATTGTTGTCATCAAATTAAAAGTATAACCAAACTTTATAAATGAAAGAGAAAAGGGGAGAAGGAAAAAACCTCTGGGATCAGCGAGATTCTTCTCTTTGGATAAGTTGCTTGGCAGGACGTTATCAAAGAGGTCATTCTGGGCAGTCTTCTCTGGACCCTGTTGACTTAGGTCAGCAGAGAAAACAATGACAGTTATTGGAGGACTTTAAAAATATTGAATGTTTAGCTTTCAAACATATGCAATGGAATATCTCTGTGTAATGCCCACAGCGTCCCTCTGCTGTCCTTCCCCTTAGTTATGTCGGGAGGGCACTGCTCCCTTTATTAGTTAGACTATCATAGAGAGATGTACAGAAAGGTTGCTGTGTTGGCAAGTAAATGAAGAAAGGGACATTGAAAGACTGGAAAATAAAATGGAATAGGATTCCGTCCCACTTCTGTGGAAGGAAAATTTGAAGGATTTACCGACATTAGAAGCATAGCAACACTAAAGGTGGCGCTTGCACTTCCAGTTCTCTGCGCTATGGAGACGCCTGCATGAGTGGTCAGAGGTGTGCGTCCACTAGTGATGGCTGCAGCATATTCGTCATCGTGAAACCATGAAACCAAACAATACACAACCATGGAAGAAATGCCCTTATCAAATATGATGCAGAGGAGAATTATGATGATGAGCTCACTGATAACCTCATTCCCAGAACAATTACTAACGTTCACAGGTGAAAAGTTGGACACACATAAAATAGGACTTTCTTGTCCAAGTGTATAGCCTTGGCAGAATAAAGACTTTATCCCACCAGACCATGGATTCCTCGATCTTTTTCAGGAGGCCTTAAGTTAGGCAAGTATAGAGTCCAATAGAGACGACAGACAATAGAGCTGGGAAGGGGAGTGTGGCCCAAGACTGGCAGCAGTCGGTAAACTCTGTGGGAGCAGATATCCAGGTAATAATCAGCATGGAACACCGGGAACGGTAATCAACACGGAAAACGCTGAATGGGTTCTAAAACCTCTCCCACCGTCCCTGGGTGGGCTCGAACCACCAACCTTTCGATTAACAGCTGAACGCGCTAACCCATTGCGCCACAGAGACAGCGACACGTGACTCTCCTGGACTCTCTGTGGAGAAGACACTTACTAATTCCCAGGATGTGCCGCCTTTCTCGCAGGAAAATGGTACCAGTTCCAAAGCCTCGGAAAAACGGAAGGTTTAGAGCAGTTAATCACACTGGATCTGAGACTGGGTCAAGGTCGGGAAAAGACAACACTAAGCACTATTATCAGAGGGCAGCCACCCATGCAGACAATTCTGACAAGCACTTGAGAATACTCCCCCTCCCTTCGACGCATTTCCCATCTGGTCCTCTCATCCTCCCACTCACTACAGGGAAGGATTCGTCCCCTTTGTGTCCTGTCAGAACCCTTTACGCATCCTGCAGGGCACACAGGTCCAGGCAACAGCCAAGGGGCAGCTGCACTTCCCTGAAGGGCCTTTCCCGAGGTAGGCGGTTCCAGCGCTCGGGCTGACCCAAGACCCCACTGCCCGCCAAGGCAACCGGAAGGAGACCGGAGGGCAGCCGGCCCGGGGGGATTCCTACTAGCACAGAACGTGCCTGGCCTGCACTTCGGGGGGAGCTGAATAAAACTCCTCCTGAAGCTTCTCTACAGCCTGAAGAGAACGGATTTCAGGGTCCTGAAAGGGCAAGGGCGCCTCCTCACGAGGACAAAGGCTTCCCCTGGTCTTGGAGGACAAGTCCCGTAGAAGTTGGCTTTGAGAGACACGCCAAACGAAAGGAGCACCCTTGAGTGGAGATGTCTGCAAGGAACTCTCAAGTGGTGTCGCCATTCTTCTATACGGAGAGAGAGTGAGAAACCCAACGTGGGAAAATGTTTACTGTGCACTTACGTATAGAATATACGATGTTATGACTCTTGCAAATTTTTTGTACGTTTCAAAGGGCTTTGGTTTTGGTTTTTAATGAATTTTTGGAACTCGAGTCCCCGATGCCCTTGGGATGAAAACTCTGTTAATAAGTCTTCGGGTTCGTAACACGCAGGGAGAAAAGAGCCGAGGCGAGAGCTGGCCAGCCCAGGCTGTTCATTGCATCTCACCTCCTCCAGCCTGCGCGATGTCAAGGACCCTGAGGCCAGAACTCCCCGTTATTTGTGGACTCAGTGCAGAAGCTCTTCTGCATCTGAACCTTGAAGTGAAACACAGCTCTGGTCGGGGCGGGAAGAGGAAGACTCCTGCCAGTGGAGACGCTGAGGGGGGGAAAGGGGGGGAAAAAAAAGGAAAAAAAGGCTTCCCTGACCGGGAATCGAACCCGGGCCGCAGCGGTGAAAGCGCCGAATCCTAGCCACTAGACCAGCAGGGAACCATTGAGGAGCCCGACCTAGCCGTCTCCGGATGAAAACCGTAAAAGTAAAGATTACACTTCAGAGACCCGGAGAGCAGGAACGGAGATTTCCCAGAAGCCCAGGGCTGAATGCAGCTGTGCAAGGCTCCCAGCCCTTGCCCGGCTGCCCATCACCCTTCACCTCTCCAGTCTTGGGCGGCGCTCTGGGCTCTGAGACAGGACACAGGGTCCGTCCTGGTCTAACTTCAGCGCTGTGTGCTGCCGAGCCAAGGTCATGCTCTCTTTCTGAACCTCGGTTTTCTCTTGAGTCCGGTGCCAACTGGGATGTCAGCAGGTGATGGGCGGATCCGTCCGCTTCCTGCTGTCTGCCCTGGCTCTGGGGGCTCTCCTGGTTAACGGCACCGGTACGGGCTCCTGCCCCTCCGCGACCAGCTCAATTCGTGGAGCCTGACATTGTTCATTTCCGTGTCTTTGGCTCGAGTCCCCGGTGCACAGTTGGGCTCGGTCTCTTTTGTTCCGTCACGCAAAGCAAACTGTTGCGTGAGTGTGCCGAGGTGGGGGAAAGCCAAGTGTGAGGGGATGAAGTTGTGTGAAGCCAAGCCAGGGACGAACTCCTTGGTGTCCAGAGACATAACTCGCGCGAACATGTGCAAGAGATTTCGGCTCCCGCTTAGGAGGTGAGGGGATTTCCGCATGTAAAAAGGACCCGAAGTCAGCCTTGTCCTTTGCGCACTTGGCTCAGCTGGCTGTGGCCTGGACTCCGCAGTGACTCAGAGCGGAGAAAGGAGGGCTGCCTCCTAGTGCTGCGCAGGCTCTCAGGCAGCAACGGAACTCCTGCCCTGTACCTTGGGGATGGAAAAGGCAGCTGCGCCCGCTGCCTCACCCCCTGCCTTTCGCCCGTTTTGGTTTTTTGAATGCGAAGGTAAAAAGCGCAGAAAGGCAGGACGCTTGTTTCCGCCCGGTTTCGAACCGGGGACCTTTCGCGTGTGAGGCGAACGTGATAACCGCTACACTACGGAAACACGGCGGGTGCGACAGCTTGGTGACACAGCCCTGAAATGCGTAGGTCCTGCCACCGCTATCCTTGAAAAAGTCGCCAGCTTTTGAAACTGAAGAATGAACCTTGAAGCCCCAAGATCTCGCAGGCAAGGAGACTGCGGCTTCCGAGAGGCCCTGGTTTTAGGGTTCCGAGCCTGCCCCGAACGGAGGACCCCCGAGCCTCCCACAGTCGGCCTTTGGGCTCCCACACCGACCGCAGAGTCCTCGGATCCACAGCTATGCCCCCGAGTGCAGGGGTCGCCCCTGCTGACTCCTCCGCTCCCAGAAGCCGCGGGAGCCGGGGATTCGTGCAAGTGCCCTTTGGGCCTAAGGGGAAAAGGTAGAGAATTAGGTTCATGCCAGTGAGCTTCTCTCTCTCTGGAGCTGATCCTGTGGGTCCTAGCTGCACTTCTCCAAAGGCTTCCAACAGAATTCCTCTAATCCACACTTGACTTAGCCGTCTTCAGGGTGAATGCTAGCTTGCTACAAACACTCCGTCATAACTGAAGGAGGAAATCTACAACTTCCAGGTAAATTCTGTTTTCTTCCTTTGATTTCTTCAAACAGCAACAACCAAAAAGACAGGCCACTGGTACATACTTGCACATTTCTTATAATACTTAAGGTATGTCTGACTGTCTGTGAAAAGCTCTTGCTAGAGGAACATGTGCAAGAGATTGTCTACCATGAGCTAAACAATCGTCATGCCTGCCCAAGGTCCAAGAATCTGATGAAGTTGGATCCAGTCCCCCACTGCCTTTAGATCACCGGTTAGATCACCATCCAAACCAACCAGTCTTCCGCAGGCAGGTCGCTAATATGAGGGAGAAGAGGTCAGCTAAACATTTAAACAATCGTAGTTTGTTCTGGGGAACGTTGAAAGTCAGCAGTGGTACAGTTAGAAGGGGAAATAAAAGACTTCATAATAACGATAATACCAGCTTTCTCGACCTTTACTGAGTGACCGGCACTGTTCCTCAGTGCTTTACTGTGGAATAACTTACTAAGTCCACATAACAACTCTGGAAGACAGTGTAGGACATCACCACCCCTTGTTGCAGATGAGAACACTGAGGCACTGAAAAGCTGAGCTAACCTTTTCAGCGTCTCACCCCCGTGACAGTGACAGCCAGCACTCAGACCCAGGCACTTTGCCTCCAGAGCCCTTCGCCTTGGCCACCATGCTCACGGGTAACTGAGAAAACTTCACTGAGATTTGCATCGCTTCCTTGTTCAACCTCCAAGATTTCAAAAGGAAAAGAAGATTGAAAGGCAGGCCTGCAAAACTCCACAAAGTAACTAATGAAATGAAGAAGAAGAAGAGGAAGAGGAAACAGGACCTTTGGAGAAGCAACGACGTTAGACGCAGAGAGAATGACGATGCGTTTGTTAAACACACACTAACTGGAAACTGTCTATTTAAAGACTAAGAAGGACCTATCTTCCAACAATTTAAGGCCTAAACTTTCCCTTTCCGTGGCAGTCTCCACCCAAGAATACATTTCAAAGCTACCAATATAGTGTATACAGATGTGAATATGAAAATCATACTTCAACATTAGTAGTAAAGAGATTATTTTTGAATTTTGTTTATGTTTTATACGGCACGTTCTTATTAGTAATTTTATACATATTAGTGTATAAATGTCAATCCCAATCTCCCAATTCACCCCACCACCACGAACCCCTCTGCCACTTTCCCCGTGTTGGTGTCCATATGTTCGTTCTCTACGACTGTGGCTCTCTTTCTGCCCTGCAAACCGGCTCATCTGAACCATTTTTCTAGGTTCCACATATATGCGTTAATATACGATATTTGTTTTCCTCTTTCTGACTTACTTCAAGTCGTAAAGAGATTTTGAATGAGTTAGCTCACATGGTTACTAATAAAAATGGGAAACAGTTATTAGCATGTTGTCATTAAACAAAGACAGGGTTTATAAAAGAGCCGGAAAAGAGAAGAGAGGAAACACACACACACACACACACACACACACACACACACACACAGCATGAGAAAGGGGAGTTTTCCCTTTCCTTGAGGAACAGATAGCTGAAAGCCATCAAACACCTAGTCTGGACGGGTTAATCTAGTGAAGTTCCGAACTAGTCAGCTAAACGATTTTGGCTATGTGTGGATGCTCCAAAAATTCTTCAGAGTTTAGTGGTGAAATGAATGTGGCGGCTTTTCTTTGTGTACTACCTGCCAGTGTCCTCCCTTTGGCACCTCTGAGTGACTTAAGCCTAATGGAACTACTTTCCTCATCAGAACTTCTCAATTTCATATACCCTCCCCCCTCCTTGACTCATACTGATTCTTAACAGAGCAAGGTTTGAGCACGAACACTTGCTTCTCTCTTTGACACAGTATTAAGAGTGGAATGTCAGCTTAGGGTAATGGTTGTGAGCAGCCTATAAGTAAGTAGTCAGATATCCGATACTGAAGGGAAGCCAAAAATCTGAGGACAACAAAAATATCCCAGTAACTACTTTGAACTTACTTTTCCTCCTAGCCCAGGACAAAGCAGAAGAAAAAGTATCAACATCACTTTAGCAATAACCAAGTGGCATTAAACTTTTAAACAATGAGGCATAATATGCATAAAGTACAAAGAGTGTACAGTCCCAAAACCATTAACAGTGTACCCCAACGTGAATAACTGATGAAGCAACCTGAATAACTAAGGTATGGAAAATTACCAGACCACAAAAGGCTTCCTCATGACTCTTGCCATGCAAGAGCTCAGAGTAATCACACACATACCCCTCCCAACCTCTCTGCCTGTTACTTTCTCATAAATTGGATCACAGGGCATGCACTGGGTTTGGGGGGCTGGAGGGGTATGGTTCTGACTTCTTTCACTCAACATTACGTCTATAAAATGTAACCCTAGTTTTCACGCAGTTCTTTGTCTCTGTGTGTATTCCTTGTAAGACTATAACTCTACATACTGTTGGACATTTCAGTTGTTTCCAGTTGAGGATATTCTGAAATGGTACGAACATTTTTTTATGACTTTTGGTGGACGTACACATTTTTCTAGGGCACCCCATTCCAGCAGAATAATGCCAGTGTTGACTATAAAAATACTACTTTTGCGGGCTTCCCTGGTTGCGCATTGGTTAAGAATCCGCCTGCCAAGGCAGGGGACACGGGGTCGAGCCCTGGTCCGGGAAGATCCCACATGTTGTGGAGCAACTAAGCCCGTGCACCACAACTACTGAGCCTACGCTCTAGAGCCCGTGAGTCACAACTACTGAGCCCTCATGCCACAACTACTGACGCCTGCGTGCCGAGAGCCCATGCTCCGCAACAAGAGAAACCACCACAATGAAGAGTAGGCCCCAATCACTGCAACTAGAGAAAGCCCTCGCCCAGCAACGAAGACCCAACACAGCCAAATCAAATAAGCAAAATAAATGTAAAAAATTTATAGATATAAAAATATATAGGGCCTCCCTGGTGGCGCAGTGGTTGAGAGTCCGCCTGCCGATGCAGGGGATACGGGTTCGTGCCCCGGTCTGGGAGGATCCCATATGCCGCGGAGCGGCTGGGCCCGTGAGCCATGGCCGCTGGGCCTGCGCATCCGGAGCCTGTGCTCCGCAACGGGAGAGGCCACAACAGTGAGAGGCCCGCATACCGCAAAAAAAAATAAAATAAAATAAAATAAAATAAAATATATATATATATATATATATATATATATATAAAAGTTGGGGGGGTTGTTTTTTGTTTTTTTCCAGCAAAAAAGGGTTTATTCAGGAATAGCGGAAGAATTGCAATTCAGGACAAGCAAACTATAGCAAAAGCCGTAGGCAAGTCCCACAAACAAAGGACAGGAAGGAACCTTGCTTTACAGAGAAAGAGGAGGAAGCTGAGGGAGCTTGTTTTGAACCCAAGTCCATTGGAGAAAAGTGAAAGCTCAGGGTGATGACAGTCTCTCAGTGCCAAGTTGCTGATTTCTTGCAGGAGATGCAACGTACATGTTTTTCTGTTGGGGCCTGTAATCGATGATCCTTTCCTATTGATGCTGCTTCTGTTTGGGTCTGTAATGGACGATACTTCCTGTCTTTGAACTTGAGTGGTACCCCATGAGAGCTCCCACTTCTGGTCTCCCGACTTCATTTTAGTGACGTTTCCCTTTATTAGTTTTCAAACCTGTCACAAGGAGTTTTGAATTTTCTAGTTTAATCTACTTGAATGTTTTAAGAGACCTACTACACCAAAGTATTATCATTACAACCCGTGGCCCTAGCAACTTTCAAGTGGTCAGTGGCTACATGTGGCTTGTACCTATCATATTGGAGAGCACAGGTCACAGGTATAGCACAGCTAAAAGCACGGTTTCTGGGCCACAGCATATAACTGTGTATGTATGACCCTCAGTGGATGCTGCCAAACGTTTTTCCAACCTGGTGAACTTTTTTAATACCCTTTCCAGAAATGAATAAGAATTTCCAGTGCCCTCCATCCTGTCAACATTTGGTTTTGTTTGTCCTTTTTTCTTAAAAGTAAGCTTTATTGAGGTGTAATTTACATAGTAAAATCTGCCAACATTAGATTATTCTACATTCTTTTCAATGACATCATTTCTTTGCAAAGCTGGATTTTGGTGCTTGCTGTGATAAAAAGCAAGTGCCATGCAAAAAATGAACGTGTAACAAGAAGCACGGAGGCGCTTTGAGAAGGTTTCAGAAGCTGTGCAGTGCGCAGCATTAAGGTGATGATTCTGACGTGTCAGAGCAGTGAAAACACAAGCCACTCTACTGCACTTTTGTCAAGGGAACACATAAGAATAGCCACAGCACCAGCCACAAACCTACAAAATATAGAAATATATGTGAACCCAGAAAACTACAGCATTCCCCAACGAAAGCCCTGTTGTCAGCCAACCTATCAGGCGATTAGGGCAAACGGGAAGGACAAAGACAGAGAGAATTTGCAGGCAACCAAAGATGATTCGTTAATTCAATCGATTTAATGTTAGTCAAAGGATGAAAGTTAACTCTGGATCTTGAACTTGTAATTCAAGCTGACACGTGTTGGAACATGAGAATGTTGGAATCATATATTGGTATATATGAATCCACATATTAGATGACACCTAAAAATATTTACCAAAAATCGTAAGTGGAATAATGGAGTCGTCTGGTTTCTAGAACTACAAGTATTCATTCCTCTTTAAAGATATTAGTATATTTGATGTACTTGACTAGTATATTTAATACACTTCAACACATAAATTTAAATGTTTAGACGTTGAAATCTTACTGGATGTGTTTGCTTATTTAACCGGTACAACCAGTATAGGAAATTGAGGAAGTCCAACTTAACTCAGATGTTCAAGCCAAAATAAAGCCAAGACTTACATACCAGAATACTATACCACCATTATTTTCTACATTATAAGATAATCTGAAAAAATACATATAGTCATTTTTAGACCGAAATTATTAAACCAGCGTAAGTCTTCTGAGTAACCTCGATAAAAACACACCACAAGACATAAACATTTTAAATGTCATTATATATAAAATGTATAAATTATTTAAATTGCTTAAAAGTATTAAGGGTCATCTTTGTAATCAATTTCATTTCATTTCTCACTGTTGTTCCAAGTAATCAAGACCATTAATTTAATCTACAGCTAAATCTGTTATTGTTCCTTGTCACCAATTCAATAACAAAATGTTTCCTTATATAAATACCACATTGAAAGCATAAGTCGTAAGGCATTTTTCCCAGAAATTCTTAAGTTTCTTATTTTAAATTTATATAAGTGATTATTACTTTCCCGAAATTAATCGGGGGATTAGTTTTTAATTAATTTAAATTTTTAGAGGCCTGATTCGTCTATTCTCTCCCAAGGAAGAGAAAGTATATTGTTTTGTTTCTGAGAAAATATATTTAAAGGGAAAAAAATTCATCAAACTAGTGAGCATTATTTAAGGTGAAAGCAGAGGCAACGACATGTGTTACCAGCAATTGACAGTGAGGGAAAGAAAATGAAATACGTGAGCCACATTAGGTCCTTGAAGGAAGCTCATTAATGAAAATCGGAGTACTTCTGTGATATGCTATTGAGTCTCCAGGGTATGTATCTGTGCGTGAAGGCATTGCTCCTCATCCATCTGTATTAAGGACCGAACTGACTTACAGTTCTGGAAGGTTTAAATCTTGACTTGTAGGGCTGTCACAAGTGCTCACGTTGCTGACTTTGCTGCTTGTTTCTAATGATATAAAGGCCTTTCCTCTGCTTTCTGTAGTCTGATTTAAGCAGTCCCTAGAGGACATTTGTTTGCAATTTTTCAGTTATTTAGAAACTTGAGTATACCAATGAAGGAAAGCTGCCTATTCCATGCTAAAAATTCAATATTCTCCCTGTAATAACCCCTTATTAATGTTGAGTTCCTTATGAGGGAACCATTGCATGTTAAGATCATCCTTATTGTAGCTACTACACTTTTGCACTTAATGACAAGGATTGACTGGGCCCACGTGGTTTTTCACCAAATAGCGGAAAGACAAGAGCTGGACAGCTTCTCACTGCTGCGGTGTCACAGACCAGGAAATAGCAGAATCCTCAGGACAAGCATCAGAGAAAAAAGACTCATGGTCCGGAGTAGCTGTCATCTTCTACCTAACAGGGAATAGATCCCTGTCAACCGCCACCCAACAGGGATTATCCCCAGAAGTTCACTTCCTAAAATTAAAACCACAATCCCACACTGAGAGGAGAAATTAGTGATGCACAAATGAGAGGGAGAGAGAGAGAGAGAGAGAGAGAAAATCCTTGTCCAGTAACCACACAATATGAAAAAGCCAAAATGCTCAATTTCTGCACATGAGATTTAACAGAACAGAGCAAACATGAGCTAATAACTCTAAGGGTCCAGGTCTGAAGCAGGAACCTGTGGGGCGGGGGGGCCAGGATTCTGTTGGCTCCCACGGTGTGTCTTAGATGGGCTAATTTTTATAGTCACAGCCAAATAACAAACAAACAAAAAACTGTCAAGGAATAACATAGAAACACTTATTCCCATGCTAATTCCCCACTTTATAGGAGGAAGGACAGGCATTAGATTGTTGTCATCAAATTAAAAGTATAACCAAACTTTATAAATGAAAGAGAAAAGGGGAGAAGGAAAAAACCTCTGGGATCAGCGAGATTCTTCTCTTTGGATAAGTTGCTTGGCAGGACGTTATCAAAGAGGTCATTCTGGGCAGTCTTCTCTGGACCCTGTTGACTTAGGTCAGCAGAGAAAACAATGACAGTTATTGGAGGACTTTAAAAATATTGAATGTTTAGCTTTCAAACATATGCAATGGAATATCTCTGTGTAATGCCCACAGCGTCCCTCTGCTGTCCTTCCCCTTAGTTATGTCGGGAGGGCACTGCTCCCTTTATTAGTTAGACTATCATAGAGAGATGTACAGAAAGGTTGCTGTGTTGGCAAGTAAATGAAGAAAGGGACATTGAAAGACTGGAAAATAAAATGGAATAGGATTCCGTCCCACTTCTGTGGAAGGAAAATTTGAAGGATTTACCGACATTAGAAGCATAGCAACACTAAAGGTGGCGCTTGCACTTCCAGTTCTCTGCGCTATGGAGACGCCTGCACGAGTGGTCAGAGGTGTGCGTCCACTAGTGATGGCTGCAGCATATTCGTCATCGTGAAACCATGAAACCAAACAATACACAACCATGGAAGAAATGCCCTTATCAAATATGATGCAGAGGAGAATTATGATGATGAGCTCACTGATAACCTCATTCCCAGAACAATTACTAACGTTCACAGGTGAAAAGTTGGACACACATAAAATAGGACTTTCTTGTCCAAGTGTATAGCCTTGGCAGAATAAAGACTTTATCCCACCAGACCATGGATTCCTCGATCTTTTTCAGGAGGCCTTAAGTTAGGCAAGTATAGAGTCCAATAGAGACGACAGACAATAGAGCTGGGAAGGGGAGTGTGGCCCAAGACTGGCAGCAGTCGGTAAACTCTGTGGGAGCAGATATCCAGGTAATAATCAGCATGGAACACCGGGAACGGTAATCAACACGGAAAACGCTGAATGGGTTCTAAAACCTCTCCCACCGTCCCTGGGTGGGCTCGAACCACCAACCTTTCGATTAACAGCCGAACGCGCTAACCCATTGCGCCACAGAGACAGCGACACGTGACTCTCCTGGACTCTCTGTGGAGAAGACACTTACTAATTCCCAGGATGTGCCGCCTTTCTCGCAGGAAAATGGTACCAGTTCCAAAGCCTCGGAAAAACGGAAGGTTTAGAGCAGTTAATCACACTGGATCTGAGACTGGGTCAAGGTCGGGAAAAGACAACACTAAGCACTATTATCAGAGGGCAGCCACCCATGCAGACAATTCTGACAAGCACTTGAGAATACTCCCCCTCCCTTCGACGCATTTCCCATCTGGTCCTCTCATCCTCCCACTCACTACAGGGAAGGATTCGTCCCCTTTGTGTCCTGTCAGAACCCTTTACGCATCCTGCAGGGCACACAGGTCCAGGCAACAGCCAAGGGGCAGCTGCACTTCCCTGAAGGGCCTTTCCCGAGGTAGGCGGTTCCAGCGCTCGGGCTGACCCAAGACCCCACTGCCCGCCAAGGCAACCGGAAGGAGACCGGAGGGCAGCCGGCCCGGGGGGATTCCTACTAGCACAGAACGTGCCTGGCCTGCACTTCGGGGGGAGCTGAATAAAACTCCTCCTGAAGCTTCTCTACAGCCTGAAGAGAACGGATTTCAGGGTCCTGAAAGGGCAAGGGCGCCTCCTCACGAGGACAAAGGCTTCCCCTGGTCTTGGAGGACAAGTCCCGTAGAAGTTGGCTTTGAGAGACACGCCAAACGAAAGGAGCACCCTTGAGTGGAGATGTCTGCAAGGAACTCTCAAGTGGTGTCGCCATTCTTCTATACGGAGAGAGAGTGAGAAACCCAACGTGGGAAAATGTTTACTGTGCACTTACGTATAGAATATACGATGTTATGACTCTTGCAAATTTTTTGTACGTTTCAAAGGGCTTTGGTTTTGGTTTTTAATGAATTTTTGGAACTCGAGTCCCCGATGCCCTTGGGATGAAAACTCTGTTAATAAGTCTTCGGGTTCGTAACACGCAGGGAGAAAAGAGCCGAGGCGAGAGCTGGCCAGCCCAGGCTGTTCATTGCATCTCACCTCCTCCAGCCTGCGCGATGTCAAGGACCCTGAGGCCAGAACTCCCCGTTATTTGTGGACTCAGTGCAGAAGCTCTTCTGCATCTGAACCTTGAAGTGAAACACAGCTCTGGTCGGGGCGGGAAGAGGAAGACTCCTGCCAGTGGAGACGCTGAGGGGGGGAAAGGGGGGGAAAAAAAAGGAAAAAAAGGCTTCCCTGACCGGGAATCGAACCCGGGCCGCAGCGGTGAAAGCGCCGAATCCTAGCCACTAGACCAGCAGGGAACCATTGAGGAGCCCGACCTAGCCGTCTCCGGATGAAAACCGTAAAAGTAAAGATTACACTTCAGAGACCCGGAGAGCAGGAACGGAGATTTCCCAGAAGCCCAGGGCTGAATGCAGCTGTGCAAGGCTCCCAGCCCTTGCCCGGCTGCCCATCACCCTTCACCTCTCCAGTCTTGGGCGGCGCTCTGGGCTCTGAGACAGGACACAGGGTCCGTCCTGGTCTAACTTCAGCGCTGTGTGCTGCCGAGCCAAGGTCATGCTCTCTTTCTGAACCTCGGTTTTCTCTTGAGTCCGGTGCCAACTGGGATGTCAGCAGGTGATGGGCGGATCCGTCCGCTTCCTGCTGTCTGCCCTGGCTCTGGGGGCTCTCCTGGTTAACGGCACCGGTACGGGCTCCTGCCCCTCCGCGACCAGCTCAATTCGTGGAGCCTGACATTGTTCATTTCCGTGTCTTTGGCTCGAGTCCCCGGTGCACAGTTGGGCTCGGTCTCTTTTGTTCCGTCACGCAAAGCAAACTGTTGCGTGAGTGTGCCGAGGTGGGGGAAAGCCAAGTGTGAGGGGATGAAGTTGTGTGAAGCCAAGCCAGGGACGAACTCCTTGGTGTCCAGAGACATAACTCGCGCGAACATGTGCAAGAGATTTCGGCTCCCGCTTAGGAGGTGAGGGGATTTCCGCATGTAAAAAGGACCCGAAGTCAGCCTTGTCCTTTGCGCACTTGGCTCAGCTGGCTGTGGCCTGGACTCCGCAGTGACTCAGAGCGGAGAAAGGAGGGCTGCCTCCTAGTGCTGCGCAGGCTCTCAGGCAGCAACGGAACTCCTGCCCTGTACCTTGGGGATGGAAAAGGCAGCTGCGCCCGCTGCCTCACCCCCTGCCTTTCGCCCGTTTTGGTTTTTTGAATGCGAAGGTAAAAAGCGCAGAAAGGCAGGACGCTTGTTTCCGCCCGGTTTCGAACCGGGGACCTTTCGCGTGTGAGGCGAACGTGATAACCGCTACACTACGGAAACACGGCGGGTGCGACAGCTTGGTGACACAGCCCTGAAATGCGTAGGTCCTGCCACCGCTATCCTTGAAAAAGTCGCCAGCTTTTGAAACTGAAGAATGAACCTTGAAGCCCCAAGATCTCGCAGGCAAGGAGACTGCGGCTTCCGAGAGGCCCTGGTTTTAGGGTTCCGAGCCTGCCCCGAACGGAGGACCCCCGAGCCTCCCACAGTCGGCCTTTGGGCTCCCACACCGACCGCAGAGTCCTCGGATCCACAGCTATGCCCCCGAGTGCAGGGGTCGCCCCTGCTGACTCCTCCGCTCCCAGAAGCCGCGGGAGCCGGGGATTCGTGCAAGTGCCCTTTGGGCCTAAGGGGAAAAGGTAGAGAATTAGGTTCATGCCAGTGAGCTTCTCTCTCTCTGGAGCTGATCCTGTGGGTCCTAGCTGCACTTCTCCAAAGGCTTCCAACAGAATTCCTCTAATCCACACTTGACTTAGCCGTCTTCAGGGTGAATGCTAGCTTGCTACAAACACTCCGTCATAACTGAAGGAGGAAATCTACAACTTCCAGGTAAATTCTGTTTTCTTCCTTTGATTTCTTCAAACAGCAACAACCAAAAAGACAGGCCACTGGTACATACTTGCACATTTCTTATAATACTTAAGGTATGTCTGACTGTCTGTGAAAAGCTCTTGCTAGAGGAACATGTGCAAGAGATTGTCTACCATGAGCTAAACAATCGTCATGCCTGCCCAAGGTCCAAGAATCTGATGAAGTTGGATCCAGTCCCCCACTGCCTTTAGATCACCGGTTAGATCACCATCCAAACCAACCAGTCTTCCGCAGGCAGGTCGCTAATATGAGGGAGAAGAGGTCAGCTAAACATTTAAACAATCGTAGTTTGTTCTGGGGAACGTTGAAAGTCAGCAGTGGTACAGTTAGAAGGGGAAATAAAAGACTTCATAATAACGATAATACCAGCTTTCTCGACCTTTACTGAGTGACCGGCACTGTTCCTCAGTGCTTTACTGTGGAATAACTTACTAAGTCCACATAACAACTCTGGAAGACAGTGTAGGACATCACCACCCCTTGTTGCAGATGAGAACACTGAGGCACTGAAAAGCTGAGCTAACCTTTTCAGCGTCTCACCCCCGTGACAGTGACAGCCAGCACTCAGACCCAGGCACTTTGCCTCCAGAGCCCTTCGCCTTGGCCACCATGCTCACGGGTAACTGAGAAAACTTCACTGAGATTTGCATCGCTTCCTTGTTCAACCTCCAAGATTTCAAAAGGAAAAGAAGATTGAAAGGCAGGCCTGCAAAACTCCACAAAGTAACTAATGAAATGAAGAAGAAGAAGAGGAAGAGGAAACAGGACCTTTGGAGAAGCAACGACGTTAGACGCAGAGAGAATGACGATGCGTTTGTTAAACACACACTAACTGGAAACTGTCTATTTAAAGACTAAGAAGGACCTATCTTCCAACAATTTAAGGCCTAAACTTTCCCTTTCCGTGGCAGTCTCCACCCAAGAATACATTTCAAAGCTACCAATATAGTGTATACAGATGTGAATATGAAAATCATACTTCAACATTAGTAGTAAAGAGATTATTTTTGAATTTTGTTTATGTTTTATACGGCACGTTCTTATTAGTAATTTTATACATATTAGTGTATAAATGTCAATCCCAATCTCCCAATTCACCCCACCACCACGAACCCCTCTGCCACTTTCCCCGTGTTGGTGTCCATATGTTCGTTCTCTACGACTGTGGCTCTCTTTCTGCCCTGCAAACCGGCTCATCTGAACCATTTTTCTAGGTTCCACATATATGCGTTAATATACGATATTTGTTTTCCTCTTTCTGACTTACTTCAAGTCGTAAAGAGATTTTGAATGAGTTAGCTCACATGGTTACTAATAAAAATGGGAAACAGTTATTAGCATGTTGTCATTAAACAAAGACAGGGTTTATAAAAGAGCCGGAAAAGAGAAGAGAGGAAACACACACACACACACACACACACACACACACACACACACAGCATGAGAAAGGGGAGTTTTCCCTTTCCTTGAGGAACAGATAGCTGAAAGCCATCAAACACCTAGTCTGGACGGGTTAATCTAGTGAAGTTCCGAACTAGTCAGCTAAACGATTTTGGCTATGTGTGGATGCTCCAAAAATTCTTCAGAGTTTAGTGGTGAAATGAATGTGGCGGCTTTTCTTTGTGTACTACCTGCCAGTGTCCTCCCTTTGGCACCTCTGAGTGACTTAAGCCTAATGGAACTACTTTCCTCATCAGAACTTCTCAATTTCATATACCCTCCCCCCTCCTTGACTCATACTGATTCTTAACAGAGCAAGGTTTGAGCACGAACACTTGCTTCTCTCTTTGACACAGTATTAAGAGTGGAATGTCAGCTTAGGGTAATGGTTGTGAGCAGCCTATAAGTAAGTAGTCAGATATCCGATACTGAAGGGAAGCCAAAAATCTGAGGACAACAAAAATATCCCAGTAACTACTTTGAACTTACTTTTCCTCCTAGCCCAGGACAAAGCAGAAGAAAAAGTATCAACATCACTTTAGCAATAACCAAGTGGCATTAAACTTTTAAACAATGAGGCATAATATGCATAAAGTACAAAGAGTGTACAGTCCCAAAACCATTAACAGTGTACCCCAACGTGAATAACTGATGAAGCAACCTGAATAACTAAGGTATGGAAAATTACCAGACCACAAAAGGCTTCCTCATGACTCTTGCCATGCAAGAGCTCAGAGTAATCACACACATACCCCTCCCAACCTCTCTGCCTGTTACTTTCTCATAAATTGGATCACAGGGCATGCACTGGGTTTGGGGGGCTGGAGGGGTATGGTTCTGACTTCTTTCACTCAACATTACGTCTATAAAATGTAACCCTAGTTTTCACGCAGTTCTTTGTCTCTGTGTGTATTCCTTGTAAGACTATAACTCTACATACTGTTGGACATTTCAGTTGTTTCCAGTTGAGGATATTCTGAAATGGTACGAACATTTTTTTATGACTTTTGGTGGACGTACACATTTTTCTAGGGCACCCCATTCCAGCAGAATAATGCCAGTGTTGACTATAAAAATACTACTTTTGCGGGCTTCCCTGGTTGCGCATTGGTTAAGAATCCGCCTGCCAAGGCAGGGGACACGGGGTCGAGCCCTGGTCCGGGAAGATCCCACATGTTGTGGAGCAACTAAGCCCGTGCACCACAACTACTGAGCCTACGCTCTAGAGCCCGTGAGTCACAACTACTGAGCCCTCATGCCACAACTACTGACGCCTGCGTGCCGAGAGCCCATGCTCCGCAACAAGAGAAACCACCACAATGAAGAGTAGGCCCCAATCACTGCAACTAGAGAAAGCCCTCGCCCAGCAACGAAGACCCAACACAGCCAAATCAAATAAGCAAAATAAATGTAAAAAATTTATAGATATAAAAATATATAGGGCCTCCCTGGTGGCGCAGTGGTTGAGAGTCCGCCTGCCGATGCAGGGGATACGGGTTCGTGCCCCGGTCTGGGAGGATCCCATATGCCGCGGAGCGGCTGGGCCCGTGAGCCATGGCCGCTGGGCCTGCGCATCCGGAGCCTGTGCTCCGCAACGGGAGAGGCCACAACAGTGAGAGGCCCGCATACCGCAAAAAAAAAAAAAATAAAATAAAATAAAATAAAAAAAATATATATATATATATATATATATATATAAAAGTTGGGGGGGTTGTTTTTTGTTTTTTTCCAGCAAAAAAGGGTTTATTCAGGAATAGCGGAAGAATTGCAATTCAGGACAAGCAAACTATAGCAAAAGCCGTAGGCAAGTCCCACAAACAAAGGACAGGAAGGAAACTTGCTTTACAGAGAAAGAGGAGGAAGCTGAGGGAGCTTGTTTTGAACCCAAGTCCATTGGAGAAAAGTGAAAGCTCAGGGTGATGACAGTCTCTCAGTGCCAAGTTGCTGATTTCTTGCAGGAGATGCAACGTACATGTTTTTCTGTTGGGGCCTGTAATCGATGATCCTTTCCTATTGATGCTGCTTCTGTTTGGGTCTGTAATGGACGATACTTCCTGTCTTTGAACTTGAGTGGTACCCCATGAGAGCTCCCACTTCTGGTCTCCCGACTTCATTTTAGTGACGTTTCCCTTTATTAGTTTTCAAACCTGTCACAAGGAGTTTTGAATTTTCTAGTTTAATCTACTTGAATGTTTTAAGAGACCTACTACACCAAAGTATTATCATTACAACCCGTGGCCCTAGCAACTTTCAAGTGGTCAGTGGCTACATGTGGCTTGTACCTATCATATTGGAGAGCACAGGTCACAGGTATAGCACAGCTAAAAGCACGGTTTCTGGGCCACAGCATATAACTGTGTATGTATGACCCTCAGTGGATGCTGCCAAACGTTTTTCCAACCTGGTGAACTTTTTTAATACCCTTTCCAGAAATGAATAAGAATTTCCAGTGCTCTCCATCCTGTCAACATTTGGTTTTGTTTGTCCTTTTTTCTTAAAAGTAAGCTTTATTGAGGTGTAATTTACATAGTAAAATCTGCCAACATTAGATTATTCTACATTCTTTTCAATGACATCATTTCTTTGCAAAGCTGGATTTTGGTGCTTGCTGTGATAAAAAGCAAGTGCCATGCAAAAAATGAACGTGTAACAAGAAGCACGGAGGCGCTTTGAGAAGGTTTCAGAAGCTGTGCAGTGCGCAGCATTAAGGTGATGATTCTGACGTGTCAGAGCAGTGAAAACACAAGCCACTCTACTGCACTTTTGTCAAGGGAACACATAAGAATAGCCACAGCACCAGCCACAAACCTACAAAATATAGAAATATATGTGAACCCAGAAAACTACAGCATTCCCCAACGAAAGCCCTGTTGTCAGCCAACCTATCAGGCGATTAGGGCAAACGGGAAGGACAAAGACAGAGAGAATTTGCAGGCAACCAAAGATGATTCGTTAATTCAATCGATTTAATGTTAGTCAAAGGATGAAAGTTAACTCTGGATCTTGAACTTGTAATTCAAGCTGACACGTGTTGGAACATGAGAATGTTGGAATCATATATTGGTATATATGAATCCACATATTAGATGACACCTAAAAATATTTACCAAAAATCGTAAGTGGAATAATGGAGTCGTCTGGTTTCTAGAACTACAAGTATTCATTCCTCTTTAAAGATATTAGTATATTTGATGTACTTGACTAGTATATTTAATACACTTCAACACATAAATTTAAATGTTTAGACGTTGAAATCTTACTGGATGTGTTTGCTTATTTAACCGGTACAACCAGTATAGGAAATTGAGGAAGTCCAACTTAACTCAGATGTTCAAGCCAAAATAAAGCCAAGACTTACATACCAGAATACTATACCACCATTATTTTCTACATTATAAGATAATCTGAAAAAATACATATAGTCATTTTTAGACCGAAATTATTAAACCAGCGTAAGTCTTCTGAGTAACCTCGATAAAAACACACCACAAGACATAAACATTTTAAATGTCATTATATATAAAATGTATAAATTATTTAAATTGCTTAAAAGTATTAAGGGTCATCTTTGTAATCAATTTCATTTCATTTCTCACTGTTGTTCCAAGTAATCAAGACCATTAATTTAATCTACAGCTAAATCTGTTATTGTTCCTTGTCACCAATTCAATAACAAAGTGTTTCCTTATATAAATAATATATAATACCACATTGAAAGCATAAGTCGTAAGGCATTTTTCCCAGAAATTCTTAAGTTTCTTATTTTGAATTTATATAAGTGATTATTACTTTCCCGAAATTAATTGGGGGATTAGTTTTTAATTAATTTAAATTTTTAGAGGCCTAATTTGTCTATTCTCTCCCAAGGAAGAGAAAGTATATTGTTTTGTTTCTGAGAAAATATATTTAAAGGGAAAAAAATTCATCAAACTAGTGGGCATTATTTAAGGTGAAAGCAGAGGCAACGACATGTGTTACCAGCAATTGACAGTGAGGGAAAGAAAATGAAATACGTGAGCCACATTAGGTCCTTGAAGGAAGCTCATTAATGAAAATCGGAGTACTTCTGTGATATGCTATTGAGTCTCCAGGGTATGTATCTGTGCGTGAAGGCATTGCTCCTCATCCATCTGTATTAAGGACCGAACTGACTTACAGTTCTGGAAGGTTTAAATCTTGACTTGTAGGGCTGTCACAAGTGCTCACGTTGCTGACTTTGCTGCTTGTTTCTAATGATATAAAGGCCTTTCCTCTGCTTTCTGTAGTCTGATTTAAGCAGTCCCTAGAGGACATTTGTTTGCAATTTTTCAGTTATTTAGAAACTTGAGTATACCAATGAAGGAAAGCTGCCTATTCCATGCTAAAAATTCAATATTCTCCCTGTAATAACCCCTTATTAATGTTGAGTTCCTTATGAGGGAACCATTGCATGTTAAGATCATCCTTATTGTAGCTACTACACTTTTGCACTTAATGACAAGGATTGACTGGGCCCACGTGGTTTTTCACCAAATAGCGGAAAGACAAGAGCTGGACAGCTTCTCACTGCTGCGGTGTCACAGACCAGGAAATAGCAGAATCCTCAGGACAAGCATCAGAGAAAAAAGACTCATGGTCCGGAGTAGCTGTCATCTTCTACCTAACAGGGAATAGATCCCTGTCAACCGCCACCCAACAGGGATTATCCCCAGAAGTTCACTTCCTAAAATTAAAACCACAATCCCACACTGAGAGGAGAAATTAGTGATGCACAAATGAGAGGGAGAGAGAGAGAGAGAGAGAGGGAAAATCCTTGTCCAGTAACCACACAATATGAAAAAGCCAAAATGCTCAATTTCTGCACATGAGATTTAACAGAACAGAGCAAACATGAGCTAATAACTCTAAGGGTCCAGGTCTGAAGCAGGAACCTGTGGGGCGGGGGGGCCAGGATTCTGTTGGCTCCCACGGTGTGTCTTAGATGGGCTAATTTTTATAGTCACAGCCAAATAACAAACAAACAAAAAACTGTCAAGGAATAACATAGAAACACTTATTCCCATGCTAATTCCCCACTTTATAGGAGGAAGGACAGGCATTAGATTGTTGTCATCAAATTAAAAGTATAACCAAACTTTATAAATGAAAGAGAAAAGGGGAGAAGGAAAAAACCTCTGGGATCAGCGAGATTCTTCTCTTTGGATAAGTTGCTTGGCAGGACGTTATCAAAGAGGTCATTCTGGGCAGTCTTCTCTGGACCCTGTTGACTTAGGTCAGCAGAGAAAACAATGACAGTTATTGGAGGACTTTAAAAATATTGAATGTTTAGCTTTCAAACATATGCAATGGAATATCTCTGTGTAATGCCCACAGCGTCCCTCTGCTGTCCTTCCCCTTAGTTATGTCGGGAGGGCACTGCTCCCTTTATTAGTTAGACTATCATAGAGAGATGTACAGAAAGGTTGCTGTGTTGGCAAGTAAATGAAGAAAGGGACATTGAAAGACTGGAAAATAAAATGGAATAGGATTCCGTCCCACTTCTGTGGAAGGAAAATTTGAAGGATTTACCGACATTAGAAGCATAGCAACACTAAAGGTGGCGCTTACACTTCCAGTTCTCTGCGCTATGGAGACGCCTGCACGAGTGGTCAGAGGTGTGCGTCCACTAGTGATGGCTGCAGCATATTCGTCATCGTGAAACCATGAAACCAAACAATACACAACCATGGAAGAAATGCCCTTATCAAATATGATGCAGAGGAGAATTATGATGATGAGCTCACTGATAACCTCATTCCCAGAACAATTACTAACGTTCACAGGTGAAAAGTTGGACACACATAAAATAGGACTTTCTTGTCCAAGTGTATAGCCTTGGCAGAATAAAGACTTTATCCCACCAGACCATGGATTCCTCGATCTTTTTCAGGAGGCCTTAAGTTAGGCAAGTATAGAGTCCAATAGAGACGACAGACAATAGAGCTGGGAAGGGGAGTGTGGCCCAAGACTGGCAGCAGTCGGTAAACTCTGTGGGAGCAGATATCCAGGTAATAATCAGCATGGAACACCGGGAACGGTAATCAACACGGAAAACGCTGAATGGGTTCTAGAACCTCTCCCACCGTCCCTGGGTGGGCTCGAACCACCAACCTTTCGATTAACAGCCGAACGCGCTAACCCATTGCGCCACAGAGACAGCGACACGTGACTCTCCTGGACTCTCTGTGGAGAAGACACTTACTAATTCCCAGGATGTGCCGCCTTTCTCGCAGGAAAATGGTACCAGTTCCAAAGCCTCGGAAAAACGGAAGGTTTAGAGCAGTTAATCACACTGGATCTGAGACTGGGTCAAGGTCGGGAAAAGACAACACTAAGCACTATTATCAGAGGGCAGCCACCCATGCAGACAATTCTGACAAGCACTTGAGAATACTCCCCCTCCCTTCGACGCATTTCCCATCTGGTCCTCTCATCCTCCCACTCACTACAGGGAAGGATTCGTCCCCTTTGTGTCCTGTCAGAACCCTTTACGCATCCTGCAGGGCACACAGGTCCAGGCAACAGCCAAGGGGCAGCTGCACTTCCCTGAAGGGCCTTTCCCGAGGTAGGCGGTTCCAGCGCTCGGGCTGACCCAAGACCCCACTGCCCGCCAAGGCAACCGGAAGGAGACCGGAGGGCAGCCGGCCCGGGGGGATTCCTACTAGCACAGAACGTGCCTGGCCTGCACTTCGGGGGGAGCTGAATAAAACTCCTCCTGAAGCTTCTCTACAGCCTGAAGAGAACGGATTTCAGGGTCCTGAAAGGGCAAGGGCGCCTCCTCACGAGGACAAAGGCTTCCCCTGGTCTTGGAGGACAAGTCCCGTAGAAGTTGGCTTTGAGAGACACGCCAAACGAAAGGAGCACCCTTGAGTGGAGATGTCTGCAAGGAACTCTCAAGTGGTGTCGCCATTCTTCTATACGGAGAGAGAGTGAGAAACCCAACGTGGGAAAATGTTTACTGTGCACTTACGTATAGAATATACGATGTTATGACTCTTGCAAATTTTTTGTACGTTTCAAAGGGCTTTGGTTTTGGTTTTTAATGAATTTTTGGAATTCGAGTCCCCGATGCCCTTGGGATGAAAACTCTGTTAATAAGTCTTCGGGTTCGTAACACGCAGGGAGAAAAGAGCCGAGGCGAGAGCTGGCCAGCCCAGGCTGTTCATTGCATCTCACCTCCTCCAGCCTGCGCGATGTCAAGGACCCTGAGGCCAGAACTCCCCGTTATTTGTGGACTCAGTGCAGAAGCTCTTCTGCATCTGAACCTTGAAGTGAAACACAGCTCTGGTCGGGGCGGGAAGAGGAAGACTCCTGCCAGTGGAGACGCTGAGGGGGGGAAAGGGGGGGAAAAAAAAGGAAAAAAAGGCTTCCCTGACCGGGAATCGAACCCGGGCCGCAGCGGTGAAAGCGCCGAATCCTAGCCACTAGACCACCAGGGAACCATTGAGGAGCCCCGACCTAGCGTCTCCGGATGAAAACCGTAAAAGTAAAGATTACACTTCAGAGACCCGGAGAGCAGGAACGGAGATTTCCCAGAAGCCCAGGGCTGAATGCAGCTGTGCAAGGCTCCCAGCCCTTGCCCGGCTGCCCATCACCCTTCACCTCTCCAGTCTTGGGCGGCGCTCTGGGCTCTGAGACAGGACACAGGGTCCGTCCTGGTCTAACTTCAGCGCTGTGTGCTGCCGAGCCAAGGTCATGCTCTCTTTCTGAACCTCGGTTTTCTCTTGAGTCCGGTGCCAACTGGGATGTCAGCAGGTGATGGGCGGATCCGTCCGCTTCCTGCTGTCTGCCCTGGCTCTGGGGGCTCTCCTGGTTAACGGCACCGGTACGGGCTCCTGCCCCTCCGCGACCAGCTCAATTCGTGGAGCCTGACATTGTTCATTTCCGTGTCTTTGGCTCGAGTCCCCGGTGCACAGTTGGGCTCGGTCTCTTTTGTTCCGTCACGCAAAGCAAACTGTTGCGTGAGTGTGCCGAGGTGGGGGAAAGCCAAGTGTGAGGGGATGAAGTTGTGTGAAGCCAAGCCAGGGACGAACTCCTTGGTGTCCAGAGACATAACTCGCGCGAACATGTGCAAGAGATTTCGGCTCCCGCTTAGGAGGTGAGGGGATTTCCGCATGTAAAAAGGACCCGAAGTCAGCCTTGTCCTTTGCGCACTTGGCTCAGCTGGCTGTGGCCTGGACTCCGCAGTGACTCAGAGCGGAGAAAGGAGGGCTGCCTCCTAGTGCTGCGCAGGCTCTCAGGCAGCAACGGAACTCCTGCCCTGTACCTTGGGGATGGAAAAGGCAGCTGCGCCCGCTGCCTCACCCCCTGCCTTTCGCCCGTTTTGGTTTTTTGAATGCGAAGGTAAAAAGCGCAGAAAGGCAGGACGCTTGTTTCCGCCCGGTTTCGAACCGGGGACCTTTCGCGTGTGAGGCGAACGTGATAACCGCTACACTACGGAAACACGGCGGGTGCGACAGCTTGGTGACACAGCCCTGAAATGCGTAGGTCCTGCCACCGCTATCCTTGAAAAAGTCGCCAGCTTTTGAAACTGAAGAATGAACCTTGAAGCCCCAAGATCTCGCAGGCAAGGAGACTGCGGCTTCCGAGAGGCCCTGGTTTTAGGGTTCCGAGCCTGCCCCGAACGGAGGACCCCCGAGCCTCCCACAGTCGGCCTTTGGGCTCCCACACCGACCGCAGAGTCCTCGGATCCACAGCTATGCCCCCGAGTGCAGGGGTCGCCCCTGCTGACTCCTCCGCTCCCAGAAGCCGCGGGAGCCGGGGATTCGTGCAAGTGCCCTTTGGGCCTAAGGGGAAAAGGTAGAGAATTAGGTTCATGCCAGTGAGCTTCTCTCTCTCTGGAGCTGATCCTGTGGGTCCTAGCTGCACTTCTCCAAAGGCTTCCAACAGAATTCCTCTAATCCACACTTGACTTAGCCGTCTTCAGGGTGAATGCTAGCTTGCTACAAACACTCCGTCATAACTGAAGGAGGAAATCTACAACTTCCAGGTAAATTCTGTTTTCTTCCTTTGATTTCTTCAAACAGCAACAACCAAAAAGACAGGCCACTGGTACATACTTGCACATTTCTTATAATACTTAAGGTATGTCTGACTGTCTGTGAAAAGCTCTTGCTAGAGGAACATGTGCAAGAGATTGTCTACCATGAGCTAAACAATCGTCATGCCTGCCCAAGGTCCAAGAATCTGATGAAGTTGGATCCAGTCCCCCACTGCCTTTAGATCACCGGTTAGATCACCATCCAAACCAACCAGTCTTCCGCAGGCAGGTCGCTAATATGAGGGAGAAGAGGTCAGCTAAACATTTAAACAATCGTAGTTTGTTCTGGGGAACGTTGAAAGTCAGCAGTGGTACAGTTAGAAGGGGAAATAAAAGACTTCATAATAACGATAATACCAGCTTTCTCGACCTTTACTGAGTGACCGGCACTGTTCCTCAGTGCTTTACTGTGGAATAACTTACTAAGTCCACATAACAACTCTGGAAGACAGTGTAGGACATCACCACCCCTTGTTGCAGATGAGAACACTGAGGCACTGAAAAGCTGAGCTAACCTTTTCAGCGTCTCACCCCCGTGACAGTGACAGCCAGCACTCAGACCCAGGCACTTTGCCTCCAGAGCCCTTCGCCTTGGCCACCATGCTCACGGGTAACTGAGAAAACTTCACTGAGATTTGCATCGCTTCCTTGTTCAACCTCCAAGATTTCAAAAGGAAAAGAAGATTGAAAGGCAGGCCTGCAAAACTCCACAAAGTAACTAATGAAATGAAGAAGAAGAAGAGGAAGAGGAAACAGGACCTTTGGAGAAGCAACGACGTTAGACGCAGAGAGAATGACGATGCGTTTGTTAAACACACACTAACTGGAAACTGTCTATTTAAAGACTAAGAAGGACCTATCTTCCAACAATTTAAGGCCTAAACTTTCCCTTTCCGTGGCAGTCTCCACCCAAGAATACATTTCAAAGCTACCAATATAGTGTATACAGATGTGAATATGAAAATCATACTTCAACATTAGTAGTAAAGAGATTATTTTTGAATTTTGTTTATGTTTTATACGGCACGTTCTTATTAGTAATTTTATACATATTAGTGTATAAATGTCAATCCCAATCTCCCAATTCACCCCACCACCACGAACCCCTCTGCCACTTTCCCCGTGTTGGTGTCCATATGTTCGTTCTCTACGACTGTGGCTCTCTTTCTGCCCTGCAAACCGGCTCATCTGAACCATTTTTCTAGGTTCCACATATATGCGTTAATATACGATATTTGTTTTCCTCTTTCTGACTTACTTCAAGTCGTAAAGAGATTTTGAATGAGTTAGCTCACATGGTTACTAATAAAAATGGGAAACAGTTATTAGCATGTTGTCATTAAACAAAGACAGGGTTTATAAAAGAGCCGGAAAAGAGAAGAGAGGAAACACACACACACACACACACACACACACACACACACACACACACAGCATGAGAAAGGGGAGTTTTCCCTTTCCTTGAGGAACAGATAGCTGAAAGCCATCAAACACCTAGTCTGGACGGGTTAATCTAGTGAAGTTCCGAACTAGTCAGCTAAACGATTTTGGCTATGTGTGGATGCTCCAGAAATTCTTCAGAGTTTAGTAGTGAAATGAATGTGGCGGCTTTTCTTTGTGTACTACCTGCCAGTGTCCTCCCTTTGGCACCTCTGAGTGACTTAAGCCTAATGGAACTACTTTCCTCATCAGAACTTCTCAATTTCATATACCCTCCCCCCTCCTTGACTCATACTGATTCTTAACAGAGCAAGGTTTGAGCACGAACACTTGCTTCTCTCTTTGACACAGTATTAAGAGTGGAATGTCAGCTTAGGGTAATGGTTGTGAGCAGCCTATAAGTAAGTAGTCAGATATCCGATACTGAAGGGAAGCCAAAAATCTGAGGACAACAAAAATATCCCAGTAACTACTTTGAACTTACTTTTCCTCCTAGCCCAGGACAAAGCAGAAGAAAAAGTATCAACATCACTTTAGCAATAACCAAGTGGCATTAAACTTTTAAACAATGAGGCATAATATGCATAAAGTACAAAGAGTGTACAGTCCCAAAACCATTAACAGTGTACCCCAACGTGAATAACTGATGAAGCAACCTGAATAACTAAGGTATGGAAAATTACCAGACCACAAAAGGCTTCCTCATGACTCTTGCCATGCAAGAGCTCAGAGTAATCACACACATACCCCTCCCAACCTCTCTGCCTGTTACTTTCTCATAAATTGGGTCACAGGGCATGCACTGGGTTTGGGGGGCTGGAGGGGTATGGTTCTGACTTCTTTCACTCAACATTACGTCTATAAAATGTAACCCTAGTTTTCACGCAGTTCTTTGTCTCTGTGTGTATTCCTTGTAAGACTATAACTCTACATACTGTTGGACATTTCAGTTGTTTCCAGTTGAGGATATTCTGAAATGGTACGAACATTTTTTTATGACTTTTGGTGGACGTACACATTTTTCTAGGGCACCCCATTCCAGCAGAATAATGCCAGTGTTGACTATAAAAATACTACTTTTGCGGGCTTCCCTGGTTGCGCATTGGTTAAGAATCCGCCTGCCAAGGCAGGGGACACGGGGTCGAGCCCTGGTCCGGGAAGATCCCACATGTTGTGGAGCAACTAAGCCCGTGCACCACAACTACTGAGCCTACGCTCTAGAGCCCGTGAGTCACAACTACTGAGCCCTCATGCCACAACTACTGACGCCTGCGTGCCGAGAGCCCATGCTCCGCAACAAGAGAAACCACCACAATGAAGAGTAGGCCCCAATCACTGCAACTAGAGAAAGCCCTCGCCCAGCAACGAAGACCCAACACAGCCAAATCAAATAAGCAAAATAAATGTAAAAAATTTATAGATATAAAAATATATATTGGGCCTCCCTGGTGGCGCAGTGGTTGAGAGTCCGCCTGCCGATGCAGGGGATACGGGTTCGTGCCCCGGTCTGGGAGGATCCCATATGCCGCGGAGCGGCTGGGCCCGTGAGCCATGGCCGCTGGGCCTGCGCATCCGGAGCCTGTGCTCCGCAACGGGAGAGGCCACAACAGTGAGAGGCCCGCATACCGCAAAAAAAAAAAAAAAAAAAAAAAAAAAAAAAATATATATATATATATATATATATATATATATATATATATATATATACAAAAGTTGGGGGGGTTGTTTTTTGTTTTTTTCCAGCAAAAAAAGGTTTATTCAGGAATAGCGGAAGAATTGCAATTCAGGACAAGCAAACTATAGCAAAAGCCGTAGGCAAGTCCCACAAACAAAGGACAGGAAGGAACCTTGCTTTACAGAGAAAGAGGAGGAAGCTGAGGGAGCTTGTTTTGAACCCAAGTCCATTGGAGAAAAGTGAAAGCTCAGGGTGATGACGGTCTCTCAGTGCCAAGTTGCTGATTTCTTGCAGGAGATGCAACGTACATGTTTTTCTGTTGGGGCCTGTAATCGATGATCCTTTCCTATTGATGCTGCTTCTGTTTGGGTCTATAATGGACGATACTTCCTGTCTTTGAACTTGAGTGGTACCCCATGAGAGCTCCCACTTCTGGTCTCCCGACTTCATTTTAGTGACGTTTCCCTTTATTAGTTTTCAAACCTGTCACAAGGAGTTTTGAATTTTCTAGTTTAATCTATTTTAATGTTTTAGGAGACCTACTACACCAAAGTATTATCATTACAACCCGTGGCCCTAGCAACTTTCAAGTGGTCAGTGGCTACATGTGGCTTGTACCTATCATATTGGAGAGCACAGGTCACAGGTATAGCACAGCTAAAAGCACGGTTTCTGGGCCACAGCATATAACTGTGTATGTATGACCCTCAGTGGATGCTGCCAAACGTTTTTCCAACCTGGTGAACTTTTTTAATACCCTTTCCAGAAATGAATAAGAATTTCCAGTGCCCTCCATCCTGTCAACATTTGGTTTTGTTTGTCCTTTTTTCTTAAAAGTAAGCTTTATTGAGGTGTAATTTACATAGTAAAATCTGCCAACATTAGATTATTCTACATTCTTTTCAATGACATCATTTCTTTGCAAAGCTGGATTTTGGTGCTTGCTGTGATAAAAAGCAAGTGCCATGCAAAAAATGAACGTGTAACAAGAAGCACGGAGGCGCTTTGAGAAGGTTTCAGAAGCTGTGCAGTGCGCAGCATTAAGGTGATGATTCTGACGTGTCAGAGCAGTGAAAACACAAGCCACTCTACTGCACTTTTGTCAAGGGAACACATAAGAATAGCCACAGCACCAGCCACAAACCTACAAAATATAGAAATATATGTGAACCCAGAAAACTACAGCATTCCCCAACGAAAGCCCTGTTGTCAGCCAACCTATCAGGCGATTAGGGCAAACGGGAAGGACAAAGACAGAGAGAATTTGCAGGCAACCAAAGATGATTCGTTAATTCAATCGATTTAATGTTAGTCAAAGGATGAAAGTTAACTCTGGATCTTGAACTTGTAATTCAAGCTGACACGTGTTGGAACATGAGAATGTTGGAATCATATATTGGTATATATGAATCCACATATTAGATGACACCTAAAAATATTTACCAAAAATCGTAAGTGGAATAATGGAGTCGTCTGGTTTCTAGAACTACAAGTATTCATTCCTCTTTAAAGATATTAGTATATTTGATGTACTTGACTAGTATATTTAATACACTTCAACACATAAATTTAAATGTTTAGACGTTGAAATCTTACTGGATGTGTTTGCTTATTTAACCGGTACAACCAGTATAGGAAATTGAGGAAGTCCAACTTAACTCAGATGTTCAAGCCAAAATAAAGCCAAGACTTACATACCAGAATACTATACCACCATTATTTTCTACATTATAAGATAATCTGAAAAAATACATATAGTCATTTTTAGACCGAAATTATTAAACCAGCGTAAGTCTTCTGAGTAACCTCGATAAAAACACACCACAAGACATAAACATTTTAAATGTCATTATATATAAAATGTATAAATTATTTAAATTGCTTAAAAGTATTAAGGGTCATCTTTGTAATCAATTTCATTTCATTTCTCACTGTTGTTCCAAGTAATCAAGACCATTAATTTAATCTACAGCTAAATCTGTTATTGTTCCTTGTCACCAATTCAATAACAAAATGTTTCCTTATATAAATAATATATAATACCACATTGAAAGCATAAGTCGTAAGGCATTTTTCCCAGAAATTCTTAAGTTTCTTATTTTGAATTTATATAAGTGATTATTACTTTCCCGAAATTAATTGGGGGATTAGTTTTTAATTAATTTAAATTTTTAGAGGCCTAATTTGTCTATTCTCTCCCAAGGAAGAGAAAGTATATTGTTTTGTTTCTGAGAAAATATATTTAAAGGGAAAAAAATTCATCAAACTAGTGGGCATTATTTAAGGTGAAAGCAGAGGCAACGACATGTGTTACCAGCAATTGACAGTGAGGGAAAGAAAATGAAATACGTGAGCCACATTAGGTCCTTGAAGGAAGCTCATTAATGAAAATCGGAGTACTTCTGTGATATGCTATTGAGTCTCCAGGGTATGTATCTGTGCGTGAAGGCATTGCTCCTCATCCATCTGTATTAAGGACCGAACTGACTTACAGTTCTGGAAGGTTTAAATCTTGACTTGTAGGGCTGTCACAAGTGCTCACGTTGCTGACTTTGCTGCTTGTTTCTAATGATATAAAGGCCTTTCCTCTGCTTTCTGTAGTCTGATTTAAGCAGTCCCTAGAGGACATTTGTTTGCAATTTTTCAGTTATTTAGAAACTTGAGTATACCAATGAAGGAAAGCTGCCTATTCCATGCTAAAAATTCAATATTCTCCCTGTAATAACCCCTTATTAATGTTGAGTTCCTTATGAGGGAACCATTGCATGTTAAGATCATCCTTATTGTAGCTACTACACTTTTGCACTTAATGACAAGGATTGACTGGGCCCACGTGGTTTTTCACCAAATAGCGGAAAGACAAGAGCTGGACAGCTTCTCACTGCTGCGGTGTCACAGACCAGGAAATAGCAGAATCCTCAGGACAAGCATCAGAGAAAAAAGACTCATGGTCCGGAGTAGCTGTCATCTTCTACCTAACAGGGAATAGATCCCTGTCAACCGCCACCCAACAGGGATTATCCCCAGAAGTTCACTTCCTAAAATTAAAACCACAATCCCACACTGAGAGGAGAAATTAGTGATGCACAAATGAGAGGGAGAGAGAGAGAGAGAGAAAATCCTTGTCCAGTAACCACACAATATGAAAAAGCCAAAATGCTCAATTTCTGCACATGAGATTTAACAGAACAGAGCAAACATGAGCTAATAACTCTAAGGGTCCAGGTCTGAAGCAGGAACCTGTGGGGCGGGGGGGCCAGGATTCTGTTGGCTCCCACGGTGTGTCTTAGATGGGCTAATTTTTATAGTCACAGCCAAATAACAAACAAACAAAAAACTGTCAAGGAATAACATAGAAACACTTATTCCCATGCTAATTCCCCACTTTATAGGAGGAAGGACAGGCATTAGATTGTTGTCATCAAATTAAAAGTATAACCAAACTTTATAAATGAAAGAGAAAAGGGGAGAAGGAAAAAACCTCTGGGATCAGCGAGATTCTTCTCTTTGGATAAGTTGCTTGGCAGGACGTTATCAAAGAGGTCATTCTGGGCAGTCTTCTCTGGACCCTGTTGACTTAGGTCAGCAGAGAAAACAATGACAGTTATTGGAGGACTTTAAAAATATTGAATGTTTAGCTTTCAAACATATGCAATGGAATATCTCTGTGTAATGCCCACAGCGTCCCTCTGCTGTCCTTCCCCTTAGTTATGTCGGGAGGGCACTGCTCCCTTTATTAGTTAGACTATCATAGAGAGATGTACAGAAAGGTTGCTGTGTTGGCAAGTAAATGAAGAAAGGGACATTGAAAGACTGGAAAATAAAATGGAATAGGATTCCGTCCCACTTCTGTGGAAGGAAAATTTGAAGGATTTACCGACATTAGAAGCATAGCAACACTAAAGGTGGCGCTTGCACTTCCAGTTCTCTGCGCTATGGAGACGCCTGCACGAGTGGTCAGAGGTGTGCGTCCACTAGTGATGGCTGCAGCATATTCGTCATCGTGAAACCATGAAACCAAACAATACACAACCATGGAAGAAATGCCCTTATCAAATATGATGCAGAGGAGAATTATGATGATGAGCTCACTGATAACCTCATTCCCAGAACAATTACTAACGTTCACAGGTGAAAAGTTGGACACACATAAAATAGGACTTTCTTGTCCAAGTGTATAGCCTTGGCAGAATAAAGACTTTATCCCACCAGACCATGGATTCCTCGATCTTTTTCAGGAGGCCTTAAGTTAGGCAAGTATAGAGTCCAATAGAGACGACAGACAATAGAGCTGGGAAGGGGAGTGTGGCCCAAGACTGGCAGCAGTCGGTAAACTCTGTGGGAGCAGATATCCAGGTAATAATCAGCATGGAACACCGGGAACGGTAATCAACACGGAAAACGCTGAATGGGTTCTAAAACCTCTCCCACCGTCCCTGGGTGGGCTCGAACCACCAACCTTTCGATTAACAGCTGAACGCGCTAACCCATTGCGCCACAGAGACAGCGACACGTGACTCTCCTGGACTCTCTGTGGAGAAGACACTTACTAATTCCCAGGATGTGCCGCCTTTCTCGCAGGAAAATGGTACCAGTTCCAAAGCCTCGGAAAAACGGAAGGTTTAGAGCAGTTAATCACACTGGATCTGAGACTGGGTCAAGGTCGGGAAAAGACAACACTAAGCACTATTATCAGAGGGCAGCCACCCATGCAGACAATTCTGACAAGCACTTGAGAATACTCCCCCTCCCTTCGACGCATTTCCCATCTGGTCCTCTCATCCTCCCACTCACTACAGGGAAGGATTCGTCCCCTTTGTGTCCTGTCAGAACCCTTTACGCATCCTGCAGGGCACACAGGTCCAGGCAACAGCCAAGGGGCAGCTGCACTTCCCTGAAGGGCCTTTCCCGAGGTAGGCGGTTCCAGCGCTCGGGCTGACCCAAGACCCCACTGCCCGCCAAGGCAACCGGAAGGAGACCGGAGGGCAGCCGGCCCGGGGGGATTCCTACTAGCACAGAACGTGCCTGGCCTGCACTTCGGGGGGAGCTGAATAAAACTCCTCCTGAAGCTTCTCTACAGCCTGAAGAGAACGGATTTCAGGGTCCTGAAAGGGCAAGGGCGCCTCCTCACGAGGACAAAGGCTTCCCCTGGTCTTGGAGGACAAGTCCCGTAGAAGTTGGCTTTGAGAGACACGCCAAACGAAAGGAGCACCCTTGAGTGGAGATGTCTGCAAGGAACTCTCAAGTGGTGTCGCCATTCTTCTATACGGAGAGAGAGTGAGAAACCCAACGTGGGAAAATGTTTACTGTGCACTTACGTATAGAATATACGATGTTATGACTCTTGCAAATTTTTTGTACGTTTCAAAGGGCTTTGGTTTTGGTTTTTAATGAATTTTTGGAATTCGAGTCCCCGATGCCCTTGGGATGAAAACTCTGTTAATAAGTCTTCGGGTTCGTAACACGCAGGGAGAAAAGAGCCGAGGCGAGAGCTGGCCAGCCCAGGCTGTTCATTGCATCTCACCTCCTCCAGCCTGCGCGATGTCAAGGACCCTGAGGCCAGAACTCCCCGTTATTTGTGGACTCAGTGCAGAAGCTCTTCTGCATCTGAACCTTGAAGTGAAACACAGCTCTGGTCGGGGCGGGAAGAGGAAGACTCCTGCCAGTGGAGACGCTGAGGGGGGGAAAGGGGGGGAAAAAAAGGAAAAAAAGGCTTCCCTGACCGGGAATCGAACCCGGGCCGCAGCGGTGAAAGCGCCGAATCCTAGCCACTAGACCACCAGGGAACCATTGAGGAGCCCCGACCTAGCGTCTCCGGATGAAAACCGTAAAAGTAAAGATTACACTTCAGAGACCCGGAGAGCAGGAACGGAGATTTCCCAGAAGCCCAGGGCTGAATGCAGCTGTGCAAGGCTCCCAGCCCTTGCCCGGCTGCCCATCACCCTTCACCTCTCCAGTCTTGGGCGGCGCTCTGGGCTCTGAGACAGGACACAGGGTCCGTCCTGGTCTAACTTCAGCGCTGTGTGCTGCCGAGCCAAGGTCATGCTCTCTTTCTGAACCTCGGTTTTCTCTTGAGTCCGGTGCCAACTGGGATGTCAGCAGGTGATGGGCGGATCCGTCCGCTTCCTGCTGTCTGCCCTGGCTCTGGGGGCTCTCCTGGTTAACGGCACCGGTACGGGCTCCTGCCCCTCCGCGACCAGCTCAATTCGTGGAGCCTGACATTGTTCATTTCCGTGTCTTTGGCTCGAGTCCCCGGTGCACAGTTGGGCTCGGTCTCTTTTGTTCCGTCACGCAAAGCAAACTGTTGCGTGAGTGTGCCGAGGTGGGGGAAAGCCAAGTGTGAGGGGATGAAGTTGTGTGAAGCCAAGCCAGGGACGAACTCCTTGGTGTCCAGAGACATAACTCGCGCGAACATGTGCAAGAGATTTCGGCTCCCGCTTAGGAGGTGAGGGGATTTCCGCATGTAAAAAGGACCCGAAGTCAGCCTTGTCCTTTGCGCACTTGGCTCAGCTGGCTGTGGCCTGGACTCCGCAGTGACTCAGAGCGGAGAAAGGAGGGCTGCCTCCTAGTGCTGCGCAGGCTCTCAGGCAGCAACGGAACTCCTGCCCTGTACCTTGGGGATGGAAAAGGCAGCTGCGCCCGCTGCCTCACCCCCTGCCTTTCGCCCGTTTTGGTTTTTTGAATGCGAAGGTAAAAAGCGCAGAAAGGCAGGACGCTTGTTTCCGCCCGGTTTCGAACCGGGGACCTTTCGCGTGTGAGGCGAACGTGATAACCGCTACACTACGGAAACACGGCGGGTGCGACAGCTTGGTGACACAGCCCTGAAATGCGTAGGTCCTGCCACCGCTATCCTTGAAAAAGTCGCCAGCTTTTGAAACTGAAGAATGAACCTTGAAGCCCCAAGATCTCGCAGGCAAGGAGACTGCGGCTTCCGAGAGGCCCTGGTTTTAGGGTTCCGAGCCTGCCCCGAACGGAGGACCCCCGAGCCTCCCACAGTCGGCCTTTGGGCTCCCACACCGACCGCAGAGTCCTCGGATCCACAGCTATGCCCCCGAGTGCAGGGGTCGCCCCTGCTGACTCCTCCGCTCCCAGAAGCCGCGGGAGCCGGGGATTCGTGCAAGTGCCCTTTGGGCCTAAGGGGAAAAGGTAGAGAATTAGGTTCATGCCAGTGAGCTTCTCTCTCTCTGGAGCTGATCCTGTGGGTCCTAGCTGCACTTCTCCAAAGGCTTCCAACAGAATTCCTCTAATCCACACTTGACTTAGCCGTCTTCAGGGTGAATGCTAGCTTGCTACAAACACTCCGTCATAACTGAAGGAGGAAATCTACAACTTCCAGGTAAATTCTGTTTTCTTCCTTTGATTTCTTCAAACAGCAACAACCAAAAAGACAGGCCACTGGTACATACTTGCACATTTCTTATAATACTTAAGGTATGTCTGACTGTCTGTGAAAAGCTCTTGCTAGAGGAACATGTGCAAGAGATTGTCTACCATGAGCTAAACAATCGTCATGCCTGCCCAAGGTCCAAGAATCTGATGAAGTTGGATCCAGTCCCCCACTGCCTTTAGATCACCGGTTAGATCACCATCCAAACCAACCAGTCTTCCGCAGGCAGGTCGCTAATATGAGGGAGAAGAGGTCAGCTAAACATTTAAACAATCGTAGTTTGTTCTGGGGAACGTTGAAAGTCAGCAGTGGTACAGTTAGAAGGGGAAATAAAAGACTTCATAATAACGATAATACCAGCTTTCTCGACCTTTACTGAGTAACCGGCACTGTTCCTCAGTGCTTTACTGTGGAATAACTTACTAAGTCCACATAACAACTCTGGAAGACAGTGTAGGACATCACCACCCCTTGTTGCAGATGAGAACACTGAGGCACTGAAAAGCTGAGCTAACCTTTTCAGCGTCTCACCCCCGTGACAGTGACAGCCAGCACTCAGACCCAGGCACTTTGCCTCCAGAGCCCTTCGCCTTGGCCACCATGCTCACGGGTAACTGAGAAAACTTCACTGAGATTTGCATCGCTTCCTTGTTCAACCTCCAAGATTTCAAAAGGAAAAGAAGATTGAAAGGCAGGCCTGCAAAACTCCACAAAGTAACTAATGAAATGAAGAAGAAGAAGAGGAAGAGGAAACAGGACCTTTGGAGAAGCAACGACGTTAGACGCAGAGAGAATGACGATGCGTTTGTTAAACACACACTAACTGGAAACTGTCTATTTAAAGACTAAGAAGGACCTATCTTCCAACAATTTAAGGCCTAAACTTTCCCTTTCCGTGGCAGTCTCCACCCAAGAATACATTTCAAAGCTACCAATATAGTGTATACAGATGTGAATATGAAAATCATACTTCAACATTAGTAGTAAAGAGATTATTTTTGAATTTTGTTTATGTTTTATACGGCACGTTCTTATTAGTAATTTTATACATATTAGTGTATAAATGTCAATCCCAATCTCCCAATTCACCCCACCACCACGAACCCCTCTGCCACTTTCCCCGTGTTGGTGTCCATATGTTCGTTCTCTACGACTGTGGCTCTCTTTCTGCCCTGCAAACCGGCTCATCTGAACCATTTTTCTAGGTTCCACATATATGCGTTAATATACGATACTTGTTTTCCTCTTTCTGACTTACTTCAAGTCGTAAAGAGATTTTGAATGAGTTAGCTCACATGGTTACTAATAAAAATGGGAAACAGTTATTAGCATGTTGTCATTAAACAAAGACAGGGTTTATAAAAGAGCCGGAAAAGAGAAGAGAGGAAACACACACACACACACACACACACACACACACACACACACACACAGCATGAGAAAGGGGAGTTTTCCCTTTCCTTGAGGAACAGATAGCTGAAAGCCATCAAACACCTAGTCTGGACGGGTTAATCTAGTGAAGTTCCGAACTAGTCAGCTAAACGATTTTGGCTATGTGTGGATGCTCCAAAAATTCTTCAGAGTTTAGTGGTGAAATGAATGTGGCGGCTTTTCTTTGTGTACTACCTGCCAGTGTCCTCCCTTTGGCACCTCTGAGTGACTTAAGCCTAATGGAACTACTTTCCTCATCAGAACTTCTCAATTTCATATACCCTCCCCCCTCCTTGACTCATACTGATTCTTAACAGAGCAAGGTTTGAGCACGAACACTTGCTTCTCTCTTTGACACAGTATTAAGAGTGGAATGTCAGCTTAGGGTAATGGTTGTGAGCAGCCTATAAGTAAGTAGTCAGATATCCGATACTGAAGGGAAGCCAAAAATCTGAGGACAACAAAAATATCCCAGTAACTACTTTGAACTTACTTTTCCTCCTAGCCCAGGACAAAGCAGAAGAAAAAGTATCAACATCACTTTAGCAATAACCAAGTGGCATTAAACTTTTAAACAATGAGGCATAATATGCATAAAGTACAAAGAGTGTACAGTCCCAAAACCATTAACAGTGTACCCCAACGTGAATAACTGATGAAGCAACCTGAATAACTAAGGTATGGAAAATTACCAGACCACAAAAGGCTTCCTCATGACTCTTGCCATGCAAGAGCTCAGAGTAATCACACACATACCCCTCCCAACCTCTCTGCCTGTTACTTTCTCATAAATTGGATCACAGGGCATGCACTGGGTTTGGGGGGCTGGAGGGGTATGGTTCTGACTTCTTTCACTCAACATTACGTCTATAAAATGTAACCCTAGTTTTCACGCAGTTCTTTGTCTCTGTGTGTATTCCTTGTAAGACTATAACTCTACATACTGTTGGACATTTCAGTTGTTTCCAGTTGAGGATATTCTGAAATGGTACGAACATTTTTTTATGACTTTTGGTGGACGTACACATTTTTCTAGGGCACCCCATTCCAGCAGAATAATGCCAGTGTTGACTATAAAAATACTACTTTTGCGGGCTTCCCTGGTTGCGCATTGGTTAAGAATCCGCCTGCCAAGGCAGGGGACACGGGGTCGAGCCCTGGTCCGGGAAGATCCCACATGTTGTGGAGCAACTAAGCCCGTGCACCACAACTACTGAGCCTACGCTCTAGAGCCCGTGAGTCACAACTACTGAGCCCTCATGCCACAACTACTGACGCCTGCGTGCCGAGAGCCCATGCTCCGCAACAAGAGAAACCACCACAATGAAGAGTAGGCCCCAATCACTGCAACTAGAGAAAGCCCTCGCCCAGCAACGAAGACCCAACACAGCCAAATCAAATAAGCAAAATAAATGTAAAAAATTTATAGATATAAAAATATATAGGGCCTCCCTGGTGGCGCAGTGGTTGAGAGTCCGCCTGCCGATGCAGGGGATACGGGTTCGTGCCCCGGTCTGGGAGGATCCCATATGCCGCGGAGCGGCTGGGCCCGTGAGCCATGGCCGCTGGGCCTGCGCATCCGGAGCCTGTGCTCCGCAACGGGAGAGGCCACAACAGTGAGAGGCCCGCATACCGCAAAAAAAAAAAAAATAAAATAAAATAAAATAAAAAATATATATATATATATATATATATATATATATAAAAGTTGGGGGGGTTGTTTTTTGTTTTTTTCCAGCAAAAAAGGGTTTATTCAGGAATAGCGGAAGAATTGCAATTCAGGACAAGCAAACTATAGCAAAAGCCGTAGGCAAGTCCCACAAACAAAGGACAGGAAGGAAACTTGCTTTACAGAGAAAGAGGAGGAAGCTGAGGGAGCTTGTTTTGAACCCAAGTCCATTGGAGAAAAGTGAAAGCTCAGGGTGATGACGGTCTCTCAGTGCCAAGTTGCTGATTTCTTGCAGGAGATGCAACGTACATGTTTTTCTGTTGGGGCCTGTAATCGATGATCCTTTCCTATTGATGCTGCTTCTGTTTGGGTCTGTAATGGACGATACTTCCTGTCTTTGAACTTGAGTGGTACCCCATGAGAGCTCCCACTTCTGGTCTCCCGACTTCATTTTAGTGACGTTTCCCTTTATTAGTTTTCAAACCTGTCACAAGGAGTTTTGAATTTTCTAGTTTAATCTACTTGAATGTTTTAAGAGACCTACTACACCAAAGTATTATCATTACAACCCGTGGCCCTAGCAACTTTCAAGTGGTCAGTGGCTACATGTGGCTTGTACCTATCATATTGGAGAGCACAGGTCACAGGTATAGCACAGCTAAAAGCACGGTTTCTGGGCCACAGCATATAACTGTGTATGTATGACCCTCAGTGGATGCTGCCAAACGTTTTTCCAACCTGGTGAACTTTTTTAATACCCTTTCCAGAAATGAATAAGAATTTCCAGTGCCCTCCATCCTGTCAACATTTGGTTTTGTTTGTCCTTTTTTCTTAAAAGTAAGCTTTATTGAGGTGTAATTTACATAGTAAAATCTGCCAACATTAGATTATTCTACATTCTTTTCAATGACATCATTTCTTTGCAAAGCTGGATTTTGGTGCTTGCTGTGATAAAAAGCAAGTGCCATGCAAAAAATGAACGTGTAACAAGAAGCACGGAGGCGCTTTGAGAAGGTTTCAGAAGCTGTGCAGTGCGCAGCATTAAGGTGATGATTCTGACGTGTCAGAGCAGTGAAAACACAAGCCACTCTACTGCACTTTTGTCAAGGGAACACATAAGAATAGCCACAGCACCAGCCACAAACCTACAAAATATAGAAATATATGTGAACCCAGAAAACTACAGCATTCCCCAACGAAAGCCCTGTTGTCAGCCAACCTATCAGGCGATTAGGGCAAACGGGAAGGACAAAGACAGAGAGAATTTGCAGGCAACCAAAGATGATTCGTTAATTCAATCGATTTAATGTTAGTCAAAGGATGAAAGTTAACTCTGGATCTTGAACTTGTAATTCAAGCTGACACGTGTTGGAACATGAGAATGTTGGAATCATATATTGGTATATATGAATCCACATATTAGATGACACCTAAAAATATTTACCAAAAATCGTAAGTGGAATAATGGAGTCGTCTGGTTTCTAGAACTACAAGTATTCATTCCTCTTTAAAGATATTAGTATATTTGATGTACTTGACTAGTATATTTAATACACTTCAACACATAAATTTAAATGTTTAGACGTTGAAATCTTACTGGATGTGTTTGCTTATTTAACCGGTACAACCAGTATAGGAAATTGAGGAAGTCCAACTTAACTCAGATGTTCAAGCCAAAATAAAGCCAAGACTTACATACCAGAATACTATACCACCATTATTTTCTACATTATAAGATAATCTGAAAAAATACATATAGTCATTTTTAGACCGAAATTATTAAACCAGCGTAAGTCTTCTGAGTAACCTCGATAAAAACACACCACAAGACATAAACATTTTAAATGTCATTATATATAAAATGTATAAATTATTTAAATTGCTTAAAAGTATTAAGGGTCATCTTTGTAATCAATTTCATTTCATTTCTCACTGTTGTTCCAAGTAATCAAGACCATTAATTTAATCTACAGCTAAATCTGTTATTGTTCCTTGTCACCAATTCAATAACAAAATGTTTCCTTATATAAATAATATATAATACCACATTGAAAGCATAAGTCGTAAGGCATTTTTCCCAGAAATTCTTAAGTTTCTTATTTTGAATTTATATAAGTGATTATTACTTTCCCGAAATTAATTGGGGGATTAGTTTTTAATTAATTTAAATTTTTAGAGGCCTAATTTGTCTATTCTCTCCCAAGGAAGAGAAAGTATATTGTTTTGTTTCTGAGAAAATATATTTAAAGGGAAAAAAATTCATCAAACTAGTGGGCATTATTTAAGGTGAAAGCAGAGGCAACGACATGTGTTACCAGCAATTGACAGTGAGGGAAAGAAAATGAAATACGTGAGCCACATTAGGTCCTTGAAGGAAGCTCATTAATGAAAATCGGAGTACTTCTGTGATATGCTATTGAGTCTCCAGGGTATGTATCTGTGCGTGAAGGCATTGCTCCTCATCCATCTGTATTAAGGACCGAACTGACTTACAGTTCTGGAAGGTTTAAATCTTGACTTGTAGGGCTGTCACAAGTGCTCACGTTGCTGACTTTGCTGCTTGTTTCTAATGATATAAAGGCCTTTCCTCTGCTTTCTGTAGTCTGATTTAAGCAGTCCCTAGAGGACATTTGTTTGCAATTTTTCAGTTATTTAGAAACTTGAGTATACCAATGAAGGAAAGCTGCCTATTCCATGCTAAAAATTCAATATTCTCCCTGTAATAACCCCTTATTAATGTTGAGTTCCTTATGAGGGAACCATTGCATGTTAAGATCATCCTTATTGTAGCTACTACACTTTTGCACTTAATGACAAGGATTGACTGGGCCCACGTGGTTTTTCACCAAATAGCGGAAAGACAAGAGCTGGACAGCTTCTCACTGCTGCGGTGTCACAGACCAGGAAATAGCAGAATCCTCAGGACAAGCATCAGAGAAAAAAGACTCATGGTCCGGAGTAGCTGTCATCTTCTACCTAACAGGGAATAGATCCCTGTCAACCGCCACCCAACAGGGATTATCCCCAGAAGTTCACTTCCTAAAATTAAAACCACAATCCCACACTGAGAGGAGAAATTAGTGATGCACAAATGAGAGGGAGAGAGAGAGAGAGAGAAAATCCTTGTCCAGTAACCACACAATATGAAAAAGCCAAAATGCTCAATTTCTGCACATGAGATTTAACAGAACAGAGCAAACATGAGCTAATAACTCTAAGGGTCCAGGTCTGAAGCAGGAACCTGTGGGGCGGGGGGGCCAGGATTCTGTTGGCTCCCACGGTGTGTCTTAGATGGGCTAATTTTTATAGTCACAGCCAAATAACAAACAAACAAAAAACTGTCAAGGAATAACATAGAAACACTTATTCCCATGCTAATTCCCCACTTTATAGGAGGAAGGACAGGCATTAGATTGTTGTCATCAAATTAAAAGTATAACCAAACTTTATAAATGAAAGAGAAAAGGGGAGAAGGAAAAAACCTCTGGGATCAGCGAGATTCTTCTCTTTGGATAAGTTGCTTGGCAGGACGTTATCAAAGAGGTCATTCTGGGCAGTCTTCTCTGGACCCTGTTGACTTAGGTCAGCAGAGAAAACAATGACAGTTATTGGAGGACTTTAAAAATATTGAATGTTTAGCTTTCAAACATATGCAATGGAATATCTCTGTGTAATGCCCACAGCGTCCCTCTGCTGTCCTTCCCCTTAGTTATGTCGGGAGGGCACTGCTCCCTTTATTAGTTAGACTATCATAGAGAGATGTACAGAAAGGTTGCTGTGTTGGCAAGTAAATGAAGAAAGGGACATTGAAAGACTGGAAAATAAAATGGAATAGGATTCCGTCCCACTTCTGTGGAAGGAAAATTTGAAGGATTTACCGACATTAGAAGCATAGCAACACTAAAGGTGGCGCTTGCACTTCCAGTTCTCTGCGCTATGGAGACGCCTGCACGAGTGGTCAGAGGTGTGCGTCCACTAGTGATGGCTGCAGCATATTCGTCATCGTGAAACCATGAAACCAAACAATACACAACCATGGAAGAAATGCCCTTATCAAATATGATGCAGAGGAGAATTATGATGATGAGCTCACTGATAACCTCATTCCCAGAACAATTACTAACGTTCACAGGTGAAAAGTTGGACACACATAAAATAGGACTTTCTTGTCCAAGTGTATAGCCTTGGCAGAATAAAGACTTTATCCCACCAGACCATGGATTCCTCGATCTTTTTCAGGAGGCCTTAAGTTAGGCAAGTATAGAGTCCAATAGAGACGACAGACAATAGAGCTGGGAAGGGGAGTGTGGCCCAAGACTGGCAGCAGTCGGTAAACTCTGTGGGAGCAGATATCCAGGTAATAATCAGCATGGAACACCGGGAACGGTAATCAACACGGAAAACGCTGAATGGGTTCTAAAACCTCTCCCACCGTCCCTGGGTGGGCTCGAACCACCAACCTTTCGATTAACAGCCGAACGCGCTAACCCATTGCGCCACAGAGACAGCGACACGTGACTCTCCTGGACTCTCTGTGGAGAAGACACTTACTAATTCCCAGGATGTGCCGCCTTTCTCGCAGGAAAATGGTACCAGTTCCAAAGCCTCGGAAAAACGGAAGGTTTAGAGCAGTTAATCACACTGGATCTGAGACTGGGTCAAGGTCGGGAAAAGACAACACTAAGCACTATTATCAGAGGGCAGCCACCCATGCAGACAATTCTGACAAGCACTTGAGAATACTCCCCCTCCCTTCGACGCATTTCCCATCTGGTCCTCTCATCCTCCCACTCACTACAGGGAAGGATTCGTCCCCTTTGTGTCCTGTCAGAACCCTTTACGCATCCTGCAGGGCACACAGGTCCAGGCAACAGCCAAGGGGCAGCTGCACTTCCCTGAAGGGCCTTTCCCGAGGTAGGCGGTTCCAGCGCTCGGGCTGACCCAAGACCCCACTGCCCGCCAAGGCAACTGGAAGGAGACCGGAGGGCAGCCGGCCCGGGGGGATTCCTACTAGCACAGAACGTGCCTGGCCTGCACTTCGGGGGGAGCTGAATAAAACTCCTCCTGAAGCTTCTCTACAGCCTGAAGAGAACGGATTTCAGGGTCCTGAAAGGGCAAGGGCGCCTCCTCACGAGGACAAAGGCTTCCCCTGGTCTTGGAGGACAAGTCCCGTAGAAGTTGGCTTTGAGAGACACGCCAAACGAAAGGAGCACCCTTGAGTGGAGATGTCTGCAAGGAACTCTCAAGTGGTGTCGCCATTCTTCTATACGGAGAGAGAGTGAGAAACCCAACGTGGGAAAATGTTTACTGTGCACTTACGTATAGAATATACGATGTTATGACTCTTGCAAATTTTTTGTACGTTTCAAAGGGCTTTGGTTTTGGTTTTTAATGAATTTTTGGAACTCGAGTCCCCGATGCCCTTGGGATGAAAACTCTGTTAATAAGTCTTCGGGTTCGTAACACGCAGGGAGAAAAGAGCCGAGGCGAGAGCTGGCCAGCCCAGGCTGTTCATTGCATCTCACCTCCTCCAGCCTGCGCGATGTCAAGGACCCTGAGGCCAGAACTCCCCGTTATTTGTGGACTCAGTGCAGAAGCTCTTCTGCATCTGAACCTTGAAGTGAAACACAGCTCTGGTCGGGGCGGGAAGAGGAAGACTCCTGCCAGTGGAGACGCTGAGGGGGGGAAAGGGGGGGAAAAAAAGGAAAAAAAGGCTTCCCTGACCGGGAATCGAACCCGGGCCGCAGCGGTGAAAGCGCCGAATCCTAGCCACTAGACCACCAGGGAACCATTGAGGAGCCCCGACCTAGCGTCTCCGGATGAAAACCGTAAAAGTAAAGATTACACTTCAGAGACCCGGAGAGCAGGAACGGAGATTTCCCAGAAGCCCAGGGCTGAATGCAGCTGTGCAAGGCTCCCAGCCCTTGCCCGGCTGCCCATCACCCTTCACCTCTCCAGTCTTGGGCGGCGCTCTGGGCTCTGAGACAGGACACAGGGTCCGTCCTGGTCTAACTTCAGCGCTGTGTGCTGCCGAGCCAAGGTCATGCTCTCTTTCTGAACCTCGGTTTTCTCTTGAGTCCGGTGCCAACTGGGATGTCAGCAGGTGATGGGCGGATCCGTCCGCTTCCTGCTGTCTGCCCTGGCTCTGGGGGCTCTCCTGGTTAACGGCACCGGTACGGGCTCCTGCCCCTCCGCGACCAGCTCAATTCGTGGAGCCTGACATTGTTCATTTCCGTGTCTTTGGCTCGAGTCCCCGGTGCACAGTTGGGCTCGGTCTCTTTTGTTCCGTCACGCAAAGCAAACTGTTGCGTGAGTGTGCCGAGGTGGGGGAAAGCCAAGTGTGAGGGGATGAAGTTGTGTGAAGCCAAGCCAGGGACGAACTCCTTGGTGTCCAGAGACATAACTCGCGCGAACATGTGCAAGAGATTTCGGCTCCCGCTTAGGAGGTGAGGGGATTTCCGCATGTAAAAAGGACCCGAAGTCAGCCTTGTCCTTTGCGCACTTGGCTCAGCTGGCTGTGGCCTGGACTCCGCAGTGACTCAGAGCGGAGAAAGGAGGGCTGCCTCCTAGTGCTGCGCAGGCTCTCAGGCAGCAACGGAACTCCTGCCCTGTACCTTGGGGATGGAAAAGGCAGCTGCGCCCGCTGCCTCACCCCCTGCCTTTCGCCCGTTTTGGTTTTTTGAATGCGAAGGTAAAAAGCGCAGAAAGGCAGGACGCTTGTTTCCGCCCGGTTTCGAACCGGGGACCTTTCGCGTGTGAGGCGAACGTGATAACCGCTACACTACGGAAACACGGCGGGTGCGACAGCTTGGTGACACAGCCCTGAAATGCGTAGGTCCTGCCACCGCTATCCTTGAAAAAGTCGCCAGCTTTTGAAACTGAAGAATGAACCTTGAAGCCCCAAGATCTCGCAGGCAAGGAGACTGCGGCTTCCGAGAGGCCCTGGTTTTAGGGTTCCGAGCCTGCCCCGAACGGAGGACCCCCGAGCCTCCCACAGTCGGCCTTTGGGCTCCCACACCGACCGCAGAGTCCTCGGATCCACAGCTATGCCCCCGAGTGCAGGGGTCGCCCCTGCTGACTCCTCCGCTCCCAGAAGCCGCGGGAGCCGGGGATTCGTGCAAGTGCCCTTTGGGCCTAAGGGGAAAAGGTAGAGAATTAGGTTCATGCCAGTGAGCTTCTCTCTCTCTGGAGCTGATCCTGTGGGTCCTAGCTGCACTTCTCCAAAGGCTTCCAACAGAATTCCTCTAATCCACACTTGACTTAGCCGTCTTCAGGGTGAATGCTAGCTTGCTACAAACACTCCGTCATAACTGAAGGAGGAAATCTACAACTTCCAGGTAAATTCTGTTTTCTTCCTTTGATTTCTTCAAACAGCAACAACCAAAAAGACAGGCCACTGGTACATACTTGCACATTTCTTATAATACTTAAGGTATGTCTGACTGTCTGTGAAAAGCTCTTGCTAGAGGAACATGTGCAAGAGATTGTCTACCATGAGCTAAACAATCGTCATGCCTGCCCAAGGTCCAAGAATCTGATGAAGTTGGATCCAGTCCCCCACTGCCTTTAGATCACCGGTTAGATCACCATCCAAACCAACCAGTCTTCCGCAGGCAGGTCGCTAATATGAGGGAGAAGAGGTCAGCTAAACATTTAAACAATCGTAGTTTGTTCTGGGGAACGTTGAAAGTCAGCAGTGGTACAGTTAGAAGGGGAAATAAAAGACTTCATAATAACGATAATACCAGCTTTCTCGACCTTTACTGAGTGACCGGCACTGTTCCTCAGTGCTTTACTGTGGAATAACTTACTAAGTCCACATAACAACTCTGGAAGACAGTGTAGGACATCACCACCCCTTGTTGCAGATGAGAACACTGAGGCACTGAAAAGCTGAGCTAACCTTTTCAGCGTCTCACCCCCGTGACAGTGACAGCCAGCACTCAGACCCAGGCACTTTGCCTCCAGAGCCCTTCGCCTTGGCCACCATGCTCACGGGTAACTGAGAAAACTTCACTGAGATTTGCATCGCTTCCTTGTTCAACCTCCAAGATTTCAAAAGGAAAAGAAGATTGAAAGGCAGGCCTGCAAAACTCCACAAAGTAACTAATGAAATGAAGAAGAAGAAGAGGAAGAGGAAACAGGACCTTTGGAGAAGCAACGACGTTAGACGCAGAGAGAATGACGATGCGTTTGTTAAACACACACTAACTGGAAACTGTCTATTTAAAGACTAAGAAGGACCTATCTTCCAACAATTTAAGGCCTAAACTTTCCCTTTCCGTGGCAGTCTCCACCCAAGAATACATTTCAAAGCTACCAATATAGTGTATACAGATGTGAATATGAAAATCATACTTCAACATTAGTAGTAAAGAGATTATTTTTGAATTTTGTTTATGTTTTATACGGCACGTTCTTATTAGTAATTTTATACATATTAGTGTATAAATGTCAATCCCAATCTCCCAATTCACCCCACCACCACGAACCCCTCTGCCACTTTCCCCGTGTTGGTGTCCATATGTTCGTTCTCTACGACTGTGGCTCTCTTTCTGCCCTGCAAACCGGCTCATCTGAACCATTTTTCTAGGTTCCACATATATGCGTTAATATACGATATTTGTTTTCCTCTTTCTGACTTACTTCAAGTCGTAAAGAGATTTTGAATGAGTTAGCTCACATGGTTACTAATAAAAATGGGAAACAGTTATTAGCATGTTGTCATTAAACAAAGACAGGGTTTATAAAAGAGCCGGAAAAGAGAAGAGAGGAAACACACACACACACACACACACACACACACACACACACACAGCATGAGAAAGGGGAGTTTTCCCTTTCCTTGAGGAACAGATAGCTGAAAGCCATCAAACACCTAGTCTGGACGGGTTAATCTAGTGAAGTTCCGAACTAGTCAGCTAAACGATTTTGGCTATGTGTGGATGCTCCAAAAATTCTTCAGAGTTTAGTGGTGAAATGAATGTGGCGGCTTTTCTTTGTGTACTACCTGCCAGTGTCCTCCCTTTGGCACCTCTGAGTGACTTAAGCCTAATGGAACTACTTTCCTCATCAGAACTTCTCAATTTCATATACCCTCCCCCCTCCTTGACTCATACTGATTCTTAACAGAGCAAGGTTTGAGCACGAACACTTGCTTCTCTCTTTGACACAGTATTAAGAGTGGAATGTCAGCTTAGGGTAATGGTTGTGAGCAGCCTATAAGTAAGTAGTCAGATATCCGATACTGAAGGGAAGCCAAAAATCTGAGGACAACAAAAATATCCCAGTAACTACTTTGAACTTACTTTTCCTCCTAGCCCAGGACAAAGCAGAAGAAAAAGTATCAACATCACTTTAGCAATAACCAAGTGGCATTAAACTTTTAAACAATGAGGCATAATATGCATAAAGTACAAAGAGTGTACAGTCCCAAAACCATTAACAGTGTACCCCAACGTGAATAACTGATGAAGCAACCTGAATAACTAAGGTATGGAAAATTACCAGACCACAAAAGGCTTCCTCATGACTCTTGCCATGCAAGAGCTCAGAGTAATCACACACATACCCCTCCCAACCTCTCTGCCTGTTACTTTCTCATAAATTGGATCACAGGGCATGCACTGGGTTTGGGGGGCTGGAGGGGTATGGTTCTGACTTCTTTCACTCAACATTACGTCTATAAAATGTAACCCTAGTTTTCACGCAGTTCTTTGTCTCTGTGTGTATTCCTTGTAAGACTATAACTCTACATACTGTTGGACATTTCAGTTGTTTCCAGTTGAGGATATTCTGAAATGGTACGAACATTTTTTTATGACTTTTGGTGGACGTACACATTTTTCTAGGGCACCCCATTCCAGCAGAATAATGCCAGTGTTGACTATAAAAATACTACTTTTGCGGGCTTCCCTGGTTGCGCATTGGTTAAGAATCCGCCTGCCAAGGCAGGGGACACGGGGTCGAGCCCTGGTCCGGGAAGATCCCACATGTTGTGGAGCAACTAAGCCCGTGCACCACAACTACTGAGCCTACGCTCTAGAGCCCGTGAGTCACAACTACTGAGCCCTCATGCCACAACTACTGACGCCTGCGTGCCGAGAGCCCATGCTCCGCAACAAGAGAAACCACCACAATGAAGAGTAGGCCCCAATCACTGCAACTAGAGAAAGCCCTCGCCCAGCAACGAAGACCCAACACAGCCAAATCAAATAAGCAAAATAAATGTAAAAAATTTATAGATATAAAAATATATAGGGCCTCCCTGGTGGCGCAGTGGTTGAGAGTCCGCCTGCCGATGCAGGGGATACGGGTTCGTGCCCCGGTCTGGGAGGATCCCATATGCCGCGGAGCGGCTGGGCCCGTGAGCCATGGCCGCTGGGCCTGCGCATCCGGAGCCTGTGCTCCGCAACGGGAGAGGCCACAACAGTGAGAGGCCCGCATACCGCAAAAAAAAAAAAAATAAAATAAAATAAAATAAAATAAAAAAAAATATATATATATATATATATATATAAAAGTTGGGGGGGTTGTTTTTTGTTTTTTTCCAGCAAAAAAGGGTTTATTCAGGAATAGCGGAAGAATTGCAATTCAGGACAAGCAAACTATAGCAAAAGCCGTAGGCAAGTCCCACAAACAAAGGACAGGAAGGAAACTTGCTTTACAGAGAAAGAGGAGGAAGCTGAGGGAGCTTGTTTTGAACCCAAGTCCATTGGAGAAAAGTGAAAGCTCAGGGTGATGACGGTCTCTCAGTGCCAAGTTGCTGATTTCTTGCAGGAGATGCAACGTACATGTTTTTCTGTTGGGGCCTGTAATCGATGATCCTTTCCTATTGATGCTGCTTCTGTTTGGGTCTGTAATGGACGATACTTCCTGTCTTTGAACTTGAGTGGTACCCCATGAGAGCTCCCACTTCTGGTCTCCCGACTTCATTTTAGTGACGTTTCCCTTTATTAGTTTTCAAACCTGTCACAAGGAGTTTTGAATTTTCTAGTTTAATCTACTTGAATGTTTTAAGAGACCTACTACACCAAAGTATTATCATTACAACCCGTGGCCCTAGCAACTTTCAAGTGGTCAGTGGCTACATGTGGCTTGTACCTATCATATTGGAGAGCACAGGTCACAGGTATAGCACAGCTAAAAGCACGGTTTCTGGGCCACAGCATATAACTGTGTATGTATGACCCTCAGTGGATGCTGCCAAACGTTTTTCCAACCTGGTGAACTTTTTTAATACCCTTTCCAGAAATGAATAAGAATTTCCAGTGCCCTCCATCCTGTCAACATTTGGTTTTGTTTGTCCTTTTTTCTTAAAAGTAAGCTTTATTGAGGTGTAATTTACATAGTAAAATCTGCCAACATTAGATTATTCTACATTCTTTTCAATGACATCATTTCTTTGCAAAGCTGGATTTTGGTGCTTGCTGTGATAAAAAGCAAGTGCCATGCAAAAAATGAACGTGTAACAAGAAGCACGGAGGCGCTTTGAGAAGGTTTCAGAAGCTGTGCAGTGCGCAGCATTAAGGTGATGATTCTGACGTGTCAGAGCAGTGAAAACACAAGCCACTCTACTGCACTTTTGTCAAGGGAACACATAAGAATAGCCACAGCACCAGCCACAAACCTACAAAATATAGAAATATATGTGAACCCAGAAAACTACAGCATTCCCCAACGAAAGCCCTGTTGTCAGCCAACCTATCAGGCGATTAGGGCAAACGGGAAGGACAAAGACAGAGAGAATTTGCAGGCAACCAAAGATGATTCGTTAATTCAATCGATTTAATGTTAGTCAAAGGATGAAAGTTAACTCTGGATCTTGAACTTGTAATTCAAGCTGACACGTGTTGGAACATGAGAATGTTGGAATCATATATTGGTATATATGAATCCACATATTAGATGACACCTAAAAATATTTACCAAAAATCGTAAGTGGAATAATGGAGTCGTCTGGTTTCTAGAACTACAAGTATTCATTCCTCTTTAAAGATATTAGTATATTTGATGTACTTGACTAGTATATTTAATACACTTCAACACATAAATTTAAATGTTTAGACGTTGAAATCTTACTGGATGTGTTTGCTTATTTAACCGGTACAACCAGTATAGGAAATTGAGGAAGTCCAACTTAACTCAGATGTTCAAGCCAAAATAAAGCCAAGACTTACATACCAGAATACTATACCACCATTATTTTCTACATTATAAGATAATCTGAAAAAATACATATAGTCATTTTTAGACCGAAATTATTAAACCAGCGTAAGTCTTCTGAGTAACCTCGATAAAAACACACCACAAGACATAAACATTTTAAATGTCATTATATATAAAATGTATAAATTATTTAAATTGCTTAAAAGTATTAAGGGTCATCTTTGTAATCAATTTCATTTCATTTCTCACTGTTGTTCCAAGTAATCAAGACCATTAATTTAATCTACAGCTAAATCTGTTATTGTTCCTTGTCACCAATTCAATAACAAAATGTTTCCTTATATAAATACCACATTGAAAGCATAAGTCGTAAGGCATTTTTCCCAGAAATTCTTAAGTTTCTTATTTTAAATTTATATAAGTGATTATTACTTTCCCGAAATTAATCGGGGGATTAGTTTTTAATTAATTTAAATTTTTAGAGGCCTGATTCGTCTATTCTCTCCCAAGGAAGAGAAAGTATATTGTTTTGTTTCTGAGAAAATATATTTAAAGGGAAAAAAATTCATCAAACTAGTGGGCATTATTTAAGGTGAAAGCAGAGGCAACGACATGTGTTACCAGCAATTGACAGTGAGGGAAAGAAAATGAAATACGTGAGCCACATTAGGTCCTTGAAGGAAGCTCATTAATGAAAATCGGAGTACTTCTGTGATATGCTATTGAGTCTCCAGGGTATGTATCTGTGCGTGAAGGCATTGCTCCTCATCCATCTGTATTAAGGACCGAACTGACTTACAGTTCTGGAAGGTTTAAATCTTGACTTGTAGGGCTGTCACAAGTGCTCACGTTGCTGACTTTGCTGCTTGTTTCTAATGATATAAAGGCCTTTCCTCTGCTTTCTGTAGTCTGATTTAAGCAGTCCCTAGAGGACATTTGTTTGCAATTTTTCAGTTATTTAGAAACTTGAGTATACCAATGAAGGAAAGCTGCCTATTCCATGCTAAAAATTCAATATTCTCCCTGTAATAACCCCTTATTAATGTTGAGTTCCTTATGAGGGAACCATTGCATGTTAAGATCATCCTTATTGTAGCTACTACACTTTTGCACTTAATGACAAGGATTGACTGGGCCCACGTGGTTTTTCACCAAATAGCGGAAAGACAAGAGCTGGACAGCTTCTCACTGCTGCGGTGTCACAGACCAGGAAATAGCAGAATCCTCAGGACAAGCATCAGAGAAAAAAGACTCATGGTCCGGAGTAGCTGTCATCTTCTACCTAACAGGGAATAGATCCCTGTCAACCGCCACCCAACAGGGATTATCCCCAGAAGTTCACTTCCTAAAATTAAAACCACAATCCCACACTGAGAGGAGAAATTAGTGATGCACAAATGAGAGGGAGAGAGAGAGAGAGAGAGAGAGAAAATCCTTGTCCAGTAACCACACAATATGAAAAAGCCAAAATGCTCAATTTCTGCACATGAGATTTAACAGAACAGAGCAAACATGAGCTAATAACTCTAAGGGTCCAGGTCTGAAGCAGGAACCTGTGGGGCGGGGGGGCCAGGATTCTGTTGGCTCCCACGGTGTGTCTTAGATGGGCTAATTTTTATAGTCACAGCCAAATAACAAACAAACAAAAAACTGTCAAGGAATAACATAGAAACACTTATTCCCATGCTAATTCCCCACTTTATAGGAGGAAGGACAGGCATTAGATTGTTGTCATCAAATTAAAAGTATAACCAAACTTTATAAATGAAAGAGAAAAGGGGAGAAGGAAAAAACCTCTGGGATCAGCGAGATTCTTCTCTTTGGATAAGTTGCTTGGCAGGACGTTATCAAAGAGGTCATTCTGGGCAGTCTTCTCTGGACCCTGTTGACTTAGGTCAGCAGAGAAAACAATGACAGTTATTGGAGGACTTTAAAAATATTGAATGTTTAGCTTTCAAACATATGCAATGGAATATCTCTGTGTAATGCCCACAGCGTCCCTCTGCTGTCCTTCCCCTTAGTTATGTCGGGAGGGCACTGCTCCCTTTATTAGTTAGACTATCATAGAGAGATGTACAGAAAGGTTGCTGTGTTGGCAAGTAAATGAAGAAAGGGACATTGAAAGACTGGAAAATAAAATGGAATAGGATTCCGTCCCACTTCTGTGGAAGGAAAATTTGAAGGATTTACCGACATTAGAAGCATAGCAACACTAAAGGTGGCGCTTGCACTTCCAGTTCTCTGCGCTATGGAGACGCCTGCACGAGTGGTCAGAGGTGTGCGTCCACTAGTGATGGCTGCAGCATATTCGTCATCGTGAAACCATGAAACCAAACAATACACAACCATGGAAGAAATGCCCTTATCAAATATGATGCAGAGGAGAATTATGATGATGAGCTCACTGATAACCTCATTCCCAGAACAATTACTAACGTTCACAGGTGAAAAGTTGGACACACATAAAATAGGACTTTCTTGTCCAAGTGTATAGCCTTGGCAGAATAAAGACTTTATCCCACCAGACCATGGATTCCTCGATCTTTTTCAGGAGGCCTTAAGTTAGGCAAGTATAGAGTCCAATAGAGACGACAGACAATAGAGCTGGGAAGGGGAGTGTGGCCCAAGACTGGCAGCAGTCGGTAAACTCTGTGGGAGCAGATATCCAGGTAATAATCAGCATGGAACACCGGGAACGGTAATCAACACGGAAAACGCTGAATGGGTTCTAAAACCTCTCCCACCGTCCCTGGGTGGGCTCGAACCACCAACCTTTCGATTAACAGCCGAACGCGCTAACCCATTGCGCCACAGAGACAGCGACACGTGACTCTCCTGGACTCTCTGTGGAGAAGACACTTACTAATTCCCAGGATGTGCCGCCTTTCTCGCAGGAAAATGGTACCAGTTCCAAAGCCTCGGAAAAACGGAAGGTTTAGAGCAGTTAATCACACTGGATCTGAGACTGGGTCAAGGTCGGGAAAAGACAACACTAAGCACTATTATCAGAGGGCAGCCACCCATGCAGACAATTCTGACAAGCACTTGAGAATACTCCCCCTCCCTTCGACGCATTTCCCATCTGGTCCTCTCATCCTCCCACTCACTACAGGGAAGGATTCGTCCCCTTTGTGTCCTGTCAGAACCCTTTACGCATCCTGCAGGGCACACAGGTCCAGGCAACAGCCAAGGGGCAGCTGCACTTCCCTGAAGGGCCTTTCCCGAGGTAGGCGGTTCCAGCGCTCGGGCTGACCCAAGACCCCACTGCCCGCCAAGGCAACCGGAAGGAGACCGGAGGGCAGCCGGCCCGGGGGGATTCCTACTAGCACAGAACGTGCCTGGCCTGCACTTCGGGGGGAGCTGAATAAAACTCCTCCTGAAGCTTCTCTACAGCCTGAAGAGAACGGATTTCAGGGTCCTGAAAGGGCAAGGGCGCCTCCTCACGAGGACAAAGGCTTCCCCTGGTCTTGGAGGACAAGTCCCGTAGAAGTTGGCTTTGAGAGACACGCCAAACGAAAGGAGCACCCTTGAGTGGAGATGTCTGCAAGGAACTCTCAAGTGGTGTCGCCATTCTTCTATACGGAGAGAGAGTGAGAAACCCAACGTGGGAAAATGTTTACTGTGCACTTACGTATAGAATATACGATGTTATGACTCTTGCAAATTTTTTGTACGTTTCAAAGGGCTTTGGTTTTGGTTTTTAATGAATTTTTGGAACTCGAGTCCCCGATGCCCTTGGGATGAAAACTCTGTTAATAAGTCTTCGGGTTCGTAACACGCAGGGAGAAAAGAGCCGAGGCGAGAGCTGGCCAGCCCAGGCTGTTCATTGCATCTCACCTCCTCCAGCCTGCGCGATGTCAAGGACCCTGAGGCCAGAACTCCCCGTTATTTGTGGACTCAGTGCAGAAGCTCTTCTGCATCTGAACCTTGAAGTGAAACACAGCTCTGGTCGGGGCGGGAAGAGGAAGACTCCTGCCAGTGGAGACGCTGAGGGGGGGAAAGGGGGGGAAAAAAAAGGAAAAAAAGGCTTCCCTGACCGGGAATCGAACCCGGGCCGCAGCGGTGAAAGCGCCGAATCCTAGCCACTAGACCAGCAGGGAACCATTGAGGAGCCCGACCTAGCCGTCTCCGGATGAAAACCGTAAAAGTAAAGATTACACTTCAGAGACCCGGAGAGCAGGAACGGAGATTTCCCAGAAGCCCAGGGCTGAATGCAGCTGTGCAAGGCTCCCAGCCCTTGCCCGGCTGCCCATCACCCTTCACCTCTCCAGTCTTGGGCGGCGCTCTGGGCTCTGAGACAGGACACAGGGTCCGTCCTGGTCTAACTTCAGCGCTGTGTGCTGCCGAGCCAAGGTCATGCTCTCTTTCTGAACCTCGGTTTTCTCTTGAGTCCGGTGCCAACTGGGATGTCAGCAGGTGATGGGCGGATCCGTCCGCTTCCTGCTGTCTGCCCTGGCTCTGGGGGCTCTCCTGGTTAACGGCACCGGTACGGGCTCCTGCCCCTCCGCGACCAGCTCAATTCGTGGAGCCTGACATTGTTCATTTCCGTGTCTTTGGCTCGAGTCCCCGGTGCACAGTTGGGCTCGGTCTCTTTTGTTCCGTCACGCAAAGCAAACTGTTGCGTGAGTGTGCCGAGGTGGGGGAAAGCCAAGTGTGAGGGGATGAAGTTGTGTGAAGCCAAGCCAGGGACGAACTCCTTGGTGTCCAGAGACATAACTCGCGCGAACATGTGCAAGAGATTTCGGCTCCCGCTTAGGAGGTGAGGGGATTTCCGCATGTAAAAAGGACCCGAAGTCAGCCTTGTCCTTTGCGCACTTGGCTCAGCTGGCTGTGGCCTGGACTCCGCAGTGACTCAGAGCGGAGAAAGGAGGGCTGCCTCCTAGTGCTGCGCAGGCTCTCAGGCAGCAACGGAACTCCTGCCCTGTACCTTGGGGATGGAAAAGGCAGCTGCGCCCGCTGCCTCACCCCCTGCCTTTCGCCCGTTTTGGTTTTTTGAATGCGAAGGTAAAAAGCGCAGAAAGGCAGGACGCTTGTTTCCGCCCGGTTTCGAACCGGGGACCTTTCGCGTGTGAGGCGAACGTGATAACCGCTACACTACGGAAACACGGCGGGTGCGACAGCTTGGTGACACAGCCCTGAAATGCGTAGGTCCTGCCACCGCTATCCTTGAAAAAGTCGCCAGCTTTTGAAACTGAAGAATGAACCTTGAAGCCCCAAGATCTCGCAGGCAAGGAGACTGCGGCTTCCGAGAGGCCCTGGTTTTAGGGTTCCGAGCCTGCCCCGAACGGAGGACCCCCGAGCCTCCCACAGTCGGCCTTTGGGCTCCCACACCGACCGCAGAGTCCTCGGATCCACAGCTATGCCCCCGAGTGCAGGGGTCGCCCCTGCTGACTCCTCCGCTCCCAGAAGCCGCGGGAGCCGGGGATTCGTGCAAGTGCCCTTTGGGCCTAAGGGGAAAAGGTAGAGAATTAGGTTCATGCCAGTGAGCTTCTCTCTCTCTGGAGCTGATCCTGTGGGTCCTAGCTGCACTTCTCCAAAGGCTTCCAACAGAATTCCTCTAATCCACACTTGACTTAGCCGTCTTCAGGGTGAATGCTAGCTTGCTACAAACACTCCGTCATAACTGAAGGAGGAAATCTACAACTTCCAGGTAAATTCTGTTTTCTTCCTTTGATTTCTTCAAACAGCAACAACCAAAAAGACAGGCCACTGGTACATACTTGCACATTTCTTATAATACTTAAGGTATGTCTGACTGTCTGTGAAAAGCTCTTGCTAGAGGAACATGTGCAAGAGATTGTCTACCATGAGCTAAACAATCGTCATGCCTGCCCAAGGTCCAAGAATCTGATGAAGTTGGATCCAGTCCCCCACTGCCTTTAGATCACCGGTTAGATCACCATCCAAACCAACCAGTCTTCCGCAGGCAGGTCGCTAATATGAGGGAGAAGAGGTCAGCTAAACATTTAAACAATCGTAGTTTGTTCTGGGGAACGTTGAAAGTCAGCAGTGGTACAGTTAGAAGGGGAAATAAAAGACTTCATAATAACGATAATACCAGCTTTCTCGACCTTTACTGAGTGACCGGCACTGTTCCTCAGTGCTTTACTGTGGAATAACTTACTAAGTCCACATAACAACTCTGGAAGACAGTGTAGGACATCACCACCCCTTGTTGCAGATGAGAACACTGAGGCACTGAAAAGCTGAGCTAACCTTTTCAGCGTCTCACCCCCGTGACAGTGACAGCCAGCACTCAGACCCAGGCACTTTGCCTCCAGAGCCCTTCGCCTTGGCCACCATGCTCACGGGTAACTGAGAAAACTTCACTGAGATTTGCATCGCTTCCTTGTTCAACCTCCAAGATTTCAAAAGGAAAAGAAGATTGAAAGGCAGGCCTGCAAAACTCCACAAAGTAACTAATGAAATGAAGAAGAAGAAGAGGAAGAGGAAACAGGACCTTTGGAGAAGCAACGACGTTAGACGCAGAGAGAATGACGATGCGTTTGTTAAACACACACTAACTGGAAACTGTCTATTTAAAGACTAAGAAGGACCTATCTTCCAACAATTTAAGGCCTAAACTTTCCCTTTCCGTGGCAGTCTCCACCCAAGAATACATTTCAAAGCTACCAATATAGTGTATACAGATGTGAATATGAAAATCATACTTCAACATTAGTAGTAAAGAGATTATTTTTGAATTTTGTTTATGTTTTATACGGCACGTTCTTATTAGTAATTTTATACATATTAGTGTATAAATGTCAATCCCAATCTCCCAATTCACCCCACCACCACGAACCCCTCTGCCACTTTCCCCGTGTTGGTGTCCATATGTTCGTTCTCTACGACTGTGGCTCTCTTTCTGCCCTGCAAACCGGCTCATCTGAACCATTTTTCTAGGTTCCACATATATGCGTTAATATACGATATTTGTTTTCCTCTTTCTGACTTACTTCAAGTCGTAAAGAGATTTTGAATGAGTTAGCTCACATGGTTACTAATAAAAATGGGAAACAGTTATTAGCATGTTGTCATTAAACAAAGACAGGGTTTATAAAAGAGCCGGAAAAGAGAAGAGAGGAAACACACACACACACACACACACACACACACACACACACACAGCATGAGAAAGGGGAGTTTTCCCTTTCCTTGAGGAACAGATAGCTGAAAGCCATCAAACACCTAGTCTGGACGGGTTAATCTAGTGAAGTTCCGAACTAGTCAGCTAAACGATTTTGGCTATGTGTGGATGCTCCAAAAATTCTTCAGAGTTTAGTGGTGAAATGAATGTGGCGGCTTTTCTTTGTGTACTACCTGCCAGTGTCCTCCCTTTGGCACCTCTGAGTGACTTAAGCCTAATGGAACTACTTTCCTCATCAGAACTTCTCAATTTCATATACCCTCCCCCCTCCTTGACTCATACTGATTCTTAACAGAGCAAGGTTTGAGCACGAACACTTGCTTCTCTCTTTGACACAGTATTAAGAGTGGAATGTCAGCTTAGGGTAATGGTTGTGAGCAGCCTATAAGTAAGTAGTCAGATATCCGATACTGAAGGGAAGCCAAAAATCTGAGGACAACAAAAATATCCCAGTAACTACTTTGAACTTACTTTTCCTCCTAGCCCAGGACAAAGCAGAAGAAAAAGTATCAACATCACTTTAGCAATAACCAAGTGGCATTAAACTTTTAAACAATGAGGCATAATATGCATAAAGTACAAAGAGTGTACAGTCCCAAAACCATTAACAGTGTACCCCAACGTGAATAACTGATGAAGCAACCTGAATAACTAAGGTATGGAAAATTACCAGACCACAAAAGGCTTCCTCATGACTCTTGCCATGCAAGAGCTCAGAGTAATCACACACATACCCCTCCCAACCTCTCTGCCTGTTACTTTCTCATAAATTGGATCACAGGGCATGCACTGGGTTTGGGGGGCTGGAGGGGTATGGTTCTGACTTCTTTCACTCAACATTACGTCTATAAAATGTAACCCTAGTTTTCACGCAGTTCTTTGTCTCTGTGTGTATTCCTTGTAAGACTATAACTCTACATACTGTTGGACATTTCAGTTGTTTCCAGTTGAGGATATTCTGAAATGGTACGAACATTTTTTTATGACTTTTGGTGGACGTACACATTTTTCTAGGGCACCCCATTCCAGCAGAATAATGCCAGTGTTGACTATAAAAATACTACTTTTGCGGGCTTCCCTGGTTGCGCATTGGTTAAGAATCCGCCTGCCAAGGCAGGGGACACGGGGTCGAGCCCTGGTCCGGGAAGATCCCACATGTTGTGGAGCAACTAAGCCCGTGCACCACAACTACTGAGCCTACGCTCTAGAGCCCGTGAGTCACAACTACTGAGCCCTCATGCCACAACTACTGACGCCTGCGTGCCGAGAGCCCATGCTCCGCAACAAGAGAAACCACCACAATGAAGAGTAGGCCCCAATCACTGCAACTAGAGAAAGCCCTCGCCCAGCAACGAAGACCCAACACAGCCAAATCAAATAAGCAAAATAAATGTAAAAAATTTATAGATATAAAAATATATAGGGCCTCCCTGGTGGCGCAGTGGTTGAGAGTCCGCCTGCCGATGCAGGGGATACGGGTTCGTGCCCCGGTCTGGGAGGATCCCATATGCCGCGGAGCGGCTGGGCCCGTGAGCCATGGCCGCTGGGCCTGCGCATCCGGAGCCTGTGCTCCGCAACGGGAGAGGCCACAACAGTGAGAGGCCCGCATACCGCAAAAAAAAAAAAAATAAAATAAAATAAAATAAAAAATATATATATATATATATATATATATATATATAAAAGTTGGGGGGGTTGTTTTTTGTTTTTTTCCAGCAAAAAAGGGTTTATTCAGGAATAGCGGAAGAATTGCAATTCAGGACAAGCAAACTATAGCAAAAGCCGTAGGCAAGTCCCACAAACAAAGGACAGGAAGGAACCTTGCTTTACAGAGAAAGAGGAGGAAGCTGAGGGAGCTTGTTTTGAACCCAAGTCCATTGGAGAAAAGTGAAAGCTCAGGGTGATGACAGTCTCTCAGTGCCAAGTTGCTGATTTCTTGCAGGAGATGCAACGTACATGTTTTTCTGTTGGGGCCTGTAATCGATGATCCTTTCCTATTGATGCTGCTTCTGTTTGGGTCTGTAATGGACGATACTTCCTGTCTTTGAACTTGAGTGGTACCCCATGAGAGCTCCCACTTCTGGTCTCCCGACTTCATTTTAGTGACGTTTCCCTTTATTAGTTTTCAAACCTGTCACAAGGAGTTTTGAATTTTCTAGTTTAATCTACTTGAATGTTTTAAGAGACCTACTACACCAAAGTATTATCATTACAACCCGTGGCCCTAGCAACTTTCAAGTGGTCAGTGGCTACATGTGGCTTGTACCTATCATATTGGAGAGCACAGGTCACAGGTATAGCACAGCTAAAAGCACGGTTTCTGGGCCACAGCATATAACTGTGTATGTATGACCCTCAGTGGATGCTGCCAAACGTTTTTCCAACCTGGTGAACTTTTTTAATACCCTTTCCAGAAATGAATAAGAATTTCCAGTGCTCTCCATCCTGTCAACATTTGGTTTTGTTTGTCCTTTTTTCTTAAAAGTAAGCTTTATTGAGGTGTAATTTACATAGTAAAATCTGCCAACATTAGATTATTCTACATTCTTTTCAATGACATCATTTCTTTGCAAAGCTGGATTTTGGTGCTTGCTGTGATAAAAAGCAAGTGCCATGCAAAAAATGAACGTGTAACAAGAAGCACGGAGGCGCTTTGAGAAGGTTTCAGAAGCTGTGCAGTGCGCAGCATTAAGGTGATGATTCTGACGTGTCAGAGCAGTGAAAACACAAGCCACTCTACTGCACTTTTGTCAAGGGAACACATAAGAATAGCCACAGCACCAGCCACAAACCTACAAAATATAGAAATATATGTGAACCCAGAAAACTACAGCATTCCCCAACGAAAGCCCTGTTGTCAGCCAACCTATCAGGCGATTAGGGCAAACGGGAAGGACAAAGACAGAGAGAATTTGCAGGCAACCAAAGATGATTCGTTAATTCAATCGATTTAATGTTAGTCAAAGGATGAAAGTTAACTCTGGATCTTGAACTTGTAATTCAAGCTGACACGTGTTGGAACATGAGAATGTTGGAATCATATATTGGTATATATGAATCCACATATTAGATGACACCTAAAAATATTTACCAAAAATCGTAAGTGGAATAATGGAGTCGTCTGGTTTCTAGAACTACAAGTATTCATTCCTCTTTAAAGATATTAGTATATTTGATGTACTTGACTAGTATATTTAATACACTTCAACACATAAATTTAAATGTTTAGACGTTGAAATCTTACTGGATGTGTTTGCTTATTTAACCGGTACAACCAGTATAGGAAATTGAGGAAGTCCAACTTAACTCAGATGTTCAAGCCAAAATAAAGCCAAGACTTACATACCAGAATACTATACCACCATTATTTTCTACATTATAAGATAATCTGAAAAAATACATATAGTCATTTTTAGACCGAAATTATTAAACCAGCGTAAGTCTTCTGAGTAACCTCGATAAAAACACACCACAAGACATAAACATTTTAAATGTCATTATATATAAAATGTATAAATTATTTAAATTGCTTAAAAGTATTAAGGGTCATCTTTGTAATCAATTTCATTTCATTTCTCACTGTTGTTCCAAGTAATCAAGACCATTAATTTAATCTACAGCTAAATCTGTTATTGTTCCTTGTCACCAATTCAATAACAAAGTGTTTCCTTATATAAATAATATATAATACCACATTGAAAGCATAAGTCGTAAGGCATTTTTCCCAGAAATTCTTAAGTTTCTTATTTTGAATTTATATAAGTGATTATTACTTTCCCGAAATTAATTGGGGGATTAGTTTTTAATTAATTTAAATTTTTAGAGGCCTAATTTGTCTATTCTCTCCCAAGGAAGAGAAAGTATATTGTTTTGTTTCTGAGAAAATATATTTAAAGGGAAAAAAATTCATCAAACTAGTGGGCATTATTTAAGGTGAAAGCAGAGGCAACGACATGTGTTACCAGCAATTGACAGTGAGGGAAAGAAAATGAAATACGTGAGCCACATTAGGTCCTTGAAGGAAGCTCATTAATGAAAATCGGAGTACTTCTGTGATATGCTATTGAGTCTCCAGGGTATGTATCTGTGCATGAAGGCATTGCTCCTCATCCATCTGTATTAAGGACCGAACTGACTTACAGTTCTGGAAGGTTTAAATCTTGACTTGTAGGGCTGTCACAAGTGCTCACGTTGCTGACTTTGCTGCTTGTTTCTAATGATATAAAGGCCTTTCCTCTGCTTTCTGTAGTCTGATTTAAGCAGTCCCTAGAGGACATTTGTTTGCAATTTTTCAGTTATTTAGAAACTTGAGTATACCAATGAAGGAAAGCTGCCTATTCCATGCTAAAAATTCAATATTCTCCCTGTAATAACCCCTTATTAATGTTGAGTTCCTTATGAGGGAACCATTGCATGTTAAGATCATCCTTATTGTAGCTACTACACTTTTGCACTTAATGACAAGGATTGACTGGGCCCACGTGGTTTTTCACCAAATAGCGGAAAGACAAGAGCTGGACAGCTTCTCACTGCTGCGGTGTCACAGACCAGGAAATAGCAGAATCCTCAGGACAAGCATCAGAGAAAAAAGACTCATGGTCCGGAGTAGCTGTCATCTTCTACCTAACAGGGAATAGATCCCTGTCAACCGCCACCCAACAGGGATTATCCCCAGAAGTTCACTTCCTAAAATTAAAACCACAATCCCACACTGAGAGGAGAAATTAGTGATGCACAAATGAGAGGGAGAGAGAGAGAGAGAGAGAGAGAAAATCCTTGTCCAGTAACCACACAATATGAAAAAGCCAAAATGCTCAATTTCTGCACATGAGATTTAACAGAACAGAGCAAACATGAGCTAATAACTCTAAGGGTCCAGGTCTGAAGCAGGAACCTGTGGGGCGGGGGGGCCAGGATTCTGTTGGCTCCCACGGTGTGTCTTAGATGGGCTAATTTTTATAGTCACAGCCAAATAACAAACAAACAAAAAACTGTCAAGGAATAACATAGAAACACTTATTCCCATGCTAATTCCCCACTTTATAGGAGGAAGGACAGGCATTAGATTGTTGTCATCAAATTAAAAGTATAACCAAACTTTATAAATGAAAGAGAAAAGGGGAGAAGGAAAAAACCTCTGGGATCAGCGAGATTCTTCTCTTTGGATAAGTTGCTTGGCAGGACGTTATCAAAGAGGTCATTCTGGGCAGTCTTCTCTGGACCCTGTTGACTTAGGTCAGCAGAGAAAACAATGACAGTTATTGGAGGACTTTAAAAATATTGAATGTTTAGCTTTCAAACATATGCAATGGAATATCTCTGTGTAATGCCCACAGCGTCCCTCTGCTGTCCTTCCCCTTAGTTATGTCGGGAGGGCACTGCTCCCTTTATTAGTTAGACTATCATAGAGAGATGTACAGAAAGGTTGCTGTGTTGGCAAGTAAATGAAGAAAGGGACATTGAAAGACTGGAAAATAAAATGGAATAGGATTCCGTCCCACTTCTGTGGAAGGAAAATTTGAAGGATTTACCGACATTAGAAGCATAGCAACACTAAAGGTGGCGCTTACACTTCCAGTTCTCTGCGCTATGGAGACGCCTGCACGAGTGGTCAGAGGTGTGCGTCCACTAGTGATGGCTGCAGCATATTCGTCATCGTGAAACCATGAAACCAAACAATACACAACCATGGAAGAAATGCCCTTATCAAATATGATGCAGAGGAGAATTATGATGATGAGCTCACTGATAACCTCATTCCCAGAACAATTACTAACGTTCACAGGTGAAAAGTTGGACACACATAAAATAGGACTTTCTTGTCCAAGTGTATAGCCTTGGCAGAATAAAGACTTTATCCCACCAGACCATGGATTCCTCGATCTTTTTCAGGAGGCCTTAAGTTAGGCAAGTATAGAGTCCAATAGAGACGACAGACAATAGAGCTGGGAAGGGGAGTGTGGCCCAAGACTGGCAGCAGTCGGTAAACTCTGTGGGAGCAGATATCCAGGTAATAATCAGCATGGAACACCGGGAACGGTAATCAACACGGAAAACGCTGAATGGGTTCTAGAACCTCTCCCACCGTCCCTGGGTGGGCTCGAACCACCAACCTTTCGATTAACAGCCGAACGCGCTAACCCATTGCGCCACAGAGACAGCGACACGTGACTCTCCTGGACTCTCTGTGGAGAAGACACTTACTAATTCCCAGGATGTGCCGCCTTTCTCGCAGGAAAATGGTACCAGTTCCAAAGCCTCGGAAAAACGGAAGGTTTAGAGCAGTTAATCACACTGGATCTGAGACTGGGTCAAGGTCGGGAAAAGACAACACTAAGCACTATTATCAGAGGGCAGCCACCCATGCAGACAATTCTGACAAGCACTTGAGAATACTCCCCCTCCCTTCGACGCATTTCCCATCTGGTCCTCTCATCCTCCCACTCACTACAGGGAAGGATTCGTCCCCTTTGTGTCCTGTCAGAACCCTTTACGCATCCTGCAGGGCACACAGGTCCAGGCAACAGCCAAGGGGCAGCTGCACTTCCCTGAAGGGCCTTTCCCGAGGTAGGCGGTTCCAGCGCTCGGGCTGACCCAAGACCCCACTGCCCGCCAAGGCAACCGGAAGGAGACCGGAGGGCAGCCGGCCCGGGGGGATTCCTACTAGCACAGAACGTGCCTGGCCTGCACTTCGGGGGGAGCTGAATAAAACTCCTCCTGAAGCTTCTCTACAGCCTGAAGAGAACGGATTTCAGGGTCCTGAAAGGGCAAGGGCGCCTCCTCACGAGGACAAAGGCTTCCCCTGGTCTTGGAGGACAAGTCCCGTAGAAGTTGGCTTTGAGAGACACGCCAAACGAAAGGAGCACCCTTGAGTGGAGATGTCTGCAAGGAACTCTCAAGTGGTGTCGCCATTCTTCTATACGGAGAGAGAGTGAGAAACCCAACGTGGGAAAATGTTTACTGTGCACTTACGTATAGAATATACGATGTTATGACTCTTGCAAATTTTTTGTACGTTTCAAAGGGCTTTGGTTTTGGTTTTTAATGAATTTTTGGAATTCGAGTCCCCGATGCCCTTGGGATGAAAACTCTGTTAATAAGTCTTCGGGTTCGTAACACGCAGGGAGAAAAGAGCCGAGGCGAGAGCTGGCCAGCCCAGGCTGTTCATTGCATCTCACCTCCTCCAGCCTGCGCGATGTCAAGGACCCTGAGGCCAGAACTCCCCGTTATTTGTGGACTCAGTGCAGAAGCTCTTCTGCATCTGAACCTTGAAGTGAAACACAGCTCTGGTCGGGGCGGGAAGAGGAAGACTCCTGCCAGTGGAGACGCTGAGGGGGGGAAAGGGGGGGAAAAAAAAGGAAAAAAAGGCTTCCCTGACCGGGAATCGAACCCGGGCCGCAGCGGTGAAAGCGCCGAATCCTAGCCACTAGACCACCAGGGAACCATTGAGGAGCCCCGACCTAGCGTCTCCGGATGAAAACCGTAAAAGTAAAGATTACACTTCAGAGACCCGGAGAGCAGGAACGGAGATTTCCCAGAAGCCCAGGGCTGAATGCAGCTGTGCAAGGCTCCCAGCCCTTGCCCGGCTGCCCATCACCCTTCACCTCTCCAGTCTTGGGCGGCGCTCTGGGCTCTGAGACAGGACACAGGGTCCGTCCTGGTCTAACTTCAGCGCTGTGTGCTGCCGAGCCAAGGTCATGCTCTCTTTCTGAACCTCGGTTTTCTCTTGAGTCCGGTGCCAACTGGGATGTCAGCAGGTGATGGGCGGATCCGTCCGCTTCCTGCTGTCTGCCCTGGCTCTGGGGGCTCTCCTGGTTAACGGCACCGGTACGGGCTCCTGCCCCTCCGCGACCAGCTCAATTCGTGGAGCCTGACATTGTTCATTTCCGTGTCTTTGGCTCGAGTCCCCGGTGCACAGTTGGGCTCGGTCTCTTTTGTTCCGTCACGCAAAGCAAACTGTTGCGTGAGTGTGCCGAGGTGGGGGAAAGCCAAGTGTGAGGGGATGAAGTTGTGTGAAGCCAAGCCAGGGACGAACTCCTTGGTGTCCAGAGACATAACTCGCGCGAACATGTGCAAGAGATTTCGGCTCCCGCTTAGGAGGTGAGGGGATTTCCGCATGTAAAAAGGACCCGAAGTCAGCCTTGTCCTTTGCGCACTTGGCTCAGCTGGCTGTGGCCTGGACTCCGCAGTGACTCAGAGCGGAGAAAGGAGGGCTGCCTCCTAGTGCTGCGCAGGCTCTCAGGCAGCAACGGAACTCCTGCCCTGTACCTTGGGGATGGAAAAGGCAGCTGCGCCCGCTGCCTCACCCCCTGCCTTTCGCCCGTTTTGGTTTTTTGAATGCGAAGGTAAAAAGCGCAGAAAGGCAGGACGCTTGTTTCCGCCCGGTTTCGAACCGGGGACCTTTCGCGTGTGAGGCGAACGTGATAACCGCTACACTACGGAAACACGGCAGGTGCGACAGCTTGGTGACACAGCCCTGAAATGCGTAGGTCCTGCCACCGCTATCCTTGAAAAAGTCGCCAGCTTTTGAAACTGAAGAATGAACCTTGAAGCCCCAAGATCTCGCAGGCAAGGAGACTGCGGCTTCCGAGAGGCCCTGGTTTTAGGGTTCCGAGCCTGCCCCGAACGGAGGACCCCCGAGCCTCCCACAGTCGGCCTTTGGGCTCCCACACCGACCGCAGAGTCCTCGGATCCACAGCTATGCCCCCGAGTGCAGGGGTCGCCCCTGCTGACTCCTCCGCTCCCAGAAGCCGCGGGAGCCGGGGATTCGTGCAAGTGCCCTTTGGGCCTAAGGGGAAAAGGTAGAGAATTAGGTTCATGCCAGTGAGCTTCTCTCTCTCTGGAGCTGATCCTGTGGGTCCTAGCTGCACTTCTCCAAAGGCTTCCAACAGAATTCCTCTAATCCACACTTGACTTAGCCGTCTTCAGGGTGAATGCTAGCTTGCTACAAACACTCCGTCATAACTGAAGGAGGAAATCTACAACTTCCAGGTAAATTCTGTTTTCTTCCTTTGATTTCTTCAAACAGCAACAACCAAAAAGACAGGCCACTGGTACATACTTGCACATTTCTTATAATACTTAAGGTATGTCTGACTGTCTGTGAAAAGCTCTTGCTAGAGGAACATGTGCAAGAGATTGTCTACCATGAGCTAAACAATCGTCATGCCTGCCCAAGGTCCAAGAATCTGATGAAGTTGGATCCAGTCCCCCACTGCCTTTAGATCACCGGTTAGATCACCATCCAAACCAACCAGTCTTCCGCAGGCAGGTCGCTAATATGAGGGAGAAGAGGTCAGCTAAACATTTAAACAATCGTAGTTTGTTCTGGGGAACGTTGAAAGTCAGCAGTGGTACAGTTAGAAGGGGAAATAAAAGACTTCATAATAACGATAATACCAGCTTTCTCGACCTTTACTGAGTGACCGGCACTGTTCCTCAGTGCTTTACTGTGGAATAACTTACTAAGTCCACATAACAACTCTGGAAGACAGTGTAGGACATCACCACCCCTTGTTGCAGATGAGAACACTGAGGCACTGAAAAACTGAGCTAACCTTTTCAGCGTCTCACCCCCGTGACAGTGACAGCCAGCACTCAGACCCAGGCACTTTGCCTCCAGAGCCCTTCGCCTTGGCCACCATGCTCACGGGTAACTGAGAAAACTTCACTGAGATTTGCATCGCTTCCTTGTTCAACCTCCAAGATTTCAAAAGGAAAAGAAGATTGAAAGGCAGGCCTGCAAAACTCCACAAAGTAACTAATGAAATGAAGAAGAAGAAGAGGAAGAGGAAACAGGACCTTTGGAGAAGCAACGACGTTAGACGCAGAGAGAATGACGATGCGTTTGTTAAACACACACTAACTGGAAACTGTCTATTTAAAGACTAAGAAGGACCTATCTTCCAACAATTTAAGGCCTAAACTTTCCCTTTCCGTGGCAGTCTCCACCCAAGAATACATTTCAAAGCTACCAATATAGTGTATACAGATGTGAATATGAAAATCATACTTCAACATTAGTAGTAAAGAGATTATTTTTGAATTTTGTTTATGTTTTATACGGCACGTTCTTATTAGTAATTTTATACATATTAGTGTATAAATGTCAATCCCAATCTCCCAATTCACCCCACCACCACGAACCCCTCTGCCACTTTCCCCGTGTTGGTGTCCATATGTTCGTTCTCTACGACTGTGGCTCTCTTTCTGCCCTGCAAACCGGCTCATCTGAACCATTTTTCTAGGTTCCACATATATGCGTTAATATACGATATTTGTTTTCCTCTTTCTGACTTACTTCAAGTCGTAAAGAGATTTTGAATGAGTTAGCTCACATGGTTACTAATAAAAATGGGAAACAGTTATTAGCATGTTGTCATTAAACAAAGACAGGGTTTATAAAAGAGCCGGAAAAGAGAAGAGAGGAAACACACACACACACACACACACACACACACACACACACACACACAGCATGAGAAAGGGGAGTTTTCCCTTTCCTTGAGGAACAGATAGCTGAAAGCCATCAAACACCTAGTCTGGACGGGTTAATCTAGTGAAGTTCCGAACTAGTCAGCTAAACGATTTTGGCTATGTGTGGATGCTCCAGAAATTCTTCAGAGTTTAGTAGTGAAATGAATGTGGCGGCTTTTCTTTGTGTACTACCTGCCAGTGTCCTCCCTTTGGCACCTCTGAGTGACTTAAGCCTAATGGAACTACTTTCCTCATCAGAACTTCTCAATTTCATATACCCTCCCCCCTCCTTGACTCATACTGATTCTTAACAGAGCAAGGTTTGAGCACGAACACTTGCTTCTCTCTTTGACACAGTATTAAGAGTGGAATGTCAGCTTAGGGTAATGGTTGTGAGCAGCCTATAAGTAAGTAGTCAGATATCCGATACTGAAGGGAAGCCAAAAATCTGAGGACAACAAAAATATCCCAGTAACTACTTTGAACTTACTTTTCCTCCTAGCCCAGGACAAAGCAGAAGAAAAAGTATCAACATCACTTTAGCAATAACCAAGTGGCATTAAACTTTTAAACAATGAGGCATAATATGCATAAAGTACAAAGAGTGTACAGTCCCAAAACCATTAACAGTGTACCCCAACGTGAATAACTGATGAAGCAACCTGAATAACTAAGGTATGGAAAATTACCAGACCACAAAAGGCTTCCTCATGACTCTTGCCATGCAAGAGCTCAGAGTAATCACACACATACCCCTCCCAACCTCTCTGCCTGTTACTTTCTCATAAATTGGATCACAGGGCATGCACTGGGTTTGGGGGGCTGGAGGGGTATGGTTCTGACTTCTTTCACTCAACATTACGTCTATAAAATGTAACCCTAGTTTTCACGCAGTTCTTTGTCTCTGTGTGTATTCCTTGTAAGACTATAACTCTACATACTGTTGGACATTTCAGTTGTTTCCAGTTGAGGATATTCTGAAATGGTACGAACATTTTTTTATGACTTTTGGTGGACGTACACATTTTTCTAGGGCACCCCATTCCAGCAGAATAATGCCAGTGTTGACTATAAAAATACTACTTTTGCGGGCTTCCCTGGTTGCGCATTGGTTAAGAATCCGCCTGCCAAGGCAGGGGACACGGGGTCGAGCCCTGGTCCGGGAAGATCCCACATGTTGTGGAGCAACTAAGCCCGTGCACCACAACTACTGAGCCTACGCTCTAGAGCCCGTGAGTCACAACTACTGAGCCCTCATGCCACAACTACTGACGCCTGCGTGCCGAGAGCCCATGCTCCGCAACAAGAGAAACCACCACAATGAAGAGTAGGCCCCAATCACTGCAACTAGAGAAAGCCCTCGCCCAGCAACGAAGACCCAACACAGCCAAATCAAATAAGCAAAATAAATGTAAAAAATTTATAGATATAAAAATATATATTGGGCCTCCCTGGTGGCGCAGTGGTTGAGAGTCCGCCTGCCGATGCAGGGGATGCGGGTTCGTGCCCCGGTCTGGGAGGATCCCATATGCCGCGGAGCGGCTGGGCCCGTGAGCCATGGCCGCTGGGCCTGCGCATCCGGAGCCTGTGCTCCGCAACGGGAGAGGCCACAACAGTGAGAGGCCCGCATACCGCAAAAAAAAAAAAAAAAAAAAAAAAAATATATATATATATATATATATATATATATATATATATATATATATATATACAAAAGTTGGGGGGGTTGTTTTTTGTTTTTTTCCAGCAAAAAAAGGTTTATTCAGGAATAGCGGAAGAATTGCAATTCAGGACAAGCAAACTATAGCAAAAGCCGTAGGCAAGTCCCACAAACAAAGGACAGGAAGGAACCTTGCTTTACAGAGAAAGAGGAGGAAGCTGAGGGAGCTTGTTTTGAACCCAAGTCCATTGGAGAAAAGTGAAAGCTCAGGGTGATGACGGTCTCTCAGTGCCAAGTTGCTGATTTCTTGCAGGAGATGCAACGTACATGTTTTTCTGTTGGGGCCTGTAATCGATGATCCTTTCCTATTGATGCTGCTTCTGTTTGGGTCTATAATGGACGATACTTCCTGTCTTTGAACTTGAGTGGTACCCCATGAGAGCTCCCACTTCTGGTCTCCCGACTTCATTTTAGTGACGTTTCCCTTTATTAGTTTTCAAACCTGTCACAAGGAGTTTTGAATTTTCTAGTTTAATCTATTTTAATGTTTTAGGAGACCTACTACACCAAAGTATTATCATTACAACCCGTGGCCCTAGCAACTTTCAAGTGGTCAGTGGCTACATGTGGCTTGTACCTATCATATTGGAGAGCACAGGTCACAGGTATAGCACAGCTAAAAGCACGGTTTCTGGGCCACAGCATATAACTGTGTATGTATGACCCTCAGTGGATGCTGCCAAACGTTTTTCCAACCTGGTGAACTTTTTTAATACCCTTTCCAGAAATGAATAAGAATTTCCAGTGCCCTCCATCCTGTCAACATTTGGTTTTGTTTGTCCTTTTTTCTTAAAAGTAAGCTTTATTGAGGTGTAATTTACATAGTAAAATCTGCCAACATTAGATTATTCTACATTCTTTTCAATGACATCATTTCTTTGCAAAGCTGGATTTTGGTGCTTGCTGTGATAAAAAGCAAGTGCCATGCAAAAAATGAACGTGTAACAAGAAGCACGGAGGCGCTTTGAGAAGGTTTCAGAAGCTGTGCAGTGCGCAGCATTAAGGTGATGATTCTGACGTGTCAGAGCAGTGAAAACACAAGCCACTCTACTGCACTTTTGTCAAGGGAACACATAAGAATAGCCACAGCACCAGCCACAAACCTACAAAATATAGAAATATATGTGAACCCAGAAAACTACAGCATTCCCCAACGAAAGCCCTGTTGTCAGCCAACCTATCAGGCGATTAGGGCAAACGGGAAGGACAAAGACAGAGAGAATTTGCAGGCAACCAAAGATGATTCGTTAATTCAATCGATTTAATGTTAGTCAAAGGATGAAAGTTAACTCTGGATCTTGAACTTGTAATTCAAGCTGACACGTGTTGGAACATGAGAATGTTGGAATCATATATTGGTATATATGAATCCACATATTAGATGACACCTAAAAATATTTACCAAAAATCGTAAGTGGAATAATGGAGTCGTCTGGTTTCTAGAACTACAAGTATTCATTCCTCTTTAAAGATATTAGTATATTTGATGTACTTGACTAGTATATTTAATACACTTCAACACATAAATTTAAATGTTTAGACGTTGAAATCTTACTGGATGTGTTTGCTTATTTAACCGGTACAACCAGTATAGGAAATTGAGGAAGTCCAACTTAACTCAGATGTTCAAGCCAAAATAAAGCCAAGACTTACATACCAGAATACTATACCACCATTATTTTCTACATTATAAGATAATCTGAAAAAATACATATAGTCATTTTTAGACCGAAATTATTAAACCAGCGTAAGTCTTCTGAGTAACCTCGATAAAAACACACCACAAGACATAAACATTTTAAATGTCATTATATATAAAATGTATAAATTATTTAAATTGCTTAAAAGTATTAAGGGTCATCTTTGTAATCAATTTCATTTCATTTCTCACTGTTGTTCCAAGTAATCAAGACCATTAATTTAATCTACAGCTAAATCTGTTATTGTTCCTTGTCACCAATTCAATAACAAAATGTTTCCTTATATAAATAATATATAATACCACATTGAAAGCATAAGTCGTAAGGCATTTTTCCCAGAAATTCTTAAGTTTCTTATTTTGAATTTATATAAGTGATTATTACTTTCCCGAAATTAATTGGGGGATTAGTTTTTAATTAATTTAAATTTTTAGAGGCCTAATTTGTCTATTCTCTCCCAAGGAAGAGAAAGTATATTGTTTTGTTTCTGAGAAAATATATTTAAAGGGAAAAAAATTCATCAAACTAGTGGGCATTATTTAAGGTGAAAGCAGAGGCAACGACATGTGTTACCAGCAATTGACAGTGAGGGAAAGAAAATGAAATACGTGAGCCACATTAGGTCCTTGAAGGAAGCTCATTAATGAAAATCGGAGTACTTCTGTGATATGCTATTGAGTCTCCAGGGTATGTATCTGTGCGTGAAGGCATTGCTCCTCATCCATCTGTATTAAGGACCGAACTGACTTACAGTTCTGGAAGGTTTAAATCTTGACTTGTAGGGCTGTCACAAGTGCTCACGTTGCTGACTTTGCTGCTTGTTTCTAATGATATAAAGGCCTTTCCTCTGCTTTCTGTAGTCTGATTTAAGCAGTCCCTAGAGGACATTTGTTTGCAATTTTTCAGTTATTTAGAAACTTGAGTATACCAATGAAGGAAAGCTGCCTATTCCATGCTAAAAATTCAATATTCTCCCTGTAATAACCCCTTATTAATGTTGAGTTCCTTATGAGGGAACCATTGCATGTTAAGATCATCCTTATTGTAGCTACTACACTTTTGCACTTAATGACAAGGATTGACTGGGCCCACGTGGTTTTTCACCAAATAGCGGAAAGACAAGAGCTGGACAGCTTCTCACTGCTGCGGTGTCACAGACCAGGAAATAGCAGAATCCTCAGGACAAGCATCAGAGAAAAAAGACTCATGGTCCGGAGTAGCTGTCATCTTCTACCTAACAGGGAATAGATCCCTGTCAACCGCCACCCAACAGGGATTATCCCCAGAAGTTCACTTCCTAAAATTAAAACCACAATCCCACACTGAGAGGAGAAATTAGTGATGCACAAATGAGAGGGAGAGAGAGAGAGAGAGAAAATCCTTGTCCAGTAACCACACAATATGAAAAAGCCAAAATGCTCAATTTCTGCACATGAGATTTAACAGAACAGAGCAAACATGAGCTAATAACTCTAAGGGTCCAGGTCTGAAGCAGGAACCTGTGGGGCGGGGGGGCCAGGATTCTGTTGGCTCCCACGGTGTGTCTTAGATGGGCTAATTTTTATAGTCACAGCCAAATAACAAACAAACAAAAAACTGTCAAGGAATAACATAGAAACACTTATTCCCATGCTAATTCCCCACTTTATAGGAGGAAGGACAGGCATTAGATTGTTGTCATCAAATTAAAAGTATAACCAAACTTTATAAATGAAAGAGAAAAGGGGAGAAGGAAAAAACCTCTGGGATCAGCGAGATTCTTCTCTTTGGATAAGTTGCTTGGCAGGACGTTATCAAAGAGGTCATTCTGGGCAGTCTTCTCTGGACCCTGTTGACTTAGGTCAGCAGAGAAAACAATGACAGTTATTGGAGGACTTTAAAAATATTGAATGTTTAGCTTTCAAACATATGCAATGGAATATCTCTGTGTAATGCCCACAGCGTCCCTCTGCTGTCCTTCCCCTTAGTTATGTCGGGAGGGCACTGCTCCCTTTATTAGTTAGACTATCATAGAGAGATGTACAGAAAGGTTGCTGTGTTGGCAAGTAAATGAAGAAAGGGACATTGAAAGACTGGAAAATAAAATGGAATAGGATTCCGTCCCACTTCTGTGGAAGGAAAATTTGAAGGATTTACCGACATTAGAAGCATAGCAACACTAAAGGTGGCGCTTGCACTTCCAGTTCTCTGCGCTATGGAGACGCCTGCACGAGTGGTCAGAGGTGTGCGTCCACTAGTGATGGCTGCAGCATATTCGTCATCGTGAAACCATGAAACCAAACAATACACAACCATGGAAGAAATGCCCTTATCAAATATGATGCAGAGGAGAATTATGATGATGAGCTCACTGATAACCTCATTCCCAGAACAATTACTAACGTTCACAGGTGAAAAGTTGGACACACATAAAATAGGACTTTCTTGTCCAAGTGTATAGCCTTGGCAGAATAAAGACTTTATCCCACCAGACCATGGATTCCTCGATCTTTTTCAGGAGGCCTTAAGTTAGGCAAGTATAGAGTCCAATAGAGACGACAGACAATAGAGCTGGGAAGGGGAGTGTGGCCCAAGACTGGCAGCAGTCGGTAAACTCTGTGGGAGCAGATATCCAGGTAATAATCAGCATGGAACACCGGGAACGGTAATCAACACGGAAAACGCTGAATGGGTTCTAAAACCTCTCCCACCGTCCCTGGGTGGGCTCGAACCACCAACCTTTCGATTAACAGCTGAACGCGCTAACCCATTGCGCCACAGAGACAGCGACACGTGACTCTCCTGGACTCTCTGTGGAGAAGACACTTACTAATTCCCAGGATGTGCCGCCTTTCTCGCAGGAAAATGGTACCAGTTCCAAAGCCTCGGAAAAACGGAAGGTTTAGAGCAGTTAATCACACTGGATCTGAGACTGGGTCAAGGTCGGGAAAAGACAACACTAAGCACTATTATCAGAGGGCAGCCACCCATGCAGACAATTCTGACAAGCACTTGAGAATACTCCCCCTCCCTTCGACGCATTTCCCATCTGGTCCTCTCATCCTCCCACTCACTACAGGGAAGGATTCGTCCCCTTTGTGTCCTGTCAGAACCCTTTACGCATCCTGCAGGGCACACAGGTCCAGGCAACAGCCAAGGGGCAGCTGCACTTCCCTGAAGGGCCTTTCCCGAGGTAGGCGGTTCCAGCGCTCGGGCTGACCCAAGACCCCACTGCCCGCCAAGGCAACCGGAAGGAGACCGGAGGGCAGCCGGCCCGGGGGGATTCCTACTAGCACAGAACGTGCCTGGCCTGCACTTCGGGGGGAGCTGAATAAAACTCCTCCTGAAGCTTCTCTACAGCCTGAAGAGAACGGATTTCAGGGTCCTGAAAGGGCAAGGGCGCCTCCTCACGAGGACAAAGGCTTCCCCTGGTCTTGGAGGACAAGTCCCGTAGAAGTTGGCTTTGAGAGACACGCCAAACGAAAGGAGCACCCTTGAGTGGAGATGTCTGCAAGGAACTCTCAAGTGGTGTCGCCATTCTTCTATACGGAGAGAGAGTGAGAAACCCAACGTGGGAAAATGTTTACTGTGCACTTACGTATAGAATATACGATGTTATGACTCTTGCAAATTTTTTGTACGTTTCAAAGGGCTTTGGTTTTGGTTTTTAATGAATTTTTGGAATTCGAGTCCCCGATGCCCTTGGGATGAAAACTCTGTTAATAAGTCTTCGGGTTCGTAACACGCAGGGAGAAAAGAGCCGAGGCGAGAGCTGGCCAGCCCAGGCTGTTCATTGCATCTCACCTCCTCCAGCCTGCGCGATGTCAAGGACCCTGAGGCCAGAACTCCCCGTTATTTGTGGACTCAGTGCAGAAGCTCTTCTGCATCTGAACCTTGAAGTGAAACACAGCTCTGGTCGGGGCGGGAAGAGGAAGACTCCTGCCAGTGGAGACGCTGAGGGGGGGAAAGGGGGGGAAAAAAAGGAAAAAAAGGCTTCCCTGACCGGGAATCGAACCCGGGCCGCAGCGGTGAAAGCGCCGAATCCTAGCCACTAGACCACCAGGGAACCATTGAGGAGCCCGACCTAGCCGTCTCCGGATGAAAACCGTAAAAGTAAAGATTACACTTCAGAGACCCGGAGAGCAGGAACGGAGATTTCCCAGAAGCCCAGGGCTGAATGCAGCTGTGCAAGGCTCCCAGCCCTTGCCCGGCTGCCCATCACCCTTCACCTCTCCAGTCTTGGGCGGCGCTCTGGGCTCTGAGACAGGACACAGGGTCCGTCCTGGTCTAACTTCAGCGCTGTGTGCTGCCGAGCCAAGGTCATGCTCTCTTTCTGAACCTCGGTTTTCTCTTGAGTCCGGTGCCAACTGGGATGTCAGCAGGTGATGGGCGGATCCGTCCGCTTCCTGCTGTCTGCCCTGGCTCTGGGGGCTCTCCTGGTTAACGGCACCGGTACGGGCTCCTGCCCCTCCGCGACCAGCTCAATTCGTGGAGCCTGACATTGTTCATTTCCGTGTCTTTGGCTCGAGTCCCCGGTGCACAGTTGGGCTCGGTCTCTTTTGTTCCGTCACGCAAAGCAAACTGTTGCGTGAGTGTGCCGAGGTGGGGGAAAGCCAAGTGTGAGGGGATGAAGTTGTGTGAAGCCAAGCCAGGGACGAACTCCTTGGTGTCCAGAGACATAACTCGCGCGAACATGTGCAAGAGATTTCGGCTCCCGCTTAGGAGGTGAGGGGATTTCCGCATGTAAAAAGGACCCGAAGTCAGCCTTGTCCTTTGCGCACTTGGCTCAGCTGGCTGTGGCCTGGACTCCGCAGTGACTCAGAGCGGAGAAAGGAGGGCTGCCTCCTAGTGCTGCGCAGGCTCTCAGGCAGCAACGGAACTCCTGCCCTGTACCTTGGGGATGGAAAAGGCAGCTGCGCCCGCTGCCTCACCCCCTGCCTTTCGCCCGTTTTGGTTTTTTGAATGCGAAGGTAAAAAGCGCAGAAAGGCAGGACGCTTGTTTCCGCCCGGTTTTGAACCGGGGACCTTTCGCGTGTGAGGCGAACGTGATAACCGCTACACTACGGAAACACGGCGGGTGCGACAGCTTGGTGACACAGCCCTGAAATGCGTAGGTCCTGCCACCGCTATCCTTGAAAAAGTCGCCAGCTTTTGAAACTGAAGAATGAACCTTGAAGCCCCAAGATCTCGCAGGCAAGGAGACTGCGGCTTCCGAGAGGCCCTGGTTTTAGGGTTCCGAGCCTGCCCCGAACGGAGGACCCCCGAGCCTCCCACAGTCGGCCTTTGGGCTCCCACACCGACCGCAGAGTCCTCGGATCCACAGCTATGCCCCCGAGTGCAGGGGTCGCCCCTGCTGACTCCTCCGCTCCCAGAAGCCGCGGGAGCCGGGGATTCGTGCAAGTGCCCTTTGGGCCTAAGGGGAAAAGGTAGAGAATTAGGTTCATGCCAGTGAGCTTCTCTCTCTCTGGAGCTGATCCTGTGGGTCCTAGCTGCACTTCTCCAAAGGCTTCCAACAGAATTCCTCTAATCCACACTTGACTTAGCCGTCTTCAGGGTGAATGCTAGCTTGCTACAAACACTCCGTCATAACTGAAGGAGGAAATCTACAACTTCCAGGTAAATTCTGTTTTCTTCCTTTGATTTCTTCAAACAGCAACAACCAAAAAGACAGGCCACTGGTACATACTTGCACATTTCTTATAATACTTAAGGTATGTCTGACTGTCTGTGAAAAGCTCTTGCTAGAGGAACATGTGCAAGAGATTGTCTACCATGAGCTAAACAATCGTCATGCCTGCCCAAGGTCCAAGAATCTGATGAAGTTGGATCCAGTCCCCCACTGCCTTTAGATCACCGGTTAGATCACCATCCAAACCAACCAGTCTTCCGCAGGCAGGTCGCTAATATGAGGGAGAAGAGGTCAGCTAAACATTTAAACAATCGTAGTTTGTTCTGGGGAACGTTGAAAGTCAGCAGTGGTACAGTTAGAAGGGGAAATAAAAGACTTCATAATAACGATAATACCAGCTTTCTCGACCTTTACTGAGTGACCGGCACTGTTCCTCAGTGCTTTACTGTGGAATAACTTACTAAGTCCACATAACAACTCTGGAAGACAGTGTAGGACATCACCACCCCTTGTTGCAGATGAGAACACTGAGGCACTGAAAAGCTGAGCTAACCTTTTCAGCGTCTCACCCCCGTGACAGTGACAGCCAGCACTCAGACCCAGGCACTTTGCCTCCAGAGCCCTTCGCCTTGGCCACCATGCTCACGGGTAACTGAGAAAACTTCACTGAGATTTGCATCGCTTCCTTGTTCAACCTCCAAGATTTCAAAAGGAAAAGAAGATTGAAAGGCAGGCCTGCAAAACTCCACAAAGTAACTAATGAAATGAAGAAGAAGAAGAGGAAGAGGAAACAGGACCTTTGGAGAAGCAACGACGTTAGACGCAGAGAGAATGACGATGCGTTTGTTAAACACACACTAACTGGAAACTGTCTATTTAAAGACTAAGAAGGACCTATCTTCCAACAATTTAAGGCCTAAACTTTCCCTTTCCGTGGCAGTCTCCACCCAAGAATACATTTCAAAGCTACCAATATAGTGTATACAGATGTGAATATGAAAATCATACTTCAACATTAGTAGTAAAGAGATTATTTTTGAATTTTGTTTATGTTTTATACGGCACGTTCTTATTAGTAATTTTATACATATTAGTGTATAAATGTCAATCCCAATCTCCCAATTCACCCCACCACCACGAACCCCTCTGCCACTTTCCCCGTGTTGGTGTCCATATGTTCGTTCTCTACGACTGTGGCTCTCTTTCTGCCCTGCAAACCGGCTCATCTGAACCATTTTTCTAGGTTCCACATATATGCGTTAATATACGATATTTGTTTTCCTCTTTCTGACTTACTTCAAGTCGTAAAGAGATTTTGAATGAGTTAGCTCACATGGTTACTAATAAAAATGGGAAACAGTTATTAGCATGTTGTCATTAAACAAAGACAGGGTTTATAAAAGAGCCGGAAAAGAGAAGAGAGGAAACACACACACACACACACACACACACACACACACACACACACACAGCATGAGAAAGGGGAGTTTTCCCTTTCCTTGAGGAACAGATAGCTGAAAGCCATCAAACACCTAGTCTGGACGGGTTAATCTAGTGAAGTTCCGAACTAGTCAGCTAAACGATTTTGGCTATGTGTGGATGCTCCAAAAATTCTTCAGAGTTTAGTGGTGAAATGAATGTGGCGGCTTTTCTTTGTGTACTACCTGCCAGTGTCCTCCCTTTGGCACCTCTGAGTGACTTAAGCCTAATGGAACTACTTTCCTCATCAGAACTTCTCAATTTCATATACCCTCCCCCCTCCTTGACTCATACTGATTCTTAACAGAGCAAGGTTTGAGCACGAACACTTGCTTCTCTCTTTGACACAGTATTAAGAGTGGAATGTCAGCTTAGGGTAATGGTTGTGAGCAGCCTATAAGTAAGTAGTCAGATATCCGATACTGAAGGGAAGCCAAAAATCTGAGGACAACAAAAATATCCCAGTAACTACTTTGAACTTACTTTTCCTCCTAGCCCAGGACAAAGCAGAAGAAAAAGTATCAACATCACTTTAGCAATAACCAAGTGGCATTAAACTTTTAAACAATGAGGCATAATATGCATAAAGTACAAAGAGTGTACAGTCCCAAAACCATTAACAGTGTACCCCAACGTGAATAACTGATGAAGCAACCTGAATAACTAAGGTATGGAAAATTACCAGACCACAAAAGGCTTCCTCATGACTCTTGCCATGCAAGAGCTCAGAGTAATCACACACATACCCCTCCCAACCTCTCTGCCTGTTACTTTCTCATAAATTGGATCACAGGGCATGCACTGGGTTTGGGGGGCTGGAGGGGTATGGTTCTGACTTCTTTCACTCAACATTACGTCTATAAAATGTAACCCTAGTTTTCACGCAGTTCTTTGTCTCTGTGTGTATTCCTTGTAAGACTATAACTCTACATACTGTTGGACATTTCAGTTGTTTCCAGTTGAGGATATTCTGAAATGGTACGAACATTTTTTTATGACTTTTGGTGGACGTACACATTTTTCTAGGGCACCCCATTCCAGCAGAATAATGCCAGTGTTGACTATAAAAATACTACTTTTGCGGGCTTCCCTGGTTGCGCATTGGTTAAGAATCCGCCTGCCAAGGCAGGGGACACGGGGTCGAGCCCTGGTCCGGGAAGATCCCACATGTTGTGGAGCAACTAAGCCCGTGCACCACAACTACTGAGCCTACGCTCTAGAGCCCGTGAGTCACAACTACTGAGCCCTCATGCCACAACTACTGACGCCTGCGTGCCGAGAGCCCATGCTCCGCAACAAGAGAAACCACCACAATGAAGAGTAGGCCCCAATCACTGCAACTAGAGAAAGCCCTCGCCCAGCAACGAAGACCCAACACAGCCAAATCAAATAAGCAAAATAAATGTAAAAAATTTATAGATATAAAAATATATAGGGCCTCCCTGGTGGCGCAGTGGTTGAGAGTCCGCCTGCCGATGCAGGGGATACGGGTTCGTGCCCCGGTCTGGGAGGATCCCATATGCCGCGGAGCGGCTGGGCCCGTGAGCCATGGCCGCTGGGCCTGCGCATCCGGAGCCTGTGCTCCGCAACGGGAGAGGCCACAACAGTGAGAGGCCCGCATACCGCAAAAAAAAAAAAAATAAAATAAAATAAAATAAAAAAAAATATATATATATATATATATATATATATAAAAGTTGGGGGGGTTGTTTTTTGTTTTTTTCCAGCAAAAAAGGGTTTATTCAGGAATAGCGGAAGAATTGCAATTCAGGACAAGCAAACTATAGCAAAAGCCGTAGGCAAGTCCCACAAACAAAGGACAGGAAGGAAACTTGCTTTACAGAGAAAGAGGAGGAAGCTGAGGGAGCTTGTTTTGAACCCAAGTCCATTGGAGAAAAGTGAAAGCTCAGGGTGATGACGGTCTCTCAGTGCCAAGTTGCTGATTTCTTGCAGGAGATGCAACGTACATGTTTTTCTGTTGGGGCCTGTAATCGATGATCCTTTCCTATTGATGCTGCTTCTGTTTGGGTCTGTAATGGACGATACTTCCTGTCTTTGAACTTGAGTGGTACCCCATGAGAGCTCCCACTTCTGGTCTCCCGACTTCATTTTAGTGACGTTTCCCTTTATTAGTTTTCAAACCTGTCACAAGGAGTTTTGAATTTTCTAGTTTAATCTACTTGAATGTTTTAAGAGACCTACTACACCAAAGTATTATCATTACAACCCGTGGCCCTAGCAACTTTCAAGTGGTCAGTGGCTACATGTGGCTTGTACCTATCATATTGGAGAGCACAGGTCACAGGTATAGCACAGCTAAAAGCACGGTTTCTGGGCCACAGCATATAACTGTGTATGTATGACCCTCAGTGGATGCTGCCAAACGTTTTTCCAACCTGGTGAACTTTTTTAATACCCTTTCCAGAAATGAATAAGAATTTCCAGTGCTCTCCATCCTGTCAACATTTGGTTTTGTTTGTCCTTTTTTCTTAAAAGTAAGCTTTATTGAGGTGTAATTTACATAGTAAAATCTGCCAACATTAGATTATTCTACATTCTTTTCAATGACATCATTTCTTTGCAAAGCTGGATTTTGGTGCTTGCTGTGATAAAAAGCAAGTGCCATGCAAAAAATGAACGTGTAACAAGAAGCACGGAGGCGCTTTGAGAAGGTTTCAGAAGCTGTGCAGTGCGCAGCATTAAGGTGATGATTCTGACGTGTCAGAACAGTGAAAACACAAGCCACTCTACTGCACTTTTGTCAAGGGAACACATAAGAATAGCCACAGCACCAGCCACAAACCTACAAAATATAGAAATATATGTGAACCCAGAAAACTACAGCATTCCCCAACGAAAGCCCTGTTGTCAGCCAACCTATCAGGCGATTAGGGCAAACGGGAAGGACAAAGACAGAGAGAATTTGCAGGCAACCAAAGATGATTCGTTAATTCAATCGATTTAATGTTAGTCAAAGGATGAAAGTTAACTCTGGATCTTGAACTTGTAATTCAAGCTGACACGTGTTGGAACATGAGAATGTTGGAATCATATATTGGTATATATGAATCCACATATTAGATGACACCTAAAAATATTTACCAAAAATCGTAAGTGGAATAATGGAGTCGTCTGGTTTCTAGAACTACAAGTATTCATTCCTCTTTAAAGATATTAGTATATTTGATGTACTTGACTAGTATATTTAATACACTTCAACACATAAATTTAAATGTTTAGACGTTGAAATCTTACTGGATGTGTTTGCTTATTTAACCGGTACAACCAGTATAGGAAATTGAGGAAGTCCAACTTAACTCAGATGTTCAAGCCAAAATAAAGCCAAGACTTACATACCAGAATACTATACCACCATTATTTTCTACATTATAAGATAATCTGAAAAAATACATATAGTCATTTTTAGACCGAAATTATTAAACCAGCGTAAGTCTTCTGAGTAACCTCGATAAAAACACACCACAAGACATAAACATTTTAAATGTCATTATATATAAAATGTATAAATTATTTAAATTGCTTAAAAGTATTAAGGGTCATCTTTGTAATCAATTTCATTTCATTTCTCACTGTTGTTCCAAGTAATCAAGACCATTAATTTAATCTACAGCTAAATCTGTTATTGTTCCTTGTCACCAATTCAATAACAAAATGTTTCCTTATATAAATAATATATAATACCACATTGAAAGCATAAGTCGTAAGGCATTTTTCCCAGAAATTCTTAAGTTTCTTATTTTGAATTTATATAAGTGATTATTACTTTCCCGAAATTAATTGGGGGATTAGTTTTTAATTAATTTAAATTTTTAGAGGCCTAATTTGTCTATTCTCTCCCAAGGAAGAGAAAGTATATTGTTTTGTTTCTGAGAAAATATATTTAAAGGGAAAAAAATTCATCAAACTAGTGGGCATTATTTAAGGTGAAAGCAGAGGCAACGACATGTGTTACCAGCAATTGACAGTGAGGGAAAGAAAATGAAATACGTGAGCCACATTAGGTCCTTGAAGGAAGCTCATTAATGAAAATCGGAGTACTTCTGTGATATGCTATTGAGTCTCCAGGGTATGTATCTGTGCGTGAAGGCATTGCTCCTCATCCATCTGTATTAAGGACCGAACTGACTTACAGTTCTGGAAGGTTTAAATCTTGACTTGTAGGGCTGTCACAAGTGCTCACGTTGCTGACTTTGCTGCTTGTTTCTAATGATATAAAGGCCTTTCCTCTGCTTTCTGTAGTCTGATTTAAGCAGTCCCTAGAGGACATTTGTTTGCAATTTTTCAGTTATTTAGAAACTTGAGTATACCAATGAAGGAAAGCTGCCTATTCCATGCTAAAAATTCAATATTCTCCCTGTAATAACCCCTTATTAATGTTGAGTTCCTTATGAGGGAACCATTGCATGTTAAGATCATCCTTATTGTAGCTACTACACTTTTGCACTTAATGACAAGGATTGACTGGGCCCACGTGGTTTTTCACCAAATAGCGGAAAGACAAGAGCTGGACAGCTTCTCACTGCTGCGGTGTCACAGACCAGGAAATAGCAGAATCCTCAGGACAAGCATCAGAGAAAAAAGACTCATGGTCCGGAGTAGCTGTCATCTTCTACCTAACAGGGAATAGATCCCTGTCAACCGCCACCCAACAGGGATTATCCCCAGAAGTTCACTTCCTAAAATTAAAACCACAATCCCACACTGAGAGGAGAAATTAGTGATGCACAAATGAGAGGGAGAGAGAGAGAGAGAGAAAATCCTTGTCCAGTAACCACACAATATGAAAAAGCCAAAATGCTCAATTTCTGCACATGAGATTTAACAGAACAGAGCAAACATGAGCTAATAACTCTAAGGGTCCAGGTCTGAAGCAGGAACCTGTGGGGCGGGGGGGCCAGGATTCTGTTGGCTCCCACGGTGTGTCTTAGATGGGCTAATTTTTATAGTCACAGCCAAATAACAAACAAACAAAAAACTGTCAAGGAATAACATAGAAACACTTATTCCCATGCTAATTCCCCACTTTATAGGAGGAAGGACAGGCATTAGATTGTTGTCATCAAATTAAAAGTATAACCAAACTTTATAAATGAAAGAGAAAAGGGGAGAAGGAAAAAACCTCTGGGATCAGCGAGATTCTTCTCTTTGGATAAGTTGCTTGGCAGGACGTTATCAAAGAGGTCATTCTGGGCAGTCTTCTCTGGACCCTGTTGACTTAGGTCAGCAGAGAAAACAATGACAGTTATTGGAGGACTTTAAAAATATTGAATGTTTAGCTTTCAAACATATGCAATGGAATATCTCTGTGTAATGCCCACAGCGTCCCTCTGCTGTCCTTCCCCTTAGTTATGTCGGGAGGGCACTGCTCCCTTTATTAGTTAGACTATCATAGAGAGATGTACAGAAAGGTTGCTGTGTTGGCAAGTAAATGAAGAAAGGGACATTGAAAGACTGGAAAATAAAATGGAATAGGATTCCGTCCCACTTCTGTGGAAGGAAAATTTGAAGGATTTACCGACATTAGAAGCATAGCAACACTAAAGGTGGCGCTTGCACTTCCAGTTCTCTGCGCTATGGAGACGCCTGCACGAGTGGTCAGAGGTGTGCGTCCACTAGTGATGGCTGCAGCATATTCGTCATCGTGAAACCATGAAACCAAACAATACACAACCATGGAAGAAATGCCCTTATCAAATATGATGCAGAGGAGAATTATGATGATGAGCTCACTGATAACCTCATTCCCAGAACAATTACTAACGTTCACAGGTGAAAAGTTGGACACACATAAAATAGGACTTTCTTGTCCAAGTGTATAGCCTTGGCAGAATAAAGACTTTATCCCACCAGACCATGGATTCCTCGATCTTTTTCAGGAGGCCTTAAGTTAGGCAAGTATAGAGTCCAATAGAGACGACAGACAATAGAGCTGGGAAGGGGAGTGTGGCCCAAGACTGGCAGCAGTCGGTAAACTCTGTGGGAGCAGATATCCAGGTAATAATCAGCATGGAACACCGGGAACGGTAATCAACACGGAAAACGCTGAATGGGTTCTAAAACCTCTCCCACCGTCCCTGGGTGGGCTCGAACCACCAACCTTTCGATTAACAGCTGAACGCGCTAACCCATTGCGCCACAGAGACAGCGACACGTGACTCTCCTGGACTCTCTGTGGAGAAGACACTTACTAATTCCCAGGATGTGCCGCCTTTCTCGCAGGAAAATGGTACCAGTTCCAAAGCCTCGGAAAAACGGAAGGTTTAGAGCAGTTAATCACACTGGATCTGAGACTGGGTCAAGGTCGGGAAAAGACAACACTAAGCACTATTATCAGAGGGCAGCCACCCATGCAGACAATTCTGACAAGCACTTGAGAATACTCCCCCTCCCTTCGACGCATTTCCCATCTGGTCCTCTCATCCTCCCACTCACTACAGGGAAGGATTCGTCCCCTTTGTGTCCTGTCAGAACCCTTTACGCATCCTGCAGGGCACACAGGTCCAGGCAACAGCCAAGGGGCAGCTGCACTTCCCTGAAGGGCCTTTCCCGAGGTAGGCGGTTCCAGCGCTCGGGCTGACCCAAGACCCCACTGCCCGCCAAGGCAACCGGAAGGAGACCGGAGGGCAGCCGGCCCGGGGGGATTCCTACTAGCACAGAACGTGCCTGGCCTGCACTTCGGGGGGAGCTGAATAAAACTCCTCCTGAAGCTTCTCTACAGCCTGAAGAGAACGGATTTCAGGGTCCTGAAAGGGCAAGGGCGCCTCCTCACGAGGACAAAGGCTTCCCCTGGTCTTGGAGGACAAGTCCCGTAGAAGTTGGCTTTGAGAGACACGCCAAACGAAAGGAGCACCCTTGAGTGGAGATGTCTGCAAGGAACTCTCAAGTGGTGTCGCCATTCTTCTATACGGAGAGAGAGTGAGAAACCCAACGTGGGAAAATGTTTACTGTGCACTTACGTATAGAATATACGATGTTATGACTCTTGCAAATTTTTTGTACGTTTCAAAGGGCTTTGGTTTTGGTTTTTAATGAATTTTTGGAATTCGAGTCCCCGATGCCCTTGGGATGAAAACTCTGTTAATAAGTCTTCGGGTTCGTAACACGCAGGGAGAAAAGAGCCGAGGCGAGAGCTGGCCAGCCCAGGCTGTTCATTGCATCTCACCTCCTCCAGCCTGCGCGATGTCAAGGACCCTGAGGCCAGAACTCCCCGTTATTTGTGGACTCAGTGCAGAAGCTCTTCTGCATCTGAACCTTGAAGTGAAACACAGCTCTGGTCGGGGCGGGAAGAGGAAGACTCCTGCCAGTGGAGACGCTGAGGGGGGGAAAGGGGGGGAAAAAAAGGAAAAAAAGGCTTCCCTGACCGGGAATCGAACCCGGGCCGCAGCGGTGAAAGCGCCGAATCCTAGCCACTAGACCACCAGGGAACCATTGAGGAGCCCGACCTAGCCGTCTCCGGATGAAAACCGTAAAAGTAAAGATTACACTTCAGAGACCCGGAGAGCAGGAACGGAGATTTCCCAGAAGCCCAGGGCTGAATGCAGCTGTGCAAGGCTCCCAGCCCTTGCCCGGCTGCCCATCACCCTTCACCTCTCCAGTCTTGGGCGGCGCTCTGGGCTCTGAGACAGGACACAGGGTCCGTCCTGGTCTAACTTCAGCGCTGTGTGCTGCCGAGCCAAGGTCATGCTCTCTTTCTGAACCTCGGTTTTCTCTTGAGTCCGGTGCCAACTGGGATGTCAGCAGGTGATGGGCGGATCCGTCCGCTTCCTGCTGTCTGCCCTGGCTCTGGGGGCTCTCCTGGTTAACGGCACCGGTACGGGCTCCTGCCCCTCCGCGACCAGCTCAATTCGTGGAGCCTGACATTGTTCATTTCCGTGTCTTTGGCTCGAGTCCCCGGTGCACAGTTGGGCTCGGTCTCTTTTGTTCCGTCACGCAAAGCAAACTGTTGCGTGAGTGTGCCGAGGTGGGGGAAAGCCAAGTGTGAGGGGATGAAGTTGTGTGAAGCCAAGCCAGGGACGAACTCCTTGGTGTCCAGAGACATAACTCGCGCGAACATGTGCAAGAGATTTCGGCTCCCGCTTAGGAGGTGAGGGGATTTCCGCATGTAAAAAGGACCCGAAGTCAGCCTTGTCCTTTGCGCACTTGGCTCAGCTGGCTGTGGCCTGGACTCCGCAGTGACTCAGAGCGGAGAAAGGAGGGCTGCCTCCTAGTGCTGCGCAGGCTCTCAGGCAGCAACGGAACTCCTGCCCTGTACCTTGGGGATGGAAAAGGCAGCTGCGCCCGCTGCCTCACCCCCTGCCTTTCGCCCGTTTTGGTTTTTTGAATGCGAAGGTAAAAAGCGCAGAAAGGCAGGACGCTTGTTTCCGCCCGGTTTTGAACCGGGGACCTTTCGCGTGTGAGGCGAACGTGATAACCGCTACACTACGGAAACACGGCGGGTGCGACAGCTTGGTGACACAGCCCTGAAATGCGTAGGTCCTGCCACCGCTATCCTTGAAAAAGTCGCCAGCTTTTGAAACTGAAGAATGAACCTTGAAGCCCCAAGATCTCGCAGGCAAGGAGACTGCGGCTTCCGAGAGGCCCTGGTTTTAGGGTTCCGAGCCTGCCCCGAACGGAGGACCCCCGAGCCTCCCACAGTCGGCCTTTGGGCTCCCACACCGACCGCAGAGTCCTCGGATCCACAGCTATGCCCCCGAGTGCAGGGGTCGCCCCTGCTGACTCCTCCGCTCCCAGAAGCCGCGGGAGCCGGGGATTCGTGCAAGTGCCCTTTGGGCCTAAGGGGAAAAGGTAGAGAATTAGGTTCATGCCAGTGAGCTTCTCTCTCTCTGGAGCTGATCCTGTGGGTCCTAGCTGCACTTCTCCAAAGGCTTCCAACAGAATTCCTCTAATCCACACTTGACTTAGCCGTCTTCAGGGTGAATGCTAGCTTGCTACAAACACTCCGTCATAACTGAAGGAGGAAATCTACAACTTCCAGGTAAATTCTGTTTTCTTCCTTTGATTTCTTCAAACAGCAACAACCAAAAAGACAGGCCACTGGTACATACTTGCACATTTCTTATAATACTTAAGGTATGTCTGACTGTCTGTGAAAAGCTCTTGCTAGAGGAACATGTGCAAGAGATTGTCTACCATGAGCTAAACAATCGTCATGCCTGCCCAAGGTCCAAGAATCTGATGAAGTTGGATCCAGTCCCCCACTGCCTTTAGATCACCGGTTAGATCACCATCCAAACCAACCAGTCTTCCGCAGGCAGGTCGCTAATATGAGGGAGAAGAGGTCAGCTAAACATTTAAACAATCGTAGTTTGTTCTGGGGAACGTTGAAAGTCAGCAGTGGTACAGTTAGAAGGGGAAATAAAAGACTTCATAATAACGATAATACCAGCTTTCTCGACCTTTACTGAGTGACCGGCACTGTTCCTCAGTGCTTTACTGTGGAATAACTTACTAAGTCCACATAACAACTCTGGAAGACAGTGTAGGACATCACCACCCCTTGTTGCAGATGAGAACACTGAGGCACTGAAAAGCTGAGCTAACCTTTTCAGCGTCTCACCCCCGTGACAGTGACAGCCAGCACTCAGACCCAGGCACTTTGCCTCCAGAGCCCTTCGCCTTGGCCACCATGCTCACGGGTAACTGAGAAAACTTCACTGAGATTTGCATCGCTTCCTTGTTCAACCTCCAAGATTTCAAAAGGAAAAGAAGATTGAAAGGCAGGCCTGCAAAACTCCACAAAGTAACTAATGAAATGAAGA